>NC_134535.1:11130852-12332793 GCF_050624435.1 Tenrec ecaudatus
CCTAGTGCATTTCCTCCACGGGCCCACACATGCTACACTGGATACCACGCTGCCCTGCTCTGGCCAGGCAACCTCCAGCGCCAGTCAGCACTATGCAATAGCAGATACCAGCATCTCAGGAAAGACAAGTTTTGGCTGAGGTTGGCTTCCTTGGCATCAGCTGGTGGTTTCCAGTCCCCTCTTTTTAGGTGATCGTTCTTGCTGCTGCTACCAGATGGGGTTTTTTTCTTTGCATTGTTTGAGGTGGGGAACTTTGATTAGGTGACCGTCAGATTAGCACGTCTCCTGCCCTACCCCCACTTTGATGATGTCTTAGTGACCGAACTGAAAGGGTGTGGGTCTGTGTCAGTGGAACTTTTTGTTTGATTTGCTGTAATCATTTGCTATTTGTGATCCCATTTGAGATATTTAATGCTAATCTGTGCTTTGCCTTGGCTTTCTGCTATTTGTTGTCCTGTCTTGCTTTTATGTTTTTTGTTGTCCGGCAATCCCTCATTTCTTCGTTTGTTTTGTGTTTTTTTTTCTCCCTCATGCTTGTCGTTGTCTGCACTTGGCTTTGATTGCAAACCAAAAACAAAACAAAAAATCAAAAAAACCAAACTCAAACTGTGGGGCCCATAAATCTGCATCATTGAATGTCCTTGTCGCCGTTGATGACCTGCTCTCTGCTCCCGTCCCCCTCCTTGGCCTGCTGTGATTGGTGGCTTCGTTGCTTGGCTTTGGCTGTGTTGTGTGAACGGAACAGTTCACCCCAGTATGGCCTTCTTGCCGACAGGTATCATTTCTGTGAGAAGTGTTTCAATGAAATCCAAGGGGAGAGCGTTTCTTTGGGGGATGACCCTTCCCAGCCTCAAACGTAAGTAATCACATTGTTAAGAAAAGTGCTGAATTATTCCTCAGTAAGATAGCAGGTGACTGCGCAGGTTTCTGGAGGGGAAGCTGATGTGAAGCCATATTGCCAGTATGTCAGCCATTGGCCACATAGGACCATTTGTGCATTAAAATTAAATAAAATTGCACCGGCCACACTTCATCTATGCTTAGTGGCTGCCATCTAGAGCAAGGCAAGGGAACATTGCCATCCTCATGGAAAGTTCTATTCACTAGCACTGATCAGCCTAACTGAGCAGGTCATCTTTTATAAGAAACTCATCAGCTTCTAAAAATGGCACTTCATCATTAACTGTTAAATCTGAGGGACGTTACGCAATCCAGTCTTTTTATACACTGCCACCCAGTCAATTCTGCCTCCTGGTTCCCCTGTAGGTCAGGTAGAACTAACTGCCCTGTGAGTGTTCGAGATGGTAGCTCTTTCTTGGAGTAGAAAGCCTCCTCTTTCCCCAGGAGTGACTGGTGGTTTCACACCGCTAACTTCAAAGTTAGCAGCCCATTGAGTAATTAAGCCACTGGGGCTCCTAATCTTCTTACAGGCTAGCAGAATTCTTAAAACACAAATAGGGAACTGAATTCAATAGCCTGTAAGAGTGTAAAAGTATATTAGTGACTTTTTAGAGACTCATTTGGGTTTTGGGCATCACATAAGAGCCTACTCTAAATCTGCCAAAACTACCTAGTGATACTTCTCATCACTAAATGCAATTAACTCCCGAGAGACTGTATTTCACACTTGGAATGTGTTGTCAAGACTGCAGTGTAGTTTTGATATTTTTAGGCTCTTATTTTCTGGTTTGTGCGATAGCCAAACATTACACAAGAATAAAAGTGGAATGGTGAGATTGTCATTGTAAACATGATCGTCGTAAAAAAGCCGCTTACAGGGGGAAAGTAGTTAAATTCTAAATTGAATTCTGAAGTTATAGTTTGCTTTTGCTCATTATTGCAGTAAAACATAGTAAGGTCTAGGAGAGCGGTCTAATGAGACATCTGACCTTCAGCTGAGCCAGAGAAGTCCACTTAAATGTAGGTTTCCTGGTGGAGGAAGGATGGCCAACCCTGCCTTTGCATCTGTAGAATGGCCTGCGAGAGGTTCTAGACCTCTGCAGTGCATTGAAAGACCCTCGTTTATGAACAGCATGTTTGTAGTGCGCCTGAGGGTCTGCATTTCTCAGTAGCCCCAGATTTTTCTGATACTGATGGTGGTTTTATGACCATTCCACCCTTGGCCAGTCAGAAAATGCCATTACCAGAGATGATTCTTGATTTTGTTGCCTGTATGGAAAAGTGTAGGTGTTTGCATGCCCTCCTCTTGTAAGGATGAATCACCAAAACCGATGGTCAGTCACTGTAAAGAAGTTGCTTCTAGACATAGCCTGAGAAAATTGCCCACTCCTGAATATAGTGAGGCTGTGAGCAGTGGGCTGTGTTGAAAAGTTAGAATGGGAAGCCACATGAAGTTTTTTTAAAACCACAGTATATTATGAAATACAGTATATTTACCTTTTTGGAGTAATTATTAGCACAAAATATTCTTAACATTGAAATATTTTATTGATGTGAAAAGTTGACTCTTTAGAAAAGGGGTATTATTTAAATCATGATTTGCTTCCCACTATAAATACCATCTTTTGAGCTCAGTTTAAGAACATTAAATTAGAAGAAGGCATAAACACCTAATAAGGCACAGTTTTTAAAAGAAAAGGAATAAAGAATGGGATGTTCTAGTTCTTCCTGTCTTCTTTATTTTCTATAAGAGAAAAAATAGGTTTCTTACCAAAAACATTCCTTTACATAAAAGTTGATTTTGTGTTAGTCAAGAATCTATTAATCTAGTGTCAATTCTTAAGAGAATTCAAAGAATCCCTTGGAAGTCTTAGACTTATTTCCTTTGAGTAGCAGTCAGATTGTTTATCTTTCTGTATCACTTTTTCTCATTATGTCCCCTCTTTTTTCTTTAGTACAATAAATAAAGAACAGTTTTCCAAGAGAAAAAACGACACACTGGATCCCGAATTGTAAGTAGTCAATTTGAATGATTTCTCTCCTCCTCCCTCTCTTTAGTTTGTATGGTCACTCAGTTTATCCGGTCCCCCAAATTTAACAGTTATCCTGGATAAACTATTATGACCTGCGCACAGCTGTTAGTTTTAGGGTGGTGGAAGACATAATTTTTAAGTGTAGCATGTCACTAAATTGAGTAATGTTTTGGTGTTTCTAAGTCCAAATGCAGCACCCAAACAACCTTAGCTCTGTTACATGTTTAACCCATGCCATCTGTTCTCTACATTTCCTGGAGCAGGGGTGTGGAGGCTGCTCATCAGAGCTCTGGAAACGTACTATAATGTAAAGATGAGACTGTGTGGGTGGTGTCATGATTGTTCACTGGTCCTAGAATTGACTTTGAAATTTACTTGTCTGTAATGCCAAAACAGAAACCTATGTCAATTCCTTGGCTGTCTTTTGAGGTGTCAAACGTCAAGGGAAATACTGGAGGTTTTGCCCTGGTTGAAAAGTCTGATAATTAATCTGGGGGATGGGCTTGCATTCCAGGTTTGTCGAATGTACTGAGTGTGGAAGGAAGATGCATCAGATCTGTGTTCTCCATCACGAGGTCATCTGGCCAACTGGGTGAGGCTCGCAGCAGCTTTCTTTCCAGGAGTCTGCTGTGACTGAGGACTCTTTCTCTTCTGTGCAATGACTTCACAGTCGCTCCTTTATTACCTGAAGATTGGGGGGGAAATAATTTAAAATCTGGTTTTAAATAAATCAAAAGTACAATACTTGTATGTGGTCTGTAGTACCAGGAACTAATAAAGGGTTTGCTGCAATTAGTTATGCCCGATTTTGAAGGCCATTTAGACTGCAGCAGAAAAGTTAAAAGAGAAATAGAGAGAAATAGCTTCTCGTGAATGGTACATTAAATGATGGCCTTAGTAAAGCTCTGGTTTTCACAACTATTCAAGGGAAATAATAGCAAAGTTATAATTGCCCATAGGTGCGAGTAGAGTTGCGTAGAAATGAATATAGAGTTAATAAAGTTGGTTTTCTTGGCCTCTTAAGTTTTGCTTCCGAATATCCATCACAGGCTGCACTTAATGGCATTTTGGGGAACGCCTAGTAAGTATGTCGTCTGTGAGTCCATCTACCGCACTCGGGTTGGGTTCTCGCTCCAGGAATAGGAATAGCTGTGTTCTGAAGGAAGGGATCATCTTCGAGTAGGACTCCATGCTGCCCCCTGCTGTTTCACTGTGGCTGCTGATTTGGAGATCCCAGGGAAACAGAGAGGCTAATTAAGAGAATTAGTCCAAAAAGTAGCACTGAGGAAATTGTAGTAGGTGTCATTAAGTAACTGCTTTTTGTTTTCGCTGTGACTTGTCTTTAAGTGTACCTTGTTTAGAGTGGAAGGAACTGGTAGTTATTCTTGCTGGACTTTGTTTTATAGTTTCTCTTCCTTTTTCTATATCCACTTGCATCTGTCCTAAAGTGATTCCATTTGCAGCCCTTTTATTCTGTGATCTAGTCTAGTCCTGTCTTCCCTTTTTCGTATCTCATGATTGTTTGTCATTTATAGTCTTTTTCTTACTGATACCAACAAATTTCCTTATTTTAGTTGTATCGACTTTTTAGTGTATAGTTAGAAATATTTCTCCTGGGCTGTCTTTTTAATCTCATTCCGAAGATTGTTTTTGTTGTAGGTGTTACTTTTAATGCTTCTTTGTTTAAGCAGAATCTTGGTTTTGTGTTTTGCTTTTTCTTTAATCGTTTTGTTGGGGACTCCTATCACAATCCATACATATATCCATTGTGTCAAGCACATTTGTACATTTGTTGCCATCGTCATTCTCAAAACATTTTCTTTCTACTTGAGCCCTTGGTATCAGCTCATTTTTCCCTCCCTCCCCCGCCTTTTCGCCCTCATGAACCCTTGATAATTCATAAATTATTATTTTTTGTTTTAGTTTTATCTGTGATGGCTGTTTAAAGAAAATTGGGCGAACTAGAAAAGAAAATAAGTTTTCTGCTAAAAGTAAGTTGTATTTTCCCGGGATAAATCTCAGCATTCCTTAGCCAAGTTGAGAAGATGCTTTATTTCAAATTGAACTGTAGTGTATTTTTTTGCTGTTGAATAAATTCATTAGACCTCTAAAAGACACAGATTTCGGAGACATTTCTCCTTATTTGGGGTACTTCTATGAGCCGCAAGTGCCATCCCATGATGGGTCCCTCAGTGCTATGCAGACTCTAGCCTTTTGGGATCTTCTTGGGGGCTGTTAGGTAAATATTCATCAAACATAGGCATTCGCTTTTGTATTTCTTTTATCTAAGAGAAAATGTTTAAAGTATTACTTCTGATACTTTTGGAACATATACAAAGGAGCTTCAAAAGATTGTGAAGTATACCCAAGAACTTTTGAAGGGCCTTCATATACTAAAAGTGGGTTAATACCAAGAACATGAATATGATCCCTCTCTTTTGTTTTTTTAAATAATTAACCTTTACTGCCTTGCTGACTTTTTAAACTATCTAGCAAGTTATCCTGGTTTTTATCGACAAGGGAGAAAGGACCTTTGAGATTGAACTTGAAGATTGGTAATTATAAATTTGTACCTTGGTAACTGTTGAACTTATATGTTGCTAGGGTTGCCATCTACCAGACTCGGTACTTTTCTGGAGAATCGTGTGAATGACTTTTTGAGGCGACAAAATCACCCTGAGTCAGGAGAAGTTACAGTGCGGGTAGTTCATGCTTCTGACAAGACTGTGGAAGTCAAACCTGGCATGAAAGCAAGGTATCTGGTCATTTCCGCATTCCCTTCTCATGCAGGTGGGCTGTGGATGAACCCCCTCTGAGGGCGAGAGAGAGAGTGTGGTTTTCCCTCCTTTCTGTTTCATGCAGGTTTGTAGATAGTGGTGAGATGGCAGAGTCCTTCCCATATCGAACCAAAGCCCTCTTCGCCTTTGAAGAAATTGACGGCGTTGACCTGTGCTTCTTTGGCATGCATGTTCAAGAGTATGGCTCTGACTGCCCCCCACCCAATCAGAGGTATGACTGACTGAGAGTCTTGGCTGCCTTTGAATTGGGTTAGATTTTCAAGTTGTGATAGTGGGGAAAGCTTAAGGGGGAAATGTTAGTGCATGGTTTGTAAACCTCAAGTGCCCATAACGGTTATTACTGCTATGAATATGGGAGGATGGGAAGCTCCCATGCCAGGCAGGGACTGCTCGCTACCACACATCCAACGAAGAAATAATTTCGCAGACTTCCCAAAAGAGGTCCTAGGCTATCCACTGACCTAACTGGCCATAATGTATGTGGAGCATTATTACTAACTAACTGAAATGAGCAGAGCGCCCCAGAGAAAGGGCATGCTTTCGCTATCTGACTTAGGTTTTCTCCCCTCGATGCAGGAGAGTATACATCTCTTACCTGGACAGTGTCCATTTCTTCCGCCCTAAATGCTTGAGGACTGCTGTCTATCATGAAATTCTAATTGGATATTTAGAGTATGTCAAGAAATTGGGGTAAGTATATTGATAGTGAATGCTCTTTGTTAAAATCCCTTAGTGTGAGACCTGGGGTTTTTTCTCACCTTGGTTTTCATCTCGCAGCTGTGTGGAAGCCCTTTTGTGGATAATGTTTCCAGGATGAAAGAAAAGGACACTTTGGCCATAATTGGACTCAGCCCAACCCCTAAAAGGCCTTTATGTTCTTGGTACTAGATGAATTTTAACTTGTTCAACTAAGCAATTAGTGACAGTTTGATTTGAGATTCGGGATCTTAAGCTGCATGTGTTGCCACCTGGAAGTCAAGAAAGAACATTAGACTGGTTTCTTACCTCTACTCAAGATGATCCGCCACCTCACCTTCCTCTTAGAATTTACACTTTTTTTTAAGTCTGCCATTGAAATTTGAGCTCTCTTGGCGCTTTCGGGTCAGTCTTTGGCTGCTAAGCACACCGAATCACTGATTCAGATTCACCAGCCACTCCACAGGAGAAAGATGAGGCTGTCTGTTCCCATAAAGATTCATAACAAAACCTCAGAAAACCTATATAGGGTTTCTGTGAGACAGTATCAACTCAGTGGGTAGCAGGTTTGGGGTTGAAGATGGGTCTGTTACTTCTTTGCGGTGTAAATCCTGCATTTGGTCTGAAAATGCAAATTTGGGATTTTTCAATTCCATTAAATCATCACCTCTATGACTAAAATTCACAGGATTGCTCCGTATCCTCCAAAAAAGTAGCCAGTGGGTACACTGGTATTCGTGCTCTGGGTTGTGCCCACCTCTGACCTTTTGGTCTAAAGCTGAGTTGTACGCTTTTCAGGTGTTGGCTCCACCTTGTGGCTTAAAGTGCGGCATTAGTTCCAAAATGGATGGCCCAGTTCCTTGAGTGTTCATTTTCTTTGTGTTGATAGCTACACAACAGGACATATTTGGGCATGTCCCCCAAGTGAGGGAGATGACTACATCTTCCATTGCCACCCACCTGACCAGAAGATCCCCAAACCCAAGCGACTGCAGGAGTGGTATAAAAAGATGCTTGACAAGGCTGTGTCGGAGCGGATTGTCCACGACTACAAGGTCAGTTGGAACACAGCTGAAATGAGATAATAGTTACATTTGCCGATCTTGTGGCTTTGCTTTGTATCTCTCGTTTAAATGCTGTAACAAAAACCTTAGATTTATTCTACCCTCGGTATCATTTGTTAAAGTTATGACAATGTGTTGATACTTTTGTTTCCCCTAATTTTTAAGGTGTGACAATGATTAATGATCATTAAACATTGAGTATATTAGTATTTACTTTTTGTTTGGGTATTTTGAATTTTAAAAGAATTATAGATCAGCAAAACAACCAGGATGGGACTGATTGAAAATTTATAAATAAGGCTGTCTCATGATACAAACTCAGACTACTGAATAAATAATTTTGTTTTACACATGGCAAGGAAAAATCCACTCGATATTTCCCCAAGCAACCCTGCAAGTCATTTGTCTCCATACAGTGTCCAGTACCTGTCTTGTCAGTGGGGTTGGTGGTGTGAACATCATTTTCAGTGAGAGACTGATCTTCCAGGAGGGGTACTGTGCATCCCATTCCCACTCTAAATGATAGCCTCTGCTGTGGTTCTAGCAGGCCAGAGCCAGAGAACCTCCCTGCCCTGATTGGTGACTGGAGGAAGAGGGCACTGGAGATCCAAGCCTGTTCACTGTTAATGTTATGACTCCTACGTGGGCCCATTCTGTGGGGAAGATGAAAACAAACCCTCATCTCTCTGTGTGGATATTTTTACAGGACATTTTCAAACAAGCTACTGAAGATCGGTTAACCAGTGCAAAGGAATTGCCTTACTTTGAGGGGGACTTTTGGCCCAACGTACTGGAAGAGAGCATCAAAGAGCTGGAACAGGAGGAGGAAGAGAGAAAGCGAGAGGAGAACACCAGCAACGAAAGCACAGATGTGAGTGGGTGGCTTTTTGTCCCTTGCACCCAGAGTGGACTTGATAACACGTTTCACTGTGAAAGCTGCTTCGGTCCCCTCAGATAAAAACTATGGCCATTTCTGTTTCGGTGATTTTCAACGTTTTTAACATCAGACCCACTGATAAAAGTTCATTTGTAGAACAGAAACTTGAAAAACAGATGGAAAATGACTGGTGTAGAGCAGGAGTTAGCCAACTTTACTTTCTATAAAGGACCAGGTGAAAAATATTTCTCACTGGCGTGGTCTTTGTTGTTGTCAGAAGGGGCGGTGGGGAGGGGGTTAACAAGCCTTTATAAACATGAAGCCCATTCCCATTTAAAACCACGCCGGCCCATAATTTGCCAGCCCCAATCTGGGAGTGGCTCATTGAGGAGTACCCTTGCTCAGTTATTGCCCTGGCATCTTCTGTAGTTGACCCATGAAGAGCTGGCTAGTTAGTGATATGCACGTTGAAGCTGTCCTTTAAATACTTTAATAAAAGAACTCTTAGCTTTTTAATGTAGCATTCATTCATTCATTGGGTGTTTTTCCAAGTCAAGAATGTGGAGTCAAGTCTTCTGTCACCCCAATTCCATGCCCTTCTAAATGTCCCTCACTCATTGTTCCCTGGAAACAATGCTGGGGCCATGCCTACCAAAACTCCAAAGCCACTATCAGTAACCCTGTGTAGGCCTTAGAGACTAGCTCCTTATGAGAACAGTCTAGTCTTTCTCCTGCAGAGTAGCTTAATGCCTAACTCACAGTACCACCAAGGCTCCTTGTGTTCACAGGGATCTACAAATTGAAGGCTGTTCTAGGCGAGGAAAGTACTGGGGAAGGAGGAGTTGGGGAGATTCCAACAGAAACATTCTTTTTAAAGGAGTACTAGAAATAGGAAGAGAGGGTCAGTGAAGAGCAAGTCATGAAAGACCTGAGCGGGTGGGCTCACCATCTTTCAGTCTAGTTTCCAGGGCACTTTCTTAGTGAAAGTGTGAACACCTTTTTGTCCTTGTGCTACCCTGCAGGTGACCAAGGGAGATAGCAAAAATGCCAAAAAGAAGAATAACAAGAAAACGAGCAAAAACAAGAGCAGCCTGAGTAGGGGAAACAAGAAGAAGCCCGGCATGCCCAGCGTATCCAACGACCTCTCGCAGAAGCTCTACGCCACCATGGAGAAGCACAAAGAGGTGAGAGTGGCCTAGGGGTGGGGAGCAAGGGCCAAGGTGATTTTGTAACACTTTCTGCCCAGCAGTTTGAAATTCGAACAGAAGGTCTTGTTGATGGGTAAGAGAAGGGGAGGGGATAAGGGTTTGGTGGTGATGACGGGAAATGTAAGGTTTGTAGCTGTTTGAAATATACTTATTGACAGTCGTGGCAATTTCAGCCTTATTTAATGCCTCAATTGGGAAAAGCCTGGGATTGATTGCTGGGGGTTGGCCTCTACACTGTGACTCTGTCCTATGGCTTGGTTTAGTCTGAAGCAGCTGTGAGTAATGGTCACCCAGTAAGAGTTAAGAATCTACTATTATGAATCTGGTCATAAGTTCTGATCTTAGTTATGCATTGGCAGAAGGAAGAGTAGAATCAATCAACTGTGAGGGTGTCGTGGGAGGAAGTGGACTAGCTAGGCTATCTTCCCTGCTGTGCTCACTTGGAGACCTGGGGAGCAGCTGGTGGAGTGGCTTGTGACAGGCCTTCTCTCTCACTCAGTGCTTTCTCAGACCCACCAGTGCACACCAGGTTTGGCAAGATCAGGCTTTGCTTTGGAGCATCAGTTTATTCGGTTTGTGTCTGCTCGGTGTGTGCTTTCTCGCCGTCTGTTCTTTTTCTAGAAATGTATCTCATCTCAAAAGACCCTCGCGTTTTAGCCGAGCGTTGCAAACATCGCAAGTGTTGCTACCAGTGTACGTACTTGTCCACAGTCTCTGTCGAGACTGCATTTAATTCACAAAGCCCTCGTTTCTCGAGGTGCTATTTTACCTTTTATTTGTCTAGTAAGAGTTGATTTAGATATATTCAAATTAATTTCAAATATATGTAGCACACCAGCTTTCTGTTACAGTTTTTATACAAAGGATAATGGACCTTAATGGTTGTTGATGATGAGTTTTCAGACTACAAAGAACAGAAATCTTGTTGAAAACTTGCACAGAAAGAACATCCCAAATGCCCTCTGTGTCATCACCAGTTAACATTTTACTGGTTTTTTTCCCTTGTAATCTCATAACCACGTGACTTGTGTCCCACCTTGGAAACTCATTAGCACAGCACCAGCCTCTAACGCCTAGTCCACATGGTCCTGCCAAGAGCTGGCAGCCTACCTCCTTCCCAATCACCTTCATTTCAAGCAGCCACCAGCTCTGTCCTTTTTCCTGGCCCTGGCCATAGTGACCAAAAGTTGGTCTCATTCTTTGCAGAATCTATCCATTTGGATTAGTCTGATTTGTTTCCTTGTGATTAGATTCTATTTTAACCCTGGACAGTGTCTTAAAATGTACTATTGTAGACAGAATGTCTGCTGTCCAAGTGCTCTCTACCTGAGCTCAACCTATTTGAAGAATTATAAGATGTAGAAGAAAATAAGCTAGAAATTGTAGGTCCACTGTAGTAGTCTGTGTTGAGAACTAGGGTGTGTGGTCTTGTCTTTAAAACCGATTCAACATCCCTTAGCTTTGATGGGGTCCTGCTGCCCCCCCATCCTCTATTCCTTGTTCCCACAAGTGGCACTCGAGTGCCAAGTTGGGACACCTGGTCTGTTTCACAGGTCTTTTTTGTAATCCGCCTCATCGCTGGCCCTACTGCCAACTCCCTGCCTCCCATCGTGGATCCTGATCCCCTCATCCCCTGTGATCTGATGGACGGGCGCGACGCCTTTCTCACCCTCGCAAGGGACAAGCACCTGGAGTTCTCATCCTTAAGGAGAGCCCAGTGGTCCACCATGTGCATGCTGGTGGAGCTGCATACCCAAAGCCAGGACCGCTTTGTCTACACCTGCAACGAGTGCAAGCACCACGTGGAGACGCGCTGGCACTGCACCGTCTGTGAGGTAGGTCCCTCAGGCATGCAAGCAGCTAGAGCTGCTGTTGGGGCCCTGGTTCAGGGTCAATGGTGATTTAGTAGGACAGGGTGGAGAGCACCAGCCTCACCACTGGGGCTGAAGAGACTAGTCACTGGGTGATGGAGGGACTTGGCACCCCCTGAAAGGCTTTAGATTGAGTTGGATCTGGGAGGGTTGACCTGCACTCCTGTGCTTTTTGTTCCAGGATTACGACTTGTGCATCACCTGCTATAACACTAAGAACCATGACCACAAAATGGAGAAACTAGGCCTTGGCTTAGACGATGAGAGTAGCAACCAGCAGGCTGCAGCCACCCAGAGCCCAGGAGACTCTCGCCGCCTGAGCATCCAGCGCTGCATCCAGTCTCTGGTCCACGCCTGTCAGTGCCGCAACGCCAACTGCTCCCTGCCCTCTTGCCAGAAAATGAAGCGGGTTGTGCAACACACCAAGGGTTGCAAGCGAAAAACCAATGGCGGGTGCCCCATTTGCAAGCAGCTCATTGCCCTCTGCTGTTACCACGCCAAGCACTGCCAGGAGAACAAGTGCCCTGTGCCCTTCTGCCTCAACATCAAGCAAAAGCTCCGGCAGCAGCAGCTGCAGCACCGCCTCCAGCAGGCCCAGATGCTCCGCAGGAGGATGGCCAGCATGCAACGGACTGGTGTGGTGGGCCAGCAACAGGGCCTGCCTTCCCCGACACCCGCCACACCAACCACCCCAACCGGCCAGCAGCCAGCCACCCCACAGACCCCCCAGCCCCAGCCCACTTCTCAGCCCCAGCCCACTCCTCCCAACAGCATGCCTCCCTACCTGCCTAGAACTCAAGCTCCTGGCCCTGTGTCCCAGGGCAAGGCTGCAGGCCAGGTGACCCCACCAACCCCACCTCAGACAGCTCAGCCACCCCTCTCAGGGCCTCCACCTGCAGCAGTGGAGATGGCAATGCAGATTCAGAGGGCAGCCGAGACGCAGCGCCAGATGGCCCATGTGCAAATTTTTCAAAGGCCAGTCCAGCACCAGGTGCCCCAGATAACTCAAATGCCCCCAATGGGTATGAATCCACCCCCCATGGCCCGAGGTCCCAGTGGACACTTGGAGCAGGGGATGGGTCCCACAGGAATGCAACAACAGCCACCTTGGGCCCAGGGAGGATTGCCTCAACCCCAGCAGCTCCAGTCTGGGATGCCAAGGCCGGCCATGATGTCAGTGGCTCAGCATGGCCAGCCCTTGAACATGGCTCCCCAACCAGGACTGGGACAGGTCGGGGTGAGCCCCCTCAAACCAGGCAGCACTGTGTCTCAACAAGCCTTACAAAACCTCTTGCGGACTCTCAGGTCTCCCAGCTCTCCCCTGCAGCAGCAACAGGTGCTTAGTATCCTTCACGCCAATCCCCAGCTGTTGGCCGCATTCATCAAGCAGCGGGCAGCCAAGTATGCCAACTCCAATCCACAGCCCCTCCCTGGGCAGCCAGGCATGCCCCAGGGCCAGCCCGGGCTGCAGCCACCCACCATGCCAGGCCAGCAGGGGGTCCACTCCAACCCAGCCATGCAGAACATGAACCCCATGCAGGCAGGCGTCCAGAGAGCTGGCCTGCCCCAGCAGCAACCGCAGCAGCAGCTTCCACCACCCATGGGAGGCATGAGCCCCCAGGCTCAGCAAATGAACATGAATCACAACACCATGCCTTCACAGTTCCGAGACATCTTGAGACGGCAGCAGATGATGCAGCAGCAGGGCGCAGGGCCAGGAATAGGCCCTGGAATGGCCAACCATAACCAGTTCCAGCAACCCCAGGGAGTTGGCTATCCCCCGCAGCAGCAACAGCAGCAGCAACAACGGATGCAGCATCACATGCAACAGATGCAGCAAGGGAATATGGGACAGATGGGCCAGCTTCCCCAAGCCTTGGGCGCCGAGGCTGGAGCCAGCCTACAAGCCTATCAGCAGCGACTCCTTCAGCAGCAGATGGGGTCCCCTGCTCAGCCCAACCCTATGAGCCCCCAGCAGCACATGCTCCCAAACCAGGCCCAGTCCCCACACTTACAAGGCCAGCAGATCCCTCCTTCTCTCTCCAATCAAGTACGCTCCCCACAACCTGTTCCTTCTCCACGGCCACAGTCCCAGCCCCCCCACTCCAGTCCCTCCCCACGGATGCAACCTCAGCCTTCTCCACACCACGTATCCCCACAGACCAGCTCCCCTCACCCCGGACTGGTAGCTACCCAGGCCAACCCCATGGAGCAAGGGCATTTTGCCAACCCGGACCAGAATGCAATGCTTTCTCAGCTCGCTAGCAATCCAGGCATGGCAAACCTCCACGGTGCAAGCGCCACGGACCTGGGACTCGGCGCCGAGAGCTCAGACTTGAATTCAAGCCTCTCGCAGAGTACACTAGACATACACTAGAGACACCTTGTAGTATTTTGGGAGCAAAAAAATTATTTTCTCTTAAGACTTTTTGTACTGAAAACAATTTTTTTGAATCTTTCTTAGCCAGAAGACAATTTTCCTTGGAACACATAAGAACTGTGTAGTGACCGTTTGTGGTTTAAAGCAAACGTGCAAGATGAACCTGAGGGATGGTAGAATAAAGAATATATTTTTGTTATGGCTGGTTATTGAGCCGGTCCTTTCCCCTGTGTGTGTGGTTCAGATGTGCACTGGGAGGGCACTGAGGTCTGTGACGCCAACCACGTGCTCTCCTCCTTGCACCTCCAATAGGTTTTATTATTTTTTTTAAATTAATGAAAATATGTAATATTAATAGTTATTATTTACTGGTGCAGATGGTTGACATTTTTCCCTATTTTCCTCACTTTATGGAAGAGTTAAAAACAAAAACAAAAGAACATTTCTAAAACCAGAGGACAAAAGGGGTTAATGTTACTTTAAAATTACATTCTATATATATATAAATATATATAAATATATATTAAAATACCAGTTTTTTTTCTCTGGGTGCAAAGATGTTCATTCTTTTTAAAATGTTTAAAAAAAAAAATCCTGTCCCTTCCCTCAAGTCAACTTTTGTGCTCCAGAAAATTTTCTATTTCGTAAGTCTTGAGCGTAAAACTTCAAGTATTAAAATAATTTGTACATGTAGAGAAAAAAAGACTTTTTCAAAATATACAGGGGCAGCTGCCAAATTGATGTATTATATATTGTGGTTTCTGTTTCTTGAAAGAATTTTTTTTTTCATTATTTTTACATCTAACAAAGGAACAAATTAAAAAGAGGGTAAGAAACGATTCCGGTGGGATGATTTTAACATGCAAAGTGTCCCTGGGGTTTCTTTGCTTGCTTTCTTCCTCTTTATCCTGCCTCCTCCCACACACACACTTTCTGTAAAACTTGAAAATAGAAAGCAAAAACCCTCAACTGTTGTAAATCATGCAATTAAAGTTGATTACTTATAAATATGAACTTTGGATCACTGTATAGACTGTTAAATTTGATTTCTTATTACCTATTGTTAAATAAACTGTGTGAGACAGACACCTGAGTCTTGTTTGACTTCATGCTAGCACAACGTCTGGGAATACCTTCAGTGTAAGTGGCCAGTGTGTAAAGAGTCAGGAGGGTTTGTCAACAGCCTCCCGCTGACTCGGTCAGCTTTGAGAATCACTTGGGAAAGGAAAATAGCTCACTGAAAGCTGGTGAAGTCTGTCCAATAGGTACTAGGGTTAGAATGGAAGGGAGGGGTCATCGTCAACAAAATATTACATTGGTTACAAACAAGTTCTTGAAATTAGAAAATGAGTATCGTGCTTTGGCACATAGGTCTTCCTTGCTTTTTGTCCTGAAGCTTTATGCCAACCATAGATGACAGTCTATTAAGGGTGACAGATCCAAGGACTATTCTCCCAGCTCCTATTTGTTCCATCACATCATCTGGCATAAGGATAGCTGTTCATGGAGTCTTAGACCTTGCATGAAACATGAGCCCAAGCTAGCCCTGCTCAGGCACTCCCTCCACCTTGGGCCAGTGGCAGCCCGAGGAGCACTTTTATTCTGTGCCAGGTAGTTAAGCACGGGCTGGAGAAGAAGGTAACATTGAAACTGAATAGATAGACCAGATCGTGTTTAAGGATAGAAGCAGAGGGAATAGGAAGAGCACAGCTGGTGGAGATGGGGGTTTGCTGGATAGGTAGGAGAAAGCATCTGAGTAGAGTAAGAACTGCCCAGAAGCATGAAAGAAGAAACAGATCAACTGGGAAATGGCTTCAAGTCCATTTTGCCTGAGACCAGATTCTTGAAGGTAGTGAATATCTGTGGAGCCAAAGGGATAACATCCTGTGCTGTTTCTAAGCACCAATCATACCACCACCACCACCACCCCTTTGGATAAGGCCAGAACATTGCAGTGCAGTGTTAGAAGTGGGGGGGGGGGGGGGGGGGTGAAATCATCAAATGAGAAAGCTTTTTAAAATAGCTGCTCCTTTCTAAACCGGGGCCGGGGATATTAATCCAGTCCAAAATCTAAGAAGCCACTAGCTTCTCTGGGTCACTATTGCGACCTTGGAAGGTCAGGCCAAAAAACAAGGCTGAGGTTGGGCTGATTCTAATACATCAACCCTAGGTCCTCGGCCCAGTAGAGGGGGCTAGCAGTATTCCAGGTGCTTCCATTTACTTAACGGAGTCCTCAAGAACAGTGGTTCTCAACCTGTGGGTCGCGACCCCTTTGGAGGTTGCTTCAATACTAGCAAAATTACAGTTATGAAGTAATGGAAATAATGTTATGGTTGGGGGGGGCACCACAACGTGAGGAACTGTATTAAAGGAAGTTTGAGAACCACTGCTCAAGAACATCCATCCCCATGTAACAAATGGCAAAAAGGCTCAGGGGAAGTAACTTGCTCAGGATCACACAGCCAGTAAAATGGCTGTTCAATGCCTAAACCCATACTTCCACTCCAAGTCCTCAGCCTCCTTTAATCTCAAGGAAATGATGTCTGCAAACTACACAAAGGCCCTGTAATTCGAAATTCAGGGTAAGAAGAAGGGAGGGGGAGGGGCTTCTCCAGGCTTTTTATTTTGCAACCAGAGAAACTGATCCCCAGGTTTCGTAGAATGTTACTGCATTCATGATGAGGTTACTCCAAAGGGAACAAAGACCAGCAGCAAAAAGAAATGTTTAGAAATAAATTGAACAAAAGAAGTGCAAGACTGGTACACTGAAAACTATAAAATCCCCTGTCACAGAGAAGAACTACATAGGCATTTTTTGTTCATAAGCTGTGAGCCACTATACCTCACAAACTGATCAACTGACTCAATGCAAACTATCAAAATCTGCTAGCTTTTGCAAAAAGAAATTGACAACATGATCCTTCTGAAAATGCAAAGGACCAGATTAGCCAAAACAACCTTGAAAAGAAGAAAGCTGAAGTACTCATGTCTCCAATTTCTACAAAACTTCAGTAATCAAGACTATTAAAGGCAAAAGGCACTATCACTGGAATAGAGCTGAGAAACACGCCCATATGTGTTTAATGTATTCTTCACAATGGGATCAGTTCTGGGGGGGGGGGGGGAGGATAATCTTTTCAACAAATGGTGCCAGGATAATGAATATCCATCCACATGCAAAAGAATCCTTGAATCCCTAACTCACCATATTAAAAAAGCTCAAAATACTTCAAAGAACTAAATGTAAAAGTTACATGCTTTCATAGTGATCTCAAACTAAAGCAGTAGTTCCTTAGCTGTAAGGAGGCCAGCAGTACAGTGGCCAAGCCCTTGCTGCTAATGGAGAGAGAGTTCAGTTCAAAAGCACCAGCAGCTCCACCGGAGAAATGTGAAAGTTTGCTTTGGTAAAGATCACAGCCTTGGAAGCTCTAGGGCAACTCGACTCTGTCCTATAGGGTCACTATGAGTTAATAGCAATAGGCTTACTTTGGATTTCTTAGATGTCACTCCTAAAGCACAAGCAACCAAAGGGAAAACTTAATTTGGCTTCATTCAGCAAAATGTTAAAGTTTTGTGTTCCACAGGACATTATTTTAAAAAAGTGAAAACTCAAAATGGGAGAAAATACTGTAAATCATATCTAATAAAATCTGTGCCACCAGAATATTCTTACACTCAGCAATAGAAAAGTTAACTCAATTTTTTAAATAGACAAAAGATTAAATAAACATCTTTCAAAAAAGATATACAAATGGCCAATAAGCATATGAAATGATACTCAACATCATTAATCATTCCAAAACCCAAACTCATTGCTATCAAGTCTATTCTGACTCAAAACGACCCTGTAGGACCCTGTAGGTTTTCTGAGACTGTAATTTTTTTTTAAAAATCATTTTATTGGGGGCTCAACAAAACATTTTCTTTCTACTTAAGCCCTTGGTATCAGCTCCTCATTTTCCCCCTCCCTCTCCCACCCTCCCTCCCTCCCTCACGAACCCTTGAGACTGTAACTTTTATGGGGGTAGAAAGCTTCATCTATCATTAGTCACTAGGTTAATGCAAATCAAAACCACAATAAGATACCACTACGTACCTACTAAGAGGATTGGAATAAAAAGGTCAGTACTAAAATTTGAGGATGAAATAATAATCATTTATAATTTGTCAAGGTGGGGTGGGAGGAAGAGAAGCTGATACCAAGGGCTCAATAGAAAGTAAATGTTTAGAAAATAATGATGGCAACATATGTACAAATATGCTTGATACACTTGATGTATGGATTGCTGTAAGATTTGTAAGAGTCCCCAATAAGTTGACCTTTTAATGAAATTAAATTTTAAAAGACTCTGAAATATTTTTTTTTAAATGAGGATGCAGGCAAATTGGAACCCTCATGCAGTACTGATGGGAATGTTAAATGACGCCAGACGCTTTGGAAAACTGGCCGTTGCTCAAAAAGTTCAACCATTCCCATATGCCTTGGGAATCCCGCTCCAGAGACACCCAAGACCATGGACCACTGGTCACACACACGCGCACACACAAATATTCCTGCAGTATGACTCCGTCATCACAAAGCAGAAGGAAATGCCCATCGACTGATGAATGGATACCCATACAATGAAATGTGACTCAGCCATGAAAATGAATGCAATACTGATTTCTGCTTCAACATGGATGATCTTGAAAACATACTCAGTGAAAAAAGCAGACACCTGGTGTGTGATTCCATTATATGAAATGTCCTGAAAAGGCAAATCCATAGAGACAGGAAGTGGATTAGTGATTGCCAAGGTCCAGGGCAGCGGTTCTTAACCTGTAGGTCGTGACCCCTTTGGGGATCGAATGACCCTTTCACAGGGGTCACCCAATTCATAGCAGTAGCAAAATGACAGTGATGAAATAGCAATGAAAATAATGTTATGGTTGAGGGTCCCCACTACATGAGGAACTGCATGAAAGGGTCGCGGCCTGAGGAAAGTGGAGAACCCCTGGTCTAGGGGGAAAGGGCATGGGGAGTGACTCCTGATGAGTATGGGGTTATATGGTATTGGGGTTTGGGCTTGATGAAATGCTCTGGAGTTAGCGGTGATGGTTCCACAACACTATTCTTTAAAACATTATATTTATGCTTTAAAAGGACATGTGAAATTACACGTCAATGTCAAACAAGAAAAAACAAATACAATAGCCGATATGGAGCCTGACCCAACTAGGTCCTCATATCTTCATTTCCTTTCCTCTAATGAGCTTAGCTTTTAACCCCAGAGAGGAAGATGAGCCAAACCATTTGCTGGATCCTATTGACTGCCCACACTTAGGAAATCGGTTTCCCAAGGTGTTTATTGTCCTCTTGGATGCTGTCAGTTAATCAAAAACCAAATCTCTAAAAAGTCCTATAAGGATGATGGAGAAATTTCCGGCTGTGAATGCAGCCCTCACGCACAAGTCAAACATGGTCTAAAGGAACGGTACTGGGAAAAGAAGGGGAGAAATGACCATCTGTACCCTGCTTCTAAGTGACAAGATGGGAACCATTTTTCATCTATGGCCTGTGTATAACAACGTGAAATGAAGCAAGAGCCAGGGACTGTCTGGCAAAAATTACACAGAACAGTGGCTCCAAAATCTTAGGGCTACTGGGTGCTCAGTCAGAAAAGGGAAAAAAAACCCCAGGTCCTAGCGATGTTCGCTTAGTTCTCATCTGAAAGCGCAGTGGGGACATCCTGCCGGCAGGAAGCATAAGGCCTTGACCTGCCGAGGCAGCTCCTTACAGGATTCAAACTTCAGTAAATCTAGGAGCATTTTTTCACAGCAACATACATGTATATTGAGCGAATCATGATAGTAATAGGAAATGTGGGGTTCAAGCCAGAAACTCCCTCACAGGATCAACATGCCTGCTTCTCGTCTGCATTGGGAAGGTGCTGCTGGGCAGAACCATGGCAAGCTGGGCCGTAACGAGCGAGCTGCCATGAGACGGGTCCTCCTGGCTCCGCGGGCTGACGACAGCGTCGTCAACTTGGAGCAAGGCCAGCCCCGGATCAACAGGCTCACGGCGCGGATCTCCGAGGAGGGTTAAGGAAATGGCCGAGGACGGGAACGGCCGCCCGTTGATGAGCCAAGACGCAGGACTGCAGCAGCAGCCAGCGCAGGATGCCCTGCCAACAAAGGCACGCTGATGCGGTGTCCGCCTTTCCAAAGGACGCGGACAAACGGCCGTTAAAACAAACCTGTGCGTTTGGCGGCAATGCGGACGGAGGAACGAGGAAGCCGACGTGAAGCGTCGTCGGTTCAAAACATGCCGAACTCCAAGACCTGGGCGCCAAATGCTCTGGCTAAAATCAGTGCCCCTCGCAGAAGCGCAGCCGCCGCTCTCCCCGGGCCGCGCTGCGCCAGGGCCGCCGGACTGACTGCAGACACACGGTCTGGCGTTGCGGGCGGCTGGGTGAAAGAGAGAACATTATTCTCCAGACTGTTGCTTCGCCTCGGAGCGCCGTCTACATCGGGCGGCACAGAGGGAGAACACCTTCACGGATCCTGCAGGCGAGCCTCGTCTTCCTCGGCCTTGTGAGGAGACAGCAGGCAGGAATCCTGCCCACAAGGCCCGTTTCATGCATGGGCTGGATACCTGCCGAGTCTGGCGCGTGGGAAGGACTGCTGTCCGTGGAAACCGTGCCGGCTCCACACCACACGCAGGGAGGACTTGCTTTGTCAACCAGACAACTCGTGCTGGCAGTGGGAAAGGCCACAGGTCTGCTGCGCAGATGGAGCCCAAAATGGGTGAATTGCATGTGTCGGGGGAAAACTCGTCTCCGTCCTGATCCACCATCTGCCACTGCATCACACACCACACACGCCTTTGCTGTGCACAGTTGCTGCGGCTCAACAGTGTGAGGGGAGCAACCGTGTCGGGCAAACGTCTGGGCAAGCGCAAGCAGTTTAGCAGGCGCCGTTGAAGGAGCGACTGGATGATCTTGACCAAGCACAGTGATTTTGTTTGTCCCTGTGGCGTTTAGACCACGCTCATGAAGTCCTACAAACTGCAGGATGAAGTCAAGCAGCTCAATTACCAAGAACCTTTCAGAGCTGAACGCCAAGCTGCAGGGCCCCAGCCAGCTTCTCAACGCCCTGCTTCCAGATGTGCAATCATTTGAAGCTAAATGAAGGCAATGACCAAAGATTCCAGGACAGGAACAGTAAACAAATGGAATTGAACATTTTGGCTACACCGTTCAACGTGGAACCAGCTGACATGCCTAATCACCTACACCACCAAATCACTCAGCTGCAACGCACCGAGGAGCTGAAAGCAAGGTACAACAACCTCCCACTGCTTAGGTTCCAGAAATGTTATACAGACAATGATGAATTTCCCCCTTTGGGAGACACGCACTAAAATATGCATCTCTTGGAAACAACTTACTGCTGTGAGCAATTCTTTTCAAAACTGCACTACAGGCTGCCCGACGCAAACTTGAAAACGCAGTTGCAAGCAGCAGCATCGATGCCAGCTAACAGCGCATGGCTCACCAAAGAGAAGCAGTGTGCTCATCGGATTAGGGGTGAGGTAATTAAACGACCCAATGTAGCAGGCTAATTGTTAAGTTGATAGTTTTGTGTGGCCATGAATAATGTTATAAATATATCCAAATGGCCCTTGACTGAAACTATCCTACACCCCTGGTCTAACAGTTTTAGGGCCTTTTGGTTTACAATTAATTATATGATTAATTAATTTTCGTGTAAGATGTGAGACCTGGCTTTTGGTTATTCTCCCCTCCTTCTTTGCCTATGAATAAGCAGTTACTCTAATGTCATTTATTAACAAGATGCTTCCTTCTCTATGGAATTGCTTTTGTGCCTTTGTCAAAATCGGCCATCCGTGACTTACATGTGCAAACCAAAACTTCGTAGAAGAACAATCAGGGGCAAGGTCGCTAGGCCTAGCTTTCAGCAATAGATTGAACATTAGCTTTTAGCAAATACGATAAACAAGAGCTCAAACAGCAATTGACAAAATAAACAAAAAGAACCTCATAAAAATGAAAAACTTCTCTTCATCAAAAGACTTTACACCAAAGGAGTGGAGACAGACAACTGGGTGGGAGAGTGTCTTCAGAAGCCCCATGTCCAGTAAGTGTCTAACAACAGATGCCATGTATGTTGCTGTTAGGTGTTATCGAGTCAGCTCGGATAAGCGCCTGTACGTACAAAAAAACGAACCATCCGAACCACTGTGGTGATGCTGAAGCCCATCGGGCAGCCACTGTGTCAATCCAATTGAGGGTCTTCTTTCCCACTGTCCTACTTTCCAAAGCATAAAGTACTTTTCCAGAAACTGGTCTCTCCTGAGAACATGTCCAAGGATGTGAGATGCAGTCTCACCATCTTCACGTCTAAGAAGCATTTTGGTTACACTTCTTCCAAAATTGATGTGTTGGTTCTTTTGGCAGCCCATGGTGCATTCAATATTCTTCGCCAGCACCATAATTCAAAGAACGCATCGATTCTTCTTCATCGTAAAATATATGACGGAACACCTCATTGTGCTTATGAGGAACCTGCACGCACGCAAAGAAACAGGTGTTCAAACAGAGAGGGGATACTATGTGGCTTAAGACCAGAAAGATGTGCATCAAGGTTGTACACTTTCACCATACTTATTCAGTCTGTGTGCTAAACAAATACCGAGAAGCGGATCTGTAGGAAATAAAGGACCACTCGTTAACATTCTGAGATATCCTGATGGCACCGCCTTGCCTGCTGAAAGTAAGGAGATTTGGAGAACATACTGGTGAAGATCAGTATAGATTACATATTAGCATAAAGCAAAGAAAAATCCTCAAACTAGACCAATAAGCCACATCATCATAAACAGAAAAGATTGAGGATGTCAAGGAGTTCGTTTTACTTGAACCCATAATTCAATGCTCCTGGAAGCAATAGCCAAGAAGTTAAATGCTTCCTCGCCCCCCTGTCCCCAACCATTATATTTTATTTATTATATTATCATTGAAAATGTTGTTGTTGTTAGGTGCTCTCTCATCAGTTCTCACTGCCAGTGACCCTATGTACGTACAACAGAATAAAACAATGCTTGGTTCTACACCATCCGTTGGTCATACTTGTATAGGGTTCTCTATTCCCTTCCATTGATTTATAGATTGGCGAGTCTAACTCTCCACCGATACAGTCTTGATTAATGTTATTATGTAGTAAGACAGATGAGCTGCGGAGTGACTTCAAGAATATCATACATGAAGAAAGCAAAAGGTCATTGAAGACAACAGGAAAGCATGAAACAGCAGTGTGGACGTCAGGAGAGACTCGGAAGCTTGCTCTCAATCACAGAGTAGCTAAAGCAAATAGGAAATGACAAAACAAAAGAGCTTGAGATATAATCAATTAATAGGGCCCTTCTAGCCATAATTCCTTATGTGATATATTATGATTCTGGACATTATGCCCCTGAGTATAGTCCCATTTCGGAAGGGCATCCTCTATCACACTAATGGACAGGGGTAGGGTAGGATTAAGACCTGACCTTAGTAGAGGGTCTGAAGCAAGCCACACCCTTTGTTTCCTTGGGGGAGGGGGGCATCTTTGACTTTACCTTGGTAGAAGGTGTGACTTAAGACCCATCTTTCATTTTCCTTGGGGGTATCGTTGGCTAAAAGATGCATCACACTTCCATCAAAGCCATTCTTCAGTACATAGAGGCCATCTTGGACACAGAAATGACAGGATCATTTGGAAAAGCATGTCCAAGAGCTCTGCCTAAAGTGGCCGAGGCCATCGAGACCAGATGCACCAGAAGCCATGTCCTGGAGACTCGGAGTAGCAGTGCCAAGACTGAGGGGTACCTTCTCCTCACCTGGCCCAGACTATGGAACTGGGAAACGGACAGAGCAACAGGAGACTGATGACAATATGCTTATTGTCTGGTGATCCTCACTTGTGGTAACCTATTAACTTCCCTAATAAACCCCTTTAACTGTGATTATTGTCTGTGAACTCCGTGTGCCCATGGCAACAAGTTCTCGAACCCAGCATAGAAACAGAGTGCCTGGGGAGAATGGGTTGGTGTCAGAATAGGCAAAGAAGAACTCAGTGTAGAGACAAATCAGATTCCTGCCTGGAGGCAATAGGGAAGCCAGAGGAGGTCAGAGGCTTCCCCCTCCCTGGCTGTTTACTGAAGAAGTGAACAGAAATTTTCAACTGGCCAGCTAGAGAAGGCAAAGTCAAATATTGTAATGAAATATGTACAGACTTAGAAATAGAAAACCAAAAAGGAAGAACATAATCAGCATTTCTTAAAAGAAAGAACTCTAGAAAAAAATTCAAGCCTTGAGTTGCAATATTGAAAGCTTATTTGAGAAAGAGGAGATAAAGAAAATGCAAAGAATATACAGAGTCCCAGGAGGATAAGGGGAAGGTGGGGAGAGAAAGGGGGAATCGATCACAAGGATCAACATATAAGCCCCTCCCAGGGGGATGAACAACAGAAAAGTGGGTGAAGGGTGACAGAGGCTGATGTAAGATATGAAAATAAAATATATATAGGAGGATGGGGAAATAGATCTATGTGTCTATATTCATAGGTCAAGTATTAAGGTGGCGGAAGGACCTTGGGCCTCTACTCAAACACTCCCTCAATGCATGAATACCTTCTTTTATTAAATTGGAACTCTATGATGCTCACTCTCCCGACACAACGGCTGGAGCCAAAGTGGGTGAACAAGTAAATGTGGTGAAGAAAGCTGATGGTGCCCGGCTATCAAAAGAGATAGTGACTGGGGTCTTAAAGGCTTGAAGATAAACAAGCGGCCATCTAGCTCAGAAGCAACAAAGTCCACATGGAAGAACACACCAGCCTGTGTGATCGAGTGGTCCCAAAGGGATCAGTTACCAGGCATCAAAGAACAAAAAATCATATAATTGACTGCACACCTCCATGATAGGATCGCTGAAGACAAATGGGTGCATAAGCAAATGTGGTGAAGAAAGCTGATGGTGCCCGGCTATCAAAAGAGATAGTGTCTGGGGTCTTAAAGGCTTGAAGGTGAACAAGCGGCCATCTAGCTCAGAAGCAAATAAGCCCACATGGAAGAAGCACACCGGCCAGTGTGATCACGAGGTGCCCAAGGGACCAGGTATAAGGCATCATGCAAAAAAAAGAAAAAGAAAAAAAAAGATATGTGTGTGTATGTATGTGTATATATGTATATATGTGTATATATATATCATATTAAATGAAAGGGGAAGTGCAGAGTGGAGACCCAAGGCCCAAGTGTCGGCCAATGGAGATCCCCTCATAGAGGGGTTTAGGAGAGGAGATGGGTTAATTAGGGTGTGAGGTAGTATCGATGAAGAACACAGCTTTCCCCCAGATCCTGGATGCTTCCTCCCCCCAACTACCATGATACGAATTCTACCTTGCAGGGCTGGATAGGACAGAGGCTGTACACTGGTACATATGAGGGCTGGAGGTACAGGGAATCCAGGGTGGATGATACCTTCAGGACCAAGGGTGTGAGGGACGATGCTGGGAGAGTGGAGGGTGAGTGGGTTGGAAAGGGGGAACTGATTACAAGGATCCACATGTGACCTCTTTCCTGGGAGAGGGACAGCAGAGAAGGGGGGAAGGGAGACTCCGGATAGGGCAAGATATGACAAAATAACGATGTATAAATTACCAAGAGCACATGAGGGAGGGGGGAATGGGGAGGGAGGGGAAAAAAAAAGAGGACCTGATGCAAGGGGCTTAAGTGGAGAGCAAATGCCTTGAGAATGATTGGGGCAGGGAATGTATGGATGTGCTTTATACAATTGATGTATGTATATGTATGGATTGTGGTAAGAGTTGTATGAGCCCCTAATAAAATGTAAAAGAAGAAAAGAGAAAAAAAATGATTAGGGCAAAGACTGTACAGATGTGCTTTATACAATTGATGTATGTATATGTATGAACTGTGAAAAGAATTGTATGAGCCCCAATAAATTGTTTTAAAAAAAGATATGAAAATAATAATCTATAATTTATCAAGGATTAATAAAGGAGGGAGGGTGGGAGAGGGAGGGAGGGAAATGAGCAGATATCAAGGGCTCAAGTAGAAAGAAAATGCTTTGAAAATGATGATGGCAACATATGTACAAATGTGCTTGACACGATGAATGTATGGTTTGTGATAAGAGATGTAAGAGTCCCCCCCAATAAAAATATTTAATAAAACACACACACATACAAACAAAAGAATATACAGAGTGAATCTCTGTACCAAAAAGAACTAGCCGACATCCAACTATTTCACTAAGTAGTGTGGTAGTTAGAATAATTTATGTCAACTTGATATATGAAAGTGTAGGGGTGGTATCCAACTTGTCAATCAGGTCACAACCTGACGGTGTCTCCTTGAAGGCGTGGCCTTCTCATAAGGAGGGTCCTGGGAACCTCCCCTTCTCTCTGCCTTCACCTTCCTGCTGGCCACCGAGAGCTGCTGAAACCCTGACATGTATTCACCGACCTTGGATCCACTTACCTCTCCACCCACCAGCCTGTGATCCTCCTGCATTCTGCATCACTATATGGAGCTGCAAGAGTCTGAAGAGGAACTTATGGACTGGTATCAGACTTGTGGATTTGAGTTGGACTGGGCAGGGATGTTTTCTTGATATATAATTACTTTTTAATATAAAGCTTTTTCTTATACATATGAGTTTCTCTGGATTTGTTTCTTTAGTCGACCCAGCCTAACACTGGTAGCATATGATCAAAAACAATGGCACTGAAGGAAGAAGTTCAAGTTGCACTGAATCATTAGCCAAAAACAAGGGTCCAAGAATTGATAGTATACCAATTTAAATATTTCAACAAACAGATGAAGCCCTGGAAGCACTCACTTGTCTATGGCAAGAAATTTGGAAGACAGCTACTTGGCAAACTGACTAGAAGAGGTCCATTTGTACCCATTCCAAATAAAGGTGACCCAACAGAATGCTCAAACTGTAGAACAATATGATTGTTCTAGATTCAGAAGAGGATGTGGAACAAAAGATATCGTTACTGCTACCATATGAATTTGGGCTGAAAGAAGACAACACTAGAAAGATGCTTACTTGTATTTTGTTGACTGCGGAGGTATTCCACTGTATGGACAATAACAAACTATGGGCAGCCTTGAGAAGAATGGGAATTCCAGGACACTTCATTGTGCTCGTGCAGAGCCTGTACACGGATCAAGAGGCAGAAAAAGAGACTGCTTTAAAATCGGGGAAGGTGTTGTTTCCTCTCACCCTACTTAGTCAATCTGCATGCTGAGCAAGTCATCAGAAAAGCTGGTTTAGATGAGAAGCACGTGGCGTCGGGAGTGGAGGAAGGCTTATTAACAACCTGTGGTCTGCAGGTGACACAGCCTGGCTTGCTGAGAGTGAGGAGGGCTGGAAGCCCTTGCTGATGAAGATCAAGGATCGCAATAGGGATGACAACTCCATGTAAAGAAGACCAGACTCCTCACAACTAGACCAGTGGGCAACATCATGATAAATAGAGAAAAGATCGAAATGGCCAAGGATTGCATCTTGCTTGGATCTTCCATCAAAGTGCTCAGAAGCAGCCGTCAAGGGCTCAAATGACACGCTGCATCGAGTACCTCTGCTGCACAAGACCTTTTTAAAGTGCTGAAAATCAAGGTTGCTTTGAGGACTAAACTTAGTCCAAGCCATGATATTTTCAATTTTCTCATATACCTGTGAAAAGTGGACAATGAATAAGGAAGACGAAGAAGAATCCATGCATCTGAATGAGGGTGCTGGAGAAGAATGTGGAAAGAACCGGAGACTGCCAGACAAACAAACACATCTGTCTGGGAAGAAGTCCAGCCAGAGTGCTCCTTAGAAGAAAGGATGGTGAGACTTGGCCTCGCATACTTTGGACATGTTCTTCAGAGAGGCCTGTCCCTGGAGAAGGACATCATGCTCGGTAAAGTGGAGGGGCGGCCAAAAATGAGGAAGACCCTCAAGGAGATAACCATAACACGTCTCTCCTGACAACATGTCCAAAGTCATGTGAGAAAGCCTTGCCATCCTTTCTTCTAAACAGCGTTCCGGCAGCACATCTTCTGAGGCATCGGTTTGGTTTTGGCGGTGCGTGGCGCTGTGAATATCCTTTGCCAGCACGAGCATACAAACGCATCCATTCGCCAAGGACCTGTGGGTTACTCATTGGTCTGCTGAGAGCAAAGTTAGCAGTTCCAAAACACAAGTCATGCCAAGAGAGAGAGAGAGAGAGAGAGAGATGAGGCTCCCACAAAGAGTCACCGTCTCAAAAAGAAAAAGAAAGCAAGAGAAGTTACAGTCTCAGAACCCACCAGGGCAGGTCTGCTCTGTCCTGTAAGGCCTGTGCGTTGGAATGGCCTCTGAGGCGATGAGTTTGGGTTTATCATTAGTCATGTATACTATTGTTGCAGGACTTCTTTTCCGGACCTTCGCATCTGCAGATGTCTTATGACTGACTGTTCAGAACATTGCCACATTATTTTTCTCAACTAAATCAAGAGCTTCAATTTCCGGAAAACAAAAACCCAAAGGCTGACCACTTTGCTAACGTCAATAGGCAGGTCCTGGAAGCAGGGATCTATATCGAAGATGTATGAGGGGAAAACAAAGGGCCATATGGCTAACTCGAGAATTTCTGACTAGAACGCTTCCCCCATTCACAGGAATAAGCCTCGTGATCCAGAACCTCCCCAAGTGGGGTTATTACTGCAACAGACAAGATACCATCGCTGTCCAACTCTGCTACATCATCAGAGTAAATTCTTTGTGATTTGTGGTTTTTCTCATATGTGTATGTATTAAAATATCTGTCTGGGTATATGTAATATTTCCAATCTCTAAAGAAAGAGATCAGATTTATAAAGATACTGTTAATAACAACAACTGAAACTTTAAAAAAAAAAAAGAAGTCTTCAACTTACATCAGAACTGACTTATGACAGAATTGTTGGAACAAAGTCCTTCTGTAGGTATGGGCCTACCTGTACTAGGGAGCTTCAAAAAAACTCATGGAAAAATTCCATAATCTTTTCATTCAATTTTTCCAATAACTCTTTAAAGCACCCTCGAATATTTGGGAGGAATAGTACAATCCATAACACCATCTAAGGATTTTTAGAGCAATACTTTGAATTTCTATTTTCATTTTCCTCCAGTTTTTAATTTCAGTGTCCCTCCACAGCCAGAGCACAGTCCAAGGCACAAAGTGTCTGCTCAATAAATGTGAACAGGATGGGTGAAAGGATGGGTGACTGACAGATAGTGTAAATGAAGGGGAAACAAAGAAGCTCTTGGATTCCGTGGCTTCTCTTGCAAAACACTGCAGCTACATCTCTGTGTGTGTGTGTGTGTGTGTGTGTGTGTATCCATCTTCAATTCATTCCTTCTGAATATTCCTATGATGTTTTCCTGTTGTCTTTTAGAAACAATTGAAAAATTCTTATATGAACTATCAGGAATGGCAAGCCTGGTCCAGCCGTTACTATGGAAACAGCAGAATCCTTGCTCAAACAGCTCCAGAGGAACCCAGATGCTCCTCTGATCAATCCTGTTTCACTTTCCTTGCCTGACTAGAGGGAGTGCACAAACATCTGAAGGACCTTCAAGGGCACTCAGAACTTTGGACCTTAATTTCTCCTCCAAAAACTCACTGCCACTGAGTCAGTTTGGCTTCACAGTGAGCTCAAAGGAGAGAGGAGAGCTGTTCTTTTGCATTTCGAGACTTCACAACTAAACAGGAGTAGGCAGCCTTGTCTTTCTCCCACAGGGAGGCCGGTTAGGTCCAAACCAAGGATGTGTGGTCAGCAGCTGACGGTGCTGCCCACTCCACCATTCGGAAACCGTCCAATCCCAGGGAAGACCTGACACAGAACCAGCCTGGGTTTCATTCTCCTGTACATGGGGTCACTAGGCGTCAGAACCAACAACCACACCACCACACATGGCTAGTGGCTACCATGCTAGCTAGCACGGCCTAGACATCTCTAAAGTTAAGAAGACGAGAGAGCAAATGCCTTGAGAATGATTGGGGCAGGGAATGTATGGATGTGCTTTATACAATTGATGTATGTATATGTATGGATTGTGGTAAGAGTTGTTGGAGTCCCTAATAAAATGTAAAAGAAGAAAAGAGAAAAAATGATTAGGGCAAAGACTGTACAGATGTGCTTTATACAATTGATGTATGTATATGTATGAACTGTGAAAAGAATTGTATCAGCCCCAATAAATTGTTAAAAAAAAAAAAAAGAAAATGATGATGGCAGCATATGTGCAAATGTGCTGGACACACTGGATGTATGTACGGATTGTGATAAGAGATGTAAGAGCCCCTAATAAAGGTATTTTAAAGTAAAAAAAAAAAAAGTTAAGAAGACGATACGCCTACTCTTCTCTAACCAACCTCCTCAGTATCTGACATACTACACTTGTGACCGTAGCTACAAAAAAAATCTATTTTGTTCACGATGATGTATATGTGACAGTAACAGATACTGGATGGCTGGGTGTGTGGGGAGAGCAAAACTTGTGATGGTCAAGGTTATGCGTTAACTTAGCTGGTTGTGGTTCTCAGTGGTTTGGCAGTTATGTAACATACATAGCCATTCTTCATTTTGTGGTCTGATGTGGTCCTCCTTTTTTGCATAATAAATTGGCCTTTGGACTCTAACCATGTCCATAAGTGAGGAGTGAGTGCGTACTGGACCGGAGCAGTTGTGAGATTGCATTATGTTGGTACATGAGGGAAACTTCAAAGTCTCCCCAAAATAAACATGGTTGGAGAGGAAAGAAAGATAAGGCCAAAAGAAGTTCAATGTCCTTTAATGAATACAAGTCCCCACACATACACACACAAAAATGCAGTTCATAAGTCCGCATGCACTGGCAGTCACCCAGTGAGCCTCCTCACTAAACACACCAGAAGAAGTGTTGGTTAACACTAGAGATACAGAAAAAGATATAGATGGTCAGAGAAACTCATGTTACTCTTCTCCCAGAGAAGAAAGTACTGGATTCAACAACACAGATTCCAGTCCTCGTAAAGGATTTCCAAGACATCAGATGAGGCTTTGAGCCCTTGGCTCTCAGGCTATAACAATGGCCAACCAACATCACTAATCAACCAGCTTCCCCGGGGCTTGAATTCCTGGCCTAAAAGGCTGACCTATTAGTGCAAAGTAAAAGGCTAGCATTGTCTCTTTGGCCTCTGCACCCTTGACTGCCTTGTGTGTGTCTCTGAGAATGGAGGGTTCTCATTGCGCAGTGTTTGGTATTAGAATTTGCTATCCAGGTTCAAGGCCCAAGACTGGTTGGCTAAAATAATAAGCATCCCCTGGTGGGATCTGATTGAAGGTCAGCTAGCCTTTCTCAGATAACTCCCTAGCTTTTCTGTGAGTACCATCATTACCCCAGCACACAGAGGAAAAAAAATGGAGGCACAGGAAGTTTAAATAATTTGCTCAAAATTATGCATTGAACAAACAACAGTTTCCTAAATGGCTTTTTTTATATTAATGTTGATTTCCAACAAAACAGTAAACATAATTCAATAAGGGGTAGGGGAGAGAACACTCTTTTCCATAGATGGTATTATGTTGAGCTCTACCTTACACCAAATATAAAATTTATTTTGAGCTAAAGCATAGATCTAAATGTGAAATCTAAAATCATATCAATCACTCTGGAAAACATAGGATAATATCTTTGTAGCCATAGGGTAAGCAAAAAGTTTCTTAGAACACAATAATGCACTACTCATAAAATAAAAACATGATGAACTGGAACCAGACAAGTCACAGGCCGGATGAAAATATTTAGAGCACCTATAGATTCAGAGTCATGTCTATGAATTTGAGGACAAAGAACTTATATTCAGATTATATTTTAAACTCCCATAACTCAATCATAAGAAGATAACACCTCAAAAAATAAAGAGCAAAGACTCAAACATTTCACGAAAGATGGCCTACAAATGACCAGTAGCATGTGAAAATATACTTGATGTCATTAGTCATTATGGAAATGCAAATTATAAATACCATGAGAGACAACTACATATGCATCAGAATAGCCAAATTTTTGAAAATTAACAAGCACAAGTATTAGCAAAGATATAGAACAAGGAGAAATCTCATACACTGCTGGGGGGAATATAAAATGCTTCAAACATTTTGGTTAGAAAAAAATTGTTAGTCTCATATCAAGTGAATATACACGTCCCCCCAAGTAATATACACACACACACACTCGCACTTCCGACACCACGCAGCAGCACCACTGCTAGATATTTATAAAGAGAAATCAACTAACCATGTCTACACAAAGACCTGTCTGTGCATGCTGATAGCTTTATTCATAGCAAACAACAGAAATCACACAAATGTGTGAAAGGGGAGTGAGCAATGCCTTGTGATAAGGTCACACTTGCATTGTTATCCGGCAGTACACAGGAACAAGCTTCTGACAGACATAACATGGATAAATCTCAAAAGAATCAAGCAGGTGAAAGAAGCCGGATATACGAGGCTTCTGTGACTCTGTTTGTGTAACATTCTGGAAGGTGGATTTTGACAGGGAGCAGTGCATATGTGTTTCCAGGGACAGGACATTGAAAAGGGCAAAGAGCACAAAGGGACTCATGGGATGATGACGGCCCTGACTCCAGTTAGTTACCTCAGCGTATGTAGCTGTCAAGCCTCTTCGAATTACGGATCTACAGATGTAACCTATTATCTAGTGAATTATATTTCAATGGAGTTGATTTTTTTAATGCTACAAGGAGACACCAATTTATACTCAGTCGGCAGGCTCAGATCAGAAGACTAAGAATGCCAAATGTTAGGGAGCGTGTAAAGCAGTTGGAGATCTCACATAGCTGGTGGAGCGGTCAACAGTAAAATCACCTTGGAAGATTTGCCATTGCCTATAAATATCTACCTATGACCTAGCAATTAAATTTATCTTGGAAAATAAAACTTCATGTGCACCCAAAGCAGCTTGACTCACAGCAAGCAAAAATTGGAAACAACTCAAAAATATCTGTCACCAAAGGCATGGATAAACAAAATGGCACGATGAAATAAAAACATGAAATGAATTACTGGTGCATGCAGCAACATAGCTAAATCTGAAAAGCTGTATGCTGTGCTACAAAACCAGCATCAAGAGACTACACACTACATGATTTGTTAATATGAAACCCAGACAGGAACAACTTAGTAAGCTATGATGATTAAAAAATATTGTGATGGTTACCAGTAGAGCACGGGGTAGAAATATTACCTATAAATTATCCCTCTGTTTAAATGCCGTGAGTTACAGCAAGGATTTAGTTAGTATGCAAAACACATGCCGTCCGGTCCTGCATACTTGCTAAAGGAGACTACAGAACTTACTTTCCGCTTCTCAGCCACACAGAAAACAGTCAAATAATGGTAGCCAAAATACATTTTTTAATTAGTTTGAACATTTCGACAATTTTTGGAACTGCGAGAAATTCACCGAGCTTCATGAAAAGACAAGATTTGCAACAGGATCATTAGTTTGTTTTGTTCAGTTGTTGTGTAAAATACAATGTAACATTTGTTCGTAATGGAACAGTGAGCAGGTGGTGCTGTGGGTTGGGCTGCTAACCACAAGGTCATCGGTTCAGACCCACCAGCTTATTCAAGAGTGAAAGAATTTGCTTTCATGATGACCTAGTCTCAGACACTGTAAACAGAGTCGCTATGAGTCTGAACGCACTTGCGGGCATTGGCGGGGACAGGAGGCAGGTGGATGTAACTGACTTTACGGCAGTGGCGGGTGGGGGGCGGTGGCAGGAGGCAGGTGGATGTAATGAAGGAACATTGGTGGAGTAATAGTTGAGCACTTGGCTGCAGATCAAAAGGCCAATGGGTCACACCCACCTAGATAGACGGAGTCTCCCAGGGAGAAAGACCTAGCAATTGCTTCCATGAAGATCACAGGCAGGCTAGCAAATGCCACAGGGAAGTTCTACTCTATCACAGGGACTTGCCATGAGTGGGAAATGACTCCATCTTTTTATTTATTCATTAATTTGTTTACATGCCCATTAAATCTTCCAAAATGGGGTTCTCTCACCCCACCCATCTTTTCTCCTTTCTTCCTCAATAGTCTATCCCTCCCCTCACCCTGTTCCAGTGGCGGTGAAAGCATCTCAAGGCTGCCGGCATGGGTCTCCACGGGTTCCTCAAGCAGGAAAGGGAAGCAGAGAGTGTGGCCCACCTTCCGGGAGCAAGAGAGGAAGTTCCTAGAATCCTTATGAGAAGGCCATGCCCACAAGGAGGGATCATCAGGCCGTGACCTGATTGGCAGGCCAGACTCCACCCTTTCACTCTGAATATCCTCAAGTGGACATGAGATTATGGAGCTACCACAGTCATCAAAGTCTTGTCTTTTGGTGTATAAACCACCTTTTTAACTTAGTTTTTCCTTATAATAGCAGTGTTATTCAATATTTGTAACTTTTCAACCTCTGATTGTCTGGGTTCTTTGTTTTGTGGTTAATGATTTCACACCTTTTGCTACAGTAGCTGGTTTAATCACAATTTTTCCTCAAAAATGTTGCTAATGTCGACTTCTCCATGTTGTATTCAGATGCCAAATCAGACAAGAGGCAACTTGATTCAAATTTCACAATAATTTCTTTCTTTAGTTTTATCGTGGTTCTCAGTCTTCCTCTTAGCTCTACTGTTGGTATTACTAACTTTCTTTGGATCCATAGTTATGAAATTTTACACAAATAAATAGCAAAAAAAGCGCACAATGACAAATGATTTAATGTACTATATGTTGTCTGAGTGAGACTGGCACTTAGACTGAAGTGTCGCCCCCCTTTCTCTCCATGGCAAGATGTGACACATCACTCTGACTCTGTACAGGTTTTCTCAAGTCAGATTTTCAGTTGACTATTGAGAAAAGTTACAAAATGTGTTGAAGGAAGTTCCCTAGTGATTTCCATAGTAGTTGCACAACTCGACAGGCCCACCAACAATGTCCAAGTGTTCTGATTTCTCTGCATCCACTGCCGCATTTATTATGGTCTATCTCATTGTTTTAAGTTGTATTTTTCTTATTGTCAATGATCGTGAACATTTCTTCATGTGGTTATTGGCCACCTGGATGTTTTATCTTTGGTAAATTGTCCATTCCTATCTTGTGGCTATTTTTAAATTGGGTTATTTTGTATTTTTCTTGTTAAGATGTTGTCATTTCCTATAGATTTGGGAGATTAGCTCTTTATCTGATATTTATTAATGAATGGTTTTTCCCAATCTGTGGGTTCTCTGTTAACTGTTTACTGGTGTCTTTTGATGTACATGAATGTTGTATTTTTAGTAGGTCCTAGTTCTTCATTTTGTCTTCTAGTGTAGACATTTTTCATTGTGTTCACTTGTGTGCTTATGCCTAAGTACTTGACTGTATTTCTGGATTTTCAATGCTAATCCTCTTGTCTTCATATCTATCATTATACCACTACCAGGTTATTTTGATCTCTGTGCCTATACAATAGGTTTTCAAGTCTGGGAGTGAAGGGCCTCCTACTTTGTTTTTATTTGTTTAAAATTTTTTAATTAAAGATCATTTTATTGGGAGCTCTTACAGCTCTTATAACAATCAATACATCAGTTGTATCAAGCATATTTGTACATGTTTTCCATCATTATTTTCTTTGGAAAAAATTTACTTTCTATTGAGCCCTTGGTATCAGCTCTTCTTTGTTCCCTCCTTCCATCACCGCCCCCCCCCCATTTAAATTTTTCAACAGTTTTATTGGTAAGTAATTTACATATAATAGTTCAATCATTCAATCATAACCAGGAGAATTGTACAATCACCCCCGCATCAGCTTTAGAATATCCCCCCTCCAGTTATTAAATCACCTCTTAGATGAGTTATGCAGTCACAGTCCAATCTAGTGCTCCCTCCACATCCCGTTTTCATTAGTCACTCCAAAAACTCCCTTTCCCTTCCTATAATCCACCCCCACCCCCTGTATTCCCTATATCCCCTCGTATCAGTTATCCTCATAATGCAAAACCCCTCCTGTGCTTCACAGCTGGGAGAAAACAATAAAAATTAAAATCAGGCTAAGGTGGTAAGGATAAAACCATAATAGAATACAGACAAAAATACAAATAATGTTTAAGAAGGAAAGGCCTCCCAGCAACATTCAAAAAGCCAGGGAAGAAATTTCTGTCATGGAACCAGTAAAAGAAACTTGCACCGAGAAGAAATTTGGGTCACGTCTATAGGATGGTCAACTGGCCAAGTTTTAAGGTCAGTACAGCATAATCAAGATCACAATGGTCTCTGCCTGATAGTAAGGCTGTCCCAGACTCGTACCTGTGGCTACAGCACATCTGCCAGTGGGGTTTTCTGCTTGTGTTTACTGTTAGGTACATAATATCCATGTCTTGTCAGCATCGCCATATGCTTTCTTTGTCTTTTCTCTTTTGAGTTGAGATTTTCCTGATTTTTAAAAATTTTATTTATTTTATTTTCCTGATTTTTTATTTGGCTAATAATCCTAGAGTGTATCTTGGCAACTTTTGATATTATCTTATGGGATTCTGGGACTTGTTTAAATCCTATTGAGGATGTTAGTTTGTTGTTGTTTTTTTAAACCATTTTATTGGGGACTCATCACACTCCATCCATCCATTGTGTCAAGCACATTTGTCGTATGTGTGTTGCCATCATCATTTTCAAAACAGTTTCTTTCTACTTGAGCCCTTGGTATCAGCTCATTTGTTTTCCGTCTCCCCACCCCCTCCCTTCATCATAAACTATTTTTTCTCTTTTAATTTTGAAAGTTTTAATTAATTGCTTAAATAAAAAACAACATTAAAATAATTTCTACTTGTAGGTACAAAGGATGGATGGCAGACCTTGAGTCTCTGGTAATTCTGAAAAGATGAACATGATGTATCCATGGTGTGCTGAGAATATGTCAATCTTTTCCACCAAGGACTTTTATTGTGCTTTGTTGAATTCTCTTGGCTAGAATTTTATTGAAGATATGGTATTTTGATTCATTAGAGATACTGGTAACTTTCAATTCTGGTGATGTCTTTGCCTGGCTTAGGTATCAAAGTTATCATAGTATCCTGTGGGTTAGTTTGTGTAAAATTGGTGTTTATTGGCTTCTCTAAATGTTTGGTAGAATTCCCAAGTGAAACTATCTAGACCAGGACTTTTTGATATTGGGAGGTTTTTGTGTTTTTTTACTACATCTATTTCTTCTCATGTTATAGGCTTGTTGAGATATTCTACATAATTCTGGGGAAATTTATACAAATAATGCATTTCTACAAATGTTTCTATTTCTTTTCCATTTTCAAATTTGTTGGAGTACAATTTTTCACATATTGTGTGATTGTTTTTTATCTCGTTTGTTTTTGTTGTATCACCCAGTTCTTATTTGTACAATTTGCTTTTTCTCATTCTCTTCCTTTGTTAGGTTTGCCAGTAGTTTATCAATATTGTTAATCTCTCTGAAGAACCAACTTCATCTTATTGATGTTTTTTCTATAGTCTTCAACTTTTCTGATTTATTTCTGTTCTTCTCTTATTTCTCTTCTGCTAGAATCTGATGGTTTGTTTTGATGGACTTTTTCCAATTGTTGTAGTTGATGTATTAATCTGTTTAATTCTTTCTACTTGGTTGATATGTGCAGTTATTTCTATGAACTGTCCTTACAGTGCTGCTTTTGCCATGAGCCCAAGGTTTTGATATATTTTGTTCTTATTTGAGGGAATCTTTTGTGTTATTTCTTCAATAACTCATCAGTTCCTAAATAAAATGTTCAATTTTCATGTAGTTGGTTTTTTGGAGTTGATTATTCTGTAGTTGATATCTAGTTTTATGGCACTGTGATCTCAAAAGATGGTTTGTGATCCCAAAAGATGACTTGTCACAATGTTTTCACATTTACTGATGAGTGTTTTAGGATGTAAAATATATTCTATTCTAGAATAAGTAGCATGGGCGCTAGAGAAGAAAGTGAAATGAATTTTTGTTGAGTAAAGTGTTCTATACATATCTATATATCTGTATCTTTGTTGATTTTCTTTCTAGTTCATCTTTAATTGAAACTATGTTGAAGTATCCTAGTACTATATTATGATCAATTTGTCTCTTCATTTCTGAAAGAACTTGATTAATGTATTTTGATGGTCTTTCATTTGGTGCATATAAATTATGTTTATACTTTCTTGTTCAATTAGAGATTTCATAATTATAGAGACCTTTTTTGTCTCTCATTAGTCATTAACTTTTTTGTCTGTTTTGTCTGAGATTAATATTGCTACTCCAGCTTTCTTCTGACTGCTGTTACCTTGATAAGTTTTTCCATCCTTTGATTATCAGTCTTTATCTTTTTATCTAAGGTGCGTTTCTTGAAAACAGCATATTAAAAAGTTCAATTTTTTTATCCATTCTGTTAGTCTTTGTCTTTTAACTGCTGAATTAAGTCCATTTACATTCAATGTTGTTATTAATAAATATGGTTTTGTTGGTGTCATTTTTTTTAATGGTGTTACTGGTTTCCGTTTTCATGGTTATTTTTTGTGTTGTGTACCTTTTGTTTCTTGCTTGTCTTGATATTCAGAATTTATTGTTTTCTTTTTTGTCTTGCTTATATGATTTTCATCTTTTGTTCAGGTTTTCGTTTTTTCTTTTATTTTTTTTTAGTTTTTTTTCTTTAAAGGTTGTATTTTGTGATCTTTCCAATTTCAAAATAGCATTTTTTTATTTTGTGAACTATTTGATATGTTCTCTGTTTGATCATTTATTGGCTACTCAGGTCCCTCTGCTCTTTATTATCTTCATAGTGGAATGTTGTATATGGTTCTATATTTTAATTCATTTAGTTTCATTTCACTTTTAATATTGCATAAACAGAATGTTTTCCCCAAAATAATTTATTTTGTTGTTTTAGGCTGCTGTCTGTTGTTATAAGTTTTCTGTCCATAGAGTCCTTTAAATATTTTTTTATAAAGGTGGTCATGTTTTTATAAATTCCTTTAGCTTTTCCTTATCTATAAATATTTTTATTTCTCCCTCACATTTGAGGTATACTTTTGTTGAAGATAGAATTCTTGGCCATTTTTTTCTTTCAGAATTTTGACTATATTATTCCATTGTCCTTTTGCCTGAACGGTTTCAGCAGAAAAATCTGAACTTGTCCTGATCACTTGTCTTTTATCTATAATTCTTTTTTGCCATGCTGTTCTCAGGATTCTTTCCTTTTCTTTAATATTGGAATTTTTTATCATTATATGTCAAGATGATTTTCTTTGAAAGTCTATTCTGTTGGAGTTCTTTGAACTTGCTGCATAGTTATGTTCTGTCATGATGTTAGGGAATTTCTCCCTTAGTATTTCATCAACTATTTTGTCAGTAGTTATTATTTCTTCTTTCTGTCCTGGGACCTTTATCAGGCTGTGTTGTTCCTTTGGATGGTGTCCTACAATATTCTTAGGTTTTCTTCGGGGTTTTTTGTGTGTGTCATTTTTATAACTTGTCTTCCTGTATTTTGTTTTTGAGAGATTTATCTTCAAAATCACTGTTTCCTATTTCCATATGTTGTTTTGTTTGTTCACAATGTTGCCTAGTTCTAATATTTTGGCGTTTGCCTTTTTTAGTTTATTATTGAAGTTGTATTATTTCTAATTTTTCACTCATTTTGTCAGAATGTTCCTTTAAGATATTTCTGAGTTCTTGAAGTGTGACTTATGTTTCTTCTTTACTTCTAATTTTTCCTTCAGTCACTTAAAGTAACTAGAGACAATGGCTGTAATCTCCTTTGTGGGAGGATCTGTAGTCCTCTCCTCCTCCAGGAGCTCCTCTGGGTTTGTTATGATCCACGCAGTCAAATGCCTTGGTAGTCAATGAAACACAAGCATCTTTCTGGTATCTGACATCAGCAACAATATCCCTTATTCCACATCTTTTGGCAACTCCTTGTCAATATGCTGCTACAGCCACTGTTAGATCTTCTTTGGAAAAAATTTACTTGTGATATCACTGATATTGTGCTATAATTTGAGTATTCTGTTGGGTCGCCCTTCTTTGGAATGGGTACAGATATGGTAGTGGGCAAATTATCTGTCTTCCAAGTTTCCTGGCATAGACAAGTAAGTGTTTCCAGGGCTTCTTCAGCTTGTTGAAACATTTCAATAGGTATTGCATCAGTTCCTGAAGCTTTGGTTTTGGTTAATGCTTTCAGTGGTTTGAACTTCTTCCTTTAACACCAATGGTTCTAGCTCATACACTACTTCCTAAATGGTGAACTAGTTCTGTTTGGTACAGTGGCTCTGTGTATTCTTTCTATCTTCTTTGGATGCTTCCTGCATCATTCAATATTTTTTCCATAGAATTTTTCAATGTTGCACCTGAAGGCTTCAATTTTTTCTTGAGTAATTTCAGTTTCAGACATGCTGAGTGTGCTCTTCCTTTTTGGTTTTCTTAACTCTAGGCTTTTGCACCTTTTATTATAGTATTTTAGCGCGGGTATAGAGGCTAGAATTTACAATGCATCGCAAAAGAGATTATAGCGAGAAGGGCCATATTAAATAACTGATTACATCTCAGAGGGTCATAGCTTAGTGATGGTGCCAGATGTGTAAATTAAAAGAACAGCAATGTCATTTAATTTTTCTTGGAAAATGTCTTGGAGGATGAGATTTTCAAGCTGGGTCTTCAAGGTAGAACTGAGTTCCCAGGTAGATAAGGACAGGAAAGAGTTTCCAAGTGGAGGGTTGCATACACAAAGGCCTCAAGATGACGGCCTTTAACCAAAACCTGACCCCTCTCTAACGGGTGCACAGGCAGAGTATGAACTGGTATATCAAAGAGAGCAGGAGAGGGAGACAGTTTCATAATACACAAGTCCTTCGGGGTTCTAAAATGGTGGTAGCAGAAATAGCAACATCAGAACCTACTTCAGGGGATTACATTGAATCAAGACTGATCCCTATGAGGTGATGGTGGGACGTATCTCTACTCCCCACCTCCAACCCTCTTTCCCTTTTTTTTAACCAATTCTGACACAGTTGGAAGGCTCTGCTTCTCTACTGGGTTAGATAACCTCTTTCAATAGCCCCACAGAACTCACAAATCATAAATTTACAGGTAAGTGTTTTATTAAGGATTAGGGTATAACTCAGATCAGAATCCTCAGGCCATAATTCAGGAAGCATAGAGGCAGTCTCTCTTCTTCAGCACAGGGCAGCTTTCTCAGCTCCTCAGTCTCAAGGGCAGGCCTCCTCTCAAGTACAGGACAGACTGACTCCTCTTGGCTCTCAAGACAAACTTCTCTTTGCTCACCAAGAGTGCAGCAGGGTCCCTTCTGGGCATGATTGCCCCTTCCAAGACGATTGCTGTCTTCAGTGTTACCGCTCATGACCTGTGCTATACCTTTTAACAGAACATTTCTTCCTCCCTTCTGCTTTCTTCCTTTTGCATCTCTTTCTGCCCCTATGTCTAACAACCTCTGTGAGGTTGGCTGCTAAATGCACAAACTTCCTTCATCAGTTTTGAGGCATGGTTCTCCCACCAGGGCCTTGGACCAACTAATCTCCTCGCAGTGGACCATAGATACAACTCATTTTATTTGCAGTTTATCGATCAGTTCCTATAAGAAACGTATCATCACAGGGAAGGCTGCAGCCCAGGTGAGACGAAAAGCCAGGTATTTATTTTTTCACAATTTGCCCAGGAAATGTCCATCAACTTGGTCAAAAGTTTAATAAACAAAACCCTCTAGGACAGAAACTAAGGGAAAAGTAATGCCTGAGGGCTTAGGGAAAACATTTCTCAAGCTATTTTCCCAAATAATCAAAGTAAAAGGCTACATAAAGGAATTCGTTTCACCATAACTTGGTATGTGATGGGGAAAACACAGATTTTATTTGTAACAGTTTTTATTGAGGTATAATTTACATTCCATGACATTTACCTATCCTATGTGTATAATTCAGTCATTTCCGTCACATTTACAGTGTGGTGCAGCCGTGATGACAATCCGGTTTTAGGAGGTTCTCATCGCCCCACAAAGATCCCTACCACTCTTATGCAGTCAGCCCCAGTGTGACTTCCAGACGCAGGCAACCATTGATCTGCTTTCCTTCTCTATAAATATGCTTTGTCCACTAAAGACGAAATAAAAATATAAAGAAAAAAACTTTTTAATCACTATGAGTTAGAGGATGATTAAGATTGAAGGCTTTCTTTGTCACCACTTCCCTTAATCCAAAACATAAGCACCTGGAGGTCTTTAAGACATCTGTAACCCAGTGGCCATGTGGGAATTTCTACTCAGTCTTTTTTTCATAAGTAACACTCAATAGATTCACCAGTTTGGCGAATGGTTAGTTCCATTAATCAATGTTGTGTGCATTTATCACTAGTTTCCTGTGATAAAATGTGTGCACTTTCCAATTTAATTGTCATCAGTGAAAGAAAAGGATGTGCTCACAATTCAGTTTGTTGCATGAGACCCATAGTTTTGCTTTGCACCAAGATGTTGTTATCAGCGGCCATGGAGTCAGCCTTGACTCATGCGGACCTTGTGCAAGAGACGCATTGAGTTTTGAGTGAGTAATTTTCTAAAGCAGATCACTTAGACCTTTCTACTCTTCATGGGAGTAGAAAGCCTTGTCTTTCTCCCTCACAGAGCAGCTAGGGGTTTTCAACTGCTGACCTTCCCAGTTAACAGCCCAACGCGTAACCACTAAGCCACCAGGGGCTCTGAGATAATAGGGCCGTATTAAAGGAACGTTGCTGCTATCTGCTAGCACTGCATCATATGCAAGGAGGAGGGGCTATCCCATCATCATGGATTTATAAATGCATATCTTCCTATTCTGTATCAGGAAGTCAGCTTTACATATACTAACACAAGGGTCTTTGTGTTTTAAGTTGATGGAGAAATGGCATTACAATGAAAATGTCCCATGAACTTTTTGAAACCTTGGTTTTGAGTGACCGGCTCAAAGGTGCAAAAGGTCCGGTGGGTTGTCAAGAGGACCGAATTAAACATTCCAAAGCACCTGGCCTAAGTATGGATTCATCAACTATTTTACTCTAAACCTAGATCAGCAATGAGAAAACAGTATGATGTAGTGACAGAGACAGGTTGTTTGTTTTCCCAGCTTCTGCAGAACTGGTGTTCTTAACGTTCCCGTGCTCCATTTCCTTTCTACAATGGGGAAGGACTCCTCCTGTCTTGTGCTGTGAGGATACACGAGTTTATAGAATCAACACCTGGCATGCATGGGCAATGTTCGAAAAAGTAAGGCCCTTCTCCCTTTCAGAGTCCTATTGCTGTTTGGTGCTATCCAGGCAATCCTCATAGTGCTACAGCGGCTGGGGGTGGGAGGTGAGGAGTACTTCTTGGTGTGTCTGTTGTATTTGTGTAGACCTCTTGTGCAGATCTCTGCATGTATTATAAAATCTACTGTCATCAAATCGATTCACATCAACTTTTGACAGAGTAGAACTGCCCTAAAGAGTTTTCCCATTTTTACAGGGGCAGATTGCTAGGTCTTTTCTCCCTTGGGGCAGCCCATGGGTTAGAACCGTGACTCCTGGGTTTACCATCAAGCATTTAAGCACTGAGCCACCAGGGCTCCTTATGAATAAACACACCCTTCAAACTGAGTATCTGACCCAGTGCCTGGCGGTAAACTGCACACTTCCAGAAAACAATGCCACCAAATTAACTGCCCTTGTCCTAGAAATGAACAAGTTTGGTTCTTTTAACTAATACTTCGAAGTCCCTACTTACATTTCTCATGCTCTTTCCAATAATTTGCTAGGAGGTAGACCTGTCAATGGGAAGGACAGAAAATTATTATTTGTCACGGATGTCCTCAGATTAAGTGCTACTTAGAACCCCAAAACACTCCCATGGAGTTTTCATAATCCAATCACCCAGATTCAACTACCTTCCAGTTTTGACTTCCCCTAAATCACTACTCCTATTTGGTTCTGGCCTAAAACTAGCAGGAAAAATTACTCGGAACCCCCACCCCCACACCAAATAGCGTGCTAATGGCCCCCTGGGTTGCTAGGACAGCGTTAGTATGGTGGAAGGAGGGCCATCAGTCAGGTGAATTAGCGTCTAATAGCCAGATGCTCTGCTGATGAATCACGGGATGTTCACAGTTTCAGGGAGCGCTCTCTTTCGGCTCACGCAAAGCAGCTTCGTGTCTTGAAAACATCGGACACACTCCATAGTAAGGCTTCTCGCTGCGCCCTTACGGGACACTAGCACATGACCTTCTCCTCCGTAAGAGAAGTAAAACCGCTTACTGGATGAGTTCGTGGTGAGGAATTCGATATGACAACGTGACTGAAAGGGGCTCCGTAAAATTGCAAACCCCTACTTATAAATCAGTTTTTCCTTTCCCTAGCTCCCCCTCCCCCAACTCTTCATGTTTCCCCGGGTCTTCCCTGGAAGACTGACCCATGTTCGATGCAGGCTGCAAGTCCACCTTGCTTTCTTCCCTGGCGCAGCAGACTGCGAGCCAATGAAATGTCCTGGGCTCCCTGGCGGGCGCCCGGGCGGCCACCCTGGAAGGGCGGGCTTCAGCTGAAGTGCTTCACGAGGCAGTTAGCCTTCGTCCGCCTCTAGGCTGTCTCCCTTTCGGGTCTTCCCGCCGAGCCGTGGGTGCAAGGGGCCCCGCGTGTCCTCGGGTGCTAACTGCCCGGGCGGAGCACCGCCACCTCCGCTCCGGGTGGAGGACCCAGGAGGGTCCCGTCGCCCCGCTCCCAGACTGGGACGCCTCCCCAGCGCGAGGGTCCTAGCCCGGCCGGCCCCCAACTCAAGAGTTCTCCAGATCTCGGGCTCCCACGGTGCCCCGGCGCCTCCCTTCTACCCGGACGCCCAACGGGACGCGGCCGCCCAGCAGTCCAGCAGGGGCAGCGGGCCGCGCCGCCCGCGGGCCGGCTCGGGTCGTCGCGTCGGGTCGCGCACGCGCACGCGCACGGCGCGCGGCCTTCCGCCGGGACGTCGGGCGGGCGCGCGCGCGGAGACGTACGCGAGCGTGGCCGGCGGTTGGCGCTCGGCTGTCTGCCGCGGCGCGCGGGGGCCACGTGACCACCGGGCCACGTGATGCGGGCCCAGTTCCGCGTTCTTTCCCCTCTTCGGTTCCCGGACGCCCCGACGGGCAGCGGGCTGCGAGGGGCAGCCCCATTAGGGCTGCTCAGCGTCCCAGGACGCAGGTGACCGGCGGAGTGCAAAATCAGGAACGCTGCGCCGGGCCTGCTGTGGGCTCTTCCCAAGACGACTGCAGGGTAGCAGCAGGAGTGGAGTCACAATGGTGACCCCCCAGATAGCTTCAATTAGGCCCAGAGGATTGTACCCATGCGCTAGATTTAAGCTGGCCCTAGGAGACGGAATTCAGGGCAGGGCAATGGATTTGTTTTGTTTGGGGGTTAGTGCCAGTAAAGGGACCCCTAATGGCGCAGTATTTACAGCCTTGGAAACCCTGTGGGGCAGTTCCAATCGGTCTTGTAGAGTGTGAATCTGAAGCAACTGGAGGACAGCGGGTTTGCATTCAGTTTTGCTTTCAAATGGCAACAACGATAGCGATAGCATTAGGAAGGAAGTGTGGGTCGGTTTTGGAGAAGTAAGTGAGGGAGGTTTTGGAGAATTGAAAGGATTCTCTGATGGTTTGAAGCATGACAGATAAAGACGGAGCAGTTGAGCGAGGACCCAGGAGGGAATGGGGATGTTGGTGGGGCCAGGTACTGAAACTAGGGACATCCTGTAGAGGAGCAGGGTTAGGGTAAGGGAATTAATGTTCTGTTTGAGGGTTTTATGACGTGAGGTTGAGCTGTCATCTGGACAGATGAGTATGAGTCTGCAACTCAGAGGACAAAGATGTGTGGACCGACAGTGTAAACAGGTACCATAAAATGGGCTCACGACGGCACTGAGAATGACAGTGATCACTTCAGGTGAGAAGTCTAGAGACGAGCAATGCGAAGAAGCAGTAAGGCAGGAGGAAAACCAAAAGGGAGCCAAGACAGGACAGCATTTCAGGGTAGTCAGCGATGTAAACTGCTGCCGAGAGTGAGCCTTGACCCATGCGTTCCACATCAGAGAGGCTCTAAGTGAGCGTGACAGACCCAGTCTCATAGGTGTGTGGGGACAGACAGACGGAGAGGTGTGGGAAAGGAGCAAAAGTCACCTGTGTCTTCTGACGGGTCTGAGTTTATTTTGTTGTTTTGTTTTTTAGAGTGGGTGGAAGAAGAAATGGCGCCATGGCAGGGGACAGAAGAGGTCGGTTCAAGAGATGTAGTTGTATAGGACAGGTCACACTAGAGCATTTGTGTTGCTTTTGGGAATAAACCAGTAGAAAGCAAGAGACCAGTGAACCCAGAGAGGAACAATGAATCCTGAAGGACACTCTTGACCCTGAAAGGAGAGGACTGTGTGAGGCTCAACTGTAAAGGGATGGCTCAGACTAGCCCAAAAAGGTACCTTTGCTGCCACCTGAAAGCCAGGCCCAGGAGCTCTGGAGCATCACTGTTCCACAGTGGTCACTGTTGCTTAGCAACTGGGATTCAGGAGTATTTCAACTGAATTCCTAATTAACAGTTATTTCCACTAGTGCTAACTGCCCCCATCGCTGCTTTCCTTCTTCAAATCTGTTACTCCCAACTCTTTTGTTGAAATGCTTGAATTGGAAAAGCAATGTTTTTATTCTCTGCACTGTTTGATGGTACATGTCTTGAGACATGAAAAGAACTACATGCCACTGGGTGAGGCTGGGCTTTCTAGAGAAATAAAACCAGTGACACTCATACATGTATAGAAAATAAATTTATATCAAGAAAGCGGCCCACACAGCTGCAGAGTAGCAGGCTGAGTCCAGCCCAGATCCACCGGTCTGATGCTGAGTTGAAGTTTCTTCCCAATTCATAGCTACAAATGCTGGGAAACCAGGAAGCCGGAAGATGAAGCAGAAAGCAGGACAAAGTAAGAGCTGGGAAGACTTTAGGCCTGTGGAAGCAGGCAGCTGATAACTATATAGGAGCCAGGCCAGCAGGAGGAAGAAGGGAGAGAGCGAACTCTCCAGTCTATATATAGATGTGAAATAGGTCCCAAGTAGACATTATCAGGTTCTGACCTGCACCTTTGGTCAAAGTATTCAGATTGAGGAACCTGGGCAGCTATGCTGACACAAAACATCACAGAGTCAAGAAGGATATAAGAATCTTATCCCGTCTAACAGGGAGGGTGCTAAGAATTGCAGGAGTTAGATCTTCAGTTCAGGGTTCCTCAATGAATTCCAACTGCCTTGCCCACTTCTCCGCTGTCTCCTAGCTATTTCAAACTAAGCAGAACTCTTCTTCCATCCCGTCACCCACCCAAACACATTTATTCCTCTCTTAGTTCTTATTATGACAGAACATGATGTTATTAGCCACCCAGTTCAGGCCTTAAACCTCAGAATCATTCTGGATCTCTCCCTCTTCCAAAACCACCACATAGATAAATGTTGGATGCCATCAAGTTGATCTTCAACTCATAATGATCCATCGCATTATAGAGCAGGAGTGCCCTATAGGATTTCCTAAGCTGTAACCTGTATGGGGGCTCATGCCCCAGGTCTTTCTCCTGCAGAGCAGCTAGGTGGATTTGAACCTCCAATCTTTTGATTAACAGTCAAGTGTTTAACCATGGCACCACCAGAACTTCTTAGATACTTAATTACAGCTTCCAAAATATTTCTCCAATTCTTCCACTTTCTTGCATGCTCAAGTCCAAGCCACCACCATCCTTCCTTGGGATCATGACAGGCACCTAACTGGTCTCCCTGCTTTTTCTTTTGACCCACCTCCAAGGCAGTCTACAAACAGCAAACAGTGAATGAAATGTTGAAGCGTGTATTGAATCAATCCAATCCCCTGCCTCCAATACTCAGAGGTTTTTCATTGCATTCTCCTGCTAGCTGGGGCTGTTCTCTATTTTTCTTCTAAATTCTGTGCCTCTGCTCAGAGTGCCCTTTTTGCCCTGACGCCTTGCCAATCTTGCAAGTCAAGGTGTGTTTCCTAGGTAGCATTCATCACATGCCATCCAACTTCCTTCTGGGTTTCCTGCTCCCACACAACCCTCCTAAGTGTCTCCTCAGCAGTAACCAGATGATTGCTGACTTTCACTGTCTCTGCAGGAGGCAGGAGGCTCCATGAGGGTTGAGCTATTCATCTGTTTCCACAGAGCCTGACACAGTGCCTGCCTGGCACAGAAATAGGCATGAAATGAATATTGATGGATAAGATGATTTGTCACAAGCAGATTCTCTATATGAGACTCAGACTGTGCTTTTAACATAATCATAAAAGGTGAGGGAAGTGGGGGGGGCTAATAAGCACAAGAAAGAAGAAAATCACCCTCTCACGTCCTTGCTTCCAAGATGACAAAGAAAAGGCATCACAACAGTCGTGTTAAGAAAGGCCGCGGCCATGTGAAGCCCATTCGCTGCCCAGACTGAGCCCGCTGTGTGCCTGAAGACAAGGCCATTCAGTTCGTAATAAGAAAATAGTGGCAGCTGTGATTGTCAGAGACATTTCCGAAGCATGAAGCATACGTGCTTCCCAAGCTGTATGTGAAGCTGCTGTCCGACTGTGAGTCGTGCCATTCTCAGCAAGGTGGTCAGGAACCAGTCACGTGAAGCCTGGAAGGACCGAACCCCCCACCTCGATTTAGACCTGCAGGTGCTGCCCCACGACCTCCTCCAAAGCCTATGTAAAGGTTAGAAGCAGAAAAACCTGGAAGGAAATAAAATGGAAATTGTTCTTTAAAAAAAAAGAAAGAAAATATTCTAAAATGGACTGTGATGGTTGCACAATTCTTTGATATGTTAAAACTACTGAGTTGTATGATATGTCAATAAAACTGTTCTAAAATGAAAATAACAATAAAAGACTAAGCAACTCATAAAGATTGCTCTTGACCGGGTATTCATTTTCCAAGACTGCTGGAACTAAAGACCAGAAACTGGGTGACATAAAAACAGAGCTTTACCCCGTTCCAGTGGCAAAACGTCCAATTCAGTATGTGTCTGTCCATTCATGCTACCCTTTAAGTCTCTAGGGCAAGTTCCTTTCAGGTCTTTCCCATTTCCTGGAAGCTCCCGGCCTGTAGATGTATCTTCACATGGCCAGCCTTCTTCCTTTTCTCTGCATTTCCTCTCTTTTATAAGGCACCGCTAGATAAGATTAGAACACCCTACTCCAGTACCATCCTGTAAACGCACTGATCCTTCAGTCGTCTTCATATTCAGTGTTCAATTTTCACATGCACATGAGGCACTTGAAAATACCCTGGCTTGGATCATGAGTGCCTAGTTCTCAAAGTAGCATATTGAGGCCTTGTGCAGCAGATTTGCCAAATGTAAAACATCATTGATCACGTGACTGCTGCTTTCATGAGCACTGGTTGTGGATCCAAGCAAGATGAAATCTTTGACTTCAATCTTTTCTCCATTTATCATGATGTTGCCTACTGGTCTAGGATTGTGAGGAGTCTGGTCTTCTTTACACTGAGTTGTCATCCATACCCAAAGGCTGCACTCTTTATCTTCACCAGCAAGTGTCTCAAGTCCTCTTCACTTTCAGCAAGTAAGGTGGTGTCATCTGCATATGGCAGGTTAATAAGCCTGCCTCCAATCCAAATGCCACCTTCTTCATATACTCCCAGTTTCTTGAATCATTTGCTCAGCATTCAGATTGGACAAGTCTAGTGAGAGATACAACCCTGATACACACCTTTCTTGATTTTAAACTTGCAGTATTCCCTTGTCCTGGCCCCGCAACGGCCTCTTGATCCATGTACAAGTTCCTCGTGAGCAAAATGAAATGTTCTGGAATTCCCATTCTTCTCAAGGCTTTCCATAGTTTGTTCTGATCCACACAGTCCACTGGCATATCACAGGTCAAAAAAGCAACCTGCATCCTAGTGAGCTGGGTAGTGTCAGGGGTCTTAAATGCTTGTGAGTGGCGATCAAAACTCAGGTTTATCTACTGGGAACCAAACCAGATTCCTAATTGAAAGGAGTGAATCTTGACCCACCTCCTAGCCAGTGAAGTACCACTGCCCCTTCTTTTCTTAGATAATCTCACTCAACTCACTGCCATGGAAGTCGAGGCTGACTCAGTGACCTGAGACATGGTAGAACTGCCCCTGTGGAATTCCTAGTTTGTACCTCTTCCTGGGAGCAGAAAGCCTTGCCTTTCTCCTGCACCGAGCAGCTGGTGGTTTTAAACAGGTAACCCACTATGCAATCCTATACTCAATCAGTAACCCGCTATACTATAGCCAGATACTATATTTTGATACATGTAAGCTTATGAAATATGTGTTTATTTTCCTAAAGATGGGGAAATTTCTAAATGAAAAAATGACTGCTCTCCTGCTGGAACACTACATGGCAACTTTATAGAGTCATTTTGGTGCCCTCCGCTCCCAGAGAGAAACCCAAATGGAGCGAGGCTCAGGTTTTATTCAGGAAATCTTGGTGGAAGAAAAATGTTGCAGGCTTCTGAACGCGGGGCGCATTTATGGCACTGTGCATGAAAGCAGGCCGGTTTCCGAACCGGACTGTGCGCTCCCGGCTGTGCCTGGCACGGTGCCTACTAACGCCAAGCCCGTGGCTCTGGGCGTTGAATCCCACTCCTAACGCCCCCGCGGCTCTCCGAGCCGGTCTTTGCGGAAGCCTCGCTTCTCTTCCCGGCCTCCGGGCCGCCCAGGAGGCGCGCAAATAGTTGAGAGGTGGACACAGACGCTCACGGGAGGCCAGAAACGTCCCCGCCCCCAGGCCCTCCAGGACAACGCCGAGGGAGTTCCCCGTCACCATGGCAACGCCGCCACGCGCGCAACCGCTCGGGGAACTCCAAGTCCCACAACCGCTCGCGGCTCCAGGCCGCGGTGGGTGGGAGGGCGCGGGGCCCGCGGGACGGGCGCTTCCGCTTTCCTGCAGCGTGATTGGCTCCCTGCTCAGGAAGGCGGCCAATGAGAGCGCTCGGGGCGAGCCGCGAGGGCAATATGGCCACTCACGCCCGGTGACGGTTGGAGCAGTTGTGTTGGGTCCCATGGAGAAGCCCAGGGGCGTCGAGGTGAGCCGGGGAAGGCGGAACGCGAGGGGCGCGGGAGTCCCCAGCGCTTCGCCCGAGACCCTCCTTTAGGCTTTTCCGAGGCGCCTTGAGAGTGGCGGGTGGGACGCTCGGCGAAGCGGGAAGGAGGGCAGCCAGGGCAAGAGGGGTGGGTCTCGCTGTTCATGCCCCACGACTGGCCTGCCCGTCGGGCGACGCTGGAGAAAGGAGCAGCCCCCGCTGGCCTCGGAGAAGAGCCTCCGGCTCCAGGATCTGAGCTCTCCCCGGCTTCCTTCCTTTCCTCGTCTCGTGGTCACGTTCTTTTAAGAACGCGTGGCCTGTCACATCCTGGTGTGACGTGAAGGGAGGTTAGTGTTTAATGATCACTCGCCACGTGCCTTAGCTCCCCGTATTCGGTCCAATCTTATCATTTCTTTCCCAAACTAAATGCATCTGAAGCTCGGAGAGGCGCTGCCACACCCCAGGAATGCCCCACCCGGAGCCCGCACCCACCCACCCGCTTCCCCTGGAAAGTGAATGAAGGAAGTGTGCACGGAACCTGCCAGGCTTCCATACCCCGCCTGCGGGCTTTCCCACTCTCCTGTGACCAACCTGCAACCCACCCACTCTTTCATCATTTGGCTTCTGGGCACCCCACAATTGAATTCAGTGTTCTCTCTACCACATTTAGACCTATCATTGCAAATAGAAAATGGAATCGCTCCAAACACTACATTGTCAGAGTGCTGAACTGGAGAGGAATTTTACCCTGAATAACCCCATCCTTACAACAGCTCTCTAAACAAAGGCTTCTTCGTTTGGCTTAAACTCTTCGCTTTGCTGTACCTTTTCTACTGGATGCCAGGTAGATATATCTAAAGATTTTGTTTACATCACAAATACATTTGAGCAAACTGAGACCCAGGGAGATTAAGTGGCTTGGCCAGGCATTCAGAGCTGGTTAGAATCAGAGCTAAATCCTTAACTGTGGTACTTAGCTTGATGCCATTATTATCGGTGTGCCAATTGCCTCCCCCAAATCCTTGTTGAGACCATCTGGGTCCCTGATGAATTGCGTTTCCCTGACGTAAACTGTGTTCGAGATGCTCTTTCAGTGAACACGTGCTGAAGAAGAAGATGGGGTTTCTTCCACACCTTGTAGCTCATGATAATGAGGTGTCTTCCAATTTTCGCAATGTTGTTTCCTATGTACACCAGGTTAGACGGACGTCATTTGTACATCCACACAGGAACCTGGTGAATTCCTAGCATGTATTTTTCCATCCTTGTAAAAGTGGGACAAAGATGCGGCACTCTGCTTCCATCAAGTACACAGGCTTGGAAACCCAATGAGGCAGTTTGCCTCTGTCCTGTAGTGTCACGCTGGGTCGGTAGTGATCCAAAGGCAGTCGATTTGTTTGTTTGTTTGAAAGTTCGTGAGTTGTGGGGAAATAGATGGACAGGAATCATGATCCTCCAGTAACCCACAAAGTATTAATTCAGCAGACCTGGGGAAGGGGCCGTTCTTCCCACGCTTTGAGCCCATCATGATTCCTCCTCCCTTTTTTGTGCCATCCGCCTCAGGAGACCCCCTCCTCAGAACCCATGGAGGAAGAGGAGGAAGATGACTTGGAGCTCTTTGGTGGCTACGACAGCTTCCGGGCTTACAACAGCAGTGTGGCCAGCGAGAGCAGCTCCTACCTGGAGGAATCCAGCGAAGCAGAAAATGAGGCACGGGAAGCTGGGGAGCTGCCCACATCGCCCCTGCATCTGCTCAACTCAGGGACACCCCGTTCTTTGGATGGCAGCGGTTCTGAACCAGGTGTGCGCTCGAGATGGGGAGGAGCCAGGAGGCCCTGGAGGAAGACACGCTGAGGGCTGTTTGATCTGATATCAAGGGATGGGCTGTCTGAGGAGCTGTGAGAGCGACAAGCACCTTGAGTGGCCACAAGAACCACCTCTCTGCTGTCGCTGGATTTCAAGCAATGTTTTCAGACTTTGTCCCATACCCAGCATGCACTAAGTAGCAGCTGTCAGTTTGTGTGAGCAGCCTCGGGGCTGCTGAGTCTGGGTGTTGGGAAGAAAGGGCAGCCAAAGTGCTGATTGCATTCTGGGAATGGTCCAGAAACAAGGGGTGGGTTGGAATGGAGGGGAAGGGAAGGGAAGGGAAACAGTGTGGGTGGGTTACTGTTGACACTCGCAGCTCAGGAGCCAAGCAGCTTGTTTCCAGGACAGTAGGTTTCACAGGTGTACCCGAGAACTGGCGGCACATGGGATTCTGGTTCTACCTGTTGCATAAGGGGCTGGGGCTCACCTGGTTAGTATGATGCCCCTGGTTTGAAAGACCCTGGGCCTTGTGGGATTTGGGGAGACCCTGTTGGGGAGTCACGTGCTAATTTCTATTCCAGCTGTGTGTGAGATGTGTGGGATTGTGGGCACAAGAGAAGCCTTCTTCTCCAAGACCAAGCGGTTCTGCAGCGTCTCCTGCTCCAGGAGCTACTCCTCCAACTCCAAGAAAGCCAGTATCTTGGCAAGATTACAGGTGAGAGGCGGCCATGTGGGGGACTTTTCTGGGTAGCCCGGGCACCAAGACAGGAGCAGCCCACTTCCTAACAGCAGGGGCCATCTGGGGTTGGGGACCTTATTTGTGCTCCTCTGAGGTTGGAAAATGAAGATCTTAGGCTCTCCAACTTGAGAGGCAGAGAAACTAATTGAAGAGACTTATTTAAACACAGAGCTTCAGCCTCCACCCAACCCTTTCCCCACGATCTATTCGCTAGATTTTAAATCGGCCTCATTGTCCCACACCTCAAACATTCTGAAAGGAAGGAAGCATGCTTTGGAGGCAGGCACAGGGTCTCTGCGACCTTCTGGGTGTAGGAAATTGATGCTTTGTATCGTCATAGGCACAACCTGGGAATTCTGGGTCATCCTTTCGTGAAGTTTTGACAAGAATAGGACTTTGAGATATTCAAAGGAGTCAGAGATACATTTTGGCATCCACATATTTTATTTTTTTCAATCTATTTTCTATTGTTCTAAATGTCTATCTAGTACAATCCTCGATATTTTCAAAGTTACACATTGCCTGAGGGAGAATGACTTGCGGTGGGGGTCAGGGGGATACTTCTCTAGTGCTCAGCCTGTGCTGTTTCATAGCCACCCTGGAGAACATCCACTATGCTGGGCCCCAGACATGACCGCACAGTGGCATGAATGACGTGGAGCATTTAAAGAATGGGTGCTTGGGTGGCCCCTCCCAGAGTGGCTGCCTTAGTGGGGAAGGAGGGTGGCCTGGCCTCCTTGGGCTCCCTGGGGACAGGGAGGTGTGCTGTACCGGAGCTGGAGGGCTGACACCAGAGGGAGGCTGCTGAGCGCCAGCTCACACACTTTATCGCGCCTCGGAGAACACTTCTGTGAAACAATCCCTCCGTTTTATTTTTTATTGTGGTTTGGTTGAAAAGTTTACAGAGCAAATTAGTTTTCCATTCTACAATTTATACCTTTTTGGAGACTCTTGTCTTCATTTGTCAAGACAGGAAAACATCAGCAGTCCACGGTGCCCTCAGAGCTGTGGTCATGAGAATGGCTGCGGGTCTGGCACTCGCACTCAGTCTAGAGATTCCATCGTTACGGCACAAGAACTGCAGTCACTTGTTCAAGGGGACACAATTTTTTAAAATGAATATCTAAAAGTACTTTTTATTTATTTATTTATTACATTTTATTAGGGGCTCATACAACTCTTATCACAATCCATACATATACATACATCAATTGTATAAAGCACATCCATACATTCCCTGCCCCAATCATTCTCATAGCATTTGCTCTCCACTTAAGCCCTTTGCATCAGGTCCTCTTTTTTTTTCCCCTCCCTCCCCGCTCCAACTCCCTCATGAGCCCTTGATAATTTATAGATTGTTATTTTGTCATATCTTGCCCTATCCGGAGTCTTCCTTTCCCCCCTTCTCTGCCGTCCATCTCCCAGGGAGGAGGTCACATGTGGATCCTTATAATCAGTTCCCCCTTTCCAACCCACTCAACCTCCACTCTCCCAGCATCGCCCCTTACACCCCTGATCCTGAAGGTATCATCCAGCCCAGTTTCCCGGTGCCTCCAGCTCCCATGTGCACCAGTGTACCACCTCTGCCCTATCCAGTCCTGCAAGGTAGAATTTCGGATCATGGTAGTTGGGGGGAGGAAGCATCCAGGATCTGGGGGAAAGCTGTGTTCTTCATCGGTACTACATCGCACCCTGACTGACCCATCTCCTCTCCTAAACCCCTCTGTGAGGGGATCTCCAGTGGCCGACAAATGGGCTTTGAGTCTCCACTCTGCACTTCCCCCTTCATTCACTATGGTATATATATATATATATATTTTTTTTTTTGCATGATACCTTTTCCCTGATCCCTTTGGCACCTCGTGATCCCACAGGCTGGTGTGCTTCTTCCATGTGTGCTTTATTGCTTCTGAGCTAGATGGCCGCTTGTTCACCTTCAAGCCTTTAAGACCCCAGGCACTCTCTCTTTCGATAGCCGGGCACCATCAGCTTTCTTCGCCACATTTGCTTATGCACCCGTTTGTCCTCGGCGATCGTATCGTGGAGGTGTGCAGCCAATGATATGATTTTTTGTTCTTTGATGCCTGATAACTGATCCCTTCAGGACCACGCGATCACACAGGCTGGTGTGTTCTTCCATGTGGGCTTTGTTGCTTCTCAGCTAGATGGCTGCTTGTTTATCTTCAAGCCTTTAAGACCCCAGACACTATCTCTTTTAATAGCCAGGCACCATCAGCTTTATTCACCACATTTACTTGTTCACCCGCTTTGGCTTCAGCAGTTATGTCGGGAGGGTGAACATCCTAGAGGGTGAACATCCTAGAGTGCCAATTTAATAAAAAAAGTATTCATGCATTGAGGGAGTGCTTGAGTAGAGGCCCAAGGTCCTTCCGCCACCTTAATACTAAACCTATAAATATAGGCACATAGATCTATTTCCCCATCCTCATATATATATTTGCATGTACATGTCTTTGTCTAGACCTCTATAAATGCCCTTTGACTCCTAGCTCTTTCCTCCATCTCCCTTGACTTTCCTCCTGCCCTACTACCATGCTCCGTCCCCACCTGGGCTACAGCTATACCTCTTCTTTATATAACCTTACCCTTGATCATTCCCTACCAGGCCTGCCACTCCCCCCTCACTACCATTTTGGGTCCCATGTTGTACCCTTGTCCCTGTGTTTGTTAACATCACTTCCTTACCCCCCCCCCCACTTCCCCCAGTCCCAAGTCCCCCCAGAACTGTTGGTCCCGTTGTTTTTCCTCCAGATAGTTCATCCAGCCTGTCTTATTTAGACAGACCTGTGGAGACAATAACATGCACGAAAACAAGACAGAGGGAAACAAAGCAACAGTATACAACCAGACAACAAGACAACAACAACAAACCACTGACAAAGAACAAAACAAAACACAACAAGAAAGAAAAGCTTGTAGTTAGTTCATGGATCGTTTGTTGGCCCTTAGGAGTGTTTTCCAGTCCAGTGTGTTGGGGCACCACGCCCTGGCCCCAAAGTCCACTTTCAGCATTCCCTGGGGACCTTGCCACTCCATTCCCTTGCTGTTCCGCTGCACTCCCCCAGTGCTTTGCCTCAGTGTGGTGGGATCAGGTAAGGTGCAATTCCAAGGGGACACAATTTTTCCAGCCGGGATTTGACCTCAAGCCAGCCTGGGACTTAAGCCCAAATTTCTACTTTCTGTCTCTGGTGGTGGGATCTCTGGCTGGTGGCGGGACAGTTAAGCACTTGGCTGATCGCGGAAAGGTGAATGGTTCAAACCTCTCAGTGACTCAGCAGGAGAGCAGACTGGGTGATCTGCTCCTACCGTCAGTGCCCAAGTCCATGAGCAGAGGCCCCACGGGAGGATGCTGTCAGACCAGTGACATCAGAAAGGGAGTCATTGCACACAAGTCTTACGAGTTAGGTTAACATGTAGTGTCTTATCATCTGTTTCCCTTTTAGCCCATTCTGATTTTTTCAGTTAGTATTTCCTGCTTTCTTTTAAATTAAAAAAAAAAAAGTCCGCAACGTCACTAAACAAGTTGTATAGAACTTAAGTGGAAACTTTGTTGGCTTGTAAGTCTTCACTGAAAACACAATAAAATGTTATGTGTTTTCAAAGTGACAGCCTAGAGGCCGCTATGGAGCAATTCTCCCCTGCCCTGTAGAGTGACTATGTGAATTGTAAGGGACTCCAGGACACACAGTGACAAATCTAAGCGCCCGGCTGCTAACGAAACATTGGCAGTGCATAGCCGCCAAGTAACTCCACAGAACAAAAGAGCTGGCCCTCTGTTTCTGTAAAACGACAACCCAGAGCAACCCTCCCTGCAGGCAGTTCTCTGTCCTGAGTGAGACTCGATGGCTCCCAGCAACCACCTAGGAAGTAGAATAGTTGTTCTTTATGATCAGCACTTCAGTCTTGGAGATAGACCAGGCTAGTAGCCCACTCCTTTTGGAATATACCCTTCAGGGCATGTGGTGCATGCCGCAAACTCCCGTCCGCCCCTTCCAACATAGTTCAGAGCATCCTTGGCCAGTTCAGGGAGTTCACTGACTCCTGCCCTGGAGTGGGCACGCTGGTGGACGGAAATGCCTGAGCCATTCCTCAAGTTTCTGAGAGACCAGGTGGGCTCTGCTCTGCCGCCCCTCTCCCCATCCTTCTCCAGGGAACTCCGGCCCAAGGCCCATTGCAGCATCACCTGCTGAGCTGAGCATTGCAGCTGCCATCGCCTGCTTTACAAATGAAGACCCTGGAGAGGCTAATAACTGGACTAGGAGGTGAACCTGACCACCTGAACCCCAGGCCTCTCTCCTTCCCTCCAGGGAAAACCACCCACCAAGAAGGCCAAAGTCCTGCACAAAGCTGCCTGGTCAGCCAAGATTGGAGCCTTCCTCCACTCCCAAGGGACGGGCCAGCTGGCAGATGGGACACCGACAGGGCAAGATGGTACGATGGTGCCTTGGGGGTGGGGGGGATGAGGAGGGGATGTGGGCAGGACCGGAGTATGAGGGGTGAAAACCAAGACCAGCACAGGGTCTAGAGCAGTGGTTCTCAACCTTCCTAATGCCGCCACCCTTTAATACAGTGGCCCATGGTGTGGTGACCCCCCCCCCCAACCATAACATTATTTTCGTTGCTACATCTTAACTGTAATTTTGCTACTGTTGTGAATCCTATTGCAAATATCTGATATGTAGGATACATTAGATGACCCTTTGAAAGGGCTGTTCTACCCCCAAAGGGGTCACAACCCACAGGCTGAGAACCACCAGTCTAGAAAGTTCCCTGAGCCTGCCTCGTGTGGATCACAGCAGCTTCTCCTGCTGGGTATTAGAGAAATGACCCCAGAAAACCCCTTCCAAACCAAACGTACTGCTATCGAGTTGATGGCAACTCATAGAGACCCTATAGGACAGGGTAGAACTGCCCCCGCAACTTTCCAAGACTGTAACTTTGCGGAGTAGAAAACCCCACCTTTCTCCCATGGAGCTGCTGGTGATTTTGAACTGTTGCTCTTGCAGTTAGCAGCCCAATTGGTGTGTAACCACTGTGCCAGCGTGTGCTATCCTGGAGATTCAGAAGCCTAGTGACTTCTTTGGCTCCTCTCTGCTCCCAGCAGGGGCAGCTGCTGGGCAGGGGCAGCCCACGTGTGGTTGGGAGAGGGGTGGGAATAGGAAAGGAGTTCCTCCTCTGAGCAGGTGTCCCAGATTCTAAGCCAATCAAGTGTCGGCTGAGCCGGCCACTCTCACACTGGCTGGGGGCCTGGAACTCACCAGCCCGCCCCCATCGGATGGGGTGGGGCCAAAGGGCCAAGGGCTTTGAGTTTCCCGCTCTCCCTGAGGGAAGAAGGGTGAGGCCTTTCCCCTGCACGCTCCCTCTAAGTCGCCTGCTGGTTGGCTGCCCTCTGGTTCCCATGGCCGCAGGTGGGACAGGCTTAGGAGCTGGTGAGTGGGTGGGGAAGGGGTCTGGCTCCTAGGGAGGCTGCTGCAACCCTCCCCTCCCCTCCCCTCCCCTCCCCCTGCTCTGCAGCACTGGTCCTGGGGTTCGACTGGGGAAAGTTCCTGAAGGATCACAGTTACAAGGCTGCTCCTGTCAGCTGCTTCAAACACGTGAGTCCTGGGAGGCGAGGGGTGGGACGAGGTGGGAGCTGCTGGGTCTGGCCCTCACCCCACCTCCTGGTGGCTCAGGACTGGGCAGGCGCCTGGGCCCCCACCTTGAGATACACCAAGGGGCGAGGAGGCCCCGCCTGGCTAGCCTGGAAGGGAAGGCCTTTTTCCTGGGCAGCTGGAGCCCTGGGGTCTGTAGGTAAGGATGTCCTGGGTAGCACTCTTGCTTTGTCTTTCAAACGAGTTTTCCAAACTCGGGGAGGCTCCTCCTTTCTGAACTGGCCCCGACCTGACACTGGCTGCCGCTTCACTTGGCTCCTCCAATTCCTCTTCTTTGGGTTGCTAATGAAGAAACCTTCTTTGATCCTGAATTCCATAGGGGATTGCAGGGGGAGTACACTGCACCACACTTATTAGCACTTGATCCAATGTGTTCCGCCGAGAATCCATTCCCCCTGGCTTGCCAAGGCCAGGCGTGCTTGGCTGGAAGTGGATCCAACCTCTGCAACCAGGGGGGTGGGCGGGGGGGCTATCTGACTAGCCAGGGGTGGGCGGGGCTACCTGACTAGCTCAGGCCAGGGCTGAACTAGACAAAAGGTGACTTCTGCCCTGGGCAAGAAAAAAGATCCTAAATTCAGATGTAATTCTTGACCCTAATGGGCCGAGTAACTACCTGGGTGAGTCACTGAGACTCTAACTGGAGGAAGGGAAAGCCCCTTTCCGCTGCTGACCTGACAGGTGGCTACAACCTAATTCTCAACCACTATGCCGCCAGGGCTCCTGTATGTAATTTATAAAGACACATTCAACACCCCCCCCCCAATTTGTCCAATTCTTTATTTACAATATCTCACTGTCTACAATTCTTTTTACAATTATTAAAAGATCACTGTATTATGAGCTCTTACAACTATTACAACAATTCATAGATCCAGTGTATCAAGAATATCTGTACATATGTTGCCATCATTTTCTAGACATTTACTTTCTGTTGCGTCCTCTTTTTACCCTCTCCCTTCCCACAGCCAATCTTTTATTTATTTTTTTAAGCATTTTATCCCACAATCAGTCTTAAACAGAATAAAGACAAATCATCTGGACTAGGGAGACCAGCAGCGCAAGACTTAACGGTGTCCGAGGATTTATAGAAACACAGCCCCGTAGCTGGGCTCTGGGGGAGCAAAGGAGACTGTCACAAAGCATGTTGGGTGGCAGATCTGTTTTTCGAGGGGCAGGCTGAACTCCAGCATCGGGAAAGGGACCCTGATTGATGCATACACGGTTTGAGTTTATAAATGCTTACAAGATTGGTTCAGGGCCTTTCAACCCAGGCTGTCTGGACTACTCACCTTAATACCCTAAGTTCCATCAAGGGCACACCCAGCCAAGTCCCTGAGGGTGGGCTCCCCTTCTCTGAGGTGGCTACGACAGTTTAGTAGTCCACTTTGGTACAGATTCCGCTTTCCACACTGCCCATCAGTGGTCAGAAAGAACTTATTGAAGGTTGAGTTTATGTGGAGACTCAAATATGGATTTAGGGCTCCCACCTTAAAACCAGAGCCTTCTGTAAGCGTGGTGCTCCGCATTCTAAGCTCTAATACACTTCCACCAAGAAGCATCGAAGTAATGCTGACAGCAACCAAAAAACGAAAAAACCTAACCCACAGCCATGCCATCAATCCCAGCTCATAGCAGTCCTATAAGACAGGGTAGAATTGCCCTTACCTTAGGGTTTCCCAGACGTAAATTTTTATGGTAATGGGCAGCCTCATCTTTATCCCTCAAAGCAGCTGGTGGGTTTGAATTGCTGACCTTGTGGTTCACAGCCCAGTGCTTAGCTCACAGTGCCACCAGGGTTTCTTCTTTGCAGCAAGGTGGGCATTAAATATCAGAGGCAGCCACTAAAGATGAGCCTACTACTGGTAGTTGGAGTTTTCACAGAGATGGAGAAAGAGGGGGCCAGGCATAGTGCATGGACACAAGTTCTCCGAGGGGTAACAGTGCTGGCCACAGCAGTGGGAGGGCAGAGGGAGGTGGTGGTTGTGCGGATGACAGTGCAGGCTAAGCAGAGGGAGTATCGGCCACTCTCATTGCCCAAGAAACAAAGGGATTGAGCCTCACCAAGGTTCATACAGCCCCGAGTTGGTCCTGTAAATATCAGAAGTCAAGGCCACCTGACCCCAGTCCCTAGCCAGCACCTCTGGTGACCTAGAAAGGTGGTGTGTCTAGGTGTACGGAGCCAAGGCTCCTGAATCGGATGGTCGGTCTTAGCTGCCGGCCCCAGCAGCTCTCCCACCAGGTACCTCTCACCCTCAGGTCCCGCTCTATGACCAGTGGGAGGACGTGATAAAGGGGATGAAGGTGGAGGTGCTCAACAGTGATGCAGTGCTCCCCAGCCGGGTGTACTGGATCGCCTCTGTCATCCAGGCAGCAGGTGGGCATCTCAGCAGGAGCTCCCCTAGTCGGGTGGGCAGCAATCGGCCTAGAACAAAACTCAAACTGGAGTGTGGGCCCTTTTCTCCCATCTTATCTGTCTCGGCAGGGGCCACAGGCGGGCACATTGGGAAGCCCTCGTTTGTCAGGTTTACTGGGGGCGCTGAGGCTGTGACCGTTGCTTCTTGCCCCAATGCTTTCCGAATAAGTGGGCGGCTTTGTTCTGGCTGTGACCGGTGGAGCCTGGGCCCTGTGGGTGGCGGGGAGGCCATGGAGGCGAGGGAAGGCCACTCCTCGTCATCCCACCTCCCCTTCCTCTCAGGCTATCGGGTGTTGCTCCGCTACGAAGGCTTTGAAAATGACGCCAGCCATGACTTCTGGTGCAACCTGGGAACTGTGGACGTCCACCCCATCGGCTGGTGTGCCATCAACAGCAAGATCCTGGTGCCTCCACGAAGTGAGTCCAGGGAACAGCTCCTGCCATGTTTCATGGGCGTGCGGGGCGGGGGGGCCGGGAGGGCGGTGCTTTGTAAGAGGAGGCGGGGCCTTCTGTCTTTATGGGAGAACAGATGGACCCTGCTGATCTCCTGCCTTTCCCTGCCAGAGGCCCTGGGGTAGGACCAAGGTGAGCTGGTCAGAGAGGCCTGTCAACTGCAACCGGGGTTCTGCTTTTGTCTCCACAGCCATTCACGCCAAATTCACCGACTGGAAGGGCTACCTCATGAAGCGGCTGGTGGGCGCCAGGACCCTCCCCGTGGATTTCCATATTAAGGTCTGGCAGTGAGCATAGGCGAGGCTAACATGCTCCTTCCCATCATCCCTCGACTCTTTCCTTCTTACCTTTTTGAAACAGACTCTTTCTCAGACAGTGTTGACGATGATGACAGAGCCATGCTTCTCTGTAGTTGTGACTTTCACGGAAATGATGCAGGATGCCTGTCCTGAGCGCCCCTTCTGGCTCTGCATCGCTTGCTGGTGTTGTTAGGTGCTGTGAGTGTGCACAAGGGAACGTAACCCTACCCGGTCCTGCACCCTCCTCACGATTGGTCTTAGGTTGGAGCCCATTGTTGCAGCCCCTGTGTCTAACCATCTTGGGTTGAAAAGGGGTCTTTGTTCACGGCCCCTCCACCTTACCAAGCATGATGTCCGCCAGTCCCTGTGACGACATGTCCAACTAGTGAGACAAAAAGTTGGCCATCCTTGTCTCGTAAGGAGCATTCTGGCTGTACTTCTTCCCAGACAGATGTGTCTGATCTTCTGAAAGTCCATGGGACTTTCAGGACTCTTCACCAGCACCACAACTCAAAAGCAGTCATTCTTCTGGTTTCATTTTAATTTGTTAGTCAGTGTTCACCTTCCACATGCAATGTGGAATAACTGTGACTGCAAACACCATGGCTGGCTCAGGTTCACCTTACCCCTCAAAACAGCACCCTTGCTTTGCAGCACCTCACAGAGGTCTGTGCAGCAGACCGACCCACTGCAGCCCGTCATTTACTGACTGCTGCGCCCGTAAGTGTTGATTTTGGGGCCCAACAAGACAAAAGTCTTGATAACGTCAACTTTTTTGTCTGATTATCGTGATCTTATCTCTTGGTCTGGTTGTGAGGATGGTCATCTTTGCATTGAGTTGTAACCCACACTGAAGGCTGCACTCCTTGATCTTCATCAGCAAGTGCCTCCAGTCCTCCTCACTTTGTGCCATCTTCATATCTCAGCGTGTTAATAATGAGCCTTCCTCCAATCCTGATGCCCGTTCTCCCTCCTCGAAGCTAGCTTTTCTGACGGTCTACTGAGCGCTCTGATTGAATAAGTATGGCGAGGATGCAGCCCTGTGCCACACCTTTCCTCACTTCCTTTGTTGCAGTCATTGTCAACCATCTCACCACAAGGTCACCGGTCGAACCCACCAGCCATGCCCTGAGAGAAAGATGCCCCTAGCTGCCTCCGTTACGGTGAAACCGGAGCGAGCAGCTCTGCCCTGTCCAACAGCGTCAGTGTGATTGGGAATCGTTACAACCGCAGCGCGTCCAACATTACAGTAGCCAACAGAATGGTGCCTCCTGCCCGCCGCCCTAAAAATGCTTTGTGCCCCCCCCCCTCCCCGGGTTCTCCTGATAGCCACTGATGTTTGCCTTCTGTATAGTTCTGTTTTCTCCAGCATGGCATAGCCAGTCAGACACCACAACATCCGACCACATAGCACCCATATCTCCTAAGATGATAGAAGTCAAATATCCTGATCAGACAACCAGGCTGTAGTGGCCCTAACAGGCAGCTAGGGAACGAACTAGCTGCGCGCACAGTGAGCTTCTTGAGCCTCTTGACTGCAAAGCCATTGTGCCGCTGCTGGAGGTGGCCTGTGCAGAAGATCTATAGCCTATCATGCAGACTCTTGGGCATCAAATGCCTATGGTTCTGGCATATACACACACACACACACACACATACATACTGTATTTTGCTTTCTGTCTAAAAGGTTACCACTGTATGCTTTAGTTCATAGACAGTAGCACCACTCTTGTTACTGGGCATCTCCTGGGTGTTATAATAAACGTATGTTTAATTTTCCTTAGAAAGCATCACTGCGCAGTGCATCATGCTGCCCCCCCCCCCAGTGCAGCAAGGTCAGTGCTAGTGATAATAGCACAGCAAGAAGCCAAGGAGAAATGTCAGATTAGAAGTGAAACACAGGGTTGTCGACATAGACGTGGGAAATCAGTGAATGTAGCTGGCCACAATGGAGGCCCATCTGTCTGCTAACTGTGATTGGGTGTTTGTACAATGGCCAAAGCATATGCCATTCTTTCATAAACTGTATTGTTGACATGAAGCCAGGCATACATCATGACTGCTACTAGAGTTATATAACATGTCTCATTTTACAGGTGGCCCCCTCCACTTAGCAGTCCGGGTTCTTCCGTGCCTTTGGGGGGTTTGATAGCTTGTTATCTTGATGGCTGAGTCGTGCTGCAGCATGCGCTGCAGGCAGCTGTTGCTTTCTTACTGACCAAGAGATTCATACCCACCAGCCAGCTCATGGAAAGATTGAAACTCGACAGGGCGAGTTTGCGCTGCCTGAGGAAGAACCTGTTCGGGGGCAGTGGGTTGCTCATTGGGCTGCCAATTAACTCCAAGGTGAGGAGTTGAACTCCACCAGTTCTCTGCCTGTGGAGTAGCTCAGCCTTGGGACCAACTCCAGGCCAGTGGGTTTACACTTCACTGAGCTTTGTTTACCCTTCCATCGATTGAGGGGCCTCTGGTTGCTCCCAGTTTTTTAGCAGTTGTAAGTAAGGCCACTCTACAATGCATCAGGGGTCTTAGCTTTTTATGTGGCCTCTGCTTCTCACTTAGTACCGAGTATACTCACGTATTAGCTGACCCAAATATCACCACCCAAGGCACCTAATTTTACCACAAAAGCTGCATTAAAAATGTGCTGGAAAACTACACGAGTATATACGGTAAACATCTAGCCCCAGCCAGGGGTGGCAGGTAGGAAACTGCCAGCCTTGTCTCCCTAGGCTCTCAGTGTGCATTCCCCTCGGTCGTTAGGGAGAGTGCCCCTTGCCCACATCCTTGCCAGCTTTGGGTGGTAGTGGTTGTGGACTGTAGCCATTCTAGTAAAGGTAGTGAGTTCTCATTCTTGTTTCGACTGGCAGTTTGCTAACGATGTGCAAAGCTGAGCAGTTTGTCATGTTTGGTTTGGGTTGTATGTGTCTTTGGTGAGGTTTCTATTCAGATCCTTTGTCCACCTTTTAGTTGATCTGCCTTTTTGGGTTTTCCATATTCTTGGTGTTACTTAACTACAAATCCTTTTCAGCTGATGTGTACTTTGCGTATATTTCTCCCCTGTATTGTCTTCTCATTTTCTTAGCGTTATTCTCTAAACAGAAGTTTCCGCTTTTAGGGAAGTCGCATTCATCCATCGCTTCTTTTCTGGAGCGTGCTCTGGGGCTTTGTGCCCAAAAGAGCCATCGCCAACCCAAGGCCACCTGGCTTCCCCTCTGTGCTCCTGTCTTCTGGAACTTGCAGTGTTGTGTATCTTACACTTCGCTCTGTGATCCATTTGACTTTGATTTTGTGTGTGTGTGTGTGTGTGTATGTGTGAAAGATGGAAATTCTGTGTCTTGATTCATTTCTCTCTGCTACTTTAACCCATTCTTCCTGCCATTCATTTGGAATATCCCCCACCCCTGCCCCAAGACTCCCTTTGGGACAATCTTCAGCACCTTCACACATCCCAAGATGCCTCCAACTCTGCCACCATGTAGTTGCCATCTGCTGCTCCAGCCTCTTGCAGGCCCCCCTTCCAGCCACGTGGATCATGTTGCAGTCCACCGGGAATTCTCTCCGACCCCAGACTTTGCTCATGGCAGCACCTCGCTGTGTGTTCATTCAGTGGATTTGGTTAAGCACTGATTGTATAATACTTTTCTCTTTTTTTAATCATTCTATTGGGGACCCTACAGCTCTTATCACAACCCGTACATGTATCCATTGTGTCAAGCACATTCGTCCATATGTTGCCATCATCTTTTTCAAAACATTTTCCTTCTACTTGAGGCCTTGGTATCAGCTACTCATTTTTTCCCTCCCTCCCCCATCCTCCCTCCCTCATGAACCCTTGATAATTTATAAATTATTGTTTTTTTCATGTTTTACACTGACCATTGTCTCCCTTCACTTTTCTGTTGTCTGTCCTCCTGGGAGGGGGTTATATGTAGATCATTGTGATCAGTTCCCCCTTTCTCCCCCCACCTTCCCCTTCTCCTCCTGGTATCGCTACTCTCATTGTTGGTCCTGAGGATTTTATATGTCCTGGATTTCCTGTGTTGTGAGCTCTTATCTGTACCTGTGTACATGTCCTGGTCTAGCTGTATTTGTAAGGTAGAATTGGGGTCATGATAGTGGGGGGGGCGCGGGGAGGAAGCATTAAAGAACTAGAGAAAAGTTGTATGTCTCATCAGTGCTATACAGCACCCTGACTGGCTCATCTCTTCCTGTGACCCCTCTGAAAGGGGATGTCTACTTGTCTACAGATGAGCTTTGGGTCTCCACTCTGCATTCCCGCTCATTCACATCAATAAGATTTTTTGTTCTGGGTCTTTGATGCCTGATACCTGGTCCCATCGACACCTCATGATCACACAGACTGGTGAACTTTGTTACTTCTCAGCTAGATGGCTGCTTGTTTATCTTCAAACCGCTAAGACCCCTGACAATATATCTTTTGATAGCTGGGCACCATCAGCTCTCTTTACCACATTTGCTTAGGCACCCATTTTGTCTTCAGCTATCGTGTCAGGGAGAGAGAGCATCACAGAATGCTAGGTTATTAGAACAAAGTGTTCTTGCATTGTGGGAGTACTTGAGTGGGGGCCCGATAGCTGTCTGCTGCCTTAATATTTAAAAAATAGATGTAAGTACATAGATCTATTTCCCTATCATTATATATAAATGTATTTATATACCTATATACATGCCTGTATTTAGACTTCTATACATTTCCTTTGCCTCCTAGTTCTTTCTTCTATTTTACTTTGCTCTTGTCCCACTATCATGTTCGGCCTTCATTCGGGTTTTGGTAATTCCTCTCTGCTACATTGCCCTTGATCAAGCCCCCTCAGGCATCCTATGCCCTCCTCGCCATAGATTTTTAGATCACTTGATTTTCCCTTGTCCCTGGGTTTGTTGACACCCCCCTTTCTTTCTCCCACTTCCCCCTCTCCCATGTCCCCCGCACTCCGGAACCATGGGTCCCATTTTTTTCTCTGGATTGTTTATCCTGCCTAGCTTATCTAGATAGACATGCAGAGACAATAATGAGAACAAAAACAAAGCAAAGCAAAACATAACAACAAAAGAAAACAACAACAAAACCAACAGCAAAAAAAAAAAAGAGCCTTTAAATAGTTCCGGGTCAAAAATAAAATTTAAAAATATATATTTCCAGGTCTGTCTGTTGACCTTTATGATTGTTTTCCAATTGAGTCTGACGGGGTGCTATACCCTGACCCCCAGAGTCTGTTCATGGCATTCTTCGGGAACTTTGTTGCTTTGCTCCCCTTGCTGCTCTGCTGTATACCCTTAGTGTGGTAGGGTCAGATCAGGCACAAATTCCTGCACCATGTCTCCTGTGCACTGTGGGTCAGTGAGGGAGATCATGTCTCATGGAGAGGCCAGCCCTATGGTCCTCCATGCATTGGCTGCTCTGAGCCAGGATATATTCCTCTGGGCTTGGTGGGCCAGGATGTGTTCTACCCTCTCTCCTTCCCTCTTCCTTTGCTCCTGATCAGAAGTACCCCTCTTCCTGAGCTGCAGCTTCAGTGCTGTCCTCTGAAGTGCATTCTTCTGGGAGGAAGTGGGATGTGGAGGGGGAACGGGGAGGGTCTGAGGTCTGTAACTCTTTACAGGAGTAGAAAGCCTCAATCTTCTTCCAAGGAATGGATGGTGGTTTTGAACTGCTGACCTTGCAGATCACAGCCCAACGTGTAAATACAATGTCAACAGGGATCCTTAAATTGACCAGAGCACCTCCAGGACAGCCGTGATCTCAGCAGCCAGGTCCGCAGAGAGCTAATACACATAACAACATGCACCAGTCAGCCATTTCTGCATGTACAATTCGGTGACGGTGACATTAAGAGCATTCTTTGTAGGTCCATCCATACCCTCCTTTTTTGCTGTTGTCTCCGCCCCCCACATTAACACCTGAGTTTACTATCTAATCTTTCCAGTTACTGGTTGAGCCCCTGTGGGAGGGTCTTCAAAGAAGACCTTTAGCTGGAGCACAGACATCGTATGGTGTCAAGAAGTGTATGTGAATTGGTGTATGTGAATTGTATGGTGTTAAGGGGTATTTTTGGTTAAAAGTTTAAAGATGAGCTCAAGGCAATAGTTTCAGGGGCTCGCCTACCCTCGTGGCTCTGGAAAGCCTAGATTCCATGAGACTTTGAGATTTTGCCCTATATCTCCCCCCCTTTGGGTTCAGAATTCTCAGGTAGCATCTTTTATGAAAACGCTCAGTAATGGGCGCCGGGCACCGTCTGCTCTGCTCTCGGGGGCAAAGGAAGCAGTTGTCCCTTCCCGGCTCCTCTTCCTGACTCACCTTCCTCTGCTGGTACACTAGTTGTTCTATGGGACTGGGGGGCACGGGAAAGAACACAGAGCCTGCCATCCAGGAATCTCTGCTGGGCAGAGGAAGGAGATACTTATAATTATAAGAGGATAATTGGCAAAACAGCCTTGTTCTGAACCGTGGTTGTGCCTTGAGTCATCGGGGGGGCCCTTTGTTTTCTTGAAAAACATCATTCTGTAATGGAAGCAGGCGTTCATGAACGTGGTAGAGGTTCAAAGGGACCCGAAAGGCAGGGACGGCTTGTCTCTTCCCCATTGTCTGTGTGCCAAGCCCGGGCTGCATCACCCCTGGGAGCTCCTAGCCTGTGGCTCAGTCACCGTGGGCTGCCACCCACACGGGCACTGAGAGAGCACCATGGGGCTGGGGCTCCATTAGACAGAGTAATGTGGAAGCCACCAGTGGAGAAGGAGGATGGAGTGGAAACAGGTTCTGTAACCCACTGGGCACTGGGAGAAAGGATGTCCCCTTTGGGAACCGTGGCAGCTTCTCCAAAAGGAGAGATGAGTTTTCTCCTTTCTGGACCTACTGGGAGGAGTTCTGGTGGCGCAGTGGTTATGAGTTGGACTGCTAGCCACAAGGTCAGCAGTTGGAAGCCACCAGCTACTCCACGGAAGAAAGATGGGGCTTTCTACTCCTATAGAGTTACCATCTCAGAAACCCACAGGAGCAGATCCGCCCTGGGTCCCTGAGAGTCAGCATCAACTCGATGGTAGTGAGTTTGGTGTGGTTTTGGGTGGACCTACTGGGTACCACATCTGTCACTACAGACATCATACATTGTCTTCATATTCCCCACATTCTTGCTTCAAAAGACTTGGAAGCTGCTTCTCGGCAGGCCGGGCACACTGGACAGACTTGGTGGAGCGCTGTCTCGCTGCCCTCATCTAAGACGAGGCAGACTGCAGTGGGCACTGTCAGGGCCTGAAGAGCAGGAGCTGGGCTCACGTGGAAGAAACCGTCCGCTGGCGTGCTTTGATGGTCACCTGGCAACAGAGCTCTTCCCATTGCTCCAAGGGGCTGCTCCTGCGGGTTTGAGAGCTGCTTTTTCTGCTGTGGCCACTTGGGGCTCCCCTCATGGTGTGGTGAGGCCTGAACAGTAGGTCACCACATTCCTTGGCCTTCCCAGTCAGCATTGCCCTGGGGCCAGAAGAGCTCCCAGCCCACTTTCCTCCCTGACCCTTGACTGGGTTGCTCTCAGGTGCTGTGACAGCAGGCCCGAGCCATGATTGTTCAGGGCAGAAGTGGAATTGTGCAGACAGACATGCTTTTTCTTTGTGCCTCAGCAGAGGTCAAGGGAGAGGGGGCGTCAGCAGGAGCAGAGGCAGTAGCCCACACCCCTCGAGGCTGAACCCTGGCCATGTGTCCATGACTCCGATCAGGTCGCATAGCCTCAGGCCAGCCCCTCCGTAGCCTTCATCTGAAATGGGCTGAGTCCCATCAGGTCAACTCTGGTATTTGGTGCTGGGCAGTGGTGCCCACACTGTCAGCCCTGCCATTTGCCCTTGATGTCGTCCTGGGAATGGGGCTGGTAGCCCAGTCCCCTAGGCTCCCCAGGGTTCCCCAGGCCACAACAGCATGTGCTTGTGTCTTCTCAGATGGCGGAGAGCATGAAGTACCCCTTCCGCCTGGGCATGCGGCTGGAGGTGGTGGACAAAGCCCAGGTGTCACGTACTCGCATGGCCGTGGTGGACACGGTCATCGGGGGCCGCCTGCGACTCCTCTATGAGGATGGGGACAACGATGACGACTTCTGGTGCCACATGTGGAGCCCCCTGATCCACCCCGTGGGCTGGTCACGGCGGGTCGGCCACAGCATCAAGATGTCAGGTAAGCGGGGCCCCAGGATCAGGAGGATGGGCTACGCCCAGGGAAGCTGAGGTCACACTTAAAAACAGAAGGCTCCTGATCTGTGGGAAGCCTACAGGTCTCAAGGACTGCTGTGCCCGCACCCCTCCGTGGCTGCCCCTGGGACAGGGTAGGAGTCACCCGCACACTTCCCGGGCAGTCGTGGAGAAGGCCCTGCTGGTCCCCCTCACCTCCGTCTCTCCTCCACCCCCATCACCCCGCTAGAGAGGCGCAGCGACATGGCCCACCACCCCACCTTCCGGAAGATCTACTGTGACGCTGTCCCTTATCTCTTCAAGAAGGTGCGCCCTACCCTCTCCTTCCCTGGGCCCTGGGCCCTTCCCCCTGGTGCCCTCCGCCACCCAGCAACCTGCTTCCGCTCCCTGTAGGTCCGAGCCGTCTACACGAAAGGTGGCTGGTTTGAGGAGGGAATGAAGCTGGAGGCCATTGACCCTCTGAATCTTGGCAACATCTGCGTGGCGACCATCTGCAAGGTGAGCCCGGCCACCAGGAGGGTGTCCTTCTGAACCTTACTCAGGACACTGGCTGGCCCACTCCTGGGACCTTCCTGCTAGTGTGCCGGCCTGGCCACGAGCCCCAGTGGCTGAGAGCCAGCTCTACTGTGGGATCACCACAGCCTGAGAGCTCGAGCCCCCTCAACCCTCCGGAGCGAGGAGGCCATGTCCCTCTGCTCAGCCTTGCTCTCTGCTGCTCTGGGGAAGCTCTGTGCAGATGGTGGTGCCTTCTGGCTCCCACCCCAGCCTGGGGCCGGGGATGCAGCGCCTCTCTGCCCCTACAGGTTCTCCTGGATGGCTACCTGATGATCTGTGTGGACGGGGGCCCTTCCACGGATGGCTCCGACTGGTTCTGCTATCATGCCTCCTCGCACGCCATCTTCCCCACCAACTTCTGCCAGATGAACAACATTGAGCTCACACTCCCCAAAGGTGCGACTAGAGGGCTGGGGTGCCAACTCCAGAGGGGCTGGGAGCGGGGATGCGGAGTTGCCCACCCTGCCCTCCCCTCGCTCAGCCTTGGAACCTGCTCCCCAGGGTATGAGGCACAGACCTTCAGCTGGGAGGCCTACCTGGAGAAGACCAAGGCCAAAGCGGCCCCCCCGAGACTCTTCAACATGGTGAGGGCCCTGCGGGGCAGCGACCCTTATCCCAAGAATCTGGCCCTGGGGCCCAGGGGAGAGGTGTGTGGGGTCCTTTCTCAAGCCCTCGTCAGCAGGTCCTCAGCAACTGCCTCCTCCCCGCAGGACTGTCCCAACCATGGCTTCAAGGTGGGCATGAAGCTGGAGGCCGTGGACCTGATGGAGCCCCGGCTCATCTGTGTGGCCACCGTGAAGCAGGTGGTGCAGCGGCTCCTCAGTATCCACTTTGACGGCTGGGACGACGAGTATGACCAGTGGGTGGACTGCGAGTCCCCAGACATCTACCCCGTGGGCTGGTGTGAGCTCACCGGCTACCAGCTCCAGCCGCCTGTGGCCACAGGTCTGCGCGCTCACCACTCCCACCCTGGGGGCTCGCGACTTGCCTTCCTTTCCTCCCTCCCGCCAACCCCCTGCATCGGGACTGTGCCTCACCGTGCCCAGGTTCCGCCCTATAGAACACCTGGAGTCCTTGTCCTTGTCTGTCCTTGTGCACGCGGGGAACAACCCCCCCCAGGAAACCCCACAGGCATCCCTCCTAGAGCCATGCTGTCTTTGGCCCCCCACCCCACCCCGCCAGTCTCAGTCCCTTCCTGGGGAGTCCTGGGTCATGGGGGAGGGGGAGAGCACAGGACACGTGACATCCCATAACTCCTCTGGGTTCTTGTGCTCCTCAGAGCCAGCCACCCCTCTGAAGGCCAAAGAGACCACGAAGAAGAAAAAGAAACAGTTTGGAAAGAAAAGTGAGTGTTGTCTCAGAGCAGCAGTCAGGCCGGGGTGGGGTGCTGCCCCCAGGACTGTCCCCTCCCCTACCTCCCCACCCATCTCACCGCAGTAGCTCACTTCGGATCTGTCCTCGATTCCGCTCCTGCGGGTCACCTGTGCCTTTGGTGACCTAGCTCATTCAACGGGGTCTGGCTGGACGGGAGATAGGACGAGCAGGGCGGTAGGCTGGGTGCAGTGTGGGGCGTGTCTGTCTGCCAGGGCGGCCGGCTTGTGGTGATGTGTGCTCAGACCCACGAGGCAGGGAGGAGGAGGAGGTCCAGGGCTGAGCAAGTGCGGTGGGGTGTGGTCCTGCAGGAGGCAGACGTGCAGGCTAGGTGGGGGTGGTATGTGTGCCCCTGGGGACTCTGGTTCTGTGTGTGCACTAGCAGTGGGCTGTGTCCATGCCTACACCCACACACATGTACGCCCCATGCTGGACATGACCCCGTCTTTATTCAAAGGGAAGAGAATACCACCCGCCAAGCCCAGGCCCCTGAGGCAGGCCTCCAAGAAGCCCCTGCTGGAGGACGACCTGCAGGCATCAGGGAAGAGCTTCGCCGAGCCCGAGCCCGAGCCCGAGCCTGGTGAGCAGAGCTCGGCCTGTCCGCGCTCAGAGCCGCCTTCCATCCGCCCTCACCTGGCACAGGAGCGGAGAGACAGCGTTTGAAGAAGCTTTCCTGGGCCCCAGCAGCCCGTCTCCCCCACCCACCCCCGGGCTCCTGGGCCCTTTCCCCCCACTCTGCTCTGTCTCCCAGGCCCCGACACTGGTGCTCAGCCGAGTGGTGGCAGACTGGCTGGCCTGCTCTGCTGCTGCCCCCTCCCTAAGACAACACCTCACCCCCGCACCCCCTCCCTGCCACCCTTCTTTTGGAGTCTCCACTGTGTGGGTGAAGGAGGGAGCCCTGGACGTGGCCACGCCTGACCAGGCCTCGAGTCCCGAGCTGCCTGTCCCCATCCAGGATGTCAAGCAGGAGGCAGGCGACTGACCGTCCCACCAGGACATCCCTGGGGCCACCCCCTTCCCCTGCCCCTTGGAATTTAGAGACTGAGCCTTTTCATAGAAGTTCACCCAGAATCTGGGGGGCCAGGCCAGGCCCTAAAGGACCAGCCTGGGTTCCCTTCATGAATCTTCTCCCTCCACCCCCTTCGCCTCTTCCTGAGGCCCCCACTCATGTCTGAGGAACTAGAGATCAGGGAACTTGACGGGGTCAGTCACCCCATGTGTGCTTCCTTTGCAGCCACTCCAGCACCACCCAGGCCCTGGTGGCTGTCTAGTCACAGCACACCCAGCCACACGGGAAGGCAGGACCAGGGACCGACAGTGTACTGTGTCTGTAAATAAAGGCCGAGGCTGCCCGGCCTGATGGGTGGGACAGGTGCACCTCATGCAGGGGCCCTGGCTCCCCAGGCAGCTGAAACACAAAGGGTCAGTGGCTTGTGAGGTGGTCTTGACTGGTTTTCTCAAGCAGCCTGAGCATGGACGCCTGTGCCCTAGAAGGGATGGGCAGGGAAGGCTGGGCTTGACCAGGGAAGGTGGAGGTGGGGAGGGCTCTTAGGTCAGCAGCTTGCGGCGGTCGGGGACATGGCCTCATCCAGGCTGAGCCACCAGCATGGAGCCTCCTCTGCCCTGGGACATGGCTCCAGAACCGCCCTCTTTCCTTGTGTCTTCTCCCCTAGGGATGGGGCTAATGGCAGCTCTGCCGGAGACTCCTGAAGTAAGGGAGGGGCCAGCACTGTCAGTGGAGGCGGGAAGGGATGCCAGGCGACCCTTGACACTCCTTTCCCCTCGTTGTCTTTCCTGAGTCCTGCATAGAACTCGATTCTCCCTGATAGTCCCTGAAACCACATTCTAGACGCTTACCTAGTTTTACCCAAGATTCCAGTTACCGTCGCATCTCCCAGTCTGTCAGTAACCCCTCTTCCTGGAGCCTCGGGTCAGCAGTGGCCCTCTTGCCCTTCCTCTCCTGGTTGCTTGGGCAGGAGCCGCCCTGCCCTGCACTGGCTCCCTCCACCCCCAGGGCAAACAGCCTTCCCAACCTCCTCTGCCCAGAGAGAAGGGATTCTCTCTTTTGCCAAAAGCTCGTGGGGGTCCCACATGGTGCAGAAGCTAAGCCTGATGGCAGAGCTCCAAAGTGACCCTAGGTGACAGTGGCCAGGCCTGTGCCCCTTCTCCTATCATGTCATGAACACACACATCCTACTCTGCAGCCCAGGCAGTAACATATGGACCAGAACTTTTGTGGAGGTGGGACCTTGGGAAGGAGAAGGGCTGCTCAGAGAGCCTTGGTTTTACTCATCTTCCCAGAGGCCCCTGTGGCCCTGACAGAAGGGCTTCTAGATCATGTTCCCTATGCCCTCCTAGCCATAGGCTCCTGCCTGGGACTCCAGAGCCACATGGTAAGGACGGCTGGGCAGGAGCATGTGTTTGCTGCACTGAAACCTGGACTGGCTGCCTGGGCCCTCCTAACTTGTAGGAGACAGACCCATCCTCATTCTGCACCTGCAGCGGTGGTCTCTGGTGTACCACTCCATTACGTGGTTGGAAGATTGGACAGAATACGAGAGGTGTGCAGCAAGAATGAAGGCCCCATGAGGCCAGGGCTTCAGCTCCATTCCCTTCCCCCAGGCCTGGGACTCTGTCCCTACACACAGGCCTGATACTAAATTGCCTCTGGTGGCTAGAATGAATGAGTGTGCAGGGCCCAGACGTCAGCTTGTCACTGCTATGGCAAGCACTGCCCTCAGGATGTTTCCCTCAAGACAGAGAGGGGAACCTTGTGTGTAGTGGCCCAAGTTTGCCCTGGAGTTGAAAGGTCTCAGTTTTACAGCAGTGAGAGCCCTGGCTGGGAAGCATCCCGACAGCCTAGCAACACCCGGCATCCCTGGAACAGGAACTCCAGAAAGACCCCCTGCGCCTCGTATATTGAGAGCCGCTGCTCTTGGGACAAACCTGACGTTTGTAAGCACTCTGCCTGACATCCGTGTGACTACATGAAGATAATGTTGGAATAGCTGATTTCATCTCAGCAGCTGCCAGGTATATATGCCCTTGCTCTACAGGTGAGGAGTGAGGTGTGATTAGGTTTGGTGACTTGACAATTTACAACTGCGATAGCAGTGGAGTTAAACCTGGTTGGTCCACCGTGCTACTACTAGCACTCAGTGTCAATGGGCTTCACGTGCTAGGCGCATATGGGAGCCTCGCGGCAGATGTGCCTCACCTCAGGCCTTCAGCAAGGTGAGCACCCCTGAGCGCAGAGCCCCATGTGACCCTCGAGCCCTGACCTCCAACTCCCTTGAATTCCAGGAGGAAACTACTTTCCTCAGCAAGATGAAAACTCAGGCTGTGGCAGTAGTCATCGCCATGCCTGGAAGGATGCCTGGACCCCAAGTCTGAGCTGCCTGATAGGTGCTGCAGCCGCTGTGTGTGTGTGTGTGTGTGTGTGTGTGTGTGTGATGCCTGGACCCCAGTGTGTGTGTGTGTGTGTGTGTGTGTGTGTGTGTGTGTGTAGGATGCCTAGACCCCAGGTCTGAGCTGCCTGATAGCTGCTGCAGCCGCTGTGTGTATGTGTGTGTGTGTGTGTGTGTGTGAGATGCCTGGACCCCAGTGTGTGTGTGTGTGTGTGTAGGATGCCTAGACCCCAGGTCTGAGCTGCCTGATAGCTGCTGCAGCCGCTGTGTGTGTGTGTGTGTGTGATGCCTGGACCCCAGTGTGTGTGTGTGTGTGTGTGTGTGTGTGTGTGTGTGTGTGTGTGTGTGTGTAGGATGCCTGGACCCCAGGTCTGAGCTGCCTGATAGCTGCTGTAGCCGCTGTGTGTATGTGTGTGTGTGTGTGTGTGTGATGCCTGGGCCCCAGTGTGTGTGTGTGTGTGTGTGTGTGTAGGATGCCTAGACCCCAGGTCTGAGCTGCCTGCTAGCTGCTGCAGCCGCTGTGTGTGTGTGTGATGCCTGGACCCCAGTGTGTGTGTGTGTGTGTGTGTAGGATGCCTAGACCCCAGGTCTGAGCTGCCTGATAGCTGCTGCAGCCGCTGTGTGTGTGTGTGCTTCATATGTGAGGAAAGGGGTGCCACACAAGGAGGGGCTATGTTGCGTTTGTGAGCAGGACTAGTCTTTCCCAGTTAACTCCTTGACCTGCAGACCCATTGGAGCTTCCAGTCCTGACCCAGCTGGCCATCCACAGGAGCTCCTCCGGGCCAGTCCCAAGTGGGCAGGCTTCTGCCAAGAGCAACCCCCGCCCCCCCACAAGTCAGTACCAGGAGCTGATGAGAATTGTCACTACTGGTGGTTCCTGGCCTGGTTTTCTGTTAGAATTTTCCTACCTTCTGCTTAGTATCCTGACAACTCCATAAGGAACTTCAGCTAACGGCCCCTGAGACACCCCAAAACTTCAAACAGCCCAGAGCCCTGGCCCCACCTTCCCAGTGCCCACTTTCTCTAGGCTCATTTCCCCCCACCCCAAAAGACCAGCCTCTGGGATGGCCTCCCCCTCTCCCCATGGAAAGACACTCAAACCCCACCCACCTCTCTCCGATGTGCTAGCTAACGGGTCAGTTGGCAAGGCAAACTTTGTTGCTACAGCTGGGGGCCCAGACTGGATGGGGGTGATGAGAGGGGGGCAAAGCTAGTGCGCCTGCTGGTCAGTTCTGACCCTTGGCGTGAGCATGGTCCTGTGGTCAGGATGGGACCTGGCTGCCTTGCCAGCAAATATAGTGACAATGGGGCTGGTTTCTATGGACAGGACTCAGACTGGTTCCCTTGGAAGATTACCGCTCCACACAACAAAATTTTTAAAAGTTTAACCATCAAGTCAATTCTGACTCGTAGTGATTTCATGGGCAGGTAGAACTGCCCCCATGGGTTCCCAAGGCTGGAATCTGTGGAAGCAGCTGCCACACCTCCCGCCCAGGAGCACCTGGTGGATCCACACTGCTAACCTTCCTGTTAGCAGCCAAGTGCTCAACCATGGCCCGCCTGAGAGGAGAAGGCAGGGAGGGGGCAGGTTGATGGCCCAGCTCTGGGGCCACACGATCTAGAGACATCAGACCCATGCACCCCCACACCTGCAGCCCCACTGCCAACCTTGTGGGCTCCCCGACGTCTTCCCTCAGTGTGGGCTCTCCGGGGGCCAGGACAGTCTTCAAATGCAGTCATGGCGGCCGCCACACTCTGGCCTCGGGCACTAGGGGGTGCTGCACAGGTGGCCCCCACCCACAGGTTCAGCCCCGAGAGCCACCTGAGGAGGGGGGGGAAGTTGAAGACCCTTGGTGCCACTGGCCTGGGCAGAGGTGGAGGGGCTTTCCTGGGGGTATTGTCTGTGGGGAGGAGGGGGCCTACACTGTGTGAGGGGGAGGGCCACTGTGTGAGGAAGTAGTGTGGCCAATGGGTGAGAGCAAGGCCTGGGGTCAGATCCTGGCTCTTGACTCCCTGGTCATCCAGCCCCATCTCTGTAAAAAGAGGTCATCTTAAGGCTACAGTAGTCATGAGTTCCTGAGTGCCTGGGGTGGACCAGCGCTGCTCACGTCAGGTTATCTCCGCTGGCCGACTTGGGCCCCAGCATGCAGCTGACAAACTTGTGCTGCTGGAAGCTGAACGCCTCCAACCCGGCATTCAAATGGCAGCAGGGTCCCCATGTGGGCCAGTCTGAGAAGAGCTGCTACACAAAGACTAGGAAGGAATACCGGTGATCAACTTCCAGGATGAACCAACGGGAACCCCAGGGGTCCCGAGCATATGGTCCAGTGTAGTGATGGCAAAGGCACGCTCAGGGGAAGACGCCCAAGACCCCGCGGCAATGGGCTCAGACACCAGCGTGGCAGTGGTGGAGATGGCTCCAAGCCCGGCAAGGTGTTTTATGCTGTCGCTGGGTCCCCAGGCACCAGAGTCCGTGACAACTGACAGCCTCATTCTCACAGCCACCACAGGAGGGAGCGGTTTTCACAGTTGAGGAACTGGTCACAGAGAGGTCACTAACAGCTGGGGCTGAGCCTGGACCAGCCTGTCGCTCTCTCTGGGTGATAATTGGGCGCAGTATCCCCATACCCCCAAGGAACACCCATCTCCCCACTCTGAGCAGGGCAGACACCATACTCGGTTTCCCATTTTACAGATGAAGGAATCAGGACTCAGAGAAGGGCAGCTGGCACGAACCCTGCCTCTGAGCTGCTGGGCAGACATGCTCCCCAGGGAACTTGTGCAGGCATGAGTGGGAGGGTGGGGCATTTTCGGCGTCTGGGCAAGGGGTCCAGCTGGGAGGGGCCCACCTGTGCAGCGGGAGCAGCTGGCAGTCGCAGCAGAAGGGGTTGCCACTGAGGTCAATGTCTTCGAGCCGTGTGAGCGCAGGCAGGGCGGGCAGGGCCTGCAGCCGGTTCTCCTGCAGGTGCAGGCTCAGAAGCCCGGGCCCCAGGCCCTCGAAGGCGCCAGGAGAAACCTGCAGGAAACATGTGTCACAGCCAGATTCCCTGCCCCTGGCCGAGGGTCAGCTGGGGAGCCTGCAGTGGCCCAGGGAGCCCGGCATAACCTGGGGTGGAAACCCAGGGAGTCTGACACCCAGATGCCTTGTCCATGGCTCTCCTGTTCCGCAGAAATTCTCCCCCTCCATGATGCAAAGCTTGGGGGCTCCCACACAGTACAAACAGCTGCAGCCCCCTGGACTGCATTCCTCCCCCTCGTCCTGCAGTGCCCTCCCCCCTCCCAGCAGACCTCCTGCTGTGTGGCACTGGGGTTCAGCTGGTGTCAGGGTCTCTGTGCCCAGCACAGCCTGGCACCAAGAGGCAGCAACATCTGTCGAGGGCAGCAACGTCTGTCGAGTGAGTGCGGTGTGTGGCCTCGTGCCCTGCCCTGCCCACCTGCTCCAGACCGCTGCCGTTCAGGAAGAGCCGCTGCAGAGACCTGGCCACCGGCCGGAAGGCTCCGGCTCGGAGGGTGCTGAGACGGTTCCCGGAGAGCTGCAGCTCCGCCAGGGCCGGCAGCCCGGCCAAGGCCCCGGTGGGCACATCGCGCAGCTCGTTCCTGTCTAGGTACAGCTTCTCCAGCTCTGGCGCGGGGCTCAGTGCCCCTGGGGACACTTGGGTGATGCGGTTGCCACTCAGGTAGAGCCAGCGCAAGGCCCGAGCCCCCGCCAGGTCCCCTGGCTCCAGGCGCGCCAGGGCGTTGTCCTGCAGGTGCAGAGAGAAGAGGCTGGGCAGGGCGCCCAGGGCGGCTCCTGGCACCCGCGCGAAGCGGTTGCGCTCCAAGTACAGGTACCCCAGGTGGGGGGCCCCTTCCAGGGCAGCTGCGCTGAGGCCTGACAGCTGATTGTCTGCAAGGTAGAGGTAGACCAGGCGGTCCAGCCCCGCCAGTGCTCCCTTCTCCAGCTCGGTGATGTGGCAGTGTTGAAGGTACAAGGACACCAGGTGGCCCAGGCCCGGGAAGGCCGCTCGAGGCACCGAGGGGAAGCGGTTCCCCCGCAGGTCCAGGAGCTGGGTGGCATTGGGGAAGCCGCTGGGCACCGCTCGCAGACTGCGGCCCTCGCAGCTGCTGTGCCGGGACTCGGAGGAGCAGGTACAGCTGCGCGGGCAGGGGCGGGCTGCCCTCTCATCCTCCTGGGGGGTGCGCGTGGGTGCGCGGGGCCGGGTTGCCACCTCCTCCTCTTCCTCCTCTGCGCCATTGCCCAGGCAGCGCAGGGCTGAGGGCCGCAGGGCGTCCAGGGCCTCCCCGCGCAGCCGCCGGGGACCCCCGCAGGTGCCGTCCGCCTGGACGTGGGCTCGCGCCAGCCACTCGAGCAGCGGCCGGGCCCGGCAGCCACACCACAGCGGGTTTCCCTGCAGCCGCAGCCGCCGCAGCTGGCCCGGGCCCTGCAGCGGAGGCAGCATGTCCAGCTGGTTCCCGCGGAGGTCCAGGGTGCGCAGGCGTGGGCAGCGGGCGAAGGCCCTCGGGCCCAGGGCCTGCAGTCCCCCGTGGTCCAGCAGCAGCTCCCGCAGGCCGGGCAGCACCAGCGCATCCTCCTCGCCCACGTAGGTCAGTGGGTTGTGGCCCAGCTCCAGGCGCACCAGGCCAGGAGCCTGGGACAGCGCCGGCCCGGGCAGGGCCTGCAGCTCGTTGTGGTGCAGGCTGAGGCGGCGCAGAGCCGGCAGGCCGGCCAGGGCCTCGGGGGCCAGCACACTGAGCGCGTTGTGGGACAGCTGCAGCCAGCGGGCTCCCAGCAGCCCCTGGAAGGCCATGGCCGGCAAATAGACCAGGGCGTTGTGGGCCAGGTTCAGGGTGGCCAGTGCTCCCAGCGCCCCGAATGTGCCGGGGCGCAGTTCCTCCAGCAGGTTCCCCGTCAGCTCCAGCCTCTGCAGCGAGCCCAGCCCATCCAGAGCCTCCTGGGGCAGCACACGCAGGCGGTTCGAGGCCAGGTTGAGGAGGAGCAGGCGGCCCAGGCCCCGGAAGGCCCCCTCAGCCACCAGCTCCACCCGACAGTGACTCAAGTCCAGGTGTGTCAGGTATGGCAGGGCCCCAAAGGCCGCTGGGGAGATCACCTTCAGCTTGTTGCCCTGGAGGTCCAGCTGTTGGGTCAGCTGAGAGGGAGGGATGGGGGCTGAGAGGCACAGGGACCACACCAGGAACCCCTCACTCCTCGCCACCTTGGGCTCATTCCTATCCTTTTTGCTGATCTCAGCTTTCCTGACACCAGGAAGCCCTCCAGGAAGCCCTCCTCCCAGCCACCTGGACCTCCCCCACCTTGGTGCTTTGCACATTGAATGTCACTGTCCAGTTACCCTCTCTGCCCCCAACCATCTCATGGCTCCTTAGGACAGACGCCACTTCTAACCCTGCGCTTGCCCTTTCCCCTATAATGAATTCACCATCTGGTCACACAGTACAGATTTTTAAATAGATCATCTCCCTGTTACCAGTTGTGTTTATTGCCCAGTTTCTAGATGTGACCTCTCAGGCTCAGAGAGGTGAAGAGACTAGACAAGGTCTCCCAGCCCAGGCTCCTCCCACCGTCCCTGCCCTGCTGACCTCGGGAATGGTGTCTGGCACCTCAGTGAGGTTCTGCTGCCTGCAGACAGCATGCCGCCTGGAGCTGTCACAGATGCAGACCTGTGGGCAGCGCTGGGCAGCAGCTGTGTGCTGTGCTGGACCCGGCAGCTGCGGCAGCAGCAGCGGCAGCAGCAGCACCAAGAAGAAAGGGGTGGAACTCTGGGACCTGGAAGGAGGAGGGAAGGTCAGTTGTCCACGGGCATGGGCCCCACGCCTCCACGCACGGAGCCACAGCCATGGTACCATTCCTGCTCCCGAGTCTCTCAGGTGCCTCCCGCCCTTTGGCCAGGGAAGGCCTGTCACACACCCCTGGCGGTTCTATGATTAGCCCTGTTTTACCCTTGAGGAAACAGGCTTAGGAAGACCACCCAGAGAGTCCTTTGACCATAGGTCAGGTAGCTCAGCGAGGATTTACTGGGGCTCAGATTGGGGGCCATTGGCAGGGAGAGGTGGTGGTAAAGAAGCAGCCTTCCTGGCAGATGTGGCTCAGAGCCCACCTTGAGGAGAAAGCCGGGCAGTGGGTGAGAAAAGACCCAGGCTCAGAGTCATGAGACCAGCCTCGGGGCGGGGGAGCGTGGTGGTGGAGAGCCTGAGACCCCTGAACAATCCTTACTGAGGCAGTCAGAACCACACTGTCAGGGTGACGAGGTGACTTGGCCCTCTTCTCTCTCCTGCATTAATTTTCCTGTGTTCTACCCTCAATGGAGTCCCATCAGCTGGCTTGGATGGGATCCCAGGGAACTGAGGACAAGGAGTTGGGGTAGTTCTTTGTGCTAATCCATCTACCTAATCTATCCATCCACCCATCCATCCATCTACCCACTTGCCCATCCATCCATATACCCATTCAAGCAATCATCCATCCATCCATCCACCCACCTATCCATTCATCTACCCATCCACCCATCCATCCATCTATCCATTCAAGCAATCATCCATTCGGTGCATCCATCCATCCATCCATCCATCCGCACACCCATTCATTCACCCACCCACCAGGCCCTGATTTGGCTCCCTCTGCTCACAACCACACCACTTCCCAGACCTTCTTAGAGGGTCATCACTTCTGGCATGACTCTCCTGGACTCCCCTGGGCACCACTTAGCACCCATCAGCCAAAGAAATCTTTCAGATACACAGATGAAACCATGACACCCACACCTAAAAGCCCCCCACTGCCTTTGGTGGAAAGTGCTAAGTCCTTATTTCCCCAATTGTGTCATCCCCAGCACTACTGCCCCCCTACCCCACACACACACATATACACAGCTTGATCAGACCCCCTCCACGCTAGCTGCCTGTGCTGCCTTATGCTAACTAACTCTTCCCTCGGTTTCCAGAGAGGTCCCTCAGCAGCCTTTCCTGATCCCGGGCTGGGCCCCACATCTTTCAGCATCCCCCACCTCCTCACTCGATTGTGACTGGCTGTTGGGCAGTGTCCCTTGGGTCTCAGCCTGCCTAGGGCTCCTGGCCTTCTCCAGAGCCTGTGGTGAAGGCTGTGGCCCAGGAAGGGGGCTCGTGGGGACAGATTCCTGAAGGGACAATTGTCCAAGGCTCAGATGGCTGCTGAGCTTTCAGACAGGCTCCCGAAGGACTGGATCACAGGAGTCCACAGGAGCTGTCACCTTCCAATACAGTGTCTTCCTCAGAAACCCACCCAGGGAGACCCAGAGCCCCGCCCCCAGCCTCTCAGAGTCTCACAAGGTGCAAGGGGCTCCCCTTCCAAGGCCACTTGGCTGCTTTCAGTGCCCCTTCCACCTTCAGGGTCCCCAAGACTCACCCCTCCATGCTTCTGTCCTTCCAGCCCAGCCTGAGCAGCAGCACAAGGAGAAGGCCGCGGGAGCCCCCCTCTCCGGCCCAGGCCCACAGGCCTGGCGTCAAGGACAGGGCTGAATGGAAGGCATTGTCGCAGCTCACAGCTCACTTCCCAGGCGGAGGCGAGGGAGGGGCTGGGAGCAGCGGCTAGAGTTCCAGGCCTCCTGCCCAGCCTGGGCTCAGGAAGGCAGCCCAGGCCGGAGGGCTTGGCCCAGGTGGCCAGAGTGGCTGGTCAGCAGCAAAGGGGTGGTCGGGGTTGCAAGGACCCAGCCTGCAGTCAGCGATCTGGGCTCCCTCCCAGGCCATGTGGCCCTGGACAGGGACAGCCCCTCACCCAGCCCTGATGTCCTGTTGCTGATAGCTGCCTTTGAGCTGTTCTTGAGTCATGGAGATGCTATATGGTGGAAAAGGACTGCCCCATAGAACTTTCTAGTCTGCAGTGTTCATGGGATGGAGCCGTGGTGCTGCCGTGGCCACACTGGCCTGTGATGTGTAAGGCTGGCAGTTAGAAACTCCCTCGGGAGAAAGACAGGGCTTTTCCACTGCTGTAAAGAGTTTTGTTTGTAAAATAAGATAAAATAATAATTTATAAACTATTAAGGGTTCAGGGGGGGAGGGAGAGCGGGGGAGCAGGGAGGGAGGGGGAGGGGAAAAAAGGAAAGCGAACTGATTCCAGGAACCCAAGTGGAAGGCGAATCTTGAGAATGACGAGGGTAACGAATGTATAAGGGTGCTTTACTTAATCGATGTATGTATGGATTGTGATAAGAGTTGTGTGAGCCCCTAATAAAACATTTAAAAGAAACAAACAAACAGCCCGACAGCAATGCCATTCTAAAACACAGGAAAACCTCAGTCGAAAACAAAGCAGAAAATATTAAAAACTGGAGCCATCACACATTGGATCCCAAGGGAGACCAATGGCAAGGTGTCACCTCTTGACCTAGCTGCCCTTACAGTGATCCACCCTGCCGTGTACGCTGTCTAATGACAAGGTCTCTCCTGTCTCTGTTCCATACCCAGTCAGAGGGGATTCACCTGAGGCTTAATCTGCATGGGGAACCCTGAGAATGGGTTTGGGGTCTTGACTGTCATCCGCAGCATTTTGCAAACTGGGTTTTCAGAATTCGAGCTCTGAAACAAGTCCCTCCTCCAAGTTTGGATTTGATCATTGACCATTCCCGAATCACATTGACCGGTGTGGACTTAGCTGACATCTCACTAGGTGACTGCTTGTTTGAAGGCAAGCGTTTGAGACTCCAGATGCTGTTCTCTCTGATAGCCGGGCACCATCTCATTGTTACATCACACTTTGCTAGAGCACGTATATCTTCAGTGATCCCTTCATGGGGAGGTGTTGAATGGGGTCATATTACAAGAGCTAATCATACTTAGAGTAGGGCCAAGATTAGGTTTGAATTCAAAATCCATTCATGTATCTATAGTTCATGTAAGTCCCTGGGTCGCTTTAAAGACATGATTATTGTTTTGTTTCTCATGCAGGAAAACGCACGAGTGCCCTTAGGGTTATACTCACACTTTGGTGTGTCTGCTTTGGACACAGGCCATTCAGTATTCTCAAACATTCTTTTTTTTTTAATTGACAGTTTTATTGACATGGAATTCACATATCACACAACAGTTTGAACATTAAGAAGGGCTCTGCAATCAAAACTACAAGCCATTGTAGAACATGTGCTTCTTTTTTTTCTCACTCCCACGAGTCTTTTTATTTATTAAGCAAGGTACATTTAAATTTTTTTCTGCTGCATATAAAACGGCCTGCTTGAAGTTCTTTCTTCCCATAGTGCTTCTGTGCGGAAAACTCTAGATCTTTAAGGCTGTTTGTCCAGACTTTTACAAAGCACAGCTACATCTTCAAATTTCTTTAACAGCCAGGAAAAGCGAGGACATCCAAGTCCCGGGGCACATGGTTCCGCTCCCTGTCACAATTGTCCTCCACCAGAGACCACCCATCTCAGGTATCCTGGGATCTTCCGCACAGCTGTGACGAGAACAGAACACCAACAGTCCCGGATGACCTGACCTGGCTGCTCCTCAGTAACTAAGGTTGGAGCCCAAGCACAATATTTTTAAGGACACCTGGACCAAACGTTTCAGCTTTCAGCACAAGGTGGCCCTCACTGTGTGCTTCATCTTCAGTCCTGGTTAAGCTGCAGGCCCGTGACTGTCCCCAGCCCTCAGGGTGCTTATTGTGCATGCCATCGTCAGCACTGCTGCTGCTCCGGAAAGCATGCCAGCTTGAACAATGACTCACTCCGACCCTAATGGCTGACACGATAAGGGAATGGCTTTTCCTGAAATGTTGCAGATCGGTTACAGCAAACCGAGCGGCGGCCGTCAAGGGAAACCTCACGTGGGCTCTTTTCTGACAACGGCAGCTAAGTGGAAGCAACGCAGCCCCATAAGAGCCTGTGTGCTTCTTTCTCATGCTCGCCTTTATCTCCTCACGTCCCTCGACCCCAAGAACTAATAATGCAGTTACTGTCTCTACAGATCTACCTAACCTGAATTTCTCATACAGAGAACCATACAAAACAAAACACAGCCACACAAAGGTATGCAAAGCAAATAAACAAATAACAAACAAAAAAAAAAAACCCAACGACAATGACTAGATGAAACACAGAAAAACTACCATAAAAGAGAAAGCAGAAAATATTAAAAACGGAAACAACTTTAAAATGGGCCCAAAGGGACATCAAGTGATCAGGCATTACATTTTAACCTAACTACATCTGCCACCATCGACTTCACGAGGCGCTCTGAGAGCAGGGCTATCCACACCCCTTGACTATGGACACAGGGAAGTCACTGGACACTTAATCTGTGTGGGAGCCCTGTGAATGGAGCTGGGGCTTTCCATTGTCATCCACAACCTCTGCAAAGCGGGCGGTCACGCGTGAAGCTCTGATGCGATTTCCTCCTTTGGATATGGGTTCTGTTAGCTTCTTGCAGGTGGACTCAGTTGACGCCTCACTTAGATAAGCCGCTTGTCTGAAGACAAGTCTCGAAGACCCCAGACACTCCTTCTGATGGGCAGGCACCACCTGCTTTCTTCCCCGCTCTTTCCAATAGCACCCAGGTCTTCAGTGACCTCTTCATGAGCGGGAGCATTGAGCAGGGTCGTATTATCAGGACCTTAGATTGGGGCTAGAATTAAGTCGGAGCCCAAGTCCATCCATATATTTATCAAACATTCACTTTTACGTGACCGTGTGAGACTCGTCATGTTGAGTCTGTGTTGGTTTGCGGTGACACTGGCGGGCGGTCCTCCATCAGAAGTCGTGGAGCTGGCCCTTGGTCAAGTCGCTCTGTGGTGGGCAGTTTCTTATCAGATGACACAACCTGACAGACTGGCTCCTCCCTCCCAGCCTTTGGCAGTATGGACAATGACAACTGGTTGGCTAAGGGTGGAGGACCACTGCCAGCCCTCCGCCCCTTATAAAATATGGCAGGACACAGTGGTTGTGGTCAGCCCCAGATCGGGTCCCAGGCAGTAGGTTTCCTCTGAAGGTGCCGGGTATGCACAGGGTTGCCTAGGATTGACCGCTGCAAGTCCCCCTCCCAGCCCCGCAGGTGGTGAGGCTGATAAGGGGCTGTTGACTGGGGAGGCACTGTGATGCAGCTGGACTTCTGGGACATGCCCTACAGCTTGGGCCAGATGTGGCAGGTGGGGTGGGGACCAGAGGCCCTCGACATTCTCAGCACTGGACAGCAGCAGGTAGCCGAACACCGGAGCGAATTAGCTGTGGAGAAGAGGACAAGCTCCAATAGCTAAGCACAGTCTAGCAGAAGTGAAGGGCACTCTTCCCTCCCTATCTTGTTGGATGAGGGAAGGGGCCTGGGCTGTGCAGGATGGCGATGGGGAGGTGCTTGTATCTTACTTTCTAACTCTGGCAGCGGAACTCTGAGGGAGCCCAAGAGTCTTTGCTGGTCAGAGTGACCAGAAATGTCAGAATGACTTACTGCCAGCTTGACCAGTTATCAGCACAGTCAGTGTGTGGTGGCATCTCTAGATGCCAGGGACCACTCAGGTCAGGAGAGGTTGAAACTCGGTCTAGGTGAGGCCGATCCCTGTGGATAAACAGGAAGGACAGTTTCTGCGGTGATTAACAAAAGCCACCAAGGCAAGTTTGAGGAGTCAGGTGCACCTGGTTCAAGCCATGGTCTTTCCAATCGCCTCATAGGCATGTGAACACTGGGCATGGAGCCTGGTGGTGCTGGGGCAGAATATCGAAAGTGCCATGGACAGACAAAAGGGAAAACCGATCTATTTCAGAAGACCTATGGCCAGAGTGCTCCTTAGAGGCAGGGATGCCAAGACTTGGCCTTACAGACTTTGGACGTGTTGCCAGGAGACCCCAATCCGCGACGAAGGACATCATCCTCAGCAAAGTAGGGAGGGAGCGAAAGAGGAAGGCCCTCAACAAGATGGGCTGCCAGCGTCATTGCCTCCCAACTGAAATCAAATGCATTGCCATCAAGTGCATGTCGACTGCTAGGGACCCCTGTGAGTTTCCAAGACTGTGACTCTTCACGGGAGCAGAAAGCCCCGTCTTCCTCCTGAGGAGCCACTGGTGAGTTCGAACTGCTGACCTTCTGGCTCAGAGTCCAACCACCACACCTCCAGGGCTTCTCATGGTTGTCTCTAGACCTGATAGAAATAGACTTAGGTCGCAGAGTTGCCGAAGGTAAAGGCCAGATGGTGACCCAGGAACAAGTATGCTATCCTTCAAAAGAACTGCTAGTGTTTTCTAATGTTTACCGACAGAAACCTGGAGAATAGGTGCGGACACGGAAAGGGTGTGAGTTAATTGTGCAAGGACCAGAAGCCTGGCTTGCTCTGAGTTGATCAAGGGCCCACTAAGTATCAACTCCTCATTCAGTGTTCAGCCAGAGAGGTAGGAGTGGATGCGAGATTGTATTATGATTCAGAGACTCAATACTTAGCATCTCTAGAGAGCCTGGCTCCATTTTTAGATCCCAAGATAGTCTTCTCTCATAGAGTTCCCTGGTTTTTATGATTTAGTGTCTTTTGTAAAATCCCATAGACTTCCACAAACCTTGTTCTAAGGACCCGGGCTTTCCTGGAAGGTAGTAGGTTCCAAACATTGAACTCTGACGTGAGCTCCAAATAATGGGGAAGAACAAAGGGTCTCACTGTGGGAAAGGCTGGGAAACGGGTAATCCTACATTTGTTGAGTCAGAGAAAGAGATTTCCTGTCGGAAGTGCCGCATGAACCAGCAGGTACCACCTCTCGGGAGGTACAAACCAGCGGTGGCTTCTAGGTTACTGAGCCCCTCAGCCCAGGGTAGTAAAGCTGGGAACCACTGGTTGTCAGGCAGTGGCTTTCAGCAGCCTCATTTGTTCATTGTAAGGTGCCATTCAGGTACATTTTTCTAATTGGGGCGTGAGGTGAATCCAGTTGGGAAGAACCAACAGCATTCCTGGCAGAAGGAACGGCCTGTCTGGAGACCCAAGGACCAGGTCCAGGAAAACATGGGTGTTTTTCAGTGTGGTTAAGAGTCGGCAGGCAAACAAATGTCCAGACCCAGGAGAGTCAGGAGCAGAGTGAGAGACGGTTCTTCAGTACTCTGAGCATTTGAACCAGGAAGTAGAAATAGGAGGCCGGATTGAGATACTTGAGTTTGGTAGAATTTACATGGATCTTGATGAAAGTTAGAATCTTGCCTCTGAGCACACTTGAAAAAGTCCTTAGAAAGTTTTTGAAATCTTTTCAGGTTTCCACAAGCTTCTTGATGCATCTTATATGATTTTTAAATCCTCATGGGCTTAGGTGTGAAAAACCCCTTTATTGGGACACACACTCGATTTGGTGCCACTGGACAGAGCAGTGGCTCCTCCCCGTGCAGCGGACCTGCTGCAGATTGTGACGACTCCAACAGCCGTATCCTTCGGAGCCTTGACGTTCCTTTCCCATCATCACCCTGGTCCATGAGGAGACGAAGGGTGACTGTGGGGGGGCCTCTGTGTTTTCCTGAAGTCGCATTGTCTTCAGGCCCATGTTAGTCTGGGTTGACTAGAGAAACAAATCCAGATACTTATATGTATATAAGAGCTTTATATAAAGAGCAATTGTAAATTAAGAAAACACCCCAGCTCAGTCAAGATCAAGTCTATATGTCGGATATTAGCCCATATGTCTGACACTAGTCCATGAATTCTTCTACAGACTCACAGCACATGCACTGATGCTAAAAGCAGGAAGATCACAGGTCAGTGGTTGACAAGTCTTGCAGATGCATCTCAGCGCTGGCATGGGTCTCCATGGGGCTCCTCCAGCTCCAGAGCACTGGCTCCATCAGTGTGACTCCATGTGGCTTGTCAACAGGAATGTCTCGCAGGGAGAGGAGTGTGTAACTGGCCTCCAGTGAGCTATTTTTCTCCTTAGCGCCACCAAATGAGGTCATCAAGCTGTGACCTGATTGACAGGGTAAGCTCCACCCTTTCACTCTTAATCGTCTCAAGTTGACACCAGATGATGTCAGCCCCTGTCAGACAGCCCCTGTCTTTTCAGTCAGACTGGACGCTCCTAGATAGTGTTAAACGATGTGTTGTGGATTTTCTCCTTCATTTCTTTAACGAGAAGGACAACCAGTTCAAATATGAGTCTTTAGCTTTTCTACTTTTTCATTTTAGAGGAAACTTTTTCGGATTTAAGTCTGATTGTTGACAGTGAGCTAAACCAGATGATGTCCCGCATCACAATACAGCCTGGTGTTTTGTGACCGAAATCCATGTGCCAGGCCCTTGCAAAAGAGTCTCTGCCTTCTTCCTTGCACAACAACACATATCATCACCACCCACTTGAGAAGCCAGAAAGTGTCCTGGAATTGTCCAGGAGCAGCAGAGAGTGAAGAGCAGGGTTGGCAGGGAGGGCAGGTCTAGAGTCCCCCTGGCATCCAGGGATGAAGAATCCATTTACAGTTGCAGAAGTGGAATTTTTTTTTGAGAAGTCACATTTATTAAATAATTGATGAGATACAATCTGGAGTTTGGGAATTTCAAATAAATTTTATGTTTTGAACATTTGATCTGTTACTTTTTAGCACCAAGAGGCTTGGCATCAGCCTGACCACCTGATAATAGATGTTATCATTACTCCATGGACATTTTAATAATGGCAAGTCCTTTGCTGCTTCTGTCATGTTCCCAAGAGACAGCCTACTGTCCTTTCTGTACAATCTGGGCAAACCGACTAGTGATGGCAAGGTTGGTATCGATGAAGTGGTCCACACCGCTAGAAAGACAATTTTCAGTGCGAGAGTCTAGGCGATGTCCTGGCTTCTCCACACACTTATCCCAACACAGCTCCATGAAACGATGCGCCTGTGCAGTGAATTGCACCTTCTGCTGCTCGGCCACCACAGGGCACTGCAATTCCGCTCTGTCTGCCTCGCCCAGCTCCGCCATCGCCTCCAAGCCTTGGCCTCGGCCTCCGCAGAAGTGGAATTTAAGGAAGGTGAATTCCTTCCTTGATTGAGAAACCCTGAGTGAACGGACAGTGTCCTTGTGTGCCTCCTGTCAAGGAGGCCTTCATTTACAGTTCTTAGGCTGCAAACAGGTTTCCTTGTCATGATAAAACCAGGTAGAATCAGCAAAACGATTCACGCTGCTCTTTAGTGTCTAATTCCTTGTGGATGCTCTTCTCATGCGGTACATGTGTTCACAGATGTGAATCAATTCGGACAGATGGGGATGGCTCAGTCACTGATGGGCCCCCATCAAACCTCTCCTGTGCAGTACCATGGACAGTTGGGGCAGCCTGGTCAGTTTAAATTCTAAGGATCTCCTGATTGACCTTTATCTTGCCTTTTAACTCTCTGTGCTTGTTTCTACTTCATAAACTAAAATGCCCATACTTACTAAATTGTCATCCATATGTGACTTACAGATGGCCCGATTCTGTAATTCTGTTGGACTCGGTCCCTAATGAGCAAAGGCATACATGTTTGGGGGGATTGGGAATAACTGTTGAACAGAGTGACAGAAATGAAATTGTTGTTGGTGTTGTTTGGGGCCTTTGAATAGGTTGCAATTCAGGCGACCCTGTGCACCTCAGAAGGAAACACTGCCCAGCCCTGCCCCCGCCTCATAATCATTCTTCTGTGAGCCCCTGGCTGCAGCCACGGTGTCGCTCCATTTCACGAGGGCCTCCCCTTTTCCGCTGCCCCTCTCCTTTACCAAGCACGATGGCCTTCTCCAGGGACCGGGCTGAGCTGACAACAAAATTACATCCAGAAATTGGGTAGTGTATACTAACATTCTGAAATGCTACTGAGGTTGTTTATTGTGCTAACCTGGCTGATAAACACATGTGGAGTTAATTGAAGGGCGGAGGGATAAATGGCTCAGTGAGCCTGGCCTTTCTAGTTCTCTGGTCTCTTGCTTTTTGATGGTTGGACCAGGCTGCAGCTGCCTTACCTTGCTTCAGCTGGCAAGGCTCACTTCCGGCTAGACATCCCTGAGGAGAAACTGCATGGACCTACCCAGATGCAGCCCTGGGTGCTGGAGACCCCTGCCAGCGCTGAGATGCTTACACGTTCACTGACTCAGATTTCCTCCTGCAGTCAGCATCATAGTGTGTGTTTTGTGAGACGGGGGAAGACTTTGTGAATTGTTGTCGGACATATGGGCTAATGTTGGACTTGTGCAGCACTGGGTTGGGATGTTTTCTTGATGTGCACTTACCTGTTATATAAAACTCTCTCATAGATATGATTTTCTGTGGATTTGTTTCTCTAATGTACCCAGACTAACACAGTTACTTAATTTTTTCAACCTAGAAATTAATCCTACAGAAATAGCCATTAAATTATTATAAAACATATAATGTATAAGTTTCCCATTAAAGAATTTATACTATAGACTGTATCATGAAAAAGTGACCATATCCTGAATTTAATTAGAATATTCATCATGACTCATTTATGGTATAACTATAAAGTGGAATGTCATAAAAGCAGTCTTTATAATTTTTTATGGAATGACATGAAAGCTGTTAATGTTTTTACTTGGAAAAACTTTGAGAGTTTTGTTTTGTTTAGGACTGTAAAGGATCTACCCTATAGGGTCCAATATGGTTAAGAACTCTGATAAACCTGTGACCTGTTAATCCACATAAAATAAAAACTAAAAGTATGACTTACATTCAACGTACTATTATTAGTTAGAAAAGTCATAGTACTATATATACAATAGAGTATCACACATCCCTAAAAAGCAGTGACGAACGCATGAAGCACATTGCCCCATGGGAAGAACTGGAGGAAATTATGCTCAGCGAAGTAAGCCAAGCACAAAAGGACAGGCACAACGTGAGTCCGCTGAGGTGAGCTCAACAAATCCAAAAGGAACATAGGGAAGAAGCTACTGTATGCATACATTCCTGGGGTGAGGTCCAGGTAATGTGGCAGGGCCAGACTAAAACTAGGGATACATATGGTAGCTCACTAAAAGGGGAGGGGGAGACATGGGAGCCAGGGGAACAGGGCACTAATCCACACAGGGGGAGGATATTGTTTGTGTCTACACAGGAAAAGAGGGACCAGACTTCAACCCAGTGCTCCAAGACAAGAACACAACACACTGACATGAAGCAGGGAACCGATAGAGAGGCCTGAGGGGCCGGCCCTATTACCAACTAAGTGGACAGTCACTGCCGCCTCTCCCCTCCCTCCTCCGCCCAGAAGCATTCATTTCAGAGGACAGCACTGAAGCTACAGCTCAAGGAGGGGGCTGTGTCTCATCAGAGCACACACGAGCTAACAAGGGGGGAGGAAAAAAGAGTGAAGCACATCCTGGCCCACCAAGCCCTGAGGACAGTATTTCTGCTCAGAGCAGCCGATGCACAGGGAGGACCATAGGGCCGGCCCCACCACGAGACACGACGTTCCTCACTGACCCATAGCACCATGGGGGACAGCACTGGAGACAAAGGGTGGGAATTGTGCCACCCTGAGCCCACCACACTGAGGCGAGACGCTGGGGGCGTGCAACAGAGCAGCAAGAGGAGCAGAGTAATGAAGTCCCCAAGGAACACCAAAAAGAGACTGTGGGGCCAGGGTGTGGTGCCCCATCAGACTCGACTGGAAAACACTTGTAAAGGACAACAAATAGACCTTGAACTATGTATAGACTTTTTTTTTGTCGTTGCCTTGTTGTTGTTTGTAGCAGCTATTGTTTTGTTTTCTATTGTTGCTTTGTTGTGCTCGGTCTTGTGTTTGTGCATATTGTTGTCACTGCATGTCTATCTAGATGGGATAGGTGGGATAAACAACCCGGAAGAGAGAACAACAGGAAGACAGTTCCAGGGGGACATGGGAGAGGAGGAGGCAGGGGAAAAGAAGTGGGCATTAAGAAACCCAGGCACAAGGGAACAACAAGTGACCGAAAATCAATGGCAAGGAAGTTGTAGGAGGTCTGGCAGGAGTTGATCAAGGGCAATGTAACTGAGAGGAATTACTGAAACCCAAATGAAGGTTGAACATGATAGTGGGACAAGAGGAAAATAAATGGAAATAGAGGTAAGAACTAAGAGGCAAAGGGCCTCTAAACACAGGCATGTACATATGTAAATATATTTATATACAGGAATGGGGAAATAGATCTATATGTGTGTGTACATTTATTTATTTATTTATAGGTTTATTATTAAGGAAGCAGATGACATTGGGCCTCTACTCAAGTACTTTCTCAACACAAGAACACGTTGTTCTAATAATCCGGCATTCTGAGAAGCTTACCTTCTGGACTCGATCACTGAAGACAAAGCGGGTGCATAAGCAAATGTGACGAAGAAAACTGATGGTGCCTGGCTATCAAAAGATAGTGTCTGGAGTCTTAAAGGCTTGAAGATAAACAAGCGGCCATCTAGCTGAGAAACAACAAATCCCACATGGAAGAAGCACACCAGCCTGTGTGGTCATGAGGTGTAGATAGGATCAGGTATCAGGCATCAAAGACCCAGAGATAAAACATCATAATGTGAATTAGGGGGGTAGTGCAGAGGAGTGGAGGCCCAAAGCCAATCTGTAAGCAATTGGACATCCCCTTACAGAAGGGCTATAGGGAGAAGACAGGCCAGTCAGGGTGCAGTGTAGCACCGATGAAACACAGTTTTTCTCTGGTCCTTTTTTTTTTAAATCTTTTTTTAAAAATCATTTTTTGGGGGCTCGTACAATTCGTATCACAATCCATACATACATCCATTGTGTCAAAAACATATGTACATTTGTTGCCATCATCATCCTCAAAACATTTGCCTTCTACTTGAGCCCGTAATAGCTGCTGCTCATTTCCCTCCCCACTCCCCCCACCTCGTGAACTCTTCATCATTCATATATTATTATTATTATTATTATTTTGTCATATATTACACTGTCTGACGTCTCCCCCTGCCCTCTTCTCTGCTGTCCCTCCCCCAGGGAGGAGGCTATGTGTAGATTTCTGTAATCAGTTCCCCCTTTCTACCCCACATTCTCTCCACCCTCCAGGCATTGCCGCTCTTGTTCTAGAGGAGTCATCTGTCCTGGATTCCCTGTGTTTCCAGTTGCTATCTGTACCCATGTACATGCTCTGGTCTAGTCAGATTTGCAAGGTAGTATTGGGATCATGATAGTTGGGGGGTGGGAGTGGGAGGAAGTGTTTAAGAACTAGAGGAAAGTTTTTCCTCTGGTTCTTTAGTGCTTCCTCCCCTCATTATCCTCACCCTAATTCTACCTTACAAATCTGGCTAGACCAGAGCATGTACATGGGTACATATAAGAGCTGGAAACAGGGAATCAAGGACAGATGAACTCCTCAGGACTAATAATGAGACTAGCCATACAAGGAGGGGCAGGGGAAGGGTGGGGGGGAACTGGGGAACTGATCACAATGATCTGCGTATAAGCCCCTCCAAGGGGGATGGACAACAGACAAGTGGGTAAAGGGAGACATTGGACAGTGCAAGACAGGAAAAGCTAATAATAATGTATAAGTTATCAAAGGTTCATGAGGGAGGGAGGGGGAGGGAAACGGAAAAATGAGGAGTTGATATCAAGGGCTCAAGTAGAAAGAAAATGATTTGAAAACAATGATAGCAACAGATGTACAAATGTGCTTGACATAATGGATGGATGGATGGATGGATGGATTGTGATAAGAGTTGTATGAGCCCCCAGTGAAATTATTAAAAAAGAAAAAGTCATAGTACTTGAAAGACCCCTGCTCTGGGGTCTGCTGTGTCACCTGTAGACTTTGACTGTTGCTGCTGGTCAGTGCCATCGAATGGTTCCAACTCCGAGCGACCCAATGGACACAAGGAGACCCTGCCCAGACCCGTGCAGCGTCACGGCGGTCCTCCAGACTGTGTCCACCGCTGCAGCCACTGTGTCCATCTCTCTTGTCAAGTGTCTTCCTCTCTTTTGCTGTCCCTCTAGTTTCTCAAACATAGGGACTGGCTGTTTGGGCTGGGTCCGGACCATGCAGCCCCTTCCCCCAGCCTCTCAGAAAGATGGGATCATCTGCTGGACTTTGCAGTCCCTGCCTCCAGCATTCCAAGGAGCTTATCTCAGCGCAGGGTCCACACAGTCCCAGAGCTGGACTTGCAGCCTCTCCCCCCACATTCCAAGAAGCTGGTCTGGGAAGGACTCAGACTCTGCAGCTGCAGCACCAGGAAGCCTCCCTTCTCCTTATTGGCTCAAGCACCAGCAGCTCTCTTCACCTCATTTGCATATTTCCCTGACCCAAACCCTACAAAATATCCCACTGCCCGACCAACTGGCGCGATTTCCCTGACCTAACTCCTTGGGTCTTGGAACTGCCCAGGACCTCAAGATGCTCCTGTCCCTTTCTCTGCTCTCCCTCCCCCCCTGGGAGCTCTTTCCCTGCCCTAATAAAACTGCTGACCTTGTGGTTAACAGCCTAACACTTAACTCACCACACCACCAAGGCCCCTTGACTTTCCTTTAGGTAGGGCAGCGGTTCTCAACCTGTGGGTCGAGACCCCTATGGGGGTCAAATGACCCTTTCATAGGGGTCGCCCAATTCATAGCAGTAGCAAAATGACAGTGATGAAGTAGCAAAGAAAATAAATGTATGGTTGGTGGGGGCGTAGTCACCACCACAAGAGGAACTGTCTGAAGGGCCTCAGAGTTAGAAAGGTTGGTAAGCAAAGATAAAAATGCAGGCTTGCCACATAGATGTTAGGGCATGCATTGTCTACACATCCCAAAGGGGAGAGACCGAAGATTGCCCTGGGACCTTTATTTCCCCCTTTGCTTTGGCCTTCAGATGGCTCCTTCTCTCTCTCCACGTTATGAAAACTGTCCCTTGCCTCATTCCTTGTGTGGGGGCTCTTAGCCCAAGAACATCTATCCCTGGCCTGGAATTTTGTTCTATAACTGGTCATTTCCCACCCACTATTCAAACTTCTGTGTGTAGTTCCCAATTTAGCCCCTCTCTCCTCATATCACATCATGATATATTTGCATATACTTATAAAATTATTTGGACATTGACTTCTTGAGATTTTTATTTTCCCTTTTCTTTGTATCTGTCTTTCAGGTTTAGAACGAAGGTTAATTGAGTTTTCATCTTTCTCTCATTCTTCAGTTCATGGTAAACTTCTTGGTAATCGTCATTGCGAACCAACCATTTCTAGATGTCCGATTCAGTGCCATTGATTACAACCTTCGAGCTGTGCTACCCTTCTCACTAACCTGGGACCCAATATAGTCCCACAGAGGAGGGTAGCACCCCTCCCTTCACATACCTGGGACTGGGCATCCTGGCTGCGGCAGACTTGAGGGGGCATGGCCTTGGGAGAAAAACTCGCAAAGCTGAAATATACTTGCTTCTCCCTAGTCAAGCACAAAAAAAGGAGACACACACACACACACACACACACACACACACACCATTCTCTGGAGGCTGTAGATGCTGCGGTTTGACACTTGGCGCCAACACTTGGCTTAAGCGAAGACCTTGACCCCAGCTCTGCTTTGGAAGAAGGGTGTCTCAGAGCAGAAGGACAAGCTGAGGTTTTCTGCCATGTGTTTTCTTCCTCCCTTCTCAGCTTTTCTGTCTTGAGAAACAGCTACTTCAGTCATGGGCCACATTCTCTGGCAACCAGAGAAGGTAACCTGGCGACTGAGGCCTTGACCAAAGCTAACAGCCAGCTCGGGGGGGGGGGGGGGGGGGGGGAGGGGGAGGGGAAAGAGGAGCTGATCCCAAGGGCTCAAGTAGAAAGAAAATCTTTTGAAAGCAGTGATGGCAACCTATGTACTAATGTGCTTGATACAAGTGATGCGTGGATGGTGATAAGAGCTTACGGGCCGCCAGTAAAATGATTTCTAAAACAAAGACCTAACCGCTGGTTCCAATTTCAGGATTTGTATTCTACTGGGGTGCCCCCCCCCCCCGTGGGTGTGATGTAGTTTGTTTTTGTGATGTGTCTCTGTGTTCTTATGTTTGTTTTAGTTTGTTTGTGAGCAGTCATTTCTCTGAGTCCCTTGTTGCCAAATGACCCCCTGAACCTTCAACCACTACAACTCTATGCAAGGATCACTCCCCACCCCAATTCCACCTGATCAACAAACACACACAGAGACAACACTGTGTCTCAGAAACAGCGTTCCCCTCAGTGCACAGGAGAAAGCAAGGTGCAGGCAAAGCCGAGGGCGAGCCACAAACCAGGGGGCCCTCCGAGGAAGAAGAGCCCGAGGAACGACTTCAGGAGAATGAAATTCAACTGGTGTTAGGTAAACTGCTCCTGCACCTTGGGCCGGTGCCCTGGTCAGAAAGCCATTAAATAATGCCCAACTCTTAGTTTCCCATTGGCAAGGAAACACATTTTTATTAATTGTCTCTTTATAACACAATTTTAAAAAATCACTTTATTGGGGCTCCAGCTCTAATCACAATATGTGCTTCCATACGTTGTGTCAGCATTTACATCTTAAAGGAACTTTTACATGGGTAGAGGCTGCAGTCTCTCATCTCCATTGCTCTTTTACTGACACCCTCTCTTTCTGTTCTTTTTAAAAAAATACTTTTATTGGGGGCTCTTACATCTCATCATAATCCATACATTCATCCAGTGGGTCAAGCTCATTTGCACATATGCCACCATTATCATTTTCAAAGCATTCTCTTCCCACTTGAGCCTTTGATATCTGCTCCCCATTTCTTCCCCCTCCCTCCTCCATCCTCTTTCCCTCAAGAACTCTTGATAAATTATAGATTATTATTTTCATGTTACTCAATTTTTTTCACCTAAACTTCTTTTTTTAATCATTTTATTGGGGGCTCATACAACTCTTATCACAATCCATCCATCCATCCACTGTGTCAAGCATATTTGTACATTCATTGCCCTCATCATTCTCAAAACATTTGCTCTCCACTTAAGGCCCTGGCATCAGCTCCTCATTTTTCCCCCTCCCTCCCCCCTCTCCTCTCCCTCATGAATCCTTGATAATTTATAAATTATTATTTTGCCATATCTTACACTGTCCAACATCTCCCTTCACCCACTTTCCTGTTGTCCATCCCCCAGGGAGGAGGTTATATGTAGATCATTGTAATCAGGTCCCTCTCTCTACCCCACCCTTCCTCCACCCTCCTGGCATCGCCACTCTCACCACTGGTCCTGAAGGGATCGTCCATCCTGGATTCCCTGTGTTTCCAGTTCCTATCTGTACCAGTGTACACCCTCTGGTCTAGCAAGGTTCGTAAGGTAGAATTGGGGTTATGATAGTAGGAGTAAAGAAGCATTTAGGAACTAGAGGAAAGTTGTATGTTTCATCGTTACTACACAGCACCCTGACTGGCTCATCTCCTCCCCACGACCCTTCTGTAAGGGGATGTCCAGTTGCCTACAGATGAGCTTTGGGTCCCCACTCTGCACTCCCCCTCATTGACAATGATATGATATTTTGTTCTTTGATGCCTGATACCTCAACCCTTCGACACCTCATGATCACACAGACTGGTGTGCTTCTTCCATGTGGGCTTTGTTGCTTCTGAGCTAGATGGCCACTTGTTTACCTTTAAGACCCCAGATGCTATATATTTTGATAGCTGGGTACCATCAGCTTTCTTCATCACATTTGCTTATGCACCCGTTTGATCTTCAGTGATCATATCGGGAAAGTGAGCACACAATGATATGTTTTTTTGTTCTTTGATGCCTGATAACTGATCCCTTCAACACCTCATGATCATGCAGGCTGGTGTGCTTCTTCCATGTGGGCTTTGTTGCTTCTGAGCTAGATGGTCACTTGTTCACCTTCAAGCCTTTAAGACCCTAGACACTATATCTTTTGATAGCCGGACACCATCAGATTTCTTCACTATATTTGCTTATTCACCCGCTTTGTCTTCAGCGGTTATGTTGGGAAGGTGAGCATCATGGAATGCCAGTTTAATAGAACAAAGTATTCTTTGAGGGAGTACTTGAGTGGAGGCCCAATGTCCATCTGCTACCTTAATACTAGACCTATAAATAAATGCACATAGATCTATTTCCACATCCTCGTGTATAAATATATTTACATATTATATGCCTTTATTTAGACCTCTATAAATGCCCTTTGCCTCCTAGCTCTTTCCTCTATTTCCTTTGACTTTCCTCTTGTCCCACTATCATGCTCAGCCTTCATTTGGGTTTCAGTAATTCCTCTCGGTTACATTACCCTTGGTCACGCCCGACCAGGCCTCCTATACCCTCCTCACCACCGATTTGGATCACTTGTTGTTCCCTTGTCCCTGGATTTGTTAACACCACTTTCTTACCCCCCACCTCCCCCACTCCTATGTCCCCCCGGAATTGTCAGTCCTGTTGTTTTCGCCTCCAGATTGTTCATCCAGCCTATCTTATTTAGACAGACCTGCAGAGATAAGAACATGCATAAAAACAAGACAGCAAAACAAAGCAACAATATACAACAAAACATATGGGGGAAATAGACCTATGTGCATATATTTATAGGTTCAGTAGTAGGGTAGCAGGTGGACATTGTGCCTCCTCACACACACTCCTTCAATACAATAGCACCTTGCTCAGCTAAACGGTCATTCCATGATTCCCACCTTGCTGACATGATCACTGAAGACAGACGTGTACCTAAGCAAACATGAAGAAAGCTGATGGTGCCTGGGTATCAAAAAGATATAGTGTCTAGGGTCTTAAAGGCTTGAAGGCAAACAAGCGGCCATCTAGCTCGGAAGCAACGAAGCCCACAGAGAAGAGGCACACGAGCCTAAGCGAATACAAGGTATTGAACGGACCAGGTAGCAGACACCAAAGAACAAAAACCACCATTGTGTAATCACCTTTCCCACATAAACGCTGAAGATGAATGTGTGCATAAGTAAGTGTGGTGAAGAAGGCTGATGATGCTCGGCTATTGAGAGATATAACATCTGGAGCCTTAAAGGCTTGAAAGTAAACAAGTGGCCATCTAGCCCAGAAGCAACAAAGCCCACATGGAAGCAGCACACCAACATGTGTGATCATGAAGGGCCGAGGGGACCAGGTTTTAAACAACAAAGGGGAAAAAAAATCATATAACCCTGAATGAGAGGAGTGTGTGATGGGGACCCAATGCCCATCTGTAGACAGCTGGACATCCCTTGCAGAGGGGTAGTGGGGAGGAGATGAGTCACTCAGGCTTCAGTGTAGCAACAATGAAACTCAAAACCTTCCTCTAGTTCTTGAATGCTTCTTCCCCACTAATTATCATGATCCCAATTCTACCTTGCGGACCTGGTTAGACCAGAGGATGCACAGTGGTGCAGTAGGGATCTGGAAACACAGGGAATCTAGGACGGATGAACCCCTCAGGACCAGCAGTGAGAGTGGTGACACCGGGAGGGAAGGGGGTATAGAAAGGGGGAACCGATCTCAGGTATCTACATGTAACCTCCTCTCTGAGGGATGGGCAACAGGAAAGTGGGTGAGGGGAGATTCCGGGCAGTGTAAGATAAGACAAAATAATAATTTATAAATTATTAAGGGTTCATAAGGTAGGGGTAGGGGAGAGGGAGGGGGAGGGAAAAAAGGAAGATGAGCTGATTCCAGGAACCCAAGTAGAAAGCGAATTTTGAGGATGCTGAGGGCAACGAATGTATAAGGGTGCTTTACTCAATTGATGTATGTATGGATTGTGATGAGTTGTATGAACCCCAATAAAATGATTTATTAAAAAATACAACAACAACAAAAAGCCAATGACAAAACAAAACAAAAACATATCACAACAAAACAAAAAAGAAAAACTTGTCGTTAGTTCAAGGACTGTTTGTTAGCTTTTAGGAGTGTTTTCCAGTTAAGTTTGATAGGGTGCCAAGCCCTGGCCCCAAAATCTATTTTTGGTATTCCCTGGGGACTTCCTTGCTCTGCTCCCCTTGCTGTTCTGTTGCACTCCCTTAGTGTTTTGCCTCGGTGTGGTGGGATCAGATCAAATGGAATTCCCACACAATGTCTCCAGTGTTGTTCCCTGTAGGACTATGGGTCAGTGAGGGCATATAACTCAATTTTTTAGTATATGTGCCGCCGAAGCAAGCACTAACTCAATTTTTAACATCTAGAATTTACATTCAAATTACTTGAGGCAGTTTCTAGAACAGTTTGGGGTCAACCTTCCTGTTTGAATATCTGAAAATAGTTTTTAAAAAGATTTAAGAACTTAATCCTAATTCAATGCATATAATAAAAGTTAATGTAGAAAGTTTACAAGCAACAGTTGAATATTCTATTCCATTTATCTTCCAAAAAAGAACTTTATAGCCATTATTATCTTGAATTTCCTCACTAGAAGGCTTCCCCACTCCCCCCCCCCCATAATCTCCATTTCGCTTCCTCTGGCGTTCAGGATCTCCAGTTTTAACGTGTAAACGTAGACACTCATTCCACAAGCCCTGGGGATGATTTTCCAGTATGGTATCTGACTTAGATGGTCCCGAGTTTCAGGATGCAGCCCTCAGTTAGCAAGTTCCTTGTGAACAATCTCCTTATCCAGTACTTTCTCCACTAGTGGGCAGATGTTAGTAACAGCAGGTGGCTCACGTGCATACAGTCCTGCTGAGTAAGATCCATCCTGTGAGGAGTTGAGCAATGTAACTGCAGAATGTAGAGAATGCGGCATCATCGGACCCATAACCTCCCAAGCTAGACTGATCTCTGTATCCAGGAGGAGCTCGCGTCTTCACACTTACACTTTGTGCCTTAAGCATTTGCACCGTGGCCCCTTCGCAGAGGGGATCACAGCTTACAGGTGACCCCCAAACTGAGCAATGACTCCTTTCCCCGGGACAACAGACGCAGGCTTCATGGTTCTCTGTTCATGGCTTGACAGAGAGTCTGCCAGCTGCCATCTCCCCGAGCCACAAAACGTTCCTCTTCACCCTCATCATGGAAGGCCGGCTCCTCGCCATGTCCCAAGCTTGGTCCAATGTTTCCTTCTCGTGGCCAGGGTCTTCTATTAAAGGCAGAGAGAAGGCAATGCCTTCATTGTCCATAGCTTCTCTTATTAAACCTCTGGTTGTGGGAGATATGACAGCTGGACGACATCACTTCCAGCAAATCCTGCTGTTGGAAATTAAACAGGACAAGCGCGGTAAAACCAGGGGCAAACGTCTGTTTTCAGCAGATTGTGCAGAGAAGTAAAACGTACTGACCAGTCACTCACTAAACGGTGTTGCAGGGTTTTGTTATTTTAATATGGGCTCGTCTTTCAGGCCATGTTTCTGTCTGCACCGATAGGAGGGAACAGTGGCAGCCAGTCCAGAGAAGGATGGAGCTGCTCGGTAGCTGGAGGCTGAAACCAGGGGTGTCCCTCTACCTGCCAAGGCCTCCCTCCCCCTTTACAGGAAGCTGATCAAGGCTAGAAGGACATGCACACATTCAGGCCTGTGAGACAGGAAGCCAGTGCACCTGGATGGGCCTCAATCTAGGCCAGGTGGGCTTAATTCAGCCAATGGGGCCAACGGGTACCGGTGACCATGCCTCCCAGCGGAGGGCCCTGAAAAAGTCAGAACCGGGAGCCCACCACCTCTTTTCCAGCGGCTCCTCTGCCATACATACTAGGTTTCTCTGGCCTCAAGTCGCCACATGCGGGTGTGCAGTGCCCTGGGGGGGCCTGTGTAAACCCTGAAACTGCTTCTCTCCTTTATAAACACTCACTTGGATCACAAACCAGGCTTCCACGTGAATTCTTTCCTGTGCGAAGCCAGGGACCGAGGTATTTCCACCTGAGGAATCAAACAGAGCCCAGAGATGAGGCTTCGCCGGAAGGCTGGAACCTGTTTATTCCCAGGGCAGGTCACTTCGGTTGCCTTACAGACCTGGCGCCTCTTGGGGTGCTTTCCAATGGAGAAGAGGTGAAAAGAAGTCGAGGTTTCAGACTCCAGCCCCCCTGTAACCGGGCGCGATGGAATAGCCGTGCCCGAGGAAGATGCTGGTCAAGCGCTTGGCTCATAGCATTGTGGCGGGTCTGCAGGACACTTCTCCCACAGCAAATCATTTTCTTGATTAGATTCTCAAACCAGGCCTGGCGCCTCTTGTTGCCTACAGGGTAAGCCATCTGGGGCTTGGGTGGCAGGCAGCGGTGGGTCCTCCAGGCGGGCCTGTGGGTTCCTCCAGGCCAGGGTCCTACCGTGGTGCCCACGGGACCCAAGAGAGTGCAGAGGTGCAGCCCTAGGTCTGGGGAATCCTTCTTGTCAAAGCAGTTGTTGCTGGTGGGGGGTGGGGAGTGGTGGAGGGGGTGGATGGCAGCCGGCTGACCTCAGTTCCAGCCCCCAATCAGGACATTTTCAGACATAGGAAAATGGAAAGAATTTGTAAAACACAAAACCAGCCTTACAAAAGCACCCTAAAGGAACCTCTTTGGGCAGAGTATCAACCGACAGCAGCCTGAGACCAACATGCAAGACCTCCCCAAGACACAGACCCACTCAAGAAGCACACTACAGAAACCTACAGAGCCCACGTTAACAGGCCACTTGTCTGTCGGTGTGTCATGCTGCGGTGGCTGGTGGTCGGCTGTGATACTGGAAGCTAAGTGACTGGTGGTTCAAGTGCCGGCAGGGACACCACTCAAAAGTGAACAGGTTTCAGCAGAGCTTCTCCGCTCAACAGACCACAAAGGAGGTCTCAGGACCCCACCTCAGAGGAAGAAGCCCCTGAAAATCTTGGAACTACTGCTAGAGACTAATGGCCTATTGCCTGGAATAGTGCCCAAGGATGGGCCCCTGGAGTTGGCTGGTACTCAGGACTGAGGAGGAGCTGGTTTCTCAGCGTGGAGTCCACCAGGATGACTTAAGTTAGGTAAAGCCTGGGGAAGTGGGGCCTTCAGTACCTTCTGTGGCTGATGGGGCACAATTCAAGGTAGTGAGAAACGGCCGCAAGGACCTGCTAGGGACCAGAGCTTGGAGTGTTAGCATCTAGGAAAATTGGAAGTGGTCAAAATAAAATGCAACACATAAATATTGATATCCTAGGCATTAGTGAGCTAAAACTGACTGTTATTGGCCATTTTGAATCAGAAAATTATACCCTGTACTCTACCGGGAATAGTACAATTGATATAAATGACGTTGCTTCGTTGTGAAAGAAAGCATTTCGAAAATCAGTCTTGAAATGCAGTGCTGTCTGTGACAAGATTATCTCTCTCCATCTTCTAATCAACACAACTATTATTCAAATGTATGCACCAACCACAAAAGTCGGTGCTGAAGGAGTTGAAGGCTTCTACCAACATCTTCAGTCAGAAACGGGTCAAGATGCTGTCCTACTGATTGGCAGTTGGCATGCGAAAGGTGGAAATCAGAGTTGGGGGAAAGTGGACTTGGTGATAGAAATGAAGCTGGAGACTGCGTGATAGATTTTTGTAAGACCAACAATTGGCTCATAGCAAATACCATTTTCCCAACAACACAAAAGGTGACTATCCGCATGGACTTCTCTAGATGGAATTCACATTGACTACATCTGTGGGAAGAGAAGCTGGAAAAGGTCAATTGCCGCGGTCCAGCCGCAGCGGGTTCGGGTCCCCCGCTAGGTGGGTAAGGCTTCGACGCGTGGGAGACAAATCACACAACTCAAAGGTTGCGGTGACGGTTCCAATTTTATTCATGCAAAGCTTCAACTTATATATTCTTTTTCTTGGCTTAAAGCTGATGGCCTGAGATCGTACATCAGGAAATTCTCAGGCCACGAGACCATGACAAGTTACATCAATCACATCATGATTCTTGGTTAAAAATTAGTACATCTTGAAACTAAAACTTTCTCATACAAGGGTGATAGACATAAACCTTCTAACAATAACTGAGCACACTTCATCCAACTAGGGCGCATTGTTCTAACTATGAAATCAATAAAGCATTAATACATTTCATTATCAAAAAGTACTTGAAAGGCTTTGGCTGTTCTTTCTTAGGCTGTTCCTCTAGGGCTTTCATTTCTTGTTCTTACTTTTCCACTAAGTTCCCATAATTAAACTCCCAAAAGTCTTTCTGTACCAAGGTATGCGTTGCCTCACAATAGGTAGCTTTGCTTCAGTGGACTTCAAACATCACGGAGGCCCTCTTCTTGCTAACCGTTCCATAAAACTTAAACTACTAAAAGGAACTTGTACACCTTCTTTGTTAACTATTCTTATGCCCTTCTTATTATAGGCCCTCGTATAAGGTAAATCAGGGTCAGGAACTCTATTTCTCTGGGTTATTTCCTGGAGGGGGACGCCGTATTCTGCCCCCTATGCGGTAACCAAGATAAGGAAAGGGAAAAACCGTGGGAAGAGGATGATAAACTTTTTTAGAATCTTGCACAAAAGCACTCCAAATAATTATGGCAAGGCCAATCAAACAAGTCCAAATACATGTCGAGAGCAGGTTTGGGCAGCCAACTCCCACCGTCCAGCTTCTTTGAAGCCGGGCCACGCGGCAGGACTGGTCCCCTCAGTCAATATCAGCGACTAAACCAGGTCAGAGACTGACTATGGAGCAGATGATCAGTTGCTCATGTGTAAGTTCGGGTTGAAGCTGAGGAACATGAAAACAAGTCCCGGAGAGCTAAACTAAAGTCTATCCCATGTGAATGTTAAGAAGGTCTCAAGAACATCTGTGTCACGTTGAGCACCTGTGAGAGGAGACCCGATGCGCTGTGGGCGGACATCAAGAGCATCATTCATGAAGGAAGCAACAGATTGTTTAAAAAAACAGCAAAGAAAGAAAGATTAAACTGGCTCTCAGAAAAGATTCTGGAACCTTCTCTTAATCCTAGCATGGGTAAAGCAACTGGAAGAGAGGATGAAGTCAAAGAGCCGAACAGAAATTTCCTAGGAGAGCTGGAGAAGACAAGGTAAAATATTATCATGAAATGGGCATAGCCCTGGGGTTAGAAAGCCAAGAGAGGAAGAAAATGCTTAAACGGAAAGAACTGAAGAAACAATTCAAGCCTCAAGTTGCAATATGGAAAGATTCCACGAGCAAAATGTTGACTGATGCAGGAGGTATCAAAAGCTGGAAAGAACACAGGATCACTGTTCCAAAAAGAACTGGTCAACGTTACTCCATTTGAGGAGGGAGCGCATGAGCATGGACTAATGGTATTGATGGAAGAAGTCAAGCTGCCCTGAGAGCATCAGCCAACAACAAGACACCAGAAGCCGATGGAACACCAATAGAAATGTTTCAACCAGCGGATGAAGCCCTGGAAGCACTCGCTCATCTAGGCCAGGAAATGTGGAAAACAGCAACGTGTCCAACTGACAGAGATCCCAAGGAAGGTGACCCAGTTTTCAAATGATAGAGCAATGCCATCGATACCACATACAAGTGAAGGTGTTCTGAAGCTCAATCATCCAACCACAGATGCGGCAGGACACTGACAGGGAGCCAGCTGTGATCCAGGCTGGATTCGGAAGAGGACTTGGAATGAACGATGTCATTGTTGATGCCGGGTAGATCTCGACTGAAAGCAGAGAATACCAGAAAGATATTTAATTGTATTTTATTGTCTATGCCAGGCATTTGGCTGTGTGGATCATAACCAACTGTGGATAATCTGGAGGAGAATGGGAATTCTAGAAACTTCATTGTTCTCCTTCAGAACTTGCACATGATGCGGAGGGAGGGGAACAAGAGGAGCTTTTTTGTGTGCTCAATTTAATTGAATGATGGATTGTTAAGAGAGTTTTAAGAGCTCCTCCCCAATAAAATAAAATAAAAACACCTTGTGAATGAAGCAAGAGGCAATTGTGTGTCTAGAACAAGGGAATGCTGTCTGGTTTTATTATATTTTTTTAAGCAAAAGGGAAGAAATTTATGGGAGCCCATATGGGAAACCCTAGAGGGGCCCAGCATATCCTACTGTGTCAGCCTGCCCAGCAAAGGGTCGTACCATCCACTGTACCCTCATGTCCCAGAGGGACTCCCCTTGAGTCGAGCCCTAAAGCTGGCTGGGGTTGGGGACGTGCTGTCTGGTTTTAAATCAGAAAGGTGTGTGTCAGGGTTGTATCCTCTCACCATACTTATTCAATCTGTATGCTGAGCAGATCATAAGAAGCTGCATTAGATGAAGAAGAGTGTAGCATCAGGATAGAAGGAAGACATTAATACCCTGCAATATGCAGATGATACACCTTGTTTGCTGAAAGTGAGGAGTAATTGAAGCACTTGCTGATAAAGATAAAGGATTGTAGTCTTTAGTATGGATTACAACTCTGTGTATACAAAAATTGGACCAAAAGTTGAAGTTGTCAAGGATTTTATCTTGCCTGGATCCACAACCAAAGCTTCTGGAAGCAGCAGTCAAGAGATCAAAAGACGTGTTGCATTGGGTATGTCTTCTGCACAAGACCTCTTTAGAGTCTTGAAAAGCAAAGATGTTACTTTGAGGACTAAGGTGCACCTGACCCAAGCCATGATATTTTCCATCGCCTCATATGCCTGTGAAAGTTGGACATTGAACATGGAAGACAGCAGAAGAATGGATGCGCTTGAATTGTGGTTCTGGAGAAGAACATTGAAATGACCACGGACTGCTAACAGGACAAACTAATCTGTCTTAGAAGTGCAGCCAGAGTGCTCCCTAGAGGTAAGGATTGGGGGACTTTGTCTTACATACTTTGGACATGTTGTCAGAAGAGACCGGTCCCTGGAGAAGGACAGAGTGCTTGGTAGAGTGGAGAGGCAACAAAAAAGAAGGCTTTTGATGAGACAGACTGACACAGTGGCTGCAACACTGGGCTCAAGCATGAGGATCATTGTGACGATGAAACATGACTGGACAGGGCTTCCTTCGATTATGAATAAGGTCGCTATGGGTCAGAACAAACTCTGTCGCTTAACAACAACAAGTTGGGTTAAAATGTAATACGTTTAACCTCCTCCGAGTGGGATGGACAGCAGGGGAGTGGGTGAGGGGAGACAGCGGTCAGTGTAAGATATGAAAAAATAATTTATAGATTATCAGGGGTTCGTAGGGTGGGGAGAGGGTGGGAGGGAGAGAAAGTGAGCTGATACCAAGGGCTCAAGTAGAAAGATGGTGTTTTGAAAATGATTTTTTTCTAATGTAATACCTTATCATTTGATCTCCCTTTGGACCCATTTAAAATTTGTTTCAATTTTTAATAATTTTTGCTTTTAGATTGAGGATTTTCTAGGCTATGTCCAGTCATTGCTGTTGTTTACTTTCTGTTTATGTTACTTTCATTTAATCATTTTATTGGGGGCTCATACAACTCTTATCACATTCCATACATACATCCATTGTGTCAAGCACATTTGTACATTTGTTGCCATCATCATTCTCAAAATATTTGCTTTCTACTTGAACCCTTGGTATCAGATCCTCATTTTTTCCCCTCCCTCCCTTTTCCCCTTCCCTCATGAACCCTTAATAATTTATAAATTATTATTATTTGTCATATCTTATGCTGTCTGACATCTCCCTTCACCCATTTTTCTGTTGTCCATCCCCCAGGGAGGAGGTTATATGTAGATCCTTGTGATCGGTTTCCCCTTTCCACCCCATCCTCCCGGTATTGTCACTCTCACCACTGGTCCTGAAGGGATCATCAAGACCTGGATTCCCTGTTTCCAATTCCTATCTATACCAATATACATGCTCTGGTTTAGCTACATTTGTAAGGTAGAGTTGGAATCATGATAGTGGGGGCGGGCGATGGAAGCATTTAGGAACTAGAGGAAAGTTGTATGGTTCATCGTTGTTACACTGCCCCTGACTGACTCGTCTCCTCCCCGAGACCCTTCTGTAAGGGGATGTCCAGTGGCCTACAAATGGGCTTTGGGTCCACACTCCACACTCCCCCTCATTCACAATGATTTGATATTTTGTTCTTTGATGCCTGATAACTGATCCCTTCAGCAGCTCATGATCTCACAGGCTGGTGTGCTTCTTCCATGTGGGCTTTTTTACTTCTGAGCTAGATGGCTGCTTGTTTACCTTCAAGCCTTTAAGACCCCAGATGCTCTGTCTTTTGATAGCCGGGCACCGTCAGTTTTCTTCACCACATTTCTGTTTATGTTTTGTATGGTTTTCTTTCTATGAAATCCAGGATAAGTAGACCTACAGACAGTAAGACAGTAACGGCAGTAACTGATGGGTCATTGTCTGGGATGCAGTAGGGAAGGATAGAGGAAATAGAACGCTAACAGCAATGAGTATGAGAAGAAATTGTTCTGAAATCAATTCTGGTGATGAGTGCACAAATCTCAATATGATTGAATGATTAAATCCTATGGCAGTAAAAAAAATTCTTGAGACTCTTGTTTGCCTAGAAGTAAGCTTTCTTCTGTTTTCCTGCTGACCTTCACGCCATTGGTTAACTTGATCACACCTATCTTTATGAACTTTGGGGGCTATTACTAGCAAGAGCTCGCTTCTCAGATGTGCGTGGGACTCTCTCACTGACACCAAGTTGGTTCCAACTCCTCGCGACCCTCTGGGGCAGGGTGGAACTGCCTCTGTGGGTTTCCGAGTCTGAAGCTCTTTATGATAATAGACAAGCTTCACTGTCTCTCACGGAGCAACTGGTGGTTTTGAACGCTGACCTGGTGGTTCACAGCCCGAGGCATAACCCACTGTGCCTCAGGGCTCCCTTTTGGACTCTGTTGCTGTGGTTAGGTACGATAGAGCCTCATCCAACTCATAGTGACCGTTATGGACAACAGAACAAAACACTGCTCAATCCTGTGCCATCCTCGCAACTGTTCTTACGTTCGAACCTGTTGTCGCAGTCACTGGGTCAGTCCATCGTGTTGAGGGACTTCTTTTTCCCTGCCCGCCTTCTTTACCAACCTTGTCTTTCTCCAGAGTCTGGTCTCTCTCGACAACATGTCCAAACTATGAAAGACACGTCTCACCAGCCATGCCTCTAAGGAGCATCTGGTTTTACTTCTTCCAAGACAGATGGGTTTGTCCACTTTCAATATTCTTCTCCATCACAATTCAAATGCATCCATTCCTCTGTAGCCTCCTTTATTCAATGTCCAACTTTCACTTGCATATGAGGCAATTGAAAACATCGTGGTTTAGGTCAGGTGAACCTTAGTCACCAAAGAAACATCTTTGTTTGTTAATACTCTAAAGAAGTCTTGTGCAGCAGATTTAACTAATGTAACACATCCTTTGATCGCCTGGCTGCCCCTTCCCCTTTCTCCAAGCAGGAGAAAACCATTGACAACTTCACCCTCTTTGCCGTTTATCATGATGTTACCCATCGGTCCAGTTGGGAGGATTTGGAGCTTCTCTACATTGAGCTGTCATCATAGCGAAGGCCGCGATCCTTGATCGTCATCGGCAAGTGCTTCCAGGGCCCCTCACTTTCAGCAAGCAACGTTGTGTCATCTGCATATAGATGGTTGTTAATAAGCCTTCCTCCCATCCACCACTTGTCTGTCTCTTTGTCGTACTGTGGTGGCTTGTGCGTTACTGTGAGACTGGTATTTCAAATGCCAGCAAGGCTGCTCTAACTCCACAGGTTTCAGAGGAGCTTCCAGACTAAGAACCGCCCAAGGAAGAAGGATTCGACGCCCCACTTCTGATGGAGAAGCTGCTGAAAACCTTATGCCCAGCTTCGAAGCTTTGTCAGATACGGAAAGACTAAACATAGGAAACAAGACATTGAGGTCGTGCCCCAAATGGGCTCCTCAAGTCTATGGGCACTGGAATTGTGATGGAGCAGGGGCCGATTTCCCCCCCTGGAGTCAACCGTGGTGGGTGAGTCGGGCAACGCCGAGAGGAGTGGAGGCTTCGAGGTCTTCTTTTGCTGATGGCGCATGGCTCAAGGCAAGAAGTGGCTCCGAAGATTTGCAATGATCAGAACTTGGAATGTGTGAAGTATGAACCTAGGAAACTGGATGTCTTCTAAAATTAAATGAAACACATAAAGAATGATATCCTCGGCATTAGTGAGCTAAAAAGGACTGGTATTTGGCTATTTTGCAACAGAAAATCATATGATTTACAATGCAAGGAATTACACAGTCAAGAAGAATGGTGGGACATTCACTCTCCAAAAGGATCTCGCTAAATCCATCATGAAATACCATGCTGTAAACAGAGGGGGTTATGAATATGTAACAAATTTCAAAGGACTGGTCATGAATATGCATCAGGGCAGGTTATGATTCTTGACCAGACCTGGCTCTTCAGATATCTTGCTGTCAAATATCTTCTGAGTTGGTCTGGTGACATCATTCCTGGGACGTTGGGTTCCTGGACCAAAGTACTTTTGTTCCACGGTGACCTGAAGATTGTGACTGTCCTTTAGGCACATGTTGGGCAGGCCGGCTCTGGTCATAACCAATACTTGCTTACTCTGATGGGGTACTTTGCTGGGATGAAAGAGCTCAAAAGAGATAGGTTATCAGGAGGGAAAGTACAAGTTAATTATGGGCAATAAAAGAGCTATTGCTTGTATGAGCCTCCAGTAAAATGATTTTTTAAACATAGCCCTGGAGGCTCAGTGGTTAAGTGCCCTGCTGCTAACCTGAAGGTCGGTGGTTTGAACCCACCAGATTCTCCATAGAAGGATGTAGCACTCTGCTTTGCAGACTTGGAAACCCTATGGGCACTTCTACTCTGGCCTTCCGTTTCTCACTAAGAGTCAACATCATCTCCTCAGCTGACTACAACAACAACTCTCATAAATTGTCTGAGACTTGAGCCCCCAATAAAAGTAAGAAAAAAATTTAAGTAAATATTTAGAAAATAATGATGGCAACAGGTGTACAAATATGCTTGATACAATTGATGTACGGATGGTTTTAAGAGCTGTAGGAGCCACCAACAAAATTATCTTTAAATTAAAAAAAATTTAAGAGCTATTGCTGTCACAAACTGAGCAAAAGTCAAACACAGAGCCACTGCCACAAGGACACACCACTCCCCTGACTTCCACCTGAATCCAGAGGGCATGGTCAGAGGACACCTGGGGAAGACCCCTGTTCCTCACTGGGCAGTGGGACAGGGGGCTGGAGGGCACCAGGTGGGGAGCCTCAGACTGGGAGAATCCCTGCAGGATGCTGACACACTTCATTGTTTCAAGAATGAGAGCTTCCAGGGCTGGGCAAGGAGCCCAAGGGGGAACAGTTCTGCCCAGACCCGCCCAGGCCCTCCTAGCCCTCTCCCTCTGGAAATGCCACTTCTCTGCTGCCCGGGCTCCTGCATCCCCACATCAGGAGATGGGCCTTAGCTACTGGGTTTCAGTAACACCTTCATCCCACACCTGTACCTGTTGAACGAATGGGGCTGAGGCCCTGAACTGGCCAGTGTGGTCACCCCCTGCTTGAAGGGGCAGGAGGAGACAACTGGTAGCCATGGTGCCAGCTGAAAAACTGGCACAGGCCAGCACCAAGGTTTGGTAGCTGTCCTGGGAGGTTGGGTCCCACAAAAGGGGACGGTGGAGGCAGATTTGGGGAGCATGCTGCAAGTGAACTTCAAGGACTTGCCACACAGCGTGGGCCAGGTGAGGCCGGTGAGGTAGGACTGGACTGTGGGTGGTGGGTGAAGCTGTAGGTTGGACAAGGTGCTGGGCCAGACAACCCCACAGTCATCCTTGGGGCAGGAAAGGGGATAGTGGGAGCAGATTTGGGGGGAGCTGGAGGAGGTAGGCAGCTGGCCCAGCAGAACTGGAGGCCCACCACTCTAAGAGGGCATTCTTGCTTTGTGGCCTCCGTTGGACACAGGACCCAACTCCGTGGGTGGCTAGGGAGAAGCATGAGGAAGCTACATCACCCCACTGCAGTGCCAGCCTCTTAGTCTCCTGAGAGAAGGCGAGCAGCTCCCTGGCCAGGACAGGGGATGGGGAGGAAGGGAGAAGGCCCCTCCTCTGAGGGCAGGTTCCTTTCTGTCCTGAGCGGCACTGGTGCAGGGCTTCCTGGTAGCTCAGTCAGAAAGGGCGTGTCCCTCCTAGTTGGGGCTGGGGCTGAGTAAGGAGGGCAGTGTGAGTGTGTGTTGTGTGAGTGTGTGTATCTGTGTGGGAGTGGTTTCAGAGATGTATGAATATGTGCAGGGAGGGGTTTGTGTGTGCATATGTGAGGTGTGTGTGTGTGTGTGTGTGTGTGTGCTGTGTAGTGTGAAAAGGTAGAAAGGAAGCTGAGGACCTGATCTCCCCTGTCCCATGCAGCCCTCTGAACTGTATCTTGTCTCCAGGACAGCGACAGAGACAACCCTAGAGAGAGAAAGCCCCTCTAGGAAGTGGCAGGTGCGGAATGGGTGGGGAGAGTCTGGTCTCGGGACCAGTTTGTACCACCTTAGGTTGTGGGGATCAGGAGAGTGGGGGCTTTCACCACCACCACCACCCCCAGGCAGAAACCTGCAGGATCAAATGGAGCTAGAAAAGGAGTGCTCCCCACAAACCCCACCCTGACCTAAACCTGACAGACTAGTTCTCCATCCAGCTAAGGACAAAGGGCAAAGGACAGTTCTCAAACCCTTATAAAACACATCTGGTTCCAGAGAGCTGATAGGAAGCTGCTTTGGTCCAAGGGTGCCAAGTGTGCACAGGATTGCTCAGAGTCCACTTGTGGAAGCTGCTTTGCAGCAGGGTGTGGAGGCCAGTGAGGCAGCCATGGGGCTGCTGACCGGGGAGGGCTTGGCGCCCTTGGCCGTGGCCGTAGCCGTCTTCCTGCTCCTGGTGGACCTGATGTACCGGCGAGTGCGCTGGGCTGCTCGCTATCCGCCAGGGCCTCTGCCACTGCCCCTGCTGGGGAACATGCTGCAGTTGAACTTCAAGGACTTGCCACACAGCATGGGCCAGGTGAGGCCGGTGGGGTGGGACTGGACAGTGGGTGGTGGGTGAAACTGTTGGCTGGCCAAGGAGCTGGGCCAGAAGCCCACAGGTTCATACTGGGGGCAGAAATTAGAAGTCAGGTCTGATTTTCAAAAGACAAAATTCTGAAGCCAGATTGGGGAAGGCTACAGCTCTGGCTGCAGACCAGGATGGCCAGCACTTGGACGACCGACAGAGATGGTGCAAGACCCAAATCAGGCGAAAGGGACTTGGGAATGAGGGTGGGGGCTGGGCACTGAGCACCATGAAATCAAGATTTAGAGAGGGCAGAGGTGAAAGACCTTGTTTCCATCTTTTCCTGGGACCTTGGGTCAGACTGTCCACCTCACCTAAGAGCCTAGGTTCCGCTGGCCCAGCTCGCAGGCTACCCGGGGTAAACTGCAAAATCACATGTAGGCGGTGGGATCCAGGTGAAGACCTGGATCCTGAGAGAGAATGGCCCCGAAGTCAGGAGACTGCCTTTTGTCCTTACCTGCTGCTAAGGGCCCAGCTGGCTTGATCAGAGTTTGTTGCTGGGTGAAAATGTCTCTATTCACGGTGGGGTCCTGGTCTGACGTCTGCCCGGCCTCGGCCTGCAGCTGCGGCGCCGCTTCGGGGACGTGTTCAGTCTACAGATGTGCTGGACGCCTATAGTCGTGGTCAACGGGCTGGCGGCCGTGCGCGAGGCGCTGGTGCTCCGCGGCGAGGACACAGCCGACCGACCGCCCGTACCTGGCTTCGAGTACCTGGGCTTCGGGCCACAAGCCCAAGGCAAGAGACAGGGGATGTGTGTGTGTATAAGCCAACGCTTCTGAGAGGGGTTTGGGTTGGCAGTGCCACAAGAGTCATTAAAGGGACAGACCGCCACCAAGGGGTGACCTGAGAGAAGGGCGGCCCTTTCTGGGAGGGGCTTGCCGGGGTTGGGCGGGGCGAGCGCGGGAAAGGGGCGGAGCCTGACCCTCAGACTAAGCCGTCTGCTTCCAAAGCATTGGGCAGTCTGTGCACTCTGGCCCCAAGCAGGGCCGGAAAAGGGTGGTGGTGGGCGTGGCTGGTGGGGGCGGAGCACGCCCGGGGCGGGGCTTCAGAAAGGGCCAATTCCGGGGCAGGTATTTGGGCGGGGCGGGCCCGGCTTGCAATGCCCCGCCCCCGTGGCCCAGACAGGCCCCGCCCACGAGCCCATCCGCCCACAGGTGTGGTCATGGCGCGCTATGGGCACGCGTGGCGGGAGCAGCGGCGCTTCTCCCTGTCCACACTGCGCAACTTCGGCCTGGGCAAGAAGTCTCTGGAGCAGTGGGCGATCGAGGAGGCCGACTGCCTCTGCGCCGCCTTCGCCGCCAAGGACGGTGAGAGCTGGGCAGCAGGAGCTGAGGGTGCCCGGGGGACGACCTGCCGGCCGTGGGGCGCCTGTGAACCACCCCCTCTTTGCAGGACGCCCTTTCAGCCCCAACACCCTCCTTAGCAGAGCTGTGAGCAACGTCATCGCCTCCCTCACCCATGGGCGCCGCTTTGAATATGACGACCCCACCTTCCTCAAGCTCCTGGCGGCGGTGGAGGAGAGCCTGAAGATGGACTCGGTCTTCGCCCAGGTGCGGGGGCTAGGAGGTGACGCGGAGGCAGGCAGGGCAGCCTCCTGGAGGGTCCCAGGACACTGAGCCCCTGCTGTATCCCGCAGCTGATGAACATGTTCCCCGTTTTCCTGCACATCCCGGCGCTGGCACGCAAATTCTTCTCGGGCCAGATCGCAGTCATGGACCAGCTGCGAAGACAGGTCACTGAGCACCGTGCGAGCCGGGACTCGGGTCAGCCACCGCGAGACCTGATCGATGCCTTCTTGGACGAGATAGACAAGGTGGGGGCGGCTGCTCGGACTGGGGTGAGAGTGGAGGGGTGGTGCACGCTCCAATGAGGCCCGAACAAGTGGGCCTGGGCATCACCCTTTGGCCTGGCCACATGAGCTGGGTGGGGGCCTATCGGGCTGCCCCTTGACCCCTGACCCCTTTGTGCTCTGCCCAGGCCCAGGGGAATCCTGAGAGCAGCTTCACTGAGGAGAACTTGTACCTGGTGGTTGCGGACCTGTTCTCTGCGGGGATGGTGACCACCTCCATCACGCTGCCCTGGGCCCTCCTCCTCATGATCCTGCACCCAGACGTTCAGCGTGAGAACCGGGGAGTACCGTTTCGGTGGACAGGAGTTTACCCCCACTCCACACTCCCCCCTTACACAGCTCCATTTACAAATTGTACAGCAGGGTCAGTGGTACAGCAGAGCTTGGCCCTGGCTGCCATCACCGGGGGCATGTGGACACATGGCTACAGAGGAAGTTCTCTTTGAGAGCAGAGGAATGGGCAGGGCCCTGGGCTCTGGTTCACTCGGGGATTATTCTGCCAGGTCGTGTCCAGCAGGAGATCGACGAGGTGCTAGGGCAGGAGAAGAGACCTGAGCTGGGGGACCAGGCCCGCATGCCCTACACGACAGCCGTGGTGCACGAGGTGCAACGCTTTGGAGACATAATCCCACTAAACGTGCCTCACATGACGACCCGCGACACTGAAATCCAGGGCTTCATCATCCCCAAGGTAGGGCTGCGACCACCTCATCCTGGCTTGACCAGGGGATACCAACAGGTGCTAGGCTGACTGTCCATCCATCCTGTGTGTCCAGCCTGCTGGGCATGAGGTCCAGTCCCAGCCTGCAGGAGACATTGCACCTGCAGTGGGAGACTCGTCCCCTGATCTGTGGTGGGAGCAGGAGGGTTAGGGTGTCTTCCCAAGGGGAACTTTCCTTGGGTGGATTCAGGGGTGTCCAAAGGGGAGTGTGTGTCTGTGTGTACAGTGGTGGCTGGGGCCACAGCACCCCCTGCCCAGGCCCCCATCCACACCAGCGTCTCCTGAACAGGGGACAGGGCTCTTCCTGAACCTGTCATCAGTGCTGAAGGACGAGCGCTTCTGGGAGAAGCCCTTCCGCTTCCACCCGGAGCACTTCCTGGACGCCCAGGGCCACTTCGTGAAGCAGGAGGCCTTCATGCCTTTCTCAGCAGGTGCCTGGGGGGTGCCTGGTCCACGAGCCTTGGTGAGGGATGGATGGGGGACCCCAGCCCCCAGACTTACTGAGCCAGTGTGCCCACCCCCAGGCCGCCGCACCTGCCTCGGGGAGCCCCTGGCGCGGATGGAGCTGTTCCTCTTCTTCACACGCCTCCTGCAGCGCTTCAGCTTCTCGGTGCCCCCCGGACAACCCCTGCCCAGCGACCATGGTGTCTATGCCTTCATGGTGTCCCCAGCCCCCTTCCAGCTCTGTGCTGTGCCCCGCTAGAGGCCCCAAAGCCTGGCTTCTCCCCAGCCTCACCCTGACAATAAAACTGCCTTCGCCTAGCATCTGGTCCCCGCCACATCCCAGGCCAGCCCCTGCATGACTGGGCCTCAGAAGTCAGCAGGCCAGTCTCTCTGCCCATTTGAGAGGCGGGTATACTGAGGTTGAGAAGGCAGCAGGCTTCCCTGCCCTCCCTCCCATTCCTCATCAACGCCCACTGCTGTCTTCTTGGTCTGTTGACAAAGGCAGTACAGATGCCCCGCTCCTGGGCTGTGTGGTGTGGGGTGAGATTGGGGTGCTAAGTGGAGTTAACCCTGATGGGGAGGGCTTCCCTCAACCAGGTACCCCCAACTCAGGCTCCTTCACCCAGCCTGCACCAGGAGCGGGACCACCCCATCTGCTTCCTCACATCAGTGTTCGCCTAAAAGGTGGGGAAACGGAGGGCCAGGCAGTGGGTGCCAGGGTGGTAACGGAGCCACAACTGAGCCGTGAGTGTCATTGTTCTCTCTGTGAAGGCCTGGGGGCAGTTGAGGAGTGAGCCACCTCCCTGAGCCTCAGAGCATCACAACCTCCCTAAGGTTGGATTGTACTCACCTGGCCCAATGATGACGCCTACAACCAGATCCAGCCTGAGCCAGAGCCAGACTGCCAGCTCAGGGCACCCTATCTGCCAGCCCCACTCTGCCCTGGGCTTGTGCTCTTCCTTGGGCCCAGGAGAGGTTGCCCCAGGTGGCCCCCAAGCTACACCTCCCTCTCTAGAATGTGCTGGCCTGTCAACCCTACCGCGTGCACAGGAGCTGCTGCCCCGCACCTCTGTCCTGACCCTGACAAAAGCTTGCTCTGGACGGGCACACCGGCAGCACCCAAGCGTCCATGACAACTGTCTGGTTCCCTGAGTCTCAGGCGCACCCCGACACACTAGGGTGACAGCTGGATCAGAGACACAGACACCCAGGTCTGGAAGCCACCCCAGAGGACCCTCCGTGTGAGGCATGACATAGAGTTCCCTCCCCCCAGCTCCACGGGGAACTAGATGTGTCAGATCATGAGTCAGAAGCCCAGCCAAGGTCCCTCCGCAGTTGCCCTCTGTCCAGGCAGGGAGTGGTGGCAGGAGGTGGTGCCCATGACCTGTCGCGTGTGTGGATGTGGCAGAGCAGGCTTGAGAAGACGTGCCCAAGCAGGAGGTGCTGGGCCTGCTACAGCAGCAACTCATGGAGTTTATGGGGCACAGTGTCGCCTGCGGGTCTGACGCTAGAGGCAGGGAACCAGCCCAGCCTGAGCCGCCTCAGGAGGGGACCCACCTCCTACATCTTTCACCTTGTCCTCCATCTGCTCCAGAGGCCTCTAAAATGAAAAAAAAAAAAGTGCCCTGGCTGGGAGGAACCTTTTCTAGGGCCTGGGACTCCACCCATGTCCAACCCATCTTTGATAAGAGGGCAGGTATTCAGCAGCCCATGGGCAATGGCCCTGGCTCTCAACCCAGGAAGGAAGCAGGAGGGGAGATAGACTTCCAGAAGGACAAGCAACTGTAGTTTGGCTTTTTATTTTCTCCTGAGCGGAGGGTCAGCCTCCTGGTGGGCAGCAAAGGCAGGTCTCCCTGTGGCCTGGGGGCCACGCACTGTGGTGTGTGTGTGTGTGTGTGTGTGTGTGTGGTGGGGGAGGGAGAGTGCTGTGCTTGTGAGAGGGGCTGATGGGTAAGAAAGCAGTGACCACAGAAAGGCCCTCAGAAAGCCTGCTCTTCACTCCTGTTTCCAGAAAGCCCTTCCCTCCCTCCAGCTCAGCAGGTGGGGGGTTCCCTGCTGGGCCCTGAGCTGGGAATCATGGGTCTGCAGGAGTCCTGAGGAGGCAGCCAGGCCCCAGGCCCTTGCAGTCAGGACTCACTCACCTAGGACCCCTGCTGCCTCCCACTCTGATGTGCATCTCTACAGAGGGAATGAGGACAAGTGACACCAGCTGAGGTGACTGGAGGACCTTCCCTGACCACCGTTCCCTGACAGCAGCGTCCCCTCTAAGGATAGCCTCCCCACCGCCGAGAAGAGGAGTCCCAGCCCCCATTCACCTGACTGGTCCAAGGTAGCATTTCTCCATCATCCCCCCACCCACACATGGGTCTGGGGGTGTCTCCTATGGGCTGCACAACAGAGAGGGGGAGGTCTCCCTGCTCAGTCCACTGTCAGGCACTTCTGCGTACATACTACCGAGTGACTACAGAAAACTCCTGAAGCAAGCCTTTGAGAAACTATAAGGGTTGTGTTGTTAGATGGCCTTTGTATACAACAGAATGAAACATGTTGATCATTCTAATGCAGCGGTGAGTCCTGTTCTGGACCTGAAGGGGTTCCACCAGTCACTATCTGATCAGTACACCTAGTGTCTTTCATGATTTGAGTTCTTTGCCACATTTTTCTCCCAGCCTCCAGAACTTTCCATTATAATCCTTTTCAAAGCAGTTGGTGGTGGTAGCCGGGCCCCAGCTAGTTCTTCTGGGTCAGGCTTCTAGCGACTGATGTTTGCCTTTCCACTGGACTAATTGTCAATGTCCATTCTTGAACGAGAACCAAATGTTTCTTTGTTCAAATCAAAAGATGAGTAGTCTATGCCAATTCACATTCCAAACATTTTTAAATGGATGATTATAATGTTTTCATTTTAAATGTGCAAACCATTATCTAAACTACAGTCTAAGCACAAAAGTTGCTTAATTTATCAATATTTTGTAGGCTTATCCGAAACAAACACTAGAGTCCCCAGGGCACAAACAACTTCTAGAAAACTCACAATTGTCTTTTAATGTTATATAAATTAGCCTTCACTTTGAAATGATTAAAGCAACCTCAGACGGAAACAACCACCACAGAATGAAACATTGCGCAATCCTAGCTTTCCTCGCAATCTCTCCTACGCTTGAGCCCATCGCTACAGCCGCAGTGTCAATCCATCGTATTCCGGCCCTTCCTCTCCTCCACTACCTTACCAACCATGTCCTTCTCTTCAGGGACTGGACCCTCTTGATAACATGTCAACTGATGTGAGATGAAGTCTCGCCATCCTTGTTTCTAAGGAGCCCTTCTGGGTGTTACTTCTTACAAGATGGATTTGTTCATTCTCCTGGAAGTCGATTGTATAATCAATATCCCTCACCAAAGCCTTATGGCAAGCACATCAGTTCTTCTTCAGGCGTCTTTAATCATTGTCTAGCTTTCACATGCGTATAACCTTCCCTCAAAACAACCCCAATCCACTGCCATCGAGTTGGCTTCAATTCATTATGACTCTACTATGGCTTGAGTCAGGCACTTCCTAGTCCTCACCGTGACCCCATGCCCCTCAACGATTTGAAGAGGTCGTGCGCAGCAGATTTGCTCGATGCAATACACCCTTTGGTTTCTTCCCTGCCGCTTCCATGAGAGTTGCTTGTAGAACCAAGTAAAACAACATCCTTGACAATGTCACTCTTTTCTCCCTCCATCATGATGCTGTTTATTGGCCTAGTTGTAAGGACTTTTGTTTTTTAATTGAGTTGCAATCCATACTGAACACCATAGTCTTTGATCTTTCATGTTGTTAACAAGCCTTTTTCCAACCCCGATGCTGTATTCCTCTCCATGTGTCTCCGATGTTTTGCTAAGTAGACAGATTGAATAAATATGGTAAAAGAACACAACCCTAAAGCAAAACGTTCCTAATTTTAAACCGCATAGTATCTTGTTCCATTTGAACAATTGCCTCTTGGTCTGGGTATAAGCAACATCGGCGCAACTAAGTGTTCTGGAATTCCCATTTTTTGAAATGTGATCCATGATGTGTTAGGATCCACACAGTGGAATGCCTTTGTATAGTCAATAAAGCAAAAGTATTCTTTACTTTCTGGTATTCTTTCTTTCAATCCAGATCCATTTGATGTCAGCAATCAGGCCCTTTGTCCATATCCTCTTCCGAATCCATTTCGGAAACAAGTCTCTAAAAATTACTCAAGTCATAGCCCAAACTCTGGAAAAGTATGATAGCGGTGGAGGGGTTAGGTGTAGTCGAGTCAGTTCTGATTTATTAGGATAGACTCAAACCACTGACCAGTCCACTGCCAACCTCACAGTCATTGCTACAATCACTGTATCAACCCATCACATTGACGGTCTCCCCCTTTTTTGCTGACTCTCTACTTTTTTGCTGTGGTAAGCAGTCTTGCTGTCCTCACTTCTTAAGAACATTCTGGCTGTACTTCTTCCAAGACAGAATTGTTTGTTCTTCTGGCAGTTCATAGTATGTTGAGCTCAAACAACTCAAAAAGTGATGTTTTCATATCGGACACCAGACAAAAGTCAAGAAAACAGGCAAAGGTAAGGTGGATATGGTATAAATAAAGTATGAATAAAGACTTCACAGATGGACTTTGGTCATCTACCTAAATCTTACCTCAGTACAAGAATGGTTTGTTCTAATAGGATGGCATTGTATGATACTCAGCCCTGACACAATCGCTGAAGACAAAATGGGTGCATAAGCAAATGTGGTGAAGAAAGCTGATGGTACCTGGCTATTAAAAAATAGTGTCTTGGCCTTAAAGGCTTTCAGTCAAATAAGTGGTCATCTAACAGGGAAGCAACAAAGCCCACATGGAAGATGTACAATCAGCCTGTGTGATCATGAGGTGTCAATGGGAAGAGGTATCAGAAGTCAAAAATCGAGCAACCAAATCGATGTGAAGGGGTGAGGCTGTAGTGGAGATCCAAAACCCACTTGCAAGTTAATTGGACAGTCCCTCTCAGAAGGGCCACACGGAAGGGGTGATAAATCCAGGGTACAGTATAGCACTGATGAAACACATAAGTATCTTCTAGTTCTTTAATATTTCCTCCCCTTACTATTATGGTTTCTTGTTTGCTTTACTTCATCGGTCATGTTAGACTTGCGTATGTTCATTTGTATAATTAAGATCGTTTGGTATAAGAGACACAGGATAGGTAACCCCCTCAGAAACAGTAACAGGAGTAATGGCTCCCTGAGGGAATGGGAAGTGAGGGGGGTGGGGGAGGAAGGGGAGTTGAGAGCAAAGATGGCTGTATAACCCCACTCGAAGGGAGTGAACACAGAATTGTATGTGAATGGATATATTGGATGGTGTAAGATATGGCAACAACAATAATAATAAAAATAAGGGTTCCTGTGGGGGAGGGGGGAGGATGGAAGGGATAAAGGGGAGCTGATATCAAGGAGTTCAAGAAGAAAGAAAATGTTTGAAACTGACTGTGGTAGCCATTGTACTACACTGCTTGGTGTGAGTGAACTCTGCAATGTTATGATCTGTAAGTGTTCCCAATAATTACATTTGAAAAAATAAATAAAAAATAAAGACTTCAGGCTGAAGACGAACCCCTTGTCATAAAGTCAGTTCTGAAGCATAGTGAACTTAAAGACAGAGTAGAACTGCCCCAGAGGGTGTGCACGGTTGTAAATGTTTACTGCGGAGTAGCTGGTGGGTTTGAATTGCCTGTCTTTTGGTTAGCCAGGCACTTAGCCACTGTGCCAACAGGTGCCCCTAGACTGCATCTCATCCCTAGGGATGTGCTCCCCCAAAATAAAGTAGTGACCTGGAAACAACGATAGCTTGGGATCCAACAAAGGAGGGAAGCCAAAGGCTCCCCAGGAGGATGGTGAAGGGGCACCCAAGCAGGACAGCTGAGCAGCAGCCTCAGATACAAGCCACCCAGATGGAAGCAGGAGACGAGCGGTGGGGGTCCCATGACAACGATCACATGGAGGAATCACCTGAAACATCAAATGTGCTGAAATTTCCAATATAGTGAACGGAGGGTTGTAGCTTTGGTAGGTAGCTTAGATGATTTCATGGTACACACACAGAAATGGAGATATAACAACAATAAAACCAACCAAAATTATACACACACAAAAAGAGTAAGTATAGAACACTGCAAGACCCACTTGGGTACACTATTTAGTCTTAATAATATAAACCTTCAACTGAGCTCATAAAATTATGAGGGACGCCGATTAGAATGACCTAAGAAACAAAACCGACAATACCAAGTGCTGACGAGAACGTGGAACAACAGGAACTGCTGACTTGCTCTGGGTGGGATACAGAATGGTAGCGCCGCTTTGGAAAGCAGTTAAACTCTGACAGGGCTAATTATGCACTTATCATATGATCCCATTCCGACTCCAAGGCATCCACCGAAGTGAATGAGAAAAAGCTGTGCTCACCCCAAAACTTGCACATGACTATTATTTGTAACTGACAAAACCATAAGCAAGGCCAATGTCCTATAGCTGGTGAGGAAATTCACAGCCTGTGCCACATCCATGTCAGCAAGAAAACGCAGAAACGTTGATACCACGTGGTGGTTGCATCAAGTACATTGTGCTAAAGGAAAGAAGCCAGACTCAAAGGCTCGATCAGCTGTGTGATTTCCCAACTACACGACATCCTTGCAAAGGCAAACCTAGATAGGCAGAGAGCAGTTCACTGGTTACCCGGGTGTGGGGAGGGACTTCAAAGGAGTTTGGGGTGTTGGTGTGTGTGTGTAATTTTGGAGTGGTGGAACTGCCTTGCATCTTGTTCACAGCTATAGGCTTAAGAAAAGGATGAATTTTACCTTATGTGAATTACATTCATTTAAAAAATTAACAAAAAAGAGCCCACAGAGGGGGGAAAATGAAACACTTAAAGCCCAAATCAGCAAGAACAACAAGAGTGATCTGTAAGAATCTTTTCCTGATCCCCTTACAGAAGGGTCTTGGGGAGGAGACCAGCCAGTCAGGGTGCAGGACAGCACCTATGAAACATACAACTTTCCTCTAGCTCTTTAACGCTTCCTCCCCACCCCCCCCCCCCGATTCTCATGATCCCAATTCTACCATAACAAATTCAGTTAGACCAGAGGATGAACACTGGTACAGATAAGAATAGGAAACACAGAGAATCTAGAACAGATAAACCCTTCAGGACAAATAATGAGAGTAGCTATACCAGGAGGGTATGGAGAAGGTGGGGTAGGAGGAGGAACCAATCACAAGGATCTACATATAACACAGGGGGATGGACAACAGAAAAGTGGGTGAAGGGAGACATCTGACAGTGTAAGACATGGCAAAATAATAATAATTTATAAATTATTAAGGGTTTGGGAGGGAGAGGAAAAATGAGAAGCTGATACCAAGGGCTCAAGTAGAAAGAAAATTTTTTGAGAATGATGATGGCCACAAATGTACAAATGTGCTTGACACAATGGATGGATTGTGATAACAGTTGTACGAGCCCCCAATAAAATGATTTTTAAAAATCTTTTACCATTGGAGTTGCCATTGCTCAGGAGGTGCCCCCTGAGGACCTGAGTTCAGGTCCCATTGGGCCACATTGTTATTGGTGTCAGGTGCCAACAAGTCAGTTCTGACCCACAGCGACCTTAGGCCAGCCCAATGTCATGCACCCAGTGCCTCAAAGGCCCTGCAGATGAGGGATAGCAGTAAGTCCCTGCTCTGGGGGAGAAGCAGGCCCACTGCTGGCTCTTTGGGAATTGTGCTAGCAGGCGCTGAGCAGCAAGTGTTGTTGGCCGTTCCGAACTCAGGGAAAATGCAGTCACTGGGCAAGCGGACCTTGAGAGGGGGAAGAGGAGAGGGGATGAATCCATGGAGAGGGGAGGAGTGAAGGCAGAAGAGGGAGGGTCAGGTGAGTCACACGCTAACCTGCATGAAGTCAGTGATCTGCAGCGTATATTTCGTCCATACCAACACCCAGGTGGCTGCCCGCTCCTCGCAGGCTCCACACAGCAGCCAGAAAGCCAGGGAGCCAGCTAAGTCTGGGGTGGAGGGAGCAAGCCCCCTTTCCCAGGAGGGGTGGTGACTGTGTGTGACATCATGTCTTAGGGGCCGTTAGGACAGGATGGCCTCTCCCACCTTAGTCAGAGGCAGCACTTCTGGAGGGGTCTCTTTAATTCAGTGGTTCTCAATCTTCCTAATGCTGTGACCCTTTAATACAGTTCCTCATGTTGTGGTGACCCCCAACCACAAAATTATTTTCGTTTCTACTTCATCACTGTCATTTTGCTACTGTGATTAATTGGGCGACCCCTGTGAAAGGGTCATTTGACCCCCAAAGGGGTCCGCAACCCACAGGCTGAGAACCGCTGCTTTAATTCAAGTGCCACCACCCACATCTACTGAGCGGACATTATCGCAGGCCCCGTAAGTACCCAAAGACAGAACGGTATGTAAGACTCAGGCCTGTCATACAATAAACACATTTTTTGAACCATAGGCAAGAGAAGCCTAACGGCTTCTCAGGGTCACACATTCGTGAATTCTTCCATCGCTAACCTGCACCTGTTGAGCTGCCCTTGGGGGCCAGGTCAGGGTGGGGTTCATGCAAAAACACTGGGCACAGAGGATGCAAAGAAAGAGGTGCTTGTGCCAGACTGGGAGGCATGGCCCCTGCTGGGATGACATGGGAGGTGAAACATTTAAACCATCCCCTACTCTGAGGGCCCTTCAGCCAAACTGAGATTTCTGAAACCCCATGCTTCCACACAGGGGATGGCCGAATGGGGCCAGCCTCAACCACGGAAAAATGCTTACTTGTTTGTATGATTGTTCAGATCAGGAGAACGGCTTACACATTTGTAGAAGCTGGAAAGTCCAAGTCCAGGCAAGTTCTAAATCTGTGGGGTCATATGTTAAGCGATAGGTTTCTTCTCCTGATTGGAGTAGATTCAGGGGCTGATTTCTCAGCAGAAATCAGGCAGGCAAGAAGGCAAGGGTATGACATTTAAAACGATGAAAGAAAAAGAAAATGCCAACCGGCAGATTTGTCCCTCAAATATGATGATGAAATGAGGACATTTAAAAATATACAGAAACTTGTAAAAATTAGAACTTACAAGAAAGATTAAAGGTTTTTTGGGGGTGGGTTGATAAAGAACTAAAAATAGTGGGAAACAACCGGAGTTTAAGATACATGACAAGGGAGGGGGTAGTGGGGTGGAGGAAAATGAGCAGTGGATATTAAGGGCTCAAGTAGAAGGCAAATGTTTTGAAAATGATGATGGCAACAAATGTACATAAGTGCTTGACACAATGGATGTATGGATTGTCATAAGAATTGTACGAGCCCCCAATAAAATGATTTTTAAAAATATATATACATGACAAAACCATCCTGATGTCGACCCAGATATGTTCTTGTTGTCGTTAGGTGCCATCAAGTCAGTTCTGACCCACATGCGCAACACGGTATCATCTTCACAATTGCTCCTGTGCCTGAGCCCATGGTTGCGGCCACTGTGTCCATCCATCCTGTTGAGGGCCTTCCTCTTTTTGTTGCCCCTTCACTTTACCAAGCATGATGTCCTTCTCCAAGGACCGGGCTCTCCTCATGTCCAAAATATGTGAGACCAAGTCTCAGGGGGATGAAGGGGAAAAAAGAGGAGCTGATACCAAGGGCTTAAATAGAAAGTAAATGTTTAGAAAATGATGTCAACATATGTGCAAATATGCTTGATACAATTGATGTATTGATTGTTTTAAGAGCTGTAAGAGCCCCCAATAAAATGATTTAAAAAAAACAAAATAAAAAAGACAAAGTTTTACCACCCTTGCCATACTTCTCCCAAGACAAACTTGTTTGTCCTGTTAGCAGTCCATGGTTCTTTCTGTGTTCTTTTCCAGCACACAATTCAAATGCATCCATTCTTCTGCAGTCTTCTTTATTCAATGTTCAACTTTCACAGGCATGTGAGGCAAAGGAAAATACCATGGCTTGGGTCAGGCACACCCTAGTCCTAAAAGTAACATCCTTGCTTTTCAGCAGACTAAAGAGGTCTTGTGCAGCAGATTTACCCAATGCCAAGCATTGTTTTATTAGCCCAAGTAGACTAGAGAAACAAATTCAGGAAGACTCATATATGTATAGGAAAGAGCTTTATATAAACGAGTAACTAAAAAATAAAAATATAAATGAGTAAATATATATTAAGAAAACATCCTGGTCCAAACCAGATCAAGTCCATAAGTTTGATATTAGTCCATAAGTCCAATAATTAGCCCACGTATTCCTCTTCAGACTCACGCAGCACATGCAATGATGCCGAATGCAAGAAGATCACAGGCTGGTGGGTGAAAAGACCTGTGGATCCAATGGCAGTGGAAGCATTTCCAGGGCTCTGGCTGCCATCAACGTGGCTCCATGTGGCTTGTCAACAGGAATGTCTAGCAGAGGGAGAGTGTGTCCCATCTCCAGGAAGGAAGAGATGAAGTTCCCAGAATCCTTAGGAGAAGGCCAGGCCCACACAAAGGCATCATTGGCTGTGACCTGATTCCACTCAAGTTCACTCAAGTTCACACGAGATTATTTGTGACATTACCACAAGCATCAACTGTGACTCCAAGCAAGACAAAATCCTGACAACTTCAATATTTCCTCCACTTATCATGTTACCTGTTGGGCCAATTGTGATGATTTTGGTCTTTACATTGAGTTGTGATCCATTCTGAAGGCTGCAATCCTTTATCTTTATCATCAAGTGCTTCAAATCTTCCTCACCTTCACCAAGCAAGGTTGCATAATCTACACATCACAGGTTGTTAATAAACCTTTCTCTAATCCTGATTCGGCATTCTTCTTCATAGAATCCAGCTTCTCTGATGATTTGCTCCGCACAGATTGAACAGGTATGGTGAGAAGCTAAAACTGACAGACCCCTTTCCTGATTTGAAACCATGCAGCATTCTCCTGTTCCCATCACTGCCTCAATCCATGCACAAGTTCCACATAAGCCAAGGAAGTGTTCTGCAATTTTCCATTCTTCTCAAGACGATGCATACTTTGTTATGTTCTGCACAGTTGAATGCCTTGGGAAAATCAATAAAAAAAGTAAACATCTTTCTGGTATTCTCTACTTTCAGCCATCTGATATCAATAATGACATTTCTTCTTCCAGACTCTCTTCAGAATCCTGCCTGACCTCTGGCAGCTCCCTGTCAATGTACCACTGCAGCCATTTTTGGATGATCTTCAGCAAAATTTTTTGTGTGTGTGATATCAACATTGTTCTATAATTTGTACATTCTAGAAAGTAGGTACACCTTTCAAGAAAGTAGGTACAAATTTAGATTTCTTCGTTAGTTGGTCAAGCAACTGTCAAGTACATTTCTTGACAGATGAGTGCGTGCTTCCAGGGCTTGTTGAAACATTTTAATTGATATCCCATCAATTCCTGGAGCCTTATTTTTGGATAATGATTTAAGCACAACTTAAACTCTACATTGCAGATATAGAGTCTCAAAAGTAAAAAAAAAAAAAAAGTAAAACAAAATAGGGAACCAGATATATCAATTTGTTTTGAAGGGAACTATAAAGTAAAAAGAGGGAATAGTGTAGTTATTGACTTTCCAAATACAGAGGAACTCAAATATACTTCGAGAACTTGGGTGAAGGAGAACAGCAGTCAGTAAACAATAGGGAGGTTGCGATGACTGATGGAGGCAAGGAAAGGTACTGGGAGGAATGCAGGAGTCAAAGCAACAGATGTAAACACTGCAATATAGAAAAATCTAAGAGTAGCTTCATGAGAACACACACAGACTAAACAGGTGGTGTGATAGGTAGGTTTATTATGCCAACCTGGCCAATAGGAATTGGAGGGCAAAGAGATAAATGGCTCAGCAAGTCCTGCCTTTCTCTCTGGTGATCAGACTAGCATGTGGCTGCTAGTTCTCTGCCTCAACTTGTGAACTACACTACCCATGGAACTGCCAACACATGGATCATGTCGCTAGAACTTGAGGTTTCTTCGAGACCTGCTTCACCATGCTACTGCTTGGGTTTGGGACTGTAGGATCCTGTCATCTTGAGAGCTGCTGGTGACCTGCCTTGCTCTTTGCTGCCTGTAGGTGGACTTCCTGCATTGCCCTATGAAAGACTCAGCTGTCTGCTTCCTTGACCTTGGACCCAGCGGTCGCTGTTTGCAAACTGCCTCTAGATTCCTGTATTACTTAGACACGATGAAGTATTCTGAAATTTCCATTCTTCTCAATGTTATTCATAGTTTACTAGAGTCCATACAGTCTAATGCCTTTCCACAGTCAATAAAACATGAGTAAAACATCTTTCTGGCATTCTCTGCTTTGAGTCAAGATCCATCTGACATTAGCCTTGATACCCCTTGTTCCAATTCCTTCTGAATCCAGACTGAACCTCTGGCAGCTCCCTGTTAATGTACTGCTGCAACCATTGTATGATCTTCAGCAATATTTTACATGGGTGTGACATCAATGGTATCATTCTATAGCCTGAACATTCTCTTGGGTCACCTTTCTTTGGCATGGGCACAAATATGGATCTCTTCCATACAGTAGAATACAGTTCTAGAATTCTGATCACAGCCCTGATATCATCAACTGAAAGTTTCTTCTGGGGTGTAGCATGCTGTGTCTGGTTTCTTCATGTGAACTGAGATGGTCTGCTGTCTCTGAGATACTGTGGTGTTGTATTTGTATTTAATTGGTGACTGTATGTCAGTGTGTCTGCTGCTGGTGTGATTATATGTGTGTGTGTTTATTGGCTTTTTGGATTTCCTCTTCTGTGACTTGCCTGTTCAAATCCTTTGTTCAATTCTCAACACTAATTGATGTATATATGTATGTATATACATACATAATGAATATATTAAAATATATTCTCAATACTAATGCTTGATTTTCTATTTCTATACAATGCCTTTTTTCTAGTCTATCACTTTGTCTTTTAACTCATATGAGGGTTGAGGCTTTTTTGCATTTTTACTTTCTATTTGGAAATAGGCAAGTTTCCTTTATGATTTGCGTTCTCTTTTGGGTGCCAGGTGCTCTCCTAGAATAAGAGAAAAATGTAGAATGAAATTAAAAATTATAATTAAAAGCAGACTTGTCTCTTGGTCTGATGGAGGCTGGTAGAACCTCTGAGACTCTGGCCCTTGGATGCCCTTCAAACTGGAACTGAACCCATTCTCAGAGATAGGCTTTTAGGCAAACAATAGGCCTAGTAAATAAATAGAACGCTAGAGGCCTAGTGGTTATGCACTGGGCTGCAGTCTGTAAAGTCAGCAGATTGAAACCACCCAGTGGTTCCTCAGGAGAAAGATGCGGCTGTCTACTCCCAGCAAGAGCTTCAGTCTCAGAAACTCGCAAGGGCAGTTCTACCCTGTCCGATAGGGTTGCTTTGCGTCAGCATGACTCGATGGCAGTGAGTTTGATGTTTTTTTTCTTCTAATTAAGTGAACTGTCACACCTATGAGGAATGTTCTCCCCGAGAACAACCAGCCACAGAAAACCAAAGCTCAGAAGCAATGAGGACATCGAGAAAGTAACCAAGGGGCAGGAGCATTGAGGAGATTGCAACTAATGTCACGACAAAACGCGCACAGATTGTTGACTAGGAAGCTAATGTGTTATCCACATTGGCCCAAGCCACAATAAAATGTTCAAAGATACGTCAATCATCTACTTTAATTCCTCCTTTTAAAAAGTACAGACATGGATCACTCCCAACCTTGCTTCCCACTGTGACTGTTCAGCACGCCCTCTAGCGGCCCTGTCCCATGTCACCTCCAGACTAACTCCATCCTGAACTACAGATGTATCATTCTGGTGGTATAGCGGTTACATGGTGGTATAGCGGTTACATGTTAGGCTGCGATCCACGTGGCCAGCAGTTTAAGACCATCAGCAGCTCTTCAGGAGAAAGCCTGGGCTTTCTACTCCCATAAAGTGAGTCTTGGAAATCCCTGGGGGGAGGGGGTGAGGTCACTCGCTGTGAGTCAGCATTGACTTGAAGACTGTTTGGTTTTGATTACTATGACCACATACTAGAAGTCCTGGTAGTGGCACAGTGAGTTAAATTCTGGGCTGTTAACCAAAAGGCTAGTGGTTCCAACTAACCAATTGCTCCTCGTGAGAGAGAGACAGCAGTCTTCTATAGATTAGTCTCAGAAACTCTAGGAAGCAGTTCCACTTTGTCCTATAGGGTTGCAATCGACTGGTACAGATGCTTAAACGTAGGTTGCTTAGCTTTTAAAATTCAAGCATTGTGCTGAAATTCTCCACTCGACATGTGGAATATGTAACCATAAAGCATCCTCTCCTGAATATTGACTTCCTTTTGATGTTTGCAATGAGTTAGGTCCCTGCTTGACTTTTCCCACACAAACTGATGACGTTACTTGCGTTCTTCAGACGGGCTCGACAGCCTGTGTTCTGGCGGCTCCACTTCTACTTCCTCATCGTTCGATTTGAGGTTGACCTTGACTCACGCCAACAGGTAGTTTGTTGCTTGAGCACCAGTCTGATGGGCACTGGCTGGCATTTTGTCACTCTGCTTTTCTGCTGAAAGGTCATCTTCAGAGGACAGATTGGGCTCACGGTTTAAAGCACATCTCAGAATGAGTCTGGTCTCAGTGGCTGTTGGCCGGGCCTCTTTAATTAAGGCATTCTTACCTGTGAGCTGCACCGCAGCTCTGTCCATTTTCCCTACGTTGGCCGTGATTTCTAGGTTCATGTGGTCCTTGGCAGTTCTGCTGACCAGGCCTCGTGGCATCAGTGTAGGCTAAGTGCCCTCCTAACCCAGTGGGTCTGCATGTTCAGTTCTCCTGTGGGTCCAGCCTAGGCAGCTATTCTATTTCCAACTCAATCAGGACCCCCCAGACCTGGAGCAAATAAAATGTTGGGGTGTCTCTTTAGGTTTTAGGGCACAGAGTTCTAGGGAGTTGCGTAAACTTTTAAGTCTGAGGAATTCTGAAAGCTCTTGACGTTTTCTCAATAAGCAGCAAAGTTCAAAGGCCCCCAAAGCTTTCCTACCTCCAGGAACTGGCCTGTCAGAAACCAGGACCTTGGGCTATTATGGGGGGAAAGGATCAGTAAGTGTGGATGAATTCTTTATCCTCATGTTCTAAAAAGCCTGGCAGGCCAGGATTCTGGGGTAGAGTGAGGCCTTCACACTTATATGAGTTAGAGGTAACAATAACATTCTCATATTGACTCCTGAAATATCTTCCTATAATAGTGCTGCCTTAAAGTTACCTCTTACAAGCACATGGCTGATAGCTACCTGGCCTGTTGCTACTGCTTTCCTTACTCAGGGGACAGTCACTCCCCCTTAACTGCCCAGTCCTGGTGTTAGGTTACTCCTCCAATGAACTTAGGGCTTAAGGGTACAGTTCACTTTGTTACTTTTATGGTTGGCTTTTATGTCTATTAGTTGATGTTGGGAATACATTTTCTCTGTATAAACCTGGTTCCTAAAGCAAGGGCAGAGGTGAGTACCCCAAAATGTTTTTCTATCATTTTATTGGGGGCTCGTACAACTTTTATCGCAATTTCTTTCCTTCAATTCCACAGTTGCACCTTTGGCTGGATCTCACAGGCTGGTCTCAAGGTCTCAGGTCTGGCTGGGCAGCCAGAAGCCTCTACTGCAGGGGTCAGAGGACCAGGCTCTGCAGGTGGTTGTCATTGAGGTAGGAGGCTGTGGGTAGAAAGGAGCCTGAGGTCACAGCGCTTAAGGACGCACAGTCGGCTTCCATCAGATATTAGGGCTTCAGAACCCCAGCCGGCACTTCCAGTCTTACTGCAGGTCAGAGTCTAAATGACTAATGACAGTTTGGCTTTGGGGCTTCTATTGTGGAGCTGGAGCCTGTGTAGATTACCTCAGAGGAACATGGGGCCACGTGACCTGGTGGGAGGGGCCACGAGGCCAGAGACCCTGAGGCAGGCTCCTGGGAGCTCCTTCATCCCAGATCCTGTCAGACTTCATCTGTGAAAGCTGGACTTAAACTGGCTAAGTGGGGCCATAAGGCAGCCTGGATCAAACCCCGTAAGAGTCCTGGAGCGACCCTCACCCTGTGGCCCACGTGTCCATACTGACTTGGGTGAGAGGATGAGGGTCAACTGTGTTGGTTCACATGAAGTGACAAGGTAGGGAAGGACTTCTCCCCTAGACCATGTGGGCAACACCAGCCCTGGGGCCCCTGACTGTGGCTGGCCAAGTCCATGGCTAAGCCTGGCCAGTGACCACCAGACTGAAGGTTGCTGGGCGAGAGCCAAGGACCTATGAGGGCCCAAAGGTTGGGGGGGGGGGGGGCAGTGGCTGAGAGGGTTTGGTGCTCAGATTGCTCCTGAGACAGGGTGGCCCATATGCCCACCCCATTCGGGGAGAGACAGGCCCCTCCCTCTCTGCTGCTGTCACACACGACTTTATTTAGGCCTGGGCACAGCCCCAGACACAGAAAGGGGAAGAGGGAAAGCAAAGCGAAGGCTGGGGGTGGCAGCCTCCGCCCAGCCCAGTCCCTGCCCCGAGGGCAACAGGGGCCCTGCCCCCGCAGACTGAAGAGCAGGACCAGGCCTGGACAGGGTAGGGTGGGGTGGCCCTCCAGCCTGTGGCATCAGGGAGGCCAGTGGACCAGGAGCCAGCGAGATGCCAGGCCACCCCAGCTCCTTGTCCTGTCCACACGCATGGCCCAGGCCCATGCTTGTTCCCCAGGGCAGTCTCTGCTCCTCCGGCCCAGCCGCCCACCGGTCCACAGGCAGGGCAGAGGGGGATGGCTGATGGGGAGAGTGGCAGCGCAGGGCGGAAAGCACGGGTAGCTCTACAACACAGGGGTGGGGGTGGGGGCAGCAACCCACCAGCAGGGCAGGCCTGGGCAGAGGCACAGATGAGCAGAGCGCCCCGGATGGTGCTGAGTTTAATGGTGGAGCAGCTTGGCGCTCTTGGCCCTGCCACTGGAGGCCGCTTTTCTGAGGCGGGGGAGCCAGCAAACCTGAACCTGACTGGAGCCACACCTTCCCCCACACCCTCACAGCACAACACGGTGGGGGTGGGCAGACACATAAAGGCCCTCCCTGCTTCTGGCCAGCTTCCTGCCCGAGGAAAAGGCAGGGCTGCTGCTCAGTCCGTCCAAGCCCCTTCCTCGAGTCGCTGGCCAGGCGGAGGGGTGGCAGAGGCCGGCTCCACGGCTACACCTTGTACAGCGTCTGCAGCAGGCTGTGGCGGGCGAAGGAGCAGGCTTCCAGGGCACTGTTGGGCCTGTGGGGAGAGAAGGTCATGGGTGGGGAGCCAGGTGCCCTTGGAGTCCAGGAGCTCAGGCTCCTGGCAGGCACAGGGCCAGGTTTGGAGTCTTGGGTGGGCCGGACTTGATTCCCTCATCTTTTGAGGCCTCGGTGAGGGAGGTGTGAGTCCTTGCTGACCCCTGCATTGGGGTAGGGGTACAGAAGGCCTAGAGAGGTGGTGCTGTGGTTTGGACAAAGGTCACCCAGCCACCACCCCTGGGGAAGCGGCCTCTCCATGCACCCTTCCCGAAGGCATGGCCCAGGTCACCCTCAGGTGGGCCAGGTCACCACTGCCTGGGCTTCCTCAGCCTCAGTGTGCACAGAGAACAAGGACATGGGGTGGCATTGGGGGTTTGGGGGAGCCAAGTCAGCAAGCATGGGGTGGGACAGGTTTGGTGTCCCAACAGCTGGTCAGGGGCCACACAGGTCTCCATACCCTAGTCACCTGAGAGGTGGGGGTGGGTGGATGGGTAGGGGGAGCTTCCACACGGCGCTGTACAATGCACACACAGCGGAGGCCGAGCCGTGGGGAGGCAGCCCACGGGGAGAACCCAGGACTGCTCCTCACAGACTCCAGGCCACCGCGGGGAGGGGAAAATGAAGGAGCCAGGAATTGGCAGCAGTGGGCACTGGGTGGGCGCCACGACCACCATCTGAAGGTCCTCCGGGCAGCACAGATGACATCCGTGGGGCAGAGGTGGCATCGCTGCTGTAGAGCAGGGAGGCTGCAGCACACCTGCTTTCAGAGGGCAGCCCGGCTGCCGGGCAGCGCTGGAGGGTGGCCACAGACACAGGGACAGGACTGCGGAGGGGGTTTCTGAGCAAGGAGCTGCTGGTCCCACAGGGACTGAGTACAAGAGGCTGCTGCAGCTTCTGCTCACCGCCCTCCCCACAGGCTCCAAGCACCCTAACTGCACCCAGCTGTCCTCAGTTGGGCAAAAGAGAGTGAGGCCTGAGGTGAGCTGAAGGCGGCGGGGGTGTTCCTCAGGCTTAACGCTTCTGAATGCACAGGACCCTCTGGTGAGGCCAAGGTTCCCAGGTCTCTGGACACCAAGATGGCCCCGCAGCCCAGGGCCTCCCCAGGGGAGGACGGTGGCTACAGAAGCTAAGCCTGGAAGGTCCGTGTGGCCGTGGTGGCTACTGGGAAGCAACACAGAACTTTGCACGTTTGGACCAGACACTGGCCCGGCCTCTTCCTCGTGTGGCCATGTGACCCTCCCCACCAGTTGGCTGGCTGGTCCCCTTGGCCGCATACAGAGAAACACAGTCCATGAACCCCATGGCCAGGCTGGACAGAGGGGAGAACACCGCGGGAGGAGCCAAGGCCTGGGAGGCTGCAGGCCCCGCAGAAGCCAGTAGGCCAGCCAGCCGGGCTCCAGAAAGCACCAGGGATGCAGCAAGCACACTCACTTGGTCATGAAGGCCAGCAGCAGGGGGGCCAGGGCCTTGGGGAAGTAGTCCTGCTGCACCATGTGGTTCAGCGCCATCAGGGGGCCATACAGGTTGGCAATGGCCTTGATCTTGTCTTCGCTCTAGAAGGGACACACAGAAGGAGGGAGTGCCAAGATTTACAGCGGCCGGAGGGGCAGAGTCTTCCCGCCTAGACCTGACAGTGTCCCCTCACGCGGCAACAACCCCCTCAAGGATTTGCGGTTGGGGTGGCACAAGCGGGGTGAGGCCTCTCACCTTGAGCAGGCCCATGTGAATGAGGAGGCTGGTGAGGAAGGCGTGGCAGTTGAAGGAGGAGGAACCGAAGGCCTTCTTCATCAAGGCGTCTGCAAGAGGTGGCCGGAGGGAGGGGAGATGTGGGCACAGCTCCAGGCTCAGTCACCCCTCGGCCCTTCCCTGGCCTCACACAAAAACAGACTTGGTGACACCACGCACTGTGCCCATCGGGGGACAAAGGTGGGAGCTCGCAGATGCTTCAGCGGGTGGAGGGGCCAGTGGCCGAGGGCCTGGCCACGAGCACTTGTTTCTGTCCTTGGACACAGCTTGGCAACTTCTTCCCCAAAATCCCCGAGGGTGGGATCCCAGGGATAAATGCTGGCTCCAATGTAGCCCCTACCGGTCTTGCCTGGCCTCACTCCCCTGGCTCTGCCCTCCCTCAACACGGCCCACAGTGCCAACATAGACAAGCATCCCCCTACCCATCCACTCATCTCTGCCTTTCCTGTGGGAAGGCCCCTCCTCTCAGCCCAGCCAGACCCAGCCCGGGTGTGAAGGTTGGAGGACCTAAGGTCCAGGTAGTCCTCGTGAAAAGTATGAGGGAAGCAGTTGGGACCTCCCTGGGGCGGGGGAGGCTCAGCTGTTACCCTCTCAGGCAGAATGCCTCCTACAGCCCAGGCCTCCACCAGGCCCGTCAAGGTCCCTGCACCACAAGCTTCAAAAGGCCTGGGAGCTACCTGGACGCAAGTATGTGTCCCTGAGGAAGGCCTGTAAGCTCTGGGCATCAGTTTCCCCGTTAGAAGTAATTAGAGTGGAAACTCCCACCCTGGTCCTCCAGTGCATGACGTGATGAGGACCTGACAGGGGGACTGACTGACTTTGCATCAGCACTGGGACAGAGGGTGACAGTAAATCAGGAAATGTCATCTGGGAGGGCAGGAGCCCTAGGGCCCTGCTGTCACGTTACCTACTGCGTCTTGCACGGCGGTCCTCACTGCGGCTTCTTCCTTGAACACAGAGGACACTTTCAGGAAGGCAGAGACTACCTTCTCTGGATCAGCCGTGTCGGTCTGAGGAGACAACACAGGGGGACTGACTGCCTTGTGCCGCTGCTGCTGGCTAGTGGAGCCCTGGCCGCCGTCCACAGGGCTCCCAGGGGACAAGGACCTCACTGGCAACTCCAGAAGCCAGAGCCCAGGAAGGTCTGGGCTCCGAGGGGCTGGTACCTGTTGGGCTATCAATGTGGAACTCTTGGGTCCCAGGCGCAGCAGCTTCTCTGGAGAGGGGAAGGCGAGGAAGGTGGAGACATCTGTGGGCGGCGGGGAGGACAGGACTGGAGCTGGCTCCTGGGAAAAGAGTGGCAGAGTGTTGGGGGACTCTGCCAAGTCCCAAAGCACATCCTCTCCACCAGCCCAGCCCACCCTGAACAGCTGTGCCTCACTAGCCAGGTAAAGCGCACGGCCCACAACTCTTCCCCCATCGTCCAAGTAGGGGGCGCACAGGTGCTGGCCCTGGCTGGCTCTCAGCCAGGGACCTAAGGAGCCAGGTCGAGTCACCTAGGACTCAATGCAAACCCCCGCAGAAATGACCCGAGCATCTGGACTCAAGGGGATGACCCCCGGGGTCCCGAGTCCAGTCTGGATCAGAAAGCACCAGCGATGCCCGGAGAGCAGAGAGTACCAGGAAGTACTGCCTAGCCACTTGCTTAACTGCTTCCATCAAGTGGAAAAGAAGCCAAATTCAACGAGAGGTGGGGCGAGTCCTCCGGGAGCTTTACGACGGAGCCTATGAGGGAACAGGGATGCGTGAACCGGGGCAACGGACACCAAGTGCCCTGCCACTGGCCCTCACATCAGGGGGTGCCCCAAAAGGTAGCCAAGGCAACCCATGGGTGGGCCAAATTTACCCGAACTGCTTAGTGATGCTTGTTTTTTCCCCACCTAGTTCTTTTAGTAATGTGTGTGTTTGTGTATGTTTTATCGTGTCCTCAATGCAGTAGCATCATGTGAAATTGTAAGTACTAAAAGCTAACAAACATCTCCGTTGGGGTAGAGAGATATAGGAAAGACAGAACGAAGAGGGTGCTTTTCTGTTTGCTCATGTTGGGTGCTGGTGAGTCGAGGCTGACTCGCTGTGAGGCCGTCGGACAGAGCAGAACTGCCCCCGTGGGAGTCAGAGACGTGCATCTTCCTCATCTGTGGGAAGGGCTGGCAGGCACGCTCCTTCCTTTCCACTGACCCCAAACCAGCCGAATCCACGGCTGTCGAATCGATTCCGATTCACAGCCATCCTGAGGTACGCGAACCCTCAGGGCTTGTGACGTGGGGCCCACATCTCCCTGCCTCCCAAGATGCCTCAGGGTTTCACGTTCTGATGCTGGCAAACGGGGGGGAAACTAACTCACCCCGTTGTTAAGGTCTGGGATCTTCCTTGAGGGTGTGCTGGACGCCTCTCCTCGCCCTAGCTGCTGCGGTGGTTCCTCCTCTTCCTCCTCCTCCTCCTCCTCTTCTTCCTCCTCCTCCTCGTCATCATCATCGTCGTCTTCCTCCTCCTCCTCTTCCTCCTCTTCTCCTTCCTCATCCTCCTCTTCATCATCCTCACCTTCGTCATCACTGTAGAGGCAGTTGGCTAAAGCAGGCCCTCCATGCCGAGTGGCCTGGAGCCCACAGAGCCCAGGGCAGGCAGCAGGTAGGGGTGGGGGGACTGGGAGAGGGCAGTTCCCAGGAGGAGGGGCTACCCCATTCATTCTGCAGCCTGCAGAGGGGTCCAGGGTTCAGACCAGAATCACCATCTTGTCACTGTCTCAAAGGAGCTACCCACCCACGGGGGAGAACAACAGCTTTGGTTCACAGTGGACACACCCAAGCTGGGCACCCATGGTGTGCTGAGCACACTGCCCGTGACCCCCAGCTGACCCGGCTCTCAGACCCAGCTACCTGACATGAGAACCACGGCCACGTGGAAGGAAACAGGGCGCTGGCTGATGCGACCCCATCTGGGGTCACCTCCCCTCCACGTGGAGTCCGCATACCAGGGGCCCTTCCTTCCTTCCTGCTGGAACACTCCCACCACCAAGGCCCCCACACTAATGTCCAACTCATTTAGAAGCCATTCTGAGCTCCAAGAAACAAACCCTGCAACACAGGCTCACGGCCATCGAGTCGATGCAGGCTCACCGGGATAGGGGAGCACCACCCTGTGAGCTTGAGACCGTGTAACTTTATAGAGGCCAAAAGCCCTGTCCTTCTCCCAAGGAGCAACTGGTGGTTTCGAACTGCTGACCTTGCGGTGAGCTGCTCAGTATGTCCCAGAACACCACTGGTGCTGCTCTCCGAGTCCACGAACTCGGCCCGACGTTCCTGGTCCCTGAGACCACACACCACCCTGCCACAAGCTCCCTCCCAACTCCCCACTTGAAGGGGACCACCCAGCCCCTCCTAGTAGACAAGTGACAGAGCTCCATCCTGTCTCTCTGTGACCTGCAGTGTGAGGGGAGGAACACAGACAGCCTCGGGCCTCACCCCCCCCCCCCCCGCCCACCACCACTGCTGAGCAGTGCCTGACACACAGATGGAGCTCACTGACATTTCTGGGGCGAGGAGAACCCAACGAGGGGCAGGCCTGCCCTACCTCAGCGAGGCCAGCACCTTGGCCATGTTGCAGTTCTCCAGCACCTCCTGAAGCTGCTCACAGCCTTCTCCCCCCAGGGCATTGCCTGCTCATGGGAGGGACCGGGGATCAGGACAGGGCCCAGGGCCAGCTGGTGTCCCAAACCAGCCCCAGAGTGTCTGCTAGGTTGCCCGGCCCTGCCATGGCTACCGTTGAGGTCCAGCTTCTCCAGCTCGGCCTTGTCCTCCACGGCCTTGGCCACAGCCAGAGCAGCGTCTCTCTTGATTTCGCAGAAGGACAAGTTCAGCTCCTGCAGAGTGAGAGGGAAGCTGGAGACGGCCCCGCACCTGGGCTAGAGGAGAGACTGCATCCCCTAGTCTCAGGCTCCCCACCTGAGGATGGGGCAGGCCAGGGTCTGTCCACCAACCGGGCAAAGGAGGCGGAACACCAACACCAGGTACCCAGTGATGGGTCAGCTGCCAGATGCATTTAAAACCCAGCTGCTGACAAGTGGATTCTGACTCCTGGAGACCTAGGAGGGCATTTGGCGGCTGACCAGTCCTCAATCACCTAGCCTCTGGGAAGACTCAAACTGCCCGACTTCTGGTGGGCAGCTGTGCTCAGTTCATTCACCAGATGCACCAGCCAAAACCAAACCAGCCTGTGCCATGGAGCTGCTCCTCACACGTGGTGACCCTCTGGTGACCTGGCCTGTAACCTCATGGAAGCCGACAGCCACATTTTCCTCTGCACAGTGGCTGAACTGTTCAGTCAGCAGCCAGGTGCACACACCAGGGACCTTCCTGCAGGCACACCCCCCCCCCCGCCCCAAACCCAAACAAAACTCACAGCTGTCAGGAGTCCATTCTGACTCACAGCCACCCACTAGGGCAGGTAGAATGGTCCACAGGGCCTCCCAGACTGCGCCGATGCTTAACCCACAGGGTCACCTGATCCCCAGACACTCACTGCATCTGGTGAGACTGTCCCGGTTACTGCCATCTCCCCCACAACCCCCCAACTTGAAAAAGGCAGAAGGTTGAGGAGACTTGTTCAAAATCACAGCTGGGAGCTGGGAGAACTGGGCTCTGGAGTCAGGCCTCCGACCTTCACAGACTCGACCCCTCTCCTGGACCTGGCTCCCCACCCCAGCCCGGAGTGAAGACGGCAGGGTCAGGCACCTTCAGCTTGGGTAGGCCCCCTCGGACTGCATCTGCAATGGCCACGGCCCCTCTGGAGCGGACCAGACAGTCCCCGAAGTTGATCACCTCCACCTGCCGCAAGGTCTTCAGGGTCTGTGGAAAGGAAACGTTCCGGATGAGGCGCAGGCCCAGCCAGCTCTCTGGAACAGCCAGAGCTCCCTGGAGGCACATGTGACCCCCCACTGCCCCCACACCCCTTTGCTTAAACCCTCAAGGCTCCCTATCACCCAGGGAGAGAAGGGCTCAGGGAGGCACGCTGGCACCAAGGCTGGAGTGAACAGCCACCTGCCCTGTACCCCCATCTCTGGGCCTTCGCACAGGCTACTGGCCTCCCTGCCTGACGCTCCCTACTATCTGTCCGAAGAACAAGCCGTACAGCTTGGCCCAGTGCAATCTCTCCCCAGCAGCCTGTCCTAAGTCCGACTGGAAGCCCAGCCTTAGTCTACCTGCCTGCCCACACTTCTCTGCTAATACCCGGCCTCGGAGCCTCGCAGCCCCTCTGCACCTGGAGCATCTGACACCCGGCCACCGTGCTCGGAGTTCTGGACTTCAGTCTAGGGTCTCCTTATGGCCGGTGTTTTCGATAGGGAGCACAGGGGCGGGCACCAGACAGGGCCTCAGCAAACAGCTATCCAACGAGGAATGAAACCCAGACGGGGCTGAGCAGCCTGGGGCCACAGGAGACCAAGCTAAGCTCAGGGTGAGGGAGGCACCCACACCCAGCGCTGCCCAGAAGGGCAGCCTGTGAGAGACGACCCTGCCTTAACACAGTCAAGCTGGCGAGATCCAAGGGGAATGGTGGCTGAGGAGGGCAGTGCACCCCCTGCCCCTGCTCCCCCGGAGGACACCTCACCTCAGCCATGGCCACCGCCCCCTTCTCAGTGAAGGTGTTGTCGTTGAGGTTGATGACACGCAGCAGGGGGTTGATGGCAAAAGCCTGGGCCAGGGCCAGGACACCAGGGTGATTGATCCCGTTCTGTGGCATGTGTACCTCCTCCAGGGTCCCGATGACCTGAGTTGGGGGAGGGCAAAGCCAGGTTTTCCAAAGGGAAACATCGCTGCCATTGCGCGTGAAGCCAGCTCCAGGAGCAGGGGCAGCCCCTCCCTGCCCACAGCTCGGCGGCGGGTCAGCATAAACACGTCTGCAGCAACTCTCCGCAGAGAGGCTCAGGCGCTGAAGCTTGCTGGCTTACAGTCACAATCCAAGAAAAGCCTGCAAGAGATGGAAGATGGAAATCCCCCACTCACAGGCCACAGCGGCCAGAGGAGGGGCAGGACCACTCACCCCAAAAGCTTCCGCCAAGGCGGTGGCTCCATCGTTCTCCAGACGGTTCCTGCCAGCCACGAAGACCTTCAGGGCCAGCGGCTTGCCTTGGCCACTGGATTTGTGGTGACACTCGGTCAGAGCTGCCGCCAGGATCTGTGGGGAAAGGCAGGGCCCGCCCGTGGGCCGGGGCTCCATCACCCTACGGTGACATCACCGCTGGTGGCGAGGAAGGAGCTAGCACAGGAGCCCAGCCCCGACTGCTCACTCCGACGGCTTTTTCACGGCCGGAGCAGCTGTGCGCCTCGGTTCCTCAAACAGGGAGTCACACTGACGCATGTTGTGTTTGGAGTCTCCGCAGTGCATGCCCTCCAGGCCGGGCTCACTCAGGCACGGATGCCCTCAGCTCGGCACTGCGAGGTCAGTGTGAGTCGCTGGCCCGGGTCGCTTCCCATGTCCTGGGGCAGGGCCGCTGGCAGGTAGCCCCCCGCAGGGAAGCACCTCGGTTCCTAGGCCTGGGACTCTGCTGGAGAGTCTGGGATCTGGGATAAAGGTACAAATCCCACATCCCACTGACAGGATTGCAGAAGCTCCATGGCTTAAGGCCACACAGACTCATCTGGAAAATGCAGCCAGCATCCTCAGTGTGGATGGGGAGGTGACGCTAGTGAGACATTAATCCATCTGCAAGCAAGGTCAGTCCTTGCATCCCTGTCTTTCTTCCCATATCCTTATGCTGAGAAGGGATCAGACTGTGTGTTGGGAAGGGGGGGAGGGCAGAGAAGCAGGGAATATAGCCAGGGCCAGGGCAGTCTCCAGGAGAACTACGGGGGCTAGCAGGGCCGGGCAGGACAGCAACGGGTGGCCAGGCCTCCCTGGGTGGACGCACACACACACAGGTCTTGCCCCAGGCTCTGCCGGCTCTTCTAAGTGCACAGCAGGTCTGGGGAGGGGAGAGCCTAAGCCTGTGTGTTTCAGAGCCAGCCGGTCAGAGCATGGAAGTGGCACGTCCTCTATGTTGCCAAGGCAACAGTAGAGCTGAGGACAGTTGCTTGGCAACCCCATTCTCCTAGACTTCATCTCCTCTCCCACAAGCCACGGGCTCTGAAGCCTTTCCCCTTTGAAGTGAATCACAGACAGGCAGTCATTCCAGACAGGGGGTGTCCAGGGGCCCGTGCCCCAGACAGGTGCACACAGAGCCGAGGCCGATGGGGAGGGGCCGGCCAAGGGGCCGAGCTGGCACCCACCTTGCCTCCACCGATGCCCATGCCGCAGTTGTTGAGCTTGAGTTCTCGCAGGGTGAAGCAAGCCGAGCTCTTGAGCAGGACCTCAAAGCCGTGTACGCCGTCAGGTCCGAAGGCATTGTCACTCAGGTCCAGCTCCACCAGCTGGGCCCCGGCCGTGATGAGCCCTGCCCCGAGTGATTTCTGGGCACAGAGGGGACCTCGTCAGGCTGACAGGTGCTGCTTCTGCACCAGGCCCCGCCTCAGGGGCTGGCACAGAGCTGTCTAATGGTACACGGCTGTGGGCCCACTCAGCTAGGGGGATAGGGGTGCAGGTGCGGGGGGAGGAAGGACTTCTGTATACCCATTGCTGTTGCGTCAATTCTGACTCCTACTGGCCCTACAGCAGTTCTCAACCTGTGGGTCGCGACCCCCTTGGGGGTCACCCGATTTATAACAGCAGCAAAATTACAGTTATGAAGTAGCAATGAGAATAATTTTGTGGTTGGGGGTCACCACATGAAGAATTATATGAAAGGGTCTCAGCATGAGGAAGGTTGAGAACACCTGGCCTAGAGGATAAAGAACGGCCCCAGAAGGTAGTTTTCAAAGCTGGCCCTCAGGGACCCCATTACGGCCTGTCACTTCGGTAACTTTGAGTTTTCACTCAATGGGGACTTCTAGAAGTGAGGTTGACACCTGAGGTCTCTAGAGCCAGCCCCCCACCCCTCCAAGCTGGCCAGATGAATGAAAAGCAGAGAAGGAACCTCGCAGCTCAAGGGAGGCCCTCAAAAACCAGAGGCCGCCGTGCTGAGCACCAGTACCGCTGAGGGGCTGAGCTGTGTGCCAGACCCGGGACTGTGGGGTGCCTCCTACATGTGCGTGCGCACGCCAACACACACACGCACGCGCACGCACACGCACGAGAGGGGAAACTATGCCAGAAGCAGTGGGAGAGCGGTCTTGATGAGACAGACAGGGCGAGGCAGAGAGAAAGCTGGGGTGGCCACAGCTGGTGGCATGAGAGAACACAAAGCCCAGGGTGCAGGGAAGGTGCTGGGAGAAACTAACAGGAGGCCTTCCTCCCACGGGGGCCTGGCGTGGGACACTGACTCCGGCCTTCGCCACCTGTCCTGCCGTCACCCAGAGAGCAGGCATCCTGCCGCGGGGGGGCTGTTGAGCCTCTCCCGGACCTGTCTCCAGAAGGAAGGTGATGTGAGTACAAGCCTTGCCCACTCACCAGAGCTGGCGGGATCTCCGACCTCAGCCTCCCGGTGAACATGTCGCTCCAGTGGCATCGCTTGGGAAGAGGAGGAAAAGAGGAGTGAGCGGAGCCTCTCAGGGGCACCCCGACGCCCCTGCGGCCAGGAAGCATGAGGGACTCGGCCTGGAGACCCTTCCTCTGTGTGGCCTGCTGGTGCCCAGAAGGGGACATCAGCTGTCAGTGAAGAGACATGTCCCCGGCCCCATGATCAAACTGGGCTGAGAACCCACCCCAACTCCTGGCCCAGTGCTCTTTCTCAGGGCGTTTCCCCGGAGCCAGGGGCTCTGTTTTCAGGCCTCCAGCAGCAGCTCAGGACAGGCCGGCTGCTCCATCCCACACTGATACTTCCTGCTTATCTGCCTTTTTAAGGCGCCTGCAGGTGGCAACAGTGTCCAACTAACAGGGAATCCACTATTTTCTATCTTTTTGGTTATGTTGCATTTATGGAAAGAGATAATATCTTTCCATTTACAGAAGGGATTATGTGTGCTTTTGAACTCTTTAAAAGTGAGTTGGTTTAAAGATAATAGTAAGTTATTGTCATCGAAGGTGACAGAACCGGGAACCCTGCGGGCCAGCACATGCCCTATTCCCCCATCTTGGCTGGCTCTGCCCACCCATAAAACACAAACCCCAACAGCGGTGGCTCAGGCCTTCCCTGGACCAAACTTGGGAACGATGGCCTGCACTTCCCTTTCACCTGAAGATCCAGTCCCTAAAACTGTATGTGACCAGATTCCACCTGAAGGACCGACCGTTGGTTTAGCCAAGAACGGGTGGGTCTTTCTATCAAGCAACCCACTCTGGCCTGCCTGTGGTCCAACACTCCCACATTGGGGTGTTCTGGGGGTGCCGCCAGGCCTGGGGCCACGAACATGAAGCCACCCCAGGCGTGAATCCCTCACAGATGTGGCATCTCGCCCCGAAGCTGCCCAATGCCAACTCTGACAAGTTGGGCATCAGGGCTCCAGGGCGCAGGCGCGGCTTCCCATTCTGACCAGAACCCAGGCCTAGCCAGCCCAGACCCCGCACTGTGCCCCTCTGGCACTTTCCCTTTGAAATGCGGCTGTACCACAGCTCCAGGCAGACCTGGAGGAGGACATCGAGGGTCAGGGGAAAGAGGAAGACTCTCCACAAGACACTGTGACGCAGTGACTACAACAGGCTCAGTGGCGACGGCAACCACCGTGCTGGATCGGGCAGTGTTTCATTCTGTTGTAAGGAGCCTTGCCAGGAGTCTGAACCAACCTGCCCGTGCCTAAACAGCAGCTCTCTGCGCCAATGAACTCGCCTTCCTACCTGGCTGCCTTCCTTCCTGCTGGTAAGACATGTGATCAGGTACAGTTTATGCTCACTGGGCCAACTTCTCTGTCAAGGCCTGACCTGACAGGGGTGTGGATGGTGACAAGGACAGATAGCATCTTGTCTTTCACAGCAGTTGCCCCAGGAAGTCTTTTGCACTCCTAAACCCATCTCAGTGTCTGCTCCCTCGGGGATCTAAATGGACCCGTCACACAGGTGAGAGGCCCTGGTCATGCTGAGGCTCTGGGCAGGCAGAGGTGACTGCAACAGGGCAAGGGACCAGGGAGGGCTGGACACCTGTTGGTCTCACCTTCAACTCCGATTTCTTCTCCAAGGCTTTGGCGATGACCTTGGCCGCTTCCACGCCCACCGTGTTGCCCTCTAGACGCAGGGCCTCTAAGCCATCAAATTCTTCGATCTCTTTAATCACGTCTTTAGCTGCCCAGGACCAAAGTAGAGACGTCAGACTTTGGGGAATCACAAAAAAGATAGGTGGGAGATAAACAAGCTTGCTATCACACAGACTCCCAACAGTTTGTGTGCTGGCCAGGTGCCAGCCCTGGCGGACAGAGGGAACCCAGGCAATTCCTCTGGGAGGAGTCAAGATGTTTGGGGACAGATGAGAGACAGCCTGCTGAAGACTTGGCTGAAGACAAGGTCGAGAAGGGCGACAGGCAGCCCAGCCAGAGGACCAGCCCACACAATGGTCCTCTTCATTCATTATCAAGAATCCAGGGAGGAGCTCTCTTAGTTTACTCTGCTGAAACCCCCACATTGCCAGAGCAGCCCTTAAGAGAAGGGAGGTTCTTTCAGCAGGACACAAGACACAAACCAGCACACTGCAGCCGGGATGAAGGATAAGAGAATGTGCATTTGATTTGGAAACTATTTACGTGCTGATGAGAAGTAGAGAAAGCCTTTCTCTAGAGCAGTGGTTCTTAACCTATGGGTTGAGACCCCTTTGGGGGTCGAACAACCCTTTCACAGGGGTCCCCCAATTCATCACAGTAGCAAAATGACAGTTTGGTAGCAATGAAAATAATTCTATGGTTCGGGGGGTCACCACAACATGAGGAACTTTTTAAAAGGGTCTCGGCATTAGGAAGGTTGAGAACCACTGCTCTAGAGCCAGTGCCTGGAATTTGATGATTCAATAGCACTTGGTCTCATCATACTTTAAAAAAAGTTCTACATTGCTATGGTTTGAATTATTGTCCCCCCACACACACATCCCCAAATTATGCTGCAATTCCTAAGCTCTGCACTTGCAGATGAGAGGATATGGTGGCAGTTTGCTTTCCTAGAGATCTGAAAGCTTTGCAACCCGATGAGGCGGTTCCACCCTTGTCATACAGGGTCATGTGTCATGTGTGGGAAAAGGAACCTTGGAGTAGGGGGGTATGCTGTGGGCTGCTAACTTCAAGGTCAGCAGTTCGAAACCACCAGCTGCTCCGCAGGATTAAAGATGAGGCTTGCTACTCTTATATAGCTTTGTAGTCTGGAAAACCACAGGGGGCAGTTCGACAAGGTTACTGTGAGTTGGAATCAACTCAGGTGTGTGTGTGGGAAGGGAGTCAATGGCCATTGATCTGGTTTGGGTATATATACTATGAATTCTTACTTGGGGGTGGGGAGTCGTTGTGGCTTAGTGGGTCACAGTTGGGCTGCTAACCACAGGTCGGCAGTTCAAAACCACGAGTCTAGGATAGGAATCTAATTATTAAAACTTTAAAAAAGGAATTCAGCTATGTTTAGGAATGAAGGGGGGTGGGGCGGAGCAGAGGCGGAGAGAGTGCCAGAATAAACAAGAGGCAGGTCCCTGGGCTGTGGTCACAAGGATGTGGTTTTCTTCTCTCCACTGCTTTGTATTCGACACTGAACAGGCTTTACTATGGTCACCTGAAGTCCCATCAAACAAAACAACATCGAGTCTGGCTACCAGACAGGGAGAGGGAGTTGAGGGAAGACAGACCTGTGCCGGGAGACACCATGTGAACCTGACCTTCGAGGCTGTGGGGACCACAGCAGGGCCTTGGGAAAGGCTGTGACTTGTAACCCGGGGATTGGGGGGGTGGGGGGGGAGGGCTGACAGCAAGCTGTCCTGGCTTGGGGTGGAGGGGGTCTGCTCTTGGACTGAAGGAAGGTCCCGAGGTCAGCCTGTGCTTTGTGGCATGACACCTTTGCCTGAGCTCCCTAACCTAGTCAAGCATCCCGGCCACCAGGCTTCACACCCACGGGGCCCTCACAGCCCTGTATGGGTTACAACTGCATGGTCTTCTCACAGGGCCAGGAGCTGCGCTGCTGAGGGAGTGGACTGGGTGGTGGCCTTTGCTCTGCCCTCCGTCCTCGGAGAGAAGCACACGGAATACCCTGAGGCCAAGAGTCATCATTCTAACTTGGGCACCAGCACTTGGCACAGAGGAGGGCCCTTCGGAAGGCCGGGAGGGCAATGGAATGAACTAACAAGGGGACTGTCCGTTCACACTCCTGAAGCTCCTTGGGATTAACTCCCCCCCCACCACCACTGTTCCCCCCGGGGCGCTCCTGCTATGTCTAGTTTACAGAAGAGCACACCGAGACACACAGACGTGAGCGACTTGGACTCACACAGCTAGGAAGCAGTGGCCAGAGTGCATTTGATGACAAAGCAGACCGGGCAGGTCGGAATCTCCCCTGCTTCCCAGAGGGGGAACGACAGTTTCAAGGGACAAAGCAATTGAGGTCGAGAGTTCAGGGGAGCACGGAGCCAGGCTTCAGGCTGGTTTCCAGCACAGAGCCTACAAGCTCTTCACAAACACTTCCTGCTGTGACCACCACGGACTTTTCAAGCCCCTCGCCCCGGCCACCGTCTCCCAGGGGCCACTCTGGGGCTGCAAGTCCAGGACACCTGTTGCCCAGGGAGAGGCTGAGGGCTAGGAGGTAAACCTCACGGCCCTGGGGAGACCTGTCTCCTGGTTCACACTCGGCCGCCTGAGCTAGTCAATGGCAAGGTGGCAGCGCAGTGTCCTGAGATGCGCCTCCACTCAGGCTGTCTCAGCTACAGTAGCCCCTAGTTCCTCAAACTCAGCCCTGTGAGGTAGAGGGGGTTGTCATAGCAAAGCCCCAGCAGAGCAGGAAAGACAGCAAAACAGGGAGAGCATAAAGAAGGAGGGGGTTCCCAGGCTGGGCCCCAGGCTCCCTGACAACCCCACTGTTGGGAGGTACTCTGCTAGGAATATCTCCCCCACCTGCACTGCCTCGTGGATGAGCAAGCTCGCGGGCAGCTCCTTTGCCATAGAAAGCCCTCCGTTGGCCCTGAGCGAGGCTCTAGAGGACCGGTCAGCCTCACTGTGGCCTCCTCAGGCAGTCCCTCCCAATCAAGCAAGCTCCTCAGCAGGGCATTCCAGGGCCTCCCAGTGGGATTCCAGCACCTAACAGATTCCCTGTGCCGGAACTCTAGTCTCCTTGCCTAGAATGCCCCTTCTCCAAGCCTCCTTCAAAAATCCCCAATGTCCGACTCGCGGCAATCCCATACAGGGTTGTTCCCAAGACGGTCCTTCTGTAGGAGAGCAGGCAGCCTCCTCGTCCCCGGTTCTCCAAGCACAGCTCGAACACCAACCCGCCCACGGGCACTTGCCAAACCCTCCCACCCTCCACCTTGTTCCCAGTGCCCTTGTTTGTGTCTCTGGAGTTTGTTTCTTGATATCACGTGGGGACCTCATTCCTCCCCTAGGTTGTGAGCTCCCTAAGGCAGAGGCTGTCGAAGGACATACCCGGCAACCCTCAAAGGGGGGCACACATGGAGTCCACGCTGGTGAAGCAAAAAGGTCACTCGCATGGACTTTAGAGCTAGGCAAACTTGAGTTCGAATCCCAGATCCCTCACGTACAGCTGTGTCCTCAGCTAAGTTTTCTTATTGCCCTGAGCCTCAGTTTCCTAATCTGCGGAAAGGAGCTGAAACGCGTCTTTGCCCCTTCACCTTCCCTACCAGGCGCCAAGGGAGCACTTATGGCCTGGGCTTCTGAATGCAAGCCCAGGCTCACTGAACCTGGGAGATCCGCCACTTCACAGCAATGGGGGCTCAACTGGACCCCGGCTTGGCAAATTTCCCAGCAGTACGACCTTGGGCAAGCTGTTTAGGCCTCCCCAGTCTTTGTTCCTCATTTACAACACAGCAGCCTAGCCCTGGTCCCCAGGGACGACTTGAGGATCAAAGCAGTAACGCCTGGGGAGGCATCTGTTTGCTCCTGGGCCCCAGAGAGAGGTTAGAATGAGCATCACCCCGCACCACACACCCAGCAACTTGGGGCCTCCCAGCTGGGAGATGGGAGCCAGCCTGCCTCGCACCAGGTTGCCCAGGCAAGCCTGGGCTGGGCTCCCTAGTTGAGTCAGAGCCCTAAGGATCCTCCCTAACCCTTATGTGGGCACCTTCAGTCCCAAGACGCATGCCAGGTCCGTGACAGCCAGGTTTGGGCCAGCGACAGGGAGAAGAGGGTCTTTGCCATGGTCAGTGAGGGCACTCTGCCATCCCAGAGCCCTGCCCCCTGACAGGGGCCTCCAGCCCGCTCTTTCCCCTCCCCCTGAGGCCCAGCACTAGAGTTTGAATGCAGTTCCGGGACCACTGCACCCAAGTCAGAAAGTAATCTTGGGACTGCCACTAGTCAACCCCCTCATTACAGCCACCTTCCTCTGAGAGCTAAGGAGCCCTTCTGTCGGCCAGTCTCAGCAGTCACGGGCAGGCCACTGAGCCTCATTCCCCACCACACAAACCAGGGAAAGCCACTGGGACAAGGGAGTTAGAAGAGGCGGCCGCCCAGCGAGCATGGAGTGAGTGTCCCTTCAAACCACTGTCCTCCCAGGCCGTGTGGGGAGGGACTCACCATCTTCTGCAGTATTGAGCTTGAGGCTCTTGCCCTTGAAACTCAGCTGTCCCCCGGCCACCTGGGTTTGGGCCAGCGTCTCTGCCAGCTTAGCAATGTCTTCGGAAGCCATGCTGGCCACACGGGTGGGCTCCCCTGGAGACCTGCAAACTGAAGGAACACACATACCACTGAGAGCGGGCAATCTCCCAAGGCTTCTGGCTGAAGGGATAGGCTTGGATAGCAACCATCTTATGGACCTAGCACCACCTGTCCCTGCCGAGACCCCAGGGCAACAGCACGAGAGACGCTGCCCTTCTAGAAAAATGGGGGGGGGGGGTGTCACAAAGCAGAAAAATCTCATTCGAGCCTCTGAGGAGTTGTCATCACCCAACAAGTTCTCCTCCACCCGGCGGGAGGCCACTGGGCTCTGCCCGCACTGGGCGGCCCTGGAGCCCCAGCTCCGAGTACACACCCGCCAGATCATCTTGGCTGCTCTCTTTTTGAGGGTCCCACTCCTCAAAAAGGACACAGATGGCTACTGGGTCCAGGTCATCCATCCCAGGGAGTGCTCCACCGCCCAGGCTGGCATGACTCTGGGAGTGGGGCACAGGGCTGGGCCCACGGCACACCTGGTTCTAACCTTGGCCAGGAGGCTGGGTGGCCACATGGCCAGGCCTCAGGGGTTCCTAGGAGACCAGAGTAGTCGACATCACACAGCCACCATCACAATAGGGCAGGGACAGAGCCGCTGGGCAAAAGGAGCTTCCAGGCTGGGGGCTCGGCAGACTGGCTGAAAAAGCAGCTCCATTTCTCCAAAGAGGAGATGGCCGGGCATGGGGGGCAGAGGGGGACACCAAGGAAGCGAGCGGATGTGGGACACAGGATTGGGAGAGGGAAGAGAACAGCTAGTCGAGACAGAATTGGGAGGTACCCATGGTGTGATTCCTCCCCAGAATGCCTCCCCCACGCTTCTCTTCCTCAAAACGCAGCTCTGAGGGTGTCCCAACCCACCCACTCCGCCAGAGCTCCTCTGGGCCCAAACTGCCAGCTTCCCACTCCCTTCTAATGCACACCCTCACTGCCCTGGCTTGTCCACGTTTCTGTTTTTTATTGATAAGCCCAGGTTAATTCTCCTGGCTTTAATTCTTCCCAACCACTCATTTATTCAAAAAGTATTTACAGATCATCCCTCTATGTTCAGAGGAGCCCCGGTGGTACCGTGAGTAAAGTGACCAGATGGGAACCAAAAGGTTGGTCGTTCAAACCCACCAGCTACCCTGAGGGAGACAGATGTGGCAGTCTGCCCATGCCAAAATAACAGTCTTGTAATCCTATGAGGCAGTTCTATATTGCCTTACAGGGTTGCTAAGAGGCAGGGTAGACTCCAAAGCAACAGACGCTTCGTTATTTTTTCCTGTTTCTGACTCTGTGTTGGACATTGTTCCAGGTACCAGGGGGCAGCAGTGCATCATTCTAAAGTAAGCTTATATTCTAAGCACAGGAGGTAGTGACAGGAAACAGGGATGGGGCTAGAAATGGTGAGCAATTAAAGGTAGAATGGTTTGCTAAATGTTATTGTCAGGGAGGCCTTGTTTAAGTGTTAAGAAGTGGAGGAAAAAATATGGGCTGAAGGCTCCCTGGGATCCAGCCCAGCAGGTTATGGGGAAGAGCATTCATGCAAAGGGACCCACAAACATGAAGGCTCTTAAAGGGGGTCCCAAGTGGACCAGTGGAGAGTTGGAGGAAGCGCAGGGAAGCTTTCCAGCCCGAGCAATGAGGGAGAGATGAAGAGGTTTCCAGAATGCCCAAATCACAAAGGCCATTCAAATATGGCCCTTATAAGACAGCAGCACAGAGAGCACTGTGATGTGACCTTCCCTATGTTTGACGGGATCTGGCTCTGTGTGAGACTCAGGACCGGGGCTTCAGAAGGACCCAGCGAAATGGAATGAAAACGACCCCACCACCTCCTGCAGTCCTGGGACAGGGCAGTCTGAGGCCAGAAGCCAGACCTTCCCAGCGGGAAGGGGTCCACCCCCAGGCCGGCCGGCCTCTCCCACCCATTCTAAAGAGCCAAAAATATATATATCGAAGCACGGAAAAGTGAATTGATTTGGCCAACGTCGGCAAGGGGTCAGCAGCAGAGCCATGCCCCTCAGTATATAAAGAAACAGCCGCCTCCCTGTCGGCAGCACGGGCACCTTCTCAGGTGCACATCCCGAAGGCCAGCAGGGACCCCCGGCGACGCGCGGGGCTGCGGCGCCCTCCGCGGGGCGTGGGCCCTGGGGAGGCGGCGACGGGCGCGCCGCGCGAAGCCAGGCCTTCGGTGACAGGCGGGCGGCGCGGGAGCCCCACCCGGATCCCCCGCGGCCCCGCAACGCCCTCGGCGGCCAGCGACGCCAGCGCAGGCAGCTGCCGGCTGCACGGTCCGGAGGGTCGGACGTCCTTTCCGAGTCTGTGTCGCCCTTTGTGAAAAGGGCCGGGACCCTCCGCCCCACGCCACCTCCGCACTTGGTCAGCGCCGGCCCCCGCGGGCACCACGCCGTCCTGGGCTGCTTCCTGGGCCGCCCGGTCCCCGCGCTGCCATCCCAGCAGGTGAGGGGGCAAAGGAAAGAAATCCCGATCCTACCGTAAACAGGCGGCGCCGCCGCGTGGGGCACCCGGAGCGCGCGCGTCAGCCCCGCGGGGCGGGGACGGGCAGGGTCCGGGTCCGGTCAGGTCCGGGTGGCCGCCTCTGGACCCAGGGGTCTCAGTGCTCCGTGCACGCGTCTGTCCGCCCTCCTAGAGCCGCTCGCCGCTCGCGGTTCAGACACCACCTGCTCCCCACACGGCGGCGGATGATGGCGGCGGGGGAGGATTTTTGAAAGCCGGCAGTTTCTTTGCTTCGATTTGATTTGTTCGAGGCCCAGGATGGCCTCCCCTTTCTGCGGCGCGCCTGGCCTATCGGGTAAGGTAGTTCAGGTCTCCTGAATGGGGCCTGGTTGGCGCGGCAGGAACGCCCAACTACGAACTACCTGACCCATGATGCACCGCGCCCCGCCGCTCTTCTTTGCCCTCCCAGTTCGGCTCTGGCTCAGTCTTGGAAAGACCACGGAGCGGCGCTTAACCCCGAGCATTCTGAGAGACTACAATTCCCATGATGTCTTGCGGCTGAGGCGACACAGTCTTTCCGGACGTGTGCCTATTCACAGAACTTGATGGACGATGGCTGAGGCTGCCATAGGCTCGCGGCTGGAACATTTCAGGAACATTCGATATGCATTTCCTAAAAGAAAAAGTTCGTCTTTTCTGTCCCCATCAAATCGAAAGAAAATCCGAAGCCTTTCACATAAATACTCACAAGTTATTTGGTAATTAAAAAGAGGAATCAGGATCTTTTACAGGAGAGAAACTCCAGAAACCTTTGACCCAGTGATCCAAGCTAACACGAAACGGAGCTCGTGAGAGAAGAACACAGCATCACCATCCTTGCCTGTCCGACAACGCATAAAATGAGCCTAATCAGAATGCAACATCAGACACCAAAATTGAGGGACTGTTCTGTATCCCTTCCTAAAGGATTGCTGAATCTGAATCCACTCGACCACAATGGGTATTCTTCCTGTAAGATCGCTAGGAGTTGGATGGACACAGCCAAAGTGAACGAAAACATAAACTGTTTCAGATTATACACTAAAAAGTTACAGTGACTAAATGCAACAGTGGTCTTGAATTGGATTCTAGGGGAATGGTGATATAAAGGACAACATGGAGGCAATTAGCAAATTTGATATTAGATCCATAGTATTGATGATTGTGCTGGTTTATGTAAGAAATCACCCTGGATCTTGGGAACTATACCAAAACCCCACTACCAATTAAATGGATTCCAACTCATAGTGACTCTGTATTGTTTTCTGAGGCTGTAAGTCTTTTCAGAAGCAGACAGCCTCGTCTTTTTCCTGTGAACCAGGACTCAAAAGGGGAGGCAAGAGAGGGAAGATCATCATCCTTGGCAAATGAAGACACTGTGGCTGAAGTCCAGGAACTTGTGGAAGAAGCCATAGAAACACCATTAATGGGAGTGCTACTGAAGTTGGCATCTCACGGGGCTCAGCATTTTCAATTTTAAACAGACATCTTATCCTCAGCAAGCTTTGGGCCCGATGGGTGCCAGAAGCTTTGTGCAGAGATCAGCGAGCTCTAAGTGCTGATCTTCCCGTCAGTCTCGTAAGCAAGATAGAAGCGAATGAAGACAATCTTATGGAATGAATCATGATCAGGGACAAGTCTTGGATTGACCAAGGTGATCCAGAGAGCAGCTTCCAATCAAAACAGTGGCTTCCGAGGGAATCTGCTGGGCCAGTTCCATTCAAGGCAGAGAGGTGAGCTCAGAAGGGGGTTGAGTGACCGTCCTGTGGAGTTCCAAAGGGGTCATCTTGAAGGACCCCCGGTGGCATCGTGGGATAAGCAAGCATTCGACTGCTAACCTCAAGGTCAGCAATTCAAACCACCCACTGCTCTGCAGGAGAAAGATGAAGCTGCGTGCTCCCTAGGATTTACAGTCTCAGGGAGCCTAAGTAGAGATCTACTGTCACCTGTAGGGGCACTAGAGTCAGATTTTACTTAGCAGCGAGTGTAAACCTCGAGAGATTTTCTTGAAGGATGCAAGATGATCATGAAGGGTTATGAGGAAGTTTTAAGAAAGTTGAAAGCTGCAGTGGTGAGGAAAAGGCCAGAAAATATTTTCTATCAAGAGAGCACCCCTCCCCTACTCATTTTTCCAGGACAGCAAGAACTGTCCAGTAGGAAGGCTTTATTGGGGAACATTTCCCATCCACCCTACACCCCTGTTCTTGTCCCAGGAGACTTCCTTTCCCCCCAAGTTCAAACGATATTTCAAAGGAACATCATTTTAGCCCCTCAAGGATGTCTGCTGTACAGGGTCCAGACCAAATCCAGGGATACATATGGTAGCCAACTAAAAAGGAGGTGGGGAAAGGGGGGAAAAGAAAGAAGGAAAGAAATAGGTAGCGGGGGCACAGGGTATTAACCCACTGAAGGGGAGGGTATTGTTTATATCTCCACAGGATAAGAGGGACCAGACTTCAACCCAGTGCTCCAAGATGTGAATGCAACATGCTGGCCATGGAGTAGGGAACCAGTGGAGAGGTCTGAGGGGCTGGCCCCAATCCTAACTACATGGACACCTGCCCTTCCCTCCAGAAGAATTTATTTCAGAGGATAGCACTAAATAAACCTACAGCTCCGGGAGAGAGACATGTCTGATCAGAGCACATGGGCGCAAATGAAGGGGGAGCACATCCTGGCTCACCAAGCCTTGAGGATGATATTTCCTCTCAGAGCAGGCAATCCACAGAGAAGACCATATGGTCAGCCACACTATGAGACACAACATCCCTCACTGACCCACAGCCCTACAGGGGACAACACTGGAGACACAGTGTGGGAATTCCGCCCGATCGGATCCCACCACACCAAGGGAAAACACTAAGGGTGTGAAACAGAACAGCAAGGAGAACAAAGCAATGAAGTCCCTAGGGAATACCAAAAATAGACTTTGGGGCCAAGGCATGGTGCCCCAACAGACTCGACCAGAAAACACTCCTAACGGCCAAAAAACAGTCCTTGAACTAACTATAAGCTTTTCTTTCTTGTGTTTTGTTTTGTTGTCACTGGTTTGTTGTTGTTTTGTTTTGTTTTATTTTGTTGCTTGGTTTTGCTCTGTCTTGTTTTTGTACATGTTATTATCTCCGCAGGTCTGTCTAAATAAGATAGATTGGATGAACAATCTGGAGGAGAAAACAACAGGACCGACAGTTTGGGGGGGGGGGGCGAGGTATGGGATATGGGAGAGGGGGAGGTGGGGGGAAAGGTAGTGGTGTTAACAAGCCCAGAGACAAGGGAACAACAAGTGATCCAAATCGGTGGTGAGGAGGGTGTGGGAGGCCTGGTAGGGTGTGATCAAGGGCAATGTACCCAAGAGGAATTACTGAAACCCAAATGAAGACTGAGCATGATAGTGGCACAAGAGGAAAGTCAAAGGAAATAGAGGAAAGAGTTAGGAGGCAAAAGGCATTTATAGAGGTCTAAATAAAGGCATGTACATATGTAAATATATTTTTATATGATGATAGGGAAATAGACCTATATGCATATATTTATAGGCTTAGTATTAAGGTAGCAGATGGACATTGGGCCTCCACTCAAGTACTCCCTCAATGCAAGAATATTTTTTCTATTAAATTGGCATTCTATGATGCTCACCTTCCCTATACAATCGCTGAAGACAAAGCAGGTGAATAAGCAAATGTGGTGAAGAAAGTTGATGGTGCTCAGCTATCAAAAGAGATAGTATCTGGGGTCTTAAAGGCTTGAAGGTAAACAAGCAGCCATCTAGCTCAGAAGCAACAAAGCCCACATGGAGGAAGCACACCAGCCTGTGTGATCACAAGGTGTTGAAGGGATCAAATATCAGGCATCAGAACAAAAAATCATATCATTGTGAATGGGGGCGGCGGGAACGGATACAGAGTGGAGACCTGAAGTAGTTAGTCTATTGTGCCAGCCTGGCTGATAAACACATGTGGGATTAATTGAAGGGCAGAGAGAGAAATGGATCGGCGAACTTCACTTTTCTTGCTTCTCGCTCTTTGATCATCGGACCAGTGTGCAGCTGCCTTGCTTGTTCTGTGCCTCAATTTGCAAGCTACACTACCTGTGAACTGTGTCACTGTAATCTGAGGTCCCTTTAAGATTTCCTTCCCCATACAATTGGAATTTACATCTTTTGAGCTGGGGACTGACTGTTGGTGAGCTGGCTGACAGTTGGTGACCTGCCTTGCTCTTTGCTGCCTGTGCCAGGATAGCCTGGATCTCTCTACAGAGGACTACCTGGCAGCCCTCAAGACTTGAAGGACTGCCAGTGTCTCACAACTCTCTCTCGGGAGTGTGTTGCACTGAGCCATTTGTACTCCTTTATAACTTAACTGTTCATTTCTTGTATTATATATCTATCTTTATAAATAAATAAATAAATATATATATATATATATATATATATATATATATATATATATAATTATTAGCAATCTGGTTTTGTCTCTCTTGAGAACTCTGTCTAACACAAGACCCAAAGCCCATTTATAGGCCACTGGACATCCCCTTACAGAAGGGTCTCAGGGAGGACATGAGTCAGTCAGGGTGCAGGGTAGCAATGATGAAACATACAACTTTCCTCTAGTTCCTAAATGCTTCCTCCCTACCCACTATCATGATCCCAATTCTATCTTAAAAATCTGGATAGACCAGAGGATGTACACTGGTACAGATAGGAACTGGAAACACAGGGAATCCAGGGTGGATGATCCCTTCAGGGCCAGTGGTGAGAGTGATGGTACCAGGAGGGTGGGTTGGAAAAGGGGAACCAATTACAAGGATCCATATGTGACCTCCTCCCTGGAGGACAAACAACAGAAAATTGGGTGAAGGGAGACATTGGACAGTGCAAGATATGACAAAATAATAATTTATAAATTATCAAGGTTCATGAGGGAGGGGGGGAAATGAGGAGCTGATGCCAGGGGCTTAAGTGGAGAGCAGGTATTTGGAGAATGATGAGGGCAATGAATGTACAAATGTGCTTTACATAATTGATGTATGTATGGATTGTGATAAGAGCTGTATGAGCTCCTAATAAAATTATTTTTAAAAAAGAATGGCCGCCATAAATTGAGGAGCACAGAATACTTCAGGAAGGAGTTGGAGAGATGGAAACACTGCCTACAGAAGAAGCATACAGACCAAGATGGAGGCTATGTTGAGAAGTAGCCGCTTCACATTTTGATTATGTTGTTGAATAAAGGTTTCTATTGGGTTGTAGCATTGCTTTTTGACTGTGTGTGTGTGTTTAGAGAAAGAAAGAATTAAAAAGATAAATGTGGTGTTCTTAGGCTTCTTTCCTCTTCCAGGGACTCCGTGTAGAGGCATTCAAAATGGTTTGTGTCTGACCTACCAGTGTAGCCGCCCTACAGTACAGCCGTGAACAAAATGAGGTTGTTCTGAAGCCCTGGGCATAGAATTGTTTACCGTCATACCAAGAAAGTTGGGAAAACACCAACATTTGCATGTGGTGTGGGCCCATGCTGACTTCCAGGGGTTTGTGCTATGGGAGTTGTTTTTTTTTTAATGGGATTGTTTTTCTTGTTTGTTTGTAAGTTTTATTGGCACTTCACCCACAGCATACAATGCAAGAATTCAATCATATCAAGAAAAGTTATACACTCACTCCCCCAATCAAATTGAGGACATTTTCTTCTTCCTAGTACCCATTATTATTTGGGTATTTTTTTAAATTGTGGTAAAAACATGCACAACAAAACTGATCTTGAATTCTCACATCAGCAGACCAACGGTGGTTTCCTGTGTGCCCAGTGAGTCCCGGGCAGAATCAAGCGTGCTGCCTTCCTGAAGAACGGAACTGTATGGTGAAAGTAGTGAAGACACAGCAGCCAGGCAGCTACATAAATAAAAAATGAATCTAAATAATAAATGGCTAATACAAATGAAAAGTAAGTTAGCCAAATACTAACAAGTGCATCTGGATAAAGGGCACAAGGGAGTTCTTTGAACATTTTTGCAACTTCTTGGCTTTAAACATGTAACCATCAAAGGCTTTTGAAAAGCTCTTTTAAAAGAAATTAGATTTTAGCCATTGTTGAATTCAATTCACTCAAACTCAGGTTCTAATCCCGACAAGTTCAAGAACTGAACATATTATTCCCACAAGAAATAATGAAAAGCCATATAATTGCCGTAGGCCCCATAACTGCACTTATCGACGCATCTCTCCGGGACGTTAAATCCCTGGGGAGGTTTTTAGCCTTCTGGCACATTACTGTCTTGCATATGATACTGCATCAAGCTGTTTCTGATCTATCCAAATAAACAGTAACTTTTCAACCTCTTCCGATGGCCTGGTTCTTTGTTTTTTTCCCTTCTTTCTGCCCGCTCAGTGTTTTCATTCAACTAAAAGGAAACAGCGAAAAATAACACAACATTCAGCAACTCCAGACGAGCTTTACTGACATCAGCGCAGAGGGGTCCATTGAACAGGCCCGGGTTCAAGGAATCCTGGGTAACCTCTCACTTAGGCCTTCCACTTATCCAAACAGCCAGGCCGCAACACCTGAAGGGGGTCTGCTTTTAAGGGGCATGCTTTGCTCTACCACTAAAGCATTTGATATTTTTACCTGGATTCTTTGTTCTTCTTGAAATTCTGGGTTGCTATTTTCATAAGAACAATTTGATGGGCTTCATCAAGAGTCCCAACACATCACCCCAAATGGAGTTCAAATTTGATGAAGACATAAAACGGGACTGTGTGAGCCAGAAGTATAAAGACGTCACCTTAGCCAAACTACACTCTGATCTCTCAAGTCTCACCTGTGAGAAGGAAGGATCGGGAGCAGGGAAGAGGAGAAATGTACAGGCGTCACTGAATTAGAGAACACAGCCGGGGCCTCGGGACCAGTCTGCATGTCCCCCACTTTCCCTACTGTGAGAAACAGAACCGGAAAGAGTGTGTGTGAACAAATTCTCTACGCTCAGACTTAAGGAGTCTGGGAAGCGTGGAGGGAGACCTTCATGTTCGTAGGTTGGAGATACCTTCCAGTCACATTGTCCTAAGTAAAAGTTACCCCCCACGATGTCCCCCAGTAACAATGACAATTTTAAGGTTCCGCTTGCAAGCATGTGGTTGCTACTATGTAAGCTTGAAGGTCAACTGCTTGAAGGTTGTCTTGTGAGAGCAATCAGACCCTATTCTCTGTCCCACCTTAAGTAGGGCCCACTCCATGCTGATATGGATCATAGATTGTTCCCCTGGAGAAGAGCTCAGGGGCAGTTTAGGTCAAGCCAGCTCAGAGATGACCACGGTTAGGCTGCCATCTTGATTCTAGAATCCGTTCATCTTGTTACATATGTACTTTTCTGTCATGTGTACATGTATGCCTCTAGTACCTCCCCTTCCTTTCACGGGTACACCCCTAGCTCGTACCCTTCATGTTACATGTATGTCTCTAATACAACCCCTTCCTATTACAGATGTACTTATTGTGGCTTGCATGCCTGAGGTGATATAAACTCGAATGAGAATACATTACTGCCTCTCTCTGCTTGGACCTGGTTCCTGATGCATGGCAGAGGTGAGCACCCCAAATCCTTTGTCTGTCTCTTAATTGCTTCCCTTCAGTGGCACAACCATCCCTTAGGACCCACCCAGATGTGGGGCTGGACCTCACACCCTCCTTCCCTGACAGCTGCTCATAGAGTTTGGGCATGCAGTCATCCCATTCAGCCGACAACGCATGCCAGCAACAGGGAACCCGAGCTGGCACTTTTCCAGAAAGATGCCACCTTCAGTTTGCCTCGGTGGCCTCCAGATTGGTTACTAAGAGTGGGTGTGTCATACTCCAGAGGTCTGTCCCACTCATATACCAGCCAGACATAGCAGTGGCCCATGGCCTTGGGTGGCCCAGAGCCCACCTAATCAGAGCAGACTGTGCCGTTGCTGCTGCCATGGCCCTTCGTGTTGATCATGACAAAATAGTGCTAGTCCCTGATTTTGGGGTCCTTCCTTCTGGGCACATCTGGGTGCATCAGGACCAAAGTGTGGAGTTTATCTGAATCTTGGTCACCCCGTGTGATGCTGGTGGGGCGGCCCTTCACCTGAATGGGGGTCAGCACTTTGCCCAGCTGGTCTGCTGTATTTGACCCGTTGTGGCCACTCTCTACTTCCTGCAGGCTCAAGGACCCAGACCACTTGCTGAGGTCTACAGGCATCCTGGGGCAAGTGGCACGGGCAGAACACACCACCCGGCAACAACGACTGCACACTGGTCTGATTCTTGGACGGGGGGGGTTGATAATGTTGACTTAGCCGTGCTGTATTCACCCACCAGACCCGACAAGCCAACCCAATCATTTCTTTTTTCTTCTTCATGATTTATTTCTTAACTCTACTTTGGTTCTCAGTTGTCCTCTTAGCTTTACTGCTAATATCGCTTTCTTTAGAGCCATGGTTACAATGATGCAAATACAGCTCAAATAAGCACCATGGAAAAAGGCTTTGACACACTAGCACACGCACCATATGCTACCTGAACCAGAGAGGCACTTACACGGAAGTGTCTTTCTCTTGAGGAGCGGCTGGTGGGGTTGAACTGCTGAATGTGTGATTCGCGGAGCAACACATGATCCACTAGGCCAAGGATACCATCAGTTGGTTCTGACTCGTAGTAGCCCATGGACAACAGAATGAAACACTGTCTGATCCTGCGCCGTCCTCCCAAGTGCTCCTGTGTTTGAGCTACTATGTCAACCCATCTCATTGAATGCCTTCCTCTTTGTCGCTGCCTCTCTACTTGAGCAAGCACGGTACCCTTCTCCAGGGAATAGTCTCTTCTGAACTTATCTCCGAAGAACAAGGAACGAAGGAGTCTCACCATCCTCACTTCCCAGGAGATTCTGGTTGCACTTCTCCCAAGACAGATTTGTTGGTTCTTCTGGCAGTCCGTGGTCTAGTTCATATTCTTGCCAACACCACAATTCAAAGGCAGCAATTCTCCTTTGGTCTTCGTTATTTATCACCAAGGTTTCACATGTGTGAGGGGAAATAAATTCCTTCTCAAATCATTTCTTTTATTCTGTTGCTATTTTGTGTTATTGAAATAGAGAGTAGAATATACACCCACATGCAGGTACAATGCAGTGAGGTCGATGACATTCTGCTCCCTGTGCAAACACTCTCACTCTCCCTTTCTGACTGCCTTCCGGACCTGCCCCTCAAGCCTTTCCACTTCCGGTGGAAAGGTAACACCTGCAAGCTGAGGACTCAAAGCTCCCAAGCCGTGTTTTCCGAAACAGGAAGGCAAGAGGTTGCCTTCCAGAACACATTTTACCACAAGGCTCTGGGCACGCCACAGCCAATAGAAAGCTAGCACAGAAACGGATAGGAAGCCAGCTAACTGGGTATGTGTCCTGGACCAAGACCCTAAGCCTCCAAGCCAAGAAACCACATCCCAAGAAGTATCTGGTAGTATTTAGGCAGCCCCTGCAACTGTTTCTCTGTGGTTGTAACATGACATCCTACACCATTAGCTAATGCTACTGTTTCAGGTGTGCAACGGACGGCAATGACACTAATTGGCGGTGCACCCATTCCTCATAATGCAGACTTGGAGATGGAAGGCAATTCTTAGAGAGCAGAAACTTCATGGCCCTCAAGAACCAGGCGGCTGGTGGGGTTTGTGGAGAACTGGAGAGAACTTCTTGAAGACATTCACATTTAAAAGCTGCAAATCAAAAAATCCAGGCTGACCATACCGTTTAGCAGCCCAGGTTTTGCTGGTCATTTCTGTCTATCGGTGGAGGGGCAGGGACTTAAAAAGTCCACAGTTATCCATTTCAAAGCAATCGCACTCTCTCCTTTCCATTTCCCACTCTCAAATCCCCTCCTGAGAGCCGTTCTGTTTGCCTGGCCAAGACCTGGACTCCAGCAACCTCAGATGGATGGATAGAGTCACCTCAGGCCACTCCTTTTCTCCTTTCAACAGATGAAGAGCTGAGGCCCAGAGAGGTTCAGCAACCTGCCTAAAGCTGCCCAGTGGTTTGGAGCCGAGCCCGTAGACGCCAGCTCCCCAGGGGCCTCGTTAAGACACAGTTATTTTGCGAGTGCAAGGCAGTGTGGCAGGAGAAAGCAGAAGGGTGTTCCAGATCTTTCTCTGCTGTGCAGTTGGTTTTGTTGCTCTCGTTTGTAAGGGGGGTGGAGTGGGGGTGGGGAAGCAGGCTGCCTCCCTTGATTCTGGTTTACTGTAAGAGTGTTTGACATTCCACTCTGGTGCCTGCAAGCACACTGCACTTAATTGCAAATTTTAAGTGGAATAAATAACAATATTTATGCTGCCTTCCAGAAGAACTATCAGGGCTGCAGACTTGCTGTTCCGTTAAATCAAAAACAAATGCCTAGGGTATGCTAGACATGTGAGGAATGTGCCGAGAATTCTTAAGCTCCAACTGCCGACTCTGCTTGGGTCCAGAGAGAAGAGTGTCTCCTCTGCTCTGCGAGGGACCTCACTGAGGATGGGACTGACTATGATAGCATCTCCTACTGAAGTCTTGAACCCCATTCCCATGGGGTTCAAGGTCACCACTCTCCATCAGAACACACTGAATTTTTAGTTTGTTTGTTTTGCTGTTGTTTTATAACCTTGACTTAAAAAAATACAACACACCAATTAGAGAGGAATAGAAAAGCAGTCTGGTATCATCATACAATGGAATATTAAAAAATAATGACAAGTCGGTTAAATACCTTAAGACATGGACAAAATTAGAGGATGTCATATTTAACAATTTCATAAAGATAAATGTTTTATGACACTATTATAAAGAAAGAAAAAGAAAATTATTTTCACACCAAAGGATAAGACTCTAAAGATTATGAAGAGATGGGGGATCGATGGGGGTGGGTGGAGGCAGGGAGAGAAAAGGGACAGGAAACTATGGAGGGAGGGACTGTAGTAGGTGGGGGAAGATAAGAACCATATATGGAAGGTTGTTAATGGGATAGTTACTGATTGGGTTTGAGGACATGGGCTATGCAGCTAAATAGAATAGATTTTTCTTTGAAACTTCTATTCCACAAGGAAAAAAAATATATAGAAAAATGTAAAAAGTTAATTAAAAAAATAATAGTGAAAAGGGCCACTGCCTTAAGAACCCTCTGGATTCCTTACCCATTCCGATCTAAACATCAGTCTGAGTGGCTATAAAAGGGGGAAAAGAAAAACTGAAGTGGACTTGGGTCCTTTTTATTTACTTGTAATTATATTGGGGGCTCAGACAGCTCATCATCACCCATCCATCCATCCATCCATCCATCCATCCATCCATCCATGGTGTCAAGTACATTTGTACATATGTTGCCGTCATCATTCTCAAAACATTTTCTTTCTACTTGAGTTCTTGGTATCAGCTCATTTTCCCCCTCCTTCCCTCTTTCATGAATCCTTAATAATTTATAATTATTATTATTTTTTCCCAGCTTACATTGGCCGATGTCTCCCTTAACTTACTTTTCTGTTGTCCTGTCCCCCTGGGAGGGGGTTGTAGGTAGATCATTGTGATCACTTCCCTCTTTCTCCCCCCACCTTCCCTTTCCCCTCCTGGTATCACTACTCTCTCATTATTAGTCCTGAGGGGTTTATCTGTCCTGGATTCCCTGCGTTTCCAGCTCTGATCTGTACCCAAGTACATGTTCTGGTCTAGCTGGATTTGTAAGGTAGAATTGGGGTCATGATAGTGGGTGGGGGAAGCATTAAAGAACTAGAGGAAAGTTAGATGTTTCATTGATGCTAGACTGCATCATGACTGACTCACACCACACAAACTTGCATTCTACAGCAATATACAAGATCGTTTCAAAGAACAACAAAAACACACCCATAATAAATACAATTAAGATCATTCATTCATTCATTCATTCAAGAAATAGTGATCAAGCACCTACTATGTGATCAAGCACCTACTATGTGATTTATTATGTGTATAATATGTGTATAGTGATCAAGCACCTACTATGTGATTTATTATGTGTATAATAAATACAATTAAGATCATTCATTCATTCATTCAAGAAATAGTGATCAAGCACCTACTAAGCACTGTTCCAGCTGCTGAAAATCCAAGGAGAGAACTAAGAAGATAGGAAAGGACAGAGTTGTCCACGAAGGGCCTTACGTCTGGTTTCAAAAGGTTTTAGTTGGTTCCCTAGATATCAAGGGCTTTGGGCAGAGTATTTTCTCTCCTAATACTTCTTTTCTTCCAAATTGGAAATAAAATACCTTTACTGTTATTTCTTTTAAATTAATATGTTGTGTTTTTTTTTTTACAATTTGGACAAATGAATAAAGGCATGAAGAAGAAAAGTATAATGTCCTGTACAAAGGGATGGGGCGGCTTCAAAATATTCATGGAAAAATTTCATTATCTGTTCACTTCATTTATTCATGAAATTTTGTGGTTGTTGCAGATGTATAGCTTTATTTGTTCATCAGCCACTTGTTTCCATCCACAATGACTGACTATAGGTTTTTTTAAAGTGGTGACAGGCATGGCGGTCACCAACGTATTGAGCTCATTTGGTGAATCTTCATCTGCGTTACATCTTCTGGATATGGCACAGGATATTCCTGATTCTTTTGGCCCAGACAGTTTGGTTAACCCTGGTGTCCATTTGTACATATGGTGTTTCCGTTTCCTTCATGGCAAATTTCCGAATCTCCTGCTTATTCAAATCTGGATGCAGAGCAAATCATTAGAGAAACTGGATTATCTGAAAAAGATGTGGCATCGGATTGGAGGATAGCCTGCAGTATTCAGATGACATACCTTGCTTGCCGAAAGTGAGGGAACCTTGAAGTACTTGATGATGAAGATCAAGGAGTGTAGCCTTCAGAATGGATTACAACTCAATGGAAAGAAGACCGAAGTTCTCCCAACTGGAAAAATAGGCACCGTGAGAGTCAATGGAGGAAAGGCTGAAGTTGTCAAGGATTTTGTATTATTTGGTGTGATAGTTAGGTTTATTGTGCCTCCAGAGGAACATGTGGGTGGAGTTTAATTCCAGTCACAGTTTGATGGGAGGGTGACTGGGATAAATGCTTTCGGAGGACAGCTTCCCTCCTCTCTTTGGTTGGACCAGGGAGCTGCTGCTGGAGCTGGTTCTCTGCCTCAGATGTGCGCTGCACTACCTGTGGGCTGAACCAACCTGTGTATCTTGTCACTTTGTCATGCATTGCTAGAGCTTGAGGCTCCTTTGAGCCCTGCTTTGCCAGCTGCTGGGGGATTGTGTTGCTTTGCTACCTCAATAGGACTCGAGACCCCATCAGGGCCTGCTTCAATATGGTCCCTTGCTACTGACTGTTGCTGCCCCACCCTATTGTCTGCTGCCTGTAGGCCAACTCAGCCTGTTTTACCTGAGGACAGACTCTGCTGTCTGCTTCCTTGACCTTGGACCAGTAGACCATGTAAGTTGAAGTATCTTATACAGTGTATTAACTGTTCTATGAAAGTGAGTTGAATTGAGTACTACCGTATGGACTAATAAGCCATTATATTTCTTCTCACTGTATAAACCTATGCTTTTGTGTGTGTGTGTGTGTGTGTGTGTGTGTGTGTAATCATGTCCTGGTTTTGTTTCTCTAGAGAACTCTACCTAACACACTTGGATCCACAATCAGTGCTCATGGAAGTAACCGTCAAGAGATGGGGTACATTAGGTAAATATACTGCACAAATCCTCTTTACAGGATTAAAAACAAGGATGTTACTTTGAGGATTAAGGTGTGCCTGACCCAAGCCATCTTATTTTCAATTGCCTATGAAATATGCATGCGAAATTTGGACACGGAATAAAGAAGACAGAAGAATCGATGCATTTGAATTGTGGTGCTGGTGAAGAATATTGAAAATACTGGAGTGCCAAGAAGACAAACCAATCTGTCTTAGAAGAAGTGCAGTCCCTAAAAAAGAAGTCCGGCTAGAGTGCTCCTTAGGGCAAGGATGGCTAGTCTTTGTCTTCCATACCTTGGGCATGTTGTGAGGAAGCCCAGTCCCCGGGGAAGGCCACCATGTTGAGGAGGAGCAACAAGAAGAGGAAGGCCCTCGAGGAGAAGGCTTGGTACCATGGCGGCAACAATGGACTCAAGTGAAAGAACTGTGAGGACAGCACAGGACCTGGCAGGGTCTCCTTCTGTTGGGCGAAAGGTTGCTATGGGTTGGAACTGACTCAATGGCATCTAACAACAACAACAAAAGAGGTCTTGTTCAGCAGATGTACACAATGGAACACACCTTTTGATCTCTTGATCAAAATGCTGCCTCCATGAGCACTGATTATGGATCCAAGCAAGATTAAATCCTTGACAACGTCAATGTTTTCCCCACTGATCATCATGTTACCTATTGGCATGGTCTAATAGCTCAATGTAGGTGGGACGGAAACTAGCCCCTCGGACTTCCCAACGTTGCCTGGTCAGTGTGCCAGTCAACCTCCTTAGATCGCCAGACTTGGCCTGTTGCTGACTCTAGCCCACCACCGGGCGTGATTTCCTGCTTAATACCAGCATCCCCAGGAATGCTGGTTAGAAACAGTGACTCAGGACCTGGGGGTGGGAGAGAGAGTAGATTGGAGTTCATTTGAGCAGACCCCATCTTACAATGACCTCTGAGTGCCACTGGGCTCTGCTTCTCATTTCTCACCTTGAGCGTCCATCTTCTTCAGGCCAGAGGCTCCCCTTTTGGTTGTTCAATCTCTGAGCAGGGAGCAAGGAGGAGGCGCTCCCCAAAGGGGGGAAAAATGTTTGAGAGCTTCTGAGTGTATTTTCTCACTTCTCCAAGGTTTCCTAAGCGGAGCTGTGGAAAGTGTAGCTCGCTGTGTGAAGAGCTCTGGAGTCAGAACTCCGTCACCGTGGTCTAGTCCCTTCGTCACTGAGACTCAGCTTCCCATCTGCACAAGGGGCATGTTCAAACCAGTTTGCCACTCTGACTGTGAGAAATGAATAAGCAAACACACGTTCTAGGTTCTTGTCCAGACTTGCAGCTGATCCCCACTAGTACACAGAGAAGGCAAACAAGGAGGGCAAGAGACTTGCTCTCCCCTACTTTGGAAGTGTGATCAGAAGGGACCGGTCCCTGGAGAAGGACACCATGCTTGGTAAAGTAGAGGGACAGCAAAAAAAAAAAAAAAAAGTTGAAGGCCCTCAATGAGATGAACTAGCATGGTGGCTGAGACAAAGGGATCCAACAGAGCAACGATTGGGAGGGTGGCTCAGGAACAGGTGGTGGTCTGCTCTGTTGTCTACAATCACTAAGCATCAGAACCAACTCAACAGCCCCTGAGAGCAACAATAGGAGGGGCCTTCAAGAAGTCTGCAGAAAAATTGAGTGAACAGATTATGGATATTTTTCCAAGAACTTTTTGAAGCCTGTTTGTAAATATATAAATGGCTGCTGTTGAGTCAATTCTGATTCACAGACACTGGAACAGAACAGAACATTACTGATGGGGTTCCAGGTCAACTTCATGATCATGGCCATGTCTGAGTCAAGTGTATGGTGGTGGCGGCTGAGCCTGAGGACACTTCACCAAACATGATGTCATCCCGCAGCAATTGACCCCTCCTGCTGATGGGTCCAAAGCAATTGAGGTGGACAATATGCTATAGTGATTCATAACGTTTTCATTCATTGCTTAAGTTTCCGGAGCATATAGTCAGGTTCCCAAAACATGGCTGATCCTGCTGATCCTGGGAAACCAATGGCAGCTTCCCGGCATCATAGCAACACACAAGTCACCACAGTACAAAATGACATCCACAAACTTATCCGGTGGATACACACACACACATTGATATGTTGTTTCATGTGATGGTGGGAGAAGGAAGGGGAATTTGAATGTGGCAGACATCTCAAAGGAAGGTGAGAGTTTCTAGGGCTGGTGGTCAGGTGGGATGCACTCTGTGTTTGGAATCAGAAGGCCCAGCTTCAAATTCATATCGGCCCCTTATCAGCTTTGAAGCAGTTGGGAAGGTGGGGAGCATAACCAAACAGCCAAACAAGCTTCCACGCAGCCGCACCCCCTTTCTGGAAACATCCATTCCAGCAAACAAACACGTCGCAGGGTCTCCAGGCCATCTCTCTGAGCCTTCCCCCATCAAGGGGGCTCCTTGCAACTAGGGTTTCTCGGGGGCGCCTCGGATCAGGAGCTTTGGACACTTCTGGCGAAGCGCAGAGGCACTGGGTTTGAACAGCGCAGGCATGCAGAATCGTCCCAAGAAAAGCTCTGCACGTAAGGATCCTTTTCCTGAGAAAAAGGTGAAGTGCAAGTCCAGGATCCTTTTCCTGAGAAAAAGGTGAAGTGCAAGTCCAGGATCCTTTTCCAGGGAAAGAGAGGTGAAGTGCAGGCCTGAGCTTTCCCGCGGGCCAGGAGGAGGAGGGGCCGCCCGCCGCCCCGCCCCCGCCCCGCCCCGTGCGCAGGCCGCCCCGCCCCCCGGCGCCGGGCGCGGAGCCGCGCTCTCTAGGACCCGAGGCGGGCGCGCGCGGCCGGCGGGCGGGCGGGCGGACGGGGCTCCGCGGGTGCTGCCGCGCGCGGCCGGCGAGCGGCTGGAAATGAAAGTAAAGCTCCGGAGCCGCGCGGACCGAGCGGCCGGGGCGGCGGCGCCGGGAGCAGGATGCGGCCGCCCGTAATTAAATAGCATTTACTCTATTATTACTAATAATAATAACGTAATCATACCTCTAGTCATAGCATACCATTTATCGGGCTCGGCGCCGGCCCGCGGGGAGCGCAGCCCGGCCGAGGTGAGTGCAGGCGCGGCCCGAGCGGGCGGCACAGGCCGCCTGGCCGCCGGGGCCCGGGCTGGGCGCCGGGCCTGGGCCGGGGAGGGCGCGCGGGCGGCACGCCGGGAGCCCGGCAGGCCCGGGCCGGCTGCAGAGTGGGTTCGCGAGGACCCAGAAGCAGCCCCCAGGCCCCCGTGGCTTCCCCGGGGGGTGGGGGGATCCCGGGGCCCCGCCGCAAAGTTTCAAAGTTATCGGGCGGCGGGGGGCACCTGCCGCCGGGGAGAGGTGGCCGCCCCTGCAGCTCCCAGGGGTGCCTGGAAATTTTATTTGGGGGGCTCCCTCATCGGGGTTCGGAGCTTTGGGATGCACGGCGACTTCGCCGGCTCCCCCCCTCGAAAGGGGCCTAGAGCGGCGCTGGCAGTCCGCCCGCGGGCACCCCCCCCCCCGACCCCATACACACACCTTTTGTGTTCGCTTGGGCCTTGTCGTGTCACAGCTGGAGGAGCCGCGCGCGAGTCGTGGGGGACGGGGCACCGCGGCCGCCTGATGGGCCACCCTTACCGGCTGTGTCAGCCACTCGAGCCCGGGGATCCGGGGCCTGTGGCTAGCGTAGGGGTTGGGGGGGTCGGTGGGAAGAATTGGGGGGTGCGGTCTGGACCGGTGGGGCTCAGGGGCATTTCAGGCCCCAGCAATTGTCCCTGGACTATGGAGCCGGAGGTCTCTGCGGGGTGGGGTGAGGGTGGGGGTAGAGGTAGGTTTGGGGCACGCTCTGCGCCTGGGGGGTGAGCCCCAGGGGTGGATGCCTCGGGGAACCGCTCACCCCAGTTTCGGACCCCCTCCAGCTCTCAGCATCCCTTGGGATTCCCTCCGGGAACTGCTCCTTCTAATGTTTTTTCATTATTTCGTTTCTTTCTGTGGATCTGGCGCCCTTTTGTGAAGGTGCCTGCCTGGGGGTGGGGGGGGGGCGGGATCTGTCCAGGAGACAAAGCAGTTTTCCTTGGAGAGGTGAAATCGTAGACACCTTCACTCCCAAGGAATTGACAGCCCAGATTGCTGTAGTGCCAGCCTGGCATTAATGGGGAGAGTGGGGGTTGAAGATGGGAGGCTGAGGCGTCTGTGGGCTGGAGAAAGGGGTTAGGCCTGGGTGGGGGCTAAGGGCCCACTGAAGCATGGCCAGAGGTTTCATTTCTGAGATTGCTGTTAAGCACTTTGACCCCTTGGCACAAATAAGACGTTGAACCCCAACTTCTTGCCATTCTCCTTGGTATCCACAGTTGGGAATCAGAAGAAAATAGCAGAATGCAGATCCTTGAATTTTTGCACAAATGTGATAATTGTCATTCATTAAGCAACAGTGTTGGACACCAAATTCTAGTGGAATCTTTAGTTCTACTACCAAGACACACACACACACACACAGAGTCATATCCACAGTGGTTTTCTAGGGGTAGAAAATGACTGCTAAAGGCAGTTGGTGCTGGTTTGGGGCTTGGTGGCGCCTTCAGGTAGAAATGAGAAACCTGTGTCGAGGAGAGTGGATTTTGCAAAAAGCAATGCCATTGGAAGAGACATGTTGTGGCTCCAGAGCTGGGCTGAAGCTTGTATTCCTGGGTGCTGTGAGAGCTAGGGTGTTGGCATTTTGTGTTGGTTGGATGGTAAAGATTATAGTCTGGGTGGATTCTATGGGAGATAAGAAGTTTGGTGGAGTGGGCCGTCTCTGGAGTATTTGGTGTGTGAAAGTTGAGGTCTGAGAGAATATGAAAATGCCAGTCCCTTCAATAGCACTTTTGAGTCTTGTTGCAAAAGGTCTTTCACATAGGCTGGTTCACCTGCCCTCCACAGCAACTTTGTCAGGTAGCCCTCTTCAGTGCTCATTTCCCAGGTGGAAAACCTGAGGCTTAGGGAATTGAGTGGCTTCCCAGAACAGTCACTCAACAAAGCTGGGATTCCCACTTGGTTTCTTAGCTCCAGGTTGTCACTCTTCCTCTTGGCTACCTCTCTTGTTCGCTGCCTTAGCAAGTGACTTTCCGAGCTCCTCTTGTGAGCAAGGCAAGATTCTGCCTGGCACGCTGACGATTTACTAATGTTGGAATTGAGTTTGTCATGAATATGCAGCCTGGAAACAGAACATTAACTCGAGTGAATCAGTGAGAGAACAAGAAAACATTCAGTACTGGGGTCGGTACAATGGAATTCTTCGGAAGAGAGAGCAGAGAGTGTTCCAGGTAACCTGGAAAACCTAGGCATTTGAATTTGAAGGACTGGGGGGGCAAGGCCTGGGTAGGGAAGAGGAAGGAAATTCCAGAGCAGTCCACAATGGCTTCTGTATTGGATGCTGACTGACTGACTGACCCTCATGGAGTGAAATTATGTGGCATAACTCTTCTATCTGTAACTCCCACCAAATGAGTGCTTGGGAGCATGCAATTATGATGTAGAGGACTAACTTGGGGATCGGTCAGTTTTGCATTTCCACTGGGAATGAATGTGAGCTATCTCAGAAGCCAGAGCAGAAGAACGCCACAACCACTGAGAAAGAAGAGTCACTAACAGGGCACATCCGAGAGCCCTACCTCATGGAGCGGAGCCCCAGAAGCTGCAGCACCAAGACCATGAGACAGAGCCAAGGAGCAGCACTGAGACCATGAGATTGAGATGCAGAGTGGAGGTCACAGCTAGGAAATCTGAGTGAATGCCTTTAGGCGGGGAGCTGCCTTTCAGAGTGGGGTGTCATTTGGGCATTTATCAGCTCTAGAAGAGCTTGCTTGGTAACACCTGGTCGAACAGGGCAGGGGCTAAGGGGGCTGAGAACCAGAGAGACATGACTGCTGGCAAAGCTGAGAAGAGACACTGCTTCAGACAAAAGGACTGTATTCTGAATGTTCTCTGAATGTTACTGAAATAACCTGTTAACTTCCCTGATGAGCCCCCACCATCGAGTTTTATTTGTGAGTTCTGTGCAGAACCTAGCAGAGAAGTGGAGTGCCGGGGGGATGGTGGGTGTCAGGATGGGAAGTTGGGAAGCAGATGCATGTCTACCCTATGCCTCACAGGAATCACTCTTGGGTGGATGTGAAGTTGGATTCTCCTCCTCTGTGAGAGGTGCGCCCCCCATGCCCAGGAGGCTGGGCTCAGCCATTTTGTTGCCCTGCTGAATTATATCGCAAAGTGAAGGAGCTGTGCTTTCTGTCTTGAGGTTTAAGATGTTCCACGAGGAAGGGCCATCTGAGCATATGAACAGTGGAGGAGTAAGGCCAGAGAAAGGGCGTGTGAGCCGAGGCCCTGGCGTGGGGAAGGCAGGTGTCTTAGACTCCTAGCATTGTAACATCAGGCGTCCCACAAGTGGGGGGCTTGAATAAACAAGTGTGCTCTCTTAGTCTGAACTCAAGCTGCCAGCCCCACAGGAAGGCTCTCTCTGGGAGAAGGGCTTTGTCTCTCTCCAGCTTCTGTTCCTTGACCTCTGGGTGGCATCAGGCATCTCTAGTTTGTCCTTGTCTGCTTCTGTGCCTAAACAAAAAAACTCAAACTCACGTCAATGTTGACTCCTAGTGACCTTCTGAGAGGGGGTGGATCTTCCCCTGGGGGTTTCTGAGACTGTCTCTCTTGATGGGAGTAGAAAGCCTCCTCTTTCTCTCGTGGAGCTGACTGGTGATTTCGAACTGCATAACCACGACACCACCAGGGCTCCTGTACCTAAGCTGCTCCTTTCACACTTCACCCTTGATGGGCTGGAGATCCCCTCGACAGAGCTAAGGCCCCATTAACTCAGCCAAGAAACCCCTCATCCCAGATGTAACGGTAGATGGTGGGGATTGACAACACATTTTGGGCTGGGGGGCACCATTCAGTCCATAACAAGGGGAGTTTAAAGAAGGGAAGAGGTAGATCATCTGGTACAGCACAATTTGAGGGGCAGGTAGGAATTCCGGTTCAACTCGGGGTTCGTCTCCCTGCATGGATCCGTTGGTTCTCTGAGCCTCAGTTTGCCTTCTGACCAAGAGCCTCGAGATGTGTTATTGTTTGATGGTGGCCTGTGGGAGAAGTCCAATGCCCAAGGAGAGGTAGGAGACTCAAGAGAGAGAGGAACTCGGACTCACTGCCATCAAGTCGATGCCAACTCTCAGTGACCCTTCAGGACAGGGTAGAACTGCCCCTGTGAGTTTGAGACTGTCGTTCTTTACTGGGGAGGTGGGGGTGAGGTGGCGTGGTAGAAGTTCTTGGCTTTCTCCTATGGTTCAGTTGGTGGTTTAGAACTGCTGACTCTGTAGTTAGCAGCTCAATGTGTAAGCTTTGTACCCCCTCCTTGAGAGAGGAACTAGGGAATTCAGGTGTTTTCACTACTGTATTTGTATGCAAATATGCTGAAGTTATACTCCCCTCTCCCCCAGGCATATTCCCATATTCCACGGTAGTTTTGTGTTCTAGCCTTGCATGGGTGCATTATTTATGGGACTTGATATATGCTGGGGAAATTAACAGACCCATTCACAGTTACCTGGAATCCAGGGCCTGGTCTGAGCATGTTTCTCTAGATTGGCTCATTGTATCTTTACTACAGAGACTCAAAAAACCTAGCCAAACAAACAAGATCACTGCCATTGAGTCGATTCCAACTCAAATCCATCCTTTAGGACAGGGTAGAAGTGTCCTTTTGGGTTCCGGAGGCCATGAATCTGTGTGGTAGCAGAAAGCCGCCTCCTTCGTGCTCAGAGGGACGGGTGGATTCAAACTGCTGGCCTTGTGGGTAGTAACCCACTACCCCACCAGGGCCCCTTACAGAGAATTCTGGTTACAGATGGAGACTGTGGCACAGACAACCTAAGAGGTGGAGCGGCCCCTTGAAGGCCTGGATCTGGTGGGGATGGGCAGAAAGAGGGGAGAGAGGGACTAGTGTCCCAGCAGTGATCCATTCAGCCCACTGAAGGCCAGAGATGTCCCTGAAGGGGGTCTGACTGCAGCCTGAGTTAAGCCTAACTAACAGATGGCAAAGTGACTGCTGCTCACCAGTTCTGGGGACTTCCCAGGGTAGCGCTGTCCTCTGCCTGTCATCACCAGCCCTGGGGCTCCTTCCTACCTTATTTATGCGCCCCACCCCCGAGTCTGGTTCTAGTGGCGTGTCTGCATGTAAAACTCACCTGTAGACCACTGCCCTGCATCAACGATTCCCTAGCCCTGGAGCAGAGGCTGAGACCCTGAGCTCAAGGCTAATGGTGGTAAGATTGACAGGACCGCTCCCCACCCACCCATGCTCTTACTGAGAATAGCAACTCAGAGGCTGAAATACTTATTACTGTGTGTCCTTGAGTTGGTTCCAGCTCCTAGGGAGCCCAAAGGTCAGAGTAGAGAGCCCTAGCCTGTAATCTGCACCAGAGCAGGCCGCCAGGTCTCAGCTCTCAGAGAACCACTGGCCTACCAGTTAGCAGCTGACTGCTTCACCATTGGACCAGCATGGCACCTTGCTGATGAGAGGGCACTGTGCTGCAGTCCTTTCAGACGCATGGCCACCCTAGGGGACAGAGTCGAATTACTCCGTAGGGTTTCTGAGGCAGACTGTTTTTATAGAAGCAGGCAGCTACATCTGTCCCCAAGGGACAGCTCACTTGCTCACTGCCAATGCCAGCTCATAACATACACACACCCACACCGTGGGTGTCCGAGACTGTAGCCTGTGTACAGGAGTAGAACTGCTGACCTCGCTGATCACAACTGATGTGTAACAGCTACACCACTCCAGTTCCACAGATGCCCTTACTGTCCCATTTTACAGAAGAGGAGCTTCAGGGATGAAGTGGGAAAGGAAGTCTTTCAGATGGGACTGAGACTCGGAGAGATGATGTAAACATGTCCAAGGTCGCACAGCGGTGGTAGGGCAGGAGTCTGCGCAGGGGGCCTGTGGGGGCCATAGTGTGAGGTCATAGTCGCAGAAACGGTATCTTCATGCTAATGCCAGTATTCACAAAGCTCCTTCTTTCTCTGGACACCCTAGTTACCAGGTATGTGCGTATTCTGCTTGAGCCCCCAGTCTCTCACCGAATCCTCATGACGATCCTTAGAAGTGAGAGGTATCTGTTTGTCAGAAGAAACCGAGGCTCAGAGGGGTCACCCAGCGAGCCTGGGATGCTGGCACTTGGCTGTTGCTATCCCAGCCACACCGACCCGGAAGGAGAACAGGTGTCAGATTTCCCGAGACTGAGTGCGGAGTCTGCTGGGCATTTCATGTTTTTGAAGTGTGGGGTTTGGCACCAAGCATTGCTGAGTACTTCCTGGGAGGGCCTCAAGAGGATTGAGACTCAGACCCTCTGGGGCTTTTGGAGGTCTTCACGTCCCTCTGTGTGCTCTGACTTCCCAGAACATTCCATTGGTGCCCTGCTCTCGCCCCCCCGCCCGCCCCCCAGGAAGTCCAAAGTCCCACATCCATTCCCAACTCTGTCTGGGTGACCCGGGCCACAATTGTTTCATCTTTCTTAGGCCCAGTTTTCCCTTATGTGAAGTAGCCATGCTGGACTCATCCCCATCTGCCTGAGGCCTGCTGGGAGGGGCCAGTGAAGGCACTGTGAAAGCCATCGAAGACCTGCTTGTGCGAGGGGATGGGCATGAGCGGTCCATAATCTCTAGAATGTTCCTAGGGAAAACTGGTGATGCAGTGCTGGCCTGTTAACTGAAATACCGATGACAGCTTTTCAATTGCACAGAAGTGAGCAAGCGTCTCACACACAATTCAGCAATGGGATTCTGAGTGATTTCCCGGCAGCCCCTCCATGGGAGAAAAGTAAGCCTGTCGGCTTCCATCACGAGTTACAGCCTCAGCAGCCCTGTGGAGAAATTCTACTGTGTCTTGTAGGGTGGATATGTGTCGGAATGGGCTGGATAACAGTGGGTGTGGTAGAGACTGTTCCTGACCCTTCTCTGCTGCCCACCCTGACTCGGGCCTGGAGGACCACAACCTCCTAACTAATCTTCTTATCCTCCACACAGCCAAGGAAATGTCTGAAGTTTTTTTTTATTAAAAGATCACTTTATTGGGGGCTCTTACAGCTCTTATAACAATCTTACATCCATTGTATTGTCGCTCCTATGCTGAAGACTTTCTGGTGGTTCCTCACACAGACAGAACTCAGCCCTGGGTCACCCGTGGCCTGTGTCGCTCCCTGTGCCAGCCCCAGCCTGCCCCTCACACCTAGGTTCCCAGCTGCCAGCATGTTCTGATCTCAGGGACACGGCCCCCTTAACCCAACTCCCAGAACTGACTTTCTTAATGGCCTCTGGAATCACCTTCCCTACGCTCCCAGGCCACCCCCATCACTCCCTGCCCCGTTTTCTGTTTCAATTCTTTTGTAGTTATCTGCCTTCATTTGTCTCATGCATCAAACACTGACCTGTTTATCTCCTCACCCCCACCCCCCTCCCCTGAGTGACAGCTCTGCCGGGGCAGGGACCTTCTGAGCATGCTTACTCCCAGCACTGGGCTGTAAAATATGGGGCAGGTACTTGTGGCATAAATGAATAACCCTAGGGGAGCAGGGAGGGAGGGGGAAGGAAAAAATGAAAATGAGCTGGTTCCAGGAACCTAAGCGGAAGGCGAATTTTGAGAATGATGAGGGCAATGAATGTATAAGGGTGCTTTACTCAATTGATATATGTATGGATTGTGTGTGATAAGAGTTGTATGCCCAGCTACCATGATCCGAATTCTACCTTGCAGGGCTGGATAGGGCAGAGGCTGTACACGGGTACATATGAGGGCTGGAGGCACAGGGAATCCAGGGTGGGTGATACCTTCAGGACCAAGGGTATGAGGGGTGATGCTGGGAGAGTGGAGGGTGAGTGGGTTGGAAAGGGGGAACTGATTACAAGGATCCACATGTGACCTCTTCCCTGGGAGAGGGACGGCAGAGAAGGGGGGGAAGGGAGACTCCGGATAGGGCAAGATATGACAAAATAACGATGTATAAATTACCAAGGGCACATGAGGGAGGGGGGAGAGGGGAGGGAAGAGAAGAAAAAAAAAGGACCTGATGCAAAGGGCTTAAGTGGAGAGCAAATGCTTTGAGAATGATTGGGGCAGGGAATGTATGGATGTGCTTTATACAATTGATGTATGTATATGTATGGACTGTGATAAGAGTTGTATGAGCCCCTAATAAATTGTTTAAATAAAAATATAATAATAATTTTAAAAATTAATAAAATTTTAAAAAGAGTTGTATGAACAATAAAGTGATTAAAAAAAAAAAAGAATAACCCTATCAGCTTGGCCACAGACTGGATCTGGGCAAAATGATATGGTTAACGCAGAGACCGTAAAGAGACTGGTGTTTCCTGACCGAGAAGAAACGACAGATTAAAAGTATTCGATTTATTTGTTGATTGCTTAAGATGAGCTTGTTTGTCACTGAAGACTCTTCAGTCCATTTCGGTTTTACTTTTCTTCTTTTTTTTCTGAAGCCACTCAAACCACTATTTAGGTTTGAGGGAAAAGGAGGCTGGAAGGATTTTTTAATTACCGTACATACTCGCATATATGCCGAGTTTTTAGCACATTTTTAATGCCATTTTTGTGGTAAAATTAGGTACCTCAGGTGATCTTCGGGTCAGTTTTTACTTGAGTATATATGGTAATTATATTATCATTTTATTGGGGGGTTGTACAATTCTTATCACAATCTATACATACATCCATTGTGTCAAAAACATATGTACATTTATTGCCATCATCATTCTCAAAACATTTGCCTTCTACTTGAGTCCTTAATATCTGCTGCTTATATGGTATTTATTTGAAAAGAAACATATGTATTTATACAGCTCATCTCTAGAAATGAAATCAACAACAATATACTATGAAACCCTCCATATTTTTTTTAAAATTAAAATAGAGAATAAAGAGAATCATCCTGATGTTGCCAGCTGTGTTTGTGTGTTCTCAGTTCAGCAGGAATGCCAGGTTCTGAACCCCTCTGGACAAAGCAAGCTCGTGAAACACCTCTCCAGAACCATCCTGCCAGGCAGGCCTGGGTAGCCGCCCAAGCTTCCTCCTGCACCTGATCAAGCTGAGACTCAGAGAGAAGGGCCCGGAAAGCTCTTGTGACCCACTGCTGGGGTTGAGCCCTTGTATACCTGGGGGCGGGGGGCGGGGGTGGCAGCCACAGGTCGCTGCGCTTCCAGGAGCAGGAGCAGGAGCCATAACTCTTCAATTGCCCCAAAGAAGGCGAGCACTCCCTGGTTTGGCTACGGGTTTTATCGGCACTTTATCCACATGCCACACAATTCAGCAGTTCAATCACATCAAGAAGAGTTGTAGAATCACCACTGTACTCAATTCAGAACATTTTCTTCCTTGTAGTCATTGATATTCATGAAGTTATTATTTTTCTAGTTGTGGCAAAAATATACCCAGCAGAACATGCTCCAGTGCCACAACCTCTCCTTGTACAGTCCAGTGTCACTGGTCAGACTCTGTGCTGTACAGCCGCGGTTGCTATCCTCTTCCAAATTGTTCCAACATCACTGACAGAAACTCCATGCCCCCGGCACCTATGGTAACCACGGGTCGAGTTTAGTTTCGTGTATGTGTGTTTGTTTTCTTGATGTAATATTCACTTACCATATACTTCCATGGTTCAACTGCTTTTAGCCTGGCTCGCCTGTGATGTGTTGCCTGCATTCATAGTCAAGGGCAATGTTAACTTTCAGGGTGTGGCTAGTGTACATAAAGAGGTCAAAGGTTTCTCATCCACATACATCTCAGAAGCTCGGCCAGAGAAGGTGCTTGATGATCAGCAGGTGGCCGCCTGGCCTGAACTGAGGCGTCCCCAGGCCTCCTTGAAGCACAGGGTCCTCGGGTGGTCAGACTCCTTGCGCTTCAGGACTGCAGGGCAGGGACAGGGACAAATGTGGACCTGGGTCTCTGATGGCTGGGCCGGCGGCATGACGGCTTTCCCTGGTGATCTGCATGAGCTGTCCAGGGCCTGCCTGGTGAGTGGGGAGAGGTGCTGATGTCACTTCAGGTTGTGTTCCTGTGGGTGGGTCATGTCTGCAGTTGTTGACTGCTGCTTCGACTACTAGGAAACCTGGGACAACTGAGCCTGATATGGGCAGACTTTCGGGGGGTAAGCGGTGGGCAAAGTGAGTGCAGTAGAGGGAAGCTGTAGACATCTGGGTTGGGTTGAAGGTAGGCCACAGAGCATGAGTGTCAGACCCCCACTGCCAGGGTTCATATCCCAGCTCTTGGCACTTCCCAGCTGTGTAACCTGGCAGGTGACATCACCTCCTTGTGCCTCTGTTTCCTCATCCGTAAAATGGGGGTAAAAACAGTACCTACTCACCAGGGTGTCTGGAAGACCAGGTGGAGCAGGTAAAGTGTTGGGAGCAATATCTGGGAGGAGCAAGTGCTTGATCATTGATGACTGATGTCATCATAGTTATGCAGGGATTGGTGGGGCTCTGTCTACTCAGCCTCTCTGCTGCTAGAGGTAACACCACCGTAGCTTCTGCCTTTCAGGAGCTTCTAGGAGAGCAAGGTACCCACTCACATCCAGTCGAGTCTGGCTCATAGAGATGTAAGGAGTTCCCGGATGTAAATATTTACATGAGCAGGTATTCTCGGCTTTTTGTCTCAGCAGCTGGTGGACTTGAACTGCCAACTTGCAGTCCTTGTGGTTAGCAGCCCAATGCTTGCCTGACAGCACCACCTTGTGTAGAGAGATGCCACACAAAAACACACACAAAAAAAACAAAACCTGTTCAATTCTGACTCATAGTGACCTTATAGGACAAAGTAGAACAGTTTATGGGATTAGACAGCCTCATTTTTCTCCGTCAGAGCAGCTGGTGGTTTTGAACTGATGACCTTGTCGTTAGCATCCCAGAGCTCCTGTGTAGGGAGATAGAGGCACATAGATGCAGTGCTAGGGGTAGGAGCCAGACAAGGAAGGCCTACTGGTAGAGCAGCCATTTCAGCCGAGCCATCCAGAAGGCAGTGGGGGTGAGTGGCGGATAAGGTTGGGGGTATGAAGGCTGCTGGAGATTGCCTGGGAGCTGGAGTGGTACATTCCAGGCAGGGCCACAGGCCAGGCCACGATGAGGAGCGTGGACTTTGCCCTCCTGGGATGAGCAGACAGGAAAGGTTTTTAGTTTGATTTTAACTGATTATTTCGAAACAGTGATCGGCACACGGGAAGCTGGAAGCACAGTGCCCAGTCCCACGTACCCTTCACCCAGCCTCCAAGCAGGCGTTGGTGCATGACTGCTAACAGCTACAGAGCGTCTCTCCATTCCATGTTTAAACCTGTGCGTGTGTTTGTGAGTGTTGAGCAACGGGTGACGCGTGTCAGGTAGGAGCCAATGGGAGAGGCTCAATGACAAGGGCCTGAGAGACACTGAGGGGGTGAAGTTGGGAGAGAAATGCTTAGGACGGCAAAGTGGAAGGAATTGGGGAGTCACGGAGAACAGCTTGGCAGTCAGAGGTATCAACACAGTAGGGGGAGGGTCGTGGGGGAGGAGCAGGACTGGGGGTGAAGACAGTGAGTGAGGAATGTGTTGAGTGGAAGGAACATCAAATTCACCTGGGACAGACACCAGGTAGGACTTTCTGGACAGAGTGGCATTCAAACAGGGTTGTCATGGATGGGCAGAATTCGGCTGTGAGAAAAAGATAAGGCTTTTAACTCCCATGAAGAGTAACCTTCTCTAGTAGCAATTGTGCGATACCACTTGGTGCGATTGAACTATGGAATGATATGATTTATGTATTAACTACCAATTAAAAATAATTTAAAAAGAAAGAGTAATAGTCTTGGAAACCCATATGGGGGGCAGTTCTATCCTGTCCTACAGTTCTACCCATATAGGGTCGCTGTGAGGCGGCATTGCCTCGATGGCAGTGAGTTTGGTTTTGTTTAAGAAGTTGACTAGGAGATGGGGGTGGAGGATAGACATGGGTTGAGGATAGACATGGAGGCCCCAGACGACTTGGATATTGGCGTCCAGGAAGCACTGCCCAGAGGTAAAGGGTATCAGTCTGGCATCTGGGGAGGAAGAACTCCGCTTGTGAGTCACCGATGACTCATGAGATCCTACAAATGCAAGAGCTCATCTGGGAGAGAGTGTGGAGCCAGGAGAGGGAGAACGCTGCCATCTCAATAGAAGCTGGGCACTTGGTCTGGAGAGCTGGGTAGAGGGAAAGGCGCCCCTAGTGGACTGGGAAGGGACAGCAGAGAAGTGTGAGGACTACCCCGCCCAGAGGGCAGGAAGTAGCAGGTGCCTTGGATTCAGCAACCTGGAGGTACCTGGGATGGGGAGGACCCTTGGCAACCACAGATCCAGTGTGTGGGAGCAGGGTCGCTGTGAGGTGGGGAGGTGAGGGCAAGGAGATGGGTGGTGCAGACAACTCTTTCACAAAGTGACCAAGAGAGGTGGGAGAGGTGTTTGAGACGAGCATGATGACAGACTGCTGTGGAATGGGAGATGGCAGTGGTGTAGTGATATGTGTAGGCCCTGGGGCCAGGCTGCCAAGGTTTGATTCCCAGGACCCTGCGTGCCAGCTGTGTGGCCTTGGACCAGTCTCTGTACCTGTGATTATATGAGCCGTAAGTAAATTTTTACATGTAAGGCAAACAGGGCTGTCCCTGGTACATTGTAACCACTCAGCAAATTTCATCTTATCAGCTGATTATTGACTACTCTGGGTGTCAGCCTTTCTCATGTGTTTGTCCAACATTGATTCATTCATTCTTAGCTATACAATGGCTGGTTCAACTGAGTTGCTATCCATTCATTCTTCTTCCATCGATTTACCTGCTTGGTGCCAAGCACAGAGCCAGGCATGGGAATTTTGAAGAGGTTGGCACTGTCCCAGCCAAGTTGATAGAGATCAGAGTCTCTGGAATTCTGTCATCCTCCAACTTTTTCTTGAGGTGGGAAACAAAACAAAACAAAAGACAAACGTGTTTCTTTCATGGTTCACAGGCCAGTGGTTTGTCTTTCACTCGGCAAGAAGGGCCCATTGACTTTTGGCAGCCCCAGAGCACAATTTAAAATGAGTTGGCCTCCAGTCAATTTTTGCTTCTCAAAGTGTAAGAATAAGACTTGCCCTGTGCAAAAAGTCCAAACCATGCTGAGGTGTCTACAGAAGAAAGGAATGCATTCCGTGGCCTGGGCAAGTCCCAGACCTCAGAGAGGACCCCTAGATGAGAGAAGCTTCTTGCAGAGTCCATCTTTGTGGGCAAACACACATTGCACAGCGATGGGATCTTGCAACACCAAGTCTTTGAAAGGTCTCTGTTGTTCCTCAACCACGTATGGTTTTAGGGCAGCATCTCCCCTGTAATAGGAAGGGTCTTCAAGAAGTCTGTGAGGGGAAAAAAAAACTATAAACTTCGTTTTTCAACAGAAGCGACATCAAGTTCAAGCACCATTGAGAAGGATGATACTGGCCATTTAGCCCTAAAGAACTGAGGATCCTGGGAATTTAACTATGTCAATGTCACCTTTTACGTGATTAATTGAGGAAAGTGGGAGGTCCTCTAAGGACTTTTTAAGATTGGGAAACAAAAGAAATCAGAAGAAACTAAATCTGAACTGCAAGCGGATGCCTTAACGATTTCCCATTGAAACTCTCAAAATAAATAAATAAATAAATAGATGAACTCTCAAAATTGCCCTGGGTGGGGGAGCAGAATGACCAGGGAAAGTGTTGTGATGGAGATGAGGACTCCGGTGAAGTTTTCCTGGGTCTTTTTCTAATAAAGTTTGGCTCCTTTCTCAAAACACTCTCACAATAAGCAGATGTGTTCATTGCCCCCCAGAAAGTCAACAAAATGCCTCGAACATTCCCCAAACTGCTGCTGTTCCCTTTGCAAGCTCTTACTTAGCCTATCTGAATTTGCTCTGACCAGACCCCCTTCCACCTCTTGATGGCCATTGCTTTGATTGTGCCCTGCCTTCAGGGTCATCCCTGTAAAGCCATCCTCCATCTCCTGTCATCTTCTTCCAAGAAATGCTTCAGGATCTTGATCCTACTTGTTTGAAATTACTATCAACAGCCTTACTCTTGTCTGAGACAACGGTTATGCCATCCATCGAGCAGGAAGCATGTTCAACTTTAATTTTTCAGTCAGGATTGTCGAAGCTGAACCAGTGGAGCTATCGATGCTGTTGCCTTGTGCTATTGTTACTTGTTGGTCCTTGAACAAGATTGCTTCCTCAAACTGATGTGGATGGCCTGGCCCTCCACGCTTCATCTTCGACATGGTCAGTCTCACCTCTCTGTAAAATGGGGTGCCCATTTGTAAACTGCTGCTCTCTTTGGGGCCTTGTCCCTATAAGCTTTTTGAAAGAATCAGTGGTTTCATCATTCTTCTGCCCAAGTTTGATGTAAAACTGAGGTTCTTGCTTTAATTTGAGCAGAATTCATGTTGCTCTGATGAGAGCTCTTTTCAAACTAATACCTTATCTTCACTAGCACCTAACACTAGAGCCTCTTCAGACATGGTAGTACAAGTTTACGTTGGTCTGAAAATACTTTTGAAGCCCATGCATGCATAGCATGTTTATCCCATGTGGTGGTTATTGCCATGGAGTGATTTCCAACCCATAGCGATGCTGTGCACAGCAGAAGGAAACACTGCCCCGTTCTGCGCCCTCCTCACAATCGTCCTGGGCCTGAGCCCCCTGTTGGAGCCACTGTGTCCATCCGTCGCCTTGAAGGCCTTCCTCTTCTTCGCTGCCCAGTACTTTACCACGCATGATGTCCTTCTCCAGGGACCGGTCTCTGCAGATAACATGTCCAAAGTGTGTAAGACAGCGTTTCCCAATCCTCGCCTCTGAGGAGCACTGTGTGTGGCCATACTTTTCCTGGGACAGATCTGTTTGTCCTTTTAGCAGTCTACGGTACATCTTCTAGCACCATGCTTCAAATGCATCACGCTTTCTTTGGTCTTCCAAATTCAGTGTCCAACTTTCACACACTTAGTCCTCAAAGTAACATCTTGCTTTTCAAAAGCTTCAGAGAGCGCTGTGCAGCAGATGTACCCAGTGGCACACATCTTTTGATCTCATGACTGCTGCTTCCATGAACATTCATTGTGAATCCAAGCACTATTATGATCAAAAAATAAATTTGAAACCCATTTATTGGGTGCCCGCCCCCGCTCCCGTGTGCAGGAAAACACCCAGGAAGGCTTCACAAGAGCATCCTTCCCCATCACAAGGACGTCCCCCTCATTCCTCACCCCCTATCAGTTCACGCTCCACGTGCTTGCATTGTGGGAGGGCTCTCATTTCTCCACGCTCAACCTCTTGGCTCTCCTCTTGTTAGTCTCATGGGTGAAAGGGGCGTCTGGAAGCAGTGAGTTTGGATATTGTAATAGGATTTGTTTCTTGTGAATTTCCTTTTTATGTTCTTTGCTATCTTTTTTTCCCAGTTGACTTTTATTATGGTAAAATAAACGTGCCATAATAAAGCACGCAGACTGGGTGGCTTTACACAATAGAGATCTGGTGCCTCAGTTCTCAAGACGAATGGCTGGAATTCAGGATGTCGGCAAAGCCGCGTTTTCTCTGAGGATCGCCTGGGAGATCCTTTGAGGCCTTTCCCAGCTTCTGTAGGCCCAGATGACCCTGAACCTGTGGCAGCTTCTCTGCCAGTGTCTTCCTTTGGCCTTCTGCCTTCTTTCTTTGAGTCTTCTTTAGAGGACGGCACTCAGATTGTCTTAGGAGCCACCATACTTCCCGAGCCCATGCTTTGATAAAACACGTTTCCAAAGAAGGTTCCATTCACAGGTACAGGGAGAGCAGGGCTTCTGCATGAATGTTGGGGAGGGATGCAAATTAATCTAGAACAAATACTAAGATTTATTCTCTTTAATAAATGCTTATTATACTTTGTCAAATTGGAGATCCACCTCCTAACCCCTAACCTCCCCCCACCCCCGCCCACACACACACCTTTTTATAAGCCCGTAGCCATTAAGGCCTAGCAACTCTTATCAGGCATAGTAGAACTGCCCCACAGGGATCCCAAGGTTCTAAGTCAGGCATCCTCAAACTACGGCCTGCCGAGGACAATTATCCAGCCCGCCAGGTGTTTTTGCCCCACTTGTTTTTTTATTTCAAAATAAGATATGTGCAATGTGCAAAGGAATTTGTTCATAGTTGTTTGTTTTTTTTAACTATAGTCCGGCTCTCCAATGGGTCTGAGGGACAGTGAACTGGCCCCCTGTTTAAAAAGTTTGAGGACCCCTGTTCTACGTGATTCTAGAAGCTGATGAGAGGCTGGTGGGCTGGAACCTCCAACCTTTTGCTTAGCAGACCTGGGTGGGGAGTGAGGAATGGAGTGACAGGCTCGCTTCACCCTGTAGGACCACAGACTGACCGAGAGAGCAGCTCAGCCCCGAGCAGGTGCCAAGGCTGTTCCTGCCCGACTCCTGCATTAGAAACTCAGCCGTCTCAGGAGTGCTGATCCCAGGGGAACTTGCCAGTTTTTTGTAACAGCAGGGTTGCCGCATCTTCGAAATCACCACAGCAGCCCTGGGCAGCAGGTGCCACCATTGCCCGATTGCCCGATAAGGAGATGGCGACCCAGAGGGACCACATAGATAGTAATGGGAATACCAGGACTCAAACCTAGGTCTGAATCGAGAGCCCTGAGCCAAGGCAGGGAAAGCCATGTGTGTGGGCCTGTGTCTGTGACTCCTAGGAGCCTAGTGGTGCAGTGGTTAAGTGCTTAGCCGCTAACCAGAGGGAACCCAGCATCCGTCATTCTATAGGAGAAGGACACGCAGTGAGTTCCTGTAAAGCTGACAGCCTCTGGAACCCTGAAGAGTCGCCGTGGCAACAGATCTGCCCCAGTTGGGGTTTCAGTGGCTCCTAAGTGCACGGACAGGTGTCTGCTGGACCGGAAGCTGCTGGCAGAGCTTAGGCAGGGCCAGCTCAGTATCCCCAAACCCAGGTAGCATGAAAAATTGAGCCGAAAGGGCACGAGGGCTGTGTGGAGCAGGCCCAGACCAAGGAAGCTGGGGTTGGGGTGGAGCCCCAGGTCAGCTTCGAGTCTTCACTGGGGACCATTAAGATGTACTTACTGTGACATCTGCCTGTCACTCCTGCCTGGTCCAATGGCCAGGGGTCCCACCTGTCCCTGGGCAGCAGTGCTGCTCTGGGGTCTGAAAACTCATCTGGGGCTCCTCCCCCTCCTTAGGAAGACAAGCAGGAAATGGCCACTGGGTTACTGCAGCTCTTTGCCCCCCATCTCCTAACTCCCTGAAGCCTCAGGGCCCCTCCTGTCAGGTGGATATTATCAGCCTGCTCAGGTTACAGTGAGGAAAGGTAGGCACAGAGAAGCCAAGTGGCCTGCCCTGTGACTCACAGCTTGGTGGGGTCAGGCACAGGGCCTTCCCCCACCAGGCCAGATTCAGTCCCATCCCCTAGCTGAGCCACCTGGGGAGAGAACTTTCACTCTGAGCCTCAATAAGACAAGAACGCTACGTGTGGGGCAGCCATCCCTCCCCAGACCTGGCTCTGTCTCCACGCAGAAGTCATTTGCATGGAGGAGGGTGAGGGCTGTGCTCAGAAAAGCGCCCAAGAGTGGCTAGACCTAAGTGCTGGTGGGAGTCAAGGTAGCTTCCTACCACCCCTGGTGGGTGGCAGGAACCTGGGGCTCAGGTTCTAGCCTTGGGAAGGCCTCCTCTCTCCCAGTTGATCTACAATGGCCTCCTCATGTCAGAAGTCACCCCCTTTATCTCCGAAACTTGCAGGCAGTTCAGACCCCACGCTGTGCACTTTAAGGCCAGCCACCTGCCCCTCTGAGCGGGGTCTTCCTCAGCTGTCACTCAGGCATGTGGCTGTGGTGAGCTCCCTGACCTATGCTGCATCATGCCCAGCCCTACCTGGTTCAGAGGAAGCTGGCTCTGAGCCTGGGGCAGCTGTGTGCTGGTGGGTACCAGCTCAGGACCGGGACTCCCCGAGTCTCACTGTCCACATCCATAAAGTGGGGGCCAAAAGACACCCGCCTGTGGCATTGTTGACAGAATTGTGCCAAGCCTGGTCCTGCATGAAGCTGTGACGGGCACCCTCTGTTTTCTGAGCCCATTCTCCCCAGGAGCAGTGCACGCTGCTGAATTTGAGAATAAAACCAATCTCCTCAGGGGAGTGGGAAGGGAGGGAAAAAATGAGGAGCTGATGCCAGGGGCTTAAGTGGAGTGCAAATGTTTTGAGAATGATGAGGGCAGTGAATGTACAAATGTGCTTTACACAATTGATGTATGTATGGATTGTGATAAGAGTTGTATGAGTCTCTAATAAAACGATTAAAAAACAACAGCAACAAAAAATAAATAAAACAAGTTTCTCCTGGAATTGGAGGGTGACCCCTGTTGTTCCACATGGCCCAAGTCGGATGTGGGAAAGGGCAGGGATCCCCAAGGCTCATACTCGGAGTGCTTTCCCTTTGAATTTTGACTAGCTCCTCATATTTTTATGCGTGAAATAAACATGTTTATAATGCACGTGCAAGTACACAAGAGGGCACCATTTGAAATTGAGGGTGCCACACAGACATGGCCTGACGCAGACCGTGAAGTGGGCTTCCGTGTGAGTGGGTGTGAGAGCAGGCAGGGGCAGATGGTGACCCAACCCTGCTGACTGATGTCTGTGTTTCCCCCACAGAGACTGATGGAGAGGCAGAAACGGAAGGCGGACATCGAGAAGGGGCTGCAGTTCATTCAGTAAGTAGACCTCACCGGGATGCTCCCTCCTGCTCTCCTCTCGTCTCAGCGCTGAGCCTTTGCTAGGAGGCACCTGGGGTGGCAGGGTCAGAGTATGGGTCTGCCCATGAGCCATGAACCCTACACTCTCACCTGCCTCCTTGTCCAGCTGGCCTTCCGCTCTTGTCCAGCACGTGATTCTGCTTCTACCCTCCACACATGCATGTGCACCTGGCCTGCTGACTTGCTTGGCTGCACACAGCGTGCACTAACTCAGCACCCGTTACCAGATGCCGCCAAGTCATAAGTCATGGTGGTGCCAAGCATAGCTCAGACTATAACCATAGAGGCTTTTCAATAGCTGTCTTAGGAATTAGATCACCCGGCCTTTCTTCTGAGGTACCTCTTGGGGAGCTGACACTGCCCACCTTCTAGTCAGCAGTACAGCAATCTGGTATATCACAACAAAACCAAATTAACTGCCCTAGACCCTATAGGACAGAGGAGCATTGCCTCTGTGGGTTTCCAAGACTGAAACACTTTGGAAGTAGAAATCCCCCTCTTTTCCCCAAGGTTCGGCTGGTGGCTTTGAACTGCTGACCTTTCCGTTAGCCGCCAACATGTAACTTGCTGCACTGCCCAAATAAACCCTCACTACCACTGAGTCAAGATCGACAAATACCAACCCTATAGGACAGGGTAGAACTGCCCGTGTGGGTTCCTGAGACCACAACTGTTTCCAGTAGAAAGTCCCATCTTTCTCCCACGGAGCGGCTGGTAGTTTTGACCTGCTGACCTCACGGATCTCAGCCCTGTGCCTAACTGCTTCAACACCAGGGCTCTTCGCGGCACCTTCAGGGGACTCCCTCGGCAATGCCAACAACCCTGTGGAACAGAGCAGAACTGCCCCACAGCGTTTTCAAAGGTGTGATCTTTCCAGAAGCAAGCTGTCATGTCTTGCTTCCCCAGAACAGCTGCTGACCTTTCAGTTAGGGGGTACCCTATACCCCCACGCCGCTGTGATGCTGAACCTCTGAACCCCGCTGGCCTGGGTCCACAGCCAGGTCTTCCTATTGCTGCAGGAGGTCCTACCCTGTGAGCTGGAGGAAAGGACGCCCCCTTGGCTGGTGGTGCTCAGTCCGTGTCAGTGCTTAGGTTTTCCTTCCACTTTCGGGAGGGGGGGGGAGTTCCAAGATGTCTAGAGGCAGGGGGAGCCTCCTGAGAGCCCGTTGTTGGGTCTTCTGAGGGGTCCGGTCACCTTGCTCTCACCGGTGAGGCTGTGGCTGCCATCGTTGGCCCACCGTGAAGCATTATGTCTTCACGTTAGTGTTGCTGAGCTGGAGTTGGTGGAGGTTTTTTCCCTTCGGTTTTTCAATCCATAAGAGGGCGTGTCCAAATGTATCAGTGCAGGTTCACGGGGGCGTGTCCAAAAGTATCAGTGCAGGTTCACGGGGGCGTGTCCAAAAGGATCAGTGCAGGTTCTTGGAGGCGTGTCCAAAAGGATCAGTGCAAGTTCACGGGGGCGTGTCCAGAAGTATTAGTCCAGGTTCATGGGGGCGTGTCCAGAAGTATTAGTCCAGGTTCATGGGGGCGTGTCCAAAAGGATCAGTGCAGGTTCACGGGGGCGTGTCCAAAAGGATCAGTGCAGGTTCATTATTGAGGCTTTAGCATTGTGTGGGAGTCCACTGTGTGCATGTACCGCACCACAAAGCAAGGTGCTCACCTGCCTTTCCCTGGGATATTGGTGTATAGTTTGTGAATTGCACATCAATTAAACTGTTTTTTTTTTAAGTTACTGTTTCGAAACCCACAGGGACAGTTCTACCCTGTCTTATAGGATCGCGCCAAGTTGTCACCAACACATTTGTAATGCCCGTCTGCATACACGAGGGGGTGCTAGTTGAAGTTGAGCTTTGGGGGGATTTTTGTTTGCATTTCAACAAAAGCTTAGTTGCAAAAGACTTAATTTCTGGCCTATTACAATACTTCAGTAAAATGTATAATTTTTCATATGTAGTAAGTGGAATCTAAATGTCATTATTAAATTTACAGTAGGAAAGCACTTTAACACTGGAGCTGAGCTTTGTGACAAGCCCTTTGCCAGCTTGATCACTCTCTCCTCACCAACTTCCATGGCACATTTTTCAAGGGAGACCCAGTTAGAGTCTGTATGCCAGTCTGTGGGTACACATGCCACCAGACGAGCCCTACAGCTGAAGCCTGTTTGATGGCATTGCAGCCAACATCTCCTGGATGTCTGCTCGGTGCGGGAGCTGTGCCAGGCTCCCTGGCCCAGCAGTGAGTGTAGGTAACGCCCTGCCTGCATGAAGCTTACACTCTACTGGGAGCAAGATAAAGGAAATTAAAAGGAAGTTATTGCTACAAAACCATAGACGTCTTACTTAAATGAAAATGTCAACATGTTGTTCCCGCAGCTCCTGGACATGTCCTCCACCCAGGTCTGAAACATAGCCTCCCAAACTTATTTGTCCTGCCATCTCCTTTTCCAGGGAAATAAAAAATTACTCAGTGCTCCCCTGGCCATTAAAAACATTTGTGCTGTATAATCCAAGATAGAGTATAGGTAAATGCTTTTGCAGCCCCCTTAGATCTTTCCAGCACCCCACCCACCCCCTAGGGGAAAATGTCACCCACTTTGAGAAACACTGGTCTATCCCCTTCTGACCTTTCTCCTCCAGGAAAGGTTACAGTCTTGGAAACTCACAGGGGCAGTGCTCCCCTGTCTTACAGGGCCCTACGAGTCAACATTGGCTCTTTGATTTACACCACGTCGGTACAGCAGCTTGGGCACCTGCAAGGGACTCGAACTGTGGTCCTTTGAAATGTTCTTGGTCCTTTGAATGGGGTAAAGTTTCCCAGTGAAATTCCTAGGACAGCCTTGGAGAATGAGCAGGTGTTGTGTCGTGATAGGACATAATTCCACGCTACAACTTCCTGGGCTTTTTCTCTCCAGTGCAGTTTTCTGTTTTCTGAAAACTTCTTCCTAATAAGCCCCCATGGTCATCCTATATCCTGTGAGAAAATCTACCAAGACCACCCCCTGGGGCATCCTCCATAACCTCCTGAGCCAACCTCTCTGCCTTGAATTCCCTTGTCCCAGCAGACCCCTTGAAGCCTTGTTTGACTGGACCTTTTATCTGAAGGCAACTAATGAGTGTAAGACAAGTGTATTTCTCAGGGAACTTACCTGCAGCCATCTACTGGTCAGAGAGACATGTTTAAACATGTTTTCTTTGGAATAAACCCCTGCATGGATGAACTAGCAGCAATACTGTTTTACTTGCCCTGGGTATTTTTCTCTGAATACTTTATTACATTGAAAGGAAACATTCACGCAGCAAATGGAGTTTTCCATTTTCTAATTCAGTGGTAATGGTTACATTTTTGCCTAACTGTCAATACCCACTGCTACTGTGTCGATCCTAACCCTGACCCATAGTGACCCCGTATAGGGTTTCTGAGGCTGTCAGTTGTTACAGGAGCAGATTGCTTTGTCTTCCACACAGTCGAGCCCACTGTGGCAGCCATGGGGTGGATCCCTCTTGGTTCCTCACCGCCGTCTTAAGGTGGGAGCAGTGGCATCGTGAAAACGTTGAAAGCCGTGAGGACCAAAATGGGACCCGGGGCACAGAATGAACACCTGCAGCGGGAAAAATGGCACTGCAGCAGGTTGCCACAAGCTGCCTTCGACCTCGCAGAAAATGGGGGTACATATCAGCTTGCCCCCAGCTTCTGCTACTGGCAAACACTTGGCGGTGATGTTCCTTCAGCCCTGCCACTGAGAATGGGATTTGTTTGTTTGTTTTGGGGGACAGAGCTGCTTGTTGTCTCACCGTAGCTCATAGGCCCCTCCCTCCTGGCCTGACCTCTGACTCGGGCTTCCATAGGCTGGGACCCCTGAGCTTCCCCAGACTGGTGCCCCCCTCTTTTCCCTACCAGGTCAACACTACCCCTAAAGCAAGAAGAATATGAGGTGAGTGACCCCCGCTGGGCTGGGGAAGGGAGGGGGCTGGCTGGAGAAGACCCCTGAGCCCCTTGGCCCGTGTCGTGTCCTGTCCCCCCTCCCCCACCCTGCAGGCCTTTCTGCTCAAGCTGGTGCAGAATCTGTTTGCCGAGGGCAATGACCTGTTCTGGGAGAAGGACTATAAGCAGGCCTTGGTGCAGTACATGGAGGCGCTGAACGTGGCCGACTACGCCGCCTCGGACCAGGTGGCCCTGCCCCGGGAGCTCCTGTGCAGGCTACATGTCAACAGGGCAGCCTGCTACTTCACCATGGTGAGCCCCTCTGTGCCTCCAGCCGGTCAGCCAGGGCCACCAGCCCCAGAGGGCCCTGCAGAGATTACACAGAGCCAATTCAGAGTAGACATATTTGTCAGGGTGCGGTATCTGAGCCCTTGAAGTCTCTGATGAACCTCGGCACCAGGCAATCTGGACCAAGAACTGCTACCCTCATGTCTGCTAACCTTTCTGCAAGCCCCGGCTGTACCCACCTCCCACCCCACCCCCTCTATCTGGCCCCACTCCTTTCTTACCAGACCCCAGCCTCCCCTCTGTCCCTGTCCAGCGATGGAGCCTGGGCCCAGGCCCCCAGTCAGTCTTCAGACCCTGGGGGAGACACTGCTTTGGGTGCTGGAAGTGGTCCGTGGTGCCTTGGCCATCCAGCCGGGAAAGTTCTAGATAAGCTATTCTACCAGGTGCCCAAGAGCTTGGGCCTTCCCTAGTCTGGCCTGTGCACCAAGCTGCCTCGCCTTGTCGCCAGTGTGGGTCTCCATCCACGCGATTCTGAACCAAAGGCTGATGGGGAAGGAGGTACATCTGAGAGGCCAGCCCTCTTGCCCACCGGCAGTCCCTTCAAGTGAACACAGGTGCCCATGGCCCAGAGTCTGACCCTGGGCTGCCTCCCTCATCTGGGGTGCGAGCCCCACCCCCTGACCCTTACATCCTCCTTCAGCCTTCAGGGAAGGGCAGCTGGCAGGCGGTCTTGGGAGGGGCGGGGGGAACGGGCCCTGACTGGCTGGCTCCTCCCTGGCAGGGCCTGTTCGAGAAGGCGCTGGAGGACAGCGAGAAGGCCCTGGGCCTGGACGGCGAGAACATCCGGGCGCTGTTCCGCAAGGCGCGCGCCCTCACCGAGCTGGGCCGCCACAAGGAGGCGTACGAGTGCAGCAGCCGGTGCTCCCTGGCACTGCCCCACGTGAGTGCCCCCGACACGACGCCACAGATCCTGATTGTGAGACGCGCCCCAACTGTGTACCCAGCGCGGCTAGAGTGCCACTACGGGCTGCCCTAACCCACCGAATCCCGTGAGGTCGCTCCTCAAGTCGTCTGCGTTTTAAAGAGGAGGGGCCAAGGCGCAGAGAGAACTAGCTGAGCCCAGTCACGGGCACTCGGGCTGTCTGACTTCAGGGCCCGAGCCTGGAAAGAATGCACGACAAGCTAGGGTATGCGGTTTTCAGCTGCCATGTGGCTATTTCGCCAGGATACGAGTTTCATCAATGGTGTCCCGCTGGTGTCCCACTTTACCAATGTTAAAATCTGGTCACCTTACATTTACATCGACCCAGTGCTCTGAGGAGACAATCGTATTTTGGGGCATGAAGAATCTTCATTCCAGTTGGAACCTTGTGAAGTCTGCATGCATAAGCAAAGTCATATCCAGACAGGCCATCCATAAAGTCAGCAACAATATGCACCAGTTCACAGGCTCAGAAATCTCCAATTGGTCAGGTTCTGGTCTCAATGTAGGCTGCGTCACTCAGCATCCACAGGGTGCCCATTGGTTGCCTTGCCTTTAGACCATGGGCTCTCACCAATGCTCAACAAGCCTAGCCCCCTCGTGCTAGGTCATGAACTTTAGACCAGTCAACCTGCTCTCGTCTTCTCCTTTTTCCCCTGTAAACCAAGTCCACAGGTGTCAGTGGCCAAACTCAACCTGTCTCATTATTGCTGCATTTCTCCCACTTCCACTCAACAAGTAGATCAGGTAGTCACCTTGCAAGCATCTCAGTCTGCCCAAAGGCTCCCTTTAATATTCAGTCCCAGAGAGGAGTTTACTTCATGGTTCCAGATTTTTTTCATCTTCTCTGACAAAGACCATTGGTTCCAAAGCACTGGGTGGGACATATCTTTTCAAAGCTTTCTTTGCAGGCGTGGTCTAAATCCATCTAAAGATCAAATTTTAATAGCCAAAAGCAAGTGGGCTTATAATCTTTCTATTTTCCTACTTCCCATATTTTTCCCAGAAAACAACCAGCTAAACACTGTGGCTTTATCTGACCTCTAGCTAGACAAGAAAAACTGCCATGAGGGAGAGGTCAAACAAACATCTACTCCCCATCTTATGATTTGTTTCCCCAGTACTCCACTCCCAAGGTACCATAATGTGTTAGTCTGCGTACATTAGAGAAACAAATCTGCAGAAACACATATATAGAAGAGAGAGTTTTATATAAAGTTAAGTGCACATCAAGAAAACATCCCAACCCAGTGCTGCCCAAGCCCAGAAATCCAACATTAGCCTATTAACCCATATGTCCGACACCAATCCACAACACCTCCATCTCACAAAACACACGCAATGATGCTGACTGCAGGAGGAAAGCCGAATCGGTGAGCGTGTAAGCATCTCAGCGCTGGCAGGGGCCTCCACACGGCTGCTCCATCACCCAGGGCTGCACCAGGGTAGGTCCATGTGGCTTCTCCTCAGGGATCTCTTACAGGAAGTGAGCCTTGACAGCTGAAGTAGGGAACTGGCTAAGGCAGCGGCAGCCTGGTCTGATCATCACAAAGCAAGAGACCCAAGAACTCAAAAGTCGAGACTCCACCCTTCAATTAACCCCACATGTGTTAATTTGCCAGGTTGGCACAATAAACTTAACTATCCCAAACCTTTCTGCCAGTAGTCACCCCTCATAATTTTTTTGCACTTGTCAGTGGGATTTTAGAAAGGAGAGTGGATTAAAATCAAAAGGAGAAACAGAAGCCTTTGTCCTGTGTCGCAGCCCCGGCAGACACTGGCTATGGCTTGGAAGCGTCACCTGTGAGGCCAGGCTTCCATCTGTGATGTGGTGCTGGCAGTGGCACCTGCAGGGCCAGGCCACACAGGCATCCAGGAGCACTGAGCCCCACCTCTCCCTGTCTTGCTTGCCTTCCCTAGGATGAAAGCGTGACTCAGCTCGGTCAGGAGCTGGCTCAGAAGCTCGGGCTGCGTGTTCGGAAGGCATACAAGAGGCCTCAGGTAGCTGGGTCTGGGGTGGGTTGGGGAGGGGAGGGGAGGACTGTCAGGAAGCATCAGGTGTCCCTAGGAGAGATAGATGTGGGTTGGCCAGGGCCTGGGCAACACAAGGGGAGGGGTGACCCATCCCATCCCACTCTGTTGGCTGGAAGCCCCGGAATGACTTTGAAATGTTGAAAACACAGCGGTGCTTCCTGCTCCCCGCAGACCCCAGCTGTGGAGCCACTGCCTCATGAGGCCGGCGGACTCCTGCAGGCCTGGGGGAGAGACCTGGAGGCCGAGGTGCTGTCCCTCAGCCTGGTGCTCTCTGTTGACCCCTGTGCCCGTGTCTTCAAAATGCCCGCGTCTGTGGGGCTTGTTCCCATCAAGATGTACCCCTCGGCACTAGCTGCGTGTCTGGAAGCTCATGCAGGGCAGGGTGTGGCCCGGAGGCTCTGCCGTGGCTGTGAGCAAGCGGGCCACCCTCACCACCTTGGTCTCCTTGTCCCCAAAACAGGGCACTTAGGCCCCCCAAGTGCCTCGGGCTGACAGAAGCCCTACAAGAGGCTGTCATTGGAGACCCCACTGGCACCCTGCCTGGCACACAGCGGGAGCACCCCCCTTAGGCCCTCCACCCACGGGTGGTCAGGGGAACGTTAACACTGAGAGCAGGAGCCAGAGAACAGGGCAGGGAGCCTGGAGGGCATGGGACACCCTGATGGCCCGTGACTAGCCTCTGCTGCCCTGGCTCATGGGACCAGAGCATCCTTCCAGAACCTTCATCTCATACCCGCCCCCCAATTCCTGGCAGGAACTGGAAACCTTTTCTCTGCTCAGCAATGGCACTGCGGCAAGTGTGGCAGATCAGGTAAGATGGAGCTGGGCCCGTGCCCCTACCCCACCCCAGAACCACCCTGAGCACCCACCCAAGGCCTTTGTGGGGTGTCCTCTCTGGGGACCCCTGGTGGTCATCCAAGGGTGTCAGGCTGAGGGTCAGGCTCCATGCTGTCCTCGTTCCTTTGCTGTGAAGCAGGCATGGGTCCTGGGAAGAGGTGGTGACCAGACTCAGCTCTGGGACCCACAGTAAGCCCATGCCTCCTGAGAGGTGGCTCCTGTGACCATAACCACATGCATGGGTTCCCACATGCTCACAGGCCTCTGACCAGGACCAGGCCTGGCAACCTGCTGCCTGCTGCCCTTTTTTCTCCCTCTGAGCCCCGAGGCTGCCCTTCTCTCTGCCCTTTCCTCCTGTCACTCCCTTCCCCCCCTGCACCTGCCTGTCCTTTCCTGCCCCTGGTCACTGGCCCCTCCGCTGCATCAAGGTGGGAGGAGAGGACGCAGGCTCTGGGCTCCAACAGATAAGGGCCCCCGTGGCCATGGGCTACCTGTGTGACCTTTGCTTCTGGGCCTCGGCTTTTGAACGAGTGTCCTGTCCCTCAGCCGGGGGATGGGTGGGAAGGGGACTGTACCACTGAGAAGGGTTTCGGGGGGGGGGGCTGCGATGGGCAGGGACTGCTGAGACCAGACCCCAGGGTACAGGGCCTGGGTTCAGCACACTCGGGCAGCTGTGAGGGCCGACCCCCTATTGTGCCCAAGGGGAGACTTAAGGGACAGAGCAGAGAGGAGGCATGGCGATGTCCTTCCTGTGGACCCTTGCTCAGAGGTCCCCACCAGATTAACCCTGGGTGCCACCCTTGCCCTGGGCACAGGGCCCCTGAGCCTCCATCTCTCCTTCTAGTCGAAGGTCCAAAAAAGCAGCTGGCGGGAAATGTGGGAAGCCCATGCCACAGGACCAGTGACGTGGCCAAAGTGCTGATTCTGCCGGTGCTCTGGCCACCCCTGGGCAGGGTCAGCGCTCCCAGGGGCCCATCTGCCTGACCCACCCCTCCCTCCTCTCCACAGGGAACTTCAAATGGGTTGGGGTCCATTGATGACATCGAAACAGGTAGTGTCCCTGATGCCAGAGATAGGGAGCCTGGGGCAGGGGAGACCTCACCCAGTCACTCCAAGACCCCTGGAGGCCAGGTGCCTCAATCCCTCAGTCGTGTAGGCCGAGGCTTCTGAGCAGCTCACCTGGGGGCCTTTGGGGGGAGGGGCAAAAGAGAAAGGGACTGAGGAGCAGCTGCCCCCTCAGGCCAGAGGGAACCGTTTTCCAGGTGGCCTGTGCCCCCCACCCCACCCCCCGCCGCGACTGGGAAGGCCACCTCTGGGCATCTCTCCTCTCATTGCACTGGCTTCTGGGAAGGGCATGTTCTGAGAGGGCCCCTTGGAGAGAGTGCTGCCTGTTTCAGTGAGGAGGCAGCTGGGAGACTGAGGGGCCCACTCCAGCTCCAGGGCTATGTCCCTGACCAAAGCTGACTTCCCCCTAGGGGATGGGCAGCCAGCCAGGCAGAAGCCACAGGCAGGAAGACAGATAGTGTTAGAGGAGGACCCCAGGGCCCCCCCGGGACCCCTTCCCCCTCTACCTAGCAGGAGCTCCTACTACTGCTGATCCCACCACTCTCCACAGATTGCTACATGGACCTGCGAGGCTCTCCAGCCCCCCTGCCCTCCACCCCCACGATGTCCCTATTCCCCCACATCCTGGACAGCAGCAGCCGGGCTCTCCCCAGCACTGAGAGCTTGGACGACTTCTCGGATGGTGATGTCCTTGGTCCAGAGCTAGACACCCTCCTGGACTCGCTGGTGAGGCTCCGTGGCCACCTCCTGGCCCCCTGGCCCATCCCTGGGACAGCAGTACATCCCTCATCATAGCCTAGACCCCGAGGGGAAACTGAGGCCTAGGAAGGGTGCAGGATCATGAAGAGGCAACATACAAGAGGCCTTCACAGAGTTCATGGAAAGATGGCACTGTCTACTTTCCATGACCTTTCTGAAGCCCCCTTGTATAACCAGAAGCATCAAAGAGGCTTCCTGGCTTCCAGCCATTGGACAGGGCAGGAGCTGACAGTCCTGGACGGGGCTGGCCACTTCCTGCTCCGACGATGCTGAGCCCTCCTCTTTGTCCCCCTCCCAGTCTCTAGTCCAAGGTGGCCTGCCTGGCAGTGGCCTGCCCACTGAGCTGCCCCAGCTGATACCCGTGTTTCCTGGGGGGACGCCACTGCTGCCACCGGTGGTGGGCGGCTCTGTCCCTGTCTCCAGCCCACTGCCCCCTGCCTCCTTTGGCCTTGTCATGGATTCCTCCAAGAAGCTGGCCGCCTCTGTGCTGGATGCTCTCGACACCCCCGGCTCTGCCCTGGACTCTCTGGACCTGCTGCCGTACTCTGAAAGCCGCCTGGATGTTCTGGACAGCTTCGGCTCTCCCCGAAGCTCCCTGGACAAACCTGACTCCTTCTCCGTGGGTGAGGCCTGGGAAGCACCTTCAGGGCACCCCCTCCCCCATGCAGTCTCCCAGGGTCCTCCGGGGAGGTTGAGGAAGGTGCTGAGGGCAGGCAACCAGTGAGTGTCCAGCTGTGCCTCCTGCAGTTCAGAAAGGGCCTGCAAGGGCCCACAGAGGCAGAAGTGGTCCTGATGTGCAGGGGTGGTGGGTGGGAGCAGTACCCAACATTCTACAGGCTGGAGGCCAGGCACTCAAAGGGGACGTGGATCCACATAGCCAGGAGTGCTCACTCTGGAACTGTGAGGGCGCCCAACTGGAGGGGGACTTCCCCGGGGAGCAGGAGCTCAGAGGGGGTCCCCAGCCTCAGATCCAAGATTCCTGGAGGTGGTGGTGACTGAGAAGGGTCCTGAAGGAGGGTCCCCCATGTGCGAAGTGGAAGGGACGGTGAGCAGACATTGACCAGCAGTGTTTGGGACCATGACAAGCATGACACACTCCTTGCTAACACATCTACACTCCCACTGTCCTCAGCACAAAGTGCACACAACAGGGCTTGACTGACAGTTCTTCCAAGGTTAACTTCATGTCCCATCACCCCAGGGGAACAGGACAGTTGGGATCTGCCTGAATAGGGGAGGGTGCGTGGCCTGGGGTGGCCTCTCTAAGTTGGAAACACTTCAGCAGCAGCTCTGTGATGGCCCCTTGAGCCCTCCAGAGCCAGGCAGGTGATCCCTATTCTTCTCCCTGCCCAGAGGAGACCAATGCCCAGGACCATCGTCCCCCAAGCAGCTGTCAGAAGCCAGCCCCGTCGGTGAGTGCCTTGGGCAGAATCCATCCGTGACCAGGCCCCTCATGTCCTCCTGGGGCTGGGGAGAGAGTGGTCCCGGGCACTGGGCTAGAGTGATCCTTCTGCATATGACAGGGGGTACTTCCCAACGTGGAGGCCCAGAAGAGGGCCCCTCAAAGTTGACAGGCCAGAGATGACCTCTTCCAGCCTTCCTTCCCCTTGTCTTATGGAAGAGCACATAAAGGCCAGAGAGGTTGAATGGCCTCCTGGGGGTGGGTGCCATCCCATCCCTGGTCTCCGGACCAGCCAGGTTCTCAGTTTAAGGTCAGAGAACCTTCCCAGGAGTTGGGCTGCCCGTCCTGTCCTCAGCCCAAAAGCTAATAGCATGGCTCCTCCCTCCGAGTCTTGTCTTCCTACCCATCTGCTGATGACTTGGGTCCATGCAGTTGGGGACTGAAGTCCCAATTAGGGCCCCTCTCCTTGCTTCTCGTGGTGGGCTTTCATCTGAAGAAAGGTCCAGGGCCTAGATCACCATTGCTCCCCACCCCCACCAATCTAGGGGCTTCCCAAGATTGGGCCAGGCCTTCTGGGGGGCTCTTGGGCAGCCAGGCCACATGGAGCTTCCAGCTGAGAGTCCCAGTTGTGGTTCAGCTCCTGTGTGACTTGGGGAGGGTCCTAGTGCACCTTCTGGTGTCTCTGATGGATCCTGGTGATCCCAGTCCCACTCCTATACCCAAGAAGGGCGACCTCCTCCCATTACAGCCAGAGCCCTCCATGCCCAACACTGCCCTGCTCATCAAGAACCCCTTGGCTGCCACCCACGAGTTCAAGCAGGCCTGCCAGCTCTGCTACCCCAAGACAGGTAAGGCCACTGCTGCTGACGCCATGCCCTCCTCCCTAGGGATCAGAGAATCGCAGAAGCTTAGAAAATCCCAGAACTAGAGTCCTGGCACACCTGCCACAGGTAGGGGTGGCCAAACAGAAACCACTCCGGGCATTTGGCGAGGAAGGGACTCCATACCAGAGTTAACACTGTCACCAAGGCCGGATGAGCCGAGGCCAGGAGGCCCCCTATGCTGCTCCCATGCCACGGCCAAGGTCAGGAAGTGACACATGTGAGTCTGCAGGCTGGGAACTGTGGCCTGCAGGCCCATCAGGCTACTGCTGCAAAAAAAAACAGGTGCTGAAGTCAGACAGAGACTGCAGCTCACTGGTTGGACTTGAAGTAAGCCTTACCCAGAATCTTTGCAGCAGAGGGATCTGGGAAATGTAGTCCTTGGCTGCAGGCCCTTCCTGTCTAGAAGACAAGCAGCAGCTCAGAAAGGAACCCCAGAGCTAATACTCGATAGTCGTGACTCTTAGATGCTCCGGATTCTTAGGAAATTCCATCTGCCAGAACGCCACAGGCCTGAACATCTAGAATGCTGTTCTCTTAGATCCCAGTTACTCTTCAGTACATGTTGCGCTGTGAAATTAGAACCTCAGCTGCCTAGAATCGTTCCCGGCCCTTAGGAGGGGCTGCTGTGGCAGGGTGGGGCGGGTTTTCTGGCTGGCAGCGGGGCTGCCGGCTCTGCCCCTGGGGCTGTGTCTCTGGCCTTACGCCCTGCCCGCTGTCCTGTCCCCCGCAGGCCCCCGGGCAGGTGACTACACCTTCCGAGAGGGCCTTGAGCACAAGTGCAAGCGGGACATCCTTCTGGGCCGCCTCCGCAGCGCTGACGACCAGACCTGGAAGCGCATCCGGCCCCGGCCCACCAAGACCAGCTTCGTGGGCTCCTATTACCTGTGTAAAGGTGTGTGTGTGTGTGCACAGGGGCTGCCCACCCTTCTGCTCCAATCACAGCTTCTGGGAGTGATGACAGACTGCCTCAGCCCACCCCAGGCTCTCGGGGTACAGGCGGAGCCTGAGACTGCATCTGAGTGAGGATAGCTGGCTTGTCCCTCCGACTGGCTCTGTAGAGAGTCGGGGGCATTGGACTTTCAGAGCAGGAGGCTCAAACGGTTGATGGAGACCTGATTTCTGGGCCCACCATGCCCTCTCTGTTGAGGCACATGAAGCAGGACTGACCATCCAAGCTGCCATGCGCTTCCTTTGCTCCTTGAAGCCTCTGCCGGGGTCTTGGGAAGCCTTTCCTGCCCCTGTCTCCCGAGCCCACCTGTACCCCAACCTCGGGGCAGAGCCGACGGACAGCTCAGGTCACAGTCTGTACTGATTTACCTGCCATCCGCTGGTCCTGCTCTTTTTGTTTGGGTTTTGCAGTTTGTGTTGTACTTTAGGGGGGTGCTGATGGAGCACACTGGTCTGTCAGTTCCTGGACGTCAACCACGTTCCCACAATGTGTCAGCACCCTCCCCGCTTCCACCTGGTCCCCGTTGCCTCCTCTACCTTCCCATCTTTGCTTCTGGGCACACTTTGGCCTCTTGATCGCCTGTGATTGCTCTGAGGAACGAGTTCCTGTTGCTGTTGATTTTCTTTTTCTTTTTTTTTGCTGTTGATTTTCATGGGGGCCTGTCTATCATTCAAAGGAGCCCTGGTGCCATAGTGGTTCTGAGTTGGGCTTCTACCCAGAAAGTCAGCAGTTTGAAACCACCAGCCGCTCCTTGGGAGAAAGATGAGGCTTTCTACTTTCCTAAAGAGTTAGCAGTCTAAGAAACCTACAGGGGCAGTTCTACCCTGTCCTATAGGGTGGCTGTGAGTCAGCATCTGGACTGGATGGCGGGGCGTTTGGAGTCTATTATTAGAAGGAAAGGCAAGGGAGAGAGGAGGAAAGGGACCAGGAAATGGCAGGGCGCGGAGCCTGATCCTGAGTGCCTCGCTCAGACTTCCCGCTCCCTGACCCCCTTGCTTGTTATTTCTGATTTCAGTTAGTCCGCCCACCTGTCCAATGTCCTCAGTGTATGGAAAAGGTGACTGAAGGTCAGAGCAGAACTTGCCCAGAGTCATCCACTCGAACCCCAGTGCAGGTCTGCCTGATGCTGGAGCCTGCCCTGTGCTTGTGCTGGTGACTATTGTCAGGTGCTGTGGGGATTAGTACTCAGTGCTGTTCAGTACTCGGTGAATGGCCAAGGGGGGAATAGCACTCGTCTATTTATTGATTTTTTTTTAACTAACATTGTATTGTGATTTCAGTGAGATTCTAGATTCCCATTTAAGCGTTATAAGGCATATTGTTCAAGGAGCTCTGGTGGTGCCGTGAGATAAACATTGGGCTGCGAACTTCAAGGTCAGCAGTTCAAACCCCCCCAGCCACTCTGAGAGAAAAAGATGGAGCTGTCTGTAAAGATTTACTGCCTCGGAAGCCCTAACCAGGAGCACTATGGGGAGAGTAGGGATCAGCTCGATGGCAGTGGGTTTGGGGGTGGCACATATTTCTCAGGGACCCTAGTCACATTTTCCAGAGGCGTCACCTTCTCATTCATTCCCTTCTGGGTGTTTCCCTTCCCGTCATCTGCTTTCCCTGTCGCCTCATCCTTCTGGCTTTGGAGGCCTTCCTTGTTGGCCATTTGGTCTTGGAGATGAGTGTTTTTAAAGGTGCACAGTTCTCGTGGATAAAATTCTTTATTTGGGAGCTTTTTAATGTAGCTAAAAGGTGTCTGCAGTGGGTAATTTCCATTCCAGGTGGATGGAGTATCTCGCGGTGTCCTCGACTTGTTATGCATTTGATCTGCTCCACGTGTTTCTCCTGTTCTATCCAGGGGTCCATCGCTTGTGGCCCCATCAGAATGCTCGCCGATGGTGGCGGGGCACCATCTAGCTCTTCTGGTCTCAGGGTTGATCATGAGTCCTGCAGACTGGTTTTTTCTCTTATGTCTTTGGTTCCCTAGACAAGAAAAGATAGATGTGTGGACTCCTACAAAGTCCTCTTCATTCCATCCATCATCTTTGACCCACAAAGAGGCGACCTTGTGGGGTGGGGGCAGCTGAGTCAACAGAGAGGGGCCCCTGAGCTTTGGGAAGGGCTCTGTTCTCCAGATCCCTGCGGGAGGCTGACCAGCCACTCTCACCTGGGTCAGAGAGGAGCTGCGACCCACCATGAGCCACCGGGTACCGTGGTGGCAGTGGTGGCACTGCGGGCTGCTGTCCCCGCCTGGCGGCACGTGTCCTGTTGCCTCTTTGCAGACATGATTAACAAGCAGGACTGTAAGTACGGAGATAACTGCACCTTCGCCTACCATCAGGAGGAGATCGCCGTGTGGACCGAGGAGCGGAAGGGCACCCTCAACCGTGACCTGCTCTTTGACCCGCTGGGGGGCGTCAAGCGGGGCAGCCTCACCATCGCCAAGCTCCTTAAGGAGCACCAGGGCATCTTCACCTTCCTCTGCGAGGTACCCACCTGCCCGCCCCCTGAGTCTATGGTGCAGGCCTGCCTGGGGGATCTCTCAAGCCCACTCCACCATGGACTATCAGGTCTGGGGCTCTGGAGGCCAGCTCCATTGCACCGGCTGGTTCTTCCGATGGTCCGAGATGTTAGACCTCTATGTCCCGTAGCTGGAGTCCAGATCCTAGCCAGCCCCCTCATGTGGTGAAGGACAGGGAGGCCTGAGAGGGAGGTGATGACCCTCACAGGACAGGGAGGCCAGAGGGGGGATGGTAGCCTTTCTACCTGCTCTTCCCCAGCCGCTCCCACCCAGGCTGAGCCAAGCACTCCAGGCCCTCATCTGATTGGCCCATTCATTGCACAGATGACGAAGCTGAGGCTCAGAGAGTTGACACAGGTTCCCCGAGGCCGGTTCAGTACAAACCGGAGCTTTCAGCCCAGGCTGCTGCTCCCTAGAGCTCATGCCGGTGTCCCTGCTGAAGGTCCTCACAGCCATGTCCCTGTAAATCAGGCCCACCACGGCTTGCCCTAGGACGCCCGCACACCTTCAGTGCTGCCCACTCTTCCCAGAAAGGTGTCTGTGGCCTCACTTTCCCCCTTTCCCCACCCCTCCCTGCGTTTCTGTAGCTCTGTACAGCTGTGCATGAAGCACGAGGGGCCAGGCCCAGTGTGGACCCAAGGAGGGGGAAGGGAGGGTGCCCATCTTGGACCTCCTTCGTCCATGCCCCTCAGGGATCAGTGGGGCCTGGGAGCACCCGTGGGCAGCAGCCTGTGGTTTCAAAGCCCTTGCCCGGCCCGTTCCTTCCTGTGCAATGTTTCACAGGGAGGGGACTGAGGTTCAGGCAGAAGTAGCCTCTCAGCCCCGGGGATTTGGAGTTGGGGGAACAAAGAGGAGGTCAGGGCAGAGGAAGGGAGCCCAGGACCAGGTCACCCATCAGCTCGGCCACAGAGCAGGCCCCACCCCCAGAGATCTGCTACGACCCAAGATAAGGAATGCAAGGTCCTGCTGCCCCTTTCCTCAGGCAGCTACACACTACACCCTCCCCTGGTGACTACTTCCCCCATCCTGAGTGACCACTCTTAGCTCACCCCCTCCCCAAGTGACAGCACAGGGTCCTAGCCGCCCCCCTCCCGGGCAGATCTGCTTTGACAGTAAACCCCGGATCATCAGCAAGGGCACCAAGGACTCCCCATCTGTCTGCTCAAACCTGGCCGCCAAGCACAGTTTCTACAACAACAAGTGAGTGGGCTGGGCCTGTCCCCGTGGGGGGTGGGGGGACAGGAGGATGTCATCCCTCCTAGGACACCATTGCCTGGGGAAGCAGCTGAGGCCAGCCGGTGTCCCTGGCTACAAAGGCAAGGGACCAGATTTGGGCCAGCAGTCAGCCATGGGCCTGGGAGGGTCACTGTTGGGCCCCTCCCCACCCTAAGCACCCTCATTCCTGAGGTGGCAGCAAGGGGAGTATCCATTTTACAGAGGGGAAGGCTGAAGCTTAGAAGGACTTTTCTCAGCTGACAAGGGATGTGGCCAGGCTCCTGACTCCTGTCCCAGCCTCTCCGCTGTGTCCTTCAGTGGCAGACAGTTGAAGGGAGGGGCCGGGTGGATTGGCACCCACTTTCGCTTGCTCCCCATGGCTCTGCCACAGTGGGGGTGTTGCAGCCCAGCCCTGGTGTCAGACAGACCTGAGTCCAGTGCCCTGCTTTCTGTCCTCTGCCTGCGAAACCCCTCCACATCCCCCTCTGCAGAAGAGCTGACCATGCTGATGGTCAGGCTTTTGGGGAGGGTCACGATTCCTGACCTGCCGGGGGGCACCTGGCCATGATTTCTCCAGGTGCAGACCAGCTCTTGGCACCTGGTGGGAACCTGGAGGGCATGCTCCCCCACCTGCCGGTCCACCCTCATTTAGCCCCCTAGCAGTGTGTCTACTGCCCTCCTCCTGTGGCCACTCTTTGCCAGGCTGGCCCCTGTCAGAGTCCAAGAGAAGCTGCAGAACTGGGACTTTGGACCCTTGCTCCCATGGGAGGAGCCTCCCTGGGCTTGCCTTGCTCTGGGCAGAGGGGCCCTCAGGAATGGGTGGGCGCAGGGGGATGGGGGGACTGCCAACCGCATTGGGCCCCTCCCACCAGGTGCCTGGTGCACATCGTCCGCTCCACCTCCCTCAAGTACTCCAAGATCCGCCAGTTCCAGGAGCACTTCCAGTTTGACGTGTGCCGCCACGAGGTGCGCTACGGTTGTTTGCGGGAGGACAGCTGCCACTTCGCCCACAGCTTCATCGAGCTCAAGGTCTGGCTGCTGCAGCAGTACTCGGGTAAGCAGGCGAGCAGGACCAAGCCACAAGGAGGCTGTGGGGAGGGGTGGAGCACCTCGGCAGCCTCCAGAGGGGTGTGCAGGCTGGGGCACCTCAGAGCTCCCTTGAGCAGGTGTGCTACCTGTCCATCACAGAGCACATGAGTTTTTTCCTCAGACGGCTTTCAGTGTTCCAAGATTCACCCCTGCCCAGACAGTGAAGTGTGGTGTGGTGTGGTATGTGGTATGGAGCATGGTGTGGGTTTGGTATGGAGTGTGGTGTGGGTATGGTACGGTGTAGTGTATGGCATGCTATGGGTTATGGTGTGGTATGGGGTTATGTAGGTGGTATAATATCATGTATGGTATGTCTATGATATGGGGTATGATATAGGATGGTGTGGGGTACGGTGTTGTATCGTGTATGGTATGGGGTAGGGTGTGATACAGTATGGTGAGTGGTATAGTACAGTTGAGGTATGGAATGTTATAGTATGGCATATGGTATATTATAGTATGGAATATGGTATGGATATGGTATGATATGGGGTATGGTATGCTATGGTATAGGATAATGGTATAGGGTATGGTATGGTATATGGTATGGGGTATGAAATGGTATGGGGTATGATGTACAATTATAATATTATAACAGGGACTCAATACTAGGAACGTGGTCATAGGGGGCAGTGCCAGCTCAGCAGGCACTCAGTGACAAATGGCTGCTGCAGGGTGGAGCCCATAGGACAAGGTCAAAGAGAAGTCACCTGTGGGAAAGGGATGTAGAGAGAATGGGGGCTGGAAGAGGCACTGCCTGGGCCTCAGCTGTGTAGGCTGGGCAAGCAGGGAAGGTGTGGGAGGGTCTGGACCACCAGGGTAGGGTACCCTTTACTGATCTTGCCCACCATAAGCTGGTGAGCCAAGCAGCTGGGCAGGCTCAGAACCCAAAGAACCATGAGCCAGAGGCTGCCCATTGGGGGTGAGACTGAGGCTGACCCCTTACAGGGGTGATAGAAGGGTACTGGGGCGCTGCTGACACCAGGCCACGGTTCAGAGGCACACACGTCTGTACTGCCCATGGCTTTCTTGGCTCGGACCCAGGAGGGCGCGGTGCAGGCTTTCTGTGCCCATTTTGGAAATGAGCAAACAGCCCGAGGACGAGGTCCGTCTGGAGCTGTGCTTTCCTCCAAGAGGAGCTCTCCCCCTGGGCCCTGTGGGGTCCTGTTACTGCACAGACATGCCCTGCCTCTCATCTGCCACACTCTTAGTAACACTGTATCCCCCTCCCCCCCAGGCATGACCCACGAAGATATCGTCCAAGAATCCAAGAAATACTGGCAGCAGATGGAGGGCCATGCAGGGAAGGCCAGCAACAGCTTGGTAAGGCCCTCAGCCCAGTCACCTCTCACCCCAGGAAGGACAGGTATCTGCCAGGGCCATTGCAGGGCCACCCCGATGTAGGTCAGAGTTGAACTCTGGCCCCAAAACTGGTTTTCCGGGTCATAGATTGCCAGGACTTTGTTCTGAGGTGCATTGAGCCTGGGTGGACAGAGACCAAACCAGAGTGGATTCAAGCCACCCACCTTTCAGTTTAGCCAAAGGCAGTAACTGATCACACCACCCAGGGATCTCCCCACCCCTGCAGCCCTTTCCTGTGTATTAGTTTCAGTCTTACCAGAAAGTTTTAATAATAGCACAAGGTTTCTGTCTAGCCTTTTCTGGACTTCCTAAATGTGAGCACTTCATATGTACCTTGCTCTGTACACGCACATAGGAGGAGGCTTCAAAAGGCTCCCAGCAAAATTCCACCACCTTTTCATGCCCTTTGTTCAAAGCCTTTTGAAGCCCCTTCCCACACTCTTGAATATGCACACATATTTATAAACATCAGTGTACACCCTTTTCTTTCCTGGACCACTAAACAGAGTGTTCCTGCGCCCCTCCATACTCCCACGTGTAAGGGCCGGCTCCTCCTACATAGCCTCCCTCTCACAGCAACATTCCGCATTGCCAGCGCCTCTGCTTTGATGAATCACAAAAACCCCGGAAAATACATTGTGTCTGGTCAGCCCTGTCTCTGTAGTCTCCTTTGATCTAGAACAGTAGTTCTCCACCTTCCTCGTGCCTCGACTATTTCATACAGTGCCTCATGTGGTGGGGACCCCCAACCATCACATTATTGTCATTGCTACTTCATCACTGTCATTTTGCTACTGTGATGAATCAGGCAGCCCCTGTGAAAGAGTCGTTGGACAACCCCCCAAAGAAGTCGCGAACCATGGGTTGAGAACCGCTGATCTAGAAGCATCCTTCTGTCTGTCCTTGTGTCTCACTGCATGGACATTTACTTTTGTAAGACCCTTATTTATTCTGCTGCTGCTGTAGTTGGAAATTCAGCCAGAACCATGCCAGCCCCACTTGTCCACGCACACCCCGTGGCCTCAATGCGTTCTTCCAGTGGCGCCCCGAGGCGCTGGCTCCTCCCTTATTCACTCACCACCCCCTGCCATTCCTAGCTGCTCTTTGGAGCTCCTCCTCAGAGGGAGGGCTGGTCTCAGGACACTGAGTGACTGTGAGGTGAAGCCCCAGTGCTGCCCACACGAGAGACCGCCCACCCACTGTCATCTTCTGGGGGTGGCAGGCTGCATACTCTGACAGTCACCTCCTACCTGGTCCTTTTCTTTCTGGGCCATCCCCTCTGACACACACAATACCACCACCACCACCACCCATGGCTGGAAGCAACAGGACACCGCAGCAGCATCCGTCAAAGGGGGCCCGGTCCCTCAGAGTGTTCACTGCCCAGCAGGCTGAGCTAGAGGAGGAGCCTGAGGCAGGTCACAGGAACCTCAGCCCCCTAATTCTGGGGCCCTGCCTATCCCCACTCCCCACCTGCTGCCACCTCCCATCCCAGCCTGGCTCAGGAGCAGGGGCTCTGGGTCAAGGTGGACTGTGGGGAGGCAGGAGGCTGCTTGCTGGCCAGTGGCTGGTGGAGTAGGAAGCCAAGGCAGGGATAGAGGCTAGAAGCTATTTGGTCTTGGTCAGCATCTTGGCCTGAGGTATGTGTGTGTCGGGGGCGGGGGTAGGTGTCAGTGCCTTCTCTGGGCCCCCACCTCTGACAGCTGCAGTAGGGACTCAGTGAAGCAATTGTGTCAGGAGTATGGTGGCCAGGCCTCGTGGCCAGCCTAGTTCCTCAACTCCCTTCTTGTGAGAAGCAGGGGCAGCACAGACCAACTGCCCTCTGGTCTGCCCCTAGGATGGCCTAGGAGTCCTGGTCTGAGTGAGAGGGAGCTGCATGGGGCCCCTGCCCCTGTGGCACCAGGGAGACCTGCCCAGTAGTGGAGGCGAGAGGGAGGCAAGACTCCAGGCCGAGTGGTCCTTTTTCCCTGCCTCTTGCCCCTCCTTGTCTCAGGTGTGCTGAGGACCAAACTCCTGCCTGTAGAGCAAACACCAGGCAGATGGCAAGGAGGGAGGACCCGAACCCATGGCTGCCAGAGCTGGACCTTGGCCCCCTCCCCCTTCACCCAGGGCACTGCCCTCTCCTAGACCAGCTGGCTCACGATAGTTGAGGTCCTGGATGGGCTCTGAGGCTGGCCACCAGCCACCTGCCACCTGGAGGGTGTGGTGTTTGAGCCAAGGTTTGGAGCCAGGGGACTAAGGAAAGGTGGAAGGACACCTCTGCAGAGGTGTCAGCATGGCAAAGGCGGGGATCCGTGGCAGGGCTTGCAAGTCCCACAGGGCAGGCTCTGGGGAGGCGGGCGGGCCTCTTGACTTCGGCATCCACAGCTCGCCCTCCCCCCACTCCTCAGGGCGCCTCGAGGTCCCACGGGCCCAGCACCTTTGACCTGCAGATGAAGTTCGTTTGCGGCCAGTGCTGGCGGAACGGGCAGGTGGTGGAGCCTGACAAGGACCTCAAGTACTGCAGCGCCAAGGCCCGGCACTGGTGAGCGTGTGGGCCCCCCGGGGCCACAGGGAGGCCAGCTGCCCCGAGCCCTCCCCAGCCAGCCTCCCCCTCTGCCCTGCAGCTGGACCAAGGAGCGGCGGGTCCTTCTGGTGATGTCCAAGGCCAAGAGGAAGTGGGTGTCGGTACGGCCGCTGCCCTCCATCCGTAACTTCCCACAGCAATACGATGTGAGCCCTGAGGGGCTGGGGGGTGCGCAGCAGGGCCTGGGGTGGGGAGGGTGCAGCAGACTCTGACACCCTTCTCGCCTGGCTGTCCCCCAGCTCTGCATCCATGCGCAGAACGGCCGCAAGTGTCAGTACGTGGGGAACTGCTCCTTCGCCCACAGCCCGGAGGAGAGGGACATGTGGACCTTCATGAAGGAGAACAAGAGTGAGTGGGTGGGGCTGGAGGGAGCGAGGGAAGGAGGGGCGGGGCCTCACCTGGCATCTGGGGGCGCGTCTGGGGGCGGGTCCATAACCCGCTGGACGGCCAGCTGAGCTGCAGGGGTACCCGGGGCACCCTGACTTCCCATCTGCTGGGGAATCGAGCTACGTGGGGGATGATGGGTAGTACTGACCACAAAGGCACCTCACGGGTACCCTGTGTCGCACCCCGCCCTCAGTCCTGGACATGCAGCAGACCTATGACATGTGGCTGAAGAAACACAACCCGGGGAAGCCAGGGGAGGGGACCCCAATCAGCTCCCGGGAAGGCGAGAAGCAGATCCAGATGCCAACCGACTACGCCGACATCATGGTACCGCCCCCCAGCCTCTGGCACCGGGCCTCAGGGCAGTGGGAGGACGGGCTGGGCCTGGCTGGGAGTGGGTGCCCACCGTGGCGTGGCTGTGCCCCCAGATGGGCTACCACTGCTGGCTCTGCGGCAAGAACAGCAACAGCAAGAAACAGTGGCAGCAGCACATCCAGTCAGAGAAGCACAAGGAGAAGGTGTTCACGTCGGACAGCGACGCCAGTGGCTGGGCCTTCCGCTTCCCCATGGGCGAGTTCCGGCTCTGCGACAGGTGCTGGGCGCGGGGCTGCAGCGCGGCAGGGGATAGAGCCAGAAAGCCCTCCCTGGGGAGCCCGGTGCGCTCAGTGTGGCTCTGCTAGCCCAAAGGCCAGCGGCTTAACCCCCCCCCCAAGCACCGGGGAAGAAAGGCGTGGCAGCCTGCTTCCCTAACGATGGCCCGCTTTGGAAACCCCATGGGGCAGAGACTCTGCCTTTAGGGTGGCCGTGAATGGGAATTGACCTGACAGCAGTGGGTTTGGGGTTTGTTTGTTTTGGGGAGGGCGGGATTGATGTAGATGTGGACAGGTGGGGGGCCCCAAGCCTGTCCAGCCCTCTGTTTTCAAACCTGAGACCAGCCGCTGGCAGTGGTCATGGGGAGGGCCAGGGGTGTGGCCAGTGACCGACCGCGCCCGCAGGCTGCAGAAGGGCAAGCCCTGCCCGGACGGGGACAAGTGCCGCTGCGCCCACGGGCAGGAGGAGCTCAGCGAATGGCTAGACCGGCGGGAGGTGCTGAAACAGAAGCTGGCCAAGGCCCGCAAGGACATGCTTCTGTGCCCGCGGGATGACGACTTTGGCAAGTACAACTTCCTGCTGCAAGAGGGCGGGGACACCGCCACCTCCGCCACCACCACCCCTACCACCATCGTCACCCCCATGGAGTAGGGCCAGGTCTCATCCTAGGGCAAAGTCCTGGCATCAGAGGGCTAAGTGGAGACAGAGGGACCCGGGCAGACCAGGGCTGGGGGTGGAGGTCTGTCCTCAGCCCCCACCCCCAAGTCCTGTCAGCCCACTTTTAGCCCCTCCTCAGCCCAGGTGTGCAGACCCAGGTGCACATGCTGCAGCCCCAAGTGGCCCGGGTCCTGGTCCTGCTGTAACCCTGGACAAACCTCCCCCACACTTTCCTAGGCTCGGAGTTGGCCAGCCCCTCCAGCTTCAGCCTACAGCTTTAACTTCTGTCTGCTCCTCAAGGGGCCCAATGCTCAGGGCTGGGGGCCTGGGGTCCCCACTTGAATCTGCAGCAGGAGGTTCCTCTTCCTTCCCTGCCCCTCTCCTCCCTGGGCTAGATCAAGGACTTGAGCAAACAGGAGGCCCATTAGCTTTAATTGGGGCCCTGGTGAGCCCCTACTCTGGATCTGATTCTCTTATGGGTGGGTGGGAGGGGCTAGGCTAGAGGGTCCCCAAAGCCTGACTGAGGCAGCACTCTTGAATGACACTACTCGCCCCTCCACCAGGAGCTCTGATAAAGACGGGGGCTCCCTAGAGCCTGCCAAGATGAGCCACTCAAAGCCCCAGTTTGCAGCTACGCAAACTGAGGCCTAGGGACAAGGAGGAGCTGTCAAAGTCTCTAGTTCATGGCCCCTTACAGTTGGAACCACAGAATGAGGAAGGGGGCTTGGGATATCCCAGAGAAGGAACAATACCCCTGACGGTGAGTAGAAGGACAGCAGCAGGACTCCCCACTGAGGACTTGGCCCTGGCTTCCAAGAGTAATGTAAGGAGCCGGGTCTCTAAGAGCACAAGTCTGCCTGGGGCGGGGACAGGGGGATCTCAGCCCTGGACACCCAGAGCTGCTGCAGGAGTAGAACACCCCCTTGTGGGGACCCAGCAGGGCCCTCTTCCCTCTTCCCCTAACCCAGACATATAAGTATGACCATCAACCCCAACCCCACCAGCTGCCTGAGACCTCAGCCCCTGTCCCCACCCACCAAGCCCTTCTGTCCCTCTCATCCGACACATATGTACCCCTCCTCTCCCTCCCACCCCCCTGGCCTGCTTGTCTCCCCTGGTTCCCCAGACATTCCAGAACACTCCACTCCATTGTCACAGGAGTGGGCATCCCTCGGAAGGAACCAGGGGCCCAGGCTGGGTAGGGGGTGAGATGGAGAGAATGGAGTCCCTTCTTTCACCCTGAGCAAGGATTGTCAGCGCGTGGACTTTGTGCCGAGGGGCACCAGCGGCAGGGCTCCCTGTTCCTCCTGCTGTCGCTGCCCTATCCTTTCCCGATAACCGTGGCATGCTTCCCTCCCTCGCCACCAACCTCCCCCAGAGGCCAGCACTGCAGAGGGTGGGTGCTGCGGGCTGGCGGAGGAGCGCCCAGACCCAAGGCAGGGCGTGGCCCTGAATGTTGATGACACTTGTCCCCCTAGTCCATGGTGTTGCAGTCTGTCGTCACCAGCCTCGTTTCTAGTGTGTATATATGTCGCCCCTGTGATGCATATATACACAGGTATTAAATATATCGCTCTATATAATATTATATATGTGTGTGGTATCCAAGGAATCACTTCCATCGAAGGCTAAAGATAAAGGACTTGACCAGGAAATGCAGGCGCCCCGGCACGAGCAGGAATCATGAGACAGAGGTGATTTGGGGGATGGGCATGGCCCCCGCCAGGGCCCTCCCAGGCCACCAAGCCCAGTGGGGCATGTGGGGTGCGCAGGCAAAGAAGATGATGCGTTCTGGTTCCCACCCAAAGGAAGAGGCCGCCGGCTAGCTGCTGCTGCGCCAGCCTCATGGGGCCCTGAGTCCAGGCAGCCCCGCCTGGCTGATGTGGCTGCAGGGAGGGTGGTGGCTGTAGCTGTGACCCTCTAAGGAAGGGGCAGGGGCTCAGAGTTGAGCTGGGCCTGTTCCCTCCGCCGACAGAGAGTGGCAGCCCCTCCGTGGGGACGGGCTGGGGGAAAACTGCATTTCTCAGCTGGGCAGGCATCCGTGTAAGAGTTTTTTAAAGGTGTCTGTATTACAAACTTAAGAATACCACACTTTAATATTAAATATTCATAAGGTCTAGTATCTTGATAATAATGTAGATGTTTTAATAATTTTTGTCCTTCTTAAAATAAACTGAAAGAAACTTGCTCCTTTTGGCCTTCATTCTAGAAACTAAATGTGTGCACTTTGACCCCTGTCCCCAAGCTGTTGCTCCTGTACCTCCCCAGCTGGTGCTTGTGGCCTGGGCCTGGGCTGCCCTCGTGGGGCGGGCTGGCCTAGACAGGCCCAAGGGTGGACATTCCAAAGGGTGAGGGGCAGGAGATGACTGCTTACCCTAGCTCTGGCAGCATCTCGAAGGCTGGGATAGATGTGCTGCCCTCTGCTTTTCCAGACACGACTTTTCCTGGAAGGCAGACGGTGGCCAAGCATATGTCCCATTTCCTCAATGCGTGTGGGACTTCTCGACAGGACACCTAAAACTGTGTGGGCGAACTGTATGGCAGGGCACAGTGGCCCTGGGACAGAGCCAGGCCTTCTCTGAGAGCAGGGACTCCCTGAGCCCAGAGGCCTCGGGGTGCTTGACATTGTGGGAGCAGCTTCCAGGCCCTGTCTCTGCGCTGTGACCTAGTCTGCACCCCCAGCAGCCACGCACAGTTGCTCACTGTCCACATGGTAGCTCAGAGTGGTTCAGCAAAGATTGAGCCAGCAAAGGTCCCTTTAGCTCCACAGCCTGTGCTTCTTGGTGCCCATGGCCACACTGGGCAAACCCCAGAGCAGCACAGCCAGGTGCAGCTCCCGGCAGGAAAATGCAGACTGACCCTGCAGCCGGCACCAGTGCCTTCCTTGAACTTGGAAGCTTAAAGGCCGGCCAATGAGCTGGACGTCAGAGAGCCCAAAGGGTACCTGCTCTGACAACTTCAACACAAGACCCAGCTGGCAGCTGTTGACCCCAGCTCGCGGCTGTCCATGTATCCAAGCAGGGTTTCCAGTGGCTGTGGTCCTTTGGGAAGGAGATCACCAAGTCTGCCTCTGAGTAGATTCAAACCAGCCTGATGGTTAGCAACCTAGGGATGGATGCCTTCTCTGACTGCCTTGAGTGGAGTCTGACTCACAGCCATCCTTTAGGACCAGAGGTAGAACTGCCCTGGTGTGTTTCTGAGATTAAAGATTTATAGGAGTCGAAAAGTTGCTTCTTTCTCCCATGGAGTGGCCGGTGGACTTCCGTTGCAGCCCGATGGGTAACCCCCTGTGTCAGTGGGACCCCCTACCTGGTACTCCTTAAAGCCTCGTGAATCTGGAAGTGTTAATTGTGGGCCTAACCTGTCCCAATCCCTGGGGTTTAAGATTCCTGGAGAAAATATGGTGTCATGGAATCCACAGCCTATGGGGGACCAACAATTGGGCTGAGATTTCGGGCTGCGGTGATGGGGCAGTGGCAGGACTTATTCAGTGTGCTGCATCGCTGCAGGCTCTCTGGGCGGGGCCGATGGCTAAGGGCTGGATTATCACCTGGGAGATTGGTGGTACAGACTCACCCAGAGACACCTCAGAAGAAAGGTCTGGTGATCTGCTTCCCAAAGGTCACAGCCTTGAGAACCCTGTGGAGCTCACACACGTGGGGTCTCTGAGCCAAATCCACTCTCAAAATGAGCAACAACTAGGAATCTGTGCACCAGCTGTGCTTCATCGTCCTTTGATTCAAAGTCAAGTTCCCATTTCTACATGCTGTGAAGCCAAGGTATTTAGTTCTGTCTCAAGCCTGCCTCCACTCCAGGCAGGACCACTGCTTCCAGGGGCCTGGCTAGCTGGCACCCCCTTGGGGCCCAGTGGAGGATCCTGGGCAGCCTTCTAGACTCCTGTTCTGACCTCTGTGGGTCTGGGAGGTAGTGCATCCTGCTCTTGGGAGAGGACAACCCTGCTGCTGGACCACCAACCCACCTCCAGTCAAGCTCTTGACGTTCACTCTGGAATTTCAGGGTGCTGGCCAAGGAGAAAGCTGAAGAGCAGGCATTCTTGATTACAGAGGGTTCTTCCCCAATCCGGCCCCAGCTTCCCCAAAAGAACAGTGCAGGGGCAGTTCCGTGTGGCCCCTTGTCCTCTTGAGCCTGACCTCTTGCCTAAGGGCTCCTGTTGGACTGGCACAAAGGAAGCAGGAGATGAGACCACAGCTTCCCTGCCATCTGCTCATGAAGAACGGCCCGTGTGGTGGGCGGCCCAAGGGGTTGGCTGGGGATGGGCTGTGGCCTCAATAAGGACCCTCAGAAACCTCAGACCCATCTGCAGAGGGCATCAGACCTTTTCCAGGGACCCCAAGAAATGCCTGTGATCCCAACACCCCTGCCAGGGAGCCCTACCAATGTCTCCAGGTGTGTGTGTTATTTGGGGAGGTAGCCTAATCATCTGTCTACTGCTGGGATACCTTCTGGCCACGGGTGGTACTGCCAGCTGGTGCTGTGGTCCAGGTGGACTGATGTCCTTCAAGGTGGGAGATGCCTGGCCCAGTGAGTGGGGCCGGTATGCAGACGGCACTCATTCATGGCCTTGGAGAGCACATACCTCAGGGATATAGCGGGTTTAGGGCCAGACCACTGAGAGGGAATGGTGCAGTAAGGCTTCTACATGCATATAGTTATGTTTATACTATATTCAAGGAGCCCTGGTGGTGTAGTGGGTTACATGTTGGACTGCTAACTGCAAAGTCAGTGGTTCCAACCCACCAGCCACTCAGGAAAAAGAGGCTGTCTGCTCCTATAAATATTTACATTTTCAGAAACTCTAGGGACAAATTCTATAGGACAAAGGGTTGCTATGAGACAGAATCGATTCAATGGCAGTGTCTTCATCTGTATCTGTTAGAGGAGCGCTGGTCGCCCTGTGGGTTAGGCATTGGGCTTATGATCCCCAGGACAGGTTCAGACCTATGAGATGCTCTGTAGGAGGCAGAAGCCCTCAGCTCCAGGAAAAATGTTGACTTTCAGAAACTACAAGATAGCCGAGTGGGAATCAACCTGATGGCTGTGGGTTTGAGTTTGGGGTTTGTAAGTCTAGTCAGTGTGCAAGAGCATTATGAAATATTTTGAGACATTGTGAGGATGACAAAAGGTAATACAGACATGAAGTGGAAACAGACTGTGGGGAAAATATGCCACGGAGGGTGGCCACAGGCGTCCCATTTGTAACAAGAACTCAGTATCTTGGAAGTGCAGTCAACCAGACCAGCCTGTACCTGAGGAGGAGTCTGCAGAACTCGCTGGAAGAAGCTGTGGTGGGCCAGGCAGCTATCTGGGGGACATGCAGGGACTTCCTGGGGCCTCTGGAATCTAGCTGCATCTGCCTTGCATCTGGGTGGTCGCAGAGGTAAGGGGCTCCAGCCAGGACTCTTGCAGTGAGTGAAGGGGTTTTGCTTCATAATTACAACTCCTCCCAACAACAGATGAATAAACTCCAGTTAGTACTCCCAAGGACGTGGAGTTGGGGGGTAAGGCATTATGAAGCATAGCATACATACATCTGGAGCCATGGAACTGTTTCTGCATTCAAAAGTGAACGTGTTCTTTTTAAAAAAATCACTTTATTGGGGGCTCTCACAACTCTTGTATCTGACATATTAGTACATAGATTCCGTCGTTCTTTTCTAGACATTTACTTTCCATTGAGCCCTTGGGATCAGCTCTTTCCCCTCCTCCTCCCCCCCACCCCACCCCTGGTAGCCCCTTGACAGACCGTAGATTGTGAACATGGGTTCTTATATCAGAAGAGGACGTCACTTGGAGAGGGCTCGGGGCTACCTGTTGTGCACAGGGTCACCATGAGTCGGAACCTACTGGTTGGCACCTGACAACATCAAGGTGAAAGCTGGAGACAGGAAGGGAAGCCAGAGGAGCATCTGGACTTCATACTATGCAAAATGACATTTTGGAAGGCTGCCGGGTAGAAATCAGGGGCACAGGCAGGGGACCAGGTGCTCGCTGCCTCCAGCTTGGAGTTTCTGAGAAGTCCTCTAGGCACTGGAATCTAAGACCTGAGACCCGGGAGAGCTGGGTGACTTGTCTTGGACCCTCTGTACGTGGCAGAATAGAGGTCCTGCCACACCCTGGCCATGGGCTCAGCTCTTTGGTGGACAGTGATGTTCAGAACCTTAGTGTCACTCCGGTTCAAAGTGACCCAGGGGACCACAGAGACCAGACAGCGCCCTGGGAGGGGGATTGTAAAAGAAGGCTGTGCAGCCAGCTGCCACCATGACCCCAGGATGCAGGCAGCTGTGATTCATCAGGACAAGTGTGCGCTGCTCTCTGGGGTCCCTGCCCTCCCCAAGTATGTCTGCTGAGCACCTCCCTCCCCTCCTGCCTGGGGCTGCGGGTTAACATCTGCTTCCCGGGCTTGCAGAGAGAAACATGGCAGGCTGGCCTGTAAGCCGCAAGCTCCTGGGTCTGAGCAGCTAGTACAGGGCGTGTCCTTTGGTGCTGGGCCCGCCTACCCTCGCCCAGGACGGTTTCCAAGGTGGTGTGTGCTGCGTGGGATCCTGCGGCTGTGGGCGTGTAGCCGCTTCCCGTTCTCACCTGGCAGCCCCGGCAGGCGTGGCCCCAGCCTGGGGGAGAACTTCCCTTCCAAAGTTAGATAACAGGCCTGCTCAGGGCGGCCGATTGGCGCGATGGCTCCACGTGCTGCGGCTGGCCCGCCCGCCAGGCAGCGGGGAGGGAAGGCCAGGCCAGGCCTGGCTGCAGCAGAGCTGGCAGGTGGCCGAGCAGGGGGTGGCCAGAGCGGCGTGGCCGCGCTGCCCATTGGCTGCCGCCGGTTCCCCGTCCCGCCTGCCTGATCCCGCTGCTCCCTGCCAGCCACCGCCTTCCTGCTGCTTTCGCGGACCATGTCGGGCTGCAGCCGGATCGGAGGGGCCCCTGCCATGGACATGCCGGAGGTCCTTAAGTCCCTGCTGGAGCACTCCCTGCCCTGGCCAGAGAAGAGGGCAGGTAGGTGTAGGGCAGCAGAAATGGGGTGACGGGGCAGGGGAGGGAGGACCGGTTCCTAGCATGGGTCTGCCCTTAGCTCATCCCTGGGTGCAGAGAGGGCCCAGTCCCAGACGTGCATGGCTGCTACCCCAATTTCAGGAATTGCCCCAGAGACCACCAGCTGCTGGGCACGTGTCAGGGAGTGGCTGCTGACAGGTGCTGCGAGCACATGGGCAGACAAGGGTGCCTGCTGGAGGGATACTGGTTGCTTATAAGGTTCCCTGCCTGCATGTTGGGGTGCCCAGGGGAGAGGGAGGCTGAGGGTGGACTGCTGGACCCTGTGTCTGGAGAAGAGGTGGCTCTGGGAACCACCTGGGTTCCAGACTCCTGCTCCTGGGGGCTGAACTCTGGCTGGGACAAAAGCTGTTATGTAACGGGACCGTGGGCTCAGCCCTGAGAGCCCCACGTTCCTTGGATACCACAGGCAAACATGGTGCAGGAGAGGCAGGAGGGTGTGGACCAGGGCAGCGCTGCCACCACTCCAGGTGCCCCCAGTCCTGCCTGAGGGCCTCAAAGTCAGGGTCAGCTCAGGGATTGCTGGGGTCTGGCCTACCCAGGCTATTGTTCCCAACACATCCCTCCAAATCTCTTGCCCCTAGACACCAGGTGTCCACTCCCAGGCCCTCACTGCTCCTCTGTCCTCTGTGTCCTTTAAGGAAACCTTTCTTGGGCCTCTCCTGTATCCTGCTGAGTTGGTTCCCAATAGAGGCCATCACTAGGTGGCCCTAGTTGTCCCTGTGGGACTTCCTGTCAGCCCACCCCCCCAAACACACAGCCACTGGTGCCCTCTTCTTGCTCACGGGCAGTGGGACTGGCGGTGTTCCCTCAGGAGAAGGGACAGCTGACTCTGGTCACTGGCAGGCACTGTGCCCCTGCGGAAGGGGCACTCCCGGAGCTAGAGACAGGAGCCTATCCCCAGGGGCTCTTGTGTAGCTTTGGGTCCAGTGTGCTGGGGTTTCAAATGCTGGGGTGGCCCAGGCCACTCTCTCAGGTGGGCCTCCTGGACGTGCTCCTGGGTCCTACTAGCATGTAGGGCTCAGAGGACCTTCGGCAGTTCACCTGACAGGTGTGCCCCAACTTCAGTGGCATCTCTAGAATGCTTTCCAATGCTCCAGGCAGAGGGCTGTGGCCCATCTAGGTAGGAAATTTAGCCCCAGGCCTCACACAGGCTGTCCTGGGTCAGGGACGGGGGTGGGGGGCATACATAGGTTGCAGCTGGTGGCCTGCAGCTCAGCAGGGCCAGCTGCAAAGGGAAGGTCTCTTAGGGGCAGCCTGGCTTTTGAAACATAGTGGCAGCTGCTATCCATTAGCATGCCTGCTGGTTGGCAGAGCCCTGCACTGGTACTCCCCTCTACCAGCTGCATTGGGCAGACCCGGGACAGGCCCTGCAGTGACACACTCAGGGTCTTGGGCAGACTTTGCTGCGCCCTGACTGGCTCTAGCAGAGGATTATGGGTCAGGTACTGCTGGGGGTGCTAATGGGGTATGCACAGCATGGGGCCAGCTTCAAAGCTACCTCCTACCACTTGTGGGTGTGGCAGCTCCAATAGCCAGGAGCAAGAAGCCCCATGCAGAGCTCTGTGATTAACTTAGGGGGTATCAGGGCACCCCATGAAGACCCAGTTCTAACTCTTACCCCCCTTGCCACTGCTACTTTACAAAGCCCCCAGGTTCTCCAAATGGTTTATAGAAATAAAAACATCTACTTACAAAGCAACACGTCCTCTTGTAAAAGGAAAGCATGGTGTACATAGGACACTCCCTGCCCCGGAGCAGTCACACAGTGAGCATCCATCTCTGTGACCCTGCTGCCTGGCTCTGGCCCCTATTGGCAGCGCCGTCCCTCCCCTACCCCGCACCCCCGGGTGTGAAGGGTCTGAGGGCCTGTTCACAAACCTGCCGCTTTCTCTTCATGCCAAGTACCTGGCCTGCCTTGTCTGCAGTGTGTGGGAATGTCCTAAAGAAGTCGTGCGAGATGGGAAATTCTAGGTGTACTCCCACAGAACTCGGCTCCTCGCCCCCACAGCAGTTTCAGGCTCCTTCTCAGACTGCTCCCAAGTTCCCATCTCAGGGGTCCCTCTCTCTTGCACCCCTACCTGACTAGTCCTTGAGACCTCTGCCTCTTCCTGGTCCCTGGAGAAGTAGGCTTGACTCCACTGGGGGCCTGCGGAGCCTCCTAGGGCAGAGCCCCCAGGGAGGGTCCACCCCTTGGACCAGCTTCCCTAAAGGCAGAGAAATCTATGTACAGCTAAAGATGGGCCTGCACCCCAGGCTCTAACTCAGTTTCCCTGCTGCGTCTCTGGGCCAGGGTCCCTGAGAGCTATTGTCCCTGGCCCTGCCCCGTCTCTCCCCCAAATCCTCTGCCAGGAGATGGTTCCATCCCCCGTCACTCAGTCTAGCCCTTTCCTTGCTACTTTCTCCTCCAGCTTCTGGAGAGACTCTGATCCTTTAACAGGGCCTTGGCTGGGCTCTGAGGATGACCCTTCCATCTTTCTGCCAGCTGTGCGCACCCAGGCCTCTGCTTCAGGGGGGTTTGTGTGGCATAAGAACACAAGGCTTTCATCTTGAGCTGGACAGGCAGGGTTCTCACTGGGTGTGCAGTATAGGGCTTATGCATGGAGCCCAGAAGGACCCTCCGGGCCACTCAGCTTTGCTGCATCTTCCCCCTCCAGCCCTGAGCCATAAACAGGGGACAGAGGATACCTGCTTTCCAGGTATGTTGCTAGGATCAGTCTATGTCCCATGTGAAAGAGTTTGCACACTGTGAAATGCCACCCCAAAGAGCCCCTTCTACCCACATCACATTTAAACATGGACCCCAGCCCCTTCCTGCACTTTGCCTGTGGATCTTCTCAGTGAAAGGGCTAGGATGTTGCATGTTTGTGTGTGCATGCGTGTGTGAGTGCATACATCACATATATGCATACACATGCACACTGTCTCCTTGATAATGCTGAGACTATTAGGGGCATGCTGCTACCAGCCCTATGCCAAATGGGTTGGCCCAGACGGGGCACGCAGAGCAGGGCGACTCGGGCAGAGGCACGGGTGCAGGGAAACAGGGCTTGAGCAAAATGGACAGAGAAGGTGGACTTGGGCCTGCAGGGCTGTTCCAGCATGGCCTTCTCAAAAATCCACATGACAGCCTCCCCTCCCAGCCTCGGGGCCAGACGGAAACTGGGAAACCACTAAGTCTCCTTCTGGGGAGGAGGGTGGGTGCGTCCATGTGCTGCCCACGTGAATAAATGTAATCATCTTCCAAAAAACACCCAAGGCAGCTGCCACAGAGTGGCTTCTATCTGACGGTGATCATGTGTGTTGGAAGGGAACTGTGCTCCCTACAGTTCTCAGGAGCCATGGTTTTGCAGAAATCGCTTTCCAGGCCTTTCTTCTAAGTCGCCTGCGGGCACATTCAAACCTCTCCCCTTTCAGGAATGGAGTGTTTCCTCCTTTTGCCAGGGAGCTAATCCTCACTGCAATCTTCTCCACCCTGTCCTACCTCTGCCTTTCTGCTGAGACACTGCACGCATGTTGTACCCAGAGAGCCCGGTCACCCTCAGGCCAGCAAGTGGCTCCAGCCTCTCCTTCCTTAAGCAGCTTTGAGCCTTCTTGGCACTCTCCCCTACCACCACTCAGAGACAGGCAAGAAACTCCCTCTCACTAAGCAGCAGACACTGCTGCCGGCTCCTGCCGTTTTCCAGGTGGCTTGTGTTTTAGCAGGGCCCTGATGGTACAGAGCGTTAGGTGTCAATGATTGAAATCTGTCAGTCACCCTGGGGAAGAAAGAGGAGGCTCTATTCGACTCTGCCCTAACTCTGTGGGGTCACTGTGAGTTGGGATCCACTTGATGGCAGTGAGTTGTTGGGGGTTGGCATTTGTAACAGACCTGACCCGGGGGCGAGGCCCCCCAGGAGTGCAGCCTGAGTCCAGCAGCACAGTACTGCCGAGAATGCTGCTCCGGGCTCAGGCTTTGCGAGGCTCTGCTGTCAAGGGCACTGACGCTCAGAGGCGGGAAGGCCGCCCGTTGTTATCAAGAGCTTTGAACCTGGCCTCTCGCCTCCACACAGGCTTCCCCAGGGACTTGCTGAGTCCATGTCCCAGGTCAGCTCCTCCTCAGTCACCCCATCGTTCCACATTGACTGAGTGGTCCCTGCTCGCCTGGCCTTCGTGGTCTAGAGGGGACAGGCGCAGGGCCGTCCCTCACAAGGGTCAGGCCGGCCTCTCTGAAGGGCATGACATCGGAGGCCTGGACTTTGGGAGCTAGTTACATCAGTAGCTTGTAGGCTGAGGGACCCGTACCTGCAAAGCCTCCTCCCTCTTGAGGCAGGTAGGACTTAATATGCCTGAGCAATAAAAGACCATTGTGAAAACCAAACAAAACAGCCACTGTGCTGCTGAGAGGGAAGAGGGAAAGAAGGAAGAGGTGAGGTTGGAGGGACTGGCAGGGTGAGAGTAAGCGAGCGAGCGAGCCTACAGGGCCTTGAAGGCCACAGTCTGTTTCCTTGGTCCTGGGTAAGTCGCAGGTGAGTGGAGGGGTGTAGTATCTAGCCCCAAACCTCCTGAGATGGACTAACAATGAGCTTACTTTAACTGATCACTTTCCATGCGCCAACTACTATTCTCTGCACGGGCCCGAATTGGTTCCTTGCATCCTCACGAAGGTTCAAAGACCGTAGTAGCAGGGCTCAGACCTCCACGGTCCAGCTCCAGAGCGCCGCCCCCCTTCTGCCGGGAGGTGGCAAAGGCCAGAGGTGAGGGGGGTGCTCACAGACAACCACCCCACCCCCACGCCTATACACACCCGTAACCTGAGCCCTGGGAGTGGAACGAATGCAAAGCCAACAGGAAACTAGTCCTCCTGTGAGTACCCTGGACTGGGCAAGAGGCCCTAAGGAGCCTCCGCCCACCACTTCTGCCTGGAACTCCCTGAGCCCAGGCTCAGACCACAGAGCCCAGAACTATGTGGCCACAGGTATGTGCGGCAGAAGGGAGACGGCTGCTAGCCAGGCTGGTGCTGGGGCGCTTGCCATGAGGATGGCTCATGTTTGCAATGCCAGGTTCAATTACGAGGCAGACACAATGACTGTTATTTAACATGCACAGCGTTCCAAATGTGTGTGACTTGGCTTCCAAGGGCTTTGTGAACGCTCCCACCAGCACCGACCAACAGTCCCTGGGTTATTGGCCTGAACAAAGCACCGTGCTTCCTGTGCTTTCTCGGGGCCCAGGACACAGATAGCGGCTCTTTGTTGGAGCTCAATGGGCACCTTCTCCTCTTCGGCTGGCACGCAGACCAGGTGCATGTCACATTGCTCTGTGAGTCAGAAGACCGTCTGGTGCTGGCCGAGAAGCTGAGTGGGGTTAGCCGACGAGGTCACTGTAGGGTATCTGGCCAAAGGCTTCATGGCTGGAGTTTTCGCTCCTCTGAAGTTCAGGTTCCAATCACCATAAGCCAAATGGCCGGAACGGCCTTCTGAAAGGCACTTGGTCTGCTTAAGCACGGCTTAGCGTTTTAACGTAGGCTGCTTGGCAGGTTTCTGGAGCAGGAAAGAGTACAATGTCCAACTTTGGAAAATGCAGCATCCCCCCCCCCCCCACTCACTCCGACCAGGCTTAGAATTGAGCTCACCTGCAGGCCTTGTCCTCAGGCAACAAATGGGTCTGCTCCTGACCCCACATGGCCTGCAGGAGAGGGGGGCTCCCACCATTGCTATCACACACCCTTAAGGACCCTCTTGGGAGGTAAGTGAATGCAACTTCTTTCCAGGAGGGAAATAACTGAGGCTCAGATGGGACCAGTCATGTGCTTAAAGCCACAGGGCTTCCCTGCCCAGGACCCATGCTTCCCTTAAGAAGCCATTACACGGAGACCCGCTGACTTAAAGCCTAAGAAGGTGCCCCTCATGCCTCTAGGCTTAACCACAGAATAGCAGCTTCTCTCCTGGAATTTCTTTGTGGGACTGACAGGCATTATCAAAATTAGCTACGTGCCTGGCATAGTGGTTACATGTTGAGCTGCTAACCACAAGGTCAACAGTTCCAAACCACCAGCAGAAGAGAGATGAGGCTTTCTACTCTTTTAAAGAGCGACAGTTTCATAAATCTAAAAGGGGAGTTCTACCCAGACCTGGAGGGTCACTATGTGTCAGAATTGATTTGTGGGCAGTGAGTTTTGCAACAGACGAAGAGGGAGAAGCCGCCCTGGTGTCACAGCAGTTAAGTGCTCAGTTGCTAGCCAAAAGATTGGTGGTTCAAAGACCTGGGGGTCTGCCCCCGTGGATCAAACCACGGCCACCGAGTCCAGTCCAACTCAGACCAACCGGCTAGAGCAGTGGGTCTCAACCTGGGGGTGGAACAACCCTTTCACAGGGGTCGCCTAAGACCATATTTCTGATGGTCTTAGGAACCGAGACCCCACTCTATCCATCTCGATAGGTCCGCCAAGATGCAGATACGCCCACATACGGGGGTCACTGTATTAAAGGGTCACGACATTAGGAAGGTTGAGAACCACTGCTACATAGGGTCTCCAAGGGCTGTAAATATTCTTCATAGCAGTAGACAGCCTCATCTTTCTTCTGAGGACAACAGGAGGGTTTGAACTGCCAACCTCGTGATTCAGAGTCCAGCGTGTACCAGACTGCACCACCAGGAGTCCTTCCGGTAAAGATTATAGTCCAGGAAATCCTATGGGGCTGTTTTCTACTCTGCAGTGGGGGTGGGGGAGTGTTGCTGTGTATAAAAAATCCACATGAGGGCATCACAAGAACAAGAGATGAGAGAAGGTTGCAGTCTTACCCTGAGGGGCACCAGCAGTCTGTGGCTCTATGGGGGCAGCTGAAGAAGGAGCCAGAGACCGTTACAGCTCCTGATAACTGTTAGCAGTCAGCAGTGTAGCGAGAACCTCACAACACGCAATGAAGCGCGAGAGAACGTGTTTGCAATGGTCCTGCAGTGTCTGCGACACACCATTCGCCCTCTGGCCGTGCCTGGAAACTCGTCTCTGGGGAGTGTGGGTGCAGGAACAGGAAGTCAAAAGCAAATGAAGTCTTAAAGCCCTCTAGTTTCCTCTTTGTCGCCAAGTCACGTGCCTCTTAAGTGCTCAGGGCTGGGTGGTGGGTGGAGTAGGCAGTACCCCTATGGGGCCACTCGTTTTAAAAATAATCTTAACTTTTACGTCCTCTTACCCACCTTTGGCATAACCAAATGTTAGACCTTTCCACTGTTGGGTTTTCGCATATGACCCCTTGACAACCTGTTTCCTTCAGGGGGGTCATGTGAGATGCTGTTCCATCTAGCAGCCACCCTCTGTATGACAGGCTGAGACACTGCCCACTGCCCACCCAGCTCCTTAAGGGCTTTCTTTGTTTCAGCCGACTCACTACTAAGATCCTATTTGCCAGGAAAACAAACATTTAACTCTAATCTGGCAAGTCTCTCCCTGACCAAACTACCTAAAAAAGAAAGCTTCATATATTGCTTTTCTCAATTTTCTTTGGAATGTCCTGGGAAATTTGTTTTGAAAAACCTCTAGGCTCTGTCCTCCTGAAGATGTTTTAGACAGGCAGCATACCAAACTCCCAACAACAACAATTCTGTTGCACAAGCAGATTTCCTGTACACAATTTGATATTTCCATGACTCTGAGCAGGATTCAGCCTCTGGGATAGTGGATTCACCAAGAAATGGCTGTGCGAACAGCACAGGTTCAGTAGAACCATCCAAGCGACCAACCATTTGGGCAGGTTTGGAATTGTGCATTTAGATGCCTTGGCTCATTTAACCTTTATGGAATTGAGCCAGCCCCTCCCCTAGCCCTATGGGACACGAGGTGAGGTTAGCCATCAGTATGAACTTCAAGGCCAGAGTTCTACTTCATCACCCTGCACCTGGCCATGCAAAAGCCCGTCCATGTTCTAGCTTTGCTGGTCTACTCAGCATCCCAACCCTGGTTCCTCTTTAGCTCCCTGAAAGCCTCCCACGGCACCAGCTGGGGGTGGTGGTGGTGGGGGTGGTGGGATCATGCACTGACCTCAGGAACGACCCCTCACTGCCATGAAGGCAAGACTAGTAGTGACCCTATAGGACAGGGTAGAACTGCCTCTTTGGTCTCCAAGGCTATAACTCTTTATAAGAGGAGCAGGAAGCTTCATCTGCCTTCTGAGAAGCAGCTGGTGAATTTGAACTGCTGACCTTGTGGGTTAGCAGTCTAAGACAGCCCACTGCAAGACCAGGGTCACCAGGAGCAGAGGTCTGCCTTTCCCCCAGCCCCTCCCACTGACAGGCCCTGAGTCATTGGAGGAGAATGGGATAAACAAGCCAAAGTCCCTGCCCTCTGGGAGCTTAAGGAGGGAGAGTCGTGTTGGGACGTGGAGTGGACAGGTACAAAGTTCTGGGTGGGCTTCCCGGGCGTCTTCTTAGTTTCCCTTCTATGGGTTTCTAGCAACCTTAGGGTTTAGAGAGGAGATGGACCTCACGAAATGTGTAACTGGTACTTTGCATTATGGAGTTTTGTGAGTTTGTTTTGATCTTTTTAGGAACAGGAAGGACAGAGCCCAGAGAGAAATACATTTCCAGAGCAGTTGGCAGCTTGTCTAATTCAACCCCCTGCGTAATACGTTGAGGAAACGGGCTCCCGGGAGCAAATGCCTTTCCCAAGGTCACGGCTAGCCAGTGGGCAGGCCGAGGCGAGGCCAGGGCCGGGCTGGAGGGCAGGTCCTCTCCCCACCCCGGCTCAAGAATGCGCCTCCCGCTCTCTCGCTTCCCCAGACCTGCAGCCAGGGGCAACCTGACACCCGCTGGCCCTGCCCTCAGCCAACCTCGGCGTCACGTGGGGGTAGGGGCGCGGGCTGGGCCTCGAGTCGAGTCCCTCGAGCCGGGTAGAGTCCCCGGAACTGCAAGGCCGGGCCGGACCGGGCCCTCCTCACCCCTCCCCGCCTTTCCCAGCCGAAGCCCCGCACGTGCTGCGCCTCGTGCGCCGGCCGGGCCCCACCCCCGCCCCCCATTGGCTGCTCCTGCGCCTCCCTCCTCTTCTCCCGCCCTAGACGGCCCTCCCACGGCTGCAGTTCACGTGACCCCCAGTGGCAAGCCGCGCAGCCCGAGCAGACCCGCTGATTGGCTGTCCCGCCTGTCTGTTCGCTCGCCGCCCCGCCTCCCTCCAGGGACGCGTCGGGAGCTTGCGTGATTGGAACGCGAGGGAGAGGAGAGGTTACGGCGGTCTGGGAGAAGGGTGGAGGTGATGAAGAGGGAGACGAAAGTGAAAACCCTGGGAGAGGGGAAGGGGCTGCCACCGAAGAAGGCCTCCGATCTCTACCCCAGCAGGCGCCAATCAGGTGACACTGGGCGGACGGGGCGGGCTTCCAGCGTCGCTCCTCACCTGGCCCCGCACGTGTCTCACGTTCTACGACTGCCTAGCCAATCTCTGCCCGGGAAACTACGCCTGCCCTTCAGCCAGGCTGGACCAATCGGGGACCGCGAATCGGGGACGCTGACCTCGCCTCATGAATAATTAAATCGCCAGAGCCAGTCCGAAGGCGGGGTAGGGATGGAGGGAAGTGGGGGGTGCTGCCTGGCGCCTGCGCAGTAGCTGCCCCGGTCGGCAGCTGCGGCGGGTCGCACGGCTCGGGTCCATCTCGGGGGGCGGGCGGGGGAGGCGCGGCGCGCGAGCAAAGCGCGGGACACGATGTCCGACGCGGGCGGCGGAAAGAAGCCGCCTGTGGAGCCGCAGGCGGGGACGGGCTTGGGACCGGGGCGCGCAGCTGGGGAGCGGGGCCTGCCGGGCTCCTTCCCGCTGGTCCTGAAGAAACTGATGGAGAACCCCCCGCGCGAGGCGCGCCTCGGTGAGGGGGAGTCCGCGCGGCCCGGGGGCGGGGCTTCTGGGGGAGGAGCCCCGCGGAGGCGGGGCTGGGAGGTCGGAGGTCAGGGTGAGGTGGTCCTGCGGAGGGGGGTTGGGTTTCTGGGTGCCTGAGGTCTGGAGCGCGAGGCCGGGGGACCGGGAGCCGGGGAAGAGAAGGTCAGGGAGAGTTCAGAGGGTGGGTGCGGCTTGGAAGGGTCTCAAGGTTTGGGTCGGGGTGTGATGACGGAGTTTAGGAGACGGGGTCGGTCGCAGTCACTTACATGAGCATCCTGGGCAAGGCACCTTCTCAGGGGACCCTCGCCTCAGAGTCCCTGGGCATGCTCACCTTGAGTGCTGCTTCCCGGGCCCCACCTGCCACCCCTAATCTGCGACTCCTGAGACGGAGCGCAGCATTTTAAAACCCCCAACCCATGGTCCTAAATTCCACCAAAGTTTGAGAGGCCTTGGTGTGTGTGCGCGGCGGTGAGTGCCTGGGGCTCAGCTTCATCCCAGCCACGGGTGAATTTTTGGAAATGTGGCTCCTGCCACTGCCGAGGTGTGGTGTGGGGGAGGGGAGTACGGAGGGGGCGAGGCTTAGGGGAGCAGGCACAGAGCCTAAGAGTCAGACCCAGCCCTGGAGGTTTGGGGTGGACCCTTGACTTTGGGACCCAGAGGTTCTGGGGCCGATGTGGAAAGCAGGGCTGTTCATGGTTTGGGGTCTAGGCACATGAGCCCCAGAGAGCAGCCGGATGGAGGGGGGGAGGCAGTGTTGGGGTTCATCCCATGTGTGCTTTCAATCCTTAGAATTTCCAAGAATCACCCTACGTGGTTCTGGGATTTAGGTCTTCTGAGCCGCCCATCCTAGGGACTTATTTTTTTCGTTCAAAATGCCATTTCTCTGCCTTTCCTGCGTGTGTGCTGGGCCTCCCATCCTTACTGCTGTCACTGTTGGGTTATAAATAGGCCTGGCACATCAGGTGAGGCCAGCTTGCTCCTCCAGCTTCGGGATCTCATGCCCACAAGACCCTCTAGTTGATTATAAAGGAGGTGTATACTTTCAAATAAAGGGTTGAGGCGGGCTGCAGGTTAGGCGGGCACAGAGGACGGGCTCTTGGTTAAGGTAATGGCCAGGAACAGCCAAGCATCTGGACATCATCTTGGTTCCGTGAGCCTTTCACCACAAACCTACAGGGCATTGTTCCCACTTGCCAGATCAGGAAAGCTGAGGCTCAGAGAAGTGAGGGTGCTTCCCCAAGGTGACACAGGCCACGGGAGACTCTGTCCCGTGCTCTTCCCATTAGCTCACACTGGCAGCCACTGATAGTAGTCCCAGTGACCTGAGTGATGGGCCCAGGCCTTTATTGCCCCGCACAACTGGAAACTTCAGCTCCCAGAAGAACTCTGACTTAAAATACCATTCATTGCTTTGGATAATCCCGAGGCTTGAGTTTTCAATTCCAACTCATAGGGGCTCAGCAGACCAGAGCACACTGCTGAATCTTTCTCCCGCAGGGCTGCTGATGCCTTTGAACTGCTCACTTTCGGTTATTAGCCAGGTGCTTTGGCCCCGTACCACCATGGTTTCCTGGTCAGTTGCCTAGGCCAGGCTAACCCCAGAGTTCTGTTTCTTGTCCTTTGATATGGCTGCTTTTTCCCTCTTCTCCTGCCTCCTCGGATCCCAAGCAAACCCACCCAAGGTAGGCCAGCATAATTTTGAACAGAATGGCCAGTGGGGGAGCAGAGCACTGAGGTCACCTGATCTGCCCTCCCAGCCCAGATTGGCATTTTTTCCTGCTGTGCTGGTTTGAAACCAGAGCTTGGAAGGGACAGGAGAGGCATGCATTCAGGTTAACTTGTATCAGAAGCCCTGACCAAGTCCTATTTGTCCTAACCTCCAGCTGCTTACCTAGCTGGGTGTGGCCCATTTTATTGAACTAACAGGTTGCTCTTTGACTGTTGTGGTCCAGGAGTCCATGCAGGACTGGCATGTTTCCAATGTTGTCATGATTGCTCCATGTCACTCCCTAACCCTGTGGAAAACCCCATCATGAACTTGTCATGGTTTCTCTCAGCTTCCCTGATTTGCCTCCTTGTCACTTTGGTTTCCTTCCATCCTTGTCATATTTCTCTCTCGTCCTTGTCTCTCAATTGCCCTCTATTGAATATTCACAGGCAGAACTTCCTGAGGAAATTAGGTGGGATCTGATCCCCACGGTTCATTTTGGATGGGAGCAGTCTTTTCCCTTCAGCTCGCCCCCTTCCGCCCTCCCAGAAAGGGTTGCCAGGAATAAGGTCTTGAAAGGCCCTCTTTTCAGCTCCAGGCCCTCTTCCTAAACTAGGAGGGAGTCTGTTTGCAAAGCCAGTGCTCAGCTGGTGCTTTCTGGCTCAGTGGACAGGGAGCGCCGGCTAAAGGAACAATCAGGGATCCAGTCCAGCCTGACACACTGTCCTACGTCACCAGTTCTGACATGTCCAGCCTCTCTCTCTCTTACGTTTTCATTATTGTTGCCTTCTATTATCAGTGTGTCTTTTTGTCTTTGAACATCTGAGAATGATCGTCTCAAAAACCTCGCTGCCATCAAGTCAGTTCCATCTATGGCAGCCTCATAGGTCAGGTACCTGTCCATGTTGGTTTCTGGGGCTAGAACTCTTAGTGAGAATAGAAAGTCTCATCTTTGTCCTGAGGAGCACCTGGTGGTTTCAAACTGCTGACCTTGCACTATGCCACAAAGCTGCAACTTTGTATGTAGATATTATTAACAATAAGATGTTGGGGGGAAACAGACTGTTTTAAGTGCAGTTTTTTGTAACTCATGTGCACATTTTCCCCACTACCTCCAGTCCGTTGGACCCTGCTTGGTACTTTGAGATCTTGAGGTGAATGAGAGCTGCCCCTGCCTTCAGTAATAAATGCCTGCCAAGCCCTGGTGGCACTGTGGGTTAAGAATTGGACTTCTTACTACGAAGTTGGCAGTTCAAACCCCAGCCACTCCATGGGAGAAAGGTGAAGCGAACTGCTTCTGTCAAGATTTACAGCAGTATTTCCCAAAGCAGGCCATACTGTTTCTGGTGGGTGGGGCAGGGGGGTTGGTCATTGCTGGAATGACCCAGGGGGAGACCAAAAGCAGATACCTACACTTAATGCTAGATTGTAGGCTGTAGTACAAAGGAGTTTCGTTACCTTAGTAAAATTTTTTTTCCTGAAAATGGGTCAATAAGCCAAGCCAGTTTGGGAACCTATAATTTAAGGTCTCCAAAGCCCAAGGTACGGTCACTGTGAGTTGGCATCAGCTCAAGAGTTGTGGGTTTGCTTTGGTTTACTGAGTGCCAGGTCTTCTGTAAGGCATGCCCCCATGTGATTGCTAATACTCACAAAGGGGGCAGTTCTACCCTCCTTCACAGAGAACACTGAGCTCAGAGGGTTAAGTGGCATGGCTGAGGTCACAGCGGGTGGCTGGCAGAACTAGGAATCAAGCCCTAGGCCAGTTGTGGGAAGAGGCATCACTGGAAGGGACAGGGGAACACAAAAGCCCTTGTCCGCCACGACAAACTACCAGGAAGGGCCCGAAACGCATTTCCTTCCTTGTCCCCTCTGGCCTGCAGCTACTAGCCCCACAGTCTGTTCTGAATGGGCCTCGGGATCAGATCGGGGAAGGCCAGGCTCGCCACGCCCCTGATTAACCCAGATCATCCAGCACAGGCTGGGCTCCTGGGGTGTTGGGTGGCATCTCGATGCAGCAGTGAGGGGCCAGCCCCCTGCGGCCGCTGGGTGGTCTCTCATCACAGATCTTGTGTCTGCAGAGAAGGAGAAGGGGAAGGAAAAGCTGGAGGAGGACGAGGCCGCGGCAGCCAGTACCATGGCCGTCTCCGCCTCCCTCATGCCGCCCATCTGGGACAAGACCATCCCGTACGATGGCGAGTCTTTCCACCTGGAGTACATGGACCTGGACGAGTTCCTGCTGGAGAACGGCATCCCTGCCAGCCCCACCCACCTGGTCCAGAACCTGCTGCTACCTGTGGCCGAGCTGGAAGGGAAGGAGTCTGCCAGCTCCTCTACCGCCTTCTCCCCGTCCTCCTCCACCGCTGTCTTTCAGCCCTCTGAAACCGTGTCCAGCACAGGTTGGTGAGGGGCAAGGGGAGGCAGTCCAGCTTTTGCCGGAGGCCAGCTTGTGTCCACCCCCCGGGGGACCTTTCTCCAGAGGGAAAGTCCTAGTGGGCCTGCTGTGTGGGGGACCCCAAGACTGGAGAGAAAAATAGGGGCCGCATTAGCGGCAGGCAGAGCCCCCCTGCTGGTTGGTCGGCTATATCAGGGGCAGAGGACCTGGGAGCCAGGTCGCCTGAGACGTGGCCTCCAGAAATCCAGGCTATGTTCTCTTCCTGCTGTGCTCTGCCCCATGAACACTTGGCTGGCAGATACTCAGGCAAAAGCGCTAATAGTGCTTATTGTTAGTCTTGTCCTCCGTCTTGCTGTTGCAGCTAACGGGCATTTACATGTAACGCCACCAAACCTTATGAGACTGGTCCTATTGCTACCTTTCCGTAGGGAGGAAACGGAGGCACAGAGAAGTAACGCAGCTTGCCCCAGCTCACACCGCAGGTAGGTTGTGGAGGCAGCACTTGAACCCAGAGTGTCTGCCTATCTTGTGAGGCACCACATAGGCACCTGCATAAAGAGGGCATCCTGCTTGCCTGGCCAGGGCAAAGCATCTTATAGCCCCTGCTTTCCACAGGCTGTTGGTATGAGGCAGACAGGCTTGTAGCTACAGGGAAAGGACCCCAGGAATTGGTCGGAAACCCAGAAAACCCGTTACAGGGAATTTCAGGCGCTACTGTCCTTAGCGCTTCATTACAGGAAAGTTTTATTTATGCAGATGAAGTGACAGTACAGTAACACACATCCATGTCACCCCTCGCAGCTTCAGTCATGCTTCCCTCCTCCCCTTCTGCCACGTCATTGTACACCAGGAGCCCTGATATCTGGAACTATTTCTATCCCTGTGTACCACGTAAAGTTCCTTTGGAGAAATAGAACAGAAATACCAGCAGCACACCTGAAATCGACAATAAATTCCTCCACACTCAATGTTGTCTCCTAACTGTGGCTGTTGTAGGGTTTGTTTATTTGACTTAGGACTCAGAGAGGCCTCACCCATGGCATCGAGTTGCTGCATCTCTTCACTCTCTTGCGTCCTCTCTGAGCTACCCTCTCCTCGCCATTCCTGGGCAGTTTATTCGTCTGAGGATCCACATTCATAAGCTCAGAGAGTCCCCCACATGCTGCATTTTTTTTGCTGTACCCCCACAGTGCCATTCACTGTGTTCTCTGCCCCATTTTCCTGTAAACCAGCCGTTGGAGCTGGAGGCTTCAGCTGACGCTGGTAGAATTCCCTTCTGCCTGGAATTCTTCTAGTCAGGGCACCTTTGGAAGCTGGTTCCGTGGAATGGAATGGGGTCCCTCCCGGGACAGCTTTCTTAGGTCCTACAGGTAGTGTACAAAGTGGTTGCACTGGCCTGTACTCCCACCAGTGGGGCTCAGACTTTGCTCCTAATTGGACTTGTTCTGTAACGAAGCATCTCAGAGGTCTCAAATGACTGCCTGGCTCTCACTCACCTCTCCCCCCAAGGCATTTGAAAACCTTTGACTCCATGGGAGACTTGGTCCTTGGTACTGCTGTCCGCTGGTCAGGGAGGGTTCCTCAAGTCTTGCTTTTAAGCCTCTTTTTAAACGTACTTGTAAACATGCCCCTTTTGCTCCTGGACACCTCACCCGTCCTGGCCCAAGAACAGAGCCAACTTCCACATCTGTTGTGTTTCGAGCAGCCTTTCCCCGTGGTCGGCTCCTTGGCTCTTTTTCCTGCAGGTGGTTGGCAGCCTAGGGTCTTCAGCTACCTCCCAGGTCATTGGTCATTCACTCCTCTGACACAAAGACCTTTTTAATCAATCCCAGCCTATAGGATGCAGTCACCTATTCAGGACCCCATTGAGAACCAAGACCGATCATGCCACTCCTCTGCCCACACTCCTGATGGAGGGAGAATCAACACAGGCATGGAGGGAGGGACTGCTGTCCTGTCCTGTGCGGTGTTCAGCAGCATCTGTGGCGAAGGCCTACTGGATGCCTGTAGCCCCCACCAGTCCCCACACCTTCAGTCATCTGCTCTCACCACACTGGCCTCCTTGCTCCTCTCAAGCATACCAGAGGCCTGGCCTTGGCACCTGGCATTCACTCCCTTACTATCCACATAGCTGCTGATGGTTTGATACCTGGTTTTGATCTTGTTCAACCTCATTTTTCCTCACTAGCCTGACATTCCACGAAGGCAGAGGTTTCTGCTTGTTTCGCTCTCTCTTTTCATTGTGCCAGGACAGGATCTGGCACATAGTAGGTGTTCAGTAAACATCGATGACACTCTCCCTGTGTCCTCCTGTCAGTAGCTCTGCCTGAGTAGGCCAAAGGTAGAGGGTTGTTGGTATTTGTTTGTAAATATCTCTGAAGTGACGCACACGCGTGGCCGCCTGAAAATGACTTCCAACCAGCCCACAGTAAGTTGGCAGCCAGGCAGGTCTGGGAAGAGCAGTGCTCCCGAACCTGGACTCTGTCACTTCCTCTCACCCTCCTGAGCCTGGGTCAGCGCCTGACCCTCGCCCCAAACTCTGACATGCGTTCATCCTCAAGCAGGCGCTGGCTGTCATTCTGTTTGCCGTTCTCGGAGCATGAAACCACAGGAAGTCAAGGACGTCAAGTGACATTTCTGCAGGGAAACACTCCAAACACTCTGGTCTTTTCTGAGGGTCTCTGTTCCTCCAGGGAAGACTTCATCTCTTGTTTTTGTTAAAACCCACGTGGAATCACATGTGCTAGGCTGGCTCAGGCTGGGGCCAGTGTGGTCTCTTCCCTCTGGTGACCATGGTTCAGGTGGGTGTCTGGGCGTGGGAGGCGGGCCTTCTCGTTCCCCCGGAGCACTTACTGACCACCTTCCCTCTGTTTTCCAGAATCCTCCCCAGAAAAGGACAGGGAGACACCCAGTCCCATTGACCCCAACTGTGTGGAAGTGGATGTGAACTTCAACCCTGATCCGGCCGACCTGGTCCTCTCCAGCGTGCCAGGTGGGGAGCTCTTCAACCCTCGGAAGCACAAGTTTGCTGAGGAGGACCTGAAGCCCCAGCCCATGATCAAGAAGGCCAAGAAGGTCTTCGTTCCTGATGAGCAGAAGGTACGGGGGTGTTTTTCCTAAGTGAGCATTCATTCAGACTTCATTCAGACTTCATTCAGACTCAGCGGGCGCCCACAAATGCAGGGTCGACCTACCTCTCGCGTGGTTTGGTCTGGAGGAGCCGCCCTCCTGTGGACACCATTTTAAAGGCACATGCTCCTGCCTGGAGCCACGGCCTGCGTACTGCCAGGGAACTAAAGGGTTGGCCCCACGTGACTGTGTAGTTTCTCTGTCCTCCCCAGGACCACTGGCTGTGTCCCTGTTCCTGCTGTCCTGGCTTTAGCTCAGACATTGGGCAGAGCTCACTGGCCACGGGAACTGGGGTTGAACAAGTCCTTGATCTGAAGGACAAAAGATAACTTGTGTGCAGCCCTCCCTGGGGGACAGCCGGCAGACCTCCACTGATGGCTCTGCAGGCACCAGCAGGGGGAGGGGGGAGTAGGGGGAGGGGGCCTACACAGACTTTCTGCCCTGTCATATGGAAAACTCTGGGAGGATTTTTCATCCAAGCCTTGGACCTGGCTCCAAACCCCACTCTGCCACCTGCAAATCTAGCTGTGCCTCAGTTTCCCTATCTGTAAAGCAGGAGTAATCCTGCTTGCCCCTTGGAATGCTTCTGGGCCTTGCACAGCGATGATGTTGCCAGCAAGCCTTTGTGTGGCACCTCCTGTCAAGCTAGTTCATCTGATCACTAAACACCCCATGAGGTAGTGAGTGCCCCCACTGTGGTGGCAAGGGACCTGAGACATTGCAACGTAAAGAAACCTGCACGGGCCCATTGCTAATAAGTAGCAGAGCCCAGAGTGAACTTGGGACTGCACCCAGATGCCCAGACCCTTCACAACTGCCATAACAGGGAGTAGTGCCCAGCAAACTGGCCTTCCCCCCACTGCAGCCTACCAGAGTCCCGGGGACTCAAACTCCTTGGCCCGGCCTCACAGAGGGGTATTTGGGAGGTGGAAGGGGAAGGTTGGGTTCCCAGGTAGAGATGACATAACCCCCTTCTCTGCAGGATGAAAAGTACTGGACACGGCGCAAGAAGAACAATGTGGCTGCCAAACGGTCCCGGGACGCGCGGCGCCTGAAGGAGAACCAGATCACCATTCGGGCCGCCTTCCTGGAGAAGGAGAACACGGCCCTGCGGACGGAGGTGGCCGAGCTGCGCAAGGAGGTGGGCAAGTGCAAGACCATCGTGTCCAAGTATGAGACCAAGTACGGGCCCTTGTAACCCAAGGCCCCCCATCCAGGCAGGGCACTGCCTGCACCTAGACTCTGCCCAGGGCGCCTGGAGACTTGTGACTCGTCATCCGCGAATAGCGGTGCACCTGCTCCTGAGCTTCATTATAACACAGGCCGGAGCACGGGGGACTTTCGGGGCCAGCCTCCTCCTCCCTGGCAGGAGCTCCAGTCCGTCGAGATGTGAATCGGCCTTAGTTTCTGTCCTTGGCTGTCCTAGCCGAGTCCACAGGGGACCCTGGAGACCCACTTTCTCCTTTCACAGGCTCTGGCCTGACCTGCCAGGGCCGTCTCCGCAGGATGGCTCCTCACTGATACAGTCGCCCTCACATCTTCTCAGGTAGCAGGGCGCATTTCCCGGTGGTGTGTGTCTGTTACTCGCCTCCCTCCCGTTCCTGGGCGAGTGTCCATAGGCGGCAGGTCTCTGGATGGTGTGGCAGTCAGGGCCTGCGCTCCACCCTTCTCAGCTCCTGCCTCTTTCCCCTGTAGTAGCTCTGTGGTTGGGAAGCCTGGAAGAGGCCCTGGCCATCAACCCTCACCCAGGTCTGTGACCACGAGGGCCCAGGATACGTGTCGTCTCCTCTTCTCCGGGCCATTCGTGGAGGCTGCCCTTGCGTCTTCTTTGTCCCATACCCTGGGTCTGTTGTGTCTTTTCATCAACCAGTAGCCAATCTTAAATCTTGGATTTAAAAGGAAAGCCTGCTGCCGTCTGGGAAGCTTTACCTTCCTGGACCCCAGGGGATGCAGATTACCAGCCTCCTCTAGAGCCTCCCTTCCACAGTGGGCACAAGAGCCGGGGTGCTCCTTGAGAAGCTCCCGTATTTTCTCGCTCTGCTCTGCCCTGGCTCAGCTGAGGCGGCAGATGGTGCCTGGCCTGCAGGCCTGTCTTCCTGTGTGGCCCGCCCACAGGGCTTAACAGGCTGCCCAGCCCCGGCTTCCCAGATCAAGTGGAAGCCTTGTGGGATAGTGGTCTTTTGGGACATTTGCCCGGGCATAGGGGCCTTTCGGTCTTGGTCCCAGAAGCAGGAAACGCAGGTCCTCACACTAACTGCAGGGTGCAGCTGTGTCCTGCTCTGCAGCCTCCTCTTCCTCTCTTGTGGCTCAGCCTGTCCTTGGACTCTGCCAAGATTAGCTGAGGACATGCTGCCCTCAAAGCAGGCAGCCTGGGGTTGATAGGCATCAGCGGAGGGGTGCTCTTGGTCATCTGTCCACTAGCTTGATTTTCAGGTAGCGGCTCCGAGGCTCCAGCCCTAGCCTCCAAGACTTTCCATAAACACTAGTGGGCAGCCCAAGGGAGGACAGCCAGGCTATGGCATGGCCCCTAGGGCACACCCACTCATGCATCTTTGTGGGGGACTTGATTAGAATCCCAGAGGCCCCAGGAGGTCCCCCCACTCTCCAGGCCCCTGCCTTTCTCTCTGAGGTTTTGGCCAAAACATGTACACGCTTTCCACTCTTATAACCACACACGGGGCACTTGCATCGGCATGTCAGTGTCTTGCCTGGGCTGGGTGCCCGCCCAGCACTAGCCCTCTGGTCTGGCTCCTCACCCAGAAGGCCACCCTCATTAGTCCTTGGTGGGAAGGCCTCGAGCTATTTGGCTCTTCATTTTCTTGGCCAGAAAGCATACAGTTTGTGTGTGTTTCAATTTTCTTTTTTTCCCCCCAGAATGGAGACTTATCCTGGGCTGGCACCCACGTGCCAACCCAGAGGGTGGAGTGACAGTTTGATGGCTCTCCTCCCTGGGGCAGCGGGGGTCTGGGTCCTTCCTGAAGTGCTTACTTGGAAAGAAAGGGGCTGAGAGGGGGATCTCTGAGCTGAGCCTCTTCACTTCAGGAAGCTGACATTTTGGGGAGATGGAAGTGCTCAGGTAAGCCATCCCTGATGGACCCTTCCTCATCTTAGGACTAACAGGGCTTGAGGCCCCTGCACCCAGGTCTTTATATCTGGAAAGCATTCTCGGCTGGAGTAGCTGCCTGCAGGGGCTTCGCCTGTGTTTCAGATGGGCCAGGAGGGGCTGTCTGCTTGCCAAGTGTTTGATCTTCAGCTTCAAGGCATCCTCATTTCAAACTCAGAACAGACCGATCATAAACGAGCAAGAATGTTGCAAGCATATACATAAATGTATATCTAGGTATAGAAAGAGATATATATCCATATATATCTATCATTAGAGAGAATTTTCCAGATTGACAGTAGCCTGGCAGAGGACATGGGTAACTGAACTCTTAGTTAAAGATGAGGTTGGGGAGCCACTTCTCCAGGAACCTTAACTTTTGATGAGCGTCCCCCACGTGAGAGGGGCGCTGTGGCCCAGGGAGGCAGGTGGCGAGGGTTGAGCCAGCCAGGAAGGTTGGCTGGAGCCTGGGGAGCTGTGCTCCCCTCCAGGGAACACTAAGGGAGGGCCCAGGAGCCCGTGGTTTCAGTTCAGAGCCCCAACCCCAGAGCTCCTTTAACATGTTGATTTAGTGCAATAAATTTTTCTAGAAAATGGCAAAGATGACTTCCAGGTGGCTATTGCTGTCTTAATAGTTTGGGAATGCGGGAACACCACTGGTTTTATTTTTCTACGTGCATGTAACGTGTTAGCGTGTGTGTATGTGTGGCTCCTTGCCCTCCCCGGGAGCTAGCATGCCAGCGGGTCCCTCTCTCCTTTACCTTTCTCTGGGAGAGGAGACGACCAGGGAAAGAGCCCGTGGGCCCAGCTGGAGAGGGCAGAAGTGGACTGGAGTCTGTTGGCCTTGTGTGCGTGAGTGTCACTGCTGGTGGCCCAGAGTGATGTGGCGGAAAGAAAGCTGGGAATGTGTCCTTTTCAAAACAAATTAAATATTTTGAGAAGAGAACTTGGGGCTGTCTGTTTTGTACTTCCCCCTTCTGTGTTGCCTGTCACCACGTGTGGGCCCAGGGACTTGGGGGTCAAGCTGGAAGAACCTGATCTCATTAACACCCTCCCAGGCATCCCTCGGGTCACCACTCCCTCACCTGGGTCTCCTCATTGGGCCTGAGTTTCTTCACCTGGAGCACAGAACAAACTCTGCTTTCCCTGCCACCTACTCAAGCCCTCATTCCTATTGAGTCGATTCTGATGCACGGCAACCCTGTAGGACGGGGTAGAACCGCCCCTGTGGGTTTTCCGAGACTGTGACTCTATTCAGGAGTGGAAGACCCGGTCTCTGTCCCAAGGAGCAGCTGGTGGTTTCGAACTGCTGACCTTTTGGATCTCCGCCCAAATCATAACTACTATACCACCAGTGTTCCTCCTGACCAGAGCTCCTTCTAATGAATCAAATATCAGACCACAGTGCCACTTGAACAGATAAAACCATGGACATCCAGTCGAGGGATGGACAGCTAGCTGTTTGTGAAAAGACACAGGAATGGGGGTCGGGGTGGCAGCCGTGGGAAAGAGAGAGACTGGAAGCTTTGGCCCCTGGAGGCCGGGGTTCCAGGCTCTCTTATTCTCCTGTCCACCCCTGCCCTTAGACATACCCCTCTTTGTATGGGGGCTCAGGGTCTGATGTTTTCAGGGACCCAGGAACTACTTTTGTTCTAAACAGGGAAAATGCATTTGGCCTCTGAAGACAAGGGCTGGTGAGGTAGGTTTTTGGAGTTTTGTTGGGGGGAAGCGGGTGGCGGTTAAGTAGCCATTTCACAGATTCAACACAGTCCAGATAGGCTCGGTGACAGCAGCAATGCCAAGATCCAGCCTCGGCGCAGGGCCAGGTGGGCTGCACGTAGCCCTGGGATCAAGCTGACACGTGACCCTCCCACCCCTTCACACCTGACAGCCTTCCTTGCTCAGCAGCAGGGTGGTCCCACTTCCAATCCAGCTCCCAGAACTGGCTGCTTGGAGGCCTCACAGAAGGGGTGCCCCCTGCCCGCACAGTCTGGTGGGGGAGACAGCACAGTATACCGCCAGGCAGAATGACAAAGGATCGTGGTAAATTGTGTTTCTGAAGGGATTGGGGAGCTGTGGGAGAAGTCAGCCATATTTGGGGTGGGCTCAGGGAAGACCCCTCTATGGGTGGCACTGAAGCTGAGACCTAAAGAGTAACTGATGTGACTCGCCCCCAGGGTGGGAGCAGGGACAAGACTCCTGTGGTGGTTTCTGCACGCACACACACTCCCCCTCCCCCCCTGTCCATACACCTCCATACCCTCTGGCTGGCCACAGGTGTAAAGCATTTATGGGAAGAGCTCATGGTGGCCAGGACCATGACACCCTTGGCCTCAAAGGAATTTTCAGTCGGAAATAGGACCCCAAGAAGCCAGGGGGGGCAAATGTTACTTAAGCAAAACATCACCCCAGAGATCAACCTTTGAGGCAAAACCCCACCTCTCGCCCCCCACTTACCCTGCAGAGTCCTGGGGGTGGGAGGGGGAGGTGCAACATGGTGATCTGATCCATCCCAGAGCACAGGGCGAGCATGTGACCCACATGGGCCTCTCAGGTTCATCCACTTGAGTCAGCCTCTCCAGGGAGGACTGTTGTAACCCACCTGTTTCCCACTCCCGACCGTTCTCCCTGAAGGACGGGCTGTAGGCTTGAACTGTGGCCCAGCCACTCCATCTTTGCTGATGTGTGCCAGTCAAGGACACAGGCATAGGAGAGAGCCAGCTCTGCCAAGTCACAGAATACAGTGTAACCTGGGGCAAGGCACGTCCCCTCTCCGGGCCTCAGTTTTCTTCTCTGTTGAAGGGAGCACCGACCCACTATGCTGTTCTAAAAACCATGCACCTAAGGACATAGGCAGCTGCCCTGATGGTGATGGGGTGCACCTCACCTGCCGTGCAGCTGCGCCCTACTGGATGGCCTGGACGCCATCTGGGCCAGATCAGCTGTGCGTTTCTGAAGTGCTTTCCTCCATACAGTGAGGCTGCCATAGGGCCATTCAGAGAATGCAGTTCGCTGTAATTCCCCCACCACCACCACCACACACACACACAGCCCCCCTGGGGCCCACATCTCCAAAGCTGGGCCCACACCCCCTCTATGACTGCACCCAGACAGCCCTTCTGCACCTCCCCCGGCTGTGCCAGGCCTGCCAGCTGGCAGCGTCTGACGTCAGCAGCTAATCTGGGAATGCTGCCAGTGGAGGTAGGGTGAGGGGCAAAGGAAATGAGGAACAGGTTTTGGGATGGATGCCCCCAGTCCCCTATCCAACAGGGAGCTCTCACCAGCACCACGCTCAGCAGCCCCTCCCCACTGCGCTGGCTGGCGCCTGGGCCAGAGAGGACTGAAGCAGGCAGACTTGGAGTTTGGCCTTGGAGTTTGAGCTGGGGCTCTGTCCCCAGGAGCTGGGCTGCCCAGAGCGCCATTGTTCTGCTTCCTGTCAGCCTGACATAGAGACAGGGAGACTCTAGGCCAGCTCTGAGGAGAACCCGCTGGGCACAGAGGCCCATGTGGGCCAGGCCTGCTGTCCCCAGGCCTGGCAGCAGGACCCTCAGTTGGCCCTCCCTGTTCCCTCACCCACTAGGCAGGGTCCCTGAGGCGAGGCGGCACCCTCATATGCAGAGGAGGGATGTGAGACTCACTTTTGGACCCAGACCGTGTGGCTCCTAAGACCGGCTCAGCCTTCTAGCTGAAGTGCTGGCACTACCCTGCCAGTCCTCACTGGAAGAACACCCGCTCTGCCAGCCTCCTCCCCGGGTGGGGGTCAACCAGTCAAAGCAGCCAGAGCAGGCCTGCTCTGCCATCTGCCAGGCTGCCTGGAGCCGCAGTAAGCCAGCCGCATGCTAGCCCAGCCCTGCACAGGAGCCAGTTTGGTAAATGTGGAACAGGCTCAGAGAGAGGAAGGGACTTCCCCAAGGCTCCACTGTGCCTCTACCCTCTTCTGCACCTCGTCCTGGGTCCTGGCCCCCACAGGTCCTGGGGTTCACCCTCTGCTGGTCCCATCCTCCTTGCACTCCCCCCAGCCTCCCTGGCAAGATTTGTCTTCCCAGGTGCCAGAGACGCGGGCTTTGGAGGACAAGGGTCTTGGAAGTTCTCCCATCCAGGCCCTCCCCAACTGGATAGAAAAGCACACAGAGAGGAGTCAGGCTAGCCAAGGTCACACCGGTGAAGGACTCCTGGGCCTCCATACTCCCACTTCCCTCCACACTACCGTTACCTGGGGTCACCGAGATACACAGCAGGTGGCCTATACTAGGGGGAGCACTGGCTGCCATTGACCCCAATTGGGCCTGAGCTCACAGAAATCTGGGCTCACCCCTGGCCCATCTGCAGGGTGCTGTGTGACCCAGCCTCAGCTTTCTCCCATGTAGAATGGGTGTTGTGAGGCTGGGACAGCACAGGGGTGAGGACGCACACACAGTCCGGTCCTTCTCTGAGCCTCTTCCTCTTTCTCTGTGCCCCAGGGACATGACCCCAGCCCTGCACTCTCAGGGGCCAGAGAGACTGCCTAGAAGCCCCTACAAACTGCAAGGGAGGAGCAGGAGACAGTGCCACGCTGGCACATCTGGAACCCAGAATGTGGTAACAGGTGTCTTGCACACACACTACATACACCCTCCACACATACACACGCCATGCATGCACACACACACTAACCACACACACATTACACACTCCACACTACATACACTCCACACACACTCCACACACTATACATAGTCCAACACACACTACATACTTTCTATATACATATTACACACGTGCACACATCCCACACACTATACATATTACACACACCCTCCACACATACACACTCCACACCCACACACTATACATACTCAGCCTCTACATGCACACGACACATACTCACATTCTACACACATACACATGCCGCACACACTGTACACACAATCCAACACATCATACATACACCACACACATATTACACACGTATACACACTCCACACACATTATACACACACCCTCCACATACCTTACACACACACTCTACACATACTACACACACACTCACATATACTCTACATACTTACACTCCACCCACACTCTATACACACACTCCATCTCCCACATACACTATACATACTCGCATTCCACACACACTCCACACACACACTATACTATACATACTCACACCACACACACATACATACATATTACACATACACACACTCCCTTCCCCACAGACTTGTCCATGGCTCCACCCTGTGGGCTAGAGGGTAAAGGTCAAACCTGGAGACCAAAGATGAAGCTGGGAGGCAGCAGCGCCCGGCCACTACAGACACAGAAATCTGACGGCCTCCTGGGGGTCTGAGTCCCCACTGCTGTGGCCAAGCTGCCAACCCCCAGGACGATGTCAGAGAAGCTGTTGGACCGGACCCAAGCAGCTCAGAAACCCTGCCCTAAAACTGAGGAGGCTCTGCGTGTGACTGGAGCAGGTGGCAGGGGTCCTGAGACCAGAAACAGCATCCAGGGGTCTACCAACCAGCCACCTGGAGGAAGTTCATCTCTGCCCAAGTCCAGCCTCCCCTCTCCCTGGTACCCCCATTTGGTCATCTCAGAGGGAGAGTGGTGTCTTCCCCTAGTCCCATCAGTCCTTCCTTGGAAGAAACTGGTCCCTACATTCACTGGGCATTCCATCAGGCAGCCTCAGGATCTGCCCTGGCAGCTGATCATGGTAATATCGTCAGTTCTAGAAGCCCACCGCTTCTCAGGTCCCTCGTCGCTTGCTGTCCCAGCCTCCCTCGTCTGTCTTCTCTGACACAGCAGCCTGCTGAGCGCCTGGTTCCACCCTGCAGTCTGTTCTCGTACACCTGTCATAGCCCATGGCCATCACGCTCAGAATCAAATCTGAAAACTCACAAGACCTGGCCCTTCACCCTCCTGACCCCCAGCTCCCTGGTGGTTCTCGCCATCTGAGGAGGCAAGCTCCGCTCAGACCCGCCCACCTAGTGCTGGGCGCAGAGCAGCTGCTTACAAAACACGGAGGGGTTGGACACCCCCCATCCCCCCGGAAGCTGGCAGAGCCAGGGCTGTATGTGGCAGGAGCGCCTGGGTGACACCAGGTGGCGGTGCAGGCACGTCCCTGCGCATTGACCCTGTCTTGGTCCTCCCAGCAGCAAGCCTCCTGTGCCAGGCAGCGCAGTGGGAGCCTGTGCACCGGCTGACACCTGCCCTGTCTGCCCTGGGCTCCCTCCGGTAGGAGTTGCTGACAGCCCTGTGGTGGTTAGAGGTGGCTATGGAAGTTGGGGAGGAAGAAAGGGGGGGTGCTTTCTGGGGACAAAAGTGGGTGTGGAACCACTGGGGGAGGGACTGGAGCTCAGCTGATCAGGGCCCCTGTGGCCCCTGTGTGCCCATCCGTCAAAATGAATGTGAGCCAGGACCCTGACCTTGAGGAAGCCTGCTCTATCCGAGTGACGCTGAGGGGCCTCTGGGGGGGCTTCTTCAGTGTGCGGTGGTGTGTGGATTTGGAGAAAAGATGAGTGGACTAGAAATGAGGACCCCAGGACCACCACCTTGCCCTCTCACATGAGGCAGGGTTCTTGGGCCTCCCTGCAATGACATGTGTATGTGTGTATATGTGTGTGTGTGTGTGTGTGTGTCTGTGAGAAACAATGCTGGCTAACTGCTACCTGTGTGTGTGTGACAGTGTGTGTAATTGGTGTGTCTGTGTGAGGTGTATATCCATGCGCGGTTGTGAGTGTGCCTACCTGTGTATAATTGGTGTGAGTTTGTATGTGTGTGTGTATATGTGTGTGTGTGTGTGAGAGAGAGAGAGAGAGAGACGGGTATGTGATTGGTGAATGTGTATCTGTCATTTTGAGTGGGCCATTGTGTATCTGTGTGTGATACTGAGTGTCTGAGTGTGAAATTGCGTGTGATAGTTTGTGTGTATTTGAGTGATTGGATGCTTGTGAGTAGATGGTTGTGTCTGTGTATCAGTGGATCTATGAGTGGTCCTAGGTGGGTAAGAATGTGTGTGTCTGTGTTTGAGTGAGGACAGTTTGTGTGAGTGTTCAAATGTGAGTGTGTGTGTGTGAGTGTCACACCACAGGGTCCAAGAGGGAGGATAAGCTGCCTTGCTCCTGGGTCTCCCTCCCGCCCCCCACCGCCCACACCCCTTACCTCTCCCTCTTTCCTGGTGTGATGGATTTTGAGGGCCCCTCTCTCCCAGAGGAGCACCCTGGGCTTCCTGGATTCCTGATTTCCATAATTTGAATCTGACTCCCTGAGGCAACACATCTTCCTTAACGGACACCACTCACTCGTGCCACTCAGTCTTGGAAGCTGTGGACTTCCTGAGGATGAGAGGCCCTGTCTGGGGTGCCCCCGCCACCTCACTATTTGCAGGAGGACACTGCCGTTTCCTGCCTTAGTTTCCCCATGTGCTAGTAGTTGCTCCTGGCCCTGGGTCCTCCAAGGGCCCAGGCTACCATGTCCAGTGGGTTTTTCCAGAGCCAAGTTCCCAGCCACCTCTTCACCAGATGCCTTGCCAGACGCCAAAGCTTGAGGTGGTGACAGGTCCTAGTGTGAAGTTACTCAGGAGGGTCACTGTGTGGCAATTCTGATGGACATGCATGTTGGGAGGCCAATGAGAGGCTGCTGGGAGACCCATGTTTGTTTCTGCAGCCTGAGTTCACAATAGAAAAGGCTGTTTCTTTCTAACTGAAGTTCGAGTCCAGCCTTGACTTTGACCCCTGGCCCTGGCTGCCCCCAGACTAGGGATAGGGCCCTAGACAAGCCCTGGACCTCAGTAGGCTCAGATTCCCCCTGCAGGCATGTGAAGTCTGGGGCTCCCTGCCAGACCCGCTTCTACCTGAAACACTGGCCCTGGCCTGGCTCCTCAGGCTGCTAAGGGAGGTGGGATAGGTGGGGGCAGGGAGCTGGCCCATGCCTGGGAGTTTAAAAATAAATCTGGCCTGTGTGTTGTCAGTTATAGCCACAGCTCCCAGGGCCTAGTGACATCATGGAGGCACAGGATGTCCCTGGCAGCGGCTAGGATGGCAGAGGGGACACAGCAGGGGGGAGGTAGAGGGGTCCTGATCTGCCCTTTCTGCACCTGGGTGCCTGTGCTTGAAGAGAGCTGGTCTGGATAGTGCAGGGCCCCTCTCCTTCCTCAATGCTCTAGAGGATTCTATTTTTCACAGCTGTAGCCCACTGCAAAAACAAATAAACAAAAAACCCTACCTACTGCAGACCCTTGGGAACCTACAGGACAGAGTAGAACAGAGTAGACTGCAATGAATTATTATTATTTATCTTTTTCTTGGGTTGCAACTAATGTTTACAGACGCAGACCACCACATCTTTCTCCCAAGGAGCTCCTGGTGGGTTTGAACAACTGGCTTTTAAATGAGCAGCCTAATGGCTCAACCACCGCAGGTCCTGGCCCCCTTTGCATCAACTTTATGGAGCTATCACTCATCCACCCTACCCCACCCTTAAAGGTGGACAGTCAGTCTACTCATAGAAATGTACAGCCATTGCCAGTCCAAAAGGAACCCCAGTCCCCGAAGCTATCCCCCCCCTAGTCCCTGTCACCCCTCTCCTCCCCCGCGGTGATTCAGACTCACGGCGATGCTACAGGACAGGTAGAACTGGCCCTGTGCGTTTCCACGGCTGTCAGTCTTTATGAGCAGAAAGCCTCATCTGTCGCCCTTGGAGCAGTTGGTGGGCTCAAACTGCCAGCCTTGCGAGTAGCAGCCCAACATGTAACCTGTTATACCACACAGACAGACAGACAGACAGACAGACAGATGGGAAAGGAGTAAACAAAGCTTGATGAAGGCCCAAAAGGGTACTCCTCCCGCCTGGCCCTGCCCACAGGGTGAGGTGGAGTCCCGGCCTCAGAGGGTGGGCAATTGATTGGTTGTTTAAGGTACTTGATGGTACAGATCGACCCCAACTGAAGACATACTGGAGTTACGGCAAATTGCGGTCACGGTTTCCTTGGGTTTGTTTTCTACCTTTTCCTTGCTGTGTTACACACAGTTCAAGGAGCCACCAGCACTGCTCCCACAACCTAAGCAACCTGCACCTTCCCGTCTCTCTGGGTTTCTCGGGTTCAGAACGCTCACAGGAACGGGGTCAGAGCATGTGGTCTTTGGGGACTGATCGCTTTCTCTGAGCATAGCATTCTCAGGCGTCATCCTGTGCAGGCACGCAGACTCCTTTCCTATTCGTGGCAGAATCATTTCCATTTGAGGAGCCCCCGTGGTAAAGCTGGTTATAGGTCCAGCTGCTAACCACAGGTTAGTAGTTCAAAACCGCCAGCCACCTTCTACCCCCGGGAAGAGGTACAGTCTTTTCCTAGGGGGCGTGGAGTCTATGTCAATGGTGGTGGCACAGTTTGGAATGCACTGTCAATCATGGCCACACAGCATGGAGAGTGTAATCAATGGCACTGAATTATACAAGTAGAAGTTGTGGAGCTGGAGAATGTTTTGTTGTGTATCTGTCTACCACAATTAGAAAAAAACAATGACACGAATAACAATGAAGACAAGGAAGAAGAAAACGTCCTAGAATTGAATATGATGACAATTGTACAACTCACCTTGATAGGATTGAATTATATGACACATGGATGAAGTGCCAAAGAACTGTTGAGTAAAATAAAATAAAACAAAGTCCTCAAGAAGCTAAGAGAAAAAAAAAAGGTGACCATCTCAGAAACGCAGAGTGCGGATCCACTCTGTCCTCTAGGGCGGCGGAGTGGGACGACTGGACAACAGTGAGCGTTGTGTTTACTATCCCATTGGATACACCCTAGAGGCTGCAGCCGGTACATGCCGTGAGGCCATTCTGGTCTGTCCTAACTAGGGGTCACAATAGGGATGGGTTTGGGACTGGGCAAGGATAGGACACATGTTGTTTATTGGTGGATGGACTCTTGGGCTGAGTCCCCTCTTGGACTTTTTGAAAAGCTGCCATGACCATATGGGGACAGGTGTTGTGCCAGTGCCTGGGGGACATTCCACTTTGCATTTTGGAAAACCCAGGCCCAAGAAGGTTATGACACCCATCAGGACCAATCATGAGAGTAGTGATACCATGAGGGTAGGAAGGTGGGGGGAGAAGTGGGAGAAAGGGGGGGCCGATCGCAACGATCAATGTACAACCCCACACTTCCAGGGGGATGAACAACAGAAACATGGGTAAGGGGAGACAGCGTACAGTGTATAATATGAACATAAAAATAATTTATAAGTTATCAAGGGTTCACGAGGGTGAGAGGGTGGGGGAGGGAGTGTAAAAAGAGGAGCTGATACCAAGCCCTCAAGTAGAAAGAAAATGTTTTGGAAATGATGGTTGCAACAGATGTACAAATGTGCTTGATACAATGGATGTATAGATTGTTATGAGTTGTACGAGCCCCCAGTAAAATTATTTATTTTTTTTAAAGAAGAAGGTTGTGACTTGCCCAGGGTCTCATTCTCCAGGCCTGCAAGTAGGTTCCCTGCATGGTAGACATGGTTCAACATTGAACAGCAAGCCCAAAGGTTGGCAGTTCAAACCCACTCTAGAGGTACCTTTGAAGACAGGCCTGGTGTCCAGTTTCTGTGAGGCCGCAGCTTAAAAAGCTCTAGGAACAGTTTCCTCAGCACACTGGGATTGACCATGGATCTAAATCGACTTGGCAGCAACAAACAGACTCAAGCCTGGTTGGCCAGGAAAGGATCCAGCAGTAACACCACGGTTCCCAGCCATAGTCGGCATCTCTCAGCCCTTCTCCATCCCCACCAAGCTATAATGTGACACCAAGCCTTCTCAAGATGTCTCACAGAAACGCCGCCCCCCCTCACCACTCTGCTGGTGCCATAGCCAGTGGGGGCAGTGGGGGCTTCTTTCAGACAGGATCATTTATTCCTGTCCCAAACGTTTATCAACATGGGATTCCTTTGCTCACGCTCTCTGACTTTCTTCACTTTCTTGCGTGGCCGCACGTCCGTCCCTCTGACTCTCTCTCTCTAGCTCTCCCTTCCTCACTTCAGCTAGTCTCTCTTCACTCTGTCTTCCAATCTCCCCCACCCTGCCCCCTTCACTCTCATTCCATTCTAAACACCCGGGCAGGTCATTGACTCCAGTTAAACCTGTTCATTAAAACCCATGCTCCGGATCCACTTTCCTTTTATTCCATTCTAAAAGCCAGAGGCAGGGAGCCAGGAGGACCCTTTTTGGGAGCTGCCAAACAGAAGGCAGCTCTCCCAGGGCTCTTCAGAAGAAATGGGGTCCTCCCACCAGCTATCCCCTCTGCCCCTGAGGAGGGATGGGGCAGAGTGGGGGGTGCTATAGATGAGGAAACTAAGGGCAGAGGGCCGGAGACACCTGGCTGAAGGCCACACAGAACACTCCTGCTGGCTGAGAGAGGGGTTGGCCTCTCTGGGCTCCTCCACAGCTGCCCAGACCAGCTGGAGTTACAGGGGAGCCAGGGAAGTACCCCAGGAGGAGAGAGGAGTTGCCATGGAGATGCGGGGTGGAGCGGGAAGGCCACCTTGATTCCAGCCTCCCTCCTCTCCCTCCCCCCCTCTGGGTCCCTGCTCCTCATCTGCTGACCCCTAGCTGCCCTCAGGACAAAGTCCAGCTCTCTTGCCTCCCAAGACCCTCCCCTCTGTCAGGCCAGCCTCATCACCCTCCGTGTACCCACCACCTGCTAAGCCGCAGGTTTGCCTAACTGCGCACAGATCCCTCATTCACGGAGACTTTGCACAGCTCCTTTGCCTGAATGCCCCCTGCCCCAGGTCTTCCTGATGACATACTCCTAGTCATCTTTCATCGGTCAGCCCCAGACCACCACCACCGCGGCCCTGGTTATGATGTGCTGCCCACCACTCTTCCTGGACGTCTATGGGGCAGGCGCTGTAGTTTTTGCGACTCTTGGCTCTGTCTGCCTAGTCCCTCGGTACAGGCTTAAATGGGTTCCACCCTTGGCCCTTCCTGCCCTGGGGCTATGTCCAAGTCCTGTCCCCTCTCGGTGAGGCTGGCAACACGGGGATCAGGCCCACTGAAGAAAGGAGCCCTGGTGTCGCTGTGGAAGAGACGCTGGGCTGCTGACCTCAAGGTCAGGGGTTCATGCCCCCCAGACCCTGGTTGGGAGAAGGAAGGAGCTGTGTGCTTGGAAACTGTGCAGGGCCACTGTGTGCTGGGATCCACTCTGTGGCCGTGGGTTTGGGATGGTCTCCCTTGGGAGGCTGCGGCTGGTACACCCAGGGCCACTCCAGAGGGGGGTCTTGTACACTGCTTGTGGACGCTCCGCTCTGCCCTCCCTCCCCTCTCCATCTGCCCCTTTGGAAGGAAGCAGGTGGCCCAGCCAATCTGCCAGCACCTGCCCTCTTACTCATTGCCCAAAGAGGACCCCACCCCCACCCAAGAGCAGTCACCCAGTGGCTCCCACACCTTGGGGCTGAAGCCTGCCCTAGGGAGTGTGTCCCAAGGCAGAGCCCAGTCAGAGCCCCCAGGAAGAGCGGTGGGTATGAGAGGTCTTGTTCACAATCGGTTCCTCTCAGTGGACTTGATCCTACTTTGTGAGCCCCAGCACCATCCCCTATGGGACCAGCACAATGAGAGGGTGATGGGGGCTCAAAGTGTTCCTGGTGGGGTGGGGCTGGCAAGGCCTGAGTTGGCGCAGCAGCCCTCTGATCTCCTTCCTTCCTTTGGAAGGGGCCGGCCAGGTGCTCTAGATCAGGAGGGGTGCTTCCTTTGTTTCTGCCCCCCCCCTCCCCCCCTCCCCCCGCCCACCACCACCCTCCTGCTGGTCCTGCCTCAGTCGGTGCCATGTGCGCCCCCACCCCGCCAGGCCTGGATTGTGGCTATAAATAAAGGTGAGGAGAGGCGCAGCGGTGTGTGGGTGGCAGGGGTGGGTGATGACGTAATCAGTCCCTGGAGTCCCGGGTGACCTCTGAGTCCTCCCCGGGCCATTGGGCACCGCAGCGGCTGTCAGAGGAGCCCCACGGGGGGGTACCCGCTCAGGGACTCTAAGGGGGTCAAGAGGCGCGCCAGCCGGGGAGCAGCCGATGGGGGTCTGAGACCCAGGCCTCCCCAGGTGCCCTTCCCGCCCCCGCGGAGACGCCGGAACAAGCACGGGGGCGGGGCTGCTCTGGTGTCACGCGGATGGAACAGCCCAGCTATTCATAGGCCGGCGGGGGGGGGGGGGAGTGGGGCGGGGGGGGGGAGTGGGGCGGGCGCCCCCCACCCCCGCGCGCTCCCCTCCCCCTCCTGGAGTGACTGCAGCAGCGCTGCCTGTTATGTAACCCCTCCCCTCCTCGTGAGTCCCCAAGGGTGGGTGTGGGAGGCGGAGTGGGGGCAAGGCTACGGCCCCCTCCTCCTTTCTCAATGGCCTAAGGGGAAATTGAAGTCCCCAGCCCGCCTGGCCACCGAGGGGACTGGGACAGCGTGGGTGGGGTGGGGCAGCAGCCCTCACTAGGAGACCACCCCCACCTTCACCCCCTTGGAGCACAGTCAGCCTGTGCGTCCCAGCTCCGCCTGTGATTGCCTCCTCTGGTCTGGTCTTTGGGGTTCTGGAAGCCCCCTGATCCCGACAACTTGTTCCACCCCGCTCCTTTCTATGTGGGGAGCCGCTCCCTGTGTGACCTTGGGCGTACTTCGCACCCACTTCGGGTTTTAGAGCCTCAGCGACCTGGGCTAGGCTAGGCGCAGTGATCCTTCCTCCTGGTGTTTCAGGAAGAGCCCCCCTCCCCCCCATGTGCCCAGCCTCCTGCACCCTTCCCTAGGGACCCGGCACAGTGCGTGCCCAGGGCCTGGGCTGCCACACTTCTGCTCCCTATGGACCTGGCCCTTGTCCACAGCACGTGGTGCAGGGCTGCCCGTGACCTGGGCCGAGCTGCAGGCTGGGCTGGCCCTGTGTGGTCAGTTTGAAGGCCCCTGGGAGGACCTGGGGTGCCACCCACACTCCCCCCACCAAGCTCCTGCTGAGAGGAACAGGGTGGCAGCGTGGGGGATGTGTTGGGCTGCTAACAAGGTGGGCAGTTTGAAACCACTAACTGTTCAGTGGGAGAAAGATGAGGCTTTCTACTCAGAAACCCACAAGGGCAGTTCTGCCATGTCCTATAGAGTCCACATGAGTCAGAATTGGCTCAATGGCAGTGGGACCGGCTGCCTTTGGGATGAGGGAAGTGTCCGTCCATATATCCTCTTGGGAGAGCTCTCTCTTTCGCTGCCCAGTAGGGAGTCTCAGCCCTTCCTCCCACCTTGCCCATTGCTGCTCCACAGCCCGCATCATCCCGCTTCCTCTTGTCGGGCCTGGACTCTAAGCTTGGCCTGTATTCCTGTTACCTTCCAACAGTGGGACAGAGTCGAACTGCTTCTAATGGTTTCCAAGGACATCAATCTATGTGCTCAGACAGCCTCACCTCTTTCCCAGGAAGGCACTGGTGGGTTCGAACCGCCAAACTTGTGGGTAGCAGCCCAATGCCTAACCCATAGTGCCGCCAGCTCATGAGGGGAGAATTCTTTCCCTTTTACAGTTGAGAAAACTAAGAAATGAAGAACCTGTTCCCAGTCGGTCGCCTAACCAATCAAACCATCCTGACCGAAACCAGAGAGGTTTTCTGGAGCCCGGACGTTTGTTCATAAGGTAAGGAGCTGCCCTCTGGGCCACACTCTGGGTGGACGCGGACTGCCGTGTCTTTCTTCCTCAGAGCTGCTAGTGGGTCCTTCCACTGGCCTTTCGGTTAGCAGAGGAGCGCTTAACCACTGCGCCCACTGAGCTCCTTCTGGAAAGCTGTGGGGCAGCTGGACTCTTGTCACACGGGGTTGCTATAAATCAAAATGAATTTGATGGCACTGAACAAGTACACTTGATCCTATCGGGCAGTTTCGGTGACATTTCACTTTCCGGAATGCTTCCTATACAGCCTGGCCCAAGAAAGTCACTTTTGAAGTGAAGGGCTGAGTTTCAGAGAAGTGAAGTGACCTGCCCTGGGTGACACAGCCAGTGAGGGCCAGGGCCACCATGTGTGACATCGAACTCTTTTTGGTTCCTCCCCCACCCCCCAGCACTCTTCTAGAACTTAACTGAGGATGGTGGTTGTGTTGGGAACTGAGGCCCAGGGGGCGTGGGGTGGGGGTTGGGATCGCTAAGATCCTCCAGGCGCCTGGAACCCTGCTTCTCTGCCCAACAAGCTGGCCCTCTTCTCGCCCACGTGGTAGGACAGGTTGTGAGGACAAGTCCTTTGCCCAGGCTGGGCTGCCCCCCTACCCAGTCGGCCGGTTACCCGAGTCTTCTGCCAGCTTCTGTTCCCTGTCAGTCAGCCAAGCCTGCAGCAGTCCAGGACATTGTGTCCGGAGAAAGGGCCAGGCAGGCCCCGCCACCCTGCCCACTGACCTCCTGTCCCGCCCCTCTGGGCCTCAGGCCAGCCTAGCCTGGCCTTAGTCCTGGCATGTACTGGAGGCCAGAGAGTGCCTCTGCTCATCTGTGAGCCCTGTCTAAGAGGGGTGCGCCCTTCCCCCACAACTTTCAGAGGACCAGCTCCCCAGGGTACCTCTTAAGAGGGAGCTTGGATGCCTGTCTTAATGCCTTTGGCATTTTTGCCCTGCATGCCCCCCAAAGCCAGCTTAGCCAAGGTGAGAGGCCCTGTTGAGTAGAGCACTGACTTGTGGGGGTCCATGCCCACATGGGCTGGGCATAGTCTCCTCTTTCCCCTTCAGGTAAGAGAGCTGAGAGAAAGGGAGAGAAAGGGAGCTGCCATCCAGGAGCTGAGAGCCCAGCGGGACAGGAAGCACACAGACAGCAGGGCAGGGGTGGACAAGCTCAGAGGAGGAGGGGCGCTTGAGACCAGAGGGACCCCTTTGGGCTCCTTCACACAGCTCAGGTCTCAGTTAAGTGCCGCTTGCCCAGAGAAGCCTCCCTGCCTCCTCGAATCTGGGGGAGAACCGCCCCTCCCAGTCTTCTGTGGCTCCTGGTCCTGGTGTCATCCTGAGGAGCTACCTCTGCCTGCGTTTGCTTGTTTGCTTATCATAGTTTATCACTCATCGCGATTCTCTTGCGCGAAAGAATGTGGGTCCCCCGAGGAGGAGGACATCGTCTTGTTCCCTGCTGCCTCTCCAGTGTCCGCAGCAGAGCCCAAGTGCAGGAACCTTGCCTTCGCATTGGTCCAAACACAAGCCACCTCACGTGCTGCGCAGTCCAGCTCTGCTCCACAGGGTTTCCGGCGGCTGGTTTTTCTGAAGGCAATCACTAGTTCTTTCTCACAAGGATCCACTGGGTGAACTGAACCACCAGTTGTTCCGTAGCAGGTGGGCATGTTACCCATTTGTGATCCAGGGACTCCCAGCGCATAATACCGACAAAGCAAGAAACCCAATTCAGTTGCCCCTGAATTGATTCTGACTACTCACCATGCCCCCAGGAGTGTGCAGAATAGAGCGACTCAGCAGGGCTTTCCAAACAGTGGTGCTTGGGAACCGGATTGCATACTAAGCCTTTCCCATGGCGTGCAATCTCGGGGTGGCTTGGAGTCATCACTTTAGGGTACCTGTCCAGCCTTTAACCATCTGCGCCACCCGGGAACTGCCCCCCTCCAGCACCTTGTGTGGTTGTGTGCCATTGAGTCACTTCAGACTGATTGTTGACGACAGAGGACAGAAAAGGACTGATCCATAGGGATTTATCCACTGATATCCTTACTGGAGCAGATTGATAGTCTCCTCTTCTGTGGAGCCACTGGTGAGTGTGACCTACTGGCCTTTAGGCCATTCATGCCCAGTAATGTAAATTAGGTGCTTGTGGCCCACCAAGGGGATGGGGCATCTTTTTAGTACTGCAGATAAAGTGCCTGACACTCTCTCCTGGTGATTCTATAGGGCCGGATAGAACTGCCCCCTGAGGTTTCTGAGGCTATAAATCTTTAAGGAAAGAGACTGGCACACCTTTTGCCTACAGCGCTGCTGGGGAGTTGGAACAGTTGTTGTGTTAGTCTGGGTAGACTAGAGAAACAAATTCATAGACACTCATATGTGTATAAGAAAGAGCTTTATATACAACAGCAATTGAATATTGAGAAAACATCCCAGTCCAGTCCAGATCAAGTCCGTAAGTCTGATATTAGCCCATATGTCTGATACCAATCTATAAAGTCCTCTTCAGACTCATGAAACACATTGAATGATGCTGAATGCAGGAAGATCACAGGCCAGTGGGTGAAAAGCCTTGTGGATCCAGTGGCAGCGTAAGCATCTCAGAGCTGGCAGGGGTTTCCATGGGGCTCCTCCAGCTCCCAGGGCACGGGGTCTATCAGTGTGGCACCGTGTGTCTTGTCAGTAGAGTGTCACTCAGGGTGTGGGTCTTGTCAGTAGAGAGTGTCCAAGGGAGTGTGCTGAGCGAGCAAAGTGTCTCCCGCCTCCAAGGAGGAAATGCATTAGTTCCCAGAATTCTCAGAAGGCCACGCCCACTCAGAAGCCTCATTGGTTATATCTTGATTATTAGGCCAGCCTCCACCCCTTCACTCGTAATCCTCTCAAATGGACACCAGATTATGTAACCACCACAGCTGTAACCACCGGGCGACCTGGGCCCTTTAGTGCACATAACATGTGTAAACGTTGGTTGACAGCTGAGTACTTGACTGGCTCTGCCTTTCAGTCTATCCCACACCCCTGGGCTGCATCTGGCTCTCCTTTTAGAAAACAACCCTATTGAAGTATAACCGGTATACAGTAAATTGTATGAACTTAAAAATAATTACTTGATAAGCATTGACCACTATACATCAAGGTAGTGAATATATTCATCTCTCACAGCTTTCTTGGGCCCCCTACCCCTCCTCCCTCTCCTGTCCCCAGGAAACCACTGACTTGTTAGTTTGGATTTTCTAGAATTTTCTATATGTGAAAGGGTACAGTGTGTACCTCGTATTCTTTTCCCTCCCAGCTCTCACTCAGTGTGAGACGTATCAACACTTCATCCATCTGTTTGGTTTGGTTTGCTTCCCCTGATGAGCAAAACCCTGTAGCATGATCGTTCCGCCCACTGAAGGACATTGGGGTTGAATTCAGTCTGGGGCTACTCCAGACAGTCTCTCAGAACATCTGCCTGTTTCCACGGGCTTCTTCGCGGTCCACGCACCTTGTGGGTGTGAAGTGTCAGCCCTTTGTCCATGTTCCTGGCGTGTGGTACTCGCTTCTGAAGGTCCTTGCTATGCTCTTAATGCAGGCCCTTGGCAGGACAGGTGATCTGCAAGCACTTCCTCCACGTCTGTCTGCGGCTCATTTTCTTACCAGTGACTGCAGAGAAGTTTTTTATTTGGATAGAGTCCAGTTTATTCATACTATTGTGTATAGACTTTGCTTTAAAAAAATAAGTTTGTATGGTGAATTGGGTGGGGGCGTACAGAAGAGATTCAACAAGTCCACATTCCCTTTGAAGAGGCTGATCGCTCTTCCCACGGTCACTCCTCCCACTGCCTCCATGGGGCTCCTCTTTTCATTCCTCCTAATCCTTCTGGACTTGGTCCTGGTCTCAAAGGAGTGGGGGTTCTAAGGAGTGGAGCCTCCTTAGTGTTATTGGTCCCCTCATAGATATACCTGTCCATTGCTCGACTGGAAATTGAGCGGTGGGGCGAGTTCACTTCTAGACCTGAGGGGAAACTCAGGGCTCCAGCCTCAGGGGTTTCGCCAGTTCTATGCCACCAGTAAGCTTCGTCCTTTTGTTTTGTTTTTCTCCACGGTTTTGAGTTTTGTTCTGCATCATCGTCTGTCTCACTTTTCCCAAGACCTTCTAAGGAGATCCCCTTCCAGAACCGGTGGCGGTGGGAGCTGGGCACCTTCTCGTTCCTCTGGTGTAGAATGCTCTTTGGTAGTTGAGCTAAGAAAGCTACCTACAGGCTTTCATGTTGGGGTCTACATTTCTGCATATCTCTGTGGCTTCCTGCAGGAGCCCTCTCACCTGGCTGGGTCCATGACTTGACTCCCTCACTTCTGTGCCCCTGAAAGTCCCCCTTCTCCAGTGACTCCGGGGTGCTCTCAACGACATATCCATGTGTCACCTTGGGAGTCCAGCAGCAGCACTGGACTAAAGCACCACTTGCTGTCTTTAAGCCTGCTCCCTAGCTTCATTTAGCTTTTGGGAAAGCCCTCTGGGCTTTGGTAGGAGCCTCCCTGAGTGATACAAACCCTGGAGCGCCCTCCCTCCTGCCAGAGCCCTGAGCAAGTGTTGAATTTTAGTGCCCTGGGCCTGTCTCCCTGGTGGTGTGATGGGTTACACGCTGGGCTAACTGCAAGGCCAGCAGTTTGAGTTTACCCACTGCTCTGTGGGAGAAACATGAGGCTTTCTATTCCAGTAAACAATTATAGTCTTATAAGCCCGCAAGGACAGCTCTCCCCTGCCCTATGGGGTCACAGTGAGTCAGTGTCGATGGCGGTGAGTTGAGTTTGTTTGGGGCCTGCCTTCCATCTCACTGCTTCAGGACTGAGAAACCCCCAAGGACTTGGTCCAGATCTGCCCCAGTGGAAGCCCTTCTTCCAGAAGAAACTCCCCAAGGACACCAGCACAGCTTGGAACTCTGGGAAGGTTTGCGGTTGAATGGAGGCGAGAGCTCTCTGTCTCAGCCTGGGACACAGATGAGATCAAGTCCAGCCCCTCGCCCGCAACACACAGAGCTTCCGTTGTTGTTAGCTGCTGTCTAGGATGCTCCACTCATGGTCACAATGGAACAGAATGCTGGCTTGCCCTGAATCAGCCCTGTGCTCCATCGCAGATCAGGCCTTTGGGATCCACTGGGTTCTCATCGGCTGATTTTTAGAAGTAGATTGCCAGGCCTTTCTTCCTAGCCCACCTTCCTTTGTCAGTAACACACAGCCACCCCTGACAGATGGTGGTGTCTGCACGCAGGGTGCACTGGCTGGGAACCACACACAGGTCTCTCACATGGAAAGTGAGACTGAAAAACAAAAACAACGAATCGCTGCTAACAAGTCAATTCTGACTCCAACTGACCCTAGAGGACAGGGTCGAACTCCCCATTTGGGCTTTAGAGGCTGTAAATCTTTACAAGAGCAGAAAGCCTCGTCTTCTCCTGAAGAGCAACTGGTGGGTTTGAACTGCTGCCCTTGTGGCTAGCAGCCTAACATGTCTCCCACGAATCACCAGGGCACCTTAGGTGAAAACAGGGCCTGTGATCGGTCCTGACAACCTTGGAGACCTCTTGTGTGCTGCTTTTCACTCCCAGAGCACCACTTGCTCCTTTCTGCTGCTCACCTGTGGACACGCCCCCCCCCCCCCCCCTGCTTTTTGTCTCTTACAGGACTGGTCTAGCAATGGCCTTTTCATTCTGAGAATGGCTCCAAGTTCATTTCTCAGAAAAGTCCTCTTAACCATCCAATTTAAAGGGGCCATTGTCTCTCGTTACTGTCACTGGTAGTGATTACCTTCATAGTACATCTTCACCATCTGGCACTTTCTCATTTATTTACTTGTGGTCAGTGGAACGTTGGCTTCAGGGGAGCAGGGACCTTGCCTGTGTTCTCCTCTACTTCCTCCTGTCTAAAGCGCCGGGCACTTGGGGCACTCCATGTTGGGTGGAGGCGGTGAATCAGGGCCAGGTTGGATGAGCGCAGATGTCTGGCCAGGTCCTGTTTCTGGCTCACACTCCCCTGGCCCTGCATCAGCCCAGGAGTAGTCTGATGTGGCCCCTGTGTTTTGGAGGAACTCCCAGCTGATCAGCCCACTTCTCTCTCCTCATCTTTCTGGTGAGGGGTCCTTTCAGGGAGCTAGTGGGGCAGGGGGAGGGGTGGGCACAAGGCCTAACTCAGATGGTCCAGCTGGACAGGGCCCTGGCCCTCATTGTCCAATGGGACAGATGTGGAGGGAGAGCAGCATTCAGGGTTACACAGTAACCCGGCCTCTGGGAGGGCAGGAACCCACCTCTCCCACTGAGGTCCATCGTGCTGCAGGGCAGAGGAACTTCCTGACCCATCCCAGTCCTCCCCAGGCAGGACTTGGTCAAACTGGCCAGGCCCAGGAAACGCAGGCTGCAGCAAGACCTGTGGCCTTCCACCCCAGCTCATGGGGAGTGACAGTGGCAGGACTTCAGCTGACAGGCACTGGCTCAAGTGGCAGTGACTAAGGAGGGCTCTCCCGCCTATGACTCACCCCAATGCCCAGTCCGCCTCTTCAGTGGGGAACTCCCAGAAGGTTTCAACCGCACAGGGAGGGCCCAGGTCCAGGCCCAGCCCTTGAAGGGAGGAGTGAGTGGTCAGCTCCATTTAGCATTGCCTGGTTGGGCTAGGGCCACTTCCCCCCTTGGTGGAGGGCAGGGTGGGGGTTCAGCTCTGTCTCCACCCCAAAACAGTTTCCTTTGTCACCTCCTTGGCCTGGCCTGGTGCTGGCAGGCTGGGCGTCGCCTGACTGCTGAGGAAGGAAATAGACTGGCTGGGGCTGGCTGGGGGCAGTCAAGGATGGGCTGTAAGGGCCATGGTGAGAAGGATCCTGGCCAGTGATTTGTTTGCTCCTGGCCAGCCCTCGGGCTCAGCACTTTGCACCTGGGATGTCATTTCAGTTCCACAAGCAGGCACACCTCTGATGATCCCATTTTGGAGGGGAGGGAATTTAGGTGCCAGGGTGGGAGTGGCAGGGATTGGACTGGCCCCTGTGGCTTCCAAAGGAGTCTAAATTCTTTTGAGACAAGTTGCCTGCCAGAAGAATGTCCCCTGGGGAATGGCTGTGGCCTGGCTTCTCCCCTTTCCGGTGACCTTGTGTTTTCCCACCTCCTCCTCCAGGAAGCCTTATTTGCCCTCTGGGCTCTCAGGACCCCTGTGTCTACCTGGCCTGGAGATGGTTTCTCATCGTGTTGTCCAGGCCAGGGAATGGGTGCTCAGGGACGGGGACTGTCTGCCAAGTGAGCGAGCCATGCTGAGCAGCCCTGGCAGTGCACCGTGCTGCTAACAGCTAGATTGGTGGTTGAAATCCAGCAGCCTGCTCTGGTTGAGACTGAGTCTCGGAAACTGTACGGTGCAGTCATTCCAGGCTGGAGTGCTACCTGAAAGCTCAGCAGTTCAAGACCATAAGGCTCTCTATTCCTGTCAAAAGTTACACCCTTGGGAACCCACAGGGGCAGTTTTACTCTGTCCTGAAGGGTCACTCTCAAATTGGAATCCACTCCCTGGCAGTGTTATTTGGGGTGGGGGGATAGCCAGGATTGACCAGAGGGCAGTGTGTACTGAGTCTACCAGAAGCTTTCTTCCTCTGCTGCAGGGCAGGGGCCCCTGGCAGCCTTTCCATTTCACCAGGTCACGCCTGTGTTGCCATGAGCAAGCAGTTCCTGCCTGTGCCACAGACGGCTGGGCATACCTTTCATCGCCAGGCTGTTGTGAAAATGAAGGATTCAGCTCACCCCTGGCTGCCTTCTCTAGGGGCAGGGGCCCTACTGGGCTCAGGTGTCAAGCAACAGGAGCTGGCACTTGGGAATGGGGCCTAGGGGGAGGACTAGGAGAGTGGCTGGGTCCTTACAGCGGGTGGAGTCCTCCAGTCCTGGGTGCCAACTCGTCAGCTCCCCTTTAAAGCAGCTCTGTGCCATTGTTCAGCCCAAGAAAAGGACGGAGAATTAAGCAAGAGGTTTGGGGGCAGACCCTGGCTCCGTTGGGCTCGTCACCTGGCCTCCTGTAAGGGTCTTATGGTGTGGGGTATGCACCATCTAGAGCAGGCTCAGGGGTCTCTGCCCACCCCTCCCCTAAGCAAGCACTCCATCTTCTAGAACCTGCACCTGGGATCAGGACCAGATCCCAAGGTGGACAAGGACTGGGACAGAGGGCACATGAAAACGTCCTGTGTTGACGGCACAGGTGACAGTTGTGTCCACCCTGAGGAAGACCAGTCTCCCTCACGGAACAAAACCAGCCGGGACCACACAGAAGGCTATTATATATCATGCTTTTAATACAAACTTAAAAAAATCTGGAACAATATAAACTGTACAGATTTGATCAATCTTTTTGTTTTGTTTTTTAAACTAAGCCTCTACACACACCAACGTCCCATTTCAAAATATTGCACAACATTCTGAATACAAAATGCTCAGCTGTACTCCTCCTTCACAAAAGACACAGTTCATCACCTTGCCCCCTCCAGCTCCTCTCCGCGGTTACCACAGTGCCCCCCACCCCCTCCCGTCCCCCGGCTAGAGAGAAAACCCCAGCCTCCAGAGCTCGCTGCATCGAGAAAAACTACAGGGTTACATTCCTCACAAAGACAGCCCACGTTTGGTTTGTTCCTGGGAAAGAGGGTTGGTAGAGAGAAGAGGGGGGAAGGGGTGGAGAAAGGTTTTATTCTTTTTTAAAAGTTTGTTTTTCCTGAAAAAATATCTTTCTCCTCTTTTTAAGAATCTTGAAAAGAAAAAAATTACGCATTTTTGTTAGAAATATACATATATTATATATACCTCTTACATTTTACAAATGTAGCAAATTATTCCATATAAACAGACACCAAAAAATGTAAAAAAAAAAGGGGGGGTAGTCTTCCTATGAAACCAGATAAATTAGTGCAGGTTTTTGTTTTTTTCTTAAAAAATGAAATTGAAGCAAAAATGCCTATATTTGAGAAGAGACAGACTGAACCAGGCCCAAGAGGCGAGTCCTGGAGTCATGTTCCTGAACCCACATTTTTTCATATTCAAGACACTGAAGGGGCTGGGCTCCCCTCTCCCTGTCCTTGGGGAGCAACTTGCAGACATGGGTGTGGGGGTGGGGATAAGGCAGCATCCAGCCTGTCCCAGAGCGCAGCTGTGCACCTGGGCCAGTTACCTGTGCAGGAGCGTAGAGCCGGGGGTGGGGGTGGGTCCAGGCAGGTTGGCCCCTGAGAAGCCAAGAGGACAGCTGGTGTTGGGCCAAGGAGCCAGGGCATTGCCCTGCAGGGAGAGGTAGAGCAGGTGCCCATTGCAGAAGCTGGGAAAATGGCAGGCAGAACTTGGGCTGGGTCTACTGCTCCAGCAGGTGCCAGTCTGGGGTCGTTGGGAAGGGTCAGGGTGGTGGGCCAGGAGCTTTGGTACTTCCTGGGGAGGGGGCTCTGAGACCATGTGGCCCACTTGGCCAAAGCATCATGGCGTGGAAGCTGGCCCACAAAGGTGGCAGGGACAACTGTCTTCTGCCCGTAAGTCAAGCTCATTGGGCAGGATGGCCAAGGGGCTGCCAGCCAGCCCCACCAGGAGCCCATGCTTCCCAGCACCCAGGCCCAGTGCGTTGGGTTAGGGCAGTGAGATGGGACGCATCGCCAGAGTCCCAAGAAGTTCCTGATCAGGCAAGGGCACGAATGGACTAAACAGAACCACAAGCAGAAGACCCCAGCGTCTCACTTCAAGGCTCAGGCACTAACTCCCCCCCAACCCCACAGGTGCTCAGGTGAGCAATTCCCATCCTGGGTTAAGGACATTGAACAGGAAGGTGAAAGTCTGGGGACTTTTAGGCATTAGAGTAGGTATCCCCTCAGCCCTTCAGAGCTTTTTTTTTTTTTGGTCAAAGACAGAAGTGAAGATCCCTCAGAAGTCTGGAAACTAGCTCCTCCTGAAGAGTGAGCTTCCAGGAGCACTCGGGCTCAGCCAGGCGGGCCTCTTGGCAGGCCCTGCAGAGCGCTAGGGAAGCACTTGTTACAACCCAGGACCACATCCAGAGTGGGACTTCCACATGGCTTGGAATCTTTTTAAAAACAGGGCAGCAAACCACGCACACATACACACACTCACGTACACAGGACCCACTCCCCACCTGCCCTGAGGCCCAGGGAAAGGGCTGCTCCGGAGAGGCCACAGGGATGGCTGGGTCTGGCTCTCTCCAGGTCCTCTAGTGACAGTGGAGGGCGAGGCAGGGTGGTGAGGTGAGGCCACAGCACAGAGATGACAGGAATTCAATGAGACAAAGTGGGACACTCGGCAGTCACAGACATCAGCTCTTAGTGGAAGGGTGGCCAGTGGCCGGCTGGCGTTCCCTGGGGCCCAGACCTGAGAGAGTGGGGGCTGGGATCGGACCTTCCTGGTGGCAGGGCCCGAGAAGGCCTGCTGAGGTTGGATGGCTTGGAGTGAGAGGGGGACAGGGTGGCAGAGGCAGTTGTCTGTTCTGGGGAAGGGTCGGCCCAGCCACAGCTCCTTCCTGGTGGGCGCCTGGTGGAAGAGGGAGAGGGAGCCAGGTGCAGCGATTCACATCTGGGCCTTTCTTAGCACAGGAAGCCACTAGTCGAAGGTGTTATGTAGAAAACTACATGTGAAATTCAGGAAGAAAGAAAGAAGTAGAAAACCCAAACTAACTGAATGGATCCCAGGCAGACAGGAAAACAGGGGTGGAGGTGGGTGGGGGGTATTCCACGGGACGAGGAACTTTGGGAGCCCTGGCTGGACCTGGACCTCTTTCTAGAAGCGAGAGTGAGAAGACTGGAACTCTGTGTTTTTCTTTTCCTATTTTTTTGGCCTTTCCGTGGTCGTGGGCTCCCGGCCCCGTGGGGGCGTTGGGGTTCAGTTGGCCAGCACGACGGGCTGGAAGGGCTGGCCTGGGTACTGCATGGTGTTCAGGTTGTAGCTCAGGCCTTCCACGAAGGGCGTCTTCTCCAGGAAGAGGCTGTTGGTGCCACCCCCAAATACCTGGGCCACATCGAAGGTGCTGCCCTGGCCCTCGGCCCCATCAAAGAGGAGGCTGGGTGAGCCGCTGCCGCTGAACACAAACTCCTTGGCGTTGGGCGAGAGCTGGGATTGTGAGGCTGGGTTGGCCGAGATGAAGTTCAGAGAATGCATAGACAGAGACAGGCTCTTGTGCTTCAGCAGGTTGTTGGTGGGTGAACGGGCCAAGCGAGGCTGCTGGGTTGGGGGCTGCTGAGGTGGCTGCTGGCTGCTTCCTCCATTGCTGGCCACACCCCCACTGCTCGTAGCCCCACCCCCCTTCTTCATCTTGGTGGAGCCAAACTTGGTGGCAGCAAAGGAGGCAGTGGTGAAGGTGATGGGCTGGGCCGAGCGGGGGATGAAGGTGGGGCTGGGTGACTGGCCAAAGGACGGCGACGGGGAGTTGGACAACGAGCTGTCCTGGCTGCCAATGGGCACGAAGACCTGGGCGTCGGGGTTGAAGCTGCTCTTGACCTCCTTGTCCAGCTCGGGGGGCCCGCAGCCATCGCTGTCATCCAGATACAGCACTTTCACCGCCCCCTTCTCCCCAATCTGGTAGGACACCTCAAAAGGGTCAATCCAGACGCTCAGCTCCTCAGGCACGTTGGTCCGCACGTCCTCCACGGCCAGGCCACTCCGCTTGGCGGCCAGCTCCACCACGGGGTCCACTGTCTCTCCGATGTGGACACAGCGGAAGCCAGAGCCCTTCAGTGGCTTCTCAGGGTACCAGTGGCCTTCATACTTCTTCTTCAAGAGTCGCTCCAGCTCTTCCCCAAACAGGTCTGCCCGTCGCCGGGGCAGCTTGTTGTACAAATAAGAGATGATGAAGTTCAGGGCCACTTTGATCTCCAGCTGCATGGTCTTGTCAGGGTAGGGAATCAGCGTAGGGCACGTGTGCACAGGCAACAGGCACTGGCAGGAGATGGACGGCGGGCAGCCTTGGGCTCCAGAGGGCTCTGGAAAATGAGAAAGGCAAAGGGGGCACCGTGAGCAGCTACAAAGGACTAAGATTAGCACCTACTTCCGATGATCCCGCCCCCTCAGTTCGGCTCCACCAAGGACGAACGTGACCGTGGGTGTGCCCTTTTAAGCTGCTGTTTCTTCATCTGGAACATGGGCCTCATGTGGAGGAAGTGGGCTCAAGGAGGTGAACTGTATAAAATCAGCGCTCGCTAAAATGCGCTGTGCTTAGCTAAGTCAAAGGAAACAGGGGCTGTGGTCCTCACCATTCTGAGAATTCAGAACTTTATGTAATGATGCCTTCCCCACCCCCTGCCCTGCCCCACAACTCCCTACTTCAGCTGGGGAAGGGCAGGTAGAGATGTGCCCCCAGCCTGTCACAGGCCAAGAATGAAGTTGCCTTTCCTTCCCCGCCTTCCATGGAGAAGGACACGGGTCACTGAACAGGAAGCCTGGTTCCCTTGTGGGCTCTGTGGGCTCTCCTGCCCACACTGGCATTCCCATCCAGAGGCCCTCCACGGAGACAAGTGCATGACCCCCAAGAAGAAGCTCAGATCTGCCAGAACCCACATGGGGGCCCCGGAGAAGTGGAGGAAAGGAAAGGCAGCAGGCTGTGGGGGTCAACCCAGCGTGCGTGGCAGCACTGGGAGGTCTGGGGTGCCTCCAACCCACCCCTGTAGCCTCCAGCGGGGGTCCCATGGTTACATCGTCTCCCAGGCCTATCTGACCACCTGTCCGCACTGGCTCAGCATGGTTCAGTGTTTGGAGATCCCTGGGGAGAAGGCAGACTGAGAGACACTGAACTCAGCCTGTTATTTTGGGAGCTGCTTACGGCCAAATCCCACAGAGGTCAGAATGGATTACTGCCTGGGGCTGGGCCAGTCTAGTGTCTCAGGAAGATATCTGTGGGGTTCCCAGCAGTGGAGAGCCTCCTCTCTCACTTTCTCCAAAAGGGTGGCCTGGCCCCCTGGACTTATGCTGGGGGTTCCAGACTGGGGTGGGGAAGAGACCTGAAACAGGTTACCAAGGGGAGGCAGGGCCACCACCTATTCCTGGCTGAGTTTCTGGGTACCGCTGTGTTGCTGAGCTCAGCACCAGGTGAGGCCGATCCCCCGATCTGCTGAGGGCATCCCTCCTATGAAGGGCTGGGGCTAGACTTTCAGTCGGATTTCTGCCGGGTCCACTATGGAGCATTCTAGGTTTTGGACTCGAGTTTCCAGAACATTGGCCCAATCATGTCTCGTGAGTCTCAGGTGTGGGGCCATAGCTCCCCCAACAAAAGGATTCGTGGGATGGACAGGACAAAGTGAAGCTAAAGCAAATGAAGTGGCTAGACCTATCAAGCCAGCTGTGAGGACACAGGGTCATGTGGGCCTGCCAGGCCCCTCTCCCAAGCCCTCCACGGTGTATAATGGCCTCAGGAAACCCCCTTCTCCCAGCATCCAGACTTCATCTCCAAGTTTCTTCAAGGTCTGGTCTCACCACGGATCAGGGAACGCCCAGCCCGTGGGCTGGGTAAGACTTGAGAAGTTCTCCATACCAGTGCACATCACGCACTGCACCAAGGACAAGCAGCCCCTACTATCACACTGCTGCTGTTAGCTGCAATCGAGTCCCTTTCGACTCATAGCGATCCCATGCACAACACTCCTGTGCCATCCTCACAATCCTATTAGGGGCGAGGTAGTGACACATTTCATCAGCAGGACCCTCAAGTGATGTTATGAATACTCAAGTGGCCCTGGCATATGTCAAATCAGGACGCTAGGAAGAATTGGTGGCTCTCTGCTTGGGAGGCTTGGACTCAGCACAGAAGAAAGCCAGTCGCCAGGACCATATGCGTCCTCTCAAGAACAGAGGCCACAGCTGGCCATCAGAGGGGTCTGACAGAGATGAGACTAAAGAGTTGTCAAGAAGGTTGGCACCAGTGCCCAAGAAAAAGGCTACAGTTAAAAACTGTGATTCCAAAATGCTCACGGAAAGTAAAACCTTCTCTGACCCAACCCACGACCGCCCTGCCGCGCTACCACAGAGCCTCTGGATTTGTGCCGCTCAGTACAGCACCCAGACCACAGGGCTTCTGCATGGTTCGAGGCCTCCTCCAACTCCCCTACATGATTACCTTCTAAGCTAACACCCCCACAGTCCAGTCCATAAAATGAGAGCCTTTTATATGCAGGCTAAAGCCATTGGGAAGTAAGCTTCCCAAATACAATAGAGCCACTGTCACCAGCCCTGCCTAGCTAACCATTTTTTGCGGCATCAGCAACTCAAGCTGCACACCAATTTCTACCTCCCTAGTGACACTGCCGCACAAATAAGGAAGTCTATAACGCAACCTTGGCCTCTTTCATTGGCGAACAGGCCAGGCCAGATGGCTATGGGGTGGGACCTTACAAAAATGCCAGTCAACCAGAATGAGATTTTCGGCTCTATCAGCTCAAGCTCTAATTTTGACTTCAAGAAGCTTATGGGACAGAGGATAAACCCACGGGTCCTAGCCTGTCTTTAGCGAAAGAAGAGTGACCACTCCACTGGGTTTATTTGTGCTTTTTGAAGCAATGGCCACATGTGAGAGCTGGATATAAAATATTCATGGACATGTGGCAAGATCAGAATGCTTAGAAAGAACTACTGTTCAATAAAAGGAACAAGTAGATTCCTTTTAAGCAGGCCAGGGAGCCCCACAGATCCCTTCCAACCCTGAGTCACAAGAACAAGAAAGGTAATCACTGAGACAAAAGAAAACAAAAGTAGGGAGAATGTGTTATGTTTATAAACCTCAAAATCTGCCCTTTGTCAATGTATTAAAAAGTTACAAATGTGAGAATTCTGTTCAATCGCACAAAGAGTCTCTGTATCCCTCACTTGCTCCCTTCTTGCAATTACAGTATAAACAGGAGCACAAAGCCAAAACTGGACTCCGATCCTTTGCATAACTTGTCTTTTAATGAATAAGATGCCTGATTGGCAAAGATGGGAGGCTGCGGGCAGGCCAGAAGCTGGGGGAAGTCTAGGTCAACCAAAACCAAACCACCACTGAGTGGATGCGAACTAACAACGACCCTACAAGACTGGGCACAAGGGGCCCTGAGAAGTTCTGACAAAAGAAGCCCTAGTTGTGTAGGAGGAGGAATGGTGGCGAGGCAATGCACTGCGCTCCAGACCAGCACCGATGAAAGCATGCCTCCATGCCCTGAAAGTCTCCGCGTCCTTGAACTGTCCCTGCTGCTTCAATGGAGGCCTGAAAAGTTTGGAGGTAGTAAGGAGTGGATCAAGGCAGGAGTATTGCGGGGTGCGGGGTACTTGAGCTGGACTCAGATTGGGGGTGGGGGTGACCACACCCTCTAGGTCTCAGAGGTGGTGGTCCAGATGGGAGGGTGTGGGGACACACCTTGCGGGCTGGTACTGACTGACTCCACCACCGCGCCCAGTCTCACATCATCTCCCCAAAACATAGACTGGGCAAGGCTGGGGTGTGCCTACCAGGCCCCTCCCGACTAAGGAGGGCTCTTTCTAGGGCACTTCGGGCTCCAGAGAAGTCAGGACGATTGGACAAGAGCCCGAGGTGGGTGGGGAAGGCACGCGCTGCACTCTGGGATAGGTGGTCCTCAGACTCCTCAGGCTGTAGTGGGCGCAAGTGACCTACTTTCTCGGCACACTACACTTCCCAGGGAGCTTTGCGAAGGCTCGGCTGGCTGAACTACGCGTGCTCAGTAAGGGGAGCTGGCCGAGGATGAGAATAAGCAAGAAAAGTTTCCGATGCACATGCGCGCAGTGGTGGATGCGCCCGCCCCCCCCGCAAATCATTTTATATAAATTCTACCCCCAAGGCCTACTCCCTATATTGTCTCACCATACCACAGCCAAGCCTTGGCTCCTACAAATGGTTAACTTTCCCTTCCCTAGCCCGCTGTCACTGCTTCCCCTGACTGCTGAATTAGTGATCTATTTTTAATGGGTTTTTGGTGGGTGAGGTGGTAGGGGCGGGCCAGATAGGTCAGGTCCCCTCCCACTCCAGAAACCCCTGCCGCTGATTCTGCATTCCGAGGCCCGGCCTGGCCCTGGTTGCTGTGGGGACAGGGATTCAAAGGGGAGCAAGCCTTTTTACTAATGCCCGGCGGGCTGGGCTCCAGCACCCCCGCTAGGGCAGGCAGGACTTAAACCACTTATGCAGCCCTCTCTTTCGGCCAAAGAAACTCCCAGTTAAGCTGTGGGCAGGCGCGGGGCCAGCAGGCCCAGGGCCTTCTAATCCAAGTCCCGAAGAGGAAAGAGGGGAAGGTTCCGGGACAGGGTTTGCTTCTACCAGAAAGAAAAACACCATCCATTTGACACCTGATTGCTGAAAATTCTAGGCTGTGAGTCCCCTCCCACTGAGAGGCCTACTCCAGGACTAGGCTTACCAGCTCCTGGCAAAGCTCCCCATGGGGTGCTAAACCTCCCTAATCCTTCCTCCTACACACAGTGGCTCCCCCTCCATAGGCTACAGAGGGGGATGGGACTGGCACCCAGGGATGCATTAACAGGGCTTTTCTGTTGGGAAACCAGAGCATAGGGACCCAGGCCCAGGCTGGCGTGGGCTGGGCAAGGAGAAAGGTTGGCTACTGAGCTAGCTCTCTGGGGGTCCCCAAATTGAGAGCTGCAGTGTGTGGATTTGGTTCCTGCTGGCGGTGGGAGCTCAGGCTTACCCCAGCCTCCTTTGCTACCCACCTCCCCTGCCAGGTCAAGGGCATAGTCCATCCCCGCAGGGCGGCGGCTAGAGGAGGGCTCTCCCAGACATGCACAGCACCAATCGGAGCCCACTCCACAGGGTCTTGCTCGAGGGATACAGCGTTTCCCACCTCAATCCCCCCTACCGCGAGGAAGATAAAGACCTGGAGCCAAAAGGGTGAATCCTGGCCACCCTGACCCTCCCAAGGCTCTAAGGTGGGGGTTGGGAGGTTGGGAGAGGGCCGGGACAGCGAGTGCCATTCCTAGGGCTACATGGGGCCAGAAAGAAACCCTCTTCATAATTACCACCTCCTTCCCCTTCACACACAAGGCGGAACAGAAAAACAAGGCCTGGCTCCCCTCCTTCCTCGGATTTATTTAATGGTGGGGGTCTTTAAGGGGAACCCTCGTTCCTAGCTAGTCTCCGGGATACTGGAGGCGGGAAGGAAGGAGATGCACCTCACGCGAGGTGGGGGTGGGGGGCACACTTGGACTTGGACCTGGGAGAGGACGAAGCTCTGGGGTACCTTAGGGTCAGAGGTGCAAGGAAGGGCAAGTGGTGGCGCGCAGGGAAACAGGGTTCCAAAAAGGAAGATACAGGTCACAAGGAAATGCCGGCCAGTAGGAGGGGGGGAGACAGTAATGTGGAGGGTGCGGGGGCTGGTTGGCTCTCACAGGGTGGCCCGGGCTGGGGTCCCCCGCCCGCCCGGCCCGGACTCGCTCACTCACTCGGGTCTCGGAGGCAGCGGGGCGGGCAGCCGGTCGCGGGGCAGCTTCTTCTTCCTGGGTGTTCCTAGGCGCGGGGCAGGGGTCGTTCTTCCTTCCTTGCCGAGCAGGGGCCTGTGTCCTTATATTCGTTCAGGGTCGGGGGTTGGACGAGGGTGGGCTATGACTCTCAAGAATAATTCTTTCAGCTTTTTAGAGGTCGGGCTCGGCGGCTGGGGGACAAGGGCGGGCGGGCCGGACGGCGGCGACAGCGCGGGGATGGCGGGGCGGGACCGGAGGGGGCTCGTGTCGCGGGGCAGGAGACGGGCCAGGCTGTGGCCGGCGGGCGGTCCTGTCCTTCTGGCCCCGCGTCTTGGGAGCCGCTAGCTTCTCTCCGCCGACAACCCGCACCTTCCGCCGCCCGGGCCCGAAGTGAGCAAAGTCAATGAAAAGTTTCACCCTTAGCAACCCTGCGCACGGATCCGGCTTCCCCACCCCTGCGTGATGCGTCCCTCCGCCCTGCAGGGGCGGGGCCGCCGCCGGGCCGGGACTACTTCCAACCCACTGGCGGCTCAACCCCCCGCGTGCGCAGCTGCTGAGCGGAACCCGTCCTTCTCGGCTGCTCCGGAATCGCTGCCCCTGATCTGGTGGCCCTCGCTTTCTCGGCATCCAGTTCTCTACTGAAATGTCTCCCCTCCTCACAAGGCTGCCCCAAACCTTACGCCTTCACCTCCCATCAGTTACCCTCCAATTGCCCGGACTCCTGGCGTCCCTGTGTGTTGAGAGTTGAACTGCCCCCACGGGTTTTCTTGGCAGGAATCTCTTATGAAAGTAACCCGCCAGGCCTTTCTTCTGCGGCGCCACAGGGTGGGTTCGAACTCATAACTTTCCAGTTAGCAGCCGTTGACAAACTGCTAGGTGTCACCCAGGCCCCATCACTGTACGGGTGTTATCTTCTTCACGTTCCGCAGGACTCTCTGAAATGAGCGTGCTCATTGTGACATGTCCCTGTGTGGCTAGAAGTGAACTCTGCGATTGGTTAGCCTGGGCCAGACACGGTGGCCGCTCAGCTGTGCGGCCAGGGTCATGGAGGGCAGGAACTGCCCACTGGGCCCCCAGGGACCGGTCTCCGCCGTCTCCCCCTTGCCCCTGCAGCCCGTCCGTTCCCCAAAGCTACCCGACGTGTCCTTCCACTTATGGACCGTCCAGCCGTCGCCGCTGCGCTCGCACGGTCCCAACTGCGGCCTTGTCGTGGGTGGACAATTGGGACAACGCGTGCCCTGGGAACGTTTCGGACCTAAATTCGAGTTTGCCCGAGTCTTCCGAGCCCCGCGGGCCTCATCTGAGGAGTCTGAAGGCCCGGGACCCGCTCAGCGGGGTTTGCAGAGCGGGACAGTCAGGAGACGAGAGCTGAGATACAACTAGTCTCCATTTCTGCTCCGGCGCTCAGTAGCCCAGCGGCAGCTCCGCGCAGGCGCGAGCGCGTCCCCCGCCCGCCGGGCCCCGCCAGCGGACACCCGGGCTGGTGACCCCTGCGGAACGTTGGCGAGCGGCTCGTCCCCCCAGGTGATCGCTTCGGGTCGCTCCAAGTGGCGCTTGGGCGTGCACGGGGCGCTAGGCCGCGCACCCCGGTGGCTCCCCGGGCGGCGGCGCGAGGCTCGCCGAACTCGGCGGGGGGCACGAGGCCCCGCGCGCAGGCCACCTGCTTCTTTGTGAGCGCGCGAGCCGCCGGGTTAGCGGTCCGGTAGGGCTGTGCCCTGGTGAGGTCACAGGCAGAGACGCCCGGCCCGGGGGCTGGCAGGTGCAGCTCACCCCGACCTTTAGTCTCAGTCTAGCCACAAGCGACTCCACCGCGGCCGCCGGGCCCACGTGAGGTGGCGAGATCCCCAAGTTTCAGAAACAACTAACTTGCTTCTCCCCTTGATCATGGCTCCAGGCTGGGGCAGAGAGCAAAGGGCGCGGGGCTGAAGGGCGCTTTCTTGGATGGCAGAAGGGAAACGCCGCCCGGCTGGAGGGCAAACTCCAAGGGGACAGGGCGTCCGGGAGCCCCATCCCCCACTCTCTGGACAGCTCAGCCCTGGAGGCACCTCCGGGGACTATTTGCCTCGTGCGTCAGCGAGGGCCGCGCGTCACACACACGCCCCGCCGCTTAGCTCTGCTCCCTTCCACCCCACCTCTCATCTTCCCCTTCCCATTTCTTTCCTCCTCTCCTCCCCTCCTTCTCCCCCTCGAGGGTTCCACCGGGGGCGTAAGCCCCTCACAGACCCTCAAGGTTCCAGAGACTGGAGCTAAAAATACAGTTGCCGAGTTAGCAACAGCCTTCCCATTGGTTGTGGAGCGAGGCGAGCTGCCGTCTGATTGGGTTTTCAGTCTAACCGCTAGGACTAAGGACGGGGGTGGGGTGGGAGGGGTACTAGAGGGCCTAGGACCCGGCCCTTGCGCATGCGTGCGTCTGCGCTGTCGGGCAGAGCAAGGGATGCCGGTGCTTGTAGTCACGGATTAGAGAGAGCCACGGAATGGGTTGGCTCTGAATTCCAATTTGGTCATCCAGTGTGATCTTGATCGAATGGCACTCGATTGAATGACAACAAATCTCTTTAAAACATCAAACCTCAGTCTCGTCATCAATAAATTGGAGATCATAAGGATTAATTAGGATCCTGAATCAAAGTCGGCCTCAACCGATTGCTATTCTTAACTTGAAAGTAACCGTTCTGGTCACCAGTCTGCCCTACATTCCGTAGAAGATAGAAGGGTGCGGGTGAGCCGGCAGTGGTATCTCGGGAAGTTCTTACACACAGATGAAGTCAACCCTGCCGTTCTGGAAACCCACCAACCCGAGTACCATTAAAATGGGAACTAGGTGGAGATGCAGTGCAACTCTGGATAAAAGGCTCCTGTAGAAACAGGAAAAGATCAAAGCGAAGGCCTAAAAGGTAACCGCCCTCCTTAACTGCTGATGGTTCCACTTGCCTGGTGGTGAGGAGGCCTGCGGTTTTCCCTCCTCCACATGGGATGTCATCATGGCAGGCCTTAATTGTGAGCTGAATCCCTACTCAAGCATTCCAGAGTCGCCTCTCTTTTTGAATAATCATATGTTGGAAGGCACCTATGGTGCTTTCAAAATGGGGAGCTTCAGAAATAAGCATGTGTGGAGGGAACTCAAGTTATGCCTGTTTTTGTTCTGTGACAGGTCGGGCTGGTTATATAATTAGCCCTAATTAACCCTCAGGGATGAGTCACTCATCCACACAGGTCAGGGTGAGAAATGGCATACTGTGTCTTTGAAGTTATCCAGGAAAAGGATTTTCCCCGTTTCATTCCTTGGTTCCACTGCTCCAGCTGGGCAGCAGCAGAAACTGGTTGCTGAGGGCAAGTAATTTGCTATTCACCCAGAGGAACATGAGTGAATTCTAGCGGGCAGGTAAGGGAACAAACCTGACTGGCTAAGATGTTAAAAGGTGTTGAGAGGAGGTAGTACTATAGCTTTGGTGATGGTGACAGGGCACTTGGGGATAGAGTTGATAAGGAATCCAGTAACTGGGAAAGATGGCAATAATTGAGAAGTTCCCTCCACCCCACCCCACCCCTTTTTTAAAGGCAGGAAAATTCCACTTGAAGACCAAGAACTTTTCACCTTCCTTCACTTCTTAATGTCACATTAGTATGAAGAGCTACAATTAAAAGGATATGAGTGCCCAATATTTGAAAATTGGAAGTGCACAAAGCTAACTTGCCACTTGTCCTAAATTCAAAAGATCTGGCTGCACTGGGTATTCAGGCTAGCAGCCATTGTCTGGAATTGAATAGCAGCTGTCTCCTTTAGACAGGGCCTGTGTTCTCTGGTTCCCCAAGGTCCTGCTTTGTCTCCCAGACAGAGGCCAGGGGTGACACACCATTTATCATTTTGTCTGGGCTATTCTCCTTACACCTGTCCTCTTTTGATTGTGTTTCTCCCTCGGACTCCAGAGTTTATTCAGTGACTGAGTGACTATTTAGTTCAGTGTGACAAATCATTGAGTGCCTGACGACTGTGAATCCGGCAGTGGAGGCTGAGACAGAAAGAGCTCAAGGACCTTATGATCTGGTTGCGTTTTAAAAATCTGGGGCATCATCGAGTGGGGTTGTGAAACCATGTGACTTAATGGATTCCAGCCAGAAATTTTAAGACAGAATGGAGTAAAATGAAGCTTGTTTCGATTAGATGGTTACCCCAGCCATGAAGATAGTTGAAGCGGGAGGGAGGGAAGCGGTGGGGTACGGAGTGTCTGGAACCTGCAGATATCACGAGCCTGGGTGGAGGTGGAGTTGACTGGTGGCTGTGAAGATGGAAGGGTACACCAGACAGGCAACAGCCATGAAGCCAGCAGTGTGGATATTGGGTGTGTGCCTGTGTGTGTGCGGGAGATGTGGACTGGAAGACCTGGGCAGGAGGGAGAGAAAGAAAACTGAGTTAAAGGAGAGTGCGCTTCATAGAAGGCCCCAGTTCACTTACTTTGGGCTCACCATCAGGATATCACATACCAATTCTCATGAAGACTGAGGCGGAACTGAGTAGGGAAATAAGGCTTATTATCAAAAGCTACCATTCACCTAGTGTCTTCTGAACAAGCAAAGTGATTGGGTTAAGTGTTGGGCTGCTAGCTGAGAGTTTCGTGGTTTGACTCCCCTAGCCACACAGCAGGAGAGAAATGTGGCAGTCTGCTTCTTACAGGCTCAGAGGGCCCATGGAGTAGTTATACTTGGTCCTGTAGAGCCACGTGGAGTCAGAATCAACTAGAGGGCAAAGGGGTTGTTTTTCCTCCTCATTAGAGGTCAGGCACTTACAAGGTGAGAGGCAGTCCACAACCCGAGGAAAAAGGCACTGACATCCATCTTGAATGGCTGAGCAAACAGCAGCAGAGAGGCTAAATGATTTGCTAATGGCGAATAACCCCAACCAAACTCACTGCCAGAGTTGTTTCCGACCCAAGAATCCAAACATGGATCTGATTTAGAAAGTCCACACATTTGCCACTAAATTCCCACCTTTAAAAAAGGGCAATTTTTGAAGAGTTTTGTAGTGTTCTGTGAGCTTGAATGAGAAGCTATTCACTCAGATTCCTATCCTCTTTAGAATCTAGAACTGAGCACATACTTTTGTTGAGTTGGTTCGACTCAGTGACCCTCCATGTACCACACGCCACCATGGCGCCCAGCCCTGCACTAGCCTCATCACTGTTCCTGTTTGGCCCATGGTTGCCGCCAGGATGTTAAGCTGTCATATTGAGGGCTTCCCTCTTTTCCACTGACCTATTTTATTAAACATGATGACACAAGTGTGCTTAATACAACAGAATGATGGATTGTTTTAAGCTTTATAAGAGCCCTCCAATAAAATGATTAATAAAAAAAAAAAAAAGCCCATGATGTCCTTCTCCAGGGGCTTGTGACTCTTGGTAGCGTGTCCGATTATATATATATATGAGCATTCTGGCTTTTCTTCCAAGACGGATGTGTTTGTTCTCTTTGGAGGTTTAAAAAGCAAGGATGTCTTTTTGAGGACTAAGGTGCACCTGGCCCAAGCCATGGACAATGAATAAGGAAGATTAAAGAAGAATCGCTGCATTTAAACTACGGTGTTGACGGAGTATGGATTGAAGAATGACAGCAGACACCATGATCTTCATAAATCCTGCCTTCTCAGGATGACCATGGCGAGTTGTTATTTCCGTTAGGCCCACATGTTGTTAGGCGTTCTCGACATCAATTGTCTTCATACATACCCACTGCTGTCAGGTTAATTCCGACTCATAGCGGAGGAACCCCACGAAGGGTTTCTGAGACGTTGTTTTTATGGGAGCGGCAGCCTGCCTTCTTCCACTGAGCAATCTGAACTGCGGACTCTGAGCTACGCAGGCCACTGTGGGACCCAGGGCTCCTAGCAGTGTGTATCTCAGAAGCAGAGAACACTGGGCCTTCCTGACACTTTTTGTCATGACAGACATTAGGCTGAGGTCATGCTAAGTCTCACAGAGTATCCTTGGGGGTCAACATTCAGTTCGTCACTGGCACCCGAGCCTCCTGATAGCCGCCTAAGTTTTGAACGCAAATAGGCAGTATTCTATGTTCCAAGGCCCTTATTTTCCCTCAGGTGCTCTTAATTCACTCATTGTGTTCCCTTGCTCTGTGATCACCCCCACAAAAACAAACAAAACTCCAACCAGGCCAGGATGGGTTTGTGAAATTAGGTGACAAAGGCATGGAGGTAAGCTGCATTCACTTGAGCTTGCCCCACTGCAGATCAGTGTGGAGCGGCATGCCCTTTGAGATCCCACTGACGGCATGGTCTGGCGTCCCTTCCTTTGAAGACTTTTGGAGGCTCTGCTGCTGGGTGTGGGCACACTTTTGCTCAAAGGGAAGGGCATGGCTTTTGAAGCATTTTGAGATGCAAGGTGGTATGTGGACCAAGGTGGTTAATAGACTGTATCTTAAAGTTACTAAAGAATTAAATTCTCATAATTGAAAATGATCAGGCTTCTGCAAATCTCCTGACATGACCTTACCCCCACCCCATCTGATTCTTGGACAGCCAGCCAGGCCCTGTGGAATTCCCTTCCAATTTCAGCCAAGTATCTGACGGGGCTGTTGTTTGACTAGTACCCACCACCAATGTTCCTACCTTTCTCCCCGTTGCCTGTAGGAGCCAACAAACCCTTCAGAGGCAGTGGATTAACCAGTTCCCATCACGTCAGTGAGCCGCTCAATAAACACAAGCCTATGCTATACACTGGGCAGCAGACCCGGTTCCTGCCCTCTTGGAGCACAGCCTAGTAGGCAAGAGTCACCAAATGAGCAGTGTGGGAGCATGCAAAAGGGGGGGGCACTTTAACAGGGAGGTGGGTGGGTAAGGTACTTATTGTGCCTACTTGGCCAATAAACACATGGGGTTAATTGAAGGGCGGGGGATAAACGGCATGGTAAGGTAAGCCTCGCCTTTCTAGTTCTCGGGCCTCTTGCTCTCTGATGGTCGCACCAGGGTGCAGCTGCCTTAGCTAGTTTCCTGCTTCAGCTGGCAAGGCTCACTTCCTGCAAGACATCCCTGAGGAGAAGCCACATGGATCCACTCTGATGCAGCCCTAGGTGCTGGAGCACCCGTGTGGAAACCCCAGTCAGCACTGAGATGCTTACACGTTCACTGATTCAGCTTTCCTCCTGCAGTCGGTGTCATTGCGTGTTTTGTGAGATGGAGGACTTTGTGGATGGGTGTTGGACATATGGGTTAATGTTGGACTTGTGGGGTTTGGCAGCACTGGTTTGGGATGTTTTCTTGATGTGCACTTACCCTTTATATAAAATTCTTATACACGAGTTTCTGTGGATTTGTTTGTATAAAGTACCCAGACGAACACAGTGGATTTGGAGAGACACCTTTCAGGGTAAAGTTGTAGGAGCTGAAGCTAATCCACCACGGGATCATCAGGTCAAAAGGCATGAAAGCAGGAAGCAGAGACTGGACCAATAGAAAAGCCGTGTGAACAGGCCATGGTAAGGCCTCTCTTAAGCCCTACGGCTATGGGTCTTCCCTTTGCCCACTTCCCGATATACCCTGATATACGGGGCTAAGAACCCTGCCTCTCTACATCCTCTGTATTAAACTGGAACGATCTGTTCCTGTCAGGCTCCCTTATTACATTCTCTGAAGGCAGAGAAGATCTTCACTCAACTTTGTACTGTCAGTGTGTCTCAAATGACCGAGACTCGTTGACGTAACCCTGGACAGGAAGGCAGGAGCTTCTCATTCCTCTCCTTGGCTTCCTCCTCAGTTGCAGTGTAATCTTGGGCCTTCAGGATGGGCTACAACCTAGGCTCAAAGATTTGCTTGACTTGGGGTCTCAAACTAAGACTGTGTCTCTTAAGGAAAACTTGCTTTCTACCTCCAGCATGTAGAAATTACAGAGCCCAGTTAGGGTAAAGAGTTCCATAACTTCTCCAGTCCCCCCTCAATCTCTTAATCTGTATTTAAAAATATGAGTCCTAGTGGCATAGTGGGCTATGCATTTTTTTAATAGAAAGAATATTTGTTAAGTCTTAAACCATACAAGGGAAAGGCAACTACAGAGACCTATCAACTAGATGAGGGAGACCTTTAGCACAAGCTCATAATGGTGTCCAAGCAATGTGATTTCATCTGGTATCTGATATGGTTCACTGTATTGTTGGAAGCCACCACTTCCTCTCAAAACCAGCGAGTTTTCAGGAATGACTTAGATTTACGGTGTATACTCATGTATAAGCCGAGTTTTCCCAGCACGTTTTCATATGCAGTTTTTGTGGTACAATTAGGTGTCTCGGCTGATATTTGGGTTGGCTTATACTTGAGTATATATGGTACCTAGAATGAACGGCATGGATGGGTCAGGATTACATCCCATGGCCGCATTAGGAACAGGTGCTTAATGAATCCCACTACTTCTAATATGAATCATGCATTCCTGGGTGACTCAAATAAATTCCCAGAGTCGAAATGCAATGGGGAAGGTGACCGACTACCAGAAAATAAACACCAACTTTATTAACACAGTAGCAACAGTAAAGGTTTCCAATTTCTCAGCAGAAAAGTAGCATGAGGCCAGCACCACCCTGGTAACCTTTACAAGATTGAAGTTCACGTTCAGGTCACTGTTCTGCTATCTCCCCACTGCACCCTGACCCCAGATCTCATCAAGGACACCTGCCACTGGAGCGGTGGCCAAGGGGTTTTCTATTGTAGTAGTAAGGACGGCTTGGTGTAGTGAGAAGCCGTACACGTGGGGAACAGAGGCATGCATTGTAAATTCAAAAAGAGCCAAGAACTGCGCTGAAATGGCCGAGTCCTTTTCCGTTCCTACCACACGTGTCCGGGTGAAAGGAGAGGGGAGCAGGTGGAAGGTTACCAGTAGAGCAACAGGTTGGTCTGGTGGTGTTCTGGGCCCCACTTCTTCTTTGCTGGTAGGTGTCTTCTCTGGCAGCTGCACAGCTTCATATGGGGAGGAAAGGACTGCCGGCCAATCACCTCTTTTTGAAGCCGTATTTTTTGCGTTCATAGAAGAGATCAGTCTTAGAACTCCCCAAATTGACAATCTTTGGGCAACCATCTCTCTGGAAGATAGAAGAATTTATAGGTGGTTGGAAGTCTGGACTGAGGGGGGATTAAAGATAAAATTAGGCTGCAGAGGGAACAACAGGTAAACTTCTCAAATAATCGTCCCCAAACACTCCCAATACTCCCTAACCTGGACAATCGGCTCCATTAACACTGATGCTTCCTGGTCTCCCACAGCTTCTGAAAGAGCATGTTCTAACTGGCCAGGGTAACTTTTGGATTCATGGTTCATCTGTTCAGCTTACTAATCACTGTATTCAGTCAGTTATCAAGCACTAAGCAGGAGACCGTGCCCAGGACCTGCTGACCTTCTACCCAGTGACCTGTAATCACACTTGTTGGTATCTAGTTGCTAACTTGATATGTCTGAGAAAAAGTGGGAAACTCTTCAAAACTAGGCAAAGATTTTCTTCCAGTGAAAGGTAAGAACCATGGATAGTCCCCTGCCAACCAAGCTCTCTAGCCCTTCTGTATAGAAGCACTGAATATCAGAAAGGAAACAGCGTCCTGTTTAAGTATCACTGGAGAATCCCAGGCTTTGCTGTCTCTTCAACTCGCTGAATCTGACACACGGGCTTAGGGGGGGGAGCATGCTTCCTATCTGGAGACAACAATGGATGGATAATGCTCTGATCTATCAAGACTTGCTCCCCTGGCCATTCTGTATGCTTGAGTGGGTTCCGAGAAGCTCCCAGGGAGCTCTGGTCTCCAGGGATTATGACACCCGTCAGTTGATTAGGAACTATGAGAGGAAAACTGGTTACTGGTAGAAACCTTCCCAGGTCTGATGATTGTTTTCTACATCCCTGGTCTCAGGTATGACACGAAGAATTCTCATCTGTGTAGCATGGTGTAATCAGGCAGCCAGGTCTAGCCCCAGTCTCACCCATGGCTAGGTGTACTCAAGCAAGCTGGCAACCTGTATTTAAGGTCCTTGTGAAAATCAGGAGCAACCGCCTCCCCTGGCCTAAGAAGGCCTGGTATTAAATGGAGCAGTGCTCAAAGCCCTTAGAGACAGATGCATTCTGCTATGACGACAGCCTAATTTGCGCCTTGCTGATTCGCTATGTGACTGTGAGCAAGTCCCTTTGGATTTATATTCCCGAGCGTGAATCAGGTCAATGTTTACCAAAACCAGACCAAGCCAAACTTACTACCATGAAGTCAGTTCCAAATGTTCCCCACAATGTGCTTACGGAGGCCCAGAGCTACCCACTGGCCAGCAGGTACTAGAGGACCTGCTCTCATGCACAGCTCACTGCTTAGGCTGAAAGGACAGGCTCAGTAGCCAGACCACCTGACTTTGCTAAGTTACATCAGCTCCCTGCGTCTCAGCTTAATTGCATGTAAATGTCTATAATGGTAGTACCAACCCCCAAGAATTAAGAGCACTAAATGCCTCAACAGACAGGCTAGTGCATGGCATATAATGAGCTCTTCTAAGTTAGAAGACATTCAGCAGTCAAATGTTAGCAAGTTCACAATGGTAGACACATACACCCACCCACCCCACCCCATGTAGAAGATACTTTTGAAGACAAGATTCTACATACTGGAACTCTTCACAAGAGTACAAAGAATACCTTTTCTCCCACAGTGCAGTGCATCACTAGTTTAAAACCAACGGAAAGCACATACCAAAATATGACAGCTCAAAATAAAGTTCATAGAGAACTGAACGTTTTTCTTTAAAAAGGTGACCAAAATTTTTTTTGAGAGCAAAAAATTACTGATTTAGAACGGGTCAAAATGAGTCTACATCTCTTTTAACAAAGATGTAACAAAGAACTATGAATGGATGCCAGTGACAGACTTTGTTCTAAGGACACGAAACACTGTCCACTCTGTCACTGTTTAATAAATATTAACAACAAAAATCTACATAGACCAGCCATTTGGGACCTTAAGAGTCAAACAATTGTATCACATGATTCTATTTGGGGACCAAACAAACCAAGAAGCCACCCATCACCAAGCACCTAACACCCAACAGAGGCATCCATCAAGGTGAGGGCTTATTCCTCCCTCTTCGCAGACTTCCCCAAAGTGACACAAGCATGTTGGCTGCAGAGCCAAGACTTGAATGTGGGCTTTCTGCCACCTTATTGGGAAAGGAGGGGGGTGTCTTCCTGACAAGGCTCCCAACAAGCAAAACACAATTCTCACCACAGTTCAGGATGGTGTAGGGCAGGGGCCCTCAAACTTTTTAAACAGGGGGCTAATTCACCGTCCCTCAGACCCGTTGGGCCGGACTATATATTTTTTTTTTTAAAAACAAAAACTACAAACAAATTCCTTTGCACACCGCACATACCCTAATTTGAAGTAAAAAACCAAATGGGGGAAAAACACCAGGTGGGCTGGAGAAATATCCTCCGAGGCTGCATGTGGCCCGCGGGCCATGGTTTGAGGATACCTGGTGTAGGGAACGTGAGACCTGGCGTTTCGCACTGTAAAGTGTCACTGCTCAAAGCTGTGCACACGGTGGTAGAAATAGCACAGGGAGGACCAGGCACACCCTTGGCCTCCATGACAAAAACAATACAGTGAGGTGGTCTGGGGCCCATCCTTTGAGCTGGACTATGCATCCCAAAGGGGCTCTGCAGATACCAGGAGGACTTGTGATCGGATGTCACACTGTATTTCTACTTCCTTTCTCTCCTTGACACGTTTCCTGAATGGAAAATGACGTTGACCTCAACTTTAGCCTCTCGACTCCTACCCTTAACTTGGACCCTGGCTAATGGCGACCCTCATACAACACCTCCACGACTGGGTGGAGACCCATTGGATGGTTACTGGCTGATTTCTGGCTCGAGGCTGCCCTTTCTTCCTAGTCCGACTGTAGCCAGCCACCCCACTGAAATCAGTGGCGCATCCCGAGACACGTCTCTACTGGGAGAAGGGTCGTGGTTGTACACGAGGTCTATCAACTGGGAATCGACCCCGAGTGTCTCACATGGGAAGGGAGAGTTCTACAACTGCCCTCACATTTCTTTGTGGGGAAATAATGAAAAGCGGCCAAGGAGGACAAGACCTAGGTGTTAGTCCTGACATGCCACTTATTAGCCATGTGACCTTGGGCCAAGTTGCTTAACTCTCCTCCTATTTCCTCACCTCTGTCATGTGGAATGTTTACTGAAGAATCTTCAGCATCAAGTCAATGCCGCCTCACAGCGGGCCTATAAGACACAGCACAACTGTCCCTGTGGGTTTCTGAGGCTGAAAATCTTTACATCTGTCATACGCCTCATCTTTCTCCTGCAGAGAGGCTGGTGGTTTCAAACTGCTGTGTGGTTAGCAGCCCAATGTGCAACCTGTGAGTCCACCAAGGCTCCATCAGCACAGGACCTGGTGCGGTCCAAAAGGGGATCCAATCAGAAGGTTCCCAAACACAGGGAATCCAGGACGGATGATCCCTTCAGGACCAGTGGAGAGATGGCGATACCGGGAGGGTGGGATAGAGAGGGGGAACCGATTATAAGGATTCTACATGTGACCTCCTCCCTGGGGGATGGACAACAGAAAAGCTGGTGAAGGGAGACATCTGACAGTGTAAGATATGACAAAATAATAATTTATAGATTATTAATGGTTCATGAGGGAGGGGGAGGGAGGGGAAAAATGGGAGCCGATGCCAGGGGTTTATGTGGAGAGCAAATGTTTTGAGGATGAGGGTAACGAATGTACAAGTGTGCTTTATACAATTGATGTATCTATGGACTGTGATAAGAGTTGTATGAGCCCCCAATAAAATGATTAAAAAAAATAAGCCGCCAAATTTTAACCCAACTGCATCTTTAATAATCCATTTTCAAATGTATTTACTCTGCACGGCTACTCACATCCCTGGTCTGTGGTCAGAGGGTTCACCAGAGACTCAGTCCATGTGTATTTCTCCCTCACTTTTTTTTTTTAAAAACAAACTGGAACAACTTTAGAATGGGTCAAGAGGGAAATCGAATTATTTGTTATTTATGTGAAGGGATATGTGTCAATTGTGTGTGAGACGGTTTGGGTGTGTGTGTCTTAGTTACTGTATTCTTCTTTTGTGGTTGAGCAAGCTAAGAAAATGATAGGAACCAAGGGTGAAGAGGGATTAATTGGCTAATTGATGAACTGCTTACTAAGAAACCACTTTAGTTAGTCCTCAGGTAGCAGTGTCAGATACTAGCCCTGACCCCTCAATATTCTAATGACCACGAAAAAGTGTGAGAGGGCTCAGCTTAGCTTACTGGTCTAATGGCCTTATAATTGGTGACAGAAGCGAGAAGGGAACAATAACAGGGAAGATTCCTATGTAGGAAAAAGTCCTATGACGGATCTCTCCATGACGCTGTGTAAGGCTGAGAGGTGGATCATGTCACCGGACGGCTTGGGTTCCCTGGAGACAGGAGCTGAGTAGACATGAGCTAGATGCCATCTCACTTGGCCTCGGAGCACTCTTGTCCGATGTGCAGGAGGGGACAGGATGATTCTCAGGGACCAGATGGAAGCATAGAGATCCAAAGGGATCAGGTCACACAGCACATGCAGATTAGGCAGGCGACAATGGACATTACTAAGCATTCTCTGGCTGCAGGCATCAGATAGGAACTCTAGCTACAGGCATGTGAAGTTCATGGTAACACTGACACTACGGGACTCTTCCTAAGCAAAGCACTGCTGATACTTACATTTTCCCTGCTCTCCCCCTGCCCTGGCCCCACTGCTTATGTTCTAAGTAATCACCAAATACCAACTATATACAGGACAGTGTACATGGTGGGTGATTTACAATGCTTGGACTACATGCCAGCCACCTAACCAAGAACTGGGGGGAAAGAGAGGAGCTAATTCAAAACCTATAGTCCTTGCTTGAAAAAATCCAATCTAAATGGCTGACAAGACCCGCATCTAGAAAAGCTCTGGCCGTGATGAAACACAAACCAGCATTTAGGAGATTTGTTTAAATCATGAATTATGTTTACTTAAGACCTTTCTCATCTCCCTACACAACAGAGGACTCGACAAAATATTCTTGTCTGGCCTGTCACTTGCTGGGGGGAGGGGGTGGGGATCCAAACTGGTAGACTGCTGAGGTATCTGGGCTGTTCCTCCCCCTCATGGGTACATCCTACCATGAGGGCTCCCGAAGACAACAAAACATCAGGATGACACCATGAAGTTTAGTCAGACAGTTGGGCTTGCCACTTATTAGCTGGGTGGGGGACGGTCAAATGGGTATGAGACTAATGATACCCATTTAACAGTGTTATGGTGTGGAAGACGGGTGATAATATTTATAAAGGACCCACAATTAATTAGCTCATGAGAACATGAAGAATAATACCTTTTGCCTTATCCTACAATACGTAGCCAAACCAAAAGCTCAAACCTGATTGTAGTTAAGTCTGTCCTTCTAGGGTGGGGTAGAACTGCCCCACAATGTTTCCAAAGACATAAATCTTTGTGGAAGCAGAATGCCACAAATCCTTCTCCTGTAGAGTGGCTGATGGGTTTGAACTTTTTGGTTCATAGCTGAACCCTTAATTCCGGCACTAGCATAGAGCCTACTAGATAATTAGATATCCTTCTAACATACTGGATCCAAAGTACTGGATCCAAAGTACTAATCCAGTACTAACCTAACAAAAAGTAGTAAAACACACCTGCAATGCTGATCTATAAGACACCTCCCCCACCCCTAGGCTTAGTGGAGCACTGGTAACTGGCCATTGGCACCACACAATGCCAGGGAATGAAAACATCATGAAGCAGAACCACAAGTAATCCTACAATATTAAACCAAAGGCTTTCTTTAGCTGCTTAATGATGAAATCAAACTGTCCCAAACTCAACCCTGTCACCACATCCACCCACGATGGTGAGCTGAGTCAGGAGAAATGCTGGGTGGCCTTCACACACCATGCGCTATGCTAGGACTTAACAAATGCAAGGCATTGTTCTGAGTAAGAATCATCAGAGACACATCAAAAGAATGGAGTGGACTCTCCAAATTGCTGGTGTTGACTAGAGTTGCTTCTCTTGCATTTTGCTTGCCTTTTACTGGATCACACCCAGCGTGGGTCACCGAACTGGAAGAAATTATAACTTTGCTGATTAGTTGAACATAGTAATCTCCTCAGACAGTAGGAGTTTTCTGTGGGTGGCAAAAATGGTACTAAATAAGAGGAGGAAAGGGCAGATGGGAAGCTTAGAGAGACTTACATCCTTCTCCTGGATGGTGCATTCCTTACAGTAATAGGCATCTGAGACTCCGGGCCCTCCACAGATCACACAGCGGCCCTGGTAGGAGCCATAATTACACTCGTCACATATGCGCACCAGGGTACAGGGGCGCACGTAGGAGTCACAGATCACACACTTGCCATCACCTGTGAGGAAAAGAAAATTGAGTGATGCTTATCAGTCAAGACCTCCCTTCCCAAGTCCTGTGTCTGCCTACGCTTATGGGTAAGGCTCTATTTTCCTTTGAGCAGAATTTAGGGCCCTCCTCCACGTTGGCGTCAGTCCAATCCTCTTAACACTTATTAAAAGCTATTCAACGCAAGTGAAGAGCTTAGAACAGCACCTGGTAGATGACCCAAACCAAACCCACTGCCCTTGAGCTCCACCTCACTCCCTGCAACCTCACGGGGAGAGCGGAACTGCCTCATAGGGTTTCCAGATCTGTAAATCTTTCCAGAAACAGGCTACCACACGATTTTCCCACGGGGCAGCTTGCGGTGGGGGCGGTTTGGACTACTGGTCTTTCAGTTCTCTAACCACTGGGCTGCCAGGGCTGCTATAGTAGGCCATGGGTCTTGATAATGGCAAAAACAACATCCCATGCATATTGGGGAGTGGGTCAAGCTATTTTGGCGACTTATCGTGTCCTAAGCTACAGATTTCATCAAAACCCCAATGCAGTGTTTAAATGGTCCAGAGGCGTGGAAAAAGTCTTTAGTTGCAAACTGGGATTCTCCGGTTACAACTGCCTAGTCCCTGCACTCAAAGCCCTCTGGATGGCATCGCTGGAAACGTCTCTGCAGATTCCAATGGCTCGGGCGGCGAGTGCCACTCACATTTTTCACACAGTCTTCCGATGGCTGTACGGGCAAAGAAGGTGAAGAGCATGGTTAACATGAGGGCGAAGGGGAGAAGGGCATCGTCGAGGTGGAGCGGGGTCGGGGGCAGGGACTTCAGTGAGCTCTAGGGCCGGCTATCCCATTTTCGTCAGCTTGGACTTGAACCAAACTAGAGTCTCTCTCTGGTTTGGGGCAATCTGGACAGCGACGCTCCCCGGGATCCTGACTCCAGGACTCCATCCCCACCGCTCACCTCCGGCTCTCCACCCGGGCGCCCCGCCGCCTTGCCTCAGAGGCCACGTACCCGCGCGCTCCGACACACTACCCCGAGACCGTAAGGCGGGAAACGTGGCGGCTGCGAGGCAACACCCGAGGGGCAGGCTCAGGATTCGCAACCTCCCCGTCCCTAACACCATTCCCACCCAGATGGACGCGAGCAGGAAGCCACCTCACCAACACCAGCTTGCTTGCGGCAAAAGATCAAATCCGGATGGTGTTTAGCCATAGCTCCAACTCAAACTGGCCACCGGAAGCGTCACGAGCTTCCGCCCGGCCTTTGACCCCCATGGTGCTTGCCTTTTGGTTATCCTGATTGGTCCTCGAGACTTCCATCAGGTGTTTTATAGCTTTGCCCCAAGTCCCGCTCCTTCTCGCGAGATGTACGTTCCTTGGCGAGTTTCAAATTGCGGCAGTCAGGTCCTGGCAGCTGCGTGAAGGTTTTATAAAAATAAAAAAAATCAAAACAAAAGGTACCTTTCCCAAATTTGGATGGAAGATAAAAACGAAATTTGCTTCTTCTTTCAACATCTTTATACTGTCATTTTATTGCTGCAGGTGTTTTTATACAGCCTTTTGTTTTCATGTCACACTACAAGAGCCCCGCCCACCCTGCGCCCAAGCCCCGGCTTCTTCACGAAGGCTCCACCCCCCTTCGCCGACGCGCTATTCTCAGGCCACGCCCCCTGCCGAACGCCCTTAAATAGGCCGTTTGGCACGTCACTTTCACGCGACCTTATCTTTGTCAGTGCACAAAATGGCGCCTTACAACCTACTGGTGACCCGCCTGCAGGTAAGCGAGCTCAGGGCCCTCAAGGTTTGCGGGGGCGGGGTGCCCTCTCGGGTGTCTACGGCTGTGGGCGAGGCTGGGCATGACGAGCGCGGCCTCGGGCAGGCTGGCGTGTGTCTGTCTCGGCCTTGGGCCCAGTGCCTGTGCCCGATTCGCTGGCGTCCGAGGTCAAGGCGTCCGCAGCTCAGTTATCGGCCCCGGTCTTTCGCCGCCCCGTGGGAAGTTTGGGCACGAGCAGCGGTGGCCGCGTGGAGAGCGGAGGCTTCTCGTTAGCCCTTCAGGACCACACGCCCCGCTCCCGTAGGGTTTCTTTCTGTGCCTCAAGGTGAGGACAAGGTGACTGGGGGCCACGTCCTGTGCAGAGTCTGTTAGGCCTGCTGCCCGAAGGGCTTCCTTCCGAGCTGTCAGCATCAGAGATTTGCTAGCCAGTTTGCCAAGCCTGGCGTCCGGAGGAGAAACTGGTACCTCTTCCAGCTTAGAGGACTTTGCGGAACTTGCAGTGAAGAGTGCCCGAGGGGCGGGGGTCTGCCCGGACTCATGCATAGTTACCATCTTAATCGCTTACATACGTATTTAATTGCAAGACCTTCCGTATCCCCTCGTGTGATTCACATGAGATAGGTGTGAGATGATGATTCTTATTTGATAAATGGGGAAACCCGCTAGGAAGTAGGTGAAAGTTCCCTCTTTTAGGATTGGTCCCTATAGTTCTGTGGCCAGGGCAGCTGCCCTGCTGCCCTCAGCTCTGTGAGTTCCCTGTCAGCCTGCCCTCACAGAACTTTCCGCCCTGCACAGGTTAGGGTGCAGGAGTTAACGTTTGTGTTTGGGAGATTTACTAGAATGGAGTATTTTGAACTTTTTTCCCCCTTCTTTTAAATAAGGGATAGGGCAAATCGGTTTGACCTTGACTCTCCTTTTATGAATCACCTAGGGGTTTGACTGATTGTGACTGCCAAATAGGTTTTTCACTCCTAACTTGGCAATCCTTAGGAAAGTATTTTACTCAGAGGTTCAATGTCAGGCATGTATTTTGCTAATAAAAATAAAGGAGACAGACCTTTCGTAGACAAGTGACACAACTTTGACTCTAAGAAAATAAAAGTTGTTTTCTGCTAGACTCAAGGAAGTACTGTATTACAAGAAGTTAAGTTTAAACTCTGGTTTATTTAAAGTGAAATAATTTATTGTAAAATACTTCTGATTTCATGTTTTTGCACAAAAGCAAGGGATTCCCTCTTAAGGCCCTCTTGTTCCCCAGGTTCATGGTGTGGAAATAGTACCCCCCACCCCCCTACTCCTGGTATACCATATACTGCAGTCAGGCAAGATTACATAAAAAACTACAGATATACTAAGCTTGGAAAAGAAGTATATTGACATTCCACAACTGAAAACCATCCTGGAAAATCTGAGTGTTAATTTGGCATAGAAATCTCATGCTCTGCCTTAGCCCGGTGACCTTGAATAAGTTACTTCCACAATCCCAGTTTCCTCAGCTGTCATTTGAGGAAGAATCATTTAAAAAACATTCAATAATAATTTTTAAAAACATTCATTTACTGAGTATCAGATAATATTTTTTTTCAGGTGGTTCTTAGGAGATGTCGCCCAAGTAGAACGTGCTTGTATTTGTTTATGATCACCATATAGTCCAATTTCCTCTTTTACAGATGGAAAACCCAAACCTTGAGAAACCTGAGTGACTTCCAATATAGCCGAGCTGCTTTGTAGCAGAGTCAGAATTAAAGCCCAGGTCTCCCTGTCTGTTCATTCAGCCACAGAATTTGTATCTGCTTTATCCACATCACCTCCCAGTGGCCAGGCTATTTGAAACCTTGGCCAGCTAAACCCCGTTTTTTGAGAACTTTGTGAATTTTCCTTTTTGAAGTTGAATGACATTTGAGGAGTGGTAGTTACTACCTTGTGCCAGAACACGGTACTTGCGATTCACTCCGCCTTCATTCACCACATACTCACTATACTCCCTACTGCAGAGGGTATTGGAAATCTTTTTCAACAAAATATTCTTCTGCTCCTGGCCAGCATGGTGACAATCACTACTACCGCCAAGAGTAGCTAACATGTAACTGTGTACCAGTAATCTCACATGACCCTGTTAGATAAAGCAGATGTGTGCAGATGAAGACACTGAGGGTCAGAGAGGAAGAGCTTGGACTGTGGCATTAGGCTGCTTGGATTTAAATCCTGATGCCATCACTGTGACTTTGGGCATATTATATTATTTTACCTCTTTGTGCCTGTTGGCGTGCCTGCAAGATATGGATGATAGTATATTGCCTTATGTGATCCTCAGTCTTCATTGTGGAGCCCCTGGGTGGTGTGCATGGTCAGCGAGCTCCACTGCTCCTGGAAAGGTTGGAAGTGGAAGTTCACTCAGATACTTCTCAGAAGAAAGGCCGAGTGATCCTACTTCTGAAAGAAAAGTCTCAGCCCTTGAAAGCCCTGTGATGCACACTCTGGTACACTTGGTGTCACATTAAAATCATATTACAACTTCAAATTCTTAGAATTCTGCTTGGCACCTAGTTAAGTGCTATATGCTTCTTTGTTAAATAAAATAAGATAAACTCACATAGTGTATCTTCACTATTTAGCCAATGTGATATGAATCGGCACATTCCAAGGCCCAGGGTCTGAGCTACGGTACCATTTTCCATCCCTTTGACATTCAAGACAACCTGTTGACCAGGGCACCATTGGTGAGCCATAATCTGAGACTAGTGCTCACTCAGTTGAAAGTATTATTGTTTAGCAGTACCTGCTACCAGCTTGTAAAAGTAGAAACAGTAAAGGAAATGGGTGGTGAGCTGTGGTTATGAATTGGACTGCTAACTGCAAGGTCAGCAGTTCAAAACTACCAGCTGCTGCTTGGGAGAAAGACGGGCCTTGCTACTCCTCTAAAGAATTAGTCTTGGACCCCCAGGGGTAGTTCTACTCTGTCCTGTAGTCTTAGCTATAAGTTAACATTGACTCCATGGCAGTGAGGTTTTTTTGAATGTCTTAAAAGCCATATCTGCTCTTAAAAAATTTTTTTTTAATGTTTAATATTTGTGTACAAATTACTGTGGGTGGTAAATAAAAGGAATTGGGCCCTTACAAATACATTTCTTGGCTCTTTGGTTTTGCCTTCAAATACTGGGTTCTTAACATGTGACCTTGGGGAAGTCCTGCAGCATGTAAGTCTGGGATGGCAGCTAGCTACAAAGAAGTCTGAAGTCTTTAGCAGAGGTTAAATTTTCAATGAAGTACCATGAAAAAAAAACATTGCCTTTTATTGTGAAAGCTGGTCCTGGTTACTTCTTCACTGTAACTATTACTGATTGATTGAGTCAACAAATGTCCCATCTCAAATTTGGGTAGGAAGATGAGGGAGTAGATTCACCATCCTGAGGACTAGGGAAGCCCACATTGAAAGCACTGTTTGCACAGCACTGTTTTAGACATTGGGGGTGCCACAGTGATCAAGAAAGAACACAGGAGATAATTAACAAGTGTGGTAGACAGTAGGGATGGGGATGTGGCCGGGCTTCATCTGGGATGATTGGAGACAGACAAGCTTCTCAGGAAATGGTGACACGAGCTGTGACTTGAATAAGAAAACAGCCATTCAGCATTTGGGGAGCAGAGACCAAGCAGAGAGAGTGAGAGACATGAGCTCGATGTGTGGAGGATAAGCAACAGGACCAGCGTTGGTGAGGCTTGGGGAAGGGCTGAGCAAGAGGGGCCACGGTCTTGGGGGCTGCTGTGCAGTGAATTACTTAATGTGGCCCTTTTAACTGGAAGAAATCCTTATTTGTGTTGATTCCAAAGAAAGGTGACCAACTGCGGGAGTTATCAAACTGTCATTAATGTCACATGCAAGCAGAACTTTGCTGAAGATCATTCATTGATGGCTGTAGCAGTACACCAAAGGAACTGCCAGAAATTCACAACAGGATCAGAAAATAAAATAAATAAATACGTTTTAAAAAAGAAGAGGATGTGCCATGAGGGATATTATTGCTGACATCCGGTGGATCTTGGCTTAAGTGCAGAGAATACCAGAGAGACAGTCCCTTGTGTTTCATTGACTGCGGAAAGCCAGTGTGTGGGTTATACCAAATTATGGCTAGTATTGCAAAAAAGCAGACTTCAAGAACACTGCACTGCACTCATGCAGAGCCCGTGCACGGGTCAAGAGTCTTTCACATAGGACAGGGAATTCTGAGAGGTTTAAAATCAGGAAAGGTGTGCGTCAGGGTTGTAGCCTTTCCCCATACTTAATCTGTATGCTGGGCCAATGAGGAGCTGGATTCTATGAAGAACGTGGCATCAGGAGAAGGCCTACAACTGTGATAAGCAAGTGGCACAACCTTGATTACTGAAAGTGAAGAGAACTTGAGTCAAGATTTAAAGAATACAGTTGTTGGGTATGCATTGCATCTCTGTACAGACAAAGCAAAAATCCTCACCACTGGACGACAGACAATACTGAATCATGAGAAACTAAGGAAATATTGAAGTTAATGATTTCATCTTGTTTGGATCCCTGATCAGTGCTCTTGGAAGCAGCACTCAAGAAATCAAATCATGTATTTCACTGGGCAAATGTGCCACACGCAAGACCTGTTAAAGTGTTGCAGAGCAAAGGTACCACTTTAAAGACTAAGGTGTGCCTGACCCAAGCCACCATATTTTCACTTGCCTCATAACAGGAAAAGCATCAAAGAATCGATGCATTTGAATTAGGGTGTTGATTCAAAAAATCCTGTGGACTGCCAGAAAAATGAACGCGTCAGTCCTGGAAGAAGTGCCGGCAGAATGCTCTTTAGAGGTAAGGATGGCGAGACCTTGTCTCATGCAACTGGTGTCAGCCTCTGGCTGATGATGCTTATTATCCCCCTCCTGAAGCTAGGTGAGAGGTATCACGCCACCCCATGAGGAAACAGCTTTAAGTGACAGAAACCCAGGGGGAGATGTGGTGTCGGGGAGTGACATGATCTGATTTATACTTTTGAGCAGAATCATTTAGGGCTCTGCAGGTGCCAGACCAAATAGTGACAACAGGAAGGCAAGGAGACCAGGGTGTGTGTGTTGGGGGGAGTTGTCCAGGGAGTGGTGAGGATGTTGGGATGGGGTCCTGGTGGTGGTGACAGAAGTGTTCCGGGTTTTGATCTGTTTGGGAGGCAAGTGGCTCATGTGGAGCATGAGGGAATGAGAGTAATTCAGGGTGACTTCCTCAGTTTGGGGACTGAGCACCTGGGGTGTATTTGCACAGTACATGAAAAGCTATAGTCCAGCCAGGAGCTTAGTTTTACACTAGCTCTCATCCTCAACGTTACACCACTGCCTGTATTCCTGTATTCCACAGGTAGGAAAGAGAGGGAGGGCAAGTGTCCTGCCCAGGTCCTCAGAACCCTCTTCTTGAGTGCAGGCAGCACGTCCAACCGGGGCCTGGTCTAACCTGTGTTGGTCTGGTCCCTGGTGTCTCCAGGAGGACCATCCAGGAAGAGTAACCGCTGATGGGCTGGTGGGGTTGGTGTCTTCGTGTGTGAGTTGACAGCTTCCCTTTGGCATTCTTGGTTTTCCTTTCGGCAGTGGGGGGCTCAGGCCTCTCAGCAGGAAGGAAGGGGAGGCAGCAGCTGGGGCAGATCTACAGGGGTGCCTGCTAGTGGTCTTTAAAAAGCAGCACATGTCATGTCAGTGACCTTGGGAAAACATGTGCAAAGCAGGCATCATTAAGAAAGGTTATGAAGGCCTGGCCATATGTGAAAGGTTTAATGCTCTGTAGAAGTTTGTGGTTAATTTCTGTTGTTTATTTTAGGACTAGGCCCTTTCTCACCCTGAAACTAGGAGCCCCGCCCCCCATTGTCCTAGAACAGACTGGAGGGGCGTGTCTTTATTTTAGGGGCTTGGAAAGGCATGCAGAGAGTCCTGCATGCCATGCAGAATGGTTTTCTTGGCTTTGTTCTGCAAAATAACAACAAAAACCTTCCAAACTCATTACTACAGAATAGATGCTGACTCAGCAATCCTATAGGACAGGCTAGGACTGCCCCGTGAGTTTTTGAAATTAACTCTTAGCAGGATAGAGAGCCCCGTGTTCTCTCCCCAGGAGCAGCTGATAGTTTCAAACTGCTGGCCTTGCAATTAGTAGCCCAACCGGTAACCGCTACATCACTGGGGCTCCTTCATTGTGCGAAACATGGACCAGAGGGTAGAGAGGGGTTTTTAGGGCCAGTTCGACACCTCCACTTTGGCTCTGTGATGTTGGGCAAAATGAGTAACCTTAGAGGCCCGGTTCCCTCATCTGTAAAGTGGGCACTTGCCTTCTGCCCTCCAGAGTAGTTGTGGTATTGAGTGAGAGGCTGCGAGCACACCCGGCCCAGGGAGAGGCTGGTGAGTACTCGTCCTTGTCACCAGCCCATGGAGGGACCTGCAGCCCAACTGGCACCACCCTTGCCCTGCGCATACACATTTTACAAAAACTGCATCCAGCACAAGGAGCCGTGGTGGCTCACTGCTGGGCAAGTGTTGGGTTGCTAACCTTGAGCTCTGTGGTTCAAAGCTAAGGGAGAAAGATGAGACTCCTTTACTATAAATGATTGACAGCCTCGGAGCCCCTATAAGGTTGCTGTGAGTTGGACTTGACTTGATGGCATTGGAGTGGGTTCTTGGGAAATTGCTTTTTCCTCCTGTGTTCTCTCTGGAGACCAGGGATATAATCTTCAGGACGCCCCTTGCTGCTGCTCCGAGGGACCCGGAGGAAGAGGCACAAATGGAGTCCCGAGCTCCCTGCTTTTTTAATTCTCTGAGTTACAGGGCCACATTGGGGGAGGCACATCTGCAGTGGTCTCATCATCACTTGTTGAACTCTGCCCCCGTGGAATTGCGCCCCAGAGAGGATCTTTCTGTGTTCATATTGGCTTGGCAGAGAGAGCTACAGAGCTGATCATGATGTAAGCATGCTGGTGAGGACAAAGTCACGTAAAGAACTGTCTCCCATGGGGCTGATGCAGGTGGCCCTGCCAGTAGCATGGCTGTGGTAGCTTCTTTAAAGTTAGTGATCTGTAAGTGAGGTTCTGCTAGACGCCACACACGGATGAACTGTGGAAGCATGGCGCTGAGTGAAGGCAGTCACTCCGCAAAGGCCAGGTACTGTGTGCCCTCACTCAGCCGGAATGATGAATACGCAGATGTACAAAGGACGTTAACTAGCGATTACCAAGGAACAGTTGAGGTTTGAGAAACTGGCGTTTACCGTGGTGGGAAATTTGGTGGTGAGGATGCGTAGGAGTTGCAGGACCTGGTTAGTGTGATTGGTACCATTTAGTTGTACACCTGATAAGGATCTTTGGGCCAGTGCTGTGTTGTATTCATTTTCACAACTGTCAACATCCCAAGTGTTTGTTTTTTTTTAAATCATTTTATTAGGGGCACATACAACTCATCACAATCCACACATACATCAATGGTGTAAAGCACATTTGTACATTTATTGCCCTCATCATTCTCAAAACATTTGCTCTCCACCTAAGCCCCTGGCATCAGCTCCTCATTTTCCCCCTCCCTCTGCTCTTCCGCTCTCCCTCCCACATAAACCCTTGATAATTTATAAATTAATATTTTGTCATATCTTGCACTGTCCGATGTCTCCCTTTACCCACTTTTCTGTTGTTCGTCCCCCCAGGGAGGAGGTTATATGTAGATCCTTGTAATCGGTTCCCCCTTTCCACCCTATTCTCCCTCCACCCTCCCAGTATCTCCACTCTCAACACTGGTCCTGTAGGGATCGTCCGCCCTGGATTCCCTGTGTTTCCAGTTCCTATCTGTACCAGAATTGGGATCATGATAGTGGGCTGGGGGGGGGAAGGGCATTTAGGAACTAGAGGAAAGTTGTATGTTTCATTGTTGCTACACTGCACCCTGACTGACTCATCTCTTCCCCAAGACCCTCCCGTAAGGGGATGTCCAATCACCTACAGATGGGTTTTGGGTCTCCACTTCGCACTCCCCCTCATTCCCATTGACATGATTTTTTGTTCTGATGACAGCATCCCACGTTTTATTGCACTTTACAGATACTGCACTTTTTCTCAGACTGAAGGTTTGTGGCAACCCGATGTCTAGCAAGTCTCGCAGTTGTGGCAGCAAGACTCCCTTCCTAGCTCTGTGTCGTGTGTTGTTGGTCGTTCTCATAGCGTCTCACACTTCACAGTGCTGCTGCACACGACATTGGTTTAGGACCACGGAGCTTCTTTTGTACAGGGGAAGCCCACAGTGCTGTCACTCATTTTTTGAGCCATTCACTTTATTTCAGGGGTCTGGGACTGAACCCACAATGTCTCTGAAGTTGGCCTGTACTAGAAACGTTGCCTCAGGTCTGGGGAAGCCAGAACTGTGTTAGCTTCCGGAGTGAGAACCAGGCTCCCTGCACCTTTCACTGAGTGTGATCTTGGTTTTCCACTCTTGACAACTGGAAGAAGCAGGCATCACTAGCCTACTTGCAAGATGATGAAGCTGAGGCCCAGAGAGGTTCGCACTGCCGAAGGTCGCAACCGGCCAGTAGAGCCAGCGCTTGAGTGCTGGTGTGTTTGACCCAAGCTTTGAAACCCCTCAACCCAGAGGCCCCCTACAGCGCCCCTGGGCCAGGGACAGACTTCTGTTGGACTTGGGCAAAGGGGGGGGAGTAGGGTAGTTGTAGGGGCCACAGTTCACTTGGCTCTCTACCTTGTTTGGGTGTGTATCTGTTGGGACTGGCATTGCCTTCTGCCCCAGATACCAGAAGGCTGGCTAGCAAGGCCAAAGGTAGGCCCATAGTGGCGGCGTTGGTCTTTAAATGTCTGAGTTTTGGTGGTGTAGTGGGTTACAAGTTGGGCTGCTAACTGCAAGGTCAGCAGTTTGAACCTGCCAGCCACTCCACAGGATAAAGATGAGGCTGTCTGCTCCTATAAAGAAACCCACAGGTGCGTGCAGTTTGCTCTGTCCTCTCAGGACACTCGATTCAGCATTGATTCGATGGCAGTGAGTTTTGAGCTTTAGGAAGCCTAACAGGCGGCTGTGGAGATGGAAAAGGATGCCCGGTGGCCAGCCGCCTGGCTGGGAATCTTTATGCTGGCCACGGTGTCTCCGCTGCTGGTGCCAGCAGGCCCAGAGAACTAGGACAATGAGTGAATTTATCAACAGATTCCTTAAAGGAACCCACCTCTTGCCTTGGAGCCAATTTAGCTGCAGTGACTTGGAGAGACCAGGCTCTGTCCCTTTTCCAAGTCTCTGGAAAGGACTACATCACTTTTGTGCCTGCCAGTTGCATAGCAACCAGCCTTGTTGATTGCTTCTCGGTAGAGAGGAATTGTTTAGCCCTAGATTCTTCTGAGAACTGCCAGGCATCGCCCACCAGGGGTGAGATGTGATGAGAATGGGTGTAACCCAGCACGGAGGTGTGGGAAGAGCTGCTGCTCCCAAGGGCATGGACTGACTGCATTCCTCTGTGGCCCACCTGGGAGGAACCTCCCCCCTCCAGTCTTCCTCAGGGAGAGTTAGAGCCCATAGTCACAGGGTGATGTTAGGGCTGAGGAGGGTCAGTCAGGTCCCAGGGGCCTTGTTGTCTTATAAGGTAGTGGGAGAGACATGTTAGACTGCACGACTCCTTGTTAAGATATTCAAGTGCCGAATTTGTGGTCATAGACCTTCTCAGCCCATTGTCCTTCTTGCTCTGCGGCTTCTGATCTCTGGTGGTCAAGAAGGAAGCTGTGGAGAGTGGGGAGAAAGCAACCCAGAGGCCGTCTCCAGCACCTAGGCTGTCTGTGTGTCTGTCTGGCATCTCCCAGAGCTGAGGAATGGCAGCCTGTGTGAGTGCACTCCTACCCTGGACCTCGCTAGCTTGTGCTTTTGTTCTTTCTTAAATAATGTAATACATCCACACAAGCTCTTTTCTTCTCCCATCCCTGTCCCCAGAAGCAACCACAGGTCCAAATACTGCCTTTCTCATTTCAAATATTCTTCTCTACAAGTCAAAGCCATACATTATTCCTCCGAATCCTCACAAAAAATCTCTGCTCTTTTCCACCCCCATTTTGTAGAAGAGGACACTGAGGATCAGTGAGATGAAGACTTGTCTGAAGACCCACAACAGGGAGAGCTGAGGTTCTCGGCGAGGTTCATCTAACTCTAGAGCCCATGCCCTCTCTGTGACAGTGTACAGGGATTGGCTCTTGACAGGTCAGGACAGACTGGTGACTGACTGTTCTGTCAAGAGGCCAGACCTCCCAGGAGTCCAGTGTGGGAGGGCAGCTCAGCCACCTGCCCGGCTTGCTCGGAGCACTGGTGCCCTGCTGACATGTGGGTCCATGAGGGGCGACGCTAGCATCTGCCCAGTTTCACAAGTTCCTCCACCTGGTGATGCGGGCCTCCTCCTGAGAATGTGGCAGTCCTTCTGGGTTGGACTCTCCTCAGGGTACAAGTGGTCTCCAGGGAAGACGGCTGTTCTTGGGCAGATAGGGCAGCATTTCTGGCCTTAGCCACGTGGGGAGGCCAGAGTTCCAAATGGGTGTGCATGTGACATGACATGTGCACAGTTGAGCATGGCCCTGCTGAAGGCTTTTGTTCAGCTTGACATACGATGATAAGATTTGCGTTAGGCTCTTGACTTGGCCTTCATTCAGGTATCATCAATCGGGTCCTCTTGTTTCTGGCTTAGGAGTCTAGTCACTAGACTTAGTGGATCCCTTTGCCCATAGTGGAAGGCTGGATTGCCTTTCTCAGGGCATTGTAAAGCCGACTAATGCAGATGAAGTCAGGTTAGGTGTAATAGGAGATTGCTCTTGATCCTTTTGAAGGTTGCAGTTTTGTATTTCTGCTTTCTCGCTGAGGTTTTTCTATGTTTTGTCTAGTCATTGTTGTCGCCTTTGTTTGCTTCCTGTTAGTATTTTGTATGATCTTCTGTATTTTAACTCCAGGATTGGTAGATCTATAGAGACAGCTACTGGATAGGGGCATGACGGGAGGATGGAGTAAAGTGGGACGCTAACAAGAACGAGTATGTGAAGAGAATGTTCTGAGATTGTGTTGGTGAGTGCAAAATCTTAATAGGACCGATTAAATTGTATGATATGTGAAGCAGATGCTGAGAAAAATATTTTGAAAACCAAATGAAACTGAACAAAGGACTCCTGTTCCTTGCCTCTCTGTATGTCAGAGAGTGCCCTGAACTCTGTGTATACGGTTGTGACCAGAACACACAAGTTTTCTGCCCTAATCGAGCTACATCTTAGTGGGATTAACAGTCTCATCTGTCCCAGACTCCATTTTCTTGTCAACACATGGGACGGAATGACCTGTTAATCCCTTAGGACAGAATTGTTGGGAGGCCTGGCTCGACTTTAAGCCTGACAGTGACAGCGTTCAGGTGGACGATGATTTCAGGGAGGTGTGCTGTGCAGTCCTTAGACCAGGCGTCCTCAAACCGGCCTGCCGAGGACATTTATCCAGCCTGCTCGGTGTTTTTGCCTCGTTTGCTTTTTTACTTCAAAAGAAGATATGTGCAGGGTGCATAGGAATTTGTTCATAGTTTTTTTTTAAACTATGGCCCTCCAATGGGTCTGAGGGACAATGAACCTGGCCCCCTGTTTAAAAAGTTTGAGGACCCCTGCATTAGACAGTCATCCAAAGAAGGTGGACCCTGAAAAGGGTAGTGTTTGCCCAGGAGGAAGCGCTGAAGGTGGGAAGGGATAGGAAAGGAGACCGAAAGGAAACCTCCAAAAGTTTGCAGGAAAATTCCATTATCTTTCCATTCCATTTTCCACAAACTTTTTTGAAGCCCTTCATATATGTATACACATATATATCTGCAAATATTTGCCGTTTCCGCCATTTTTATGTTCATGTTGTTTCTTGCTGGTTATGTGAGACCTGGCTCCCCGGGAGCTCCACTTTGTGGCTGTTCCTGTCAGAGCGCCCCTCGCTCCATGGGAGCCCTGGAGATTTGTGTCTTGTCCAGGAGAAGGGGATGCCCCCAGACCAAGGAGCTAGCCTCCAACAGAGACCCTCTGGTCCAGCAGGGGTGGCCACTGGGCTTGGGAGACCCTGCCTGAAGCCCTGTGAGAAAAAGGCATGGGCTCTGCAGGGTCCCGGCTGTGTGTCCTTGGGCTGCCTCTACATCTCCAGGAGGGGAGGGCAGCATGATGTAGGCAAGGAGCTGGCACCGAGCTGTTTCTGCAGTGTGGCAGCAAGCTGCCTCTGTAGGCCAGCACATCTGCCCGTCTCTGGCTGCCGGCCAACCTGATGGAGAAGTGCCACCCATGTGTAAAATGAGGGAGCTGTTCTTTGTGGAGGAAGTGCTTGGGGGATGCTATCCTAGAGAAGACAAGCTTCTGTGAGCTGGGGTGCTGGTGTGGGGGAAGGAGGACTACTAAGCCCACTGGCTGGGTTCCTGAGGGAAGGGCTGGGAGATTAGGCTGTCCAGGGTGGGGGCGTGCACAGGTTGTTCTTTGCTGACATCGTAATTAAAAAGCATCAAAAACAAAGCAGCATAGGTGACACAGCTTCCAAAGGACAGCCAGGATTTGAGCCCAGGTCGTCAGTGCTGAAATTGGTACCCTGATATAAGAGAAGCAGGCGGACGGTGTTCAGTATAGGGAGCATTTGTTGTGGTGGGTATTGGAGCTGTCCAGAAGTGGAAGGAATTACACTTCTGGCCTGATCGTGTTGGACCCAAGGGGCTTGGCTCATGGAGGTTCCTGAAGATAGGTTTTCTGCATTGAGGCTGCCTTGTTGAACCTCTGTTCTCAGAAAGTTCAAGCTGAGGCATGAGGAACGGGTTTCCTTCTAGATAAGGCCTGGTACCGACCCCTTAGAATTTCATAAGGACTGAGTCTTGGACTCCAAATATGGCAAAGAATGTCCCCCTTTCTTAGTTGTGTGTCATCTGGTTGGCTGGCCTTACGGGTGCACTCAGGAATGTCTCTGGGGCCCAGGGGCCAGGTTGGACTGAGCACTGAGTGTGTTTTACTTTTGGAATAGGAAATAAAAACAAAGCCAGTGTTTAAAAACTACAGATACCCAAGTTTTCATTTAAGTAAGTGAGTGAGCTACTTAGGCCCTAATTAAGTATGATAATGAGTTTAATGTAAGACTCAGTCATATTTGTTTTAATGTAAAATTAATTCCTCACCTTTTTTCCTTATCTGTACAGATGCCCATTGTTAAAAGCACAGAAAATTACAGTTAGAATGTCATAAAAATTACCCATAATTATTTTTAATACCCCCACCTAGAACTACCTTTAAAAAAATTTATTCTCTCACAGTATAGGAGGCTAGAAGGTTTGAATCCTGGTACCAGTTCTAAGGGAAGTTTCGCTGTTACTGGAAGGTCTGTGCCTCCTCTCGGCATTTATGGGTCTGGCCTTGGGAATCACGGTGTGCATTGGCACAATCTTCTCCTGGGTCTAGGAGGTTCCCTGCACAAGGACACCAAGTCAAAGGATGAACTCTGCGCCTGGCTTTTCTATCTTTGTGGTATTAAGGTCCTTTTCTAGAGAGTCTTGTGACATTTTGGTAAATTTCCTGCTGATATTTTATAACAGGTTAAAAACATTTATAATGATATATGTATTTAGAGTCAAGGAAGCAGCTATGGGAACATTTTTATAACTACGTGAATACTACTGGTTAAGCTAAAAATTCCTCTTTTCTGCCACGCTTTCCTTGAAATAAGCTGCTCCTTTGAGAGTGCCTGTCTTTGGGGCATGTCCTTTTCGGGGTGTATCTGTAAATGTTGGGGCTTTAAAAACCTTGGGGGGAGTAGAATGAAAAGATATGGCATTTCCCACCAGCGTTTTGAAGCCGCCCAAACAACTGAGGATTTGATCTCATCACCTGCTTGGTGGGAGAGAGAGGTGGCCGTCTGCTTCCATAGAGACAGACAGCTCTCTGTCCGGGAGGTTCAACTGTGAGTTAGTTGACGCAAAAGCAATGGACTTTATCTACATACAGAAATGCAGAGGTTTAACAAGGTTTTGGAAAGTTTTATTATCTTTCAAGTCTTTATTTATTTTTAAAGTATTTTATGAGCTTTTTTTAAGCCCCTCTACATGGTTTGTGGGTTTTTAAAACATTGCATGTTGTCAATAACTTGAACAAAAAATCGTGTAGATTTTTTCCCAAAGTGTTACATGATATTCTACAAAATGGGTATACTGTCATTTAGTTTAAGGAAAAAGAAATGGACATTTGGGTTACTTTTCATTGTTTAATATTTAACTTCATGATGTCGTGAGCATCATTCTCGTAGCTCCCCTCTTGTACATATACATGACACCTGTAGCTAGAAAAAGATGGGGCCGTTGGCTTACAGTGATGTTGCCATTCAATTGCCACCGTTACTACCAGTTCCCACTGGGAGAGCTTCACCAGTGTCCTTGCCTTCCCATTCCCCTCCAGACTCTTGCCACGACTTTATCCAAACTTAACTGACTTACTGCCCCCTTTGCCGATAGAAGTTTACCAAGCACTACTCTGGTAATGGAAAAACTTTTATACCACAGCCCATGATCCGGATGAAATATAGGTGTCTGTTTTTGCAGCCCACCCTGGATCCTTGGAGCACCTCCCAGAGGGCGGTGTGACCCACTGTGGGAAGCACTGTCAGACATCTGTAAGGACCAGGTGGCATAGCAGGTTACAAGGTAGGCTGATAACCACAAGGCCAGCAGTTGGGAGCTTCCAGCTGAGAACTTCCTGCAGGAGAAAGAGGAGGCTTTCAGCTCCTGTGAAGATTCACAGTTTCAGAAACCCACAGGAGCAGTTCTGCCCTGTTCTGTGGGGTTATTGTGGGTTGGAATCCGCTCTATAGCAGTGAGTAAATTGTATACTTTTAAGATGTTTGCCAATTTTTGGTAACTTGATGGAAATGTTCACATTCTTAAAAATTAACCTATCTTATTTAACAATTTTAAGTAGATGACAAATTATAGGAAGCAGCATGGATAGTGTTGAGAAAATTTACTTTTTAATGTTTCTGATTCTGAAACACATAGATAAATAGGAAAGGGTCAAAATTATGTAAATGTAGAAATTTAACCCTCTGGGAGCAATCACCATTGAAAGGACACCAGTTACATTTTTCCTTGACTTTAATTTTTAAAAGCACTTTCATGTGTAGATCAGTATTTGGAACTCCCTCGAGACAATTGCTGGTTTAAATGTCAAGCCCTGGAGGGCAGGCTGGGTTTGAACTGTGCTCTCTCTGTGTTTGCCTGTGGTGACTCACACCCTGCTCAGCCCTCAGTTCCCTCATCTGTTGAACTAGGTGCACGACAATGGGGTGGTTCACCCAGACACTGCTTGTAACTTGGCAGCCACCAGAAGACACTCTGTTCATAGGAACGATGTTACTGTCACTGTCGACTGTTCTCAGAAATGTCAACCCTGGGATCCGGTGCCAGACATGTTGGGGTGCAGTAGAGTTAGCATGAACCCACTTGGTGCCTTTCCCGGGACCCCTGCTGGAGGGGACGAGGTGGTGGTGGGGGTGTCCCTGCCTGGGTGGGCTACAGGGAGTCTGAAAGGGAATTTTTTTTTTTTTTGCAGTTTCATTTTTATTGGAAAACCACCTAAAATCTTACACAAATCATTTTAGATATAAATTGGATTTTGTTCTTTATACAGAATATGAAGATGTCCCTCATGAATCTTCCGTGTGGAGGGTTTTTCGAGCGTAAGGGAAGATGTGGCTTGCACACACAGGTGTGTCTCTCCTGTGGGCGGGAGTGGGGAGCCGTGGTGTAGTGCTCCTACACAGGACTCAGGACAGGTGACATCGCAGAGTGAAAAGAGGGCTAAGGGGCACATTCTAGTTAGTCAGATTCAAGAAGCAAACATGACACAGAATCTGTGCATAGCAGACCAAGGCAGTCACTTTAGTGAGGATACTGCAGATGACACTGGAATGACAGGTTGGCGAGGCCATCAAGTGGTGCCCACTGTGGGAGAACAGCGAGAGAGAACTATTGAGGGAAAGACTGGAATGAGGGATTTTCGCTAAAGCAAATTAACTTCTTGTCAACTGCCCAAACAAACAAAACGGGCATCATCATGTGTTAGCACACGGAGGGCATGTTAGACCGGTCTCTGTGCAGCATGCTAAGAGTTAGTGAGAACTTCTTCACTGGTGCATACGAATCAGTAATAGTTACGGAAAGTTGTGTTTTTGGTTGTTTTTTTTGTCTCCTTCTTGCCATTATTTTAGGCATGTCTTATTTTGGATGGAGTATAGCTTTTATCTATGATTTCGTCCTGTAAAAACATGTGAAGGCAATGCTCATTCTGTGCCAGAGGATGACCGGCGACCTTGTTGATAAACTGCTCCAGCCCCTGCTTCCTTTCCTCGATGAAACTGTCATAGAAGATCCCATCATCTCCTCTAAAAGGAAGCTGACGTAAAAAGGCTTTTCCAGGGAGTGGGGGAACTACAACCTTGCTTTCTCTTTCTAATTCACTTCGCAGCCATTCAAAGTCACTGTATCTTCTTCTAACTGTAGATTCCTTCAGCTTGGAAATAGGAAGATTCGTCTTGACCCTGATTTCGTAGGTGGTGAAGCGGCCCCTGCCGACCCCCACGGTCTGGGGGTTGCTCACATCGATCTCGAGGAAGTTGCTGGGCGGCCTGTAGGCGTCATTCAGGTTCTGCGGCTTGGTGATCAGCGGCCGGGTGTCCGCCACCGTCTCCGCCATGTCTCGGTTGCAGCCGCCGCCGCCTTTGGCTCCCTCCGCCCCCTCCGAAAGGGAACTTTTTAATGTGTTTTCTAAATGGTCTCCCTGGAGCATGACCTCCTCTATAGTGCAAGGGAAGATTTGAGTAAATGCTAGTTTATTTTTTAGAAATCCACTTGTAGCATTGTACATAATCATCACTATTCTGTGGGTGCCTATTCATTACTATTTCCTACCTCACTGTCATGCTCCATAGTGAATCTACATGGTACCTGCCTTCAGCGAATCCCGCAGCCATGGCTTCTATTCTCTAGATGAAGAAGCTGAGCGGAGCTTCAGAGGGGAAGCCTGCTTGAGGTCACACAGCTGGTCAGCAGTCAAGCAGGTTGGCAGCCAAGTGACTTACTGACTGTGCCTTCTTGTCTGCACTAATGCACAGGTTGTAGTTCTGTCCTCCAGGTAAACCAGACCCTCCCAGCCCTGCTGAGCTGTCAGCCTGGCCTTCTGTTGTCCCCTTCATTGTTTTTTGATCCCAGCTTTTAGGGAGATGATTTTCCTTTTAGAGAAAACATTTGTTCACTGAAGGAGCCCTGGTGACACTTGGTTTAAGTGTAAGACAGCTAACTGCAAGGTCAGAGGTTTGAACCCACTAGCTGTTCTGTAGGAGTCTGATGAGGCAGTCCGCTGTAAAAAGTTGGTCTTCAAACCCCACTCTGCCCTATAGGGTTCCTTTGAGTCAGAATGGACTCGATGGCAGTTTTTTTTTTTTTTTTATGTTGCTCTTTTTCCAGTCCACTATGGTTGTTTTGCAAACTCCTATTCTCCATGAGCCCTCTTGGGCACTCCCACTGTGAAGCCTTGCCTAGAACTCCCACGCAGAGTTTGTTCCTCCCCCTGTTGCTGTCCGGTCCCTTGTGTTTGCTCCTTCCTTTGCAGATGTCACACTGGGGTTCATTGACATGCTCTGTCCAGTCCCCCACCTACCCCACTCCGTCCAGTCAGTTCTGACTCATAGTAACCCTCGATGGACCTTCTAAGGCTATAAGTCTTTATGGGAGCAAACAGCCTCCTCTTTCTCCTACAGGGTGACTGGTGGGTTTGAACCAATGCCCTTGTGGTTAGCAGTCCATTGGTTACCGGACAGTGTTCCGTATTTCGTCCAGACAAAGGCATATTAGTGTAGACACTGGCTCACTCCCCTTAAATAGGAACCCAAGTGGTTGATCTAAACAGTTCACATGCAATTATGTCGCAGGAAAGCTGCCATCTCTCCATCTGCTCTTGCCCCTCTCTAATTCATTGTCTAGTTGCAGCCACAGGGATCTTCATTTTTAAATGGCTGTTTGACCCTGTAATGATCTGACTTTTAGGATCAAGTGAGAAATTCAGGATGCCCAGTTGTCAGCTCAAGTGCACTTCCATGCAAGACCAAGGCCTGATGGACACTAGTGGTCAAGGCACCATGAGCCCATGACTGCCGACATGTACAGCCAGCTGGATCTCTCTTAGGTGCTTGCTGCCTCGGCCTTGGTCCCACACCACAAAGAATGACCCGGAAGCCCAAGGACTGCCATGCCTGTGCCTGTGCCGGAGCTGGCGTGGCATTCCCCAGGACAGACTGCAGCTCAGCGGAGGAGTTATGTCCCACACCTTTGTGCTGAGGGCAGGGCACAGAGCTGCATGTCGCATCAGACCTGGGAGGGAGGCAATGAGACAGTCTCATGACAGCCTCACAGGAGAGATGGGAGGCCATGGGAGGGCCCTCAGGAGCAGCTCTACAGCAGCCTTCCCTCCTCCCTAGGGCTTACACGGTGTTTTGCTAAGACTCAGGTAAGCTGTAGCTGAAAACTGCTCCAAGCAGAGCCATTCCCCTGCACCTGCAGGGCCCCTCGGGAGAGCCGGCTCTTTCTCGCTCTTCAGCCCCTTCCTGCCGTCTCCACTCCACCCTGCTCCTTTTGCTCCAGCCAAGCTGGCTTCCTCGTTCCTCTTCCAGTTAGAGAAGTGCTTTCCTACCACAGGGCCTTGGCAGGTGCTGTTCCACTGCCTAGCTCCCGGGGCTCCTTCCCCTAAACTCCATGGCTTAGCCTGACTTCCTCCCAGGTCCATGTCTGTGCTCAGCTTCAACCACGCTGTCCTGGAGAAGCCCTGCCTCAGCCTGGTGAATGTCCTCCCACTTCATGGCTGTCTTCCATAGACCTCTTCTGATTACTGGCCTCATGCCTGAGTGATGACCGGGCACTGGTCTTTGCCACCAAACTGTAAACCCACAGGCGCAGAGACTATGCTGTCTTGCCTTGTCCCTTTAATTCTGGCACCACCGCTCAAAGGTCAGGGTTGGATAAACAGGTCCTGAATCAGTCAGTGACTCCCTAAATGGGGGCGGCAGTGTGGTGGGAAAATCATGGACTTGAGAATTGGATATTTGGTATTCCTGGGGTGTGACTGGACGCTCATGGGAAGGTGAAATGAAAAGATGATAGGATTTTCCACGAACTTCTCGAAGCCCCATGTATATCAGACTCCAGCCCCTTCTCACCACCCTCCTCTTTCACGGGCTGCTGGTGTTGGCCTCCTCTCTCGTCTCCCAGCCTCCATCTGTTCTAAGTACAGCAGCTAGAACACTTCCTGTAAAGGGGCCAGATCGTGTAATTCCCGGAGAAGCCCCGCTCCACCCTCACCCAGGCTTTTCTCTTCGTACCGTCAGAATCCCCACTGAGATGGACGGTCTGTGTGTTCCCATTCTCCATTACCTTCCCCTCGGCTGTTCTGCTCCAGCCACACTGGCTTCCTGGCTACTCCTTGAGCACAGTGACACTACCTGACTTTAGAACCCTGGTGTCGCCTCGCCGGTGTGGAATCCTTCCGTCAGGCACCTGCAGGTTGGCTGGCATCTTGTGTCAGGCCGTTTCGTCAACCAGCTTCTCACTGAAGCCTTTCCCCACTGCCCTGAAAATCGCATCCTCCTTCCTTTCCCTTTTCCCCTTGGCTGGGATGGTGAATGAGCACGTTCTCGAGCTGCCCAGTAATGGCCATAATAGCTGCACAGCACTGAGTCTGCGCAGTGCCTCTGAACTGTACACTTTCAGACGACTTACAATGGCAAAAACCATGTGCTGCATCGTTTACAATGGAAAACAGTATAGAATAGCAAACGGCAAGGCATCGCATAGTCGTCGTTATTTAGAGACGCTCTTGTTGCAGGTCCATGGACGCACCATTCAAGGACCTTTGGGCTGGATGCCAGGGTAAAATGCAGTGTGTGTGTGTGTTTTCACAGTCAGAATTTGCCAGCCCTGCTGGTGAGTTTGAGGAAACTGCGGAGGCAGTTTGGTTCTGTGGAGATTTACAGCCGTGGAGACCCTGCGGGGCACCAGATAACGAGTGAGTTGGTTTGGGTTCTGAGATCCCTTTGGGTGGAGGACATCCTACGGCTGACACGTGGATGTTGCTAAGGCTGTCTCTCTGACCTGACCTCTGGAGAATACACTGAACTTTGAGTGACAACCTCCTTCCCTCGTGGCCAGGGGACCTCTGTCGCTTCTATAATTAGTGTTCTCTTGAGCTGGAATTTTTTCCATGCCTCTTATTGCTGAAGAAGCACGCCCTTAATTGGCAGGCTGTGTTCTTCTCGGTTTGTACTTCCTGAGGAGAAGAGGAGGATTCCAGAGTCTAGGGAACTCCTGGATCTGGGGTGCCCCTCACTGCCTCCAGACCAGGGAGAGCTATATGCCTTTGTTCCCCCTGGTTTAGTGGGCAGCAGTATGACCACAGTGACCGCCTGGGCCTGCTTGCAGTGTGCTTGATAAAGGCCACGCCATCCACACAGCCCGCTGCCATCATCAGAGCGACTCGAGACAGAGCAGACACTGCTCCCGAGGGCTTCCAAGACTGCAAGTCTGCCAAGAATCTCCTCTTCCTCCCTCAGAGGCTGGTGATGTGAACTGCTGACCTGTGGTTACCAGCCCAGCTCATCACCCACAGTGCCACCAGGAGGTGCTCCACGTGTTGTCTCACTTGAGCCTCCTGACAACCTGGCCAATACATAGAAAAAGTCTCATTCTAGCTTCTGACAGAATTCCATTTCAATTTACTCCCACTCTGGAATAAGTGATAGGTTTTGAAAACAGATTTTGAAACAAGAAAAGCCCTTCTTGGAGAGTATTCACCATACTGTCACTTGTGATGGCCCTTTGTTCCTCTTTGCTTATGGCCTTTGGTCTGCCACTTGGTTCTTTGGGAACTTCGTGCAAGGGGAGCGAGCACCAGCCTTCTTGAGAACACTGCACCTTTCTTCATTGGCATTGGGGCACCTGACTAGGCACCCGTTTGTAACCTGTCACGGGCTTGGGGACCTCTGGTGTGGTGGATGGAATGCTGAGCAGAGAGCCTGACGGCGTTACAAATGCCAGTGTGCTGTTGAGCAAGCTGCCTAGCTTTTGCCTCAGTGACCAATGTTTTTGAACTTGAACTCTTGTGTGAGCCCAGAAAAGGTCTTCCTTAGCCTCGTTCTCCCTGCCCCACAAGTTGACTTAACCAGGCCTATCTCTGTGCATCCTTCTACCTTTTACTTCATTGCACAAGCACCACAAACACACCATCACCCTTTTTACTGTCGTGCCCGGTTTACCCTGCCAGATTGTGATCTCGAGGCTAGGGACCAGATGGTGGTGGTCAAAGTCAAGGCTTTTCTAGACAATGGAAAAGGAAGGCCGGGGGACGGACAACAGAAAAGTGAGTGAAGGGAGACGTTGGACAGGGCAAGATATGACAAAATAATCATTTATAAATTATCATGGGTTCATGAGGGAGGGGGCAGCGGGGAGGGAGGGGAAAATGAGGAGCTGATGCCAGGGGCTTAGGTGGAGAGCAAATGTTTTGAGAATGATGAGGGCAAGGAATGTTCAAATGTGCTTCAAATAATGGATGTATGTATGGATTGTGATAAGAGTTGTTTGAGCCCCTAATAAAATGATATAGAAAAAAGAAAAGGAAGACCGAAGAACTGGGGTGTTTGAATATGGAATGTACCACGGACTGCTAGAAGAACAAACACTTCCAGCTCTGAAGACGTACAACCGGATTGCTCCTTAGACACAAGGATAGTGAGATTTTGCCTTTCACATCCTGTTTGGTCAGTGCGAAGGTCGAAAACCCTCCGTGAGCTGGCTGGACACCATAGCCCCACAGTGGGCTCACACGCATCAGTGATCTGGGGGTGGTATGGGACCAGGCAGTTTCCTTCTCTCACACTTAAGGTTGCCGTGAACCCAGAAGCCTCAGTGACAACAGGCTTTCCTCAGGTGTCCCCAGGCATTGCCACCCCGCAGCAGCCTGCTCTGTGCACCTCCCTGTGATGTCCATCGAGTGTGGCTTCGCACAGAGCCTTAACTTGAAAACATGAAGAAGCCAGGGAATCGCGGTGTCTGGCCCCCAGGAAGATGGTCGTGGATAAGTGAGTTAGTCACGGAGATACTTCTGTTTTATACCAAAGGAAGAAACAACGGGGTGGCCAGTTGGGAGGCTCCTTTCTGGGATGGTCACAAAGGGTATGCGTGTTGCGTGTGCACTTCTGTGTATGGCTGCCTAGGCCTGAGCCTTCCTGGGGCCCGGGGGGGGGGGGGGCTGTGTGGGGTGTGTGTGTGTGTCTCTCTCTCTCTCTCTCTCTCTCTCTCTCTCTCTCTCTCTCTCTCTCTCTCTCTCTCTCTCTCTCTCTCTCTCCCCTTTCTGGGATGGTCACAAAGGGTATGCGTGTGCACTTCTGTGTATGGCTGCCCAGGCCTGAGCCTTCCTGGGGCCCTGAGTGTGTGTGTCGCGCGTAAGTGGGTATATCTGAGAGGAGTTTGCTGGAGGGGAGGATTTCTAGACCCAGCTGGAAAGCACTTCAGTGAACATTCTGGATCCCAATCCGGCTGTCCCCCACTGCTTCCTGTCACCAGAGGACTCACGTGCCACTGAGCTTCACACAGGGAAGTGACCTTTGGGGCAGGCACACTTGGCTTTTTGGCTCTTAGTGAAGTGCCCCTGCCTGGATTGCACAATTGGACTCAAGAACACAGCTACAGCAGGCATAGGGGGCTTGGGCTCTCTCCAGCAGCTGTAAACAGCTTATCTGTTGAACTCTTACCACACATGACCCCCTGGATACAAATTTAGAGAATTAGAGGAACAAATACATCTTAAGCTAAACTGTCATGTGTCTCCCCCACCAATCTTTTTTATACTTTTGGTGTATTTCCTTCCGGTCTCTTATTCCAGGGTATATTCGACTTGATGCCTTGCTCTTTCATTTGTGAGTACAACCGTAGGAAAGTTTCTTCCTTGCTGGTCGTCAGGTGCCATCGAGTTGGTTCTGATGTGGAGCCACCCCAAGTACAGCAGGACATAGTGCCGCCCGTCACTGCTGTGTGCCAGCCCTTGCTGCAGCCACGGGAGCAGCCCAGCATCTCCGCTGGAGCCCTGCTGGCTTTGCTGACCCTCTGCTCTCCCAAGCATGGCGTCGCTCTTGGGTTGCTGCGTGGCCTTTCAAGCTCTCATTTTTACAAATGGCCGCCTATATGTACATCTGTATGGCTGCCTATATGTACATCTGTGTGGCACGATATGGGACATTTCCGTTGCTCTAGTTTAAAGTCGATTCTGACTCGTGGCAGCCCCGGGTGTGTGCTCCATCTGCAGGTTTCAGTGGCTGATTTTAGGAAATTAGATCACCTGGTTTTGCCTTTGGGTGGACTCAAACCTGTGTTGATAAATGATAATGCTGTGACCTCCATACAGAGAATAACATTTCATATTTAGAATTTGTCTTTAGGGTAGATTTTCAGATCTGATATAACTGGGTCAGAGGATAAAGGTGTCCTGAAAGCTGCCTGTTGACAAGTGACTAGCTGCTACCCAGAAAGATTTCCTTGGTTTCCTTGGCTCTGTATCCAGTAGACTGCAAGAATATTTATATCCTTGGTTCTGATTATGTGATTTTTTTAATTAAGAAAAAATATTAATGTTAGTTAAAAATCCACAAAACTCACTGCCATTGAGAAACGTCTGACTCGTAGCAATCCTATAGGACAATCCTGCTGCCCATGTGGGTTTCTGAGACACGGGAATCTTTTTTTGTTTTTGTTTTAAACGTTTTATTAGGGGCTCATACAACTCTTATCACAGTCCATACATATACATACATCAATTGTATAAAGCACATCTGTACATTCTTTGCCCTAATCATTTTCTTTTCTTTTTCCTTTTCTTTTTTTACATTTTATTAGGGACTCATACAACTCTTATCACAGTCCATACATATACATATACATACATCAATTGTATAAAGCACATCCATACATTCCCTGCCCCAATCATTCTCAAGGCATTTGCTCTCCACTTAAGCCCCTTGCATCAGGTCCTCTTTTTTTTCCCTCCCTCCCTGCTCCCCCCTCCCTCATGTGCCCTTGGTAATTTATACTTCGTTATTTTGTCATATCTTGCCCTATCCGGAGTCTCCCTTCTCCCCCTTCTCTGCCGTCCCTCTCCCAGGGAGGAGGTCACATGTGGATCCCTGTAATCAGTTCCCCCTTTCCAACCCACTCACCCTACACTCTCCCAGCATCGCCCCTCACACCCCTGGTCCTGAAGGTATCATCCACCCTGGATTCCCTGTGCCTCCAGCCCTCATATGTACCAGTGTACAGCCTCTGCCCTATCCAGTCCTGCAAGGTAGAATTCGGATCATGGTAGTTGGGGGGAGGAAGCATCCAGGATCTGGGGGAAAGCTGTGCTCTTCATCGGTACTACATCGCCCCCTGACTGATTCATCTCCTCTCCTAAACCCCTCTATGAGGGGATCTCCAGTGGCCGACACTTGGGCCTTGGGTCTCCACTCTGCACTTCCCCCTTCATTCAACATGGTATATATATATATATATATATATATATATATATATATATATATATATATATATATACACACACACACACACATATTCTTTTTTTTTTGTTGCATGATGCCTTATACCTGGTCCCTTGGGCACCTCGTGATCGCACTGGCTGGTGTGCTTCTTCCATGTGGGCTTTTTTGCTTCTGAGCTAGAGGGCCGCTTGTTTATCTTCAAGCCTGTAAGACCCCAGTCACTATCTCTTTGATAGCCAGGCACCATCAGCTTTCTTCACCACATTTACTTGTTCACCCACTTTGGCTTCAGCAGTTGTGTCAGGAGAGTGAGCATCATAGAGTACCAATTTAATAAACGAAAGTATTCATGCATTGAGGGAGTGCTTGAGTAGAGGCCCATGGTCCTTCCGCCACCTTAATATTAAACCTATGAATGTAGACACTTAGATCTATTTCCCCATCCTCATATATATGTTTGCATGTACATGTCTTTGTCTAGACCTCCATAAATGCCGACACGGGAATCTTGACAGGAGTAGAAAATCTCATCTTCCTCCCATGGTGCTAGCAGCGGGTCTGGAGGCTGGTCGCCCAGTATGCCACCAGGACTCTTTAGAGTTATAAAAAAATACAGAGCCATTTGCAGGCACTTGTGGAGATGTAGGAAAAACCCAGAAGAAAGTATGAACCATAATTCTAGCACATGGATTTTATTTATATTTCCTACAGCCAGCAGGTCTGTGTGCATCTTTCTCTGTCCTGCTTACAAAGGGAGCTCCTCATAGGCATCATGTATATTTAAGAAGTTACAGAAATAATATTTAGCCCAGGAAGGATCTCCCTAGAGCTCATTGCTGTGACTCTTACAGACGTATTCACATTTGTTAACTACTGTTATAAAGGAACCCTGTTGGTGTAGTGGTTACTCACTGGGCTACGATCCATAAGGTCAGCAGTTCAAAACTACCAGCCAGGGAGAAAGATGGGGCTTTCTACCCCATAAACAGTTACAGTCTTAGAAACTTACAGGGACAGTTCTACCCTATCCTATAGAGTCACCATGAGTCAGCATCGTCTTGATAGCAGTGAAGTTGGGTTTAGGTTGGGTTATATTAACTAAATTGATTGAACTGCTAACAGAGAGATCAGTTCCAAGGACGAATGCGCAGGCCACTTCTTGATGAGACTGACAGCCTTGGAGGCCCTAGGGAGCAGTTCCGCCCTTATGTGAAAGCCATGAGTTGAAATGGACTCACTCACTGTGAGTTTGCTTTGAATTATGTACAACAAAAATGAGCCTAAGCTGCCACAGTGTCTTGCTCCATTTCTTGGTTTTGTTTTTATTTCCCTGTGTATGCATGGAGGTTTTTCTCGATGAACAAAGGAAGCTCTTCTCTCTGCTTAACCCGCTGTCATTCAAAGCCGCATTCCGTGGTGGAGGGAGCAGCGTGTATTCCGTCAGCACCTGGTTTGTGGAGAGCTAGGTTGTTCTCTTGGGAACTGTGCTGCCAAGGGCTTCCTTGCTGCCGCTCTGCTCCTGTGTGTATTTGGATAAAATAGTTCCTGGAAGAGGGGAAATTGGTCAAAAGGTACAAACAGCTCACTTTTTAATAGGTGCAACATTGCCTCATTGTCTCAAATATGTTGAGCCTGTTTACACTCTAACTGAAAGCTTCGGACCTTGGTAAATGATTGACAGGGCTTGTTCACGGTTTGATCTCATGGGGCTAAGGGAGTCCTCTGCACCTCACTGAGGAGGGCTGACTGTAAGGTGATTAGAAGTCGCCTTTATTCCTTTCACCCATGTTGCAGAGCACGTCCTATGTAGCAAACCTAGTGTTTATGAAGCGTTAGCATGCCAAGAAGAGAGATACGGGTCTATAGAACTGGGCCGGAGGCCAGGGAAGCGTTGGTTCCCTGAGAAAGTACCACGCATTAGAGCCCAAAAGCCACTGTGAGTTACTAAGTCAAAGGGCAGTTGGGGGTGTTGGCCGTGCCCAGAGAACACCCCAAGCTTTGGCTTAGTAACTCAGACTCCCATATAGAACAAAGAACAGCGGAGAAAATCAAAGACTCGAGGAAACAATTATTCCAAAGGACTAATGGACCACACAAACCCCAGAAGCGCACTGAATAGGAGGCCCTGCCTAGAGTAGGAGGAAAATGTCGACCCCCAAAAAGAATGTGCGTAGATTTGTAGCACAGCTTAACCAAGGAGAGCAAGTAACTGGAGCAGCCCGAATGCACTTTCATCAGAAGGGACCCATCAGGAGGAGTGGCGGTGCTGAAGCCCCGGCTGAGCTAAGGCCCATTTATTCAGTCGCCCTGTGTCCTGGCATGTCAGCCTTCCCCCTTGCCTCAACCACAAAGGCGGTAAGTAGAGTCCAGACAAGGAACACAGCTTCAACCGCCATCTGTTCAGCATTCTCCTCTCAGAGGAAGAGAACAGGCAACTATACCGCATCCTGAACGCTCACCCTGTGTGCCGACGGACGCTGTGGATAGATGGCTTCGTTTGATCTGTAGAGAAACTCTGGCCCGGGGAAGGTCCCTGCTTGCCCAGAGCCACCGCAGGCAAGGGGTAGGACCTGACAACAGATGGTCACGTGGGAGGGACGGGTTGGCTCTAGGGGAGGAGAGAGAAGGAAGAGCCCGGAAGCTAGCCAACTTCAGGGCAGGCGCCGTCAGGACCCGGCTGGCCTGAGTGTCCATCCAGACTCACTGCTTCCAAGCACGTGACATCTGACTTAGCCCCTGGAGCTTCAGCCCCCACACCTGTGAGCGGGCAGTTGTAGCAGTGACTGTGCCGTGATGTGAGAATTCAAAATCAGGTACAGAACGTGCTTGACATAGAGCAGATGCTTAAGGAGTCAGGACAGTTGTCATTTTTATCTTAGTAGTAGGAGGGCACCCACGGCCTGCTTTGTCTGGATTGTGCACAGAAGGTACATGATGCCTTCGCTCGGGAAGTCTGCCTGCAGGGTCCCGCTTCAGCCTCATTGAACCCCTCACGGTTTATGTGGACATTTCACATGCCTTTCGTATGTGTTTCCCGTGTTGTACATCATTGTCTTTTTTTGATCTTATTGTGATTGAACATTTACAGAGCAGATTGGTTTTCCATCCAACAATCCATACACGTTTGGTTTCATAACCCTGATTGCCATGTTTTGCCCGTGGTTTTATAACCACAGCAGTTGGGCACAGAGAAGGGGCCTGTTCCAAGCCACATGATCAGGGCTCAAAGGTACAGGTGTTCCTTTTGCCGGACTGAAAGCTCAGGGTTTGCTCTTAGCCTTGAGGCTCTAGTCCTGGGTTTGCGATGGATCACTGGGCCGGTGGGTACAGTCCAAGCTGTCACCAGAGTTGGACAGAAGCAGGGCCACCTGACCCAGGTCGAGATGTTGGAGTGCTTAGGTGTATTTGTCCACATGACATGGAACTCTGTACCTTCTCCCCACTGCGCAGGGCCAGGTGGGGCTGACTTCTCCCCGGTGCAAGTGGCAGTGGCCTCCACATTGCCCCAGCACTGAACCATGCCCTCCGCCACCAACTCCTGGTGTGTCTCCTCTGACACGCCCTTAGTGCTTCTCACAGCCCTTCGCTGAGGAGCAGCGGCTGGGTGACTGATGGTCTCCTCGGGGAGGGCTCCAAGCAGCTCGAGGCTGGTGGAGAGCCGAGCTGGATGCATCTCTAGGCCGCACTTCAAACCTCTCAGTACTGTTTGGGAGCAGGTAGCAAAAGAGACCTAGGTTTCACCTTTTTATGATGGTGAAAGAGGCGTGGCGAAGGTCCCACAGCTAACTGACTTCTTTCTCTCTGACACTTCATTTGGCTGCTGCAAGGAGTGGCTAACAGCTGGCCCTGAGGAATACCACTAAGTAGATTAGTGTTGCGTGGCCTGACCAAGAGTCTGTCCTGGGGATTCAGGCCTGGCTGGCGTGTGTGAAGCGTTGGATGGATGTTGTGGGCACTGCATTGCTGGCTGGCATGAACGGGGTGATAGGGCTGACGATGACAGTCAGTCAGGATGAACCCAGGAACCTGCATCTCAGTTCAGGACACCAAGTGCACAAGTTCTTCCCTAGAGGACTGGGCTCAGGAGCCACCGGGGAGAAAGCTGCAGAAAGGTCCCAGGATGTCTGGAATTGATGTGTGCGCCAGCAGTGCAGTGGGTTGTCATCAGGCCTAGAATAAAGCAGGTGGGAGACCCCGGGCCCCTCCCTGCTGCAGGGCTGGGGAAATGCCATGAAAGAGTTGGTTGTGATGCCCCAGGGTGTCCTGGGCCTGGAGAAGTGGAGAGAGCCACCACTGCCATCAAATGGCTCCTATCGGGCTTTCAGGACTAAATCCTCACGGGAGCAGACAGCCTCCTCCTTCTCCTTCCTCAGAGTGGCTGCTGGGTCAGAACTGCTGACCTTGCAGTTAGTTCCTCACAAGTTAGGTAACCCATTGCTGTCAAGCTAATTCCAACTCTGCCCTGAGTAGATTTCCCAGGCTGCATAATTCTTTATGGGAGCAGACAGCTCCATCTTTCTCCCGAGTAGTAGCTGGCAACTTTGAACTATACATCTTGCAGGGTTTCTCACGGGGTAGATAGCCGTCTTCAAATATTCAAGGAAGACAAAATCACCGGCCTGGGGTGGGGCCTGCATGTCTCAGGTTGGGGGCCATGGTCCTGTGCTAAGGAGAGGGAGCTCCCGAGGGCAAACCCCACCTGAAGAGTAGATGGTGTAGAGTTTAGCGGAACAAGAGAGAGAATATTTTGAAATGATTCAGAAATGAACCAGGTGGTCATGTTGGGCATGGACTCCTGCCAGGACAGGGTTGCCCAGACCAAAGAAGGTACATGCTCTTCGACCGAGAAAGTGACTGTGGGCATTGAAGTTGCTCGGACTTCTGAAAACCCTCTTCCATCCTTTCCCATCTGTGGGGCTGAGCTGTCCCATTCCTCAGACACTCCCCCTGCCTCTCAAGTGCTCGCTAGCCACAGGTGGCCAGTGGCTCCCATGTCAGGTGGGGCAGAGCTAGAGCCCACAGGCCACCATCCCCACATCCATCCCCTTGGACAGTGCTGGCTGAGCAGACATTTCCACACCATCAGGCAGCATCCTGAGGAATGAGGAAGACTGAAGTTCACCTCCGTTTTATCTTTGGGGACCTGAGGGTTTGGGGTGGTTAAATGACTTGCCCGGGGCCATAGGAGGCAGCCTGGGGTCTGGTTCCAGGTGCCACAGTGTGGCCAGTCTGCCTCTGTGGGCCTCAGTTTCCTCACTTGGAAAATAGGACCACCATGGGCGTGAACTCTGGGTAGCTGAGGATGGACTGGCTCCTTGTACGGTGCAGGTACAGGGAATGAATGTGTCCCCCGCCCACTGTGTACTGTGCCAGCTGGTTACTTTGATCGTTTGCTCAGCTGTTGCCTTGCTGGAAGTGTGGAGGGTTGTTTTTTTGTTACTGTTTTTGCCCACTGGGGCAGACACAGGAGCTATTGTGACACTCCTTTAAAACGTAGAAGGAAGCAGACCTAGAGCCAGCGGTGGAATTCAGTCAGTTCACACTAGTTTCACAGAACTGATACCTAGTTATTTGTTGAGTTTAGTGAGCCACTTGTTAAAATCTCCCTTGTAGTCAAGGTTCTTTCTCAGGTGGGTGGCTAGGCAGCCACCCAATGTGGGAATCACAAATGTATATTCCTTACTCATCTTTAATGTTCATCTGCGAAACAGCGTTATCCTAAGCACCTGTACCAGTATTCATACAGTGCTTAGATATTAAAAAATAGAGCTGTGCTTATAATATTGAGTGATTCATTTCATAAAAGTTGTTATCCTTTTGATGAATCGCTACATTTTTATTCCCTTGCATTTGCTACTTTAGTAAACAAACAACATAAAAAGAGAAAGTGCCAACCACCCAGGGGGATGGCACACTCATTCCTTTCAGCCTTGTGGTATGCCCCAGATTCCCCTGAGATATTGTGAATGAATTACGCAATTCCTGAACAGGTTCAAAATAGTGTCAGAACAATTGCTGTAAGTTCAACAGAAGTGGAAAGGGATTTTTCAAACATGAACATAACATGTCCAGAGAAGAGGATTTGCCTGTTTCTAATCTGCCAAACACAATGGCTTTTGTCTAATTGGCCTGCCTCTAAAGAAATGCGGTCCTATTCCTACAGTGAAAAGATGGTGTGCTGGGAATTTTGGGGGTGGGTGCATTTTTGTTAAACTACTGTCGTAATGACAGTGTGATGTTTTTGCTGACTGACGCAAATAAATCACACAGCTTATGCTCAGGTAAAAGCAGAGAGTAATGCAAGTAAGTGTGCTAAGTAGGAGGCAACCTAGGAATGCCTTAAATAACAGGTTTAGAGTTTTGCCAGGTGTTTAATATTTTTCATTAATATTTTAAAACACTTATAACATTGAGTTTTGTGTACCTCTTTTATTGTTCCTATTTAAGTATTAGCTGTATGAAATAACAAACTACCTTTTGGCGTACCATTTTTAATACTTAAAATGGTCAAGAGGGCATAATTTGAATCCCCTCACTGCTTAGCTTAGAGCAGTTGATGGCAGACAAGAAGAGCCGGCGTTGCATTGTGCAGACGCTGGAAAGGGTGTCTGTAAGCTATGCTGATATGTACAAAAGGCAAGTTGCAGAAGAACTTCTGCGGCTTCTCATTGGTGTGAAAGCCCAAGGGTGCACGTCTTTAAGAGTGCAGGTGACAGGAGTTGCCACCCCATCTTCAAGTTCTCCCTCACCCCTCACACCGTGCCATGAGGAAGTGGGTCCATGGTCACTCAGGTGGTGAATGGTGGGGCCAGACTTGGACTCGGGTCTCTGGAACGCCAACGCTGTGCGTCCGACTGTCCGCCGGAACAGCAGTGGGGGGTCTCATTTGAGGCTGAACTGTCGTGGGCTCTTCTCTCCCAGGCTCTGTTGAAAGACTCGTGGGGTGGGCTTGGAGCTGGTGGGCTGGAAGTCTGCAGTGGGGAGCTAATGCCCTGCTGCATGGTTGGTTAGCGGGCCGGGTAGGTAGACGTGCTGTTTCCACTGCTGCGTGGCCTGAACTGTGGTGGGAGTTGGATTTAGGTGTCCGGGTGACATAAAGAAGGGTGCCTGGGTAGTGGCTTACTGGTTGCCTCATCTGTTACCTAAGTCTGTGGCCCACTAGGCAGGGAGCGCATCTCTTCTTGTCCCTCTGTCATTTTTTGGATTCATTTATTCGCCTCTGGTCACAGTATATCCTGTGAAGGTTGTCACCTTAGATTTCAAATGAATTAAGATGGGTGCCGTGGTGACAGTCATCTCTTGCTGCACAAACCACCCAGAAATCAAAGGCTTAAGACAGTAAGACATCTGCCTCATAGTTGGGGTGGGTCAGGCATTTGAGGGCAGCTTGCCTGGGGGCTTGTATATTTCCAAATGGCCGACCAGATGGTGGCTGGACCTGCAGTTCTCTGAGGGCAGACCCTGGGGCTGGCACATTCACATGCCCAGGGAGGTGTGATGCTGGCTGTTGGCATGAGGCCTCACATGCTTCTCAGGGTGGGCCTGGGCCTCTTACCCAACACTCATTGCCATCAAGTCGATTCCAGCTCAGTGACCGTTTGCAGAATCTCCCAGACTAAATTAATCTTCACAGGCATCTCTCTCCTGTGGACCGATGGGTTAGCAGCCCAGGGTCTAACCCACAGCCCCATCGGGGCTACTGGGGCTCTTCCCAGGGATGCTTCAATGCCCTGCCAACATGGTGGCCGCAGCCCCCAGAGAAGTCAGAGAGAGAGCATGCATGTGAGTGACTTTGTCCTGAAAGTTGGCTAGATCACTTCCATCCCATTTTCCTTAGAAAACGTCAGTAAGTCTGCCATGTCTTCTACGAGCCATGGAGGAGGGGTGTGTTAATGAGCCACCATCTTCGGAAGGGAGAACCACAGGTCTTGCACCAGGGCTTCTTTGTCCATTCTGTCGTCTCATCAGCATATACAAGGGACTTCCAAAAGTTCGTGGAAACAAATCCATTTTCTTTCAATTCTGTGTTTCCACCAACGTTTCTACCTCCCCTGATGTTTATGTATAAATGAGATGCAGAGATGAGTAAGGCTCGATCTGAATGTGTTACATGGTGAGTGTCCTGGCACTGTATCAGAAGAGGAAAACGACGGCCGGAGCCCTAGAGTGGGACGCTCCGCAGAGGCCTGGTGGGCCCGAGCATCGGGTTATCGGCAGTATGTGGAGAGGGACATACGTTCTGAGTCCCGAGGCCGGCTGCCATCTTTATTCTTGCTTCTGTACCTGCTGGTCCAGAGACTGGGTTGCTGCTCAATGGGGATGCTGCTCCTGTTTTCTAAGAGGGAGGTTCCGTGTCTAGCAGGGACCCCATCCAGTTTTCCCTTTCTAGGTATCATTTCTGGTATACCCACATTTTACAAACTTTGGGTCTGTTTGGTTTTGCTTTGCGTTGTTGGCCATGACTAAACTGGGAAGAACCAGTTGGATGCGCTTTACAGCATCGTCACAACTGCCACCTGCCCTCGTCTTCCCTTCCCAGTAGCCTTGCATGTGACGGTGCACACAGACCACACCCCGCCCACTACCGTCAGTGGGTTGAGCTTTGTGATGACCCACAGGGCAGACTAGACGGTTCTTGAGGGTTGCCTGGGCTACAGACCCTTGTGAAGGCAGACTTCTGTTGGATAGAAACTGGTGGAACCCCAAATGGGTGTCCCTTAGTCACCCTCCAGGTCTGGAGATGAAGTCTTCCCATGGCGCAATTTCCCACCCAAGAATCTACAGATCAACTAAGGGAACAGCAACAGTGGAGCAGGATTTACCCGATGACAAAGTTCAGAAGGTTAAGAAGGAAGGAATGGCCACAGGGAAGCAGGAAGTGTGGGGTATTTCCAGCCATGACCCGAGACAAAGCACACAGGACTCATCTGCTCTGTAAACTTTGACACAATCCACAATAAAGCCTTTCCTTAAAAGGTGGGGCGTCTGGCATGTTCAGACCTCCGGCTTCAGTTACCAGTTCGTGTCCCATCAATCACTCCCCACTGCTAGACTGGGAGTTCACAGGGTAGAACTGCCGGTTTGGGTTTTCCGATGGTGAGCCTTTACGGCAGCAGACAGCCTCATCTTTTGCCCACAGAGTGGCCGGTTTGAGGTTAGCAGCCCAGCTTGGAACCTGCTACAATGTTCCAGGAGGGCTGTTGTCCTCTGAAGCTACAAGGATAGAGGACATTAATAAACCTACGAAGTAGAACCTGTCTTTGATCCCAGGTGTTCTGACTGTAAGTCCCTTGTACTTGTCTCCTACCACAGGCCGTGTTCCTGGTGGAAATGGACCCTGTAGTCTCAGAATCGCTCTTGTCACGGAATAGCCCTTGACACTCCTAATTCCTTGCGTTTCCCACCACACTGAGCTTCCCGAGTGGCCTCCGAAGGACTCCGTTGACAGGTGCTGTTGTCTTTCTTCTTGCAGAAAGCCCTGGGTGTGCGGCAGTACCATGTGGCCTCAGTCCTGTGCCAACGGGCCAAGGTGGCCATGAGCCACTTTGAGCCCACCGAGTACATCCGCTATGACCTGCTGGAGAAGAACATTAACATCGTTCGCAAACGGTAAGGCCTGTCGGGGGGAGGCTGTGGTGACAGCTGAAGAGTGCTTCTGCGCCTGGCCCTTGGAGAGGCAGGAGCACAGGCAGCCATGGTGCTGGGTGGCTCTGGTGGTGACACAGCACGGTACTTCAGACACAAACGTTCCTGCTGAGGGAGGACAGTCCACATCGGTGATGAACTCTGGCCTCTCTGCCCAGAAGACTTGGGTCATCGAGAACAAAGTCTGGGGTGTGATGCTGTGCCCTGAGCCTCCAGGAGAGGCAGCTGAGCCTGGGCCAGCCCTGTGGGCTCGAGTCGTGGCCAGGGAAGCATTTGTATTTTCTCTTCACGTAGACACAGAGGAGAGAGCCAGGCCTGAGAGCTGGAGGTGGGCTGTGCTTAGATCCGGAGCATGTCACTTTCCCAGCAGTCCTAGTGGGGCTGACACTAATTAGAGTGACTGAGCCCTTGCTGCGGGGGGCGCCCTTCCTAAGCACCTCATCTTCTGGGAGACAGCCTGGGCTCCAGTGAAGGGCATGGACTGCGGAGCCACACACACACCCCCACCTCCCCGACCCTTGCCTCCAGCTCTGATGCTCACTAGCTCTGTGACCCGGGACAAGTGCCCTCACCTCTGCGGGCTCCATCGGTCTTCTCCTTCAGCTTGCCAGTCACAGTGGCTATGTCCAGATTGATTGGATGAGAGTTGAAAGCGATGTGAACAAAGCAAAAAGACAGAAGCGTGCAAATAAAGCAACACCTGAAAGCAATATCATTGAAGAAGCAACAGAGTTTATTAGCGAGAACATCGTGGTGTCCAGGGCATTGGTGGGAGGCTTTTTGCTAGGACCTGCATCATAAGGACGGGCCCCTTCTGACACCGTGATGGCAGCATGGCAAGAGCAGTGGGCGTAGCAGGTGTTGTCTCGGCAGCATCTGCCAGCAGATTCTCTGGCGCAAGGAGCAGCAGCAAGCTGGACAATACTGAGTTCACGACTTCTACTATTACCTGCTGTAAAATCCCCTGTGTCCTATGTCTGTAGTGGTATTCTTGAGCAAAACATGGTTAGCTTTCATTATTTAAAAGCATTTGCATCTAGTTCTAAACTAGCCTATAAAGTATTATCCATGCTTATAGATAGGAAGAGGGAAAACAATCTGTTTGTTGGACATAAGTTCAATAAATAAAATATTATTTTTAAAAGAAAGAAATTCAAATCTAAGGCCCAGTCTTACTGGGTGGACAGAGACTGAGATTAAGGCCCTGGGACACCCTTCAAACCTAGACCTGAACTTGCCCTGTGGCTTAACTTTCAGCCAAACAATAAAGAGCCTGACGTGAGATCCCCACACCTTGGAGTAGTCGGCCAAAAGCCGGGGAGGCAGGGCAGGACCTGGGGGCCTGGAAGTGGAAGAGGAAAGAGTACTGGTATTGAGAGGATTGTACTCAGAGTCACAAACGAGCTGCATATGAATTGTTGCTGGAAAACCAAGCTGCTCTGCACACTTGCACCCACATCTCAGTAACAAGGAAAAGCCCTGTGCCGCGTGACCGAGGTGCCGTGTGACCGAGGTGGGGAAGGGCGGATGCTGCAGCCTCTCTTCTCTCCTCGCAGACTGAACAGGCCTCTGACCCTGTCGGAGAAAATCGTGTATGGCCACCTGGACGACCCAGTCAACCAGGAGATTGAGAGGGGCAAGACGTACCTGCGGCTGCGGCCGGACCGTGTGGCCATGCAGGACGCCACGGCCCAGATGGCCATGCTGCAATTCATCAGCAGTGGGCTGCCCAAGGTGGCCGTGCCGTCCACCATCCACTGTGACCACCTGATTGAGGCCCAGCTCGGGGGTGACAAAGACCTGCGCCGAGCCAAGGTGAGCTGGAGAGAGGGATGAGACTGGGAAGGGAGGCAAGGTCTATGCAAGAGTGTCCCAGGCACTATTTAAAAGTGACTTTTTTCTTTTCTAATTGTCCACGAGCCATTGCTCATTGAGAAAATGTTAGGAAATAAAGCCAGTCTTCATCTTACTACACTGGAGCCGCTCCTGTAATAGTAGAAAACTAAGGCCCACGCTCTGAGGGCCGGAAGGTCTGTCTCTGCCTGGAGCCCCACTTCTGGTGCGCCTGCCCGCCCTGGTCTGCCCGCTCCAGGCCCTGTGAGAGGCCACTGTTTGTGAAGTCCGGCACCACCTCTGGTGTTCCACACCTCATGGGTATGAGTAGGCTCAGCCCTAGGCTGGATGCCCCTTTAGTGCCCTCTTGCTAATTGAGCTGCTTGGGGGCTTTTGGGGTTGCTTGGCTAGATAGAAGGGACCAGAGGGCTGTGGAGGTGTTTTCCCAGAATTGCTCCTCTCCTCCCCCCAGTGAAACCAACCCCCCACTTCTATCCCAGTCTCTGTACTGCCTTTGTGTGTGCAAAGTCTTGGCAGCAACTGGCGCCTAGCAGCCCCCTTCTCCTCCCTCCACCCCTGCTGCGGGAGCCTTTGCCCCCACAAGGGGGGATGTTGGCAGGAGCTAAATGCTGGCAGCGTCCCAGCTTGGCCTAGCTTGGAGCGGGGCCTGTAGTTGAGAGCGCTCTGGCCCCAGGGCCAGCTCTGCAGAGGCTCCCAGACCCCCGGGAATCGCTCAGGGTGATGTTCTTATTGGGGGGCCGTCTCCTGTGCAGCTCTTTCCTGCTCGGTAGAGAGCACGCTCCCTGCTGGCTGCACTTGCTGTAGCAATGTTGGCTGTGGCAAGGTTACAGGGCCCCGTGTGGTACTGGGCCCTGAGTGTGATTAGGAGCCTGGGGATCCCTTCCACCATGGGGACCAGGTGCCCACAGCAGGGCCACCACCTCTCTGGACTTGGCCTTGCTTTACGGGTCAGAACTGACCTTTAGTCTCTTCCTTCTAGAAGTGAGATTCCTTCTCATTTTTTTTTTCCTCCAACAAATAGTGGCCACTCCATGTGACCAGGCCCAAGTGCTGGGGTTGGTTTATTGTCAGTAAGACAGGTCGCTGTCCCCATGGGTCTCATAGGGTCTAGGGCAATGGTTCTTCACCTTCCTGATGCAGCGACCCTTTCATACAGTTCCTTTCTGTGGTGGTGACCCCAACTATAAAATTATGTTCGTTGCTACTTCATCACTGTAATTTTGCTACTGTTACGAATTGGGCAACCCCTGTGAAAGAGTCATTCTGCCCCCAAAGGGGTCGTGACCTACAGGTTGAGAACTGCGGGTCGGATACTGCATACCCAGTGGGTCGACAAAAGTGTGGCGTGTGCTGGGCAGGGACGTGCTAGGCAAATTATAAAGTGTGCACAGAGGCCTCCAGGTGGGAAGAGACTGGATGTAGTCATGGGGCTGACAGACTTGGGGCCGGCACACACCGTATATAAGGGGGGCTGGGTTGAGGCAGCTGAGAATGGAGCTTAAATACGGGCTGTGGGTGCTTCAGAAACAGAGAGGGGCTTCAGTCAGGGAGGGATTGAGGTCAGATTTACACGCATCTGTAAAGGGACCCCCACTCAGGGGCCCCGAGAGCCGGGGGGAGCTCCAGGCTGTGCCTACCACACAGCCCGTCACAGACACGTGTACATGTGCCTCCTACCATCAGTCCAATTGCATAGGTGGCTGGCTTGTTAAAAGGCAGCACATTAATTATTGATTAGAAAGAGTCTGCCCTTTGTCTGCCGGTCCTCTTTGCCTACACGTCTCACTTTCCTCATGTGAATAGAGGGGCCTGGCTGAGTAACCAGCTTGGCCCCTCCTGCCTCCTCCTGCCAGACCTGGGGGTCCTGCAGGGCTGGGCGAGCTCGCAGTGAGTTGGGAGTTGAAGGGCTGACTGGCTGTGTTGGGGCGCAGGCAGTGTATCCCTTCTCAGGCCTGGTCCTGGCAAGTTTCTTTCCTCGTGTTTCCCCTGGGCTGTGTGCAGTCTGCACCGTCCCCTCCCCCGTTACTGGGGTCGCACTCATCCAGAGACATGTCAGGTCTGGTGGAGAAGCCCCGTGCAGTGTGTCCTGTGGAGAGGCTGCTGGAAGCAGCGGGGCACCAGGCAGCCCTTCACTGTTAACAGTCTGCAGCCCCTTCTGGGCACTGGACCTGGAGCCTTCTCTGATGCCGTTTCCTTTCCTCCACCCCACGAGGGGGAGGTCCTATTTCACCTTAGCATGCAGCCGCATAGACCTGGTAGTCTCTTCCGGAACATCCGCAGTTATTAAGGCCCAGGCCTCCGGGGCTCTGCTTCCCCCAATACCACACCCCAGCCACACCAGCCACAGGATGGGTCCTCCTCCCCTGCCGGCCCGCTCTGAACGATGTGACTGCCGGAAGTACCCTTTGAGGTGACCCAGCACATACCTTCCACAGCCCCGTAGGAACAAGATTCAGGGCCCCAGCAGGGAGAGCACTTCCTCCACCAGGTGTCCTAGCACTGGACCCCTCTGCCCTCTTGTCCTCCCCTCCCACCAGAGGAGACTTTGGGGACTTATTTTTAGAAGTTCTTCAGGAGCAGGCCCTCCTTCCTGCCAGCACTTGAGGGTCATAGGGGAGGTGGCAGTGTGGGGGGAGGAGGGCCTGAGCAATGGTCACCCCAGATGTGAACCGGTTACTAATACTGTCATTATGGATTTGTCTCATAGGACATAAACCAGGAAGTGTATAATTTCTTGGCAACTGCAGGTGCCAAGTACGGCGTGGGCTTCTGGCGGCCTGGCTCAGGAATCATCCACCAGGTAAAGCAGGGCTCAGCCTCTTCTCTGGGGGAGTGGGGAGGCCTCTCAGGCAGACCCAGCTTCCTCCCCCTTTGTCTTTTCAGTGGCGGTGGAAGTACACATAACAAACGTTCCACCGGTACACTCCAACGGCGTGGATGACACCCTCCACATCACGCCACCAAACTGCTTCCTTTTCCCAAATCCTGCCACCACTATTAGCATACACTCCATGTCCCCTCAGCACACTGCTCCCATGCCCTCGGGAGCTCAGAGCTACCTTCGCTTACACGTGGGACCACACGCCGTTTGCATTATGCCTGCCTGCTTCCAAGGTTCTTCCTCATCCGCGTTGGGGCGTGCACAGGCAGCACTGCTGTGCGGAAAACCTTGGTCTCTGTGAGGCTGTCAGTACGCACGCTGTGTTCTCTCTTCAGCCTCCCTCTGATTGCTCTGCCCAGGCAGCCCGCCTTGTAAGGTTGGCAGGTTTCCTCTGTTCTTTCTAACCAGGTCACCAGACTGTTTACCTGCATACCGTAGCATTTTATCGTTTGTTCTTTTTGTTTTTTTCCCTAAACGTTGTCTGGTTCCATTAGTGGTCTGCAGCTTGCCTTTTGAGTTTTATCTTTGGCAAACAGACTCTCTTTTGGAGAGCAGTTTTTGGTTAACAGAGTTCCCATGGATGCCCACCCCACCACCCTTGGCATCTCTTATGAGCCCCTGCCTTCCCTTGGCAAGGCCCCCGGACATAAGCCAGTTCCACCCTCACATCAGCGTCCACTCTGCCCTGTGCGTTTTGAGGAGTGCGGCCCCTCATCTCTCCACCATCACAGATTGTACCAATGCCCGGTCTCCCCTGCCCATCACCGTCCCCGCACCCAAGCCACCAGGGACCCAGGCCCCTGTGAACTGCTTTGTTTCTGGAGTCTGCCCAGAAGGTGGGGCGCCTTTCCCCGGGGCTGCTCCTCAGCCTGCCTCCTTCGTTCCAGTAGCAGCCACAGCTAGCGTCTGAGCAATGAGTACGTACTATTCTGAGCACCTCACACTCAGCTCCCGTGAGCTGGGTCCTCCTGGGCCAGGGCAGGCGGCACCCCATGCTCCTGGGGCACACTAGGAAGGGCCTTGGCATCTTGGGAGCGCTTATTTCCAGGTCTCCCCAAGGATCAACTTGCTCCTGAAAGTGGAAGTGTTTCTCGGGGAAAGGTCCTTAGCTCCACTGGGCCCACTGCATGCTGGGCAGGCAAGCAGGGGTCTCATCTTTGTGACCAGGTATGAAACCCACCTTTGCTCCTTCCCAGGGACCCCTCCACTTCACTACACCCCAGGCCTGGCTTTTGACCTAAGCCCCGCTATGACCTGAGCCCCTTGCTCCCAGGCTGCCCACTCAAAGGGGAGCCAAGGGGATCACTTGCCTGCCCTTTCAGACCTGTGTCTTTGCCAGGGGGGCTGCCTATGGTGGCAGGACCCAGTGCTGCCGGGGGCCAGCAAGCCCCTATGCAGCAGGGTGAGACCACCAGGACCAGCCTGGCCCCAAAGCTTCCCAACTTGGTGTTCCCCGGTCTACCTCAATACAAGTGACAGCCCAGCCACCAGCTTGGCAACAGCCTGATCTCGGCATTCCTTTCAACAAAACCCCTGGCTGCACTTTCCTCGGACCTCCCAGTTGGGGGGGGGGGGGGCGGGGAAGGGAGGTAGAGGGACTTTTTCCTCCATGTCCAAACCAGACCCCCCACCCCACTTTCCCCACCTTGGGTTTCCTGTCGCTGCCAGGTCAGACAGTTCCCTCTCGGCTCCCCTCTGTGAGGACCCCGCTCCTGTGTGAGTTCCTTCACGGGATAAACCAGGCAGGCTGTGAGAACAGGACCCAGGGCTTAGTGCTCCCTCGCTGGCTGTGGTTGGAACAGGGAACTAACTCGGTGTGGCGTGTGGAGGGCAACAATTAAATTGCGTTTTGTGTTAGACGTGAACCCCAGCCTAAAGTGCACTCACCTTCACCTGCCTGGCCACACGGAGCCAAGTGGAGGCTGAGTCAGGCCTGTGTTCACCCTCCTTCCTGCCCGGCACGCCAAGTGCCATGCCACATTTGGTGTGCCTGCTTCAGGGCTCAGACCCTTTGACCTTGAGGAGCTTTTGAGGTTAGCTAGCTTTAAAAGTCCTGGCATGGGGCTGAAGCTAGGGCGGGCTGGGAGTGATGCCGCTTGGCAGCATTAATCATTGTTTAGGGGTTCCTCTTGGTTGGCCTGATCTTAGCAGCTGGATACTCCTAGGGAAGAGCCAGGTCTTCCACCTTTCTGCACCCCTCGAGCGAGTCTCCAGAGCCTCCTCCTCCTCACATGCCCTAGGCACTTCCCAGAGCAGGTCGAATCTGTGCAGTGGGAAGAGCATGGGCTTCGTTGCTTGTCTGACCTGGGCACCCTGGACGAAGTCGCTCCATCCAGCAGTAGGTGCCCCACACTCCTTAGAACTCTCCCCAGGTGAGAAACCAGACTGGCACACTCCAGACCCTACACAGGCCACCACACACGGCATGCCTGCTGTGTCACAGGCACATCCTGCCCTGGTTCATCAGCACCCAGCACAGTCCTAGCCAAGGACTCCATGTCCTTCCTGAGCCACAGCCAGGAGCCAAACTCCGGGAGGCCTGCAGGCCCGTCTGCCCAGCGGAGGACGTCAGAGTGCTGCATCCCCACGCCCAGGTCCCTCCTGGAGCTGCCCCACAGCAAGGGGGCAATGGCTGGGGACCCTGTGTTGGGGGGGCCAGACAGCTTTGCAGAACCCCTTGGAGCAGCAGTCCTCAACCTTCCTCAAGCTGCGGCTCTTTCATACAGTCCATGTTGTGGTGACCACCCAACCATAAAATTATGTTCGTTGCTACTTCATCACTGTCATTTTGCTGTTAGAGATTGGGCAACCCCTGTGAACGGGTGGTTTGACCCCCAAAGGGGTTGAGACCCACAGGTTGGGAAGCGCTGCTTTGAGGCTCTGCCTCTGTTCTCTGTTGAAGACTTCTCACCTTAGGGTCTTGGGGTTTGTTTGTTTTCAGATCATTCTGGAAAACTACGCATACCCTGGGGTTCTTCTGATCGGCACTGACTCCCACACCCCCAATGGAGGGGGTCTTGGGGGTATCTGCATTGGGGTTGGGGGTGCTGATGCAGTGGACGTCATGGCTGGGATCCCATGGGAGCTGAAGTGCCCCAAGGTGAGGCTGGAAGGACCCTGAGACCCAGAAGGGCTGGGTACTACAACAGACGGGGGCCTTGGGGAGGGAGAGGGGCCTTCGGGTGGGCATCAGATTGGTGCCTTGTGTCCGTCGCTGGCCATGACCATAATGGTGGCCTCCTCCTTCCTAGGTGATTGGTGTGAAGCTGACCGGCTCACTCTCTGGCTGGAGCTCCCCCAAAGATGTGATCCTGAAGGTGGCAGGCATCCTCACCGTGAAGGGGGGCACAGGTGCCATCGTCGAGTACCATGGGCCCGGCGTCGACTCCATCTCCTGCACTGGTGAGGAGGGGCAGGGGCCAGGAAATCCATCACAGACTCGGGAGAGGGCAGACTGGAGAGAGACCGTCCAGGCCCCCACCTTGGATCAGAAGGCTGAGCACCCTGTCTCCCTGGGGCTGCCGGGGCTGGGCCCAGCCATGGCCCTGGGTGATCCGAAAGGAGACTCCTAGGAAGGATGGCCTGCACTGTCGGGTGACTGTCACTCTACCCGGCTACCACACTGAGGGGCACATTGGCTCTGGTTCCCTGGGTCTCCCCTCCCAGCTGCTCAGCCAGCCCCCTCTGCGTCCCTGCAGGCATGGCGACAATCTGCAACATGGGCGCGGAAATCGGAGCCACCACCTCCGTGTTCCCTTACAACCACAGAATGAAGAAGTACCTGAGCAAGACGGGCCGGGCAGGTGAGCCAGCAGGGCCAGTGGACGGGCTGTGGGGGTCAGAACAGTCGTATTCCGTGCCCCTCTGCTGGCAACCTGAGTGGATCCTGTTCCCCTCTCCTGGCGTTTGAGGCTCTGAGCAGCCCCTTCGGTGTGTGGAACATTCTGTGTGTGTGTTTTGTGGTTGGAAGTGTCTTGCTTTAGGACTGAAACTGGGGGGTGGACCTGGGAAGACAGCTGGATAGACAGTCTTCTCGTCCAGGCCCCTGGTGCCCCCTACAGGAAGCATCTGAAATCACCTAGAGCAGGTGCTGTTTAGCATTCTAGCCATAGCTGGGGACAAAGACAACAACCGATTTCCCGGCCTCCCCACCCTCCTGGGGAGGTTCTAGCTCCGCTCTTTTGAGGTTGGGAGCAGGAAGCTGACCTTTGGGGGCAGGTGCAGAGGCCCAGCCAGGCAGAGCTTGTCAGAGTACCTATGAGCATGTGGCTTCCTGTCTGGAGGGCCCTTCCCCACCCTTTCTGACTTCTTCAAATTTAGCTCTAAATTTAGCACCTTCCCCTGCTTTGTCTCCTCTGGCCTCCACGGTCCCTGTCTCTTCTTGGGGGCCAGGACTGTGTCCTATTGCAATTTTGTTCTTTCGTGTGCCCTGTCAGTGCCCAGAACCTGGCATCCAGCAGGTGCTAGGTGACAGACGGATGGCCTAAGACCACTTCTTGTTCTATGCACTGCAGCCCCTTCCCCTGTTGGTTTCAGACATTGCCAGTATTGCCGACGAATTCAAGGAAAACCTGGTGCCTGACCCCGGCTGCCATTATGACCAGCTGGTGGAAATTAACCTCAATGAGGTGAGGAAGGGAATCAGGTGGAAGGACTTTCTGAGGGTGGGGGGAGCTCAGGTCCCACCTGGGGGCTCTATCACGGCTGCTGTCTGTCAGCCCTCGGAGGATCAGGGTGGGTCCCTGGCTGCATAGCCAGCAGGTCTTGGGGCCCTGGTGCCCGTGCCCTGAAAACTGCTGCGGGTGGAGATGAGCTGGGCTGGCCAGGACCCTGGAGGGTTTTTGTTGGTGTCAGGTGTGGCGGTGGAAGACAGAGGGGAGGCAGCTGCAGAGCAGATGCAGCAGAGCTACAGGGATGCAAAGGCCGCCCGGACAGGAGGGAGTGGGCTCCTCTAGGCCACTGCCTCAGCGTCACTGAGCTCCAGCTCCCTCACAAGAGTGGAGGTGTTCCCAAGTTACTGGCTGGGGGTATACTGGTGCCGACGCCTAACTGTGCAGTGTCAGCTGAGGGCTCGGAAGGGCTTCCATGAGGACCTGGTCTCTCGGCCTTTGGAAGGGGGGCAGGCAGAGAGATGGACGCCCCCCACACACACACCACACTCCATGTCCCCCTCCCAACACTCTGTGTCCTTGTATCCTCAGCTGAAGCCACACATCAATGGACCCTTCACGCCCGACCTGGCCCACCCTGTGGCCGATGTGGGTAAAGTGGCCGAGAAGGAAGGGTGGCCCCTGGACATCCGAGTGGGTGAGCACCTCCCCCAACTCCCCATCCGCCTGGGTCCCTCTGGTGTAGAGGAAGCCGGCACCTGGGTCTCCTGTGTGGCTCTGTAGTGAGGACTTTTTCATGGTATTAAAAATGTGTGTTCATTTAGAGCCGTGGTTCTCAACCTGCCTAATGCCGCAGCCCTTTCGTACAGTTCCTCATGTGGCGGTGACCCCCCAACCGTAACATTATCTTCATTGCTTTCATCACTGTTATTTTGCTACTAAGATGAACCAGGCGACCCCCATGAAAGGGTTGTTTGACCCCCAAAGGGTCGAGACCCACAGGTTGATTACCGCTGCTTTAGAGCATGCCAGCAAGCAGGATTTCAGGTGGTGGTGGTGTCAGGAGGCATTGGATTGCTAAACTCAAGGTGGATAGTGCAAACCTACCAGCCATTCCCTAGGAGGACGCTGAGGCTGCCTGCTCACATGAAGACTCAGAAGGGCGCAGCATCTAAGCCCGGGTCAGGTCGGGATCCGCTCCGTGGCAGCGAGTGGGTTCATCTGGACTCCTAGAGCTGCGGTGGCACACCTGCGGGGCTGCTAGCAAGAGCGGGATGTCCACACGAGGTCACCGGGCAGTGTGGAGTCCTGGGGTTCGGACACACCATTCTGGCCAAGGTGCTTTTGGAAACATCGTTGGAGCTCACGTGTTTGCACCAACCAGAACTGGGCGTCCTTGCTTCCACCTTCACCAATGCTGGTCATACCTGAAGGTATTGAGGAAGTCCCTGGACTCTGGTGGGCAGACAGTAGAAGGCTGCAGGAAGACCAGGGAGGCCTGGGGAATGCTATCAAGGACTGTGCCTCTCAGCAGAAAAGCGGGCAAGGGCAAAACGAGAGCCCAGGGAAGACCGACCACGATGTCATCAGGCTTTGGGAACATCCCGGCAGTCACTCTGCTCAGTCTCAGCAAACCGAACGTTCTGAACCTCGCTCCTGGTGGACTGAAGCTTTCTGCGGGCGGGGTGGAGAGTCTTGAAAAGCCCCGAGAGCCAAAGCTCCCCGCCCAGCACCACACAAGCCATCACAGAGAGCTGAAGAAGCACCACTGAGAAAGCTGCTGGAGCTCAGTCCGTCTGCAAACAAGCTAGCGCCCGGGATCCCAGGCTCGGGGCAGCATTAGAGGCCAAGGAGAAGGCAGTTCCCAGCAAACAGCGTGTGGTGGGGAAGGAGGCAGGCTGCTCCCAGCCAGACACCAGCCACTAAGAAGCAGCTGGCAGAAAGGAAACCTGCTGCATAAAGTCCCATCATGTCCCGTTGAGGTTGTCATTTTGGACAGCTTATTTTGACTAAAGACCTGATTGAAGCGGTTAAAAAAAAACCCTTGGGATTGAGCAGAGACTGTCTTGATACTGGTGGACAGTATAATACTGTTTGTGGTTTATTGAATTTCCAAGTAACAAACTTTGGAAAAATAACTCCCCACATAAATAAGGAAATAGCCCCTGGCCCCAGTCATGAAACAGTAAGTACCAGGGCATGCTCTAAGGTGTAGAGGTGCTGTTGGCGTCACGTTTGATCATTCTCTTCCCACTAACGGCTGTCCACGGGTGCTGGTTTTGGTGGCTGCCGGCTTTTCTGTTAGAAACCACTCTGGCCCACCAACCACAGCAGGTGGCTTCCTAGAACCAGGTCTTTGGGTCATGCGAGGTTAGGTGAAGGCCTCCCTCTGACCTGCCACCCACAATGCCCCAGGTCTTATCGGCAGCTGCACCAACTCCAGCTACGAGGACATGGGGCGCTCAGCAGCTGTGGCCAAGCAGGCGCTGGCTCACGGGCTCAAGTGCAAGTCCCAGTTCACCATCACTCCAGGCTCTGAGCAGATCCGGGCCACCATTGAGCGGGATGGCTACGTGAGTGCCCTATGCGCCTGTCCCCCACACACCCCTCCCCTGCCTGGGTTCATCAACTTCTGGGCAGGGCCCGCGGCTACTCTGGACTCTGGTGCAGCTGTCTCTCAGGCTCCTGAACCCCCATCCCTGCCCCTTTCCCCGCAGGCACAGACCCTGAGAGATGTGGGCGGTATCGTCCTGGCCAACGCCTGTGGCCCCTGCATTGGTCAGTGGGACAGGTGAGGAGGGTGCCTCTTGGTGTTCTGAGTGGGAAGGAGAGGCTGCCGCTCAGGCCTCCCACGGCAGACAAGATCCCGTCTGAAGGGTGTCCTGGGCAGAACCTGAGGGCTGGGCTCAAGGGCCACGTGCTGTAGCCTGGACAGCCTGGGACGTGAACAGGCTGCTGAATGGAGGTTGCTTGGATCGGGTGAGGGGGTAAAGTGGGGGGCTACCTAGGCCAGGAAGCCTCAGCTAGGTGGGCTCACCCTTGGCGTAGCCTCAAACTTGCTTCTTTGGCCCCTGGGGGTCTCTGCGCCCTGAATCCCAGGAAGGGGCTGTTTCTTCCAGCCCTCCATCTCCCTCCACTCTCAGGAACCCGCCTGCCTGGCCTGAGGAGGGGACAGGTGACAAGTAGATGTCTCTTACCCTGTCCCCTCTGACTTGGCAGGAGAGACATCAAGAAGGGAGAGAAAAACACTATTGTTACCTCCTACAACCGGAACTTCACTGGCCGCAACGATGCCAACCCCGAGACCCACGCCTTTGTCACGTCCCCGGAGGTGAGGCTCCACTCAGCCAGGCAGGTTTGGATGGCAGGAGACAGGCACAGGAGCTGAGGTGCCTGAGCACCCAGAGCAAGGGGCTGTCCCAGGCAGGAGATTATAGAGCCCATTCAGAGCTGGGCCTTGTGATGACTGAGTGCCAGTGGGGCGAAGGCCACTCTCCATGTGAATTCCTAAGTGTGGGGTACTGAACGGCCCTGTCCCTTCACAGCACTGCTTGTCCAGGTGGGTTTGTTCCCATGCACTCAGTCCCATATCATGCCCCCCCATCTTTGCACCCCGGCCTGCTCCCCAGAGAGCCCAGGGGAAGGGCCCAGATCCCCTAGGGGTCTAAGAGCCAGGGCTTTAGAGCCGCCATTCCTGCAGCCTGTCCCTGAGGGGACTCTGGACTGTGCTGGGTGCAGACAGGAGTGGTGTGTGGGGCTGACTGCAAACTGGCCGCTTCATTTCAGATTGTCACAGCCATGGCCATTGCCGGCACGCTCAAGTTCAACCCAGAGACTGACTTCCTGACAGGCAAAGACGGGAAGAAGTTCAAGCTGGAGGCCCCGGACGCAGACGAGCTTCCCCGCACGGTAAGTAGGCCCTGCCAGGGGGCAGCTGGGAAGCCAAGGCCCTTCTCCCACCGTCTCGAGACCCAGCCTCCAGGCAGGGGGTGCGTGGCAGCAATGAGTGAGGCTAAAGCAACTCTGCTCACTTGGGAGGGAAAGGCTGATGATCGGGGTTGGGGTGAGCTGCTTCCTGAGGGGCCACCCACATGAAGGCCAAGGGTGAGCCTAGCACCCAACGTTCCTCTGTCCCCTGGGGCAGGAGTTTGACCCTGGTCAGGACACCTACCAGCACCCCCCCAAGGACAGCAGTGGACAGCGGGTGGACGTGAGCCCCACCAGCCAGCGCCTGCAGCTCCTGGAGCCTTTCGACAAGTGGGACGGCAAGGACCTGGAGGACCTGCAGATCCTCATCAAGGTCAGTCCAGGGCCACAGCCCCTGGGCCCTGTTGGCACAGATAGGGGCCCTCAGCCACCTGGCAGCAGCTGGTGAGAGCCACTTGGGGTGGGCAGCCGAGCACAGCTCAAGTGGGAGGACCGGTGTGACCAAGCACTGCAGACGCCAGGAGCCACCCAGGTGGGTGTGGCCTGTTTGGGCCTCTGGTGGCCAGAGGCCTTCAGCTCACTTGAATGTAGATTGAGCCAAGCCCTGATCTCTGTCCTCCTGCTCCTCTCTCCCAAGGTCAAAGGGAAGTGCACCACTGACCACATCTCGGCCGCAGGCCCCTGGCTCAAATTCCGAGGGCACCTGGATAACATCTCCAATAACCTACTCATTGGCGCTATCAACATTGAAAATGGCAAGGCCAACTCGGTGCGCAATGCCGTCACCCAGGAGTTTGGCCCCGTCCCAGACACAGCCCGCTACTACAAGGTGGGTCTGGAGGGCAGGCACCAGGGAAAACAGCCCTGGGAGGGGACCTCGCCTGGCCCCTGCTTACCCCCTCGAGACCACCAGTGAGCAGTTTCAGGAGGCATTTGTCCACAGACCCCACATGAGAGGAAAAGAGGCCACTCACCCTAGGGGAGGCACTGGGGCTGGGACTACCTCAAAAGCCCCAGTCTGTTGGGTTCTTTGTGACAAACAGAACCAGAGGTAAACCCAAGACCTGACCCAGTAAGGTTGATGGCCCTGGGTGCTCACCAGTCACTGCTGCTCGGTGCCAGGCCCACACTTGGCTCTGGTGCCTGCCTGTCTCTGCCTAGTACACACTGGGCCTCTGTCCCCCAAACATCACCCACTCAGCCTGCTTCTCTGGGCTCTCTGGGTGGCTACCCAGGACCATGTCTGATGGGGCACCTTGGCCACCTCGCCTTGGCCAGTAGGTAAGCCGAGTCCCTGCCCCTTAACCTGGGGCCTCACGGTGCCCCCTGCTCACTGGCAGAAACATGGCATCAGGTGGGTGGTGGTCGGAGACGAGAACTACGGTGAGGGCTCGAGCCGGGAGCACGCAGCGCTGGAGCCCCGCCACCTCGGGGGCCGGGCCATCATCACCAAGAGCTTCGCCAGGATCCACGGTGAGCCCACCCCACCCCACAGCAAATACCAGCCGGGGAGGCTCACCTGCCTCACAGGCCAGTCGCTCACCCTGCATGAGGCAAGGGGCTCTGCCCCTGACCGCAAGTGCCCTCTGGCTTCCAGAAACCAACCTGAAGAAACAGGGCCTGCTGCCCCTCACCTTTGTTGACCCTGCTGACTACAACAAGATCCACCCCGTAGACAAGCTGACCATCCAGGGCCTGAAGGACTTTGCTCCCGGGAAGGTCAGGGAAGAGGAGGGGACTGGAGGGTGGGCAGGGGAGATCACGTCCCCACTTCCGGGGTCCTCCTGAGGAGGCAGCCACCTTCTTCCTCTCCTCTCTCCCACCCTTCTGTGGGCTGGGAGCCAGGAGGGGCAACTGCTTACTCATGGAGGGCAGGGCTGCTCACTGGCTGGGCCTGGCATTTGGGAGTTGTGCCCAGCTGGGCCCTCTTGGCTCCTTTGGTGCCTCTGACCCCTCAAACCCACCTCCCTGCCTTGCAGCCCCTGATCTGCATCATCAAACACCCCAACGGGACCCAGGAGACCATCCTTCTGAACCACACGTTCAACGAGACCCAGATCGAGTGGTTCCGGGCCGGCAGTGCGCTCAACAGGATGAAGGAGCTGCAGCACTGAGGCTTGCCTGCTTGTCATCCATGCAAGTGCAGCCCGCGCTTCATCAGGACGAGCTGAGCCAGCCCGACCACGCGGCCAGACACTCCGCCCACCCCACCCCCTCAGTTGCGCAGTGACCATGGGGTTCTTAGACGGCCTGCCCTCCCAGTTCCAGCCGTTCTGGAGCGGGTCTGTGCACGCTATTTATTCTGATGACCTGCCTGAGGAAAGTGTTCTTGTGCCCGACCATTTCACTGGAGGCTGAAGAGGTCTAGAGAACCATTTGTTCTTAAAGAGAATAAGAGTCACACTTTAGTGGCTGTGATTGTGTTGGTCTGCGTGTCAGCGTGGGGTGCCCACTGCAGGGGATGCTGCAGTGGTGGGGGGGTGGAGCCTGGTGAGCAAGGCCTCTCGTAATGTCCTTCCCCACCCAGGGTTGCTAGACCCAGTGGTAGCCTCTCTTCCCCCAGTGCTACAGCCCAGCTCCTGCCTTTCCTGTGCACCAGGGTCACAGCCCTGTCCTACTTAGGCCTCTGGATGCCCAGGGGCGAGGAACATGTCTGTCCTTGACATGGTGGCCTGTGTTCTGTCCCTACTCACTAGTCCCGGGTGGGAGCACTGCACACAGCTGTTCTCTCCTGGTTGCTTGCCACCAAAGCCACACACAGTTACCAGGGGGGAAGGGACACAGAGTTGTGGCCAGAAGACAGCCAGTGGGCTCCCTGGGCCTGGGAGAAGAGGGTGAAGCAGCGGAGGGCTGAGCCAGGCCACTTGCTGAACAAACACTTCATTCCTGACAGTTGCTGAGGACACAGCTGGATCCAGGGTGTAGTGGGTCAAATGTGGTCACTGCCCCTTACCCAAGTGAGTCCACCTCGGCCTCCAGTCTTACAGGGCTGGTTCGGCTGTGGGAGGAGCTTGCCCACAGCAGGCAAACCTGTTCGCAGACATGAGCCACCCACAGCTTGCATGCCCAGAGGCTGCCCTGGCCAGATTTCACAGGTCAACCCAAACCCCGCCTGACACTGGCCATTGACAGACAAGGGTGGGCCTTCCCCACTGGCGTGGCGACTCTTTAATGTCTCTTCTGTCACAAAGTCCCATGTCCGGGAGCTCTGGAGGGGCACAGCTGAGGAGGGGCCCAGTTCTTCCTTGTGCCTCCACTGTGTATGACTTCCCACTGCATCGCTTCCAAGGGGCAGGGCCTGTGGTCGAGCCCCCAGCTAGTTGCTGGTCCACCAGGAAAGAAGGCCCAGTCCTGGCTCGCTGATGGACCCCTGGTAGGTAGAGGACAGAAGGACATCATCTACAGGGAGGGCAGAGCCAGTGAGGGAGGGGCAGTGGGTCTGGGGTGGCAACTGACTTGTACACAGCCTGCTCAGCCTGTCCCTGACTCCTGCCCAGGCAAGCAGGAAGTGCCACTGACTGGAGAAAGGTCTGATCCCAGCTCCCAAGACCTCAGTTTGGGTCAGGGGTATCTTACCCATTGGTATGCAGCAGGCCAGGCCCAACCAGTCCCACTGTCAGGAAGGCCCAGGCAGGACAAGGCTGTGGGGATAACCTGGCCACCCGGGTATCTGCCAGGCACAATGGCCTCCCCAGAACCACCTGGGACCCTGATTGGCCCTATCAGTCCCAGCCTCCGGAATCCCACCCTCAGAAGGTAAGTGGCAAAGGGACCCCCCCCCCCCCCAGCAGCCCGCTTCACACACCTGCAAGGTTCCCATTCAACATCAGCCCTTCCTTCCCCAGCTCCCTCCTCCCTCTTCATACCCACTGGCCAGGGCCCTCACCACCCAGCTCAGGAAGACTACCTTACCCACAGGATGAGATTGGGCATGGCTGTAGCTCGGATCAAGAACCGGCCTGTGGGAATGGAGGCCCACAGAAGAAGCGGGCCCCTAACTAAATCACACCACCAGGCTTGGACCTGGCCTGCTGGGGTAGAGACTTGGAATGGGCCCCCCAGTACTCCCCCCCCCACACACATACACCACCCTGTGGGGTCCAGCAACCCCCAGGTGCCTCACCACAAGTGTGTACGGTGCCTCCTTCTTGGGAAGCTCCTCGCTGGAAGAGGTGGCCTCTGCCGAGCTCGGCCCCGTGGGGGACGTGTCCACAAAGCTCTCGTCCACCACCCGGAAGCGGATCTCCTCCCCAGTGTCCATGTACAGGTCGTGGGCACCTTCCTCTGTTTCATACTCCCACACCCACACCTGCTCTGCTTCATCACTGGCAAGGCCCAGGGTCAAGGTAACACAGGGCACTGGGTGTCCTGGGTCCCCACTAAGGCTGCACTGGCCCTCCCCCAGGAGAAACATTTCCCAGGCCTGCATCCCTTTGCCTGGGAAGGTATAGGAAAGCAGGCCCCAGCCTCTACCACCACCACCACCCGGGGTACCACGGATGCAGGCAGAGCACGCAGCCCCAGCCGGGCACCATGCATCGAACACATGCCCTGCCCACCACTGGGGCCACCACCCACCAGCCTTGGGACCATCTGCAAAGGAGGGACTGTAACAAGACCCTCTGGTGCTAAGTACAAAGTGTCCCACAGGGTGGCTCACAGAGCTCTCACTAGCCGAGTTCTTTCTGAATGTTCTCTGGGCTGACGCTCTACACCCTTAGGCCTTATCCACCCAAACCACCAGACCTGCGGGAAGGGAGCGTACAGATGAAGAGACTGGCCCTGGGCCCCACATACACCCTGCCCCTGGGTCTGAACTGGCACAATCCACTCACCCCAGCTACATCTCTGGCTGCTGGGCTGCGTGGTCCCTGCCTTGAACCCACATTACAAGGAGGCACTGCCCTCTGGGGGCTGTCCTGCTACAGGGTCAGCTTCAGTTCCTATGGCCTCCAGGGAGGGAGGGCACAACCCACAGGAACCCCAGAGGCAGAGGGTCCCATGGGCACTATGGCCCAGCGGCTGAGCAGACAGAAGCGTGGACAATGGAGGCAGGCAGGTCAGCACTTCCAGAAGCCAAATGCCACCAGCGGCTAGTGCCTTTGCATTGCAGGGCCAGGGGCCACCCCAAAGCAGCCTGAGCTCCACTGTGCCCCTTCGACCTGGGAGGATACAACTTGGCTGGCTGCTGCAGAGATTCCGGGGGAATGAGGATGTCCTCGAAGAACCCGAGGGAGACTGGAAGAGAGGGAGGGAGTGACGCCCGAGGCAGGACTTTCACGGGGCAGTCATACCCCTGCCCCGCCCCCCCGTCTGCCCATGCCGCTCAGGTCTTGTCACCAACCCCTGAGGTGCCCCGCCCCTCGTGCCAGGGACCAGTGAGCTCAAAGAACCCCGAGTCACTGCCATCCGCTTCATGGACCAGAGTCACATCCTGACCTTACAGTGACACGGCACAGCTGGCCCAGGTCTTCACCCCCAAAATCACAGAGTGAGCTGCTCCGCGAGCCAGAGGATCTGACCCCAGCCCCCAGAGGGAAGCCCACACTACCCACCCATACCCCTCGGGGTCTGGGCTGAGGGCTGCCTTACCGTGCACGCCCTCGGGGCTGCAGCCTTTAATCGTGCCGATCAGGATCTCGTCCAGGAAGGGGTGGAACACCACATAGCGGAAATGGACTGGGGATGAGGAGGCCACGTCAGCGACAGGCAGGCACCGAGACCCTGGCCTTCCCCTCCTGCTGACTGCCCACTATCCACCTGCAGAGACCCCTGCCGGCCCAGAGCTGAGCCGCTGGGACCCTCGTCCTTCACGTGGGGTCCACTCAGCTCCAGGACAAACGCTGGGCCCCAAGTCTCCCAGGCATGTCACACCTAGACCCCAATTCCGGGCCTTGGGCAGCTTCCCCAGGGCCTCCTTTACATTCCAGCAAGGGCAAAAGCAACTGGGGACAAGGCCAACCTTGGGAACGAGGCCCTTGCCCCTGCTCATCAGGCTCAGCCTCAGGCAGAGTGCCGACCTGGAAAGGGAAACTGAAGACGCCCTGAAATGAGGTGAGGGCAGAGCTGGCACTGGATGGGGCAGCCCAGGAAACCGCTGTTGAACCCCAATCTGCAGGAAGCTGCCCCTGGGCTCCTGTCCCCCAGAGGCTGAACCCCAACAGGCTCTAAACAAGGCGTTGCTCATGGTCTAGGGGAGGTAGAGAAAGAGAAGATGGACTGAATGGACCACTTGGAGCTGTGTGGCCACATTCTCACAGTGGGACTGTAACTTATGAGCAGCGGGGACCATGGCCAGCACCCTGTTCCCACTGGCATCCCGAACCCAGTGAGGAGACCGGCAGGAGGCAGCCTGAAGACGATCCAGAACCTCAGCGCTTCATGCTGGCCTCCTAGGCAGCAGGCAAGGGCAGTCAAGGCCACTTGCCCACGGGATGGAAAAGCCCCGTCCCCACGTGACCCAATGACTGGTCCAAAGAATCCTTACTGAGCCTCTATTAGGTCTGTGCCAGACACTGGGCTTAGAGGCAAGGCAGGTCCTGATCTTATCCCCAGAGCACGAGACATGAGGCTACAGGGTATACCCAGGGCCCTGGCCCAGCCTGGGGTGTGGGGCACAGAACAGGCCAAGAGGCGCTTCTCAGAGGCAGGCAAGTCCAGCAGCCTGCGGCTTAGGGCTGGCACCAGCGAAGTGTCTCCCATTGGGCTCAACACAGCAAATCACAGCGTGCCAGGTATGGGCCTAGAGCTGCAGGGAGTTGCACCCACTTTATGAGGTAGGGGCCATCATTGTACAATGAATAAGGAAGACTGAAGAAGAATCAATGCCTTTGAAATAGGAATTTTGATGAATTGTATGATGACATGTGAATATTGAACACACCAGAGACTTCCAGAAGGAACATAGCTGTCTTGGAAGAAGTTCAGTCAGAATGTTCCTTAGAGGTGAAGATGGTGAGATTTCATCTCATGTACTTTGGACATGTGATCAAAAAGGACCAGTCCCTATGGAAGAGCATCATGCTTGGTAGAGGGTAAAAAAAAAAAAAAAAAGGAAGGACACCCCCCCCTATGAAATGGACTGCAAAGCCCACTTCCTCCCCTCCCCACTGGTAACCCAGCAATGGTCACACCACAGGCAGGCAGCCTGTGTCCCCAACACGCAGTGAGAGTCAGGGCCATGCCCAGACAGGCTCAGCTAAAGAGGGGACCAAAGAGCGCGAGGACCCAGCGCCCTGAGGCCAGAGCGAGGCAAGGTCCTGAGAACAGCACAGCCCACAGCACAGTCTCACATGTGAGGAAGCTGTGTTCCAGAGAGTTAGTGCCTGGGAGAGTCAGGACTAGGCCCCGAGTCCTCCACCCCCTAGCCCAGCACCCCCTCCACCTTCAGCCACCTCTGGGGCCTGACTACTTGCTACAGAAACCCAAGCCCTAAGAAACCCACATCCCAGGGAGAGAGGGCACCCACCTTTGGTGTGTGACGCGCCGTCTCCCGGGAACACATACGCATCCTCCAGCTTGGTGATGTCAAATAGACAGATGCAGAGTCCCACGTTGTACACAACCTGCAGGCATGCGGGCACACGTGTACTGCACATGGGCCGACCGTGGCTCGTGTGAGTATGTGAATGCAGAGGTATGCACCCACAATGTCCCACTCCCCAGAAGTTCAGTCTCTCCTGAGACACCCCACACACACACACACACACACCACGGGGCAGGTGGAGGTCTCCCGTGTTACAGAGAGAAACGCGTTGAAGCTGCCACTGAGATAACCACAGGGGCGAACTGTCAGAAGGACATGGGGTTCTGGAAAGCCGGTGTGACCTCCACAAGTTCCCTTCACCTCTCTGAGTCTCCGCTTCCCCAACTGCAAAAAAAGAAGATGCCAGGCTGGCTCCACTGCCACCCAGTCGATTCCAGCTCCTCCTAACCACACTACAGGGAGGAGTAGGGTGTTCATTAACCACACTACAGGGAGGAGTAGGGTGTTCATCTTCCAGGAGCAGGCAGCCCCATCTTTCTCCCTTGGAGTGCCTGGTGGGTTTGAACCACCAACCTTCTGGTAAGCAGACAAGTGCCACCAACCCCAGGCTGTGAAGTAAAACTTCCATGTTTCAATGATCCCAAGTCCAGCCTAAAGCCTCACAGCCCAGGCAGCTGAGCTGCAGCCAGGTTCTGGCCTGCCCACCAAGTTTCAGACACACACACAACCACAACTGGCCACAGGACACAGATCTACAGCCCCGAGACAGACTGGGAACAGGATGAGGCTCCCTTTGTCCCTTCCCTGCCCACTACGTTCTGTCCGGTGTCTACAGATGTGCCACCAATGCCACCAGAGAGCCAGAATCTTCAAGAACCTTAGAGCCTCGGAGACATGAGGTTACAGTCACTCCCTCTGGCATCCCTCGCCAAGCATGGAGGCACCCATGCCCCAAAGAGGCTGTATGCCCTCCAGGGACTTGCTCTTGGCTCCCTGCCCTCCCAGACTCCCTTCCCCTCCTGCTTGACACCCACTAAGGCCTCCCTGAGTTCTCCCTCCCACCTGAAGATCCTCATACCTGCCAGCTCCCAACTCCCGGCAGTGATCTCCTCCTGCCTCCTCTTCATCCCCTCACCTCTCACAGCTCCAAGGTGCAAGCCAGGGCCTCCCCCTCTGCCTACGCCACTTGGGCCTCCTCTGTGCCACACTCCCTTCTGCCACAGGGCCTTTGCACATGCCACTGCTTCCTCTGCCTGCTCCACTCTTCTCTCTGGTGGGACCTCCACACCCCCCAGCAAACCCCCAGGTTAGCGCTTCCTCCACATCAAATCCCAGCTCACATGCCACCTCCGCAGCTAGGCCCTGTTCCACATTCATTCCAGGTGATGTGCCTTCATGCCTCCACTTACCCCCACTGTGGTCACACACTCAACTGTGGGGCCTGCTTGTCCCACTAGACTACAGACAGCATAGAGCCTGGCCGGCTCCACCGAGTCCACAGACAACATGCAACACCTACACCATGCTAGGTGCCTGGTGTGGCCAGGTGCATGATGAGACTTGGTACGCATCACGGCTTTGTGCACGGTGTGGCCCACAGTGTGGCTGGGTACAGTAGCAGAGGCTAGGGCAGAGAAGATCCCTGACCTCGGTGAGAAAGAGGGACAAGCCACCACCAAGCCGCCGTGGAAATTGACCTGCTAGTTAGGTGGAGCTGGCACTAAGGCAGTCCTGGCTGGGCGTGTATAAGATATGAAGTATTTATGCAGAAATGAGTGGGTTAACCCCCTAACCATCAGCTCTCTGTGACTAGACCAGAGCCTTGCACAAAAGCCAAGGGTAGGGCAGCAATGACCACACCACCCAGCTTAAAAGAGGAGCGTGAGGCCCAGAGAGGATAAGTGGCTTGTCTGTTATGAGATTTGGAAGCTAGTCATCCAGCTATCCCCAGTTACAACACCCTTTCCCCTCTGATCCCCTCCAATCCTCTTGGAAGGAGGTGGTGTGGCCTGGTGGTTCCTGTAGCAGTGGGCTGGTAACACTTTGGAAATCCTCTGGGACAGGATTTCTACCAAGGGGCTTCAAAAAGTTTGTGGAGAAATGGAATGGAAAGAAAAAGATTCCCCCCCCCCCCACCCTGACCTTTCTCTGAAGCCCTCTGGTGCTCTGTTAGGATTTTTATACCCTGTGACAGTTGGGGTCACCGAGGTGCTCGGATGTTATGCTACGTGTCCAAGGCTAGATTTAGCCAGACCGAGCCGGGGCCTGCCCCTGCACCTCCGTGCCCACGCCGCGACCCCGTGGGCCCGCTACCTTATTGGCCAACTTCTTGTTCAGCTCCTCGGCGATGGAGTCGTTGAGCTTCCTCTCAAACTGCCACGGCGGGATTCGCACCGTGTCCACCATCTCCACCAGCACGAACATGCCGGCCGGCGCCGGGCGCTCTGGGAACGCGAGGGTAGGTCCTGCGCCGGGGCTTAGGGCCCTAGGGCGGCCCGAACCCCTTCCGTGCGGTCCGCACCGCTGAGACTCCCCCCAACGCAGGCCGGCGGTGGGGCTACGCCAGGGTCCGCCAAGCGGGCCGTTCTCCACTATTGCAACGCGAGGAAAAGACCGAGCTGGCTGGGGGGCTTCCACCCGGGGGTCCCACCCCGCGCTCGGGGTGCGCCCCGACACGTGCACCCCGACTCGTCTCCCACGCACCCGTGCCACGCACCAGTCCCCCACACGCAGCCGCAGGCGGCCGCCCGGTTTCGGGCAAGAATCTGAATCCTGTCGCTTCCGGAGAAAGGACCAATAAGCAGTTTCTGCCCGCCCTTCTGCGTGGGGCGGGGCCGCTCGCCGGCTGCGTGCGCAGGACGGGGCGCGGAGGTGGGCGGGGCGCGGAGGTGGGCGGGGCGGAGCCTTCTCTTAAGAGACCCGGAGCGAGCCGCTCTTCAGAGTAAGTTACCAAGTTGCCTGGTTGCTAGGCGACCTCTGTGCAATCCAGACCCCTTCTTTTATTCTGGACTGTCTCACACCCTCCAAGCCGATTGATCTGTAATCCTTCTCTACCTGGAAACCAGTCACCCTTTCGGAACACAAACATTATGTACTAAAAAGCCTTCCGTCCTGGGATCCCGTCCTGGGATCCGGTAGAATTGATCGCAAAGAACCAGGAGGGATCTTTCTGGCATGAGGATGCGCTAGGCCTCGTTTCCAGTGGCGGTTGTACACATGGCGTACAATGGTTAAAGCACTGCTGACCAAGAGTCAGTGGTTTGAACTCACCAGCTGCTTCCTAGATGAAAGACAAGACAGTCTGTCTCCATAAAGATGAATGGCCTGGGAAACCCTATGGGGCAGTGTTACCACTCTCTCTTTTTTTTTTTTTACCACTCTCTTTTATAGGGTCCCCATGAATCGCCTGATTTGATTTTTGCTTTTATACCAAGCCACAAGCAAACAAATTCACTGCCACTGAGTCAATGCCGAGCCTGTGGGTTTCTGAGACTGTAACTCTTTACCGGTCTAGAAAGCCCCATCTTTTCCCCCAGAAGCAGATGATGGTTTCAAACTGCTGACCTTGAGGTTCTCAGCTCAATGTGTAACCACCATGCCACCAGAGCTCCCTTTATTTTTATACAGATGTATGCAATTGACCAAAGAAGAATTAATGCCACTCACTTATGGTGTGGTCCAAGAAGATTGAGAGTACCACAGACTGCCAAAAGACCAAACAAGTCTCTGAGCTTCCATGTTGGCGGACCCTGGCCAGGGCCAGAAAGTGCAGAAGGTGATGGGACAGCCCATCAACCTCCTCTTCAGACGCTTGCAAACGAGATTCTGGATTCAGGTGTGGCTCCATGAGCAAGTCGATATTCGGATCAAGGGCTGTATCGGAAGGCTTTGGTGAATATATGAACTTTGTGTTGGATCATGCCGAAGAGATTAATTCTCAAAGTCAAGAAGGCAATTGGGGCTGGTTGTGCTAAAAGGAGATTACATTACCCTGCTACAACGCGTGTCCAACTAGAAATGATCATTGAAGTGAGAAGCTGAAGGCAAGAGCTCCCCCAGCCCCCTTTTAAAGTGTCCTTTGTTATGGCTATAGTTCTAAAACATGCACTCATATTGTTTTCATGACCCTGATTTTCTTACCGAACCACAATAAATGGCCTCCACGGAATAGCTTAAAAAACAAAACAAACAAACAAAACTCTGTCTTGGAAGAAGTACAGCCAGAATGCTCCTTAGGGGCAAGGATGGCTAGACCTCTACTCATGTACTTTGAACATCTTGTCAGGTGAGACCAGTCCCTGGAGAAGGACATCCTGCTTGGTGAAGTATTGAGGCAGCGGAAAAGAAGAAGTCCCTCAACAAGATAGATTGACCGCGTGGCTGCACCGATGGGCTCAAACATAACAGAATCAGGCAGTGTTTTGTTCTGCTGTGCACGGGGTCGCTATGGTCAGAACCGACTTGGCAGTGCCTAAAACAACACAATGGGCAGTCAAACTCTTTATATCCAATACTGATGATCACTGTAGGCAAATTATAACTCAACTTAAAAGGGATAATAAACTGAAGGATTAAAAAGTAATAGCAGCAGCTTCCCAAGGATCCACCCCTCTAGCCGCATTTCTTATCTCTCCGTGGAAGTTCCCTTCTCATAAGAGCTCACACTACCACAGAAGCCTGCCCTTTGTCCACACAGCACAAAGACTCAGACTGACCAGCCGACCTCTACAGCCTCCCTGCCATCTGTCTGCCAGGCCATAGGTGTCTGCAGTTCCATGGATGGAAGAGGCTCTGCTGAAGGCCTGCTTTGAATACCTCTTCTTTCCCTAGAAAACTCCTACTCGTCCATCAGAACCCAAATGTGATGTTTTTCCACTCATTTGTATAAGGCACGGTGTGCGTCTAGCTGTAGGGAATCCAATGTGAAGAGGAAGAAAAGTTGGGGCGGCTTTGGGAGGTAGAGAGGGAGAGGGAGAGGGAGAGGGAGAAGGAGAAGGAGAGAGAGAGGGAGGGAGAGAGAGAGAGAGAGAGAGAGAGAGAGAGAGAGAGAGAGAGAGAGAGAGAGACTCTATAGGGCTCTCAAGGAGCTGGGAGTGATTCACCAGTGAGAAGAGCACATGGGCGCTAATAGACTGGGGATCTTACACAGTTTCCTCCCCTGAGGGCCTTGAAGTCTAACATAAACAATGAGTATGTATGAACACTTCCTAGGTACTGAGCCCTGTTCTCACTTCACCCTGACACCACCCATAGCTAGGAGGTGTGTGTGCAGGGGGCGGGGGCGGGGGGGGGGCAGTGCTAGGCCATTATCCTGTTTTTTAGGGCAGGAATCAAAGGCAAAAGGAGTTTGTTCAAGGTCACACAGAGAATACTCCCTTGCTAACAGGCTGGGCCATGCAGCCTGTGACACTATCCCTCAGAGCCATGCTGGGAAGCCTAGCAGATTAGGAAATGAAGGGAGCAGAGGGGAGGGCTGGGCTGGAGACAGGAAGCGCTGGGAGGAAGTCATTAGGTGGTCCCCTTTGTCAGCAAGGCTGGTGGCTTGGAGAGGGTGAACTTGGGCAGAGGCCAGCGCTGCTGGGGGGAGGCAATGGCTGGTCTCAGCCAGGCAGGTGGTGGCCTGTGGGGGGTGGGGGGCTGATGGCTTCAGGCTCTCTCAGGGATGGGAACCGGGCAGGGGGCCAGGCTGGTTAGTATGTGGGTTCCTGTGCTTCTTTGCTGCTCTTCGCGTTGCAGGAGGATTTGTGGATTTGCTGGCACGTGTGTTGGTTTCCTCATTGGTGAGAACAGGAACCAGGGCTCTTTCTTGCCTTGTCCCACCAAGGAATGGCGGTAGATTGTAAAAGACGCCGCTGCTCAGCCTGGAGTCCCCTCCCCACGGGGAGTGAGCAGCACTCCCCTCCATCTCCTCTGGGCCTAACCCAGAGCTGGCTCCTGGTCAGAGCTTGGGCTGTGTGCCTGAATAAAAGGATAGCCTAATTGCCCGGGCTCCTGGGACCTGGAACGTACTCAAGGCCGAAGGAAGAGGGCAGCTAGGGCATGGCGTTCCCACGCTACAACTCAGGCGCTGTGTGGCCCCGTGAAGTCACTTGGACCTCTCCGATAAATGGAGATCTTAATCCAACCAATTGCAAATGACGGTCTATCAGGAGAAAACTGACAACTGATGACGGGGTAGGGGTGGGGTGCATTATGTGATGGGATACTGTGAAACCATAAAGCAACCTTGGTGGCACAGTGAGTTTAGTGTCTGGCTGATAACCACAAGGTCAGCAGTTCAAACCCACCAGCTGCTTTGAAGACGGTGAGGCTTTCTGCTCAAAGATGTGCAGCCTCAGAAACCAACAGGGGCAGATCGATTCTGCCCACAGGGTCTCTAATGAAGCAGACGGGTCTTGATGGCAGTGATGGCGAATGCTCCTTGGGTGCTGACATTGGACGGGCATACAGGATAAATCATAAAGTGAAACAACACTAGGTGCAGAGTGGTTAGATCTCTCTGGAGCTAGAGTTACTCCTCAGTCCTTGGCCCCGCACAAGAAAGAATTCACGCCAAAGCCTGGTTTGTGATCCAAGTGAGTTTTATGAGAGTTAGAAGAAGTTTCAGGTTTACACGGCACCCATAGGACTCCTCCTGACCATGCAGCCTGGCGGAGGCTGCTCAGTGTCACGCAGACAAAAGTGTGTCTTGGCTCTGGGCTCCTGCCTTTTCAAGGATTCCAGGGAGGCCTGGTGGCCGACCCCTGATCGACCCCATTGGCTGAATTGAATTCACCTGGCCTAGGTGGGCCAATCCAGGTGGCCTAGGTGGGCCAATCCAGGTTCAGCACCTACCCATGCCTACCGGCGGGAACCTGAACCTCTGAGCATGTGCAATGCGCCACTCCTTGTTCCAGTGCTTGGCTCTCTGGGCATGCGTTAATGGACATTTTCTAGCCCTGCGCTAGCCTGCCTAATAGCATCCATAGAATGTGTGTGAAAAAGAAACTGTCGATCTACATCTCTCTACCACTTGTTAGTCGCTGGTTGTACCCTGGTGGCTTGCCTGTTGCTGTGATGCTGGAAGCTGTGCCACCAACATTTCAGATACCAGCAGGATGACTCCTTGTGGCCAGATGTCAGCAGCCCGTCTAGACTGAGACTAGTAAGAAAGGCCTGGTGACCTACTTACAAGAGCTAGCCGATGAAATCCTTATGCATCCCCATAGACCATGTCTGACGTATGTGCTTTGGGAATGTCCTCCAGAGGAATCAATTACCAGTGGGTCGAGGGCCAAGGAGGGTGAGGGCCTACTGTTGGTGACATTTTGGCACCAGAGCCACAGTGAGTTACTTGAGCATGCTGGCTCTCTTGAAGAGGAGGAAGCATCGGGTAGCACCCACAGCGATCCTGGGCCATCCTCACCCTGGTTCCTGTGCCCCAGCCCACGTTTGTGGCCACGCCGTCAAGCCTTGTGGTTGAGAATGACTGCTTCCTTGCTGTTGACTGATCCTGGCTTGTAGTAACTGGTTAACTTCGCTAATGAGCCCCCTTCATCACGAATATTCTCCGTGGGTTCGGTGTGGCCACTGCAGCGATTGATCAAAGCCAGCATAGAAGGAGCGTGCCGTGGGGAGGCCCGGTTGGCATCAGAGTAAGACACAGCAGACTGGAGGGTGGGGGCATGTCTGACCTCTGCTCGTGGTAATCGGGAAGCCAGGACCTCCAAGCGCCAGGGGTCCAAGTCAAATAACAGCAGCTAACAATTACACACATGTCAGGGGAAGCCAGCCCCTAACACATCATTACGGGTCCGATAGACGCAATTGAACAGCGATAATAAGTAAAGATCAAAACTATAGAGAGCATGAGAGATAGAAGTATTGAAATAAATGGAGTCAGACACAATTCATGGTAGCATGCTCACCTCAGGCCCGCACGGTGGTCCACATGGAGGGAGAGAGAGCAATTTAAAGCTCGTCCAGACTTTTTATATTCTCCGGGGACATGCAAGCCCCTTAATTACAGGTGAGGACATACGTCACAGGAAGGGGTTGTGCTATAGGTAATCCAGTAATGAGAAGGGGTGGTCTAGGGACATACATGCAATAGGAGAGGAGGGGTTGGGGGTATACATGTGACAAGATGGGCGGATCCTAGATTCAAGATGGCAGCCTAGCCTTAGTCATCTTGGGCAGGTTTGACCTCTCTGGGGTCTCCTACAAGGAAACAGACAACTACTCTCCTTATCAGAAGGGAGTGGGCCCTACTTATTGTGGGATAGACAGTGGTGACTACTTGCTCCAGATGGCTGATAGCTCTCAGGGAGAATAACCCCGACCTACTTTTGATGACCTCCAAGTGTATGGTCATTCGCAAGCAGCCGTTTGACATATATTTGGGGGAGACAGCTTGGGAGAAATCCTTCTGTATCACACACACACACACACACACACACACACACATCCCATTGGATGACTCCCGGGAGAGAGAATCATGGTAAGGAAGAAGCCAGGGGTGGGAGGGAGTCTTTTAACCAAATACCCTTTGGAACCTTTGATGTTTGGAATCATGGGAACACATTACCTATTCAAAAAGGAGTAAAATTTAAATTAAAAAAGCAATTAAGCCTTTTCACATCTTAAAAAAAACCTCATCAACCTCTTTTGGCCCCCTTTCCCTCTGGCTACTGCCCCATTTTTCTGTTCCCTTTTCCAACAAAACTGCTTGGGGAGTCATCTGTACCAGCTGCTCTCAATTCCTCGTTCCTGCTCCAATCTTCTCTCACCTGACATCTCTTTCTCAAGTTCAAGGAGGGCCAGCTTGGTGCCAAGTTCAGAGACCACCCTCACTCCTCCTCAGTGATGCTTGCCCTTCCTCCCTCAGACACTCTTTGAACTTGGCCTCCAAGATTCCAGGCTCACCCAAGCCCTCCTCCCATGGCACAGACGATCCTTCTCGGTCTCAGAATGAACTGGATTGTGTCCCCAAAATAATCTCTGTTGAAGTCTTAGCTCCTCTTGTTTGGAAATAGGGTCTTTGAATTGGCCATCAATGAGCATGAGGTCATTCTGACTGGTGTCCTTATAAAGGAGGAGAAGACCCCCAGGGACAGACACGGCCTGGAAGATGGCCTTGGGATGACAAAGGCAGAGACAGAGGCAATTACAAGGCCAAGAAGGTCCAGGACCACTGGCCATCATCAGAAGCTAGGTCTGAGGCATAGAATGGATTCTCCCTCCGGAACTCCCAGAAGGAATCACACCTGACCAGTACTCACGACCCTGGAGTCGGTTCTGACTCGTAGCCACCCCACAGAACAGAGGAGAGTGGCCCCTCTGGGTCTGCTCCCTCAGAGCCGCTAGTGGTTTCAAACCGCCAACTTAGCTGTTCCCAGTCAAGCTAGTAACCCGCTATCTCTCCCCACCCCCACTCCGCCCCATGACTGATAAAGACCCTGATTTCAGACCCCCGCCTCCACAGCTGTGAAACAATTTACTGGAGGGGCTTCAGAGGAAGGAGGCTAGACTGTCTGTGGTTCTTTGTAGCAGCCCCAAACAAATATGGACATGAAACTTCTCGGCTGGATCCTCTGCCTGTTGGCGGATCCCCAGGTTCAGGTTTCTGCCCCGTCTACGCTTATACCTGTATCTTAGGTAGTCCCTGTTCCTGCAGCCATGTGTTCAGTGCATAATAAAGACAGGGACAAATACTTGCCTGCTGATTGAAGAAAACACAGAGATAGACATTCCCCTCACCCACCACTGAGGGGTGCTAGAAGCAAGACAGTGAGGCGCCCAGAGACTGACTTTAAGACTGGTGGTTTGAAACCAACCCAGTAGAAGAAAGATCTAGTAACAATTTCAGCCCAGCAAGCCCTGTGGGGCAATTCTTTTCTGACACTCCACTTGTGGGGTCGCCCTGGATAAAAATCAACTCAATGGCACCAAACAACCACCTATATGGACTGGGGGTAAGAGGTGAATGTGACTCTGAGCTTCCTAGCTGCCAAAGCAAAGAAAGCAATATTTTCCATTACAATATAGACACTTCACTTCTTAAATTGATTGTGGAAATGGGCTTACAACTCTTATTAACATACTTGAACTACTGAACTGTGTGATATGGGAAATATATGCCAATAAACCCGTTTAAAAAGCAGTGCAGGAACTAACCAGGGGTTTGGAGCGGGTCCAGATTTTTACATGCCTGATTTAGATCTCTCCCTCGGGGACCTCAAAGAGCAGAGGCTCTAAGGAGCTGGATGGAGGCCTCGTGGCTAACCTGAATAGCTCTAAGAATCATTTTATTTGGACATTTAAAAACTGCTCTTCCATAGTGTCTCATGGAGAAAAGGCCGTTCTAGAAGAGACCTAAATTAAGTGGCTGGGAAATGACTCTTTGTCCTGGCTTGAGCCCAGAGTGAAACGTGAGAAGTGGATCAGCCCGTATTTGCCGGAGGTAAGTGTTGGACTGCTAACTCCAGGGTCCGTGGTTCTAAACCACCAGCCACTCGGTGGGAGAAAGGTGAGGCTGTCAGCTCCCATAAAGATATATAGCCCTGGAGACCCCCTGGAGGGTGGCTATGAGTCGGCCTTGACTCTGTGGCAGTGGTGGTTGGTTAGGGTTTGCTGGTTTGTTTCTCAGTGGGACTTCAATGGAGACCCTGCTGTGGGAGCTTGGGCTCTAGGGAGGGGGGCGGGTATGGGGTCATGTCAGGGGCTGCACTGTGATGGTGAGTGACCAGGGACAGCTGCTCCAGTCAGGTGCTCATGGAAGAGCCATGGTGGGTGTGTGTGTGTGTGTGTGTGTGTGTGTGTGTGTGTGTAGACAGGGGTCCCTTGGACGTTTGGCTCACACTCCATCCCAGCCTGGAGTCAGATGTGGATCAGGCTGGCTGTCCGTACCCTAGGACTTCTGGGAAAGGTATTGGGGAGGTAGATCCTGGGCCAGGGACACCCCAAACACAATCACAAAGAACTCCTTCCAGTGACCCTGAGGGCACCCCAGAAGTAGCCGTCCAGGGAACCAAACAGATGCTTCCAGGATGTGGTGTCCCACCCAGACTAAGAGTGTCATGGTCCAGGGGGCTTCAACACTTCCCTGTTACCAGCTGGGTGACCTAGGGCCAGTTTCTCAACCTTTCTGGGCCAGAGTTTCCTCATCTGCCCAGGGCATTAACACCTTAGGGGGTCTTTATACTTTAAAGGATGCACCACCAGGATGGCCCAGACTTGGCCCCGGCTAGGAGCTCACTGTAACCGGAGGTGAAATGAAAAACTGGGCAGTACCAACAGAGGCTCGCCCACCTTGCCAGCGCTCCCCAGGTGAGGGAGGCTTTGGAGGAGAGTCTTAAAGCTCTCATCACTTGACAAAAACCCTCTGCGTGGAGCCCGGGGTTCAGGCAGACGCTGTGTCTCTGTTACTCAGCTGTGGGTGGGTGGCGGGGCCCAGGCTGCTCATTTCCTGAATGAGCAGCTGTGCCCCACTGTCCCTGCGGAATGATCATAACAGGGCTTCAGAACTCGGCCCCACCCCTTTCATTCAGCCTCTGACTGCCTGGCAGCCCTGAGCACCTGCCATAGTCAGCCAGCTGGGGGCTTCAGAAAAAGGAGACTGGACGGGAAGCAAGGTGGCCCTGCCTCTCACCTTGGCCCCGTGCATCTACAGAGCAGCAGGCCGGACCTCCTCAGAGCTGGCACAGGATCCCTGGGCCCTGCCTCCGCCTCATGTCCCACCACCCTCTTTCCTCACCCTGAGGGCCTGCAACCAATGCCCCCTCTCGGCACAGCGCCTTATGGCTCCTCCTCCTCCTCCTTCTGCTTGCTTTGTAACACTTTGTTATTAACATTTCATGAGGAGCTCTTACATGTGAAATCACAATCCGCACTTCCATTAGCTGGAGCAGATTCCATTAGGTGCACCAATGCTGCCACCATCATTTTCAATCCATTTTCCTTCTCCTTGAACTCCTTGGTATCAGCTCCGCTTTATCCCCTCCCTCCCCCTCTGGCTCCTTCTTGTTTTCACTTAAACAAACATGTGAGATGGGTTTTCACTTAAACATGTGAGATGTCCCTGGCCACCGGTCAGTCAGTCGGGCTACAGGGCCAGACCCCTCGGCTGGCCCCTGGCTTGTCAACCACGCGCTCCCATACTTCCTTCACCGCAGTCACTGGGTCCCTTTGCTCAAGCCCATGGCCACAGTGGGACTTCTCTCCCTGGCTCACAGCTGCCCTCATGTCCAGCACTGGGCCTGGCAGGGACGAGGTGCTCAACAAAAATGATCATTGATCAATCCATGCATTTACGATCAAGGTAAGGGATCCAACTTAGAGTCAAACACCTGCCTCTTCCCATGCCTGAGCAGAGAACATGTCAGGCACCTGGAATGATTTGACTGCCCTTCATTCATCTCGTATTTTCACCTGTCCCCTTTGGGGTGCCAGGTGAGACTGGCCGTACATGCCAATGATCCCATTCAACAAACCCTCACGGAACATGGAGCTGGTGCCGCGTTCTGTACAGACATGACTCTCCAGGGACTGCCTCGGGGACAGTCCCAGCTGGCAGACAGGAGGCAGGCAAACGCACGTGCCTTTGAGGGACAGCTAGAGGTTTGGGTGTAGGGACAGGAGGGGTGGACAGCGGGCACCGTGGGTGATGGGCAGTTGGTGCTGGAGGTGTTGATGTTCCATCAAGTCTTCTTAGCCATTGTAAGCCTCCCCTTCATGTCTGGAGACTCCAGATCCCTCACTTGTACCTAAGAGGAGCCCTCTTCAAATAACTTCAGTGAAAGTAGTCAGGCCCAGCTGAGCCTGGGCTTCTGAGGGTCCTGACCCTCCCATCTCTTCAGTTTCAGGCAGCGTTCTCCGGGTGGTGGCATAACAGCTCCCTCCCCTGCCATGTTCCTCAGTTGCCAAAGGAAATGCCATGCTCACCATCTTACGATCTGGGTGAGCCTCAAAGCCTTACCCTAAGTCCAGGAAGCTGGACAAGGTCACCTTCGTAAGACAGATCCAGAAGGAAAAATTCCAGGGATGGAAAGAGCAGATGGGTGGTTTGGGGGGGGGGCAGTGGAGGGGGCAGTGGGGGTGGGGAGTGGCAATTGACCTTTTCATGGGTCTGGGCTTTTCTTTAGAGGTGAGAGTCATACTTTGGGGCTGGACAGAAGCGGAGGTTGCATGACTTGGTCAGTGTACCAAGGGACACTAAGTTGGCCTCTTTAGAAAACAGTTCATTTTGGTGGCAGGTGAAATTCACCCCATTTAAACTTTTTTTTTTAATCAAAGTCAAAACTTGCAAAGCACCCTTGGGTTGCTGGTGGAATGGCTCCCAACAGCTCAAGGCCAGTGTTCTGCATCCCCAGGAGCCTCTTGGAGGAGAGTTGACCTGGGCGTCCAGATTCCTGGAGCCAGTCCTGACCAGCCACCCCTCAGCTAGGAGTCCTTGGACAGAGGTGGGGTTTGGTCCCTATCAGAAGGGATAGTGGGTGAAAGGCGGGACAGTTGCCCTTGTCTAATATGGCGCCAGCCCTTCAGGAAGCAGAGGTTCTGTGCGTAAGATCATAGGCGACCACAAGTCCAGAGTGTTCCTTTTAAACCATGTGACCTGAAGAACCGTGATCTCTCAGAGCCTGTTTATCCAGGGAAATCTCACGGAGCTGTTAAAAGAAGCAGATGAGATAAAGCTGTGCGGGCACTTGGAAGGTGGTTATTATCTTTAGGAAACAGGAAGGCAAAGAAAGAAGAGAACTTAGAGTGGGTGTGGGTGTGGGGGGGGGTGTCCTCAGAGCGGCTGTGGAATTGAGTCAGCACTCAGAGTCTCAGGGAATAATAGGTACTATTGATCCCCAGGTCAGGTGGCGCAGTACCATCCTCTGTCGAGGGACATAAGAAGGACCACAGAGACGATGGTCTACATCCTACTTTGGTGAGTAGCCACTGGGGAGAAGCTTAGGAGCAGCCATCTAAGGTGCAGCCCTTGGTCTCTCTCCCTCCCTGTCTGAAGGGAAGAAGATCAATGAAAATCAAAGGCATGGGGAGGGGGGAGGAAGAGGGTGGTGGTGAGGAGTGGAGACCCAAAGCCCATCTCTAGGCAACTGGACATCCCCTCACAGGAAGAGATGAGCCAGTGAGGGTGCAGTATAGCACGGATGAAACATACAATTTTTCTCTAGTTCTTTAATGCTTCCTCCCCTCACTATCAGGACCCCAATTCTACCTTACAAATTGGACTAGACCAGAGCATGTAGACAGCTACAGATAAGAGCACGCAACACAGGGAATCCAGGATAGATAAACTCCTCAGGACCAACAATGAGAATAGAGATTCCAGGAGGATTAGGGGAAGGTGGGGGGAGAGAGGGGGAATCAATCACAAGGATCGACATATAACCCTCCCAGGGGGAAAAAAAGCAGTAAAGTGGGTGAAGAGTGACAGAGGATGATGTAAGATATGAAAATAATAATCTGTAACTTATCAAGGGTTTATGAGGAAAGGAGGGAGGGAGAGAGAGGGGGGAAATGAGGAGCTGATATCAAGGGCTCAAGTAGAAAGAAAATGCTTTGAAAATAAATGATGATGACAACATATGCACAAATGTGCTTAACTCAATGGATGGATGGATGGATTGTGATAAGATATGTAAGAGCATTCAATAAAAGTATTTAATTTTTAAAAAGTTTTTAAAAAGAAAATAAGGGCAAAGACAGGTGGAGACAATGACTCTCGTGTACTTATGGACCATGTGAATGGAGTCTCCTTGACTCTGAACCCAGTAGCACTGGATGGTGCCCGGCTCCCCCTCTCAAAGGGACCACATTAGAAGAACTTAGATGGCGTAGAAGGCAGATATGTGACAGCGCTCAAAGTCCTAAGAAATGTATGTTCTTTCCAAGGCCAGGCTTACTGGTCAGCTCAAGATCGAAGGACAGCCCCCCGCCGCCCCCACCCCCGCCCCCAGTCACCCTCTGGGTCTGAACCTGGGTGCTCCTGGCAGAGTTCAGCTAAGCCACAGACCAGAAGGGCCTGTAAGGAGAACAGGCACAGTCAGGGCGGTCCACACACCTCTGACTAAGCAGCCATTTAAGAGCGAAAGGACTACATCCCCCCACCCCATCCCAGGACAAACTCCTGAAGGGCCAGGAAAGGAGGAAGAATGGAAGCAGGAAGCACAGGGAGGATGTGGGATTCTGATGGTGCAACATGTGTATGAAGTGCTGCAAGGAAGCTGACCATCCACGATCTGTACACCTTCACCCAAGTCACAAACACCCATCAGTTCTTCAGAAATCTAGACTACCTGAGTGTCTGTTCTGGAAGGTTCTAGAATGGCATGGTGGACAATGGCATTGGATGGTCCTGTGTTCAAATCCTCCTCTAATCATTGACATGAATGGAAACAAGTCCATCCATCCCCTCCCCGGTGAAATGGACATGATCATAAGACGTAATTGGATTATTGTGAGGTCTGACTTAAAGGAAAGCCCACTGCCCAGCCTTCACTGTTTCCAATAATGATTTGTAATCTTGTGGGGGTTGTTTTCCTTTCAGCTCCCTTCCCCCTTTTATTTTAATAAGATGCCAGCCTATCTCCGTAGTACTGAGAAGAAGGGAGAGGCAGACTCTCAGACTCTCTTTTCTCCAGGGAGACTAGGGAGGGGCAGGAGAGACATGTTTGTGGAGGGAGGCTTCCTGGAGGTGGGTGGGCCCCCCAGGCGGTCAGTGCTCTGGAAGCTCTGACTACCCTCTGAGAAAGGTGTTCTGTGTCCAGCCTGACAGATCAGGCATGGGGGATCAGAGACAGACAGTGATTTGCCCAAAGTCACACAGCTTCCAAGTGTTGGAGCTGAGAGTCAAACCCAGGACTTCCTGATGTGGGTGGGAACCTGAGCTTTCTCCAGGAGTGTGCCTGCGAGTGCGTGTGTGTATGTGTGTGTGTGTGTGTGTGTGTGTGTGTGTGTGTGACAGGGAGGGAGGCGGCTGAGGAGGAGGTGAGGCTGGGCGCACTGCTTGGAGGGGTGCTGTCAGAGTCTCCTCTCCCCTCTGAGGGACCCTTCCTTCTGGGGGGTTGCTCGGGCCTGTGCACCCCACGGCGGCTCTGAGACCCCTATGAAGGAATAAGCGTGGGCAGGTCCCATCATTCGTGCTCAGGCACACAGTAGGCTGTTTCTTTTGAAGTATTTTCTTTCTTTCTAAATCATTTTACTGGGGGCTCTTAAAGCTCTAATAATCCATACAGCCATTGTATTAAACCTATTTGTACATATGTTGCCATCTTCATGCTTAAACCCTTGGTATCATCTCCTCTTTTCCCCCCGCTGGAGGTGTTTTCATTGGATTTCATTCAAGAGGACTCTATGGGGTATGAAGTGACAACCTACACACACACAGACAGACAGACACAGACACGTCACACAGACACAGAGACACAGACAGACACGCATATGCACAGATACACACAGACAGGCACACAAGGCCACCGCCACCCTGCTGGTCTCTAATTACCAGGAATGCAGCCTGTCTCCAGTGCTTCCTCGCTGGCTGGCAGTGCTCACCAGCCTGGCCTGGCGGGATAAATTATACCATGGCCTCACAATAAAAGCCACTTTCCCAAAACAGAAGCTTTGGGGCCCTGCGAGACAGAGACAGATGATGCTAACTCTCTCACCCGGCTGGTGCCTGACTCACAGGGCTTGGCAGCCGAGTCTCCGTGTCCCTTTAAGCCGGAGTACAAATTCCCACCCCAGTCCCTCCCTTCTCCTCTCCCTGACGTCAGGAGGGAGGCGTGTGTGAGGGAGTGAGGGCCGAGGTGCTGCATGCTCACACACAGAGACATACAAACGCACAGAGGCACACACACACCACGCGCGCGGCACTGCCTTCAGACCCACCCCCTGCTGCCAGCACCCTGCGCCGCCGGAGGGAGAGGCTGGGTGCTGACGCGGTGCAGGAGACCAGAGCTGGTCCCAGCTGCCCAGGAGAGGTAAGGGGCTGGGTGGGGCAGGCCGGCAGGGCTGAAGGAGGGAGGTACAGCATCTTAGAGCCGAGAAGGTGAGCACTTCCCCTGGGGGCTGGACCAGCCCTGTCAGCTTAAGCAGGGACATTGGAGGAGGGGAACCGAGAAGCTCACCTATGCCTCTCTCCATCCCTTCTCCCTTCCCTCTGTCCTTGGGGAGGCTTGTGTAGGGAATGTGTGTGTGTGTGTGTGTGTGTGTGTGTGTGTGTGTGTGTGTGTGAGAGAGAGAGAGAGAGAGAGAGAGAGAGAGAGAGAGAGAGAGAGAGAGAGAGAGAGAGAGAGAGAGAGAGAGAGAGAGAGAGACTCTGTCTGACTAGGAGGCAAAGAACAGCAGACACCTGCCAACCCAAGTGTCTGGGAACAGGGGAGACTGACTGAAGACCAGAAGGACCGGTGTTCCTGGCAGATGCAGGGAGACTGGATTTGAGGAGCATCCTTGGAATTTGGGGCCGGGACGGGAAGGACCTGCTGGGGCCAGTAGACAGTTGACTCAAACAGAGCAGCTGCCTTCTCCTATTTTTGACCCACTGCGATGGGGACAATTGTGTTAATTGGCTTGGCTTGGCGTGGTGACTCCCGGTTATTATTTCCCCTCCTAGCTGGAGCTGCCCTGATGGAGCCTTCCTCACCTCCCCAAGGCCACGCCTCTCCCTGCCAGTCTCCCTGACCTTCCCCCTTGCCAGGGCGCAGCCCCCAGGCGGGGCGGCAGAGGTGATAAACCACCATGGTCTGTTGGGGTTGCTGGGATGTGAGGGCTCAGGGTAGCCCTGGAGTGGCCTGACCCTGGCCTGGAAGCCCAGGAGGAGATAAGGGGTGATGCTGGCACCCACAAGGGAGACAGCAGGTTCCTGCCAAGCTGCCAGCCTGTAGGCTCTTCCCAGGGAGAGGGGAGGGGTCACCGAGAACAATAATAAATACGGAGGAGTGTGAAGGGAACACTGCAGGCTGGGGGAGGGGAGGAGGAAGTGTGGGCCACGGGGAGGGGGGAGCAACCTCTGGGCGAGCCTGGCACTGTGCCCGCCTGGATGGCATCCAATGGGGGCCTCTCTCAGGAAAGGGGTGGGCTCCAGCCACACACACACACACACACACACACACACACACACACACACACACACACACAAACCCGCCATCGCTGGCGCCCTGAGCGGGGATGGGAGCTGGTTCCCCAGCCCAAATCCTTACTAGAGGCCTCTGGGCCCTCCAAATTCTAGATGCTCCCTCCTTCTAGCCCCGCCCTGCTGTGTCTTTGGAGCTCTTTTCACATATCCGTCCCATGGCCATGGCCAGTCTGTCTACCACCCCAGGCCCTGCAAAAAAAGAGCCATAAAGTGAAGCGAGTTGGGGGATACGGGGAGGGTCCTTTTGACCAGAGCCTCCCCTGGGGCTGAAGAAACAAGGTGGGCCATGCTCAGGATGCTGAGGCCAGGGAGGAGACTCCTGGGGGTACAAGGGTCCCAGAGGCCTGCCTGATGCAGTCAGCAGAGGGTGCATAGGATCTGTCTAGGCTGGCCCTGGCCCAACCATGAGGGGTGAGATGGGGGCAGTCTTCCGTGCAGGGCAGCAGCATGGGGGCAGATGTGTGTAAGGGTTCTTCCCCTGCCCCAGACCCATCAAGGTGAAGGTCACCAGGTGAGGCATGGCATGTGGGGACCAGGTTAGCTCGGGTCTCACCCTGCTTCCCAGTTCAGGCCAGTGCTCTGGGTGGCTCTGGCCAGCCACTGCCCCCCCCTACCCCCGCAGGAGGGAGGGGAACTGGGCCTGTGGAGGTGACTTGCCCAGGGTCACACAGCCAAGCAGAGGCGGGGCTACTCCCAAAGAAACCAAAGGCCTCAATCACAGCCGCTCGCCCCCGGGTCAGCCTGAGCCTGTGACAAGGAGGAAGAAGGGACAAGGAACTCAGAAAGAACTGAGTGTGGCTGGAGCACCCCTGACACACACATGCACGTGTGCACAAACATGCACACCCCCAACACACACCACACACATGCACACAGGCTGGGGTACCCCCCCACACACATGCACACACACTGCACACACACTATACACATACACACACCAAACATATATATACCACACAAACACACACCACATACATACATATACCACACATACACATGCACACACACACCACATGAGCTCACATCACACACATATACACTGCACGCACACACCACATGCGCATGCGCACGTGCGCACGCGCACACACACACACACACACACACACACAGTGGGAGGGGAGGACCCAGGCTTAATTAGGTCACCTCCAGCCACAAGGAAAGCTGGGCTCTGAGGTATTTTGAGGAGCATCTGAGAGGCTGGGGTGCGGGCGGGGATGGGGCGGAGCCAGCATGTGACAGGGTCTGCAAAGTGGTCTCCTCACCTCCTGAAGGACCAGAGGGCTCAGAAAGCGCCCCCCAGCTCACCCTGGCTCCCTGCCCTCCTATTTTAAAGTAATTTCACTCATCCCCAGCCCCAGGTCTGCTCCCAGTGGTGGGGGCTTGGGTGTTTTATTGGGGGGAGTTGTTGTGAAGCTTTGAGCTGGTGAGTGACTCACCCAAGGTCATGGTCTGAGTCAGCGCAAAAGCCAGAAATAGAACCCCCCCCCTGAGTCCTGACTCCCCAGTTCCCCCACACCCTGCTCTCCTGTGGGGGCAGGAGCTTCCAGGGAATTGTGGTCCTCCTCCTGCCCAAGGACTTCTTAACCCTCCTCCCCTTTCAAACAGTTCCAGGGTTGCTCAGGGTTCCGGAATGAGGGAGGCAGGGATCCAGGAGTCAGCTTGCCTGAGTTCCCCTGCCAGCCTGCACCAGACAGGTGGTGTGTCCCTGGCAAGCCTCAGTTTACCCTTGTAAAGAACAGGGATGGACATGAATGGTCATGATTGTGTGGAGGTGTTTGCAGGATGAAGTAAGGAAATGGGGTGAAGGGCTTGGCTCGGGATATGGCCAGGATTAGTTCTAGGTACTAAATGGCCCCCCTGACTGTATGTGGTGGGGAAAGGGGAGCTGCTTCTCTCACCAGACCCGGGTCCATTGAGGCCAGGCTGAGCCTCCCACCTCTGTGCCTGCCTGGCCATTGTTACATTTCAGGTGGGTGTGTTTTGAACAACCTATGGGGTGGGTGGGGCTGGGCTGGCAGAGCCAGGGGGAGCAGCTGAGAAGAAAAATTAGGTGAAGAAAGGGGAGGTGCAGAGAGGGCAGGCGCTTGCCCTGGGTCACACAGCTCAGGGATGGCCCAGGAATCCAGTGGCAGCTTTGCCCCGCCTCTGGGCTCTGGCTCCCAGAGCTGACCAGATGGAGCCATTCCCTGCTCTGAAGGGGAGCTGAGCATTGCCACAGAGCCGAAGCCCCAAGGTGACTGTCACCTGCTGACAGGACTGAGTCACCCTCGGGAACCCCTGGGCTCCGTGAAGTGGCGTGGCCTCCTGTCCTGGCTGCATTTTCTGTTGACCTCCGCTGGCCCCTTCCTCTGCAGAATCACTGAGTCAGCCGGCTTTGGCCAAAGCCTGCACTCAGGAGCAGGAAAACAGGCCTGGCTGGGAGGGCCAGGAAGGCACCCATGCTCACGCACAGGTGAATCAGTGCCAACCTCTGCCTGGCTCCGCCCATCAAAGAAAGGGTGCTATAATTGGTCCTATTTGTTAGTTGAGGAAACTGAGGTTCATTCAGCCCGGGCAGTGGAGCCAGGATTCAAAGGGCCTTGAGCTGTCCTCTCTCCCCTCCTGCTGGTGCTGATGGGCACTGTCCTGGGCTGGGTACACCTCCAGATGGCACACAGATCCTGCAGGGAGCTGGAATTTAGTTCCGTGTGACTTGAAATGAATGCTCTCAAACCTAACTGTTCTCCGTGCCTGGGGGAGTTTAATTGTCCCTGTCACTTCTCAGGGAGGTTCTGTTGGGAACACTAGGTCCTGGTGTGGCTGCACCTGGGACCAAACGCATACTCGTAAGCAGTGTGATGGGTTGAATCATGACCCCTCCTTCCCTGACCCCCCACCCCCAAAAAAAGGTGTATGTGTTGTAAATTCTCACCGCTGTGCCGGTGGCTAGAATCCCATTTGGGAATGGGCGGCCTTTGTGGTGGGAATTAGTGTAGGGTCTATCCTGAGTCGGGCTCCTTTGAGGTATAAGAGAGATTAAAGGATCCAGATGCAGCAGAGAAGGGGGAAGATGAGTACCAAGTCAGGGGAGATCTCCCAAGAACCAGCAAAGAAGCTGAAGCCACAGGAGCGTGCCCAGAGCTGATGGAGAGAGGAAGCGTCCGCCCTGGGCTGTGTGTCTCTCTCAGCAAATCGGGAGTCCGCCAGCTAGCGGCTGTGTGCCCTTGGACAAGTCACTGAACCTCTCTGAGCCTCCACTGCCTCATCTGTGAAATGGAAACCATTGGGATTCCGACGTCTTCGGGCAACTGGGAGGTTGAGCAACGCAATAGAACCTCTGTACAGACTTCCTCGCACGGCCCGCCTTCAGACAGAAAAAGCCTAGGGAACCTTCCTACACTTTCCACAGCAACACTCTGCCCTGCTCCCCTTGGGCCCCTCACTTGGCCTCCCAGGTGGCTGGGCACCAGGAAACCCCTCCAAGTCCAGGGCCCAGATTGCGCAAAGCTCTGTCCACAGTCACACAGCAAGTCAGTCACCTGCAGGACCTGGCTCTGTGGGCCCCAGTCTCTCCCGAGCCCGCGTGACCTAGTTCAGCTCCTGATAGCTGTGTGGGCTTGAGTGAGTGCTTAGCCTCCCTGAATGACTACAACGTTTCCTCCTCTGGCCAAGGAGGCCAAGGTGCTGACTATTACCTGCTGGCAGGTCAACCCTAGCTCACGCCCGTCTCCTGAACCCAGAACGTGGCCCAGACCTGGGCCCCCCCTGGCCTTACCGGAGCCCCTCCGAGGGTCAGTCCACCTCTCTGGGGGCTTCCCTCACTTGCGCTGACCCTCTGTTTGAAGAAGCACCACGTCTCTGGTCATCGGTCTCTCCCGGTGACGTGGTGACGTAGCCACAGTGAGTGAGTCAGCGGCATGCCATCTTCCCGGGTCGGTCTTCTGGCTGCGTTTCCACGAGCTGCAATCAAGGCTCCGGCCACACCTGAAGGGAGAAGCTGTGGGGTGTGGGGTAGGGAGCTGAGGAGGAAGGGGTGGCGCTGGCCCCGCCCAGCGGGCTCTCCCTCCACTCCACGCAGGTTTGCATGTGCCCTGGGCGCCACTCAAAGGGGGTGCCACCGAGCAGCTTCCGTTCACCATCCTCCTGAGCGCTCCGTCAGCCAGTTAAAACCAATTCTCCTGTGTTTAAGATCCTGCAGACTGGGCGACGTGCTCTACGGTGTGTAGGAAGGTGAGACACTGGGAAACCGGACGCTGAGCCGGTCATGGACAGACCAGTGAACGCCAGCAGGTGCCCTTGTCATTTCCGTGGTGGTCTTCCGGTGTTAAGTCAAAGATGAGCGAGCTTGCCTTGGGTTGCTTGTGAGCTGATCCTACGGGAGAGTCTCAAGATGGGTGTTCAACGGTTAACCAGGCACAACTTCCGTGCTTGGGTGGGCACTGTTTTTCCGTAGATTGCCTCCGTCCGCTCTGCACCTCATTCCTGGGAGCCCCCTTTCCCACAGGCGGCAGGGGCTCAGAGAGATCCTAGGGCAGTAGCTCTCCACCTTCCTCATGCCATGACCCTTTCACACAGGTCCTCATGTGGTGGTGACCCCCAGCCATAAAATTATTTCTGTTGCTACATCATCACTGTTATTTTGCTACTGTGACGAATCAGGTGACCCCTGTGAGAGGGTTGTGCGACCCCCAAAGTCTGCCTCCAGGCAGCCTTAAACTGGCTCCTCGCTGTGCAGAGTGGGCACCACCGGATGGCAGGGAGGGAGGGTTTTCTTCCCTCGCCAGCCCTGGGTAGGTCTCCTCAGAGCTTCAGGGCTCACAGAACTCCCCACCACGCGGGCCCCCTTGTACCTTCAACCTCCCCTGGAGGGGGTGCGGAGGACACAGGCCCAGTTTCTGGTTCCCAGCTTCTGGCTGCTGGCGCCTCCGGGCCTCCACTTTGGTGTGAGTCCACCAGACTCTCCACCCCCCACTGCTGTGGTGTTGATCTGTGACCCGTGGCATCTTACACGATGTCTTACAGAGTAGGGTCTCCAAAGGCTGTGATCTTTCCAGATGCCTACTGTCTCATCCGTCTGATTGGAACAGCAGGTGGGTTCGAACCACCAACCTTCCCGTTTGTAGCCCAATGCTCAACCTCCCCCCCCCCCCCCCAGCCCACCTGGGATTCTTTTCTGGACTCCTGAGCCCTGGATGGGAGTGGTTAGGTGTTGGGCTTCGAACCACAAGGTCAGCAGTTCAAAACCACCAGCTGCTCCTCAGGAGAAAGACAAGGTTTTTTACTTCTGTAAAGAGTTAGTCTTGGAAACTCGAGGGGCCAGTTCCTCCCTGTCCTATAGGGTTGCCATAAGTTGGCCTCCACTGGACAGCAGTGAGTCAGCCATGATGGATCTATACAGCTTTCTCTCTTTCCCGACTTCCACTGCCAGAGGCCTGGGAGGCCAGCTGGCCCAAGCAGGCTCTGCTTAGCTGTGTCTCCCTGGTGACCACTGCAGGCTGCCTCCGCCTCCGCCCCCTCAGCCCATGACGACCTCCCAGCACGGCCTGTCACGGACTAGAACAATAAAGGCCAGAAAACTGTTCCTTGGGGAGACCGGCAGAGGGGGTGGCCCAAGTTGGTTGGGGTTGACTTCTGCCTCTCACCCTCCACCTTGCATCCCAGACCCAGGTGGGTGCAGGGACTCCCCAGGGTGCATTCTTTGGGCCCAGCCCTGCTTCCTGGGCCATTTCGTTGCTCTTCCTTTTAATGGTTGCTTTTCGATATCACAGTTTTATGGAGGTATCGCTCACATCAGGGGGAAGACCCAGCGGGGTTCAGTCGAGTCAGACTTGTGCGGCTCCCACAGCTAATTTTAGATGTTTCATCACCCATCAGCAGTCGCCCACCCCCCTGCCCCAGGCTGCCTCCAGTCTACTTTCTGTCCCTGCAGATTGGCCTATTTGGGTCACTTCAGTGGGATGGAAGCAGACCTGAGCGGTTGGCTTTGCTTTCCTGGCACAGGGCGCATTGTGTTCCAAGTCCCTTCTTCCGAGAGCTCACTTCACTCCCCTGTGGAACCTCGGAACAAGCAGCCCAGCCCACTGTGTGCACAGCCCGCCCTTTGGGCATTCCCACCAAGAGATAGGAATGTCAAGCACATCCCTCCTGGGGGGTGTGAATCCAGAGAGCAGAACCCCCTCCTGCAGGATGATGGTGCCCTTGCTCTGAGGTCCCAGCCAGAGGTGCTCCGGGGAGGGCTGATCCCCCACCCCGCCCCTGCGGTAGTTAGGGGCCTCTAGACCCCTGAGGATGGCTGGGTAGGGCAGAGTATGGGATGGGAACGGAAACCAGTCATGCCCCCCATCAGCCACTGGGAACTCACAGGGGCTTCTGTAGATTCCACAGGCACAGGCTGTCCCACCTCCCCGCAGCCTGTGAGGGGCTACTGTGCCATTGCTGCAGAGGGTGAAACTGAGCACAGCAGAAGAGCCCTCCAAGGTCCTGCTGACCTTGAGCAGATCCTGACTCATAGAGCCCCACCCCCAGCCCCCTGAGTGGAACTGGCCCCCAGGCTTCCAGGACTGGCACCTTGTTCTCACTGCCAGGGGGTTGAGGCAGCAAGCCGCTAGGACAGAGCAGAGCTGCCCTTCGGGGTTTCTGAGACTCACTTTTGACGGAAGTAGAGAGCCCGCCTTTCTCCTTCTCAGAGCGCCTGGTGGTGTCCAGCTGCGGAGCTTGCAGCTTCCAGCCCCCCACCAGGACTCCTTTCCCGGGAGTAACAGCCACAGGTGTCTCCCAAAGAGACAGAGCTGGTGGGTTTGAACTGCCAGCCTGTTGATGAACAGTCATGCTGTGTCCTTTTCAGCAGCCTGGCTTTTAGCCACCGGGCCGCCCAGACTCTTTCCCTTACTCACTGCCATTAGGCCAGTCTGACTCACATGGACCCTTGAGGGCAGAGTTCTCTGACCCTGGGGGTCTCGGAGACTTTACAAGAGCAGAAAGCTTCCTCTTTCTCCAGCAGAGCAGATGGTGAGCTTGAACCCCCGACCGTGTGGTTAGCAACGCCGTGTGTAGATCACCACACGACCCAGTCGCACGGAGCTGGAGGGGAGCTTGTATCCAGGGGGTCCCCTGTCCAGGCTCTGGGACAGCCTGGCCTGGCCCAGGAGCTGCCCTCTCTGGGCTCCTTGGCAGCATCTCTTGGGGTGTGTGTGTGTGTTAAGGCTTGATAGACCCCAGCGGGTAGAGAAGGGAAGCGTGTGCGTGGGGCACTGTATTCCTTCCGTCGTCTTCTGAAGGCCACCGACTGCGTTCCTGTAGATTAACAGTGATCATAGGGATTTGTTGGGGACATACTGGACTTATACATACTAAGTCACCGGCTCTGCTACCCTGAGTGGTCAGCGTCATCAGCCCTGTTTTACAGACAACCAACCGGGCCTAGGAAAACACTGCCCAGGCTTACTTCCGAGTCACGGAAGCTTCGCTCTGAAACAAGAGGCACCGCTAGGTCCATTCCCAGAGCAGGAAGCCCAGGCCCAGGCGGCTGGCTGACTGACTGACGTCCACCATGTCTCTGCTGTTAAGTGAGCGGCTCCCGTGATGTTGCCACCTGACTGGTGATAAAGCTGAGATAGCCAGCCAGCAGGCCTGTGGGATTTAAAAGGCTAACACCTGTGCTGGTGTCACCTGACACCCACTCCGCCCCCACAGCAAAGTATCCCCCTAGCCCCCAAACCCCCCTCCAGAATTGAACTGGGAGGATTCAAAGAACACAGAAGCCCCAAAGGGCCAAATGTCCCCCAGCCTGGACCAGACTCACCTATGCCTCTCTCCCTCGCAGACGGAGCCCTCAGCTGGTGAGGCTGCCGAGCAGGGCCAGGCCGAGCCCTGCCCGCAAGGACGCCCGAGCCCTCCGCCTGCTGGCCTCACCATGACGTCGTCGGAGCCCACATCGCCCCCCGTTGTGCCCCCACTACATTCCCCCAAGTCCCCCATCTGGCCCACCTTCCCCTTTCACAGGGAAGGCAGCCGGGTCTGGGAGCGGGGCAGTGTCCAGCTCCGGGACCTTCCCAGCCCACTACCTACCAAACGGACCAGGACTTACTCAGCGTGAGTACCTGCCCTTCACCCAGGCCAGCTTGCCCAGTCCTGCCCAAGGACAGGGAGCTATTTAAAGTCTTGATTCATTCTTGACTCACCCACTCATCAATTCCATAAAAATTCAGCAAGCTCTTCATCAGGGGGTTAGTGATAAGACAAAGCCCAGCCCACTAGCTGCTTGTTCATAATTCAGAGAGATTTACCCTTCAGCTCTCAGCACCAGCAAGGTTAGGGGCGAGGACACAGCCTGGGGTGTTGGAAGATGATGTAGCAGATAAATTCAGGAGTGGGGAGAAGATGGCTATTTTGCAAAGTAGTGAGCTCCTCATTTGGGGAGGTAATCAAGTCTAGGTTGAATATCTTTCACTCAGAGACCTCACAACAGGAACTCATGTAGACAAACTCAGGAGAGGGTGTTATTTGGAAAGCACTGGCAGAGCCAGGAGACCCACTTGCTGGGTGGCCCAGCCTCCACTGTGAGGACTGTGTGTAGATTGTGGCCTAGGAAGGACTCTAGCAGGAAGAGCCTAAGGGGGTTGTGAGGCTAAGGAGGGGTGTGTGCCCAGGCGTAGCTCCAACCTCCCTCCTCTCCCCACAGGACAGCACGAGCCTCAGCTGGCCCCGTGTTCAAGGGTGTCTGTAAGCAGTTCTCGCGGTCACAGGGACATGGCTTCATCACCCCCGAGAATGGGTCTGAGGACATCTTTGTGCATGTGTCTGAGTGAGTCCTCCACCTCCTTCTGCAGTGCCCCCACCTAAAAAAAAAGCCTCCCCCTTTCTCCTCAGTGGGGGGATTAGGAGGGACTGGGCTGGGGACTTTCAGACCTGGAAGCCTGGGGCTCTGGAGTTGGGACAACCCTGGGCTTCAGCCTGGGGGGACCCTGGTGGGCAGACTGGAAGAGGGAGTCCTGGGCCTAGGGTTGGCACAGCCCCTGGTGCCAGGGGTGGTGGTGGGGAGGGCAATGGGGGCTGAAGCTGGGTGCTGGGCTGACATTCTCCCTCCCACCAGCATTGAGGGTGAGTACGTGCCAGTGGAGGGGGACGAGGTGACCTACAAGATGTGCCCCATCCCACCCAAGAACCAGAAGTTCCAGGCCGTGGAAGTCGTCCTCACCCAGCTGGCCCCTCACACCCCCCATGAAACGTGGTCTGGCCAGGTGGTGGGCTCCTAGGCTGGTGGTACCAGTACCAGCTGGCCGGGTGGGCAGTGGGCATCAAGCAGGGTTGGTGGGCAGCAGCCAGCCCCACCATGTCCCTACTGCCCCGGGCTGCCTGTGTGCACGTCTGTGTGTGTCTGTGCTTGTGGCCGTGACGTGTGCCTCCACCATCCCTGTGACCTGTGACGGCTGTGGTCTGGCCAGGTGCTGAGCTGGGGGGATGTCACCAGGGCGGCCTCCGCTTCTCCACTGTCCCTCCCTCCTCCACATACTCCTCTCTCTACCTATCACTGAGCCCAAGAGCTGCGTTAGGCCTGGCTGGGGCTCAGGGGAGCCATCGTGACCCCTGCCCCCAGTCTTCCCCTCCCCCTTGCCCCACTCAGGCCCAGGCCCTAGCTCAAGGCAGACTGTTAGTGTCCCCAAGCTGGGCTGGGGTCTCCCTGTGGCCCCTTCGGAAGCCAGGCCTGCCTTCTCTCTCTCCAAGGACTCTGGGAGTACAAGGGGGTGTCTTGAGAGGCCAGGTACCTCTTCTTTGGCTGGACAGTGACCCTGAACCCCCAAACTGAAGCCGTGTCCCTCATCTTGGGTCACATGAAGGGTGAGGTTTGCAGCAGGTCAGGCCCATCTCCCAGCTGGGACAAAGCCTCTGCCCCAGCTATGCTCACCGCTGAGATTCCTGGACAGACACCTGTCCCTCCAGGCATGGCCAGGACTGGCCCCCATGCTGGGAAGAAGCCCCACGAGCTCCTGTGGGCAGGCAGCCCCTCGGCTGGACTTCCTGTGGGTGATGCGGTACATGTGCTGAGTGTATGCAGTTCCTCTGGGGCCCGGGGTGATCCTGTCTCTGCTCCCTCCTGTCCACGAATCAGATGCACCTTGGAGTTTTTTTTAACTCCCAGTGACCCCTTTTGTGTGTGTGTGTGTGTGTGTGTGTGTGTATGTGTGTGTAGCACTGGGCACTATGGGGCTTTCAATGGAAATAGGGTATCCAGCCCCCCCTCAGGGGGTGGTCTTGACCTCCCACATTCATCCTTTGCCCAGCCCACACTCCCTTCCAGGGAACGCATTACCCGAGGGTCACAGCCTCCCGAGGGCCTCCAAGGAAAGTGGTGACTGCAGGAGATCAGTCTGCAAAACACTCAGGGTCCAAGTGCCCAGAACATGAGTCTGGAGGGAGGGTCCCCAGCATGCAGGGCCTGAGCACCCCAAAATCAAGATCAGCTGCGAGCACATGAGTCTATGACTGTGAGGGAGGGTCCCCGGCATGTAAGGGCCTGAGCACCCCAAAGTCAAGATCAGCTGCGATATCTGCAGCCCACCCAGGTCTGCAGAGATGTGCTGGCCAGCCCCGCCCCCTATCCGCCTGCCACCCGGCTCCACTGGGTCTCCAGGGGGCCAGGCCAGGAGTGTCCTTGAGCTGCCCAGACACCCTGGGTCCCTTGGTGGGAACCACCCTGGTGCCAGGTCACCCCTGGGCCTGCCCCTGCTCCAGCACAGGCCCCAGGGGCTGCTGGGGTGGCAGCAGCGTCCCCCACCCCCAACAGTGTACAGTCAGAAACCCTCCCTTAGCCGCCTGGACCCCTTGGTCCTTCCTAACACTGGCAATAAACCCTCAACTGTGACTCACCCTGGATCCCCAGCTGCCTGTCTGTCCGGGCCCCAGGGGGAGGCTCCCTGGAGGCCCAGGCTCCCCAGGCAGAATGGGCATATCCTTGCCGAGATGGCCCTGCAGGACTTGTGACCGTGCCCATCATCTGCTCAGACAGTTCCTATGACACCATAATACCTTGTTCCAGAAACTTTAATACTTGTGACAATAAAGTCCTCTAAAACACGTCGCCCGCAGCCACTGTACGGGATGGGCTGGCTATCACACCTGATCACACGCCTTCTGCTGGCACTGACAGAAAACTGTCTGTCCGGACAAGCACAGCTGGCACCTGGGGCCCAGGGTTTGAGGATGGGGACATGCCTTCCTGAGCAAGGCTGGACCCTGGGGGGTGGGAGCTGGGCCCACCAGGAGCTGACCGGCTGGGGTGGCTCTCCACCCAGACCCTGGCCTGTCCTTGTCTGGGGAACCGTGAAACAGGAACATGTGGCGCAGGTGGCCTGGCCGGAGGAGGAGAGCCCCCGTCAGCCCACACCTGGCCAGGCTCTCTCGCTGAGATCATGGGGCCGGTGCACCCCAGCTACACCTCGTGGGCTGTCTCTGGAAAGAAGATCTCCCGGCATCGCCGCACGGTGTCCTGTGGGGAGACCACGCTGTGCCCGACGGTCCGGGGGTCTGCGTAGATCTCAAAGTCGTTCCCACCCTGTGCACAGAAGGAGCCAAGAATGCAGGTTGCCCTCATGCTGGCTCCGGGGAGCTACCCCTACTCCCTCACCGGGCTGCCTGTGGGTCGGGGGTAAGCCCTCCCTGGACTCCGGCCTTCTAGTCTGTGCCAGAGGGTGGCCGGCTCCAGCGGTTTGCTGTGTGCCTCCTGGCGGGGAGGGTGCTCTTCTGGACCTGAGTGGCTTCGGGGTGGGGCTGTGCGACTCACGGGACTGGTCTCGTTCCCAAAGAAGTGGATGGTGTCGAAGCTGTCCTGGTCCAGGGTGTCCAGGCAGCAACGCTTGTCCCAGCCCTCAGGAAAGACGTCAAAGCTGATCATGCCGCCTGCAGGGAGGGGAGAGGAGTAGCTGGTAGGGGCCTAGGTCACACCCCTTGCTTGTTCCCACCCTCAACGACAGCCCTGAGTCCCCACTTCCTGCCAGACACCGGGGCTGGACCCTCACCCTCACGTAAGCTAAGACCCCGATGGAAGAATAAGTGCCACCAAGGGCTGAGCCCACAGGCCAGGGAAGGCCGCTCTGTGGAGGGGATGGGGCTTTAGGGGCACTAAGACTGGAGCTCCAGACCAGAGGGCACCAGCCATGTTGGGGTGCAGAGCCATGAGCAGGGAGGTGGGAGGTGCGCGGGGACAAGGCCACCGGTCCCCAGTCGAGGAACAGGCCTTGGGAGGGTTTGGAGCAGGGGGTACAACATGATGGTCAGCTGGATGGACGGTGGGGGTTTCCCGAGGGGAGGGGGCTCTGGGTAGGTAACATCCAAATCCCAGCCTGCTTTGGGCTTCCCACCTGCCCTGAGGAGCAATGAGGGGGCTGTATGAGTTTGGGGAGGGGTGGGCAGTCAGAGGACAGTGGCCCTGGTGGGTGACTCAGGCCAGCTTCTGAGACCCTCTGCAGGTGGACTCACCTCGAGAGAACCGCAGGCCTTTGCCAGCAAACTCGGTTTTCAGGGCTTCCACAAACTTCTCCCGGATCTTCTCCTTCTGTGGGGGAGGAAGCGGACTGAGGCTCAGAGGGTCCCATGGTCCCACAGTGGGGAAACTGAGGCTCACTCACTGGGCCAGGGCACATGGGGGAGCGGGAGGTCTTGGGGCCACCCCCGAGTCTGTCAGCGTCCCTTCAGGACAGGGCTGCTGGCTCTGCTGTGTCCAGAGACATGTGTGTGAGGAGCTAAGGGCCCGCTGGGAGACGGGGGCATTTGCTGAGCTTGGCCTGGGGAGTCAGTGGCCAGCAGAACCAGGAGACTCAGCAGCCCATCTATAAACAGAGTCAGGAGACTCCACCCATCACCCTGAGGAGGCAGAAGGAGATCGCCTGGTGGGTAACAGAGCAGCCCAGTCCGAGACCCAGCTCCTGTGTGCCCTGGGCTGGTGTGCCGACTGATGGGGACAGAGGCTTGGAGTTTGCCACTCCAACCCCACCCTCCTGCAGCCCAAGCAATGGCAAAGGCTCAGTGGGCCCCATCCCGTCCCTCCCTCAGGGTGTGGGCTGAAGCACTATCATGTCCTGAGACAGAGGTGGTATCTGGGCTGGGATGGAGCTGGGCACACAGGCAGGGAATGTGCACTTCCCTCCAGCACCACAGAGGGGCAGGCAGACTGGGGAAGACACCAGCAGGCAGGGGGTGGGGTGGGGCAGGGTGCCTGTGGGCCTGCCTTAGGGAGGTCCCCCTGAGAGTTAGGCCACCCCCTGCCCTCAAAGGGACCCATTCCACAGACGAGAAGCCGGAGGGACCGTGGCAGTGCCACATGTCCCAGGTCACTCAGCAAATAGGAGGTGTAGCTGAGACTGGAAACTACACAGGTTGGGGTGGGGGGCTTTCTGCTCCCTGGAGATGTAATGGTTACACATTGCACTGTTAGCTGCAAGGTCAAAGCCACCAGCCCCTCCAAGGGAGAAAGATGAGGCTCATCAACTCAGTCAGCCTGTAGACTCACAGGGGACAGCTCTCCCTGTCCTGGAGCGGCTAGGCCTCACAGCGACACCACGCAGTGAGTGCGGCTTATTCTGGAGTCAAGCGGGAAAGACGCAGGGCACAGGGTGGGGTGCAGTGAGCTGGGAGGCTCTGAGAAGCATCCAGGGGGGCAGGTGAACCCCTCCGGGAAACAAGGGGAAGAGGTGTGTGACCCTTGCCAGGAAGCTATTCCCTCCGTGAGCCTCAGTTTCCACGGCCACACAAAGGGGGGTCATGTGAGCCTGTTCTTCCTTCAAAACCCACTTCTTGTTCCCCAGACCTAAGGCTGAGGGTGGGAGGTGTCACCTTGTCCAGCTCTGAGAACTCGATTCGCTCCTCCAGGGTGCAGCTCCGGCCAATGGGGGAGATGTTCAGCATGCCATTCCGGAACTCGATGAAGGTTCCCCTGGTGGGCAAAGTGGCAGCCAGAATGAGGACCACCCTGTGGTGTTTGCACCAGCCCCCACCTTGGACAGGGACCCACCCACCAAGCCAGGGGCTCGCCCCTCTCCTCCCTCCAAGGAGGGGTGGGGCCAAGTGGGAGGGCGCTCACCGTTTCTTGGGCAGCCTGAGCAGGGCCATGTAGCTGAGGCAGAAGTTGATTAAGTCTTGCAGCAGCTCCTCCCCCAGGTGGTTCTGGAGGGTCTGGGAAGGGACCCAGGTGTGCTCCCTTAGGAACAGAGCTGGGCTGCCCGAACCCTGGGACTCCAAGGCGCCCCTCCCCACCACCCGGGGCAGCACAGGTGAGGGGAGCAGCAAACCCCCCAGGGCACAGGGGCACAGTGTGATCCCTCTTGGGGTCTCGGGGGAATTGCTGGGACTCCATGCTTTGTCGTCTGGGCTGGAGTTTGTGGTGAATTCTAATGGGCCTGTGTTGGGTTTTTTCCTGGCTGGGTGGCAGTGGGGGAGTTGGGCTGGAAGTTAAGCCATTAAGTCACCTTTTATTAAAATGAGTTAAGAAAAGGGGATTCAATAGAGTCACCATAAAAGAGGTGAAGAGTGAGCTAAGAATGATTAGGATTTTTATGATTTGAGTCTAATTTGTGGCAGTTTCATTCACAGTAAGGGTTTAAACAAAGCATTAGTTTGTCATTTGCAAATCAGTACAGGAATAAAGACTCAAGAAAAAGCAGAGACCAGCAGCCAGGATCATCTATGCTATGTGAACAGGGTAGGTGGCCTGCTTGGGCTGGGCCCTGCGGCTCCCAGGGGACACTGACCTGCTTGGAGAGCAGCTGTCCATGCTTATACTGCACCGTCCCGTTCTCAGCAAACACGTAGTCAAACTTCTCGATGACTTCAGGACCCAGGGGAGAAAGACAGAGACTGAGAGCAGTCTGACTGGGACCCCCCAAGCCAAACACACACACCCAGCCGCCAGGGGTCGATTCTGGAGCTCAGGGACCCCACGTGTGCACAGTAGACCTGTTTCCAAGGGTTCCCTGGCTGTGACCTTTCAGAAATGGATTGCCAGGCCTCTCTTTGACGATGCCTCTGGCTGGGGTTGAACTCTCAACCCGTTCATTAGAAGCCAAGTTCTCATTTGCACCATCCCACCAACAAGGGAGATGAAGCTCATGCTCTGGGGCTTGGCATTCAAGAGTCCACTGGCTCCACCTCAACTGCTTTCAACTGCTTTCTGCATCTCCTCTCTCCTCTCCTCTGCAGCTGTCTGCTCCCACCCAAACCAGTCACTCCCCCTGGCCTTTTGTTTATCCAGGTCCTTCTGCCCGAAATGCCCTCCTGGGGACCAAGAACCTGCGCCCGCCTCTGGAAGTCTTCCTGGACCTCCCAGCAGAGGCACCGTTCCCCACTCTGCTCCACAGCTTCTCACTGAGCCTGCTGAAGGGGGTCTTGACGGGAGGGGGCAGGAGGGCATGCAGGAAACACGGGCAAGCACCTCTGTGCAGGTGGGAAGTGATCACTTGGAATGTGGTGGGGTGGTGGAGAGGAGACTGGAATTGAGCTTGGGTGGTGTCAGTTTTATTCCCTGCTGTTTCTTTTTTCTTTTCATAAATCATTTTATTGGGGCTCATACATCTCCTATCACAATCCATACATACATCAATTGAGTAAAGCACCCTTATACATTCATTGCCCTCGTCATTCTCAAAATTCACCTTCTACTTGGGTTCTTGGAATCAGCTCGTTTCCCCCCCCCATCTCCCTCCCCGCTCCCCAATGAACCCTTAATATTTTATAAATTATTATTTCATCTTATTTTACACTGCCCGGCGTCTCCCCACACCCACCTTCCCATTGCCCATCCCCCAGAGGAGGTTACACATGGATCTACGAGATTGGTTCTCCCTTTCTACACCCCCTTCCCGCCTGGTGTCACTGCTGGTCCTGAGGGGTTCATCCGTCCTAGATTCCCTGTGTTTTCAGATCCCTACTGCACCGCTGTGCATCCTCTGGTCTAACCAGGTCCGCAGGGCAGGCTTGGGATCATGATAATTGGGGGCAGGAAGCGTTTAACAACTAGAGGAAGGTTTTGAATTTCATTGTTGCTACACTGAACCCTGAGTGACTCATCTCCTCCCCACTACCCTTCTGGAAGGGATGTCCAGCTGTCTACAGATGGGTATTGGGTCCCCATCACACGCTCCCCTCATTCACGGTGATGTGATTTCCACCCCCACCCCCCGCCTTTGTTGTTTGAAACCTGGTCCCCTCGACCCTTCATGATCACACATGTGGGTGTGCTGCTTCCATGGGGGCTTTGTTGCTTCTGGGCTAGAAGGCTGCTTGTTTACTTTCAAGCCTTTAAGTCCCCAGACGCTATATCTCTCAATAGCCGGGCACCATCAGCCTCCTTCACCACACTTGCTAATGCACACATTCGTCTTCAGCGTTTATGTGAGGAAGGTGATCACACAATGATGGTTTTTGTTCTTTGGTGTCTGCTACCTGGTCCATTCAACACCTTGTATTCACTTAGGCTGTGTGCTTCTTCTCTGTGGGCTTTGTTGCTTCTGAGCTAGCTGTCTTCAGAGCCTAGCACCGAGCCAGACTCCCGGTAGGTGCTCAGTATTGTTTAATGAGAGGCTGAGCCCTGTCCTCCACTCCCTCTGACCCACAGAAGCAAGGCTGCTTCAGGGATCCCCCCAATTCCCCAGAGGCTCTCAAACCCCATGCCCCCGGCTGTTGCTCTGGCCCATTCCTACCTTCATCTCCTTCACCCAGCTGCTCAGCGATCTTGGCGTAGTCAGAGCCGCCCACCACACCAATCTGCACTCGGCTGCGCAGCTTCTGCAGGAAGGCAGCCACCTCCGGGTCGATTTTCTTGGTGGAGGCGGGGGGGAGGGGGGGGACACACAAGATCCCATGTCAGTTAGTCTCTGACCTCTACTTGGTCCTCCAAACCCAGGGATCCCCTGTTCCTCCGGCCTCAACTAATGCATGGCCTGGAGCCCAGATCCCTGGATTCAAACATGGGCTCAAGACCCTCACTAGCAGATGACCTGGAACAAATGGCTTAGCCTTTCTGGGCCTCCGTTTTCTCATCTGTAAAATGGGTGTCACAGTAGAAACCACTTGGAGGAGGGGTCAGGATTTAATGAGATGAGGATCCAGAGAGCTCAGAAATGAACAAGCAAGTAACCAGGGAGTAAGCCCAAACACCATACACCCTGGACAAATGAACCAGCGAACTACGGAAGCCCAAAGAAAACCTTTGAGTTACGATGCTGACAAAGAACATTTACACCTGACCTGTCTTGCCATCAGGCCATAGCATAAGTCAGTCTGCAAGAGAAAGACTGGGTTTCCTACTGTGGTGGTAAAGAGTTCTGGTCTCGGAGACTGGACAGGGCAGATCTACCCTGCCCTCCAGAGTCACTAGGAGTCAGCATCCATTCAACGGCGTGAGTTGGTTGGTGGCTATAGCCAGAACCTGCTCAGAAGTGGGGATGACAAGACTTCCTTTCAGGTACTTCAGAGGGGTTAGCAGAGGATGCCGTGCTTTGTAAAGTTGAGAGAAGATCCCTAAGGAGATGGGATAACACAGCAGCTACAGCCACGGACTCACCCACAGCCCGGATTTGAGGAAGCTGCAGGACAGGCCAGTGTCTTGTTGTTGGACTCATGGTGGCGATGAGTCAGAACGGCCTGCCTGCTACCCAATGACACAACAAAACCCAAACACCCGTCACACCTGTCGTGTCAAAGCAGAGCTGTGTGCCATGGGGTTCTTAGTGGCTGATGTTCCTTCCGGAAGTGGACTGCCAGGCCTTTATGCTGAAGCACCTCTGGATGAACCTGAAGCCCCACCCCCCAAAAGAGCACCATCCTGGGGCTCTCATTGGTGATTGATGAGGTGCAAAGACTCCCCACCAGGGAAATAGGAAGGAATCTGCTGTTACTCCCACCCACCTGCTGATAAATTCAAGGGTGCAAGACATTAAGGTGACTGTCTCCTGGGTGTGCAAGGATGGGGACGGCAGGGCCTTTTGGAGCCGCTGGAAGGTAGTGGGGTGAGAGTGACTAAAGTGGAAATGTACAACTGGATTCCTGGCATGGGAATTCTCTTGCCCAGGTGTCCATGGAAGTTCACAGGAGGTCTGATTTATCAAGAGCTAACACCTGCAACCAATTTAAATGCTGTCAATTGGTGTTCTACCTCCTGCCAGCATGTGCCCCCCCCCCCCAAAAAAAAGTGTTGGGATCCTAATACCTCTCTATCCCTGAGACTGTAACCCCATTGGAAGGCAATCTCATTTGGGGGTGGGGGGAGAAACTGGCTGGTTTTCTTTGTTGTGTTAATGAGGCCATGGCAGTACAGGACCCAAGGACTTTTGAGATATAAAAAGAGCAGATGTCACAGAGAGAAGGGAGTGCAAATGGGGCAGGGTGGAGGGGTGGGGATGCCCCAGAAGCTTAGAAAGGCAGCGCTGGTAGAGCTGTGATCAGGATTCTGTCCCAGAGTAAACAGAGACCTTCCCATGGGGCCTCCATCTGTGGGAATCAATTTCCTTATTTCCAGTTTCCAAAGCACTCTAAAAACGAGGAAGGTGGAAATGACCCAGGGGTGCAGAGGAATAAGCTTTAGGCTGCAAGGTCGGTCGTTCAAATCCACCAGCCGCTCAGGGAGAAAATGAGGCTGCCTGCTCCTGCCAAGATGCCACCTGTGAAGCCCTAAGGAGCAGCTCTACTCTGCAGGGCTGCTGGGATCAGAACCGACCTGAGGGCAACGGACTGGGTTGTGTTGGCTTGGGAGGATTACAACAAAAAGGCCTAGTGGTGCAGCCCCTGGCTGCTTAAAGGGGGGGGGGCATCTACCCCCACCAGCCACTCTGCAGGGAAAAAAAATCCCTGCAGGCCAATGCCCTTAAAAACTTCACAGCCTAGCCAACACTCTGGGGCAGTTCAGCCCTGCCCTGTAAGACCAGTGAGTCAGAAGGGGTTCGAGGCAGGCTCCACCACCACCGCCGCCCGTCCAGCATGGAAGAGTCCAAAACACTGAATTGTCGAAAGTTGGAGGAGGACAAACAGCATAACACGACTCATTAAAGTAAAAGATGGTGAGCGGTCTTTAAGTTATTATAGCTGTTGGTCTAATCTGTTCTTGTCCAGAGCCCAAAGAAACCAAAGCCCCCAGGAAACAACTTGCCCAAAGGGCTAATGGAGCACAACGAACCTGTCATTACTAACCCGAGATCAGCAGAACCACCGAGAGCTTGCCTGGGATGACAGGAGAAGGGAGCCAGAACGAAGAGACAAGGGCAGAGCAAAATCCAAACTCATCAAAAAGACCAGACTGAGTTTAAAGTCTTGTCTGAAAACAAGCACACAACTAAGTGAGGTGTCAGCTAAGTCCAAGCAGAAGCACATCAGCCTGTGTGATCCAAGGATTGTAGACAATAAAATACAAATCTGGAGGAGGGAACAGTATGAGAGCACCCAGTTTTGCAGAAGGCTAGGGATGACAGTGAAAGACCAAAAACCACTTGTAAGGTCTCCATGTGTAATAAGCCCCTGGTAAATGAATGCAAACATAGTTTAAATTAAAATGATTATGTTGAAAATTCACTGCCATGCAGTCAATGCTGACTCATAGGGATCCCCTGTGGGTTCCCACGACATAACCACTATCCCACTAGGGCTCCCACGAGCCAATAGAAGGTCTAGCATTATGTTTATCCAGGCCTTTTAGACTAGCTAAGGGCCCTCTGGACTCCTTTTCCAAAGTATCCCATTCAATAACCCTTTTTTGGTTCAAACCTTTAAAAAATGATTATGTTAACACCTTGTCATTGTACTCCCTTTTAAAATTATTTTAATTGGCATAAATTTTATATATCATACAATTCAATAGTTCAATCATATGAACTACATTTGTTCTCCCTTTTGACCCATTTCAAATTTGTTCTCCTTTATAATATTTCCTGCTTTCTTTTCCACTGAAGTTTTTCTGTTTTAGTTTGTTGGTGGCAGTATTTTTTTGATATGAAATCCAGGACAGGAAAGTGTATGGAGGCAGTACCTGGATCAATACTTTAAGGTTATAGCATGAAAAACTGGGGGGAAATGAGGAGCTAATAACAATGAGTACAAGAAAAGAAAGGTGCTAAAAGTGATGGTAATGATGGGTGCACAACTCTTAAATATCATTAAACTATTCAATTGTATACTATGCACCTTATGTCAATAAAACTGATCATATTAAAAAAAGAAAAGTAAAGCATCAATAAAACTCAATATCCTGTAAAAACAAAAACACAATCAGACTTAGTGGTCTGCTCAGAGTCGGGTGAAACCTCTGAGATGCGCTTCTACCTTAGAAAGCATACCTCCTCCCTCCCCGAGGCACCTTTCAGGGGAGTAAATGAGGTCTATAAAGTAAACAATATCAGAACATGAAGACCAGAAGGGCAGCAATTGGTCCAAAGCAAAGAAAATGCAGAAAGGATGGGGAAACGGTAAATAGAAAGCAGGCCTGGGGAAAATGGGTAGAAGGCTGACACTTTGTGGAGATGCAATCAAAGTCACAGAACAAGTGGGACAGAGATTGCTCCAACTTTCATTGAAACCACAATATTAAAAGTAATAAGAAGGAAAGAAATGGATGGATCAGAAAAGCCCAAGAAATGGTATCTAACACACCGCTGAATATTCCCTCTGGGCCAAGAGAACCAGGTTAAGCTCTGGAGGATTGCAGCCAGGCCACACCATGCCCTGGGCTGAGGAAGGGGCCCCGCCTGGGCCTGTGGCAGGGACTTTAACCTTCTCTGTATTTGTTTTCTTTCTTTACCGGGAAAATGTACTCCTGAGTAAGTGTATAATTAAAATTTAACTTTTAAAAGCCCTGGGCGCAGGGCTGGCCTGCGGTTTGTTGTGACTGAAGTGAAGGGTGAGGCAGGGAGAGGCAGAAAGTGGGCTTGCTCTGCAGCCTTGAATCCACCCTGTCTGGGTCTTGGTCCCTGGGGGCTGCGGACCCAGGCCAATCTGACTTCTCCAGGAGTCCCCTGGCCATTTCAGAGGTTGAGGTGGGGTGTGGCCCTTAGGCTAAGTAACCCAATATCCCCATCTCTGGCATCTGGCGCACCCTCGGTGGATCTGTGGCTGACTATTGGCTACAGCAGGCCAGACGTGAGTCGCTTGCAGGGTAGCGTGGGTCTGGGTCCTGACTAAGGTGGGGCCCAAAAGTTAGGTGGCTGCGAGTAGAGCTGGAGTCAGGAGTTCACTGGGATAAAATGCGTTTTGAAGGGGATCCTCCACCGTATGTCTGACCTGGGTCCTCTCAGACCAGCTTCAGGCAGGCTCTCTCCCGTCCAGTGGGCGGAGGCCACGACCTCACTCAGGATCTCCAGGAGACATGGTCACACAGGACTGGGTGAAGGGCTTTAGTGCAGAGGGGCCCGGGGAAGCCAGTCCCAGGCACAGCCCTGCAAGACTCTGGGTGCGAGGGCACCAAGATCCGCTGTCCTCCCACCAGATGGCTACTCTGACGTTTGTTTTTAAGTGGGAGCCCAGCTCTTCTTGGAACCGGGGTCCCGATGCAGCTCTGGGCTGCTCGTGTGTTCACGGGCTGTAACGGAGGGGTAACCACCGCGGGGCAGGCAGGAAGGAGGGTTCTGGGGTCAGGCCCCAGCCTCTGGGAGCAAGGGGAGCAGGGGCCCCGCTCGCAGCCACCTACAGAACCGGATCCAGTTCACTTGCCTCAGCCAGAACGTGGGCACAGACGCGCAGGGGGCTGTGGCGTGGGGGACTGGGTCCCCATCACTCGCGGCAGGCGGCCGCGGAGTGTCAAGGCCTGGGAACCGCTGCATCCCACCTTCCCGGGCTGGCCGGAGGTCACGCCGCTGCAGGCGCCCACCTTTGGGCTGGAAGTGTCCCAGGGCCACTCCCGATTGGGCGCCTGCGAGTGTCGGGGTCCTACCTGGCGAGCCGGCGTGAGCGTCCCGTCCACGTCAAACAGGCAAAGGACGCGCTCCTTCCTGCGGGCGCCCTCCGTGGTGACCGCCATGGCTGCAGCTGTGCGCGTCTGGCGAAGTCGTCGGCTGCCGCCACCAGAGCCCGGAGAGGAGGCGGGAAGGCGGGGCGGGGCTGAGGGTGGGGCCCTCTAGAGCAGGGTCTGAAGCTGGGCCTGATTGGACTAATCCACCCAGGGGCGTGTCCAGGGCGTGATCTCGGCTGGCGAAGGCGGGACCCGGACAGGGCAGGGGCGGGTCTGAAGCATTGGCAAACATGGCTATGATTGGACCTGGTCTGAATGGGCGTGTCCGAAGGCGTGGCCAACCCGGTAGGTATGGTCGGATTGGCCCACAGCTGATTGGGCGGGGTCTGGACTTCGGTCTGGCGGGAAGGGAGGGAAAATAGGGGTGGGACCATAATTGGGCGGGGCCGATTGTCTTGAATGGCAACTGACAGAAGGAACAGGACTAAACCCTCAAGCCCGCAGTGCAGGGCCGGGTGGGGAGAGGGCCGGACTCAGAGATCTTGGGCGGAAAGCCCTGGATTCTCCTCGCCTGTCCATGACTCCGTCCCCTCCCACTAACCTTTTGCTCTGTGAGCTACAGCCCCCAGGGGGTTGGTTCCCACTCTGAGCAAGTCCATGTCCAACACCTCTTGATCCTTATAGCTGTTGTATGTTTGAGCCTACTGTTGCAGCACCTATGGGAATTCATCTTTCTCGTCTGGGGCTTGCTTGCTCTATTTTGTTTTGATCTCTACCAAGCATGGTATCCTTCTCTGGGGACTCGAGGCTCTGCCACTGAGTCAATGCTGACTCATAGTTGGGTTTCCGCGACTGTAACTGTTTACAGGAGTGGAAAGCCCAGGCTTTCTCTGGCGGGGTGCTGGTGGTCCACCAGGCAGATGGCCATCCAACCAGAAACCACTACAGTGCCGGGGCTCCTCCAAGGACGCGTCCCTCCCAATCACAGGTCCAAAATACTTGTGACCTTACATCCTGGCTTCTAAGGAGAGTGACGGCAGCTCCTCTTCCAAAACGAATCTGTTCATTCTTCTGGTAGTCCATTGTATGTTGAATATTCTCCAGCACGGTAATTCCAACGCACAATTCCTTCAGGAGTCATGTTTCCGTTTCCAGCTTATATAAGGCGACTGAGAATGCCTTGACTTGGATCTGGTGCGCCTTAGTCGGCTCTGCTTTTTGCCACTCTAAAGAAAATCATTGCAGCACATTTGTCCAGTGCAATTGTTCTGGTTAGGTGCCATCGAGCCAGATCCGACCCACAGCGACCCTCTGCACAACAGGACGAAACACCGCCCAGTCCCGCGCCATCCTCACCAAGGGTCCTGTGCCTGAGCTCATGGTTGCAGCCACTGTGTCCGTCCATCTCATTGAGGGCCTACTTCTTTTTCCCTAAAAAGTCTTGTCTGATTTGGGCAAATCCAGTGGTTTCATCTGCTCATTGCAGGTTTCTAATGACTCTCAAATTCTGATGCTGTGTTCTTCCCATAGTTCAGTATTTGGGATCACTGGCTGAGCATATGGACTGAATATGTATGATGAAAGGGTGGAACCCTGACACACCTTTGCACACCTTTCCTGATCTTAAGCCTCATAGTATCCCATTAGTATGTTTAAATGACTGCTTCTTAGCCTTTGGACACGTTTCACATGAGCACATCTAAATGTTCTGGATTTCTTCTATTTGTTATCTCTGGTTTTGATGATCCTACCTTCAAATACCTTTGCATAGTCAATAAAATCCAGGTAAACGTCTCTGTGGTATTCTCTGCTTTCAGCCAAGATCCATCCAACATCAGCAATGATATCCCTCATTCTATGTTTTCTTCTGAACTTTTCTTGAATTTCTTGTGGTGCTCTGTCTGTTTATTGCTGCAACCATTCTTTGAATATCTTCAGCAAAATGTTCCTGGTTGTGACATTAATGATGTTGTTCAATAATTTCTGCACTCTGTTGGAATGGGCACAAATAAGGATTTACTCCCGCGGGTTGGTCAAGTAGCTGTCTTCAAAATTTCTTGGCAAAGACTAGTGAGCTCAGTGAGCTGTCTAAGCATTTTGTTAAAACATTTCAATTGGTATTTTGTCTACTCCTGGAACCTTGGTTTGTTTTTTTGTTTTTGTTTTTTGCTAATGCCTCTACTGCAGCTTGGACTTCTTTCAATACTGTTGGTTGTAGATACGCTACTTCTTAAATGGCTGGATGTTGATTAGTTCTTTCTCTCCATTTTGCTGAAAGAGGAAGTTGTATTGTTTCCATTTGAGAGCAAGTATTTTGGGTACAATGACTTTTTTGTGGCTTATGGCATCATTCACAGTGTGCCCATGATGTTGCTGTTGTTGTTGTTAGGTGCCATCCAGTTAGTTCCGACCCATAGCGGTCCTATGTACAACAAAATGAAACACCGTGTGTTGGGAAACTGAGACTCAGGAGACAGTGTAGGTGGACACACTTCGAGGAGTCTGCGAGGCTGGGCCTTCCATTGCAGGAGACCTTCACGTTCATAAGTTGGAGATGCTTTCCAGTCACATTCTCTTTACCTAAAAGTCATCCCCCACGATGTCCCCCGTAATAAGGTCAATCTTGAAGTGCTGCAGGCACATGGCTACTCCTATCTATGCTAAGAAGGTTAGCTGCCTGAAGGCCATCTGCCCTGAGAAGCGCTCAGGTCCTATTGTCTGTCCCACCCTAAGTAGGACCTAGCGGTACTCCCTTCTGATAAGGATCATAGATTATTCCCCAGCAGAAGAGTTCAAAGACACCTAAGATCTAGTCATCTCAGAGATGACCAAGGTTAGGCTGCCATCTTGACTCTAGAATCCTATGGATGCCCTTCTCCAGGTACTGGTCTCTCTGGACATGTTCAAAGTATGTGAGACAGTCTTGCCATCCTTGCCTCTAAAGAGAACTCTGGCCGGACTTCATCCAAGATAGATTGGTTTGCCCTTTTAGCAGTCCATGGCACTTTCAATATCCTTTTCCAGCACCACAATCCAAATGCACTTATTCTTCTTCAGGTTTCCTTATTCAATATCCGACTTTCACACTCAGCCAAGATCCATCTGACATCGGCATTGATATCCTTTGTTCCACGTCCTCTTTGGAATCCGGGCTGAACTTCTGGCAGTTCCCTGTTGATGTCCTGCTGCAATTGTTTTTGGAAGATCTTCAGTAAGATTTTTCTTGCATGTGATATTGTTCTATAGTTTGTGTCACCTTTATTTTGATGGGTACAGATACAGATCTCTTCCAATCAGTTGGCCGAGTAGCTATCTTCCAAATTTCCTGGCATAGAAGACTAAGCACTTCATCAACTTGTTGAAACATTTCAATTCACATTCCATCAATTCCTGGAGCCTTATTTTTGGCTACTGCCTTTCAGTGCAGCTTGACCTTCTCCCTTCAGCACCACTCCTCTTTGCTCCTATGCCTCCTGAAATGGTAGAATGTTGACTTTTCTTTTTCAATCTGTGTGGGTGTGTTCTGTCAATCTCGAAACGCTCCCTGCATCCTTCACTATCTTGCCCATGGACTCTTAGTCTTGCAACTCAGGGCTTGAATTTTTTTCTAGCGTTCTTTCAGTTTAAGATACAATGAGTGTGTTCTTCATGTTGGTTTTTCTGACTCAAGTCTTTGCATATTTCTTTAGAGTATTTGACTTAGTCTTCTCAAGCGGTCCTTTGACGTATTTTGCTTGACTCTGACTTTATCATTTCTTTCATTGGCTTTAGCTACTCTTCAATTAAGAGCAAGTGTCAGAGTCTCTTCTGACATCCACTGGAGCTTTTCTTTCTTTCCTGTCTTTTTAATGACCTTCTGCTTTAATATTATTATTTTTTGCTTTAATATTCTTGATGTCCTCCCACAGCTCATCGGGTCTTCTGTCATTAGTGTCTGATGCAGCAAATCTGTTTCTGAGATGTTGTTCTAGAGAGTCAGCTGGGATAGACTCAAGGTCGTACTTTGGCTCGAATGGACTTGTTTTCATTTTCTTTGGTTTTAACCTGAACTTGCATCTGAGCAATTGGGGGTTTGTTCCACAGTCAGCCCCGGGCCTGCTTTAGCTGCTGATACGGAGCTTCTCCGTCTTCTCTTTCCACAGATGTAATCAATCTGTGTATTTCTGTGTATTCCATCTCAAGAAGTCCAAGTGGTGTTGAAAGATGGTATTTGCTGTGAACAGTCTTGGTTTTGCAAAATTCTGTCATGTGATCTCCAGCTTCCTTTAGCTCACCGAGTCCGTTTTGTCCATAGGACCCGTCAATCTTGGAACTTGTAGCTTGAATGTCTCCTTCTGTGCGTTTAGCTTGAGAAATGCCAACATTGTATCCCCTTTCCATTTGGGGTGGGTTTTTTGAGTGGCGATAAAGGGCAGCCTTGGTCTATTTCTTATTCACTAGCCATCAGTTTTGCGTCTATGCTCGGAATTATTTTGAGGAATTTCCCTTCTGTTCCTATTTTGTTGAGCATTTCTATCAGGAATGGGAGTTAGATTTGGTCAATGGCCTTTTCTTGGTCCACTGGTGTGATCATGCTTTTTCTTTCTGATGTCTTATTTTGATTATCGCACCATTCTCGCATACTTTGCATTGACCCCCTTAGACATGATGCAGTTTTTGGTAGGTTGCAGATTCTGTTTTTGTTTCAATATTAATGAAAGATATTAACTCAAATTCACTGTCATCAAGTAAATTCTGATTCATAGCGACCCTATAGGACAGGGTAAAACAGCTCCTATGGGTTTTCAAGATAGTAACTATGGGAGTGGAAACCCATGTCTGGTGGTTTCAAACTGCTGACCTCATGATTACCATCCTAGTGTACAAGCACTGGACTACCTGGGCTCCTAATGAGGAGTATTAGTCTACAGTGTTGGTTTTTGTTTTTAGTGATATCTTTGCTTGGTTTTAATATCAGGGTTATGCTAACCTCATAAAATGAATTGGGAATATGCCCTCCTGTCCTATATTTGGGCATAATTTGAGCAGAGTTGGTATCCGCTCTTCTCTGACTGTTTGGTAGAATTCACCATTGAAGCATCTGGGCCTGGACTTTTTCTGTTGTAGAGAAATTCTGATTTTATTTATTTATTTTAAAATCATTGTATTGGGGCCTCATACAACTCTTAGCACAATCCATCCATCCATCCATCCATCCATCCATCCATCCATCCATCCATTGTATCAAGCACATTTGTACATTTGTTGCCATCATCATTCTCAAAACATTTGCTTTCTACTTGAGCCCTTGGTATCAGCTCCTCATTTTTCCCTTTCGCCCTCCCCTCCCTCACAAACCCTTGATAATTTATAAATTATTATTATTTTGTTGTGTCTTACACTGTCCGATGTCTCTCTTCACCTACTTTTCTGTTGTCTGTCCCCCAGGGAGGAGATTAGATGTAGATCCTTGTAATCTGTTCCCCCTTTCTTCCCCACCTTCTCTTTACCCTCATGGTATTGCTATTCTCAGTATTGGTCCTAAAGGGTTCATCTGTCCTGGATTCCCTGTGTTTCCATTTCTTATCTGTACCAGTGCAAATCCTCTGGTCTAGCTGGATTTGTAAGGTAGAATTGGGGTCATGATAGTGGGGGAGGGGAGGAAGCATTAAAGAACTAGAGGAAAATTGTATGTTTCATGGTTGCTATAATGTACCCTGACTGGCTCATCTCCTCCACCCTTCTGTAAGGAGATGTCTAGTTGCCTACAGATGGGCTTTGGGTCTCCACTCCATACTTCCTCTCATTCACAATGACATGATGTTTTGTTCTTTGATGCCTGATACCTGATTCCATCGGCATCTTGTGATCACACAGGATGGTGTGCTTCTTCCATGTGGGTTTTTTTTTTACACCAAATCTGTTGACTTTATTTTCAGAAATACCGTTCATGTCTAACATGTCATCATTCACTTGTCTTCTCTCTTTTTTAAAATTATTTTTATATTATTTTATTAGGAGCTCATACAACTCTTATCACAATCCATACGTACATCAATTGTGTAAAGCACATTTGTACATTTTGCCCTCATCATTCTCAAAACATTTGCTCTCCACCTAAGCCCCTGGCATCAGCTCCTCATTTTCCCCCTCCCTCCCTGCTACCCACTCCCTCATGAACCCTTGATAGTTTATAAATTATTATTTTGTCATATCTTGCCCTGTCCAAGGTCTCCCTTCACCCACTTTTCTGTTACCCATCCCCCAGGGAGGAGGTCACATGTAGATCCTTATAATCGGTTCCTCCTATCCAACCCACCCTCCCTCCACACTCCCAGTATCGCCATTCACACCACTGGTCCTGAAGGAATCATCTGCTCTGGATTCCCTGTTTCCAGTTCCCGTCTGTACCAGTGTACATCCTCTGGTCTAGCCAGACTTGCAAGGTAGAATTGGGATCATGATAGTGGGGCAGGGAGGAAGCATTTAGGAACTAGAGGAAAGTTGTACTTTTCATTGTTGCTATAGGGCACCCTGACTGGCTTGTCTCCTCCCTACGAACCTTCTGTAAAGGGATGTCCAGTGGCCTACAAATGGGCTTTGGGTCTTCACTCCACACTCCCCCTCATTCACAATGATATGATTTTTTATTCTGATGATGCCTGATAACTGATCCCTTCGACACCTTGTGATTGCACAAGCTGTTGTGCTTTTTCCATGTGGGCTTTATTGCTTCTGAGCTAGATGGCCGCTTGTTTACCTTCAAGATTTTAAGACCCCAGATGCTATATCTTTTGATAGCCAGGCATCATCAGCTTTCTTCACTACATTTGTGTATGCACCCACTTTGTCTTCAGTGATTGTGTTGGGAAGGTGAGCATCATAGAATGCCAATTTAATAGAAGAAAGTATTCTTGCATTGAGGGAGTACTTGAGTGGAGGCCCAATGGCCTTCTGCTACCTTACTACTAAACCTATAAATATATGCACATAGATATATTTCCTCATTCACATATAAATATATTTGCATATGTACATGTCTTTATCTAGACCTCTATAAATGCTCTTTGCCTCCTAGCTCTTTCCTCTATTTCCTTTGACTTTCCTCTCGTCCCACTATCATGCTCAGTCTTCATTTGGGTTTCAGTAATTCCTCTTGGTTACATTACCCTTGATCATGCCCTAGCAGGCCTCCTGCACCCTCCTCACCACTGATTTGGATCACTTGTTTTTCCCTTATCCCTGGGTTTGTTAACACCACTACCTTTCCCCCCACCTCCCCCTCTCCCATTTCCCCCTTGAACTGTCAGTCCTGTTGTCTTCTCCAGATTGTTCATCCAGCCTATCTTATTTAGACAGACCTGCGGAGATAATAACATGCACAAAAACAAAATAGAGCAAAACCAAGCAACAATACACAACAAAATAACAACAACAATAAACTAATGACAAGACACAAAACAAAACACAACAAGAAAGAAAAGCTTGTAGTTCAAAGATTGTTTGTTGGCCTTTAGGAGTGTTTTCCATTCCAGTCTCTTGGGACACCAAGCCCTTGCCCCAAAGTCCACCTTTGGCATTCCCTGGGGACCTCGCCACTCCGTTCCCTTCCTGTTCTGTTGCACCCCCTTAGTGTTTTGCCTCAGTGTGGCGGGATCAGCTCGGGTGCAATTCCCACACTGTGTCTCTGGTGTTGTCCCCTGTAGGGCTATGGGTCAGTGAGGAACATTGTGTCTCATAGTGGGGCCAGCCATGTGGTCCTCTCTTTGGATTGGCTGCTCTAATCAGGAATGTTGGTTCTCAAGGCTTGGCGGGCCAGGATGTACTCCACTCTCTCCTCCTCCCCCTTTATCTACTCCTGTGTGATCTGATCAGTTATATCCCTCTTCCGGAGCTGCATATTCAGTGCTGTCCTTTGAAATAAATTATTCTGGGGGGAGGGTTCCATGTGGGCTTTGTTGATTCTGAGCTAGATGGCCGCTTGTTTATCTTCAAGCCTTTAAGTCCCCAGATGCTATATCTTTGGGTAGCCGGGCACCATCAACTTTCTTCACCACATTTGCTTATGCACCTGCTTTGTCTTCAGCGGTTGTCGGGAAGGTGAGCATCATAGAATGCCAATTAAATAGAAGAAAGTATTCTTGCATTGAGGTAGTACTTGAGTGGAGGCTCAATGTCCATCTGCTACCTTAATATTAATCCTATAAATATATGCACCTATATCTATTTCCCCATTGTCATATATAAATATATTTGCATATGCAAATGCCCCTTTCCTCCTAGTTCTTTCCCCTATATCCTTTTACTTTCCCCTTGTCCCACTATCATGTTCAGCCTTCATTTGGGTTTCAGTAATTTCTCTTGGTTACATTGCCCTTGATCAAGCCCTACCAGGCCTCCTACACCCTCCTTGCCATTCATATTTTTATTTTGGATCACTTGTGTTCCTTTGTCCCAGAGTTTGTTAACACCCACTTCCTTTCCCCTGCCTCTTCCTCTACCCTGTCCCCTGGGACCCTCAGTCCCATTGTTTTCTCCTCCAGATTGTTTATCATTATTTTCCTTTTTAAAAAGCCAGAGCAGAAATTTCTTTTTGGAACAATGAAGAAATATTTGAGCAGAGAGTAAATTCAGGTTGTGTCAAGAGAGTGGTCAACTGATCAAGCACCATATTATACCATGGGTCGATTCACCATCATCCAGATTTACAATGATCTCTGATAGTAAAGCGGGTTGAGTTCCTCACCAGTGGCTACAGGGGATCTGCCAGAAGCCCCATTGGACCAGACACTCTGCAAATGGCTTGTGGATTCTCACCATCCTCCATAGCCTTCTACAAATTGATGTCCACAATTGAAGCTCTGCTACTTTTCCCATCTTCTCCATCCTTACTCCTCCTGCTGTCACTCTTTCCATAGGAAATGGAATGATGGCTTTCGGAAACCATCCCAGGTCCCTGTGTTCATCATGGTTTACACATCATGTTGACTCCGGGGTCAGCTGTGCATTAACGTCTCAGTTCCACCATTCTGGACAAGCCACTCCCCCCTCTCAGACGGTGGGTCTGTAGCTATAAGATAGAAAGGAAGATGCCACCCATTGCCTTGCCAAAGAGAAGAAATAATTAATATGAAAGAGCTCACACACAACCCTGCAAACAATAGGCACGCTGCAACAAAGGAGACCTAGTCTACATACGATTGCCGCTGCTCCTGATCAGGCCTTGTCCAGATCACATGCTTAAAGCTTGTGAACCAGCGAGCCCACTTTCAGAAATGTGTCCTGGGGATGCCCTCAATCCATTGCCCTCAAATACGTTGCCCTAGGAATGTTCAAGACAGCATCTTTCAGAATTAGGGACAAATAGTAAAAGGAGTGTGTGTGTGTGTGTGTGTGTGTGTGTGTGTGTGTGTGTGTAAGAAATGATGATGGTCCACCTAAAGATGGAATGCCATGAAGCTATGAGAATCTGCCTGGTCCACAGTTCACAGGGACGGACGGGCCTGCAGCAGGGCTGTCACAGGGTACTGGCGTTTTTGGTGGTTGGCATGTTCTGGAGGTTTCGCCTCCCCTTGCTCTTGTTATCCAATTTTCTGTATTATGCATGGAACCCTTTCCATAATCATCAGAGTAAAAAGATGACAATTATTAAAAATAAGTTTGTCTTTGAGCTGGCAGCTATGGCTGGGTGGGCATTTTTAGTGCTACTTCCATCCTCCCCCGCCCTGGGGACTGTGATCCACTTTGGCCATTTTGGTCCAGTAGACCCTACTCTCACCCCTCTGGGGCACAGCTGTACACAATTCTTTGACAAGCCCACTTGTGTCTCTGACTGGGTAGCAGTGGTGCCCTGGGGTGGGGAGGGTGGCATTCACGCTGGGGTGAGTCTGGAGAACCAACTGTTTTTGACAGAAAAGGCAGTATCCTCGCGGTGGACCTGCTTCTCTCTCTCCCTCCCTCCCTCCCTCCCTCCCTCTCTCCCTCCTTCCTTCCTTCCTTTCTTTCTTAATTTTTATTGTGATTTGAGTGAAGATGAATGGAGTAAACTTGTTATCTTTTCAAAGGACCTCTTCAGTCCTACACTGGGTACAAAAGCCACACCTCAACGAGACTCGATTGCAGGGTGGTTAAAGGGCTGATTACAAACCTAAAGTTTGCCAGTTCGAACTCACCAGCCACTCTGGGGGAGAAAAGGATGTCGCAGACTGCTTTGGTAAAGATGGAGCTAGGGGACGTGCCCTCTACATGAGGTTGGGGAGCAGCTGAGTCGGCCCTTTCCGCCTGCTCCCCCTCTCCCCAAGCTGCTCCAGCCACACCGCGCTCGCTCAGAGCTCAGGGCTCCTAAGCTCGCACCACCGCTGTCTCCCTCTAGCCGCCACCATGATCATTTCCTGGGACCTCATTGCCATGATGAGATGTTCTCTGACATCTGCAACATCTGGGAGATCGCAGATGGTCTGTGTCTGGAAGTGGAGGGGAAGATGGTCAGTAGGACCGAAGGGAACATTGATTACTCGCTCACTGATGGCAGGGCCTCAGCTGCAGGCCCCGATGGTGATGCACCAGAAAACACCGTGGTCACTGGTGTTGATATTGTCATGAACCATCACTTGCAGGAAACCAGCTTCACAAAAGAAGCCTACAAGAAGTGCATCAAAGACTACATGAAATCAGTCAAAGGCAAACTTGAAGAGCAGAAACCAGACAGGGGCTGCAGAACAAATCAAGAACATCCTTGCACATTTCAAAAACGACCAGTTCTTTCCTGGTGAGAACATGAATCCAGATGGCATGGTTGCTCTGTTGGACCACCGTGAAGATGGTGTGACCCCACATATGATCTTCCTTAAGGATGGCTGAGAGATGGAGACATGTTAACACAGTGGGCAACTCATTCTAACCGCCTGTTGTTCATCCACACGACACCAGGACTTAGACAAATGGAACTGATGTCACCGTGAACTCTCCATTTACTTTTGACCTTGATTTATTTGGAGCGGTTTTTTTTTAAGGAAAAAAAAAGCGTTGTGTAGGTTGTCTAAAAATAAAATTCATTTAAACTAAAAAAAAAAGAAAAAAAGATGGAGCTAAAACCTCCCTGCCACTGAGTCCATTCCACAGTAGAACTGCCCCTGCGTGTTTCTGAGACTGACTCCACTCCGCGGAATTGGGTCACCCACACCACCACCAGGAAGCTCTAGGGAGGCAGTTCTAGTCAGGCCTATGGGGTCTCAATGCGGCGCAGATGACTTGGTGGCAATAGATTGGGAATCATAGGATTGGGAGTGACATTTATTGATCTCCTCACGTGTGCCCGCCACCACACAGTGCTCGACCACATATCACCTCTAGGAGCTGCAGCCACCCTGGGAGGGGCCAGTGTCCCCACTTGCTTTGGAACGAGGAAGGGATTCACGCCCATGTTCACAGTAAGAAGGCAGGGCTGTGATCAGCCCACAGAGAGGAAGGGAGGCGCCTGTCACAGGAACAAAGCTGAAGAGGAGGCAAAAGTAAGCTTAGTCACCAAGACAAACAGCACCTGAGGTAACACAGCCCACTGGGGCAGAGTTGATTCTGACAGACGGCCCGGCCTCTGTAGCTCTCGGGCGGTTACCTGAGGTCACCCACGGTCCTGTTGTCAGGCTCTATGACCCGGTATCACCTGAAGAGACCACATGCACCTGCACTTTATTCCAATAGGTTGTTATAATTGTCCTATTTTATTAGTGGTTGTTTTTGTTAATCTCTTACTGAGTCTAACTGTTCTGTATGTTCTACCTTGTCCTAGAGGGAAAAACAAAACAAAACATATTATTATTCTAGGGATAAAAGACGACCTCGGATTCAAACATAGTCGATAGGGACCTCTGTATTAAGCCTTACATAGGACAAAAACAAGAAGAAGACAATCAGTTGAATGAGGGAAATCATAGCAGGAAGCCAAGGAATTCCTAGTCAAGATGATAGAGGGGGTGAGTAATCAAAATACTGGTAATCAAAATACTAGTCATTTCACATAATGTAGTAGCAATGAAAATAATTTTATGGTGGGGGGTGGTCACCACATCATGAGGAACTGTATTAAAGGGTAATGGCTTGAGGAAGGTTGAGAACCACTGATTTAGTGTCTGATATCCAAAATGTAAACAGTCCCCTCCCTTATAGTAAGAATTCCTGTTGAGCCCCATCAGTCAGATGTCCTAAGGAAACCTGTAAGCAAGGCTGTAGGGAATGCTGGTCATGTGACACTGGGACCAAGGGTCTGGGACTGCCGGTCACTGTTTCAGCCAAAGGCAGAGATCTGGTTGATTCGAGAAACTGGAAGTTTGTTCTAAAGCAGAGAAACCATGGGGTTTGCAACCCCCGAAAACCCAGCAAATGATCTGTCCTGACAGCAGGTTTTACAGTGGTTGCTGGAAGCAATAAGCAGGTTTTACAAGGATCCCAGGATCCAATGGGTACTCCAAACGGTGTGACCAAAGGCCTCGTGCTCACTGATCACGGGAACGGATCCACACCTACATTTCGCCAGGGACCATCAGATCAGCACCCCCAGAGGTCTTCCTCACTGTCCTGGACTTTCATTTTGGATCTCTAACCAACTAAAATCTTAAACTGTGTTACAACTCTAGTTTTTTTGATTCACAGCAGGCTCCCCCCACCCCCACCCCCTTCAAGCGGGCTGGGAGCCAGGGTCGTGAGTTTGGTTTTGGAGCGTTTGATCAATGGGATTAATTAGAGATGAAGGAAGATAGAGGAAACCATCACAGAATCATGCTCCATCACCAGGTGAGTCCATTCATGTTGACGGTGGGAAGGACCATGATTGGGAAACGTATACAATTGCAGATTTAACAAATTTACAGGGTTGGTTCTTGGGCTTCGATCACCTGTGTGGTAGCTGGGGTGTGCCTGGAGACAACACGTGGCTATTTCGGAATGGATCATTAAGGACCAACCCAGAGCCATTGAATCAGTTCTGACTCACAGACCCTTTGTAGCCATTCTGAGACTGCCATTCTTTCTAGGAACAGATAGTCTCATCTCTCTCCCTTGGAGCAGCTGGTGTGGTTGATGTCAAGGCCAGCCTTGCCCTTGCCAAGGCCAACAGCTACCTGCCAGCACCCTTGGGATTCTTTAAGGACAAAACTCGAGGGAGGGGAAACGTAAGGAGCTGATGCTAAGGGCTCAAGTGGAGAGCAAATGTTTTGAGAATGATGATGGCAACAAATGCACAAATGTGCTTGACACCATGGATGGATATATGGATTGTGATAAGCATTGTATGAGCCCCCAATAAAATCATTTTAAAAAAGGACAAAACTAAAAAAAAACCCAACTCATTGCCACCGAGTCCTTGCCAATTCATAGTGACCCTGAAGAACTGCCCCAGTGAGTAACTCTGACTGTGCTTTCCTAAGGGGCAGCTGGTGGTTTTGAACTGCTGACCTTGCTGGTTGCAGCACAATACGTAACCCCCACACCATCAGGGCTCCCTTAGGGTCAAGTAAGCAAATTCCTGATTCTCCAAGCAAGTCTAAGAGGACAAGGCTGCCCCTCCCTGGGCTGACTGGGAGTTGTAATCCTTTTTAAAATGTGAATTTGACAAAGGTTTATAAATCAGTTTTCCATTCCATAATTCACATACTTTTTTTAAACAAAAAAAGGCTTCATTATCAGCGAGTGGCCACGTCTTTCTTCTCTGCTGCCCTTGGGCTGGGGCAGCAGAGGAGCTGCGGAGCCCCTGGGTGGCAGAAACGGCCACCGCGCCACCAGCAGGCACACTGGCAACCTCGCCAATACTCCGGGCAGTGACATCTTCAATGCTTTTACCCTTCAGCTCAGTGGTGACCTCATGGAGCCGGTCGTTGGCCTTGATGCCCACACTTTCCAGAACTTCCTTGATGCTGTTGGCGCTGGGCAAGGGGTCCTCCCTGAGAGCAGCTAGCAGGTAGGCGGTGATGCAGGACATCTCCTTGGTCAGGGACATACATCCACATTTCCTGTGTCGTCTTTGTCTGGGGCCCTCACCACTTACCCCGAGTGCCCCTCGCTGTGTGTCTGGTCTCCACTCCCCTCCTTTCTGATCTCTTCTTACTTCCGGGGCTTTATCCCACAGCAAGTGTGGACCTTTGGCTCTTGTGGGGCTGATGGTTCCTAGGAATGGACATCCTTCATTCTCTTTTCAGGCCTATGGTCTGGCTGAAAGTTGGGTATGTTCAGTTCCAGTCTTAAGGGCATTCAAGGGCCATAAAGTCTCATCAGTAAGCCTGGCCTTGAGGCTTTTCTGTCTTGTCCTCCACTTTCCCTCACTCTAGCGAGGACCTTCTAATGTGAGCCCTTTTAGAGCACTTGGCAGTGACCTGCTCGAAGGGTCCAGTAGCCCACTGGACTCAGTGCTTCCATGAGTCTTGGGGTTTGTTCACTGTCCTCTCCTCTGGGGTTGTAGGACCTGAAGTGGGGGGGTGGGGTGGGGGGTGGGGGTTAGTTACACCTTAGCATCTTCAGCGGTTCTCACCTTCCTCATGCCGCCACCCTTCCACACAGCTCCTCATGTGGTGGGGACCCCCAACCATAACATTATTTTCGTTGCTACCTCATCACTGTCCTTTTGCAACTGTGATGAATCAGGCGACCCTGTGAAGGAGTGGTCTGACCCCCAGGTTGAGAACCGCTGCCTTAGGTGACCCTGCTCCTGAGCTTTTGTAACACCTCGGCCATTAGAGTTGCTGCCACGTTGCTGGTTAAGGGTCAGAACGAACTCAGATGGGTCTGAGCTTAGGTCAAGACTCCAGCTGGAGTCCGGGCTCCCGCTGTAAGCGGCAGCTTTTCCACATCAAGTACCTTTGGACTTAAGCCTAATACAGAGTCTCTATCTGTAGGTTTCAGTACTTGCCAAGGTTTTGGGCACCTGACGTAAGAACGTCCTGGAATGTGTCTGCTGTACATCCGCTCACTGTGGCTCACTGTCACCTAACAACCACCACCACCACCACCAACGGGGGAAACCCCACAATCGGTAAATGGTCAAAATATCAGGATCAGCAGCAGGCCTGTGCCCAGGAGCCAGCCTGGGGTGTGAGGCACTGGGGAGTCCGGATAGTCCCTGGCCTGGCAGAGTTTTGGCTTGTTTATTCAGCAAGGGTGCTGTGCTACTCGTTGTCTGGGTTCTGGAAGCCCACGGGGCACAAAGCCAAGGCCCCACTCTGGGGAACTTTTGTACTTTCTGTTGAAGGAAGAAAGCAAAGAAGCCCGGTTTTGCCTCCTGTGAAAGAATGGATAACCGAACCCTGTGCCTTTGCAATTGCTGCTCCAGCAGGCTCTTGTCTCTGTGACTTTGGGACTAGATAGGGCTGAGGTCTCTCCCAGTCTCACCTGGTCCAGCATCTGTGGGTGGGTTGGGAGGGACCTGCATAGATGTTGTCTCTGATACCTCATTGCTGATGCCTGTTCCCGTGGCTTAAGAACCCAGCATAAAACAGATTCCAGCCAAGAGCTGGTGAAATGCAACCCCTGGGCACCACTGAGGACGACACACCTTTCTTTCCAAGGACCCAGAGAAGGTCCCCTGGCTGGTGACAGCTCACCAGTGCCTTAGACCTGTATATGGCTCTCCTAGCCAATTCCTTTCACAAAGTCTCTCCAGAGCAGGGGCGGGACTTTCTCAGAGGCACAGGCCCAAGAGGACAGGCCATAGTCCTTGTTCCTTTCCAAGGGAGGCCCGTCCCTGGTAACTGGTGCTCAGGCAGGGCTCTCAGGAGGCGCTGGCGGGAGGGAGGAGCAAGCTGGGGAGCGGCTGGCCCAAAGGGGAGTTGTAGGGACCGGAGAACAGAGAACGCAGGAACGCAGGCGAGGGCCTGAGAGCAAGATGCTGCATCCTTTTGGGCCCGGCAGATGGCTAAGATTGGAGGTCAGTGGCGTCCAGGCTTGGTTTGGGCAGTGGGATTCCTGTCGTGGGCATCTTCACTCACTTTTCCTACCAACCCTCTGAGTTGAGTCCCTTTTCACTCCATTTCTAATTCGACTGCACACAATGGGCTCAACCAGTAATCACTGTGAGAACCGTATAGGACCAGGAAGGATTGCTCCAGGGCCTCCAAGGACTGACACCAGGGAGACAGAGTGACTTTCCCAGAGCCGTATAGGACCACTGAGATTCACAGTCAGTTCTGTTCGCCACAAACCCATGCTCTTCCTGGGCTTCTGGCTGTCGCTAGAAGACCCAGTGGGGGGTTTGTTGACCCGATCTACCTAGTGTGTGTCTTTCTGAGGGCAGGCAATTCCAGCCAGAGGGGACATTGGGATAGTGGGGTGGACAGCCCGGGGTGGGGTTGAGGGTGGGGGCAGGTCCAGGGTCTGTGTCCCCCCAGCCAGGTGAACTTGGCTGGGCCTCCTCCTGCTGCTTGACTCTGTCCTTCTGTGAACTGGGCCAACACTGACAGCTTCACTGGGCCATTAGAAAACTGGAGGTGTATCTCAGGATGTACTCACAGAGGCTTTGGGAAAGGGCAGGCCAGGCTGGGCTGGTCAGGGCTTTTCATGTCACCTGGTTCAGGGACTAGGGCAGCAGGGGAGATCTTGATAATGGTGTTTTTTTTCCCTCCACTTCTCAAAATTGCTTTCACAATAAACAAAGCCATGGTTGCTGGGTTGCCTCAGGCTCCCTTGGGGCTCCATCCTTTCCAGTGGCATCTGGCCATGGTTCTGCCCCTCCTAGGAGTAGGGTCAGTGTATGGCTGAGGTGACTGCCCCTTAGCATTTGAGTCAGTAGTCTCTTGTCCCAGCCTGACTTCACTCTAAGCTCCCAGAGGTCAGAACTCGACTCCGAGCACATGGAGAACTTGAACATGTGTTATCTCAAGTCAGTGCGGGTAGTGTGGGGCAGGGGAGGCCTTTCCGGGGGCTTCAGTGATCAAGAAAACAGCCTTGGTTGAAGGCCTTGATCAAGCTCTCCCAGAGTCCCCGTGGGCCTGCCCTTGGGGAGCACTCAGGATGGTGAGTGGGCACCAGGAGGAAGGGGCCCACTGGGTGGTTTGGTGAAGGAGTGCTCTGAGGGGTGGGTGGGGAGGAGGAAAAGGCAGGCCCAGGGCCCTGAGCCCCCTGCAGTGATAAGGACCCTTATTTAGACAAAGGGTGGAGTTGGAGGGAAAGGTCTGAGGGCAAGTATGAAAAGCAACCTCCATGACTGTGAAGCTGAAGTGCTAAGGACTGCAGGGCTATAGGGTGGGCTTAGGTGCTTAGGGTGTCTTTTGTACTGTACTGGGCTCTATCGCGCCACCTGGTGTCCATATCCCTCCACTGCAGTGTGACCTTGACTGAGGAGCCTCTGCAGGGGCTCAGAGAACTGTGCTCCCTGTAGTTTTCTAGGATGTCATCTTTAGAGATGCAGACTGCCAGGTCTTTCTTGCACGGCACCTTGAGTGAGTTGCAGCTGATTGCAAACCGCTTGTCCTACCCAGGCAGCACCTCCCAGTGGGTTCTTTGTTGAGGTTGGTGGGATTTGGGGCGATTTCCTTCTTTTAATCTTCGTATTTTTATTCACGTGTATAATTTCTCTACATACATATTACCTTCATATAACCAGGAATAACAGGAAAGCTATTTTCATTTTAGGAAAAAAACCAAAACCTTAGAAATCGTAGTGAACCCAAACCCACTGGTGGTGTCTGGTAGAAGCCTGTGTTGAGAAGGCAGGTCTCACAAGGTTGCTCTGCTCCCGGTTCACCAAGCTCCTGGAGGGCAGGGGCTGCAGAAACTCGGGCTTCTTCACAGAGGTGGGCACATGTCAGACACAGGGTCTACAGGGCCCATGTGCCCTCTCACAGGACACCAGCACCATCCTCCTCCTGGCCCTGCCGGCACCCTTCCTCAGGGCTCAGTTCCTTCTCCACAGCAGCAAAGCTGCAGTCAGACTAAAGATCTCTTCCCCTAAGGCCTAGGCCTTGCCAGCCTGGCCTCCCCAGCATTCCACTACCCTGCTCCAGCCTCCTCCCAGTGCCTCTCCACTCCTGGCTCCCTTGGCCTCGATGCTCCTCATCCGGCTCTCTGGCCAATGAGGTCTCAGTTCACGCCTCACATTGGAGCAGCCCTCTCCGCCCCCTTCACATTCTCCTCAAGCACTAGCCTGCCACTCTCTCTCCCCCTGAAATAACCTCCTGTGCCTACCCTTCTGCCTTCTGTCCCTGGAATAACAGGGAAGGGCCCTGGTCTGTTTGTCCCCCAGCACAAAGTTCAATGCTGCCTCACCTACAGTACAGTGGGCTCCCGGATCACCTTGGTGGGGCTGGCCTTTCATGAGTCACGAGGCTTGGGACAGACATGTTTCTGCTACTTTCCCCAAAGGTGGGCTGTAGCTCCCCAGCTTAAGGGCCTGGCTCCATTGGCTGCAATCTCAGAGAGGCCTCCAGGCCTCCTGGCTCTGAACCTGACAGCTCTCAGGAAGCGGCTGTCACCCAACTGACTGTCACTGGACCCGTTGGAGCGCTGGACCCTCTGTTTATCCTTAAGTTAGCAACCTGGAGGAAGTCTGCAGTGTGATGCTAACTGGCCCATGTGCCCGCTGGTTCCTTAGTCGCTGCACCTTTTTGCTTATCTGTTCAGGGGAGCCCACACCCACACCCACACTTCAGGTCTGTGTGTAATAGCACCACGCCCAGAGGGACTGATGCCAGGTGCTGCCTCAACACTGGTGACTGAATGTGTGGACACCAGCAGCCAGGCTGGGCCCACAGACAGCACTGGGGGAATCAGAAGCACCCCAACAGTTGTTCAATAAGGTTACTGTCCCAAGAGGGGAGAGGGCCCTAGAGTCACAGAGCCAGCCTACGATCAAGCTGAAACCGAAGCAAACATGTGCTTCTTGGTGGTCAGACCCCTCCCCCGACACCATGGCCAAGAGCCCCTGGTGAGGGGCACATGGAGAGGCAGATCTCACACTTTGGGGCCAGCAGGTCCGGCTCAGGTCTTCCTTAGCCACCTCTTTTGCAAGGTAATGTTGGGCAAGTAGCAGGCTCTCTGGGCCCTTTTGCCATCTGGATAAACAGGCTGTACTCTCCCTACCACTGTCATGTCAGGACCACTGTCGGCTCGGTGGTTAAAGCAATCAGGCGCTAACCAAAAGGCTGGGGGTTGGATCCCACCTGCCGCTGCCGAGCACTGTGACAGTCTAGTCCGCTTCTGGTAAGGGTGATGATCCTGGAAGCCTCCGGGCACTTCCACTGTCCTGCAGGGTTGCGAGTTGGAACTGAATGGACAGAAGTGGGCTTCATCCTTTTCTTATCCACAAGGCAAAGATGACAACTAGACTCCGAAACGCTCAGAAGGGAGACTGACCGCGATCGAACAGACTTTGTGGCTGGCTTTATGGTGGTCACCTTCCCAGCCCCTCAGAGCAGACACCAAGGCAGCAGGCAGAGATGAGTTTATTGCATTAGAAAAACATCAACAAGGTCCAGTACACACCTGCATGTAGACACCATTATTAGCTGGACTTCAAGGACATAAAGGAATTTCAAAGGTACAAGCTTCATTCCTGGGAGGGGACAGTCTCCTCCCCCGTCCTTCCTGGTTCCTGTGGCCCCTGGCCCTGTGTGTGGGGGTTGTTCCTCCTCCACTAGTCACTGAGTCACTGCCCACAGGGCTCGCCTGCACATGCCCTCTGGGAGGGGGCTGGCCACACGTGCGAGCAGGCTCCTGAGGTCTGGGGTGGGCTGAGAAATGGGAGGATGGGGCTGGGGTCCTGGCCTGGGCCTGAGCTCCCAAGCTAATGATTGAGCTGGGGTGGTGGGGGAGGGGGGGCGGCGGCAGCATGGTCAAGAGAAAGCTTCCCTGATGAAGCAGACTCTGATGAAACAGATTGCCCATGCTCTCCCCTCACCCCTCTCCCACAAGCCCCCAAGGCCCAAGCATTGGCACAGCTGGGGCCTGGGCACATAGGAGCTGTTCAATGAACAAGTGGCCCAGCTTCCCTCAGGGACCCACCAGGTGAGCTTCTCCAGACAGCCCTGGCTGAGGAGAGCCTGAAGCTGGGGACCCTCTGGGTTGAGAGAGGGAGAGGGCGGGGCTGGGCGAGCTGGAGCTCAGCTGGGAAGGCAATGAAGGCAGGAAGCTGAGTGAGGGTCTAGGCCCATTTCTCTCAGGGAGACCCAGCCTCCAGAGCCCATTCCCCTCAGGCCCAAGCCTATTTGCAGGGCCACAGTGACCCCCTGCCTGGTCCCTGTCTGCTCTAATCTAGTGTCACCAAGCACACTGGCAAATGAAGGGCGTCTAGAAAAGCCTCAACCTGAAAGTCCCCAGATGTCACTTGACCTTACAGCTGGTCGTCACTGACAGGGCCCTGAGCAGGTCCCACGTCAGGAGGAGGCAGGGTGGCACCTCTCTTCTAGCTGGTCATGCTCATGCCAACTGCATGGTGGGAGGCAAGGAAAGGCCCCAACTGCAGGCCAGAGCCCCCAGGGAGTAGCGACATCAGAGAGTCTGGGGGGCAGGGGAACTGTGGCAGGAGGGGATGTGTGTGGCCCAAGGATGCCAACACCAAGACTCCCCAAAATCAAATGTAAGGGAGGCTCACAGGACAGATCAGAGTGTCCGAGCATGCTCCCTGCTCTTAGAATTCCTAGCACAAGGTCATTGAGAAGGTGCCCACCTGCACCTCTGCCATGTCTCCTCCATGGGAGAATCACAACGGAAGTAATGTGTGTCTTCAGCACACTGAGGATCAGGAGACACCTCTGACCTTCACGCCTAGAGCCTGTGTGACAGCTGAGCACCTGCCTAGTGCAGCCATGGTGCTTGGTTCCCAGCCTAATACTGCAGATGGCGGGGTGGCAGGGGGAGAGGGGGAGTGGAAGGTGGAGATAGGGGCTACAAATAAGTTCCCTTATTATTTGCAGACAAAGGTCTGGGGGTTCTACCCCCAGCACCAACCTTCACTGCTCTGATAGGTTAGTTAAACGGAGGAAGTGCGGTCCCACGGGCAGCAAGGCAGTTTTCTAGCCCTGCAGTCAGAGGCCTGGCCATCACTCGGGTGGAAGGAGGAATGAATGGCTTTATCCTGTTTTCTCTGGCCTGACATGTGCTGTGGCTCTCCCTTGTTCTGGAAGCTTCTGGCTGCCCCTGCCCTATGTTCTGGCTTGGTCTCCCAGGGCCTGGGGCAGGGACGGGAGGGAGGTGTGGTGGCTAAGGAGCTCACTAGGTTGGGTCAGTTGCCCTGAGCCTACTCCCAGGGCTCCCCAAACTTTGGTTCATTTCACACGGACGCTCCTCCTTCAGGCCTGGGGGCGGGGAGGGCTGTAAAACTCACCTGGGCTTCAATACCTGGGTGGAGGGAGCCAGGGTCTTTTCTGGGAAGAGGTTCTAGCTGGAGACTTCCCCAACCCCAGTCTCTCACTTCTTGCTTCAGCAACCCCCTCCCTTCTCCGTGTGGAGGCCGCTCACCAAGCAGCGTCAGAAGTGAACGCACAGACAAGACAGCCTTCATAAAGTCCTGTAATACTAGTAGGCGGGCGGGGTGGCGTTTTGTTCTCTTTCTGAGCAGCGCCGGCCTACATGCAGCCAGACGTGCTTCTTCCCTGGGAGACTGGGAAAGCCAGCCCCTGGTGGCTAGCTCTGATGTAAAATTATAAAATAGAAAATCTGGTCGGGTTTGTTTTGTTTAAAGAGGAAAAGCCCCGGTGAGGCGGGACGGCCTGCAGTCCTGTTAGCTCTGGCCGGTGGGTCTGCCCACGTTGTTCCCGCCGGGCGGCTGGATCTGGATGGAGTCCAGGAGGGGCCGCAGCGCCTGTCCGAAGGGCCTGTGGAAGAGACAGAGTGCGGGGCTGGACCCGGCTGGGCGGGGTGCCTCATTGGGCACGCACCTTTTCTCCTCCAGCCGCACAGGAGGTCAGCTTTCCTGCTCCTGCTCCCCTGAGGTCCCTCCCACCTGCACCTTGACATCGAGATCATCCTTAGACTGTGGTTCCAGCGTTTTCTGTACTTGGACGTTAATGCTCTTGGTGTAAGGAGATAAAAATAAAGTTTGAGGGAGGCCAGAGACAAAGGGGATGGCAGGAGGAAAGTCGGGAGGCAGGATGGCATTCCCCTGGGTGCCCAAGGGTGTGCATGCTGCTTTCTACAGGGCCCCCACTTCCTTGCTCCCTGCGATGCTTAACTCAAACAAGCAAGTACTGCCCCCCTGGAACGTGGAGCCTTCCAGCAGGCTGCCTATACCTCACCACTGGCTTTTTTTTATCTTGAGTGGTCCCTGCTGACTCTGAACATCACCCCGAGTTTAAAGGGAACGTGTCCTTCAGAGCAGAGGTGGGTGGCACAAGCAGCATCGAGTGGAGCCTCACTCACGACAAGCCAGGGGCCCCACTCAGCAAATACCAGCAGCAAGAACACGCCAGCTGGCCAGCTGTGCTCTGGGCCTAGGCACAGAGAGTCTTTAGGCAGACTGTGGGTTCAGCCTCCCACAGGGGCTGTGGGTGAGAGACTGAGATGCAGTAGGGTTTCCCCACCCTGCTGAGCCTGCTAAACCTGCTGGGATCCCACGTACTCAGGGCCCCGTCAGGAGAAACCAAAGCAGAGTCAGCAAATGGACATGTCCACGGAGTGGGGTCAGTGGCCTGAATGCCATCAATGGTGGGGGGCAGGGAGGGATGGCTCTTGCCTGAGTGTCCAAGCATGGCCCACAAGGCCCTTCCAAGGATTGGCCCCCGCAGGGCAGGCGGGGCAACCAAATGTTTTCCATGAAGGCATCTGTGAGGGTGGAGGACGAGTAAGGGGCCATTCTCCTCTCCCTCCAGGACAGGTTCTACCATGCTCGGGTGAATTCTGCTGCAGGCAGGCAGCGCCCCAATTGTTTGTGGTGGTCCTAAAGGTTGGTCGGTCAGAGACGGAGGTCACACTTACGTGGAGAGGACTTCGGAGGGAAGGTCAGTGATGTACGATGGGATCTTTCTCCCGGTCAGGAACTGGGCCACTTCATTGCTGAAGGTGTTGCAGTTGTGTTCAAAGAGGTTATAAGCCTCCCCTCTGTGCCGCGTGAGACAGTGTAGAGACAGGAAGTAAGCAAGCACGCAAGCAAGCGAACCTCTACGTGCGACCAACATGCACCCCAGCAACGGAGCGGCCAGCACACTGCCTTTGGGAATGGCAATTTCCCGTCTCTCTTTTCCTCCAACATTTGGGGGGTGGGCTGGGGGTGGATGGGAAGTGAGATGCCCATTAGCGGGAAGAGCTGTAGCAGAGCCAGCCTGGGAGTAGGGCTGAACCGCTGGGCATCAAGGGAGGTTCCTGGCGAGAACATCTGCTCAGCTCTGTACCTCGCCTGCCGCTCTCACACTAGGCTTCTGAGTTAGTGGCTCAGCGTTGGCGGATCAGGAAGAACGCTGAGCTCTGGGACCATTTGGACTCTACCTGGGATCCCTGAGCTGCCTTCCCTTCAGGGTCCCTCAGCAGATCCTGGACCAGGCCTGGGCACTGACTTGGTGGCCGCCCCACTGGGGGCTGATTATCTAGTGGGGGAAACAGACACATCTCAGCCCCACCCTCACTGCCTGAGCCCACTCACCGGAACAGAGACTCTCCCAGGGAAGACAGGTACTCCAGGAAGATTTCTTCAGTGACTTCTGTGCTCCCCACGTCCACCACAGAGTCTGGGGGCCCAAGCAATGTCCCGCCCTAAAGAGCCAATCCAAAGGAAGTCATTACATCATCCAACTTTTAAGCGGCACCTCCTGGTCACTTCTCTTTACACTCTCCGAGTAGCCTGGGGTGAAGAGTGTCGCTTCCCCTTTGTCTGGCGTCCACAGAGTCCGAGAGCTTTCTGGAGACTACTGCCACTGCAAAGTCGGGCTTCTCGCTCTTGGGGGCGCCCTAGGAGTGGAGTTTCTTACAGGTCTGATAGTGTCTTACCCTGTCCAACCCCTCAGCTGATTAAAAGGAGCCCGGGATGTAGCCTCCTTTGGTCCCCAACATGCTCACGAGGGCAGATCAGGCCATGAGAACTGGCTCACCTGCAGAAGCCATCTTGCCATTCACTGGGCACGCAGGCACATTTTCTTTGTGACGCACCACACAGCCTTTGTGACAATGGGGGGACGCAAGGAGGAACGTAAAACATTGGGCGGACTGGAAAATATTTCTATAATTCAATTCTTTTTAACTTATGAGGCCAATCCACTGGTGCTGGTGACGAGCTTCCCAGGCAAGGCGTTAATAGAACCTGGCAGGTCTGTAGGAGAGGCTCCCCAATATACTTTGAAGTAAGTTTTCAGGGGGAAAAATTACTCAGCACTGCCCCCTCCACCCCCCCACCCCTGCTGCAGACCCCCTTCCCAGCAAGTAAACGCTTTGGCAGCACAGCCCGTAATCCCGGGCACAGTGCAGGTAGGTCTGGTGTGCGGTCCTCCACATTTCCCTCCACATTATTTCCAGCACCCTCAGAGGGCAGCACTCGGGTCTATGGGAACCTTTAGCCCTGGAGAAAGCAGCCATTGGGAAAACCACAGGAGCCCTGGAAAGGGGCCAAGCCTAGATCATCGGCCACACTCCAGTCGTTACAGAGCACCTAGGATACACTGGCCTTTGTTGGAGACATCTGTATAGTCAGAACATACTTATTTTAGAGTTGCAAGGTCACTATTCGACCCCATTATTTACGCATGGCGCAGACACATACTGAGAGCTTACTCTGTACTGGGTCCTTTATGCTGGGGCTGGGGCGGAAATGCGGACAGAACAGATAAGATTCTGGCCCCTCATGAGGAAAGCAGATAAAACAACCCCCCCAAAAAAATCCCACAAATGAATACATAAGTTCCATAAGAGTTTTTCTAGAAAGCAAAGAATGCCATGACTACATGGGACAGGGGACCTGCCTATGAAAGTGACATTCAGTGAGATCTGAAGGACAAGGAAACAATAACCAGGTGGAGGAACAGGGAGGTGTGTTGATGTCAGACCCAGGGTTAAGTGTCCAGGTGTGTGTGTTCAAGGCAGAGAGGGTTGGCCAGGGAAGGCAGAACCCAGAGAGCGATGGCAACAAGCAGGGGAGGGCCATGCCCGGGCTTTCCACTGAAGAGGTCGTTTGGACCTCCCTCTTCAGACTGCCTGAAGAGGAAGAGGAGCTGCTGGGAGACCAGGAGGTTAGAGACAAGCCGTGGTCCAGGCAGGAGGGGGGAGGGTGGCCAGGGTTAAGGTGAATGTTCTGGGGAGATGGGAAGAAATGGAGACACAGGTGGATTTAAGGCACATATACAACGTGGAGCTGACCAGGTTTAATGAAGGGCTTGCTCTAGGCTGACAGCCCTCAGACAGTGTTTTGGGGGGTCGTAAAGAAACCTAAGTTCTACTACTAGAGATACTTACTGGCTGTGTAACGAGGGCCGCTGGGAACCCTCACCCTCCAGCTTGCCGCTGGCTACCATCCCACTATGAGCCAGTCCCTGGGCTGATGGGGGGTTACCAGTGGAGGCAGAAACACTCAGCTTTTTCAGTATGAGAAAGAGGGGCCCACAGGTGTGTGGGAGCAGAGAACACCTGACTGGCGGGGGGCCAGAGCTGAGCCTTAAGGTTGCTCCCAGGAAGGCTTCCACACCCAGGCTAGAAAGCAGAGGGCAGACAGGAGCCTCAGAGCACCTGATCTCCTGGTCTACCCCCAAGAACCTGAGGCTACAGATCAGGCAGGGTGTGCGGGAGGGCACTCACCGGGGGACAGCTGGAGATGCCGCCACTGCCGAAGAAGAATTCATCCCTGTGCACTACTATGGAGGTATGCCTGCCACACAAAGAACACACAGGATGAGTCAGAAAAACACAACCAGCACATTGCACTGAGCATAATTCCCGCCTGTGGCTATGACTGTGGGGAACAGCCTGAAAAAAGTCACCTCACAAAGGCACGCACCGTAGGCCAGTGTGGACACCATGGGCTCTCTGGGCAGATCACCCTTTGCTGACGGGGGCTGTTCTGTTCTACAGTTTAGAACGCTGAGCAGCATCCCTGACCTTGCCTCATTCGATGCCAGCAGCACTTGCTCGTGCAGCCGTGACGACCCACACTGTCTCCAGATGCTGCCAGTATCTCCTGGGGGCGTGGGCTGGGGTACAATTGCCTGCCTTGGTTCCGAACCACTGGGGGAGATGACTTAGGCAGCAGGGGGTGTCCCCTAGATATCCACCCTGTCGCTGACACATGGGTCACTGAAAGAGGGCTCTGCAGACAGGGAGTGCGCTGAGGCTCTAAAGCCCAAGGGGGCAGTTCATCTGGGCCATGCAGACCAGACGATGCCAAGTGTGGGGGGCTATTCCTCGGTCCCAGTCAACCAGAGTGAAGGGTCATTCTGCTCAACCCAAATGGCAGCAGTGTCTAGGAGCCCAGAAGGGTCACCTGTTCACCTATGGTTTCTTCCCACATGGAGCTCCGTGAGCATGCTGGAGTCTGGAGGGAAGAGGGTAGCACTGGGAGACCAAGGGGTCTCTGGGCTTTAAGACAGCAATGCGGGCCCTCAAGACACCTGCGCTTAGAAAGCTTGGTCCTCAGGGTTTCTCAATGCTGGCATGGTTGACATTGGATCCTGGGTGTTACAGGGTGTCTGCAGCACCCCAGCTCTCTACCCACCCAACAAAAATGACTCCGGACATTGCCAAGTACCTCTGTGTGGGCAAACCAGCCCCTGGCTGGGAATCATGGCTTTAGGATGTGAGGATTTAGGACAGGAAGAGGGACATTTTCAGCCCAGGGATGAGAAATGCATGGTGGCACCGCTTTGCTTCCCAAGCCCATGGGCTTCAAGGAGCCCACCCATTCGACTTACCAGATGCCTTCCAGCTGTTTCCCTGTGGAAAAAAGAAGAACATTAGGCTGGACTGCACGGGGCTGGGGCCCCTGTCCCACAGTGAGCACTAGAATTGACGGAGTTCGGCTTTTAGGTTTGGGTGCTGGGAGTACGGGCGGAGACTGCAGACTGCTCACTCAATCCCCTTGGGTTTTCTAGCCCCACAGGATTTGCCGACCTCCTGTGGGGGGACCAGCAGTGTGTGGACAGAGAGCAGAGTGCGGGCGCCCTCTCGGAGTGAGGTATGTTCTTTCTTTTCCGAGGTAAATTGTGGAAGGTAAAATGAACACCAAGCCCTTCTGAGGACCTAATGTCAGCCTCCTTTTCTCTTTGGAACTGGCTCCTCCATGACACCCTGCCAAACCAGCCGTCCCTGCGTCGAGTCCTAGTGAAAGCAGCCCCAGATGCAGAGCAGAACCACACTCCACAGAGAAATCAAGGCTGTGAACTTTTGAGGTGGACTGCCAGGCCTTTCTTCTGAGGTGCCTGGCAGGGCGTTTGAAACACCAACTTCAACGTCTTCACTGTCAGCACCAGTCGGGTCCCCTACCCTGGTAGCTAGGCAGAGTGTTAGTGGACAGGGTGAGATGTTTTTCACGATGTGGAGAATGGTGAATCTTGAGCACGTTTACCTTCCTCCCTGAACCTCAGCTTCTTCAGGACAGAATTGTTGTGTACAGTCATGATAACGTATATAAAGCATCCCAGTCTGAGGTGCACACTTAGAAGGTAAAATGGCCTTTTGGGGAAAGGAATAAAGGTTTTGAAGAGAGAAATGAAAACCATACCTCAGAACTGGAGGGGTGTGGCAGTGGCGTAAAAGCTAAGAACCAACGCAGCACCGAGTAAATGAGTGCAATGTCGTGTCTCTTTCACATACGGACGGCTAGTGTCCTCAATGTTGCAGTGAGATGTGACTGCGTTCCCTTATTCTCCAATCCCAGGCAGCAATCTGCTTTTCACAACGAGATCTACTCTGGCCAATGATACAGAGAGACAGACAGACAGCGTGTATGAGGGAGCTCCTGGGGTGGCTCCTAGAGACCCTGGGGCAGACTCTGTCCTTCTCCAAACTGAGCCCAGAGAAGCAGCTCAGCAAAAGACTGGGCGCTAAAGGGGAGTTGTTATCTATGTCGGGCAGGCACCTTCAAATTCTGGGCTCGACACATAAACTACAGTGGATCCCCATCTCTTCCAGTGAACTATAAACAGTCAGGCTGTGTCTCCACCTCTTGTTATGCATAACGAAGAGACTAAACTCACTTTGCATTTAAAAGATTCTAATGGCTTTTGTTGTTGAAACTATTTCAGTTCACTGCCCCTAAGCCCCCTACCCTTCAAGTTGCTGTGGTTGACTTGATCTCCTATAGATGGATCTTAAAAGAATATAATCCTCAAGCCATTCTTTTACTAGTTATATTAAATTACTGTTTGATTTTATGAATGGGGATATTTTGTTTAAGGTTTAAAACTGATCTCAGTTAACAGTTCATCACTCCAGCCTCCATGGGCCTAAAAATTCTGAAGTTCTTTAGAATTTAAATTTTTGTTTTACATTTCCCCCTTTTGATCAGGGGTTTTCTATAGAATTTTTAATCAAAATGTTCAGCAGTTGCCATTGCATTGTAAATGATGTCCATGCCCTCTTCTACATGGCAGGATCTTATTTCCTTGAAATCATGTAATGATGCAGGGACACTAGACAGATGGGGAGACTTGAAGTCTTTCCCATTCCCTTTGGGAGTGGCATTATACTCAGAAAAAGGAGATGAGTGTAGTGGATAAGAGCACAGGTTCCGGTATGGCTAGGTCAGGTTTGAATCCTGCCAGTTCAACCTACGGCTTTAATGTCTACTGAGTGATCACTATGCTCAAGGCACTATTCTAGGCACGGGGCTGCCAATAGAAAAGCCAGCAGTTTAGGCCCACCTGCCACTCTTGCAGAAAAGATCTACCAACTTGCTATTTTAAAGACCACAGCCTAGCGAGCCCTATGGGGCATTTCTATTCGGCCGTACGGAGCAGCTAGGAGTCAGAACTGGCTTCGCTGTACCACAATGACGACATTCCAGGCACTAGGGATACATCGATAAAACAAATGAGACCCCTTGGGGTTGGTGAGAGATAGTCAATAAATAATAAGCAAAGCAAATCAGTAGCTCCTGTGTTAGCAATAATGACACGTAGAAAGAAAATGAGCAGGATAAAGGTATTTGGAGCTCAAAAGGTGACCTTTGAGCAGAGACTTGCAGAGGTGAGGGAGAGCCAGGTGGAGGCGAAACCCACCTGGGGCATGTGCATGTGTGCGTGCGTGCGTAGCTATAAGGAAGTCAGTGTGAGTGAGTGGAGAGAGAAGTAGGAAATGAGCAGAGGTAAGAGAGGACAGGCCATACCGAACTTGTAGAGGTAAAGAACTTGTCTAAGGTGTTGTTCAACTACTGACCATGTGGCTACTTAAAATTAAATTTAAAAAATTCAATTGCTCAGCAGCAATAGCTGCATTTCAAGTGCTCATTAGCCACAGGTGGCCAGTGGTTGCTTATTGAGAGTGCTCACCTAGAACCTTTCAACCAGCACAGGAAGGTCTATTGGACAACGAATGCCACTTGAATGCCTATCCTGAACATTTCATAACAGATCCAATATGTAGAGAGACAAGGCTTGAAACATGTGCAGCACAGGAGCCGGCACAGAACCCACCCCAACAGTAGCCTTTATAATTTACGAGTCGATGGCTGCGCTTCTGCTGTTGGTGCTGTCAGTTGCTGTTGAGTCGGTTCTGGTTCATGGTGCCCTCATGTGTGCCAAACAGAACCGTGATCTGGAGGGTTCTCAAGGCTGCCACCTTTCAGAGGCAGATAGATCTCCAGACCTGTTTTTCCAGGTGCCTCTGCGTGGGTTTGAACTGCCAACCTACCTTATTAGTAGTCGAGCTTGTCATTGTTTTTGCCAGCCAGGTAAATAGGTCTGCTCTTTTAGTATCTTGTTATTGACCAAAAGCCCCTTTGCTGTCAAGTCCATTCTGCCTCGTGGTGACTCTTGCAGAGAACAGAACTGCCCCAAGAGCTCCCATAGCAGCAGCAGCTGCCACATCTTACTATGGCAGGTTTGAACTGTCAACCTTTGGGTTAGCCACTGAGCACTTAATCACTGCACTACCAGGGTGCCTACCTATTTATGTACGTATCTGTCTTCCTCTTTAGATGACAATGGCCTCGCATACAAGGACAGTTTCTTATGTATCTTTGTAACTCCAGCACCAGCTGCATCATTTGCTTCCATTGGCTGACACACACACATACAGCTGCTGAGGCCAAAGCTCTTAACCCCATTCTTGGCTGCCTGGTTTGTTATTCAAGTGACTCTGGAACCTGGCATACTGCATGCTGGATCTCCTACTGTCCTCTCAGATGCCCACACCTAGTGACCCACAGGGAGAGCACGCAGGAATGGATGTGTAGCTCAACCCTAGCCTCCTAAGGTACTGGCAATTTGGAAAGGAGCTTCAGACACCACCTTGCCAGTTATTGGACACCTGAAAAACAACTCCAAAGCCACAGGATGTAAACCCTATAAAGTACATTGTATGATTTCATTCATGCACACCATTATGCAGGGCAATGGGAGAGAAAGTTCTCTTACTTATTCACTCTGCCATCCCCCCACCCCCCCATTATCACTTCATGTGGATAGAGGGGACTGACATGCATTCTGAATTTAGAGTGCTCACAGTGCACTTTAATCCCATGAATCCTCTAAGGGGCAGGGTAGGGCAAGTGTTTGTCATGGGCATTTTATAAGTGGGCAAATAAGGAGGCACGGTTTACTCCACATACAAACAAGGCAACGTGGAACATGAGGCTGAGCATGTTGGAGAAGCCTGGGTAGACATGTCAGGGCAGCTGCTTTCTTTCTTTAAAAAAAAATCATTTTACTGGGGGCTCATACAACTCTTATCACAATCCATCCATACATCAATTGTATAAGGAACATTTGTACATTCATTACCCTCATCATTCTCAAAACATTTGCTCTCCACATAAGTCCCTGGCATCAGCTCATTTTCTCCCCTCCCTCTCCTCCCCCCTCCCTCATGAACCCTTGTAATTTATAAATTATTATTTTATCATAACTTACACTGTCCTATGTCTCCCTTCCCCCACTTTTCTGTAGCAGGGTAGCTGCTTTGTGGCCCATCCTGGGAGACTGAAAGTGAGGGCCATGGCCCCCTGGGCAGGAGGACAAGCATGGGGAAGAGTAGGCTGAATTTATTACAATACTTTTGGAGTGGTCGGACTTGGGTGGGAGTTTGGTGAGGGCAGGGTGGTTTGATTTGTTTTGGGGACATGAGCTGAGCTCAGAGTGGTAGAAGCAGGCTAAGGGAGTGGGTCAGATGTCCCCGTGTCTCCAGGCCTGCTGACATAGCCAATGTGTTCCTTTTGAGGCCTAGGTGGGCCTGCAAACAAATGGAGAAACAGAGCCTGTAGCAGGAGGTATGCCTCCTCTGATGCAGAGGAGACTCCATCCACAGCTTCTTCTACTCCAGTGATGGAAGTGGTGCCAACACCACTCGAGACCTGCTCGAGGGCAGCACCTGGTGTGAAGTTGGTGCCCGATAAATATCTATGACCCAAGCTAGATCCAGGGCCACCATGACTGTTTGGAATCATGGTAACCTAATATGACAAAGTAGAACTGCCTCACCGGCTGTCATTCTTTACGGAAGCTGGCTGGTGGGTTTGAACAGCTGACCTCTTGGTTAGCAGTGGAGCACTTACCTACTGTCCCACCAGGCTCCTTACACGGTTACTGGTAAGCACAAAGTGGGTGGCCGTGATGGGCGTCCAGGACATGAACCTGTGTGCAAACAGCACTTCATTCTGGATGGCAGCATGTAAATGTAGTATGGACCCAGCTCGCCTCCCAGATTCTGGCCCCAGTGAGAGAGAAGCCTGCTTCCAAAAGGCAGGCTGCTGGGTGGCTCTGCCATTTGCCAAATTTGATCAGCCAAGTGGGGAGCTTAGCACTAACTTTATTAAACCAGCTTCTTGCTTGGGCCTATTGGATAAATGTTGACTGTAGGTGGGGAAAAAGTCAAAGGTAACATTTGTAGAAGTAGGCCTCTGTAGTCAGTATCTTAAAAGAATGCCTATTGGCCGAGGGCTTGTCCCTCTCACTGGGCGGAGGAAAGGTTACTATAAAACCAAAGTACAATCTGCTGTCAAACACTGAGAGGGGTTTTTTCATCTTAAAAATTTATATATAAGGGCGGAGGAGGGGAGATAAAAAATATATATGTCAAATACCCTTTTTGTCATATACCTCACCACATGGACTAATTTGGAAGTCACTATGCTCAGCCAAGTTCATCTATCTCATAAAGACAAATACTGTATGAGACCTCTATTATGAAAGAAACATATCAAGAAATGGTTTTCACACTAAAAGACAGACTTTGATGGTTACAGGGAGGGCAGTGTCCGGAGGAAAATGGGAGAGAGAAGAGAGAAATTAAATAAACAATGGCATGTTGATTAGCCAGACCTTGAAGTTATTCATCCTATTAGCCCCCAATGTATGGCCAGCACCGTGGCAAACTCTGGGTGGCTCCTACCCCTAGGGCCCCTGCAGTTAGTGGTGAGGAGGGATGTGGGTGAGAAAAGAAGCAATCATGAAACAGCTACATAGAATAGGGAACGTAGACAAAATTGGGGGTGAGAGGGCAGGGACCAGGGACGGTTTCCTGGAAGAGGCGGCACTTTTGCTGGCCTCGGGGGAAACATGACTAGGCAGTTGCTCTGTCCTGAAGGGTGTAGAGCAGGGAAGGGTGTACAGCAAAGGGCCTGAAGGGATCATCCAAAGTCCAGGATGACCTATCTGCTCTCCTGTGCATCCTACAGAGAAAGAAGGACATAGTTACCGGATGCCTTTTTGACAGAGTAGAACTCTCTAAGGGAGCCCAGGAGCCAGGCTGGGGTGGAGTGTGGAGTGTGAGGGGAGGCAGTGAGGCTGGGGAGATGAGAAGCAGGCTCGTGAAGAGACTTGTAAGCCACATTCCTTTTCACTGTGTATTAAAAAAAAAAAGGCCTGGTGGCAGTGAAAAGTTCACACAAGGAACCATAAAAAAAACAATGGTTGGCATGGAATCAATGAAGGGAAACTCTCAAGTTCAAGTAAATTCTTCTTAGTCTTCAAGGTCGAGTTCAAGTCTTGATTATTCCTATCAATCAGAACACCAAGCCCATTCTCATGGAGTCCATTCCGACGCCTAACGGCCCTGTAGAGTGGGACTCCCCATAGGGTGCTGCAAAGAAACAGAGGGGACCCACATCTCGCTCCCAGGGCACTGCTGGTGAGTTCAAACACTGCCCTTGGTGTGAACAGCTGAGTGCTTACACGCTCAGTGTCCACGGACCGGGTGCTGACCCTGGGGACACATGGAGATTGGAGGTCCTGGTTCTTGCGGAAGCCATTTCTGACCCATCCAGTCCCCCACGTCCTTTCCTAAAGCCTTTGCTGTCTACTTTCTCATTTTGACATCAAATCATAACCTCTCACACAGTTACCTAATGCTGTACGCGTGCAGACATGATTTTTAGGGGAACGAATCCCTGTCTGGCAAACAAGAATCTATGTCCTGTATTTTTTAAAAACGATTTATACTACACAATGAAGGGACCCTGGGGTCCAATGGTTGAACACTCAACTGCTAGCCAGTGTTTTGGAAGTTTGAAAAAAAATTAGTCTAGAAAACCCGATGGGGCAGTTCGATTTTGTCATAAGGGGTTGCAGTGAGTTAAAATCAATTTGACAATGTTTCACAAACACAATTACAGAATGAAGCAAAGAACAGAGCATAGAGTCAAATCTCAAACACTTGTGAGCTTATATTCTGCCAAATATATATATATATTCCACTCCCCTCTAGTTAATCTTTAAACTGTGGAACGATTGAGATAGACTTGTAAAGATATTATCTTGGGGTATACTCATGCACATTCCAGACCAGAATGGTGTCACCCAAATGAAGTGCTTACCATAATTTAAAAAAACACACAAAGTTCTGCATTTATATCTAGGTACTTTAGCATAAAAAGAGGTCAAGAAATTTAAAAAGCAACCAAAATTAATAAGAGGATGATTATAAGAGCTAATTATCTTAGGCAAATAGTGACAATAAAAAAAAAGGTGTCAGACTGTTTGCCCAATTATAAGTATAGTATCATGGGTCACTGTGGGGCCATTTTCCTGACAAATGAAGGACTGTGTGGCAGAAATGCCTTTATGAGAGGCAATCCTAGGAGACTGAAAACTGGACAGGGTAAACTGTGGGGGGGATAAGGGAATAACCCTATGTGTTATGTGGTCCAAGTATGACCATCCACTGAGCAAGTCTGATGATGGGGAGGCAACCCACTGAAGAATGAGTCAAATGCTGCTGAGATCCCACTAAAAAGATGAGGTTTTTTTTAGTTTGGAAAAATGAAGGCCACAGGAGCCCTGGTGGCACAGTGGATTACATGTTGGTCTGCTAACCAGATGTCACAGTTCAAATTCACCAGCCACTCCAAGGGCCAAAGACGAAGCTGTCTGGTCCCTTAAAGGTTACAGTCTAGACAACCCTCAGGGGTCCTTCTACTCTGCCTCATGGGGTCATTGAGTCAGAAATGACTTGGCAGTAGTGGACACGGTTTTGGGTTCAGACAGCGGTTTTCATCCTGTGGGTCGTGTGACCCCTTTGGGGGTCGAATGACCCTTTCACAGGGGTCGCCCGATTCATAACAAGAGAAAAACAACAGTGATAAAGTAGCAACGAAACCACTTGTATGGTTGGGGGATCCCCACCACATGAGGAACTGTATGAAAGGGTCGCGGCATGAGGAAGGCTGAGAACATCTGGGTTAAGAGATGTCCACACCCTCCAGATTCCTGAGCCCTCACACCTAAACAGTGGTCTGAGGGGCTTAAAGAAAAGGAGGAAAGTGAAACTGAAATGGACTTGGAGTCTTGTGATAAACAAGTTCACTTCAAACAATAAAAAAAAAAAGAGATGACCACAGATTTGTAAGACTATCGCCTTTATGACCATGGCAAGGTGCCTAGTTTACATTCATCAAAAGGGAACACAGGACAGAGAAAGGGTGGGGTAGCAAAATGACAGAGAAATGAACTCTGAAAGTCAGACACCCTGTGTTCATAATCTGCCTGTCCCACTTCCCAGCAGTGTCACCTGGCACCTTCTTCACTCCCTAGGTCTCGGGCTCCTCAGCTGGAAAAATGGAGGAAATAGTGGGACCTATCTCTCAAGAGTTGTGGTAAGGATTCAATACACGCAAGGCACTCAGAGGAAGAAAAAGAACTTGGCACACGGTGAGCGCTCTATAAATGCTAGGGAGGTATTAATGTATTTCTAGAATACAATGCAAAAACCAAGAAACAAATTTGTCCGTCTGGGCTGAAACAGTCAGGAGCGCTTGTTTTCCAGAAGGTGGAAGTCTATGGCTACGAGAGAGCTGGGCCATTAGCTTTGATTACTCTTCACATGCTCAAGGCATTACTTTTGCAAAAGGCATCAAACAATGTGGGGTCAAAGGACTGGAGAAAAATCAGACCAACAGGGAAGGTGATGTCCTCAAACCCCACTGTGGTCAGATGTGCCAATCTGGCGAAGTTCTTATTTCTGGCTGAGGCTTTCCAGGATTTCATTTATATTTAAAATCAGGGGAGGAGGGTGTGTAGGGCTACCATTCCACCTCCAGTTACGGCCCTTTCCCCTTCATCTGTTCCACTCCATAGTGGAACTGTGGCTGTCTTTCAGTACCAGGCCCAGCTCAGGCTCTTTCCTATGGCAGAGCCTTTGCAGGTCAGTCTCTCTGTCTTCTGCTACACTCCTCGTGACCAGGTCTTCATCCTGCACATTCCAGCTAAAGTCACTGTTAAAGTCGATCTCCCTCCTCACTCCCCATCTAGGGCCCAGCGTGCTCTCCAGCATAGGCCAGCACTTATCACACGTTGCAGTTATCTTGTTGCTTCGTTCTCTTTCTTTCCCCTCATGTTTCCTGCACTAGATCGTTCTATAAAGAACATGGCCTTATTCTTCACAGCATTCTCAGTTGAACTTACTGACTAGCACAAATTAGGCACTCAATAAATGTTTGCTGAATGAGGTAATGATACCGAGAGTCTCTTTCAGCTAAAAACACTAACTATTCAGTACCATATTCTTATGCATATAATGTTCACACTGTCAGGAGGGACCAGTCCCTGGAGAAGGACATCATGTTTGGTAATATAGAGGGGTAGCGAAAAAGAGGAATGCCCTCAAGAAGTTGGACTGGCACAGTGGCTACCACACGGCTCAAGCCTAAGAACAATGGTGAGGACGGCACAGGACCTGGCGGGGTCTCCTTCTGTTGGGCATAAGGTTGCTATGGCACCTAACAATAATAATGTTCACATTATGCCAGGCCCATTTCCCCTAATTTCATCCTTTCCACGTGAAAAAATACAGAATAGAACCAAAAAAACACTCAGTATGAGGGGCGAAGTTTTTACTTCCTTATATGAGTGTAGGAATTTCTTTCCCCCAAAATCAAACTAACCAATGGCTTCGTTCCAAGAAGTGTAGTTACAATCTGACTGATGTAATCTATTAATGATTAACACTTTTCTCAATGACTTTGTAACTTTTCATTTCTGATTTCCCTTACTCATTGTAACCATCAGAGATCAAGGCCCAAACTTATGTTCAAGAACAGGCTGGTGACATGAGAATTATGAGGGGCTTCTTAAAAACAGACTTTTGGATCGTACTCTAGGGCAGTGCTTCTCAACCTTCCTCATGTGGTGGGGAGCCCCAATCATAACATTATTTTTGTTGCTACTTCATCACTATCATTTTGCTACTGTTATGAATCAGGCAATCCCTTTGTAAAGGTCATCCATTCCCAAAGGGGTCGCGACCCACAGGTTAAGAATCGCTGCTCTAGGGAATTTTGATTTCTTATTTATAAAGTGAGGCCCTGGAATACATATATTTAAAAGTTTGCTTCTTTTGAACAGGTAATATAAACATGGAGTCCACAATTTAATAGGTCCAGAAAAGTGTACAACTACTATTTTCACTCGTTTCACTTTTTTAATAGTTAAATTTCTTTTAATAAGAGTTGTATATACTTCATCACAATCAGTTCTCATGTTTCCTCTTTTTCTACATCCATTATTTGCTCCCCAGTTCCCTTCCCCTTTCCAAGCCCCTTGTCCCCTATAAACCACTGCATCAGTTATGGTCTCTATCCAGCCATTCCTGTCCCTCCTAGAATGGGAAACCTAACAGAAACAATAAAAAGAAAAATAGAAAGAGAAAAAATAATATAAAGATAAAAAATGAAAATAAAGAGTAAGACAGAAAAAGACCACCAGCAATATTAAAAAGCCAGAGAAGAAATTTCTGTTGTGGAACAAGCAATAGGTATTTAAGCCTAGAGCAAACTCAGGTTGTATGACCAATTTATTTAAAATTAAAAATTTTTATATGGCGAATTTCATGTATATCCTTCCTGGTAATTACCTATGTAAGCAAACATGCATACAGTATCTTTTGCTTTACCCATGCACTTGTAAATTTAAAGACCTGTTCTCAACTTGGTGTTTCTCTTTTCATTTAACCATCTCTGTTGAAAATGGAGGTGTCTGTATTTTTAACAAACACTAGAGTCTAAGTCATTCTGATGTGAAGCCACATAAGAGAGGACTTCAAAACGTTCATAGAAAATTTTCATTTTTTTCTTTCTATTCCATTTCTCCATAAACTTTTTGAGGCCCCTTCATAGGGGCCCATTCGCTGGGCCAGGGTGATGGGATTTCAGTTCAACTCACTGCGACTCACTTGAAAACTCATTAACTTACTCGACCTCTGACCCTTTATCTCACCAAGAAAAACACTCTTCAATGCCTCCTTAGAAACGAAGAAAACCTGGTCATTCAGATAGGTGTGGTCAACTCTTGGAATCCGGTCCTGCCTGCCACCATCTGAAAGCACACACCTGACGATTCCAGCGTTACACAAGACCTTTTGGTATCTGCGCGGAAACCAGATTGCACCTACACCGGGTCAGAGGAGACAGCCGTTCTCGCCTGGCGGTTAAGTAGTTCAACAGCACAGGTGAAATACTGGCCCCATTAATCCCGCTGACAAAAGAGCATCCAACCCTCCCTCGTGGAATCGCTGTCCTCCCAGCTGCGCCAAAGCAACGAACTCGGAAACTGTTGCCAGAAGACGCATTGTCAGGCCGAACTTGGGGAATTCTGGAGTTCGGGCTCCGGGCGACCCGGCTTGCCCTACCTGGGGCGATGGCGGCCGGCGCGCCCTTCCCGACCACCCCGAGGGCTGCAGACTGGGAGTTTCCTTGAGGAACGGAGGGCAAGCCCTCCAAGGGTCAGAGCCGAGTGGCCTCCGCAGTGCCCCTGTCCCCACGCGGGGCCCGGAGCGGCGGCACACGCGCTGCCCGCGGTTAAAGGGGCTGTAGAAGTGCGTCTGCGGGAGCCCCGGCTGGGGAGGGCGTGACTCCACCCCTTCTCCCCCGATTCCGAAGTGATGACCGGGAAGTGGGGCTCCAGGGCCCGGCTCGCGCTCTTCTCTTATTTGGGGGGGGCGGGCAGGTCCTCTGGGCCCGGAGCACCCCCTAAGCTGCCACCCAGGCCTTCCCTCCCAGCCGGCCGGCCCCCTCCCGCCGGTCCCCAGCCCCTCACCCAGCATGATGGGGCTGAGCCGCCGAGCCAGGCCCTTAGACAGGTCGTACACGTAGAGCTTCACCGGATAGAGATGCGGCGGCTCCATCAGGACCCGTGGCGGCGGCGGCCACGACGTCCCTCGGGCACCGGCAGCGGCTCGGACCTTCCCGTACCCGACGGGGTGGGGAGCGGGGGACAGCGAGCCCGGGCCAGGCCTGAGGGGCGGAAGAGAGGCAGCCCTGCGCTGCTCGCGCCCCCGCGCTCGCCACCGGCAGCGACAACTGTGAGGTGACAGAGCCGGGACAGGGATAGTCCGCACGGAAGAGGGGGAGGGGGCGGGAGCGGAGGTGGGGGGGAGACGCACTTTCGCGCATGTGCTTGTGGCCTTGACGGCCAGAGGGCGGGGTTTCTCGGATAGGGGCGTGGCTTTAGCCCACTGGGTTGGCTTTAGTTCGCGTTGACGGCGTTCGGAGTGGTGGGCGTGCCAGCTGAGCAGTAAGGCGTGAGCCGTGCGTGATGACGTTTCAGGCGTTGATTGGAAGCAGGAGCTGGAGTCCGCGCACGCGCGTCGTTTCAGCCCGAGTTCAAATTGCCGTTTTGCGCCCCAAAGGTAGGCGAAGGTGGGCGTTGGGTTGTGGGCTGTGAGGATGCTCAAGAGGTGGGGCTGGCCTCGTCCCGCGCCATCTGCTCAGTCTCCCGCGCCCCGCTGGCTTCGCCATTGGCCTAAAGTGCTCAGCTGTGAGAAGTCGAGAGTGGACCCCTTCTCTGGAAGGCGGAAGGCGGAACCTGCTCTCCGAGGCCCTCCTGCGGAGACCCTACTGGATATGACTGGCCGGGGGCTGAGGGTTTGGGTGAGAAGAGGACAGGAGGGTCTTCTAGAGGACGGAATATTCCAGAGCTCGAAGCTCTCACCATCCAGATGTCACTGTGTGTGCTCCTGGAACACTAGGGTTGGGCTGTGCCCGCACGGACCAAAGTGGCCACCTGACCCACCTGCTGGCTCTGTTAGGGATCCTGATCCCCATTCCCACTTTGCCCTGAACCAACTAACGGGATCCATGGGCCATATTCCTTTCATGACTAAACCCCAGTCGTTAGGGCAGATCTCAAAGCCTCGCAGCCTTGCTGCTTCCACCCCTTGCCCCATGCTCCCTCAACCTTCCCCCCGCCCCCCCATTAAGTCTTCCCGTCACTGACTTTAACTTACTTTCCTTTAGCAGTTACTAACATGTCAGAGTGGGAGTCTTATTACAAAAACGAGGGAGATGAAGAGGAAGAAGAACAAGATGAAGGCCCTGAAGCAGGCGGTAAGGAATGTGTACAGTTTTGTGTGGAAGAAAGACTCAGCTGCCTATCCCTGGATGCTGGTCTTCTGTAGGAAATAGAGAGAGGAACATATTAAGCTACACCAAATGGATACATTTAGCAATATCTGTAGCACAATTTCCTGGTTCTTCAGCAAACACATTGCAAATGGAAAATAATAGAGGTAGTATCTTTAGATTAAAAAACAGAAGTAAAGCAGTGATTATCCAAAGCTAGGTTAGGGACGACTCTTGGAGGCTGGGGGCATTATTATGGGGATGATATGTGGAGGGCACCTGGGGTGACTGTTGTAGGTGCCATTGAATTGGTTCTGACCCATAGTGACCCTGTGCACCACAGAACGAAACACTGCCATCGTCACAGTTGTTCCTTTGTTTGAGCTTGTTGTTGCAGCATAGTGCCAAGTCGTATCATTGAGGCCCTTCCTCTTTAGCTGCTTCTGTACTTTTGTGTGGAGTGACTGGCATGGTACAATTTACTGATTGGGTGATGATTTGAAGGGTGTTCACCTTGTTCATTGGGCTGCATGTTTGTCATGAGTTTCCATTATGTGTTTTATATGAATGCTAAATGTGAACACAGGACAAACAATTCCTTTAATTTTTCCAATAGGAGAATGTAAATATTCTGGAAGAGATAGTTTGATTTTCTTGGTTGATACTTCCAGGGCCATGTTTGAATCTCAGGATGAAATGACTCCTTTTGACATGAGCATCCAGGTAAAATGACTTTTTTATTTAATAAACAACATCCCTCTCCCAAGTATAGTAAAGCTATGATACAGACTGACTTGTGCCCCCCCTCCCACAAAAAAGGATTTGTTATAAATGCTAACCTCTATGCCTGTTATAGTTCCATTTGGGAAAGAGTTGTTTATTATGTGAGTAAGGAGGAATTCATGCAGGCTGTGTCTTGAGTGAGCCACTTATTTAAAGGAGCCGGCCAAGACAGGGAGCGATGTTGCATGAAGATCACTCCAGAGCCAAGGAATGAAAGCTGGAGCGATAAGGACCCTTTCCCAGAGCCAACCGGGACAAAGCTTTTCTCACGAAATGGCGCTATGAATTCTGACTTCTAGACTTGTAAACTTGGAGAAGAAAAATGATGGGTTCTCAGGGACACCCCTTGTAGTGTTTCTGTTCTAGTAGCATTCAGTAACTAAGACAAAGTGTAAACCCCCAAAACAAACTTAGTGCCATTGAGTCCATCCCGGGCACAGGCTTTCTGAAAAGTTTCTTGGTGAATGGTCAGTGGTGAATAGCTTCCCAGGATGGATATATACCCATGCAGTATAAAAGAGACCAGCAAGTCTTGATTTATTTATTTGTAATTCCGGGATTGAATTGATGCACTGTGCTGTACAAAGGTGGCCTGTATGATGTTGTGGTACTGGAAACGATCCCAACAGTATTTCACGTGCCAGGAGGTGTCATCCAGGGTAGCCCTGTTTTATCAGACCTTCCAGGCTTAAGTCAGACCAGGAGGAAGGGAAGAGGCAGTCCACTTCTGACCCATTGAAAATATTATGAATAGCAGCAGTCCATGAGCCACTCAGGTAGGAGGGCTGTTTTGAGTCCGGCAATCATGGTTTACTATACAAGGAATGAGATAAGAGTTGTATGAGCCCCTAATAAAATGTTAAAAAAAAAAGGGAAAAAAATGAAATTGCATGATAAAGTTTTGCAAGACCAACAAGTTATTTAATGCAACTACCTGTTTTCAACAACATAAACAACCTCGACTGGTCTCTATTTCAGATCCCAGGCACTTAAACTAGGAGGTAGAACCAAAGCAATAAACATGTTATTAGTCCAATTAGCTGGGATTTCCCATGAAACCAGGACCCTAAATCTCCAAACCAAGGAACCAAATCCCATAATGTATTTGTAATTGATTATAACTCACCCCCCTTTCCTGAATTGTTCCCCCTCCACTAGCATAAACTCATTACCCTCTAAGTAGCTTTCTAATGATGAGTTGCTGTTGTCACCTTAATCCCACATACAACCACCATAGGGGTGTGCCTCTATAGCACAGTTCCGAGAAGGTACATGTTTTCAAGTCTCTGATGTCACATTGTTTAGTTGTTATGGAGGCAATTCCAATTCTTGGTGACCCCTTGTGTGCAGAATAGACCTGCTCCATAGGGTTTTCAAAGGAATCTTGGTGGCCTCGTGGATTATTTGTTTGGCTGTTAACTGAAAGGTCAGCAGTTCTAAACCACCAGCCTCTTGTAGGGGAGAAAGATGAGACTTTCTACAGTCTCATAGCCCACAGGGGCAGTTCAACTGTCTTATACGGTGACTATGAATTGGAATGGACTCAATGACAATGAGTTTGGTTTTGATAAGGGTTTTCAATGCTTGCGACCTTTCAGCAGCAGAGCGGAAGCCTGTCTTCTGAGTTATCTCTGGGTGGTTGCAAACATTTGGCAAGTAGTTGAACGCTTTACTGTTTGTGCCACCAAGTCGACCCCGGGTGTCTTTTATGGCTATTATACTTAACACTTTGCTTTTATTCTATCTTGTGGTTAGCAACCCAACACATAAGTAACCCATGATGCTTCCAGAGCTCCCACATATCTTGATATATATACCTACACATCCACCAATTTAGAAGCCCTGGTGGTGGGTTCAGTGGTTCAAATCCATCAACTTTTCCAGAAAGAAGAGGCTGTCTGCTTTCATGAAGATGACAGCTCTCAGCAGCCACAGACACAAGGTTTATTTTCTTTTTGTCTATGCAGTTGCTGTGCATTTTTCTTGGCCTGTTTGATGTATGTATGAAACAATGTTGCCCAGCAATGAATTGGAAATTTATCTTGTTGCGTTCTTAAACACACACACACACACACACACACACACACACACACACACACACACACACAGCCATTATGTTGCCCAGCAATGAATTGGAAATTTATCTTGTTGCGTTCTTAAAAACACACACACACACACACACACACACACACACACGGACAGCCATGGGAACCCTAGGGCAGTTCTTCTTCTAGCTGACTGCTAGGAGTATGAATCACCTTGATGACTAGGGGTCTCACTGATGCCTGAGTTTTCTGAAGGTAGAGATTGTTGAGCATGGACTCTGTGCCAGGCACTTATAGGCCTTGTTAGTGGTAAACAAGGAGTTTACTTTGATTTCCCTTTTCTCAGTGCATCTTGAGTGTATATACCAACAAGATCATAAGCAGCGATCGGGATCTCTTGGCAGTGGTGTTTTTTGGTACTGAGAAAGAAAAAAATTCAGTAAATTTCAAAAATATTTACGTCTTACAGGAGCTGGATAATCCAGGTAAGTACTATTTGAAGGTAACTTTTTCTTTTACCAGAACCAAGGAGGGATGTGGAGACAGAAGGGATTGTGCTTTCTTGCAGAAGGGGGTTCCTATCGGGCCGTGACTTTCACTATATGGATGAAAGAGCCCCCGTGTGAGATGGAGGCCTGAGACCCTTCTGTCAGTCTCGTGGCAGAGGTGGCACTGACCTCATTCTGATTTTTCTGTCCGTCTGACCGCTTGTCTCTGATTAGGTGCCAAACGAGTGCTAGAGCTGGAGCAGTTTAAAGGGCAGAGCGGAAAGCAGCATTTCCAAGACCTCATTGGCCACGGCTCTGACTATTCGCTAAGCGAAGCACTGTGGGTGTGTGCGAACCTCTTTAGTGACGTCCAGTTCAAGATGAGTCATAAGAGGGTCATGCTCTTCACCAACGAAGATGACCCACATGCCAGTGACAGCGCCAAAGCCAGCCGGGCCAGGACCAAAGCCGCGGATCTCCGTGACACAGGTGGGCATCCTTCCTGTTCTTTTGAACTGGCACTCAATTTCACTGCTGCTTTAGTGCTTCAAACTGCCAGCTGCTCAGAGAGACAGATGGGCCCTCTGCTCCCATAAACAGTCTCAGAGACTCAGACAATTCGATCTTGTTCTGTAGGGTCGCTTTGAGGCTTTGAGTTGGCATTGACTCAATGGCAGTAAGTTTGATTTGAGTTTCTAGAGCTGAGGCCAAGCACTTGCATTTCAACAATAGAGTAAAATGAAAGAATAGAGTGAGCCTGAGGGAGACATCCAGGCCGCCTTGTCACTGAAAGTGGCCATGCCCTTGTCAGCTGTCCAGGGCTCCACCAGAGGGTGCATGGCTTACCTTGAACATAGGTTATTTGAATACATCTCCGTTAGCATTTGATTTTCCTTAAGTTGCTTTCTCTGCCTTGACATTGTTCAGAATCAGTCTTTTTCTTTGGGAGTTTTTCAAAGGTATATTTGAACTTAGCTGAAAAACAAATCTTACCTGCCGAGTCTTTTTGTTAGACAGTTGTTTTTTTTTTTAACATTTTATTAGGGGCTCATACAACTCTTATCACAATCCACACATATACATACATCAGTTGTATAAAGCACATCCATACATTCTTTGCCCTAATCACTCTCAAAGCATTTGCTCTCCACTTAAGCCCTCTGTATCAGGTCCTCTTTTTTTGTCCCCTCCCTCCCCGCTCCACCCTCCCTCATGAGCCCTTGATAATCCACAGATTGTTATTTTGTCATATCTTGCCCTATCCAGAGTCTCCCTTCCCCCCCTTCTCTGCCGTCCATTTCCCAGGGAGGAGGTCACATGTGTATCCTTTTAATCAGTTCCCCCTTTCCAACCCACTCACCCTCCACTCTCCCAGCCTCGCCCCTCACACCCTTGTTAGACAGTTTTATTCAAATGTTTCACATACAGTGTGAGAAAATGGACACAGCCAAAGGTAGGCCATTAGACCAGTTGCTACCTCTGCTAAGGGGCTTCACAAAGTTTGTGGAAAAGTGGAATCGTTCCCTTGTACAATTCATTGATCCTGGTATACTCTTCAAGCTGTGCCACGCTCACTGACCTTTGCCCAGTTATTCCACCACCGTAGTCTTAAACTCACCGTCCCTTCAGCTTCCCAGCCCACCTTTGAGTTGCTACTGCCCACTTGATCTCACATAGATAATTTTTCAAAACAGCACGTGCCCAAAGCAGATGCACTTGAGTAAGATACGAAAATTGATTTTCCTCTGTCCTTCTGTCTGCCTTTGCACCAGGTATCTTCCTGGACCTGATGCACCTGAAGAAAGCTGGGGGCTTCGATATATCCTTGTTCTACAGAGACATAATCAGCCTCGCAGAGGATGAGGACATAGGCGTTCACTTTGAGGAGTCCAGCAAGCTGGAAGATCTGATGAGGAAGGTTCGGGCCAAGGAGACCAGGAAGCGAACCCTCAGCAGGTGCGCTCCACGCCCGGGTTAACCACCCTCAAGTCCCCTAGCATGAAAGGAGCATGTATTGCTTCACCGTCCTGGCTACTTAGCCCTAGACTGGGTTCCTGCCTCGCTGTGCTCTTTAAGAAACCGTGCTTGATTTCAGGATGGCCCACACTATTTGCTTTTCTCTCCGTGGAAAGAGTTAGTATGGTGCACGAGTCTGCTGGTGGTTGGCAGCCCGACCCCTGTGCCACTCCACTAGGTTATCGTGAAGTTTAAAGGAAAAGCACATGTACACTGGAACGCGGAGGATAAAAGCCCCACGTGTGTGTCATGATTGCTGCTTTCAGCTAGGTTATTGTGATTTCTGATAAACTCGCCATGAACAGGAATCACTTTGTTAGATTATGTTCTTTTACAGGACCTTGAGATTAGAATCCTGAGGCATTCTGGTAATACAGTGGACTGAGAGTTGGGCTGCTAAACAGAAAGTGGGCAGATCAGTCCCATCAGCCACTCAGGAGAAAGATGAGGCTGTCTGCCCCATAAAAAGACTGACAGCCTTGACCCCAGGGGTTCTATAGGGTCACTCTGAGTCGGAATTGCTGCGGTGCTGAGGGGGCTGCGAGAGGCAGTGAGAGAGGAGTGCTACTCAGTGTCTCTTCCTGCAGAGTTTCCTTTCCCCTGGGTCCTCGAGAGAGGGCTCAGAACCCTTGGCAGCTTTTGTGTTGCTTCTAGAAAATGTATAAAACGATCTTAAGGAAACCAGGACCCCACTTTGCTCCAATTGTAGTTTTGTATTTCCCGCTCCCACCCCCCAGAACGATTTCTCTTTGCCCAACTAGCTTTCTGTCCCCGCTTCACCCTCCTGCAATGACGGGCTGCCGTTCTGGGTACATCTGGGAAATTGATCACCCACCTGGGTGGGGTTGGTGGGAAGGCTAAAGAATTGGCTCATTTTAGGTGCTGGGCTCAGATTGCTGGGATTCTCACTGTGCTAGCTCTCCTCTTGAGGCCTGGGAGGAAATTCTGAATTTCTCCGAGCCTCTCCAGTGGGAACAAACATGGCTCTTCCCCACAGGACCAAAGCGATGATCAAACAGGACCCATCGAGGCCCATCCTCATTACTCACAAATGTCACGATATTCATTATTTGGTGAAAGAGTGAATGTAGGGCACTTAATACTATTACTAACAAACTAGAGATGTTTGAGAAGTAATAGTGCCTTAGTCCTAAGGCTTAGGGAAGTCTTAAGACAGTGCTTACTATAATCAAATAACAGTATGTGCAATTTGATGACTTGTTTATTGTGTGCCAAGCACCATCTTAAGTTCTTTGTTGACAGATGGACATATTTAATCTTTATGACAACTCTTTGAGGTAGATTGGAACCTCTCCGCTAGGAGCATTTATTAACCTAAAATAATATCAGATGAAGTTAATTAAGCAACTTGTTTTGCATTGTAGTGTGAGATAAACCTTCTTCCTTCTCATGGTATGAGTTAAACCAGCAGTTCTCAACCTGTGGGTCATGACCCCTCCGGGGGTCGAATGGCCCTTTCACAGGGGTCGCCCAATTCTTAACTACCAGCTTATAAAATAATGTTATGGTTGGGGGGTCATCACAACATGAGGGACAGTATGATAAAGGTTGCGGCACTCAGAAGGTTGAGAACCATTGAGTTAAACCATCGCTGTTGTATTGTAATTCTGTTGTAACCTGGAGCTATGACATGTTCAGGCTTGAACATTACAAACATGAGTTATGTATCAATGTGGGGTTTGACGTCCCCTTATGGTATTCGCAGACAGACAGTTCAGAGCTATGGCAGCCTGATACTAAGATGCTGAGTGTAGTTCTGGGGGAAGGAGCTTGGGACCCCACCCCTGCGGCTCGGAGTGCGAGCTGCCTCTGAACTGCGACCTGCAATACAAAGGTTGAAGCCTAGTTTTACTTTTAAAAAAACTCAACAGGACAGCAAAAGTTCTCTGTGAATCTCTCTCTTTTTTTTTTTTTTAAGTCATTCTCTTCAATGAAATTGGTAATAGTGTCATTTTTTTTCATCTTAGTTGAACAAGTCACCCATCTTTTTTCTCCATCTAGCCATCTTTCCATATGAAAATGGGGCTCATCCTTCATTCATTCATTCATTTGCTTATTTATTCCTTCCTCTTCACATTTCTGTCAGCAAAATTCGACATGTCGTTCATAATGTAGGTCTTTCCTAAGGATGAATGTAGATCTCTTATCAAAGACAAGTGGCATAAAGCAAACCTTCAAAACGTGGGGGATCCCTGCACTTAACGAGTTATGGGGAAGATGAAGTGGAAGGTGGCTGGTGTGGTGTTGGGCACGTCGTCAGTGCTCAGTGTCACGGCTAGTATGGTCCGTTCTTTGGCATCATTTGGAATAGTGAATCTCTGCTGAAGTTAGCTTGGGGAGCACAGGCCCTGAGATGGTGCTGTTGCACACTTGAGCGCATGCAGTCTGTGTGTCCGTGAAGAGCTTGTTGAGGATGGGCTTGGGTGCCATGAAGGGGTCTGGAGGGCAAAATATAGTCTTTTCTAAAACATTTTTTAATTTTAAAAAATATAGTCTTTCAGTTCGTGCTTTAAGTTGTTTTTCTCCTCCTTCAGGTTGAAGTTTAGGCTCAGCAAAGACATGGCGATGACTGTTGGCATTTATAATCTGGTCCAGAAGGCATTCAAGCCTCCCTCCATAAGGCTTTATCGGGAAACCAATGAGCCTGTGAAAACCAAGACCCGGACATTTAACGTAAACGACGGCAGTTTGCTTCTGCCCAGTGACACCAAGCGCTCCCAGGTAGATATGCCTCCTTCCTGAAGGTGTGTCCCACTGACAAGCTACCAGGGAGCAGAGCCTGATCAGTGTCATCCAATCAAACATAAACTCACTGCCATCGAGTCAGTTCTGACTCGTGGCCACCCCTGTGGGTTTCCAAAGCTGTAATTTATTATGGGAGTAAAACACCTCATCTTTCTCTCTGGGAGAGGTTGGCGGTTTCAGATTGCTGATCTTGTGATTAGCAGCAACCCAATGCGTGACTACGACACCACAAGGGTTCCTCACCAGGGGAGGGATTTTCCCATGTGTGTCTTCCTCCCCAAGCTGTGGAAACCAAGTCATTAGTCTCCGGAACCATGCCATCTAGATTGGCAGTTTTTCTCTCACTCTCCTGTGGATTAGTTTTTACTTACTGTAAATTTACCTAGGATGGAGCCTGTGTTACCTAAACTTACGCATTAAAAATAGTAGTATTTCATTGTGTTTCTGGTGAACGTTTATGCAGAAGTTTAGGTTTCCATTCAACAATTTCGACACAAGTTGTTCAGTGATATCAGTTCCCCTCTTCAGAAAGCATGCACATTCTCAGTGTTTCTATTTTCAAGTAATTGTTGACCATTTTATCTCATAGAGGTGATCTTTTTTTTAAAAAATCATTTTATTGGGGACTTATACAACTGTTATCACAACCCATCCATCCATCCATTGTGTCAGTCACATTTGTACATCTGTTGCTGTCTTCATTCTCAAAGCCTTTGCTTTCTACTTGAACCCTTGGTATCAGCTCCTCATTTTCCCCTCCCTCTCTGCGCCCCCCCCTTACCCCCAGGTGATCTTTAAAAGGAGCATAGGTGAACTTCATGAATTTTTGGAGGCCATCTGGTAATTAGCTACAAGATGCCCTCAGGTTAGTTTTGGGCCAAGGTTGGCAGTGTCTCCGGGCTAAAGTCTCAAGAAGCCCTCCCTCTAGCCTCATTCACTTCAGCACATCTGACTTATGTTTGTTTTCCTTTTAGGACTTTGACATCCCATTCCAGAGTTTTCCCCTAGTCTGTCAGGGTCCACCTATTGTGGCCCTTATTAGAAGAGATAGTAACGTCCAGTTGATGGTGGGAGCCAGGCACCAGCAGATATTCTTCTGGTTGCAGTCGGTGAACCCCTGGTTAGCGTAGACTAGTTTCTTCCTAAAGTTTAATATTCTGAACATAAACTAGTATAAACATTTTTTCCTATATAAACATGTGCCTAAAATCAGATCCTCAGACAGAGATTGGCGCTTAAGCAGAAGGAGACAGGTACGAAACTTCTGTTTATTAAACTTTATTAATAAGCCCATGCCAAGAAAGTGCCTCCTTTTGAGTTCATTCTTGTCCTCCCAGAAAATAAAATGCCAGTAAACTCATTTAGCCCAAAAGAATTATATTCCCAAACAAATAAGATAAAAGGAAATATATTTTATCCTTAAGCTAACATTTAATTATAAATGATTTTTTTTGGACCAAGATACATTGGCTTTAGTGGTCTCTTGAGAGCTAGAAAGGTCAAAGTGATGTCAGTAACACATTAGCTGCTCACCTTCAGAATCTGCTACTCTTAAGTTACCAAGGGTCTGACTCCTCGCTCAGGTGCAGTCCCAGAAAATGCTCTACAGGTAATTCAGGCCAAGGGAAGGTGTGATAGGCCTGAAGTAGGCCTGGCTTTTTAGGTAGAGATTTTTTTTTTTGTCAAACCCAAGTTTTCCCTATGCTTTGAAATGTCATCCATGTGCCTTTTGTAACCTGAAACACAGTTATACTGCAGAACCTTCTCTGTCCACCCTCATTCTCCCAGTTTTGCTCAATCTGGGGAAGGACTTGACAGTTGAAGTCATAATCAAATGTGTAATTTTCACTTTAATGGACCACAATGTGGGCAAGAACCGGAGGGCTTGCTTCAGTTCAGGGCATAGCAGGATGAGCTAAGTGACTCGAATGAGTTCTTCCTCTGGGACCTGAGCCCTCGGTGTGGTGTGAGGAGCACACAGTGTGTTGCCTGACTTGGAGGAGGAGGAAGAAGAGCCGCAGCTCTCTCCCTCCCGTCGAGGAAGTGGCCAGAGTCCCAGGGCGGAACGTTTGTGGGCAATGGCTTCTGGTCACTGAGACTCCTGATGGGGTGTATGTATCTGAAGAAACCCTGGTGGCCTCCACTTGTGTGATGAAAACCCAAATTTGACAGCTGCTATTCCTCATTGCATAACCAAGGGCAACACGGGAGCATTCCCATTTGGAAGGAACATGACATAGGCTGTGTCCGCCTCTCCAACAGGACCAGCACAGGGCCTCAAGTAGGCCCTCCCAGCCAACAGATGTGCATCTCTGGTGACACAGTGGTTAAAGCACTAGACAGCAAACTGAAAGAAAGGGCAATGGTTAAAAACCACCAGCCTGGTCCTGGGAGACAGATGTGACCCTCTGCTTTTGTAAACATTTACAGTCTTTGAAACCGAGGGGAGAGTCCAGATCTGACAGAGTCAGTATGAGTCGGAATCGACTCCATAGCAGGGGTCTGGATTTTGGTTTTGAGCGTCTTATGTCCCAGATGGTGCTCCCGGTGGCTGTTGGCAGCAGGCAGGTCTGGGTTCCAGGCCCAGTTCAGTTTGTAACTGGAACAAGTTCTCACTTACCTGGAGGATTTGTAAGCTAAATTAGGGGATACCTGTCAAGTGCCTGGTGGGCTCTCAGTAATGCTTGTCCCTGCTCAAGAGGGGGCGGGTCTTCCTCTCTTGAGCAGGGTGCTGGCTTTTATCTGCCAGCATCATGTGACATCACTGGTTTCTCCATGAAGCCTGTGCGGCCCCTTGTTTTCCCGCCTTTTAGAGCCGGGGGGTGTATCCGGGCAGCACAGTTAAAACTCTTAGAAAAGTTGGAAGTTCAAGTTTCCCAGAGGTGCCTCAGGAGAAATACCACAGCCCACTTCTGGGAGTCCACCATTGCAACTCGAGTCACAGGGTTACCGTGAGCTTGAGCCTGAGCGACCGTAATGGTTGTTATCTTATTTTATGTCAAGAGCTACGGGAGTCGTCAGATTGTTCTGGAGAAAGAGGAAACAGAACAGCTCAAACGGTTCGATGAACCGGGCTTGAGTCTGATTGGTTTCAAGCCCTTGCTCATGCTGAAGAAGCACCACTACCTGCGACCCTCCCTGTTTGTATACCCCGAGGAGGCCCTGGTGAGCGGTAAGTGGCCCCGGCCCCTGGTGACAGCTGTGGCAGGAGGTGTTCACGGCCAAAGAAGGAGACATGTGGGTTATACACCAACAGATAAGACACTGGTGACTACGAGGAGGCCTGAGACGGGGTTGGAGACAGGGAAAGGAGAGAGCTAGGTTATTGAGCGGGAAAAGGGGATGGATGGGGAAGAGAGAGAACCACATCTATGGAGGGTTTAACGGTATCATTGTTGGTCTCATTTCCTGAGATGGGCTGTGTAGTAGACATAGTATATTTCTTTAAAAGCCCTGCCCCCCCCCCAAAAAAAAATTCCAGATTCTGTATCCCTCAAACCTAAACAGAGGTCTGAGTGCCTTAAAAAACAAGGAGGAGGGTGTGGCAAGGGAGGGGAAAAAAATGAGGAGCTGATACCAAGGGCTCAAGTAGAAAGCAAATATTTTGAGAATCATGAGGGCAACACATGTACAAATGTGCTTGACACATAATGGATGTATGTTTGGATTGTGATAAGAGTTGTATGAGCCCCCAACAAAATGATTTAAATAAATAAATTAATTTAAAAAATTGAAAAGGACTGGAGAAAAAAAGCCCTCTTTGGATAAGCCGGCCTAACTGACGGTGCAGAGGTCTCTCTAGGACCATTGCCATGCGTGCATACCAGGAGGGGCTGAGCAAATAGAGCCACCATTTCTTCACATGAATGACCTGTGGAACGCGTTCTTGGCAGCATCAGCTGGCAGACCAGCACCCACACCCAGCTCCCCTAATGTCCATAGAAATGGAACCGACTCTGTGAGTTCCCTCAGCTCTTCTTCCTTTCCATTCTCTGCTTCTCCCCTCAGCTCCGGGGCCATCACCCCTTGTCTACTGCAAACCCTCCTAGAGAAAGGAAAGGCGGCGGAGGGCGTCTAGGTGAAGCAGGCAGGAAGGAGACCCGTGCCGCCTGCCGCACGTGTGACTTGAGCCTTTGTTCTCTAGGGAGCACCACTCTGTTCATTGCTCTCCTCACCAAGTGTCTGGAGAAGGAGGTCATGGCCCTGTGCAGATACATACCTCGGAAGAACAGCCCCCCTTACTTTGTGACGCTGGTGCCACAGGAGGAGGAGTTGGATGACCAGAAAATCCAGGTGACTCCCCCAGGTATGTGGAAGAGTGTGCGGGCTCTGCACCTTCTCTGGGCTTTGGAAGCACTCAGACGTGTTGAGTGGGGTCTGGCAGGTGGCTCTGGTGCAGCTCTGGAGGTAAATCTGGGTGGACACCCAGGGAAGGACACCGAGCAGGGGTGTGCACCGCTGTAGGAGGCAGCGTTGTAGCCAGGGTTGAGCTTTGACTTGTTAGGGACTGTTTGCAGGTGACGGGCCCAGGGTCTTGGGGCCTCGCAGCCAGCACCTCCTTTTCTATTGTTTGACATTCCTGTAATGTTCAGTGACTGGTTTATCTCCCTTGTCTCCCCACCAAGGCAGTGGGGAGAGCATGGGTTTTGAAGTCAGACGTCATCCTGTACTGTGTGTCTGAAAACTTTGTTTTGTTTCGAGCCCATCCATACCACTCATTAGCTTGCCACGTTGGGCAAGCCATTTAACCCTTCTGCTTAGATCAGCGGTTCTCAACTGGTGGGTCGCGACCCCTTTGGTTGGATCGAACCACCCTTTCACAGGGGTTGCCCGATTCATAACAGTAGCAAAATTTTAGTTATGAAGTAGCAGTGAAAATAATTTTATGGTTGGGGGGGTCCCCACCACACGGGAGGTTGAGAACCACTGGCTTAGATCCTTTGCTGCAGAAAGGAAACCGCCTCACTCTCGAGGTGGTTTTGCACAGGGAGTAAGTCGATATTTCTATGCACAAGTGCCTCCCACAGAGGGTCAGCAGGGAGTAGTTTGCCTTCTCCTCCTTTCGGCGTGCTCATAGAACCTTACAAAGTCACGCCGGATAGGTTTCTAACCCTGGCCATTAGCATGCTCGGGAGTAGACATGTGGGCCAGTTATGAGGTTCCTGTCTTTGAGCTCAGTAGTCACCGTTCTGCTCTGTGCTGCGGGGGCGGGGACTTTGCAAACCCTGCTGGCCCTTTGTTAGCTCTCTGGGTGCTCCCTTAGGCTTTGTCAGTCAGGGGCGCTAGAGACTGGGGCACGGGACAGACAGACAGACTCACCTCTGCTTCACTCACCGTGGGTTCCCGTCTTCCGATGGTTCCATAATTCTAGGTCTACCAGTAACTGGGAGAATCTGGGAGCCTAGGGGAGAGGGGAGAGACTGGCATTATCAAACCCTGAAGCTCAGAGGAGGACCCCGAGCCAGGGCTTGCCCTCTGAGGAAGGGGCAAGGCCACTGCCCAGCTGGTTCAGGAAGCGTCAGAAAAGCTGGAGACTGGAACCTGCTGCCATGGTTTCGGGAAGGGCCCCGGCTGGAGCAGTGCTGAGGAGCCGTCAGCACACGGGAAGGAATGCATTCCTCCAGGGGCTGTGAGGCAGACAGCACCAGGAGCAGTGGCGTTTGTAGGGTCCAGCCCCGCACCACAGGACCGAGATGGGTGAATTAGCGCCTGAGAGAGAAAGGACAGCTTAATAGGTGGCACACTAAGATATTAAACCAAATCTTGGAAAGCTCCCGTCTTCCCACCGCAGGCTTCCAGCTCATCTTCCTGCCCTATGCCGACGATAAGCGCAAGGTGCCCTGTACTGACAAGGTTGTGGCAAACTTGGAGCAGGTAGACAAGATGAAGGCCATTGTGCAGAAGCTCCGCTTCAAGTACAGGTGAGGACTGGGCGACCTGAGGCTCCAGGCAGGAGCTGAGTAGCTGCTGCCTGACTTGCAAGTTGGTGTGTGTGTGTGTGTGTGTGTGTGTGTGTGTGTGTGACAGAGCAGATCAGTTTTTACATTCAACAAGTCATTCTCCTTCTCACTGAGCTCATCCGTTGCTGCAGTCCCTTCTGGGTACTGTCGCTTTTCCCACTTCCTCCCTGTGTTTCCTGTTTCCATTCCTCCTTTTTCCCTAACTCCTGAACTCTGTCCTTGGATAAATGCTGCCCTTTTGATGTTAAATGGTTGATCGATCTTCACAGAAGGGTGAGTTCAGTTCCTGACTGAGGACGATTGTCTTGGGAGTTCCGCCAGTCTTCCTGTGACCAGGAAGTCTGGTCTCTTTATGGTTTTGAGTTCTGTCCCACATCTTCCTCGCACTCTGTCTAGGACCTTCTAAAGTGATCCTTTCAGAGCAATTGCTGATGGTAGCCAGGCCTAAGTATTTCTTCTGGTCTCAGGGTTGTAGAGACTGATATTTGCGAGGTCTGTTAGTCCAGTGGACTCGTTGTTGTCATGTGGCTTCGGTTTTAATCCTTTTTCTTTCCTCTGGGAGAGCACCTTAGATGGCTGCTCGTGAGCTTTTAAGACTCCTGCCGTTATTCACCAATTAGGATGTAGAACATTGTGGGCAGCAGTTAAGTCAATTGACCTCGCTGTCTCCTGAGCCTACTGCCCTGAGCCCCCCCAGCCCCACCAACTTATTCCTTCAAGATGTTTGGTTTTGACCAAGAAGTTTTTATAACTGTCCCTGGAGGCTCTGCCACATCCAGGGAGATATTTACAATAAAGTCACTTAAAAGTACTATTAGAAAGTCAGGGTAAACCTCAGTCAACAGAACACATGCTTTTCAGTTTATTGGTCTGTTATTACTCTGATGGAGAGATGGGATAGAAGCTCTTTGGAGACTCTCGGATTGTGTGACATGCTTACAGCTGATCAACCTGTCATTGCTGGGCTTAGAAGTCAGATCTGTAAGTCACGAAGGCTTAGAAATCAGATTCGTAAGTTGAGAATGTTCAAAACCTAGCAGTTGGGACAACTTAAGTCTGTCTTCTCTTTGGTTACGTTAGTGGTCACAGAGCCAGTAGAAGTAAATAAATCCAATGGAAATTGTTTAAAAGAAATGATATGATGCGCATTGTCCCCCACGAGAGCAGCAAACGTGGTTCCAAACAGTGGTTGTTGTCTTGTTTCGCTTTCCATCCTCTGTCTTAGGCTTCCCCAGTACCTCTGGGCAATGGGACACCTTCTTCTCTTAAATGTAGTCTCCTGGCATCATCTTATTATCGAGTAACGGAAGATCTTGATTCATTGAGTTTACCGTGAGCCATACACTCTTTCCTTTATTCTTTATAAGAACCCATTTTACAGTTGAGGAAACTGGCTTCAAGGAGCGAGGCAGTTTGCCTCTAGGCTCACCCAGCTGGGAAAAGGCTTGAGCCAGGATTCAGATCTATGCCTATCTGATGGTAGATTCTTAAGACTCCTTTACTCCCATGCTGCCACTGGATACAAAGAGAAAGAGTGCTTGGTTCCAGCAGCCTCCTGGTCACCTACCACCCCACATCCATCTTTTCTGTGCCTATCCATGGCCTCAGTGCTTCCACCTCCACCAATATCCTTCACTTCTCACGGATACATTGGCAGGCATTGTTCTGTTTTTAGACTAAGTTTGTGATCTCTCTTGTCAAACACAGAGGAATAGTGATTACTTGTTGGACTGTAATCTGCAAGGTCCACAGTTTGAAACCAACAGCTGCTCGTCAGGAGAAAGACAGGGCTTTCTACTCTCATAAACATAGCTGGCGTCAACTCGATGACAGTAAGACAATAAATTGAAAATCTGGGAAGCATGGTTTTCGACTGGTTTACTTGGAATGTTTTTCTTAGCTGTGTTACTTCAGTTTTGTTTTGTTTTTTAAATCTTTTTATTAGGGGCTCATACAACTCTTATCACAATCCATACATACATCAATTGTGTAAAGCACATTTCTACATTCATTGCCCTCATCATTCTCCAAACATTTGCTCTCCACCTAAGCCTCTGGCATCAGCAACTTATTTTTCCCCCTCCCTCCTTGCTACCCCCTCCCTCATGAACCCTTGATAATTTATAAATTATTATTTTGTCATATCTTGCCATGTCCGACGTCTCCCTTCACCCACTTTTTTGTTGCCCATACCCCAGGGAGGAGGTCACATGCAAATCCTTGTAGTTGGTTCCCCTTTCCAACCCACCCTTCCTATGCCCTCCCAGTATCGCCACTCACACCACTGGTCCTGAAGGGATCATCCACCCTGGATTCCCTGTGTTTCCAGTTCCTATCTGTACCAGTGTACATCCTCTGGTCTAGCCGGATTTGTAAGGTAGAATTGGGATCATGATAGTGGGGGGGGGCGGGGAGGGAAGGCGGGGAAAGGAAGCATTTAGGAACTAGAGCAAAGTGGTATGTTTCATTGTTGCTACATCACACCCTGACTGACTCAACTTCTCCACAAGACCCTTCTGTAAGGAGATGTCCAGTGGCCTACAAATGGCTTTGGGTCTCCACTCCACATTCCTCCCCTCATTTACAATGATATAATTTTTTGTTCTGATGATGCCTGATACCTGAACCCTTAGACACCTCGGGATCACACAGGCTGGTGTGCTTCTTCCATGTGGGTTTTTGTTGCTTCTGAGCTAGATGGCCGCTTGTTTACTTTCAAGCCTTTAAGACCTTAGATGCTATATCTTTGGATAGCCAGGCACTATGAGCTTTCTTCACCACATGTGCTTATGCATCTGCTTTGTCTTCAGTGGTTGTGTCGGGAAGGTGAGCATCATAGAATGCCAATTTTTTTTAATTAAAATATTTTATTGGGGGCACTTACAACTCTTATAACAAGCCTGATTTTCTTTTTTTTTTTTTTAAACATTTTATTAGGGGCTCATAAAACTCTTCACAATCCATACATATACATACATCAATTGTATAAAGCACATCTGTACATTCTTTGCCCTAATAATTTTATTTTCTTTTTTTACATTTTAGGGGCTCATACAACTCTTATCACAATCCACACATATACATACATCAATTGTATAAAGCACATCTGTACATTCTTTGTCCTAATCACTCTCAAAGCATTTGCTCTCCACTTAAGCCCTCTGTATCAGGTCCTCTTTTTTTTTTTTTTTTTCCCTCCCTCCCTGCTTCCCCCAGAATGCCAATTTAATAGAAGAAAGTATTCTTGCATTGAGGGAGTACTTGAGTGGAGACCCAATGTGCTTCTGCTACCTTAACACTAAACCTATAAATATATGCACATAGATCTATTCCCCCATCCTCATATATAAATATATTTACATATGTACATGCCTTTATTTAGACCTCTATAAATGCCCTTTGCCTCCTAGCTCTTTCCTCTATTTCCTTTGACTTTCCTCTCATCCCACTATCATGCTCAGTCTTCATTTGGGTTTCAGTAATTCCTCTTGGTTACATTACCCTTGATCATGCCCTACCAGGCCTCCTACACCCTCCTTACCACCGATTTGTATCACTTGTTGTTCCCTTGTCCCTGGGTTTGTTAACACCACTGCCTTTCCCCTCACCTTCCCCTCTCCCATGTCCACCCAGAACTGTCGGTCCCGTTGTTTTCTCCTCCAGATTGTTCATCCAGCCTATCTTATTTAGACAGACCTGCGGAGATAATCACATACTCAAAAACAAGATAGAGCAAAACCAAGCAACAATATACAACAAAACAATAACAACCTAATGACAAAAACAAAACAAAACACAAGAAAGAAAAGCTTTTAGTTAGTTCAAGGACTGTTTGTTGGCCTTTAGGGATGTTTTCTAGTCCAGTCTGTTGGGGTACCACGCCCTGGCCCCAAAGTCCACCTTCAGCATTCCTTTGGGACCTCTCCACTCCGTTCCCTTCCTGTTCTGTTGCATCGCTTAGTGTTTTGCCTTGTTGTGGCGGGATCAGATCTGGCGCAATTCCCACATTCTGTCTCCAATGTTGTCTCCTGTAGGGCTATGGGTCATTGAGGGACGTCATGTCTCATAGTGAGGCCGGTCATGTGGTACACTCTGGACTGGCTGCTATAATTGGGAACATCGGCCTAGGGGCCTGGTGGGCCAGGCTGTGCTCCACACTCTCCTCCTCCCCCTTCCTCTGCTCCCATGTACTCCGATCAGATATGCCCCTCTCCCAGAGCTGCAGCTTCAGTGCCGTCCTTTGAAATAAATTCTGGGGGAGGGGCAGGTGTCCATGTAGTAGTTGGGATTGGGGCCGGCCCCCCAGAACAGTTTTTGTTTCTTAATGTTTATATTTTTAATTTTTAAATTCATTCTCATCGAATTGATGCCAACTCATAGCATTCCTCTTGTGCAGGATAAAACTGCCTGTGCGTTTCTGAGACTGCAACTCTTTGCGGGAGTAGAAAGCCCTGTCTTTCTCCTTTTTTATTATTATAAATTTGTTCCTCATTCTTTTCTAGACATTTACTTTCTATTGAGCCCTTGGTATCAGCGCCCCCCCCCCTTTTAATATATGTGTGTTTTAAGTTAGCAGATGACCATGCACAAAGTACATTGTTCCAGGAGACCTCCTCTGTCCCTGCAGTTTTCTTATTCCCACATGTGCTTCAGTTTCTGAGCCAGCAAGGGGGTGTTGTTACTATTTATTTTGGGGGTGGGTATCGTTAGTCACTGAAGTCCATTTTCATTAGGGCTCACTTTTTGGGTCGTGGACTCCTGTTGGTGTCCTGGGCTGTACATTGAGCTACTAACTACAAGGTCAGGGTTTTGAACCCACTAATTGGCTCCTTGGTTCTCCTAAGGAAGAGACAGTCCACTCCCATAGAGATTTACAGCTTCGGAAACCCAGAGGGGCAGGTCTCTTTTGTCCTATGGGTCATGATGCGGAATCGACTTGAAGCCTGTTGTGTAGTCGTACAGTTGTCTGGGTTTTGGTAAGTGCATGATGTTTTGAGCCCACCATTAGAGTAGCATACAGAATGGATCCATTGCCCTAAACATCCCCTGCGCCCCCAATCACTGGCCCATCTAGTGTTGTCTTTTCCAGATTGAGGCTGGGTTGGAATACATCTGGAGCCTCCCCCCACAGGCTTCTCTGACTTCAGAATAGGCATTGAAGGATCGTTCCTAGCTTCTCGTTTTAAAACTAATGTTTCATGTTAGTTGTTGAGACTCTAAACAGCAAAATATACAGCAATTCAAGTGTCGACATGGGCCGTTCAGTGGCCTGATGACATTCTCAGAGTCCCACAACCTTGCTCTCTTTGTTGTATCGGCCTCCTCCCGCTGGCATAAGCCCACAGCCCGCCACATTGTTTCTTTAAAGTAATTGATTTTCCATGTCGTGGTGCCCTCTGACGGTCTTGTTGGGTCTTTGCCTTTCGGTGGTCTGTGATGCTGTGTGGACGGACCCTAATAGAGCATAATGCTCAAGGCAGACATTCCGTGCCAGCTCACGGAGTGTTTAGTTTTCAAAAAAAACTCAGGAGAGAGTTTGGACTTCAGCCTTAAAGATGAACACAGGTCAGTGGTTTTGAGGGTTCTTCCAGTCTCCATGGCACCAGAAAACTATCTAGATTCCAAGAGAATCTGCTTTTCCCCCTTTGGATCAAAGATTCTTCAATCAACATGGTCAGTCATGCTAGCCAGGCACCATATCGTTCTCTGGGCTCCTGGCAGGGCAGGCAGTTGTTCTTGGAGGCAGTTCCTCTTCCTCTTTCTGACTTTACTTCCACAGTTGCTCCATGTGACCAATTGTACCCTGAGCAACCCACCACTTGCAAGCTTGAAGACCCCAGGCCACTACCCAAGAGGTGCAACAGACGCACTGAACATATTACTAGGCTAATTAACTGGGGTGTCCATGAAACACTTACCCGCAACCTCCGAACCAAGGAACCAAATTCCATGAAAGGTCTGAGTGTACAGAATCAGCCTCAGCAGCTATTCGTGTTTTATTTTTTTTTAAATCACTATAAATATACCTGTTCAATGTTTTTCAAAGTGTGCAGACTTCCAGTGGTGCAGTCATTGGCAGTGCAGCCCTGTCCTTCATCAATGGGATTTCTACTCATTTCTCTTTCTCCCTGAGTAAGACTTAGATCATTGTACGCTCTACCAGGCTTGGTGTAGTCATCACCCTCTGAGGACACCTGGGTTCCTTCCACTTTGTGTGTGTGTGTGTGTGTGTGTGTGTGTGTGTGGTCATTGTGACTAGCATTGCTGTGAGCCCCCAGGCACAGGCCTGATCCCTGGCTGCTCTTTTGCAGGAGCGACAGCTTTGAGAACCCAGTGCTGCAGCAGCACTTCAGGAACCTGGAGGCCTTAGCTCTGGATTTGATGGAGCCTGAGCCAGCTGAAGACCTGACGAGTAAGCCGTGGAAAGGATAGAGGAGTTCGCTCTGGATCAGTTATGGGGATGCGTGGCCCAGCGCTCCCAAACTCACCTTCTAACCCTCCAAGCCTCCTGTCGGAGGGTCTGCTAGACCCCAGGCTGCCCAGGGAAGGGTAGGGTTTGTCTGGGGCTGTGCAGTGAGAGGAGGCCCAAGGATTGGGCTTGGGAAATCTGCCCGATTGGCCACCTGGTGAGGGCATGCTGGTGCAAGTGAAAACCGCGATAAGGCAGTTGCTTCATGCTCCTTGTCTGTCACATGCTGTGTTCCTAGGTGTTGAGTCAGTCCTCACAACGCTGAGCTGGGGGTTGTTGCTGGCCCCCTTACAGCTGCTCAGGGCCCAGAAATGGAGTGACTTGCCCAAGGTCACTATGCTAGAAAGTGGTGGCTCTAGATTAAGAATTCAATGAACCGCACCCTGGCTCTCAACCGTGATTTGACGGCCTGTACAGGCCCCTCCATCACACTTGGGCCCAGCCTCTGGGAGAGAGAGACCGGCCCGGCCTTCCAGGCTGAGGTTCTCCTTCCTGGTTGTCATTCTGTGTAGGTCATAGGAGGAGGCAGGACGTTTAGTGCTATCAGTGAATAGCCCCTGGGAAATGGGCAGGACTGAGTGAGGGAGGGCTCTTCATCCAACACAGCGCCTGTATCCCATGCCCTCGCGTGAGAATGCTGGTGCCCTGTGGCACAGTAGTGAATGTGCTTGGCTGTTAACCAACAGGGCAGTGGTTCGAACCCATGTGGGAGCAAAGACCTGGCGATCTGCTCCCGCAGACAAAGCCGAGGCAACCCTAGGGGGTCGACCACCGGCACAGAAGCACAAAGTACTAAGTAGTAACATTAGAAAGAACAATGACGACAGCTTACCAGTAGCCGCTGGCCTGCCTCTGCCTTCCACTCCTTCAGTCCATACTCCGCACGGCTTCGTGGGGAGCTTTCTCCACTGCCCGTTTGTTACTGTTGGGGTTAGTTTCGGACTTCACTAGAAGACCGTCCTCCAGGCCATTGGCTAGAAGGGTGAAACTTGTGAGACTGACCCCCACAGCAGTGTCCCCGCTGCTCTGAGGATAAGGTCTTCATTCTTCAGCAGGTTCAAAGCACCCCTGACTTGGCCCCGCCTGCCTGTCCAGCCTCCCTGCCAGTCCTGCTCTCTTCATTAACAGGACCACCAGCTACATGGTACTGGCTCGCCCTCTCTTAACATGGTGGTTAAGGATGCAGCCTTTGGAGACGGCTGGAATCCCAGCTGGGTGCTTGTTGTCCTGGGTGTCACCTTAAGTTCCACTTCCTGCTGGGTTTCCTACACTCTGCTGCAGGTCCTTCTGCCTTCTCTGCTCACATAGCCCCTCCTGGCATGACACTGCCCATGCAGTTGTGTTCATGCATTTACTCACTTAGACCATCAGCCCACGGAGGGCATGGAGATGGACTGAACTCTGATTTGAATACTTCGCCTGCATTCTTTCTACAGCCCAGCTCTGCCACTCACCTGCTACTTGATCTTGGACTGGTCATTTCAGCCCTGCATTCCTTCCTGGTACACCAGGGAGACCACTTTGAGTCCTCGGCCAGCTTGTCAGGAGTAGAGTGAAGTTAAAAACATTTAGGAGCGTGCCTGGCTGTAGTTAGTGCTCATGCAAATGTGATTATTGGAAGGTACTTGGTAAATGTAAGACCGGCATTCTAGGATGTGTTAGGGACCAGGCCACAGCTGCCCCTAGCCCACCCGACCCAGCAGTGAGATGCCCTCATCAAGCTCCTGTGAAATTGAAACTTGAAGCCACAGTTCATGACTCACGGGCCACTTTTCCTGTGCTTTGGTTTTCTAGTGCCCAAAGTGGAAGCAATGGATAAAAGACTGGGCTCCCTGGTCGATGAGTTTAAGGAGCTGGTCTACCCGGCAGATTATAATCCTGAGGGGAAAGCCACCAAGCGGAAACCAGGTGAGCAGCCGGGTGTGGACATTACCAAGGCTACTTGGTTTCTGAACTGTTATTTAAATTGCGTACCTCCCTGGTGTACTGTTCACCTAAGAGGTCTATTGTTTGGCTATAAATTGAGCCACCAAGGTGAATTTACTTCTAGGCTTGAAGGATGACCGAGGCCTAATCTTGGGGGCTTGAGCAGTCTATCCAACCAGTAAACCTGGTCTTTGTTAGGGTTTTGAGTTTTGTTCCCCATTTTTGCCCCACTGTATCCAGGACCTTCGACCGTGATCCCTTTCAGAGGGGTTACTAGTGCACTAGAGCACCCTCTGGTTCTAATGGTCTCGGCGTCGTGGAAGCTATGGTTGGATGGTCCAGTTAGTGCTTTGCACTAATTGTTTCCATACGTCTTTGATTTTTTTTCTTTAATCATTTTATTTGGGGCTCATACAATTCTTATCACAATCCATACATACATCCATTGTGTCGAACATATGTACCTTTGTTGCCATCACCATTCTCAAAACATTTGCCTTCTACTTGCGCCCTTAATATCTGCTGCTCATTTACTCCCTCCCTCCCCACTGCCCCTACATCATGAACCCTTCATCATTCATAAATGATGGGTTACATCTTTGATTTTCTTCACTCTGCTTTGCCCCAGATGGGGAGAGAGCAATAGTTACACCGGAGCGAGTTTTTGTAAAAGGTTGCCTGGTGGTGGTAAAAGTGGTGTGGCTGTGGTGGGGCACTGACCTCCTGAAAGGTAGATGGATTCCTGAGATGGAGGTCAAACATACTATCCCTCCCACAGTCCTACTTCTCCGTTGGGTTTGACAGCTCAGCCTCACAGAACACCAGGATGGGAGTTTATTACAGAAACCCAGGATAATTCTTTGGTCAGGGCAGTGTTTTTCAGCCTGCATTGGGTGGGCAAGTATTCCAAAGCTCTTTAGATGCACTGATAAATGTGCCCAGAGGTGCCCTACTCCTCAGCAAGCCTGATGTCTGAAGGTGCCCTGGGTTCTCGCACACGAGTGGGCAAGCCCACTGAGCCATTCCCCAGGTTTTGCTACCATTTCTCGGCTGCACCTTGCTGACTCGTGTTACAGCTATCTCCCGGGTATAGGAGACTCCCAGCACAGGGCGCTCAGGTCCAAAGAACATGCTCACTGCCTCTTTCCTTGGTGATAGTCATCCAGTCCCACTCCACCTCCTACCCCTGCTCCCCAACTCCTGTTCCCATGTTCTATGACAGGCTGTCATTTAAGCCCAGTGGGATGGCAAGTACAGATGAACCCCCTTAAGATTCCATATACCATTTGTGTAGTCCCACCTCCACAAGGGTGCCGTGAATTTTATTAACATTAGCAAGCTGTCCAATCCCCTTGGTGAGCCACAGGCACCTCATTTGGAAACTTCTCTGGGTATACACACATAAAAGGATGCTACAGAGGTGGTGAGAAAATATCAGTATCTTTGAAGTCCATTTTCCCACTTTTGGAAACCACTTGTGTTTTATTACAAAGGGCTTAGTATTTCATGTTGGGTCTGCAAGCTTTAACTCAGCTGCATATGCTGGGCAGTTTTTTCTGAACACAGCTCCTTCACTTAATCACGGCTGAGTATCCCCTGGGCGGGGGGTTGCGGCATGGCTTGTACTGATGGCTCCACTGCAGGGACCTTGTCCATCCAGGGGACAGGTTCTAAACAGTGGGCTTGCTGGGTCACTTAAAGCCTGAGCAGAATCACCAGGGGCCTCCCTGAAAGCAGGTTTCCACCCTAGCCAGGAAGGAATGGTATCATTTCCCTTCTCTTCCTAGCCCTGGTTTACATTTTCACGAGGGGGCAAACTTTATCTTTTTATTTGCAATTTCCCAATGTCTTGATATGTATTTAAATATTTGTTGAAATGGCATGGATCTATTTTTCTGACTTTCCTACTAACGATCTCTGTGATTTTTTTCATATCGGGCAGTGTGGTTTCTTCATTGCGCAGCTCAGGGCACTCTTTCACTCTCACAAAGCACCTCGTTCCTAATCATTCTGAGTTCTGGCCGAGATTGTAACTTTCTGGCTCTTTGGTATAAAGCCACCTGACCGGTCTGAGGTGGCACCATCGGGGTCAGCTTGGTGGTCCTGGTGCTGTTGATCCCCTTGGCATCAGCAGTGACTCCCAGGACGTGAGCTGCCAGTGTAGCTCCCTTTGCTGGCAGTGTCCAGGGGCTGCCCCAGAGAGTGACTTACTCACTCCGAGCAAGCAGTTTTGGGTCAGCTGTCAGCACCCGCTCATGACTCCCTCCCTGCAGTGCTATACATTTCGTTTTATACTAAATGAAGGTGCCTTGTCATCATAGCTCTCTTCCTTACTACGTTGCTGTGGAAAACGGCCAACTGCTGCCCAGATATTTGTGCGAGGTAGCTGTGGTGCTTTTGGAAGCATTATTCACACCCCGTCACCCCTTCCCCGCACCCCAGGTGACGACGGCTCTGGAAGCAAAAGGGCCAAGGTGGAAATATCGGAGGAGGAGCTGAAGGCCCACATCTGCAAGGGTACGCTGGGCAAGCTGACTGTGCCCGCATTAAAGGAGGCCTGCAAGGCCCGCGGGCTGAAGGGCGGGCTGAAGAAGCAGGAGCTGCTGGACGCGCTCACCAGGCACTTTCAGGGCTGACCAGCTGGACCACCCTTCCACACTAGCCAGGGGGCTGTTTGTGCTCCTCCCAGGAGCTAGGAGTGGACCTGACAGGAACCCTTTTTAAGACTGTTGCCATGGAGATGGTAGATAGTGTGCCTTACTTACTTTAAATAAAGAGCCCTTACTTTGTACTTCATGCTGGCTGTGGTCTGCAAGCGGTGTCTCGCCTTGCTTGCCATTGGGGGGGTCGCACTGGGAGCACAGCCGCACTGGAACTTGAAGGGGTGGGCGGGTGTAAACATTCCGGCTGATGATAAACTTCCCTCAGGGTTCTGCCCTGCTGCCTTCTCAAGGTGCCAAGGTTAATATCTGAAAAGCCAAGCTCAGAGCACGAGGGGCAGCACTGAGCTTGAGTGTTTTCTGTTCCTCCTCTGTGGCACTCTGAACCAGGATCCACTCCCACACACTCTGCCTACCTCCCTGCCTTCTCAGGGAACAATGGGCAATATCTGAGGACACTTCTGGTTGCCACAAGTAGGTGGTGGGGATGCTACTGACATGTGTGACATGTGGGGTAGGGACCATGGATGCTCCATAGGACCGTCCCTCAGCAGTGTGCCAGCCCTTGCTGTGCGAGCAGCTCTGCCGCAGACAGCACGAATGAACAAGAGGACGCCTGTGACACGGACGGGGGGGGGGGGGGGGCGGGTAGTTTCCGTGCTGCTTCTGCAGCCTCTTGTGAAACGCTGAGACGCTACAGCCACTTGAGCAACACGACGATCCCCAAGAACCAGGCGCTGCCACACTTGTTCTTTACATCGGAATGTGAGTAAATCCTTTTATTAGAATGTTCTCAAGAATGGATTGGCTCACATGAGCACTGTCCCTTTTGGGGGGAGAGGACATGGCTGCCAGGCATGGTGGCAGCAGCAGCACTGGGGCTCTCAGCATCTGCACAAAATGTCCACTGAAGGAACCCACACTCGGGTTCCTGGGATTCGGCTGCCTTGGGCTGTCTGTCCCAAGTCTCCCTCACCCAGGCTGCCTCTGAACCAAGCTTGCAGGACCTCTCTAGCACGGTTGCCGCCCTGCCCCACTCATGGTCAGGGGCACACTGGTAGCTGAAGATGCCCAACAGGCTCACCAAACACAAGTCCCTCCCTTCCCCCCAAGTGACTCAGCCCCTAGAAAGCAAAGGAAGGCTAGCAATCCTTCACACGTATGTAAGGTTCTGTGTGCAGGGCACACAGGGTGCCCAGTGGCTGCTTGGAGCGGGCCCAAGCTCGAGCCAGAGCTGACTCGGTTCTACAAGGTTGCTCCTGGCCGATCCCTGCCTCTGAAAGTAGCCCACGTGCTGCTTTCCTCTAGGCACTAGCTCTGGGTCCAAAGGGAACAGGAGGAGATGGCACAGAGGAGGAGGGAGAGAAAGGGCAATGAAACAATACAAAAATTCAGAAACCAGGACAATATTTTACAATGATGAGGGAACGGCCGAGAAGACCACACACGAGCCCAGAGCATCTCCGACCCCCGCCCTGGACAGGGGCCTAGACGAGCAGCCTCTCGATGGACTGCTGGACGGACTGGATCTGCTGCTTCAGCTGTGAGCCCTCCTTGATGGTGACGGAGCAGGCGATGACAGGCCTGGACACGCCACAGGCCCGGCCCAGGGCCTGCTTGGAGCGCACAAACACATAGGGCACGTTCTTGTCCTCACACAGCAGCGGGAGGTGCAGGATGATCTCCAGCGGCTCGGCATCCGCGGCCATCACGATGAATTCCGAGATGCCTCTGTTGAGGGTTTTGGTAGCTGTGGAGAGAACGGCATGAGGCTGATGCACTGTGGAAGCCAAGAACAGCCTAGCCACCACAAAGCAACGTCCAGGGAGAGAGAACCAGGCTAAACCGACAAGCAACTGTATACGCAATCCCGGGTTCTACAGCTTCCCTAAGAAGCAGTAAGGGATTCAAACACCAAGTAAGTCACCCAAACCCTACACCCATCCCATCACCGCCTTCAAACCGTACCTCGGACCAGACACGGCATCCCACCCTCTGCCGCCACGTGTGCCCTAGGCACTGGTGTTCTGGCCCAGGGTCACCCTCCCCACCTGCAGCCCCTCCCAATCCAACAAGAGTCCTCGCTTACTCTGGACAGCTTCTTGTGCCCAGCTTAGAAAAACAGACCCGTCAGAACAAAACAAAGTGCTGGCCCATGGCCCACACGGCAGCAGCACTTTCTTCAGAACAGACTCTAGAGCCAGCCAGTCCAAATGCAAAACCTAGCTCCTACTCGCACGAGAAAAAAACAGCTCCACCTCCCATTATGACAGGAACGTGGAATGTCTGAAGTATATAAAAATCTAGAAAAATGGGAGATCATGAACATTCAACCAGCAAACTCACCGTCAATCTAGTCGATTCCAACTCAGTAACCTGTAAGAGTAGAACTGGCCTTGTCGGTTTCCAAGACTGCCAATTTATGGGTGCACAGAGCCCCATCTTTCTCCCAAGGAGACCAAGCTTGCAGCTAGCTGCCATGTGTGACTCACCACACATTGAGTCAAGTGTGCAAGAATGGACCGGTACTGGCAATTTTGATTAGAGGAATCATGGTCTATGCTGACAGTGACAAAAATGAACGGCATTGCATTTTTTGGTTAAAAGGACTTTAGGAAAATATCCCTATGCCCACAAAAAGTATAACTATCATTCCAATCCTAATGCCTAACAGAAAGAAAATGAAAACATTTTTTACCAGCTCTTGGAGTTTCAAATGGATTAAACATGAACCCAAGATGCAGCTGATGGCTGTTCACTATGGCCTTGCTGACAGAAATGTTGCTGTAGATGACAGGGTTTTGCAAACCCAAGGAATTCTTCATTGCAAATACCATTTCTCAACAACACAAAAGGTGTTTATACACACAAACCTCACAGGAAGGAGTTCATCAGACTACTACACCTGTGCAAAGAGACAATGAAGAAGCTCAATAGTATCAGAACAAGGCTCAGGGTTGACTGTAGAAGACCAATAGTTGCTCATATGCAAGTTCAAGTTGAATTAAATGAAACAGCGCACAAAACCCCAAACTGAATGTAGATCCTGTCTGAAGGTTAGATTTGCCACATGAAACACTAATGACCAGCTCTTGAATGTAAATACCTAAGAGACATGGGAGTAAAAGAGCCGAACAGGAAGGTGGCTGGAGAACACACAGTATGACAATGAAATGTGCAAAGGCCTGGAATGGGAGAGCCAAAAGGGAAGGACAAGCGCTGCAAGCCTCACACTGGAAGAAGTGAAATATTCAAACTCTGAGCTGCAATACGGAAGGGTCTATGGCAAAATAGCGACCAAATGCAGGAAGCATCAAAAGATGGAAGGAACAGTCACTGTACCAAAAAATTAAATTATGGACAACATTGCAAAGAGCAGGAGTTTGAGAACACTCAATTGTGCCTGTGCCAGGTCTGTACACAGACCAAAAGGCAGTCGTTAGAAAATAAGGGGATACTGTATGGTTTAAAATTGAGAAAGGGTGTGCATCAGGATATTATCCTTTCACCCTACTTAACTTGAGTAACTATTGTATAATGAACAGCATGGCATCAGGATGGGAGGAAGGCTAACAGCCTGTAAAACGCAAACGACACCACCGTTTGCAGAAAGCCCAGTGGACTGGAAGCACTTACTGATGAAGATGAGATTATAACCTTCAGTATGGCTTACTCCCAAGTGGACCAACAGATAACATCACAATAAAGATGAAAATTCTTAAGGATTTCATTTCCTTCGATCAACTACTATCAATGCCCATGGAAGCAGCAGCCCCAAAATAAAATGACAGCATTAACTGGGGAAATCTGCTGCAAAAGGCCTCTTTAAGGTATTAAAAAGCCAGATGCCGTTTTGAAGACTTAGTGCTTCTCGCGTACTTTGGACATGACGATCAGGAGGAACCAGTCCCCGGAGAAGGGACATCCTGCTTGGTAGGTAAAGCATACGGTCAGTGCCAATGAGGGAAACCCAACGAGATGGACCGACTAGCTGTAACAATGGGCTCAAATACAGTAACAATGTGTGAAAATGACACAGGACTGGGCAGTGTTTGACTAACTCGCCAACATCTATAAACACCACCACAGCTCGTTCTCCATAGTCTATTGTCTAAGAAATTATAAAGCCAGTCCTCCTGCTCAGAACCCCTCTAAGGACCCCCATTCCACATGGAGTAGTGTCAACTGCTATCATGACCTCCAGGTGGTCTCATGTGATCTGGCACCCAGTGCAGTGACCTCCCATTCTTTCACTCGCCACTGGGCGCACTACTGTTCTCCAGCATGTCAATCCTGCCTTTGCACGCGCGGCCTAAGTGCTCCAACAGGCTAGCCTCGTGTTCTATTCTCTGCCTAAGCCTCCTTAGAAAATTCTTCCTCAAAAACTCCATTTGAAAAGACACAATTATTTCCACCCCCCTCAATGACTTGTCACCTGCTAGAATGAGAATACCATCACCAGCCCTGAAATGGTAGGATGACAGAATCTGTCAACTACAAGCCACTGCCACCAAACGAGGAGGTTTCTGAGAATTAAGTGAGATTCCCAAATAAAAACAACAGTGTGTTGGAAAGACTCAAAACCATTAAAATATTTTCTTTCTATGGCTCTGGGGAGATCCAGAAAGACCACACACCATGTATCTAGAATGAACTCTCACGTTTCAGCCAAAAAAACAAAACAAAAAACCCCATTTATTTACCTGCTAGCAATTGGTAGCCTAGCACCCCACCACCACCAACTAATAACAAAAGGAGGCCCTCCATTTGCCAGTAAGGATTACCCAGCCCAGCCTCCAAACTGCACCTCCAGACCCCAAGGCGCCCACCCCCATATGGCCCACTGGCCAGTGCCTTACCCTCATTGGCTCCTTTGCGAAGCTGCTTGTAGTTACAGGACTGCTGAACAAGGTCCAACAGCTTCTTGGTGAGGTGGGCATCTGCGAGGGGATAGGCTTTCGGATTTACATCTGCCTCAGTCTAGGGGAGACACCAAAGCATCAGTCAAGGTGAATCAGAGGGCGTGTCCCAGACAAGTTACAAAAATACTATAAACCATAAATGAGACGGAACATATACAGAACACCAGCCTGCCCACTGCCCGCCTAGAAACAGAATAGTCAACACACCTACTGCCCTCTTACTGACCATCTGACACCTCATATTTACGACAGTAGTAAAAATCCCTCACTCCAACACACTAGCAACACACATTTGGTACAAACAAGGGTTGGAGTGTGAGGTGAGGGTCCAAGGTTATGTGTCGCCTTGCCAGAGCCAGGATTTTCAGGCTGTCTGATTTGGCAGTTAGGAAAGAGGCCGCCACCCTCCACTATGGCTTCTCATGTGGTTCTTTCCCATTCTGTGTAACAACTTGATCTTTGGAACCTCTCCATGTGGTTGTGAGGAGTGGGTGTATCAAAGGTCTTAAGAAACCACAACTAACCCCCCACCCCCACCCCACACTTATGTTAACAATCATTCAGCCCAATAATGCAACACTAAAGCTTCTGTCTGGCACGATGTAAGATTTCAAAGCACACCTAGGTTGTATCCTTTCTCCATACTATTCAACCTGTATACTGAGCAAGTAATCTGAGAAACTAGACTATATAAAAAACCCAGCATTAGGGTTGGAGAAAGGCTCATTACAACTCTTGATATGCAGATGACAAAACCTTGCTTGCTAAAAACCAAAGATGGCAATCCATACATTGCAACTCAACATAAAGAAGGCCAGCAGATATTATAGACAAGATCAAAACAGTCATGATTTTCATTTTGCTTGGATCCAATCAGTGCTCATGGGAGTAGCAGTGGAGAAATCAAATGATGTACTGCATTGGGTAACTGCTGCTTAAGACCACAGTACGGATGAGCAAGGACTTCCCTTTGAGAACTAAGGTGAACCTGTCATAGGTCAAGTTACAGCTGGTCAATAGAGAAGACCTAAGAATTGACACATCTTGTTCTCAAAAAATACCCACAGGACCATGACCTGCCAGAAGAACCACAAACCTGCTTGAAAGATGTACAGCCAGAATGCTCGTTAGAAGGAAGAATGCACAGAATGCTGTAGGTACTTCGGACAAGGTATCAGGAGAGACCTGTCCCTAGAAAAGAACACCATGTCTGGGGCGATGGGTCAGACAAGAGAGGAAGACCTTGAACTAGACAATGGGCTCAAACAGAACAATGGGAGAACAAGGCTTCGTGAGGGAGGGGGGTGGGCGGGGAGGAAGGAGAAAAATGAGCTGATACCAAGGGCTCAAGTAGCAAGAAAATGTTTTGAAAACGATGATGGCAACAAATGTGCTTGACACAATAGACGGATGTATGGATTGTGATAAGCGCTGTATGAGCCCCCAATAAAATGATTAAGGAAAAAAGAGGCAGGCAGTTCTATTTTGGTGTCCTGTCAATCTCTGGAAACCACAACGCTCAATTCTCAGTATCAAAGGCAAAATCGGGGTAACACTTCAAGAACCTGAACAATCACTAAGGGGAATCATTTCATTGTTTGTGTGGTCACCCAGCCAGCCCGAACGTGTAAGCTCCTGACCTGACCAACCCTGCGGGTCGCTCTTGATTTAACGCCCTCAACATCCCCAGGCCTCGGTAGCGGAGGAAACCTGCCTGACATCCACATCCCAAACTTCCCAAGCTGCGAGGGAAGCATGATGAGCAAGCACCTCGCCCCGTCTGGGGGTCCAGGCATTATGCTAAGCTAAGCCCCACGATCAGCGTTAAATCTGAGCAGGAGACCGGTTGCAGTTCCGACAGCCCACTTCCCGTTAGGCGCGTGTCTTGCAAACCCTTGCCCTCCCACCAAATACCAACCAGAACGGCCCACTACGATTTGCCGTTCCCCCGGGACGATGGAGTTTTAAGAAGCAGCACGTGGTCCCCCCGGAGCCTGCTGTCGTTTCTCCAAGCGCCGCCGCCGCTAACTGGCGGGTCACTTTCCCGCGCGCCAGGCCGGGGATCGGAGGCGCTCGATGAACGCCCCCACTCCCACGCCCGAGCACGTGCACCTCCCGGCAGGCCCTGTCCGCCTCTCTCCCGAACCGCCGTGACCCGGGAGGGGGAGTATGACCGAACCCCACGGCTCCACGCCTTCCGCTAGAGGTCGCGAAAATAGCCATTTTTCAAAGGGGCGAAAAGGGTTTTTTTTTGCCTCCTACCAAGCTTTCTGACCTTTCCCACATGCGCTGATAGGTTGCTGAACCGTGCCGCAGACCAGTGGTTGGACACTACGGTTCCCCGAGTTCTAGCCCCGGGCCTGAGCGCGGGGGCCCCGCGGGGGCCAGAGACCACGCACGTTTTCGCCCTGCGCGGCGGCCGGGCCTCGAACCTGCCCGAGTTCTAACCCTGGGCCGGCGTCAGAGGGGGCGCACGGGCACCGAACCCGAACTTCTCGATTCCCAGCCCTTCGCCAGCACTCACCATGGCTGCGGTTCCGTGGTCTCGCCACTCCGGGAGGAGCGCGGCCGAAGTTGGTGCACGAGCGGTGCCTGAGCCGGAAAGCCGCACTAGGAAGCAGCAAATGGCTGCCCCAAGCCGGAAGCGGAAATGACGCTACACTGGCGTATCGGATTTCACGTCCCGTAAGGGGACAAGGGCGCTGAAATGGCTCCGGTTCCGGATCAAAGCCCGCATTTTGCGATTGTTATCGTTTTCTACCACCTCTCTGTCAGTTTGCGGTACTGTGGTGGCTCTCTTGTTGGTAGAGTGCTGGAAACATTGCTGCTAGTTTTTGAAATAGCAGGAGCAGCCATGACGGGCAGGTTTCAACAGAGTTTCTAAATCTACACAGACTCGGAAGAAAGACCTGGTGCTCTACTTCCCAACACTAGCCAGTGAACAACATGGATGTGGCCTAGGGGAGCGTACAGAGCCAGGAAATGTTTCTATCTAGGGTTGCCATGAGTGGGAGATAATTTCCAACTACACTACCTTCTGCTGGGCGCCATGTGCTCCATTGTCTTCGCTTAACTCCTGCTCACCATCCCTCCATGGAAGCCTCCTGATGACCTAGACCAGCTTCAATGCCCCACTGGACCTCCCTATAAGCCCCCATCATTGCCCTTTGTTGCACTCCTTAATCTTGTCTGGATGTGGTGCCTGCCTTCCCCCACACACTAATGACACAAAAGCAAGGCTTGCAGCCACCTGGAGTACTCCAGAGAGCTCTCTTCTGACACCATGCCTGCCACAGAGCAAGGCCTTATATCAATTAGGGACCTCTGGAGGCAAACAATCCAAAAGGAATTTGATGAAGGCTGGAGGGGGGTGGTGGGGGGGAGGGTATCTCTGAGGCCCAAGGCCAGCTGATTGTAAGACCAGAACCAGTCCTACAGTTCATTCCACTGTTCAGGTTCTCAAGCCAGAGACGGCCAGGAATGCATGCCCCTATCAGTAAGGTGACCAGACATCCTGATTTTTAACAAATTTGCCCCGCATCGTGCGGCGTTTTAAAAAGTTCCGATTTTTGGAAAGAATGCACGACAAGCTAGGGAACTTCGGGAGAACAGGAAGGGATTATACGGTTTTCGGCTGCCATGTGGCTATTTCACCAGGATATTAGTTTTATTTTTGTTAATTTTATAATGTTAAACTTTAATAATACAAATAATTGTTGAGAACTGCTTATCAAGAACTGCTTATCAAAGTTCACGTTGTTGATCAACTGTTAGAATTCTTAATCAAGATTTTTAATGATTTTAATGTTTTTTAATCAAGAAAACCCCCCCCTGCCCCGGTCAGTGTTGTCCCACTTTACCAATGTTAAAATCTGGTCACCTTACCTATCAGTAATGTATTACTCATTACTACAAGAGGGCAAATACACACACCAAGAGAGGCTAGGGCTGTAGGATTTTAGTTTGGGGGCTCTGTTAGGTGACTTGTGAGTGACCTCAAGAAAGGTGGGGTGTGCCAGGAAGCATGATTAATTCTAGGATGGAGTATCTGAACAAATCTTATCTACAAGATGGTTGAACTGGGCGAGGCTAACTAAAGCTACTTGTGGTTTAGAAAGTGTTCATATTTTTGGCTGTGTTCAGACATAGTGTAGGTCTGTTGTGCCAACATGGCCAATGAACACATGTGAGATTAATTGAAAGGCGGAGAGATAAATGGCTCAGCGAGCCTTGCCTCTTTCTCTTGCTCTTGGATCATCATACCAGTGTGCAGCTGCTTTGCTTGTTCTGTGCCTCCATTTGCAAGCTACACTACCTGTGGGACACCTAACCCGTGGAGTGTGTTGCTGTAACTTGAGGTTCCTTCAAGACCTGCTTCACCACACTACTGGAATGCGCATCTCTTGAGCAGGGGACTGTCGGACCTTGTCATCTGGATGACTGTTGGTGACCTGACTTGCTGTTTGGTGCCTGTGGCCAGATAGCCAGAATTGCTCTACGGAGGACTACCCAGTGGCCCTCAGACTTGAAGGACTACCAGTGAACTAGCTGTCTCAGAGATATATAATTATTAGTGTTCTGGTGTTTCTTTAGAGAACCCTGTCTAATACAATTGGTACCAGTACTTTTTAGAGAAATAAAATCATAAATATGGGCTTCTTAAATTGGCTCTCCAGCCTGATTAGTCTTAACACACTGATAATGCTATTTCCACACCTAAAGGCACGGATAAGTCTGCCACTCTTACTAATCCATGGTGTGAAATACCAAAGCCAATATCTATAGTATCACCACCGATAGATGAGGTGCTGGTTAAAGGAGAGGCTCTGGGTGATCATGTTTGATATTTTCCAGCAGTTGTGTGAGGATAGCAAGTATAGGGAAGCTGGTTGGCTGGCCTTCCTTACAATGGAAAGTGTGATTTGAGGAGAGGGACGGTCTCAGGGTCTCAGAAGTGCACCTCAGGCGCTGACTTATAGGCTTAGGAGTTTCTGTCTGTGCTACAAAGGAGAGCCTTCTCTCCTCTAGTAATAAAGCTGACATTGCTGAGAACCAGATCCAGAGTCTCATTATGTGAGTGGCTGAATGACACCAACGTCAGCTGAATTGCAGATCTAGAGCAGTGTCTGATACCAAAGTGAGGGCACTGAGAGGAAAATATTGGGACCCTGAAAAATGGGATGGGAACATACAGACTGATGGGAACATAAAGGAGGATATTGAGCCCCTGGATACAATTGACCCACCCAGTCAATAGATCCACCCCTCCCAGCTGAAGGTATTAATTCACTATCAGTAAGACAATCCACACCTGAGCAGATTAGCCAAACTGTTCAAGCTGAAGTGCCAGGTGGGGCTGCATCTGCAGTATTGCCTGAGGGAGATGCCTTACAAGATATTGCTGAGAGCACCAGGGGACCACCCTCACCACCCATTATTTCCTCTAGACCTGTCACTAAAATTAAGGCTCAGAAAGCTCCTAAAGGTGAAGTTGAGATGATTACCCAAGAAGATGCACGCTACCATCAACAGCAGTCAGCAGCACTGTTGTAGGGAGCAGATGAACATCAATGAACACAAACCTCATCTTCCTGGGGCTTATGTGTGAAGTGCACTCCATCCAGTCTGCCACTGAGCACTTGGAAACTGGCTAGTTGGCACTGAGATCTGTAAAATACACAGAGGATTCAGAAGATGAACATGACATTAAAGAGTGTAAATATTTTAATATTGAGATATTGAAATGATAATGTTTGGGCTGTATTGGATAAAGTAAAAAAGATGTTTACAAATTAATAAAAGAAGCACGCTATAGTCACAAGGATCTACTTGAGCTTTCGGATACAAGCAGAGGCCTGGGGAATATCCCTGGGAATGGTTGCTAAGGGTGTAGGATACTGGTGCAAGAAATGTAATATTAGACTAGTCTAATGAGTTTCTTGATATGGGACCCCAAAGCATAGATTCTTCTTTCAATGTCTCTGCAAGAGAGGCTAAGAGGGGATCTAATTCCTTAAATTGGTTGGTTCGCTGAAGCATGGACTGCCAGATGGCCTATATTAGACCAACTTGAGGTACCTGACCTACCTTGGTATACTGCAGAGGAAGGCATCCAAAAGCTGGATATTGCTATGTTGGAAAGGATCTATCAGGATATTCGCATAGACCCAAAAAGGGGTTGTCCTGAGGACATACCCTTTACCACAATCATAGCAACAAGTTTGTGAAGTGGGCCCCAGCAGCTCTGAAGACTCCTATAATTGTTATTTTATGTGCACCTGGATTAACAGTGGCAACTACCCTAAGTGAATTCCAACATTTGCCCACATGGGGCTGCTTTGGCCCCAAGACGGTAGAGGGCAGGTGTCAGCACTGAATCAACAGATGCAGGGTGGATGTGGTTATAATAGACAGCAAAATTTCTGTAGTAATCAAAGCAACCTGTCTCATGTGGAATTATGGCATTGGCTACTTAGCCACGGTCTCCCTAGGAGTGAAATACATGGGAAACCTACTAAATATTTACATGATCGATATGGGCAGAAGAATGCTAGATCAGGTGAACAGCAGAATAGACTGATCGCTCAATCAATTCCCAGACCTGAGCCAGTTTACAGACCCACAACCCCTTGAATGAGGGGAAGGCGGATCCCTTTGAAGGAGGACCCTGCTATGTCACCGAAGGTCTATACTGTTAGTCTTTCTTCTAGGCTTCCCCAAAGGGACCCGTGGCCTTTCACAAGAGTGACTGTTCATTGGGGGAAAGGAAATTATCAAACTTTGGGGGATTACTGGACACTGGCTCCGAACTGACACTAACTCCAGGAGACCCAAAGTGTTTTGAAGGCCTGCCAGTCAGAGTGGGGCTAATGGAGGTCAAGTTATCAATGGAGTTTTAGCTCAGGTACGCCTCACTGTGGGTCCAGTGGGCCCCCGGACCCATCCTGTGGTTATTTCCCCAGTTCCAGAATTCATCATTGGAATAAACATACTTAGTAACTGGCAGAACCCCCATATTGGAACCCTGAAATGTGGAATAAGGACTATCATGGTAGGAAAGGCCAAGTGGACACCATTAGAATTGCCATTACCTAGGAAAATAGTAAACCAAAAGCAGTACCGCATTCCTGGAGGGATTGCAGAGATCAGTGCCACCATCAAACATTCAGGGGTGGTGGTGATTCCTACCACATCTTTGTTTGACTCACCTATTTGGCCTGTAAAGAAGACAGATGGATCCTGGAGAATGACAGTGGATTATTGTAAACTTACCCAGGTGGTGATTCCAATTGCAGCAGCTGTTCCAGATGTGATTTTTTAAATAATAATTTTATTGGGAGCTCGTACAACTCTTATCACAATCCAAACATACATCCATTGTGTGTAAAGCACATTTGTACATTTGTTGCTCTCATTATTCTTAAAAATTTGCTTTCTACTTGAGCCCTTGGCATCAGCTCATCTTTTCCCCTCCCTTCTCCCTCATGTACCCTTGATAATTTATAAATTATTATTTTCTTTTTTAAAAAACATTTTATTAGGGGCTTATACAACTCTTATCACAATCCATACATATACATACATCAATTGTATAAAACACATCTGTACATTCTTTGCCCTCATCATTTTCAAAGCATTTGCTCTCCACTTAAGCCCTTTGCATCAGGTCCTCTTTTATTTTCCCCTCCCTCCCTATTATTTTCACCTACTTTTCTGTTGTCCATTCCCCATGGGGGAGCTTATATGTAGATCCTATAATCAGTTCCCCTTTTCCACCCAACCCTCCCTCCACCCTTCTGGTGTCCCCACTCTTATCATTGGTTCTGGAGGGATCATCCATCCTGGGTTTCCAATTCCTACATGTACCATTGTACATCCTCTGGTCTAGCTGGATTTGTAAGGTAGAATTAGGATCATGATACTGGGGGCGTCAGGGGGAGAAAGCATTAAAGAACTAGAGGAATGTTGTATGTTTCATTGTTGCTACACTTCACCCTGACTGGCTCGTTTCCTCCCCACGACCCTTCAGCAAGAGGATGTCCAGTTGCCTAGAGATGGGCTTTGGGTCCCCACCCCACTCCGCACTCCTCCTCACTCTCAATGATATGATTTTCTGTCCTTTGATGCCTGATCCCTTCAACACCTTGTGATCACACAGGCTGGTGTGCTTCTTCCATGGGGGCTTTGTTGCTTCTGAGCTAGATGGCCACTTGTTTACCTTCAAGCCTTTAAGACCCCAGATGCTATATCTTTTGATAGCTGGGCACCATCAGCTTTCTTCACCACATTTGCTTATGTACACCTTTGTCTTCAGCGATCGGGTTGGGAAGGTGAGCATCGTGGAGTGCCAATTTAATAGAACAAAGTGTTCTTGCATTAAGGGAGTACTAGTCCATCTGCTACTTTAAAACTAATCCTATAAATATATGCAGGTAGATTTCCCCATTATCATATATATACTTACATATGTACATGCCTGTATTTAGACCTTTACAAATGCCCTTAGCCTACTAGTTCTTTCCTCTATTTCCTTTTACTTTCCTCTTGTCCCACTATCATGTTCAGCCTTCATTTGGGTTTCAGCAATTTCTCTCGGTTACGTTGCCCTTGATCAAGCCCTACCTGGCTTCCTACACCCTCCTCACTCTCGTCTTTGGATCACTTGTTGTTCCCCCATCCCTGGGTTGATCAACACTACCTCCTTTCTCCCACCTCCCCCTCTCCCATGTCCCAACCATTGGTCCCATTGTTTTCTCAAGACTGTTCATCTAGCCTATCTTAACTTGATAGATTCGCAGATATAATAATATGCATAAAAATGCAAGCCATATTAAAACAAAGCAACAAATGAAAGCAAAGGACAATAACAACAAAAAACCAATGACAAGAAAAACCTGTAAATAGTTCAAGGGCGTGGCACATGGGCAACACAGGGGTGTTCTCTGGTCGAGTCCGATGGGGTGCCATGCCCTGGTCCCAAAATCTATCCTTGACACTCCCTCAGGACCTCCCTGCTTTACTCCCTCCAGATGCTCTGCCGAATGCCCTTAGTGTTTTCCCTTGGTGTGGTGGGATCAGACTGGGTGCAATCCCGACAGTGTCCCCAGTGTTGTCCCCCGTAGGGCCATGGGTCAGCGAGGGTCCAGACGTGATTTCACTGCTTGAACAAATTAATACTTCTCCTGGTACTTGGTATGCAGCTATTGATCTGGCCAATGCCTTCTTCTCTGTGCCAGTCTTGAGGGACCACCAGAAGCAGTTTGCTCTCAGCTGGCAGGGGCAACAATACAATGGGGGAGCAGAGCAGGAAGCTCCCGAGGGAGTGCAAAGGATAGATTCCGGGGTCAGCATGTGGCACCCCGATCGGACTTGATTGGAGGAAACGCCTAGAAGTAAAAAAATCAGACCTTGGTCATTTACAGGTTTTTCTTTCTTTAAATTTTTTTTTCTTTCTTTATTATTTTATGGGTCATTGGTTTTCGTCTTTGTTGTCATCGTTGTTTTCTCATTTGTTGCGTTGTCTTGCTATGCCTTGTTTTTTGGTGCATATTGTTGTCTCTGCAGATCTATCTAGATAAGATAGGTTGGATGAACAGTCTGGAGGAGAAAACAACGGGACCAATGGTTCCGGAGGGATATGTGAGGGGGACGCAGGGGTAAGGAGGTGGTGTTGACCAACCCAGGGACAGCGGAGAAAAAAGTGCTCCAAAATTAGTGGCAAGGAAGGTGTGCGAGGCCTGGTAGGGATTCAGCAAGGGCAATGTAACCGAGAGAAATTACTCAAACCCAAATGAAGGCTGAGCATGATAGTGGGACAAGAGGAAAGTAAAAGGAAATAGAGGAAAGAACTAGGAGACAAAAGGTATTTATAGAGGTCAAAATACAGCCAAATACATATGTAAATATATTTATATAGGATGGTGGGGAAATAGATCTACATGTATATATTTATAGGTTTAGTATTAAGGCAGCAAATGGACATTGGATCTCCACTCAAGTAATAATGGGAGAAGATGTTATTCTATTAAATTGGCATTCCATGATGCTCACCTTCCCAACCCGATTGCTGAAGATAAATGTGTGCATAAGCAAATGTGGTGAAGAAAGCTGATGATGCCCAGCTATCAAAAGATATAGCATCTGGGGTCTTAAAGGCTTGAAGATAAACAAGTGGCCATCTAGCTCACAAGCATCAAAGCCCACATGTAAGAAGCACACCAGCCTGTGTGAACACGAGGTGTTGAAGGGATCAGGTATCAGGCATCAAGTGACAAAAAAATCGTATCACTGAGAATGAGGGGGAGTGCGGAGTGGGGACCCAAAGCCCATCTGTCGGCAACAGGACACCCTCTTACTGAAGGGTTGCGGGGAGATGAGTCAGTGAGGGTGCAGGATAGCAACGATGAAACATACAGTTTTCTTCTAGTTTCTAAGTGCTTCCTTCCCCCATCACCATGATCCCAATTCTACCTTATAAATCTGGCTAGCCCAGAGGATGTTCACTGGTACAGATAGGAACTGGCAACACAGGGAATCCAGGTCAGATGACCCCTTCAGGAGCAGTGGTGAGAGTGGCGATACCTGGAGGGTGGAGGGAGGGTGGGGTAGCAAGGGGGAACTAATTACAAGGATCTACATATAACCTCCTCCCAGGGGGGATGGACAACAGAAAAGTGGGTGAAGGGAGACGTCGGACAGTGGAAGATATGCCAAAATAATTATTAATTATGAAGGGTTCATGAGGGAGGGGGTAGTGGGAAGGGAGGGGGAAAATGAGGAGCTGATATTAAGGGCTCAAGTAGGAAGCAAATGTTTTGAGAATGATGATGGCAACACATTTACAAATGTGCTTGACACATGGATGTATGTATGGCGTGTGATAAGAATTGTACGAGCTCCCAATAAAATTAATTTTAAAAAAGTTCGACGTGCGCAGCAACACTCCACTGTTAAATAGAAAGGTATATACGAGATCGGGCCAAAGCAGGACCTTAAGGGACAAGTCAGCGGCATGAAGTGGCCCAAATTCCCCCCGTCCCCACTCCTGTCACATTACCTTCCTTCTCCCAGTCTGCGCCTAGGGTCTCCTGGGGAGTTCCTTATGATAATTTAACTGAAGACCAAAAAAGTCATGCTTGGTTTACGGATGGCTCTGCTCGATATGCAGGTGCCGCTCGTAAGTGGACAGCAGCAGCACTACAGCCCCTTTCTGGGATCTCCCTAAAGGACAGTGGTGAAGGGAAATCCTCCCAATGGGCAGAACTTTGAGCCCTGGCTGTTTAGTTTCTCTGCAAGGAAAAATGGTCAGATGTGAGACTGTATACTGATTCATGGGCTGTGGCTAATGGCTTGGCTGAATGGTCAGGGAATTGCAAGGAACAATATTGGAAAATAGGTGACAAGGAGGTATGAGGAAGAAGTATGTAGATGGACCTCTCTGAACGGGCCAAGAAAGTAAAGGTAATCATATCTCATGTGAATACTCACCAAAGGGTTACCTCTGAAGAGGAGGACTTTAACAATCAAGTGGATGACACGCGCTGTGGAGACTGGTCCTCCTCTTTCCTCTGCCACTCCTGTTATCGCCCAATGGGCACATGAACAAAGTGGACATGGTGGTAGGGATGGAGGTCATGCATAGTCACAGCTACATGGACTTCCACTCACCAAGGCTGATTTGGCTACTGCCACTGCTGAGTGCCCCATCTGCCAGCAGCAGAAGCCAATGAGTCCAAGATATGGGACCATTCCTCGGGGAGATCAACCAGCAACTTGGTGGCAGGTTGATTGCATAGGACCACTTCCATCATGGAGGGGACAGCATTTTGTTCTAACTGGAATAGACACCTACTCTGGATAAGGATTTGCCTTCCCTGCACGTGATGCTTCTGCCAAAACTACTATTCTTGGACTTACAGAATACTTCATCCACCGGCATGGCATCCCACATAGCATTGCTTCCGATCAAGGAACTCACTTCACAGCGAATACAGTGCATCAATGGGCCCATTCCCATAGAATCCACTGGTCGTATCATGTTCCTCATCATCCTGAAGCTTCCGGCTTGATAGAACGATGGAATGGGCTCCTAAAGTCACAATTACGGTGCCGACTAGGTGGCAACAACTTGCGGGGCTGGGGCAATGTTCCCCAGGAAGCTGTATATGCTCTAAACCAGCGGCCAATATATGGTGTGTGTCTCCAATAGCCAGAATGCATGGGTCCAGGAACCAAGGGGTGGAAGCTGGAGTGGCACCACTATTACTCCTAGTGATCCAATTGCAGCATTTTTGCTTCCTGTCCCAGCAACCCTACGTGCTTCAGGCCTGGAGGTCCTGGTTCCGAAGGAAGGAACTCTCCCACCCGGACACACAGCACGAATTCCCCTGAGCTGGCAGCAGAGAATGCCTCCTGGTCACTTTGGGCTTCTCATGACTTTGGATCAACAAGTCAGGAAGGGTGTCACTGTACTGAGTGGTGTGATTGATCCTGATTACCAAGGAGAAATTGGACTGGTGCTACATAATGGAGGTAAAGAAGAATATATCTGGAATCCAGGAGATCCCATAGGCCAACTCTTAGTGTTACCATGACCTGTTATTAAAGTAAATGGTAAATTACAGCAACCCGATCCTGATAGGATGTATAATGACCCAGACCCGTTGGGAATGAAGGTCTGGGTCACTGCAGCCAGCTGAGGTGCTTGCTGAGGGCAAAGGTAATAAGAGAATGGGTAGTAGAAGAAGGTACTTTTACCTATCAGTTACGACCACGTGATCAATTGCAAAAGAAAGGTTTGTGGTTGTTAGTGTATTTTCTTTATATGTTTATTGAATATCTTTCTTTTATTCATATATATATCAGATACAATTAGACTCAGCGTGTTTTTATGTGTATGATAGATGTTTGATGTTAAGTATGATTTCATTAATGTCTGAAAATTACATATGGCTAAAGAATTGTGTTCAAGTGCCAAGTTGGCAAGGGGTGGATAGGTAGGTTTGTTGTGCCAACATGGCCAATGAACACATGTGAGATTAATTGAAGGGCGGAGAGATAAATAGCTCAGGGAGCCTTGCCTCTCTCTCTTGCTCTTGGATCATTGGACCAGGGTGCGGCTGCTTTGCTTGTTCTGTGCCTCCATTTGTAAGCTCCACTACCTGTGGGACACCTAACCTGTGGACTGTGTTGCTGTAACTTGAGGTTCCTTCAAAACCTGCTTCGCCATACTACTGGAATGCACATCTCTTGAGCAGGGGACTGTCACCTGTCGGACCCTGTCACCTGGCTGTTGGTGACCTGCCTTGCTGTTTACTGCCTGTGACCAGAGAGCCTGAATTGCTCTACGGAGGACTACCTGGCATCCCTCAAGTCTTGAAGGACTTCTAGTGTACTAGCTGTCTCATGGAAGTGAGTTACACAGAGCCATTTGTACTGTTTTATAGATTGTTTCTTTTTTTTGGGCTTACCATATTTTTCTATTTTTTTTTCTTTTTCTTTTAAAACATTTTATTAGGGGCTCATACAACTCTTATCATAATCCATGCATATATATACATCAATTGTATAAAGCATATCTGTACATTCTTTGCCCTAATCATTTTCTTTTTTTTACATTAGGGGCTCATACAACTCTTATCTCAATCCACACATATACATACATCAATTGTATAAAGCACATCCATGCATTCTTTGCCCTAATCACTCTCAAAGCATTTGCTCTCCACTTAAGCCCTATGCATCAGGTCCTCTTTTTTTCCCCTCCCTCCCTGTTCCCCCTGATTGTTTATTTCTTATGTTATCTATCTCCTGGTTTTGTTTCTCTAGAGAACCCTAACACACATGGTTAAGCCAGGGTCTTGTTTTTATCTTGATCTCTCCCACTTCATAGAGTGGTTCTGTCTGATGCTGATGGTCCCAGAAGTTATGTTCAACAAGAGCACATGAAAGCCAGCTCCTAGCCACACCAAAGCCTAGTTGATGGACTTGGGCCAGTTCCTAGCTGCCATGTCCTAGTAGGATCTCTGGACAGCCTCCTGGTCACATGTCAAGTCTCTGCTCATGAGAGCTGGAGCCCTGGCAGCAAAAGCCCAGGTAATGTAAGTCACACCCTCTACTTTCGGGTATCTTGGGTCTGAGAGAGTAGCAGGTGCAAACTGGGGTGACACTGTGCCCCAGGAGGGATTTTATGGTATGTTGGGTTACTAAAACAAAGAAAGGCTTCCCTATTCTTGGTTTGATAACTAGCTGATGTCCCCCAGCTGCATGTCCCAGGGCCCACTTACCATGCAGTCTCTGAAGGGTTAAGGCCTGGCTCATCCTCCATGGTTGACAGCCCTGCCTGCTCAGTTGGCCAATATTTTTTATCTAACCTGTGGGTGGGAAGCAGTCAGCAGGGTGATGTTTACTTTCCCACCGCCACTTTTTTTGAGATGGGAAAAGTGATTCCTGCACAGGAAGTCAGGGTTCTGTAGGGAGGGATGCGGGCAGTTGAACACGAATTCTGTGGTTGTTAGGTGCTGTTAAGCCGGCTAGTGACGCCAGGACTTTTGAGTTCTAGTGACCACAGGGTAGCACTTCGCCCTAGGGGTGTAATGGCTATAATTTTATGGAATCAGATCACCAGGCCTTTCTCCCAAGGTGCCGATGGAAGGATTTGACCCATCCATGTCTCGGCTAGCAGCCAAGTACTTTGCCCTTGTGCCACCGGGGCTCCTTGTTCAATACAGTGATGGTTAATTGTGTCCTGATGGATCAACAGCTGCACAAGTGGATGAGGAACATACTCGGGAAGAAAGGAATCAAAGTGACCACTGACTCACTGCCATCCAGTGGAGTCTGACTTCCCATGACTTATAATGACCCTATAGGCCAGGATGGAATAGCAATGGAGACAGCAGGCTACATGGAGAAACGATAGTTGTCAAGGATTTCATTTTGCTTGGATCCACAAAGCTCATGGAAGCAGCAGTCAAGAGATCAAAGGACACACTGCATTGGGTATATCTACTGCACAAGCCTTTTAGGGTATTGTAGGAGGTCTGCTGGTCAAGGTGTTTTTTGGTGGGTGACTAATTAGTCCCCTGTGCCTCTGTTCACCTCACAGCTAAAAGCATTAAGAGATAACTCAGTTATTTACCACCACTTTAATATTCTTTGGAACCCTGCATGTCATTGTGCTTACCTTAGAATATAGTGCTGTTATTATTCAAGGGTTTAGACAGTGTGCCTAGTTAAGTAATGTTTACATAGCTAAGAGGTTCAGAATGGTTTTTAAATTTAGTGCTATAATGTTTACTTTGTAATCATTCCCTTGGAAGAAGAGTATAAAAACCAAGCTTTGAATATGCTCGGTACTTCAGTCCATCAGACGGTTGTCCTCCCAATCCCATGCGTTGTATGTTTCTCTTTCTTTTCGTCTCATCCGCATGCCTCAGTTCAGACGCAGCTTGATGTGGGACAGCTGGTCTAATCCCCCGCAGGTATTGAAAAGCAGGGAGGTTACTTTGAGGACCGAGATGTGCCGGACCCCAGCCATGGTATTTTCAATCGCCTCATATGCATGTGAGAGTTGGGCATTAAATCAACAAGTCCAAAGAAGAATCGATGCGTTTGATTTATGGTGCTGGTGAAGAATATTGAAAGTGCCACAGACTGCCAAAGGAACCAATAGGTGTCTCGAACCAAGTACAACCAGAATGCTCTCTAGACTCTAGAGGATGACAAGATGTCACCTCACATACTTGGGACATGTCAGGAGAGGTCAGTCCCAGGAGAAGGACATCATGTTTGGTAAAGTGGAGGAACAGTGAAGAAGAGGAAGGCCTGCAAGGCGATGGACGGACACAGTGGCTGCAACAGGGGGCTCAGGCCCAGGATGATTGTGAGGCTGGCCCAGGACCGGGCAGTGTTTCTTTCTGTTTGGCATAGGGTCACTGTGGGTCTGAACTGATTCAATGGCACCTAACAACAACAATGGACACAGTAGAAATGTCCCTGTGGATTTCCAAGGTTGTAAGTCTTTACAGCAGTAGAAAGCCTCATCTTTCTCCTGCAAAGCAGCTGGTAGTTTCAAACTGATGACCTTGCAGTTGGCCGCCCAATGCTTAACCGACTATGCCACCAGGAACCTTGAAACAAGCCACTGTACCCATCCTATATTGTGGCAATGTACTATTTTCACTCGAGAACTGGAGTGTTTAACAAATTTCTTTCCACTTTGAGCTCTCTTGGGCAGGCCAGGCCCAGGGCTAGAGCTGAGGCAGACGCACCATGCACCTTTGTGAGGTGGCCTCTATGACAAAGATGGTGTGCGGCAGGGACTGCCCCGCCCCAACCCCCCTGATCAGCCAGAGAGGTCCTGCCCTTCACCTCACCACCACCACCCACCTGGCCTAAGCACTGCCATGTTGCTGCCATTGCTGGGCACCTGTGCCCTGGTGGGGCCATTCCGTGGCACCGAGTGGGAGCCCGTCAGGGACCTGCTCTCCCACACTGGCAGCTGCAGGGACCCTCGGTGCTATGGCAACCTGCTCGTGCTCTGCCTCTTCCTGATCTGGCAGGTCCGGCACTATTGGTACCAGGTCCACAAGAGCCGCCCCAAGCTCAGGAAAGTCATCAAGGTGAGGGCCCCAATGTGGTCATTCTTCTTTTTGGCACCCAGGTGGTCCCAGCCACTTGTTAGGAAGACTCTGTGAAAACCAAACCCAGTGCTGCCGAGTTGCATTCCAGCTCAGAGGGACGCTCTAGGAGAGCAGAACCTCCAGAAGCAGGCTGCCACCTCTCTCTCGCAAGGAGCAGCTGGTGCGTTCGGACCTCTGACTTTGAATTGGCAGCTACATGCTTAACCACTGTGCCACTAGGGCTCCTTCGAGATTCTATATGACTATTCAAAATGGATTTTTAAAATGACACCCTTATAGTCTGCAATTGGATCCCTGGGGTTGTAATGGGTTACACACTGGACCGCTAATCGTAAGGTCAGCAGTTCAAACCCACTAAGCCATCCATGGGAGAAGGATGAGGCTTGTTGTTAGCACCATGGAGTTGGTCCTGACACATAACAGCCTTGTGTATAACATAACGGAACACTGCCGGGTCCTGCATCATCCGCACAACGGTTCTTATGATTGAGTCCACTGTGCAACCACGGTGCCAATCCATCTTGCTGAGGTTCTTCCTCTTGTTCACTGCCCCTCTGCTTTACCAAGCATGACGCCCTGCTTTTAGATTTACAGCCTCGGAAATCCAAAGGGGACATTCTACCCTGTCCTATAAGGTTACTATGAGTCAGAAACCACTTAGTAGCAGTGTTTGGGTTTTATTTTTGTTTATAGTCTGCAATGAGGAACCCTGGTGGCAAGTGGCTACACATTAATCTGCTATCTGCAAGGTCGGCAGTTCAGAACCACCCGCCAGTTCTGTGAGAGAAAGATGAGGCTTTCTACTTCCAGAAAAAGTTAGTCTCGGAAACTCAAGGGCAGTTCGACCCTGTCCTACAGGGGGCTCAGTGAGTCAGAAATGACTTTATGGCAGTGAGTTTGTTTTGGAGTCTGCAATGATTACTTCCACCACTAGAAGGAGCTCTCCATACAAAGAGATACACTTAGTGAAAGGATAGGAAGCGGCCTACCTGCTGGGGAAAATCAATTGTAGAAACTGAATGCAAGTGCAGCGCGTGCTCGCACGCACACACACGCACACACACACACACACACACACACACACACACACACACACACACCTTTTTATTGTGAATTAGGTGAAAATGAACAGAACAGATCACCAGTTTTACATTCAACAATTTACACAGGTTTCTCCCAATCCTCTCAATGTCCCATGGCATATTCTACTTCCTGTGTTTCCAGTCTCCATGCCACCCCCTTTCCTAATCCTTGGAACGTTGTCCTTGGGTAAATGTGGTCCTTTTGATTTAAATGGCTGACTATTCTAACACAGGGGTGAGTTCAGTGCCTGACTAAGAAAGAGTCTTAGGGAGTCCCATCCGTCTCTATTTGACTGGTTAGCTTGGTATCTTTCACAGATTTTAGTTCTGTTCCACAGTTTCTCCCACCCTCTCCAGGGCCCTCTAATTTGATCCTTTTCAGAGCAGTTGGTAGTGGTAGTCGGGCACCATCTACTTCTGGTCTCAGGTGGTTACCCGTTGGGCTGCTAACTACAAGGCCAGCAGTTCAAAACCACCAGCTGCTTCTCAGGAGAAAGATAGGGCTTTCTACTCCTGTAAAGAGTGGCAGTCTCAGAAACTTGCAGGAGGCAGTTCTACCCTGTCCTATATGGTCACTACGAGTCAGTATCAACTTGATAGCAGTGAGTTTGGTTTGGTTTTGATCACTCTTTGTTCCTCTGGGTGGGAAGTCTAGGGTCCGGTGGCAGCATTACTAAGGACAGCAGCAGACATTTCTTGTTTACAAAGCTTACTCCATCCACCTTCCCGCCTGATTGACATCAGCTCGCCAAAGCTGGTGTCCACGCCCACTGCAGTTATCATCACCAGCCAGAAAGATGCTTGGGAAGCCTCCTGTCTAAAAGAGTCATAGACATCCCAAAGACTTAAAGACCCCAAATCAGCCTTTGTTCTCACTCTTGCTATTCTTAGTTTGCTCTTGGCTCTCACCCCTGCTCCAGACCTGAAGCACCAGGCTCGCTCTCTCTGGGGGACTCTTCCCACTGTGCTGATTCCCACAGCAGAAGCAGAGACTGTGGCACCAGAGCCACTTAACTCTTTGCTCACCAAACTCTGTTGTAGTTTGTTAGTGGGTCTGTATTAAACCTTTCTACCTTTTAACTTAGCTAATCATCTGGCTTTAGACAAAAGGCCGGCTCTCACCTTTCTCTATCTGGCTATTCTAAACTCCTTTCACTTCATTTCCTTTGGTTTCCTGTTCCTTACAAACTTCACCTCCCTCAATAAATCTATTACTAGATACTACACCTCTCATCATATACATGGTAGTGTTATAACATGTGTATGGAATCCTACAGTCTCCACCACATATGACCAGCAATTTAAACTGTGAATGGAATCCTGTAGTTCCCACCCGATATGATGGGTAATGTAAAGTGTACAATCGCACATATCCCAGCATACACGATGGGTGATATAACCTGAGAATGGAATCCTCTAGTTCCTACTGTCTATGATTGGTGATGTAACCTTTGTATGGTTTTGTTTTACACACAGGTCTCCACAGTCCAATATCACCTTCTCTGAGAGGCTTCCCTTGACCTGAGCACTCCGGGTACAGGAGCTACCAACCCCCGCCCTCACTCCTCTGTCTTCTTCATCAGAACACTCTCCACCCCTGAATGATCTGTTCCATCCTTGCTTACCACCTGACTTCAGAGCCTGAGCAGTGCTCTCAGCAGGGGCTTTGTCTTGGTTTCACCCCCACCTACAACAGTGTCTGGCTCGAATAAATACGCAGTGTTGCTGTTGGGTGCCATCGAGTTGGTTCTGATTCATAGTGACCCCAAGAACAGAGTGAAACACTGCCTGGTCCCGTGCCATTCTTACAACTGTTCTTATGTTTGAGCTCATTGTTGCACCCTGTGTCAATCCTTCTTGTTGAGGGCATTCCGCTCTTTTGCCTACCCCTCTACTTTACCGAGCATGATGTCCTTCTCCAGAGACTGATCTCTCCTGACAACATGTCTAAAGTATGTGAGATGAAGTCTCATCACCCTTGCCTCTAAGGAGCATTCTAACTATGCTTCTTCCAAGACAGATCTGTGTTTGTTCTTCAATATTTTAACCAACACCATATTTCAAATGCATCAATTCCTCTTTGGTTTTTCTTATTCAGGGTAGAACTTTCACACGTATATGAGGCCATTGAAAACACCATGGCTTGGGTCAGGCACACCGTAAGACCTCAAAGTAAACTCGCTGCTTTTCAACACTTTAAAGAGGTCTTGTGCAGATTTACCCAATGCACAATGTTGTTTGATCTATTGACTGCTGCTTCCCTGAGCAATGATTCAGGCAAGATGAAATCTTTGATAATTTCAATCTTTTCTCCATCTATCATGATGTGACCTATTGGTCAAGTTGTCAGGATTTGGGTCTTCTTTTCATTGAGTTGTAATCCATCCTGCAGGTGGAAATCCTTGATCTTCATCAGCAAGTGCTTCAAGCCCTCTTGAATCTCACCAAGCAAGGATGTGTCATCTGCATACCACAGGTTGTTAATAAACCTTCCTCCAATCCTGAAGCCACATTCTTCTTCATTCACTCCAGCTTCTCTGATTAGTTGGTCGACCTACAGATTGAATGACTATGGTGAGGAGATACAACACTGATCCACACCTTTCTTGATTTTAAGGCATGCAGCATTCCCTTATTCTGTTTATACAACTGTGAGCTATGTATAAATTTCACACGGGCATAATGATGTATTCCGGAACTCCCATTCTTCTCAAGAGTATCCATAGTTAAACTGTAATTCATACAGTCGAATACCTTGACATAGTCAATGAAAGACAAGATCTTCCTGGTATTCTCTGCTTTCAGCCAAGTTCCATCTGACATTGGCAATGATATCTCTTGTTTCACACCCTCATCTGAATCTGGCCTGAACTTCTGGCAGCTCCCTGTTACTGTATTGCTGCAAATGTTCCTGGATGATCTTCAGCAACATTTTATTGGCATGTGATATTAATAATATTGTTCTATTATTTGTGCATTCTGTTGGGTCACTTTTCTTTGGAATGGGTACAAATATAGATCTATTCCAGTCAGTTGGCCAAGTAGCTGTCTTCCAAATTTGCTGGCACAGATCAGTGTTTCCAGCGCTTCATCAGCTTGTTGAAACATTTCAGTTGGTGTTCCATCAATTCCTGGAGCCTTGGTTTTGGCTGATGCTTCCCGTGCAGCTTGACCTTCTTCCTTCAGCATCAGTGGTTCTTGCTCATATGCTACCTCCTGAAATGGTAGGGTGTCAAGTAGTTCTTTTTGGTACAGTGACTGTATTCTCTCCATGTTCTTTTGAAAAACTATTATTATTTTTAATCATTGGGGGCTCATGCAACTCTTATCACAATCCATCCACCCACCCATTGTATCAAGCACATTTGTACATTTGTGGCCATCATCATTTTCAAAACATTTTATTTCTACTTGAGCCCATGGTATCAGTTTCTCATTTTCCCTCTTCCCTCCCCTATTCCATCTTCTTTTGATGTTTCCTGCATAAGTTAGTATTTCGCCTTTAGAATCTTTCAATATTGCAATTGGAGGCTTGACTTTTTCCTTGAGTCTTTTCGGCTTCAGATATGCTGAGGGTGTTCTTCCATTTTGGCTTCCTAACCTTTTTTTTTTTTTTTACATTTAGAAACAAACTATTGAAAAATGTAGTCAGGAAAAAAGTTATCATTGAAATTGATTTTCTAACTTTTAAATAAGGAAAAGAAGATGAATCAGGAAGTACAGCTTAAGAGGGAATGAGTGCTGTTTGCCTTAAAGGAAGTGATTCTTCCTTGCTGAGTTCTAGCATCCTGGTCTGAGTAACAAAGTAGTAAGTGATCCTGGAGGAGGAGATGAGCTAATGTTTGTTAAAGTTTTGCTTCTGCATTCTCACTTACAGGTGCCACCACAGGAGTGGGCAGTGCCCATCCAGAGACTTGTCCCGGAATGCTTCATCAGTCCTCGCAAGCCCAGGGGCCTAGATGTTCATGTGCAGCGGTGGACACAAAAACAAAGATGGGGGGACCAGAGGCGGCTCCAGGAATCATGGGTCCCATGCCTGCTCTCCTCACACCGCCAGGGTCAGGACCCACCGTGGGGTGGACATACTCCCTTGGAATCCATCTTTCACACCACCTCTGTTTCGAGCACTTCTGTGCTCTTTCAGGACAGTTCTTTGGAAGCATGGCAGGTGCCCTGGTTTCTCAGGGACAGGCACGCTCGCCTGATTTGTAAGCCACTGGCCTTGGCCCTGGAGATGTGTCAGAGTATAGAGCAGTTGGTGGCCCATGCCCCAGAAGAGTTTGTATCTCTGGAACCTGTCATCAGCATGAGGTCCCGCCCCATCTCCACGTCTGTACCTACCTCTCTCCGAAATCTTCCTTCAGCCCAGGGCCTACAGTTCTGGCCCAGAGAGTTCCAATCTGCTCCCTCCAACCAGCAACTGGGCATGCCCACATGGACATCCTGGGGCTGTCCACGGGAGGCCTGGGCACCAGAGGAGGATGACCAGACATCTAGTGAAGAAGACAGCGGAGAGAACCAGGCTCCAAGGTGGGAAAAGCAGAGAGAGCGCACCGAACAGGATGCTGGAGAGCCCCAGGCTTCTGGAAGACAACCCCCAACAGAGTGTAGACTAGAGAATGATGCAGAGGCTGAGAGGCTGGACTGGAGAGACCAGAGCTTAGTCATGAATGACACGGATAGGAAGATGCTGACCTTAGGCTGGGAGAACCAGGACCAGAAGGGAAATGAGAAGACAGTCAAAATTCAGGAACAAGGAAAGAGAAATCAGACAGAGGCTGGACATGAGGTTCCTCTCAGGACCCAGCCACACAGGGCAGAGAACCAGGAACAGTCACAATCCCAAACTGATGCTGAGACCCAAACTCCAGAGTGGGGGAAGCAAGATGCGAGTGGTGGTGAGGAGGCGATAGCGACCCAAACATTTGAGAGGAGGAGCCAGAAAGAGGTCAAGAAGGAGCATGAAGGTGATACCCAGGCCCAGGGGTTGTGGAAGCCTGGCCAGACTGGAAGGACGAATGGCGAGAGGACCCAGATCCCAGGGTGGGGTAAACAAGACCATTATGGAGGTGATACTGATACAGAAATGCAAACAGAAGAGGGGAAAAATGAGAACCAGGTTGAACCTATGGATGCTCTGCATTTCCAGACATGTGGGAGGGAGAGCCTGAGAGCGGTCAAAGAAGATGATGTGAAGACACAGGCAATAGAACGGGGAAAACAGGAGTGTGTTGGCAGTGGTGATATTCCAGATGCCCAGACATCAGAGAGGGAGAACCAGGATCCGGGTGAAAGAAAGGAAATCAGTAGAGAGACTGAGAGAGAATTCACACTTGGATTTCCAGTGGGGTGGAGAAACCAGAACCTGAGAAAAGGCAAGGATGTTGGAGCAAACCAGATGTGTTGTGGTTTGGGAAAATGCAGAGAGATCAGAGAGGAGGACTGGGTGATGATCCAGGCACCTTGGTGGGGAAGCAAGAGAACAGCAGCAGGTGAAATTAACAGAGAATTTGAGACCTTTTGGGGGAATCGAGGCCAGGTTGTGGGTGAAAAGAGAGCAGTCTTTTGGATACCAGAGAAGAGAACCCAGAGAGAAAGTGGAGGTGAGGATGGGACAGAAACCTGGGCACCTGCAGCAGATCCATGGAAACAGCTAAGGGGTAAAGCTGATGTAGAGACCCATCCATCAGGGAGGTGGAGCCAAGGGCAGTTTGGAGAGGGGCATGCGACAGACTTGCAGGCCCCAGGGAAGAGAGACCTTAAAAGGATTGAAGGTGAAGATGGCAAAGAGATACAGGGCTTTGGGGAAAGAAGCCAGGGTCAATTCAGGAGGCAAATGAATGGGAAGTGTCTCACAACCAAGTGGAAGAACCAGGAACACATTCGAAGGAAGAGGGAGGCAAATGCCCAGGTATTTGAGGCAGAGAATTGGGGGAAATTAATAATTAAAATTGGTGGAACATCTGGTTCGGCTGGATGGAAGAACAAGGAGTATATTGAAAGTGAGAGTGCAGAAATTCAAGCTCCCATGAAGAGAAACTTGGGAGAAGCTAGAGGCAAAGATGGCACAGAGACCTGGGCACCTGGGGGAGAAACCCTGCAGACATCTTTGTTGGAGTGGAAGCACCAGGAGCAGATGGGAGGTGAGAATGATGCAGAAATTCAGCTTTCAGAGAAGAGAAGCCAGAGTGAAGCTGGAGGTGAGACTGGGGCTCCTGGGGAAGAAAACCAGAGTGATAGAGATGCCACTTTGTCAGAGTGGAAGGACCAGGAAAAAATGGGACATGAGAAGGATGCAGAAATTCAACTCGCAGATAATGGAAGCCAGACAGAAGCTGGAGGTGAGGATGGCATAGAGACTCAGAGACCCAAGAAAGAGAACCCAGGACAATTAGCTAGTGAAATTGATGGAGAGAGCTTATTGCCAAGGAGACGGAACTGGGAGTCTCCTGGGGGTGAGAACAGAGCAGAAAATCAGATATCAGAGAAGAGAGAGAAAACAGGGACTGGAAAGGAGAATGGCATCAAGATCCAGAGACTTGGGAGAGAGAATCAGAGACTGTTAGCAAGTGACGTCAATGGTGCCGAGACGGGGCCACCCAGGGAAGAAAACCAGAGTCGATTACGAAGTGATGGTGACAGATATGTCCATTTGTCAGAGTGGAAAGTTCAGGAGCACATGGAAGGTGAGAATAGAACAGAAATTCAAGCTGCAGAGAAGAGAAGCCAGAGAGAAGCTGGAGGAGAGGATGGCACAGAGACCTGGGCACCTGGGGAAGAAAATCTGCAGACGTTACAAAGCGATAGTGACGGAAATACCTCTTTGTCGGTGTGGAAGCACCAGGAGCAGATGGGAGGTGAGAATGGTGTAGAAACTCAGCTTTCAGAGAAGAGAACCCAGAGAGAAGCTGGAGGTGAGGATGGCACAGAGACCGGGCCTCCTGGGGAAGGAAACCAGAGTCAACTACAGAGTGATGCTGATGGGAATGGCCCTTTGTCAGAGCAGAAGAACCAGGCACAGGTGGGAGGGGAGAATGATGCAGAAATTCAAATACAAGGGAAGAGAAACCTGAGAGGGACCGGAGGTGATGATGGTTCTGAGATCCAGGCACCTGGGGGAGATGATCAAGGAGAGTTAAGTGAACTTGACACAGAGACCCAGACACAAGGGCAAGGGATTCAGATTAAGGCTGGTGATGAAGATGCTACTGAAAGCCAGGATGTAGGGAGCCAGACAAAGCGTGGAGCTGAGGATGCTGGAGAGCCTCAAGTACCAAAGGAAAGAAAGAAGATCCAGGCCAAAGGAAATGATGCTGCCAAGGCAACTCACCAAACGGATGGTGCTGGCAGTGAAGGGCCCCTGGGGAGGAAGGTCAGCCAGGCACAGCCCTCAGCCCTCACTAGCTCTGGATATGGGGCCATAGAACAAGGACAGACTGTGGCTACAAACAGCTTAGCCTCTGCTCCCAGTCCTGAGAAGCACCTGTCCCGCCAGGGTGAGGAGGTCCTGCTGGCCAGGCGGGAAGAAGTGCGTCTGGCTAGTGGGGGACCAGCTCTTGCCAGGCAACACAGAGAGGGGACCCAGGGGGCCCAACCCGAATCCCAGAGAGGCCCAAGAAAGGACAAAGAAGGCGTTCCAAAGAAGGCGTCTAGCCTGACTCAGCAGAGTGTGGCCACCCTGGGCCTGCTCTCTCTTCAACATGGCCAAGCCCCCCAAGTTACTAGAGCTTTTGTGAGTGTTCCCACTGCCCGCCCTCTCCTGCCCAAGGGGCCAGTCCTCAAGAAGAGCAAACGACTGCTCCTGGAGTCCCTCATGCGGCGGAAGATTGCACATCTTAAGTGGGGCCTCCCCCAGCGCATCCTGGAGTCCTACTTGCTCCTTAACTTCTCAGGCCCTTGCCCATTTCCCATTGTGAGGCTCCGGCTCCCTGGACTATACACTGGTTGTGAGTTCCAAGGTCAGCAGAAAAGGCTTTGTGAAACTCAGGGCTCCAGGCCAGGCCATAAGGCCCTGGAAAATCTACAGAGGGTTCAGCCCTTAAGAAGAAGGAGCCTAAGACTTGCTCCACAGGCTAGAGCCCCGGAGAAGTGTGGACCAAGCTGGTTAAAACAAGGCAAGCCCATCCACCCTAAGACACCTAGGAGAGCTATGGCACCAGGTGGCGCCAGAGACCCACAAGCTAGCCGGGAAGAGGGCCCATTTCCTGCTCCCAAGAACGCCAGGCCAGACGCTGGATCTGGAAGCTGGCGCGGCAAGAAGAGCATCGGAGAGCCTTCCAAGGAGACCAGCAGGGGCAGGAAAACGGTCAGACCTTGGGTCTCCCAGATGGCAGAGAGGGCTCCCAGCAGAGCGAGGACTTTAGGTTCCAGGGCAGGCCACGACTGTGAGAGGAAGGAGCACCCATCGTGGGAGGTCCCTAAGTCCCCTAGACGCAAACGTATTACGTACAGGAGGAGAAGCAACCTGGAGACTGTGCAGAGAGGAGAGGTTAGGCAGCGCTATTCCTCCTGTTCCACAGGCCCCTCCACTTTCAAAGGGAATCTCCAGTCCGTGGCAGCAAGACTGAGCATGACCCTTCTGAAGAAGAAGAAGTCCTGGTCCCCACAGTCAGCCAAGCCCCAGCACTCTGTCCACCACTGGACCCTGGAAGATCCTGGTCCTCTACTGGTTCCCCAAGTGGGAGACGCCTACAACGGGGAGGGGAGCATCCAAGTTAGCACTCCTTTGGAGGGAGACCCTTGGCCACCAGGTCCCTGCAGTGCTGGGGCCCCCCAGCTTAGCACAGAGAGCCTCAGTGCGACCCCACAGAGTCCACCAGCCTCCCCAAAGTTTGCTTTTATGAAGTATTGGAGGTCTTTTCTGCTCCACTTGGGCTTTAGAAAGTAACCTGCAGGCCCAGAGCCCTCAGGATGTGACCGAGAAGACATGAGTAGCCAGCTCACCCCAAAGCCTCTAATAAAATTGGTATGTGGGCCATTGGAGGTTCTGAGTTCTTTGGTACATGTTTTCTGGTGACCCCTTTTATAGATGGGGAGTATTTGCAAGACAAAGCCACTTAAACTTTTTCTTAAGGAAAAGCTCCTCTTACTCCATGGCTCTGAAGGTCTGGGGAATGTGGTTCAGTTCAATACCATCTTCCAAACACCTCCCCTCCCAGGCTCCTCAGAAGGGGCCCACTGGGGTTCCTACCAGGATTCTGTCCTGAGTTAATTTTGACTGAGCAACAACACACAACCTCAGGTGCTTCCAGAGAGCAGTGCTCAGTTATTATTCAAGTTGTTTTGGTGACAAGGAAGGGAGCAGATTCCTGGGCATCTGCACTGGTTTAATCACACGGCAAGGGTTCTGCCTTACAGAGTATCTGGGCAAACCAAGCCCACCTCTTGCATGTTCATGGACTGTAGCCATATTACCTGTTGCTTTGCCTGATCCACCTATGGAAAGACTTAGGCCAGTCATTTGCTTCCATCAAATCGGAAACTCCTAAATCAGCTCACTTTGTGTCTTGTGATACTTCTGTGAGCAGCTTCAGGGGAGTGGAAAGAGGCTCACAGGACACAGATTAGGGAAGGAAACTGGGCATTTAGGTCAAGATCTTCCTTTGTTCAGTTCTTTTAGTTGTAAAATTATACATGCAGCCCCACATGTAATCATGATGGCATTTCTGCCTATAATTTTACCCCTAACTCTAGTACTGAGAGGAGCCCGAGTGATGTCATTTAACAGGGTGGGGGTTCAAACCCACTGAGGACTCCACAGGAGTAAAAAACGTGGCAGTGACCTTCAGTAAAGATTACAGCCTTGGAAATCCTGAGGGGGCAGCTCTACAGGGTTACTGTGAGTCAGAAGAGACTTAATAATAATGGGTTTATTTTAGAACTTGGAATGTGATAGGCAGCCTGTAACCATGATGTCTACCTCCTGGTATTCATGTCCATGTGTAATTCCTCCACCCTCCCTTTTCAAGTATGAATTGAGCCTAATGACTCACTTCTAATAAACGGAATAGGTAACCAAAGATTGTGGCATGCTTCTGGGACACACTCGTGTTCGGTCACTTAATAACAGCCAAAGAAGAACTGAGGTCCTCAGGCTAGCAGCCTGCAAAGAACCTGCCACCAATCATGGGAGAGACCTGGGAAGCAGGTCCTTCAGCCCCAGGGCGCCTCAAGAACTCCAACCTCAGCTGGCAGCTGGCTGCACTCTCTGAGAGACCTTGAGCCGGAGGCGCTTTGCTAAGACATGGCCTGTATTCCTGCCCCATAGATGTTGGTTGTTTTAAGCTGCTAAAACTTGTTTTCCACGACAGTAAAAAATTACCACAAACTCGGTGGCTTAAGACAACCGAAATGTACTTACAGTGACGGAGGTCCAAGGAGTCCTGATGATGCAGTGGGTTACATCTTGGGCTGCTAAGCGCCAAGACGAGCGGTTCAAAGCCACCAGCCACTTGGCTGGAGAACTATGAAGCTTTCTATTCCCGTGAAGACAGACTCTTGGAAACCCACAGGGGTAATTAATTCTACTCCTTGAGGGCCACTATAAATTGGAATTAACTTGATTGATGGCAGTGGGTGTGGGGGTATTTTTTTTTAAGTTCAGCATAAACCCCAAATCAAGGTGTTACCATGACCGTCAAACCCACAGAGGCTATTCCAGGGGGCCATCAGTTCCTTGCCCTTCCGGTGGCTTCAGGAATTTCTTAGCTCGTGGACCGCCTCACCCCACTCTGGTCCGTGGGATACTAGAGTGACCTAAGATTTTTGTAGAGAAAGGTGTCACATCGATTTTAATAATGATCATCTCCGAAGTCTTTTATCTTTTAAAAAGAAAAAAAGAGAAGGTTTTATCCTGGAAGTAGATTGTTTCCTTTCTCTGTCAAGGCTCTCGACAGCGGTTTTATCACCGGGTGTCCACTTTCGGCGTCCGGAAGACGAAGTCCCGCGGGGGCGCCGAGCAAATCTCGCGGGGTTTCAGGGACGCTGGCGCTCGGGCGCCCGACGCTCGCCCTCAGGCGTCGCGGCTCGCGGGAGCTCCGCGTCGAACGCGACCCGCGCAGGCGTGCTGCACGCGCAGCCCCGGGCTTCCCTGCCGAGTGCGCCTGCGCACACGCTGCGCGGGAAAAGGTGCTGCCGTCGTGCAGGCGAGCTGGAGATGGCGGAGCCGGCAGCGGGGCTTCCAGGGCCCGGGAGGGACGAGGCGGCGGCGCTGCTCTTCTCCAAGGCCCATTACCGTCACGACCCGCGCTGGCTGCTGCCCGTGGCCCCGCGCCTCTGCCTGGCCTGCGCGCTGGAGCTGCTGCCGGAGCCCGGCGTTTCGGTGCGGTGGGGCGTGGGGGGTGGCCCCGCCGTCCCCTGGCCCCCTGGCGAACGCGGTGCAGGCTTTCCCCTCACACCCGCCGCGTGCCAGCTTCCCCCCCTCCGTGGGAAATCGGCCCCCCAAACCTGGCTTGCCCCTCTCACCCGAATGACCCGCCCCGCCCCCAGCCCACCCTGTTGGAGCCTTGTCCCATTTCCAGCAAGGTCCCGCCCGCTGGGACGCATGAAATCTGGAAACTTCCCCATGCCCCCAGCACTCCGCCAAGCCTCAGGGGCACCGCCCTGCCATTTGCTGTTCGAGACCCCTGTTGGCGAGCAAGGCCTGAGGCATAGCTCCTCAGTGCGCGGGAGGGGCTGCCTTGGCCTCCATGGTGGGGGCTGGGGGGTGGATGGGAGGACAGCCGGCCAGGAGGCGCTGAAGGGGAAGGGGACCTTTCTGATAGACTGCTGGCTACGACAGGGACTGCTTGGTCTCTCAACTCCCACCCACCTTTACCATCTTCTAGAAGAGCAGGGGAGATCAGGTCTCCTGGGGTGGGGGGTGGGAGTGGGCAGGGGACATGGTAAGTGTTTCTCACACTTTTTCCTCTCAGGATGCTGTCCAATTTTTAAAAACGATTCAGGACCCAGGAGAGCTTTTGCTTTATAGCTATTGATATATACAGTCTGCAACTAAAGCCGAACATTTAAAGAGCTGTTAATACATAAGAGATTTCTAATATGCCAATATGATGATTTACATAAGCCCTTTTAAAATACAAAATAACTTAAAAACCAAAAAAGACAGGGGTGGCTTGGTTTTGCTTTTTCGCTGTTGCAAGTCTCTTTAATCCCCAAGTTTTTGGAAGATAGCTGGGTTCTCATCTATTTCTGCATTCAATGTGTGGTGATATCCCATGTTATGCTGCTGCAGGAACATTCCACTGTGCACTTCTGGAAAAAGCAAATAGTACCATATTATGGACTGGTTTTGATGTTATAAACCTCTGAAAGGGCCTAGGCAGCGAGCCTCAAGGATCTTAACACCACCCCAAAGAAATTGGAAGGGAGTTACACATCTTTGAGGTTTCACATAAGGCCAGAGGCTTTTATTTTTGAGGTTTCTATTCTCGGATAGTGGACAGGGATGTCGAGATGGATAAGACAGTGCAGCAGAGGAGAAAATAAGAGGCCACATAATTGGAAACTTAGAAGATGGACACAGTTTTGGTCAAGGACTGAGCAGTAAAGAAGGACATTAGGAGGAGGAAAGATCTGAATCAGTCTTGAGAAGATGAGAGATTTTCCCTGGAGAAAAGATGGGGGAGCTGATTCCAGCAGGCAGCTAGTATAAGTGGGATGAGTTTAGGGGTGATCATCTGAAGAGAAGATTGAAGAGCTAGGTTGGGATCAGTTCCTGTTTTGAATCCAAGCTATGGAGCTTGGGCTTGATCAATTCAGGTAAAGGGTATCATTGAGATTTTTAAAGCACCATGTAGACTCCGTATAAGCCCACCGGAATATCAGCCGAGGCACCTAATTTTACCACAAAACTGCATTAAAAATGTACTGAAAAACGTCTTATACATGAGTATATATGGTAGCTCATTTAGAGTGTTAGCTTAATCTATGTAGGATGATGATGATACAGTGGCTGTATCAGTGGGCCCAGGCATTGCAACAATGGTGAGGGTGGCATGCAGCCGTGCAGTGTTTTGTTCTGTTGTGCACTGGGTCGCTATGAGTCGAAGCCGACTCAACCCATCTAACAAAAGCACTATGTGGGATACAGGAGCCCAGGTGACATAATGCTTAGGAGTTGGGCTTTGATCCGCAAGGTCAGCAGTTGAAAATCACCAGCTGCTCCTCTTGAGAAAGATGAAGCTTTCTATTTTCGTAAAGAGTTACAGTCTTGGAAACTCACAGGGCCAGTTCTACCCTTCCTGTAGGGTCACTATGAATCAGTATTGACTCGATGGCAGTGAGTACTATGTAGGATGAAGTAAAGAGAGGACAGGGGATGCACATTGATACAAAGAAAGGCAATCAGACAGGCAACATCTCTACCTTTCCTTTGCCTCACTCCCTGGAGAGGGTGATGTGCTCAGCTGTACCAGTGCTCCTGTTCTCAGTGCTCATCCAGTTTTTGACTTACCTTTTGCTACTGTCAAGCACCCTTTGCATAGCTACTCCTCCCTAGTTCCCTCTAGCAAGGTGGCTTTAGCGTGAGGGTTTATGGTCACGTTGAATGGAAGGATGGGGTCTTGTTTGCATAATGGGTTAAGTGTTGGGCTGCTAACCGCAAGATTGACAGTTCAAACTGACTAGCCACCCCATGGGAGAAAGATAGGCTATTTGCTCCTATAAAGATATACAGATTCAAAAATCCAACAGTGTAGTTCTGTCATGTACAGTTGTTAAGGAGTCAGATTTGACTCAGTTGCAGTGGGTTTGGTTTTGAATGGAAGGGTATATATTTTTTCCCTACCTATCTCTGAGACTTAGGAGACCTGGTGGCAAAGTGGTTACACATTAGACTGCTAAACACAAGGTCAGCAGTTTGAAACCACCAGCCTCCCTGCAGGAGAGAGATGAGACTTTGGATTCCCATGAAGAGTTAGAGTCTCTGACACCCACAGGGGCAGTTTCTACTCTGCCCTATAGGGTTGCTATGAGTCAGAATCAACTTGATGGCGGTGAGTTTTCTCTGAGGTTCTTATACTGTAATTTGACCCCAATACTGCTCTCCCAGACTGTTGAAAGAGCACTGACCTGGGAAAAATTGAACTCAGATTTGAGTCTTTGGAAAAGTCTCTGAGCCTCAGTTTTCTCTTGCCTCATTATCTTGTTAGGCTTATACGAGCTAGTGGACAAAGGAATGATGTGTGAACAGTAAAAGTGCTGTGCAAATATAATAAACATGGTAGGATCCTCAGCCCATATGTAATGCTCTGTATAAACATGTGGATTCTTGTGTGTAAATCATGCTCTTACCGTCGTTGGTGATTCTTCCAGTGCCATCGTGTAATCATATTTGGAAGTTGTAGTTGTTTGGATTCAGCATGGCTGAATTGGTTGCCATTGACAAGGATTTTTCTCCTTTTACCCCAAGTTGGTACGCAAGAAGCATGTACTGTCCAGCTTCCGAGATGCGCTCCTAAGGCACGCCTCCCTAGTCACACAGCTGGTGGCGCAGGACCAGAAAGTATGCATCAGCTTCATAAGCACGCTTTTCGGTGAGATGGAAAATATAACTTGGCAATTGTAACTGCTTTCTGGGTCTTGGAGAAACACATTTGATGATTAATGGTTTTAAAAACGGAATTGTTTTGAAATGGCGGTAAACAAACAGTCCCCTCTCTAGGATGCATGATGCATTTTATGGGAACTTGCTTCCCTGGAGCTAAGAGGTTAGTAAAAGTGTGAAGGCAAGTATGGAATCCATGCACCTTCAGAGAGTTAAGTACAGTCTTTGCAGGGTGTCTTAGTTCACCTTGGGTCTGCACTGGCGTCTGCTAACCTGGGGGACCTTGATCAAGTCACTCCCTTTCTGGTGCCATCGTTTCCTCCTTTGGAAAATGAGAAGGATTACATGATAATGTCCTATGGAATGAGCATTTCTGGGAGTAAGGGGGTGTTATGGGTTGAATTACGCCTCCAGCACGATGTGTTGTAAATCCTCACCTGTATGCCTCTGGTCACGAGGCCCAGTGGTGCAGTGGTTACAGTGCTTAGCTAGCTGTTAACTGCAAAGTCAGTGGCTTGAATCCACCAGCTGTTGCATGGGAGAAAAATGTGGCAGTCTGCTTCCATAAAGGTTTACAGCCTTGGAAACCCATGGAGCTGTTCACTCTGTCCTCCTTGTAGGCTCCCTATGGAGTCAGAAAAGGAGCCCTTATGGCATAGTGGTTTTCCATTGGCCTTCGATCTGCAAGATTATCAGTTTGAAACTGCCAGTCACTCCTTGGGAGAAAGATGGGGCTTTCTATTCCCGTAAACAGTTACAGTCTAGGGAGCTCACAGGGGGCGGTTCTGCCCTGTTCTGCAGGGTCACTATGAGTCTGCGTCGATTCCATGGCATGAGTTTGGGTTTTTTGGTGATTGAGTCAGAATTGTCTCATGTAGTATACGTGAGTGTGTGTGTGTGTGTGTGTGTGTGTGTGTGTGTGTGTGTGTTCCGGTTGATGGTTATAATCCCAGTTGGGAATGGGTTGTCTTTATTATGTAAATGAAGCAAGGTTAATACAGGGGGTATCCTGAGTCAGTCTTTTTTAGCGGTTTAAAAAGATTAACTCTGGCGGCAGAGGAGAGATAGGGTAAATTAAATGTCAAGATTCATGAAGGTCTCCAAGGAGCCATCGTGTGTTGTTTTTGTCAGAGCTGCACTGGATAACTCAGATACGAGGGAACTCATGTTGGGTATTTTTCTGTGCCATACTTTTATCGTGCTTTCATATGCTTATATAATAATCCCTGAAATTTAGGGAGATAATGGTTAATAAGTGACAGAACTAGAATTTCATCCCAAGTAGTCTGTTACGGCTGTCAGAGCCTACAGTTTTTTGACTGCGCTGTCCTGACAGCACAGGGGCGCCGGTGAAGCATTTGGTAGCTAATGAAAAGGTAGAGTGACTAGGAGGAAGATGTGGCAGTCTGCTTCTAAAAAGATTGCAGCCTGGGAACCCACAGGGGCAGTTCTGCTCGGTCTTCCAGGGTTGATATGACTTGGAATTGATTTGATGGCAGTGAGGTCTTTCAGTTTTTATTTTTTTTATAACTTACTTGAGTACTCATTGCTACTGAGGCGATTCTGGCTCATAATGACCCTAGAAAACGGGATAACTGCCCCTGTGGGCTTCTGAGACGGCAACACCCTACAGGAGGAGAAAGCCTCGTCTTTCTGCCTTGGAATGGCTGGTGGTTTTGAACTGCTGAACTTGTGGTTTTCAGTCCAGTGCACACCACTATAACACTAGGATTCTTTTTGTGTGTGTGTATAAACTACTTATTTGTTTAAAGCCAGAGTGGATGTTTTTTTAAAAAATCATTTTATCATAGAACTTTTTTTACTTCTTTAAAAAAAAATAATTTTATTGGGGCTCATACAACTCTTTTCACAATCCATACATACATCAATTGTGTAAAGCACATTTGTATATTCGTTGCCCTCATCATTCTCAAAACACTTCTCAAAACATCATTCTCAAAACATACTCTCCACTTAAGCCCCTGGAATCAGCTCCTCCTTTTTCCCCCTCCTTCCCTGCTTCACCCTCCTTCATGAACCCTTGATAATTTATAAATTATTACTTTGTCATATCTTACACTGTTCAATGTCTCCCTTCACCCATTATTCTGTTGTCCATCCCCCAGGGAGGAGGTTATATGTAGATACCTGTAATCGGTTCCCCCTTTCCACCCCACCCTCCCTCCACCCTCCCAGTATTGCTGCCAGAGTGGATCTTTAAAAATCTGAATATTTGATGCTGAGGGTTGAATTTAGCTGGGGCATTGCTTAAAGATGCTATTAGTTTTAGAATGCCTAGTGCATTTTTGTGTTAGTTTCTCTTTAAACCATTAACCATTCCCTATTTATCCTCCTCTCCTCCAAGGACTGTTATGTAGCACGGAAAATGGGAGCGCAACAGATCTCTGTATCGAAGGTAAGGTGAAATTTGCATTCTAGCATTTGAAGCCGGGAATACTAGCCCTAATTGCAGCCATGGTTATTCGAGACCTTGGTAAAATGTTCCATTTAGAGAGGAAGAAAACTCAATTAGTTGTCAGTCATTACTTATCTTTATGTACTCTGTGCCTCTGCAGAGCATTAGGGATACGTTGATGAAAAAACATGGTCCCTGCCTCCTAAGAGCTTACAACCTGGAGGAAAGATTGGTAAAGAATTACTACTACCGAGTAGTATAAAAGTTTAAAAATTGTATTCATATTACGTGGTTGGAAGTAGATAGTGGTTGAAGCAGTGGAGTGCATGAGTTTTACCTGCAAAGGGCTTTTAAAGCAAGAAGGCAGGAGACCTGGGCTGCGAGGATGCCCACAGAGAGAGTGAGGATTATGTTAGTTAGGCTCCAGTTAGGAAACAGAAACCACATCAGTTATTTGAACAGAAAAAAATACTCTGAAGAATTACGGAATATAATTATCATACGATTCAGCAGTTCCATTCCTAGGCACCAAAAGAATTGGAAACAAGAACACAAACAAATACTTGCACAACAATATTCATATCAGCATTTTTCACATTAGCCCAAAGGTGGAAATAACCTAAATGTTCACCAGCAGGTGAATAGATCAACAGAATGTGATACGTGCACACAATGAAATATGCTGTAGAAGAAGACTGAAGAAGAACTGACGGATTTCAATGATGGTGCTGGAGAAAAATATTGAAAGGTTAAACAAATATATTGAACGTACCATAGATTGCCAAAAAAACCAAACATTTGCCTTGGAAGAAGGACAGCCAGGGTGCTCCTTAAAAGCAAGGATGGCGAGACTTCATCTCCTATATTTTAGACATTCTTAGGAGAGACCAGTCCCTGGAAAAGGACATCATGCGTGGTAAGTAGAAGGAAGACCGTCAATGAGATGGATTGACACCGTGACTGCAAGAATGGGCTCAAACATAGCAGGAATTGGAGGAATGTCACGGCACCAGGCAGCGGTCTGTTACACAGGGTGTTGCTATGCGTAGGAACTGACTTGCCAGCACCTACCAGCAACAGGGGGAGATAGGATGATTCCCAAGGATGAACCCTGAAAACCTTATGCTAAATGAAATAAGACAGACATAAAAGGGAAAGTAGTGTATAATCTCACTTATATGACATCTAGAACAGACAAATTCAGAGACAGATTAGCAGTTACCGTGGGCTAAGAAGGGGTTGAGTATTAATAGGGATTAAGTAATAATATTTAATAGGAGTTTCTCTTTAGTGTGTTGAATAGATCGTGGTGTTGGTTGCACAATATTGTGAATGTACTTGGTGCTATTGAATTGTACGTTAAAAATGGTTAAATGGAAAATTACATTATGTTTTTTCAAAAGAGAATTATTAACTAGGTAACTGAAGAGGCCAAAAGAGACCATCAAGCTTTCACAGAGGTACCAGTCACAGGAAGCAACTTGCACCCTCAAGGCTGGGGAAACACAGAGGTTGGAATTGGTGAAATTTGAGAGTGTGGAGGAAGGGCCCCCTGGGCTGGGACCCAGACCCCTGAGGAGGGGTGCTGACCAGGTGATGGCCGGTATCTCCCGGGGAGCAGGACTATAATGGGACTGGATCTGCACATTTGCAAACTAAGGGGGAGGCGTTGACCCTCCCAGAATGAATGGTGACACAGGCATAGGAACGAGAAGAAACAAGCAGGAAGCCCAAAGAAGCAGGAGCAAGTCCTTCTTGCTGCAGCCTTGCCATCATCTTCTTGTAGTGTCTATTATTGGTAGAGCCTAGCTGTGGGCCATCTAGAAAAGCAGAAATGTGGAGTGAGGAGGTAGATCTCGCCTATGTTTTGTGTGTGTGTGTGTGTGTAGGGGTGGGGACTCAGCTTGTTGGTGGTGAGTTCTCCCTCCCTTCCCCCCTGCTTCTTGGGCTGTTGAGTACCCCTGCTGCCAGCCCTGCGGGGAGGGGGCATGTCACACACACACACACACACACACACACGTTGAGTGCCCCTGCTGCCAGCCCTGTGGGGAGGGGGCATGTCACACACACACCATACACACACACCACACCACCACCCCCTCACCTCCCAAGGAAGCGTCAGTCTCTAGGGAGTGGGGCAGGAAGGGGGAAGCTGGGGCAGGACAGAGGTTTTGTATTGAGGGCCAGTGATGATGTTTTGGTATTTTTTCCCCTGCTACTGAAATTTTAAACCCTAATTTCTGATGATTTCAGCATTACAAAGCAACAAGATTCATAAAGTAATGATCAAATCTTCCTTTTCTTCTGTGTGCATTTCTAAGAAATAGAGCCAACTGGTTTTGTATGTAAATACCAAGAGCAATTTACCTGGCTCTGGCTGTGCTCATCAGGTCCCTGGAAGGGCTTTGGACTCCGGCCTCATTTCTCTTGTCTTCTCCTCCATCCCTGGCATTTGCTGATGTCTAGTGTATACTCTTTAGTCTCAGTCTGTGTTTGATTCCATTCCATGGAAATAAAAAGTTGTTGTATGTACTGCCGAAGAATTGTCTTGGAAGTTAAGGCTTCCACCTTTACTATGGCTATAAATAAAAACTTGTTCTCTCGTTAAAAACAATGGTAGTTTGTAGAGTTCCAACCCCAGCATCCCAAGGCAAAGTACAGAAGGGCAGACTTTGAACTGAGAGACATCAGCATAATACCTGATTCTGCCTGTTATTTGACTAATTGTCTTTCTCATGCACTTTTTCATGCTCCACATATTTGAATTTCCATACTCTTAGTTGTTAGGGGCTGTCAAACCCATTTTCAAATCCATTCTGACTCATAGTGACCTTGTGCACAACAGAATGAAACACTGCCCAGTCCTGCACCATGCTCACAATTGTTCATACTAAAAGTGGGATACGAATTTCCCACTAAACCTCAGAAGCAGAAAGTTTAGGTGGGCACTATATGCCTCATGGATCACAAGAAGATTACATTAGCAGAGCTCTAGGTTGTGGGTCACTCGCGGGAGATTGAAGACTGGAGGGAGAAGGAGCCCCTATGGAGCAATGCTGCTTTGCACACTTGGGGTTGCCACGAGTGACACAATGACAGCTAACAACAGTTGACTGGAATGTGCAGCCTCAGCTGAATACAAAACAGAAAGCGCCCCAAAACCCTTTGGTTGGATGTGCACACACAGTTTAGCTTGGGAAACAGAAAAGGCTAATAACAATTATTACAAGGAAACCACTGTCATGCATTGACTTTGAGTAGAGGGTTTGAGAGGTGAAATCTGGTTTACTGTTGTCTTCTGGTCAGTGATGCTGTTATGTCTGTTCAGTCCTTATCCAGCTTACAATCCAGCTGAAGCTGGAGCAGGCCATCCATTGCCTCCTGAATGAGTGCCACAGGAAGGTCAGTACATAGCTCTGCATTCTTTTGTGTGTGTTGTGTCTCAGAAATATTTATAACTCTGCCCCCTGTCTGTTTCACCACATCCGTGGATATATGTGTGGCAAAGGTAGATACATATAAACATACATCTAACATATATATGTATATGTATGTGTATGAATATATATATGTATGTATTCCTGGTTATATGCCCATTCTCCCTTCCACATTTGTTCAGCCTGAATGTCTATCCAAGCATCTGTGTTTCACACCCTTAGAATCTTCCTGGACCAGAGCCAAGAGAAGCCCTTCTTCAGGGAGATGGGGTGCTGAAGTTCAGAGAGGACAAAGGAATCCTTTACCTGAAGTCCCTTGAGTTCATGTCAGAGCCTGAGCTCGGGCCTGGGTCTTTGCATCCTGACCACACCCTTTCTTACCCCCCACCCCCACCCCCACCTCCAGTCTCCCAAAATGCTCTTTCTCTGTAGTGAAGTCACAATTATTCCCTGGGCCATTCTCTGTCCTCTTAGATACAATGTAGATTTGCCTCGATCTATTCATTAGCATGTATGTTCCCTATATCTTGGTTTGGTGTGGGAGCCGACCCACAATTGGATGGGTCCTAAGGACAGTTGTGTAACTGAAGGGAATAAATAAGACAGACAAAAGATTTTGGGTGCTCACCTCCTCCGTGAAGCCAGATCCAAGAGGGAGAGAGAGCAAATGTATTTAAAATAGCTTTATAAAGGCTCAGGACATGCGGGCCTCATCTATTACATACATAACAAGGGGGAGCTATGTATGTTCCTGAGCTTGTCTGGGGGAGAAACGCAGTACTGGCCTTGAGGGCAGGCAGAGGGAGTCGACTGCCCCTTGAACAGGGAGCATGTCTGCCCCTGTAGATCAGAACCTCTGACCATTCAGTGATTAGCCTTGTGCGTATATGAGGTAACATTAAGGCAACATTATTATGGAAGGATACTGTGTTGGGGGGGTGGTTTTTAATTAGGGGAATGTGACTGGGACTCACGCCCAACTCACACATGTGAAGGCCTCCCTCCACCCAGAATCCTGGCCTTCCAGGCTTCTTTAATCACGAGCACAGAGAATTTGCCCACATACACTCTCTTCCCAGTCCTCAGTTTCCCACAGTTTGGTGGTTTCATTTTATATATTTACTTTGTACTATATAGAGGCATTTGCTTTCCCCAGCATTAAGGGAAGTACTGAGTTCAAACAAAATAAACTCCCCCAAACTCACTGCCATCGAGTTGATGCCAACTCATAGTGACTCTCTCAGACAGAGTAGAACCGCCCCTTGAGTTCTTAAAACGTTTTTTAAAAAATAATTTTATTAGGGGCTCATACAACTCTTATCACAATCCATGCATGCATCAATTGTGTAAAGCACATTTGTACATTTATTACCCTCATCATTCTCAAAACATTTGCTCTCCACTTAAGCCCCTGGCATCAGGTCCTCATTTTTTCCCCTCCTCCCCGCTCCCCCTTCCTCATGAACCCTTGATAATTTATAGATTATTATTTTGTCATAACTTGCCCTGTCCGACTTCTCCCTTCACCCACTTTTCTGTTGTCCGTCCCCCAGGGAGGAAGTCACATGCAGATCCTTGTAATTGGTTCCCCCTTTTCAACCCACCCTCCCTCTATGTTCCCAGTATCGCCACTCACACCACTGGTCCTGAAGGGATCATCCGCTCTCTCTGAATTCCCTTTGTTTCTGGTTCTTATCTGTACCAGTGACTTGCAAGGTAGAATTGGGATCATGATAGTCTGGGCGGGGGGTGGGGGTGGGGGTGGAGGAAGCATTTAGGAACTAGAAGAAAGTTGTATTTTTCATCGTTGCCACATAGCATCCTGTCTGGCTTGTCTCCTACCTGAGACCCCACTGCAAGGGGATGTCCAGTGGCCTACAAATGGGCTTTGGGTCTCCACTCCGCACTCCCCGCCTCATTCACTATGGTAAGATTTTTTGTTCTGATACCTGATCCCTTCGACACCTCGTGATCACACAGGCTGGTGTGTTCTCCCATGTGGGCTTTGTTGCTTCTGAGCTAGATGGCTGCTTGTTTATCTTCAAGCCTTTAAGACCCCAGACATTATATCTTTTGATAGCCGGGCACTCTTAAAGTGTCTTAATAGTCCTTTATCCACATGTCATACAATTCAATTATTCAGTCATAACAAGAAGAGTTGTACAATTGTCACCATATTTAATTCTAAAACATTTTCTTCCTTGTCATTGTTATCCGTGTAATTATTATTTTTCTAATTGTGGCTAAAACAGAACAATCTCTAATTCTGCAACTTCTGCTTGTATAATTCAGTGTCGTTGATTATACTCTTCATGTGTACAACCTTTGCCAAGTTCTCTTACCACCATTGCCATAAACTCCAGGCCCCTGTGCAACAACTTTCTCCCCTTCCCCTGCGGTGACCATTGGTTAGGGTTGGCTTCCCCCCCCGCCCCATGGTTTCCTTGATACAGTGTTTGCGTACCATACATGTCCATGGTTAAGTTGCTTTTAAAAATGAGTTGGATATGCATAATCACAATCAGTTCTAGTGCTACTTCCCCCATTCTTGCAGTCATTGTTTGCTCCCCAAATCCCCTCACCCTCGCTATCGACCCCCGCACCATCCCTGAGTAGCCATTGCATTGTTCTTATCTCTGTGCATCCACTCCTTCTGTGCTTCACAAACTGGGGGACCCAACAGGAACACTAAAAAGCAAAAAAAAATGGCAAAGATAAAATAATAATATAAAGATAAAAATACAAATAATGAGTAAGAAAGAAAATACCACCATCAATATTTTAAAAGACAAACTATTTTTTGTCGTGGAGCAAGCAAGAAATACTTGAGCCTAGAACAAATTCAGGTTGGGTCAAGTGGGAGGTCAACTGACCACATATTAAGTTTGAGCCAAGTTTGCAGTGGTCTCTGATAGTAAGGCTGCTGAGTCCCTTGCCTGTGGCTGGAGGGGTCTGCCAGAGGCTTCATCTGGTAGATACTTTGCAGATGGGTTTTGGGCTGTCACTGTCCTCTAGCACTTTCTACAAATTGGGTGTTTACAATTTAAGCTATGCCTTTAAGACCCCAGACACTATTCCAATTGATAGCTGGGGCCATCTGCTTTCTTCATCACACTTTGCTGTAGCACCTTTCAGTTATCTCTTCATGAAGGCAAGTATCAAGCAGGGTCAGGTTATAGGAGCTAATTGTTCTTGAATTGGGGGTATTGTTAAGTGGGAGCCCAGAATCAATCTGCTTGTCCCATGGCTTATGTACAACTTTGGTTTACTTTGATGGTTGCAAAGCCCTGTAAGACCAATAGCAACAAACCACCCAACCTTCAAGCAAACATGCAAAGCAAAAAACAAAAAAGAAAAACATTGTCAGTCATCCCGTGGAGTATAAAGTGATTGCGTTGATAACATTAATATTTTCAGTGACCCAGAACTTGAGACACTGTCTAGAGCTCCTATAGGCTATGAGTAGGTATGTTTAACTTTTTTTGTTTCATAAAATCTAAGATACAATGAAACAAATAGCACTTGGATTGTGTTTAAGATTTCGAAGTGATATCAGAATATGCTTATGTTTCAGAAAAGGGCAACTGCTCATCTTTAGCTCATCAAGAGTGGGGGCAAGTCTGTGCCATCCCATCAGACTCCACCAGAAAACACTCATAAAGGTCAACAAACAGACCTGGAACTATGTATAGGCTTTTCTTTTGTTGTTGTTGTTTTTGTTTTGTTTTTCTCTATCTTGTTTTTGTGCTGATTGTTGTCTCTGCATGTATATCTAGATAAGATAGATGGGATAAATCCGGAGGGGAAAGCAACGACCGGTTCCAGGGGGACACGGAAGAGGGAGAAGGTAGGGGAAAGGAAGGGAGGTGTCAACAAATCCAGGGACAATGGAACAACAAGTAATCTAAAATTGATGACGAGGAGGGCGTGGGATGCCTGGTGGGGCTTGATCAAGGGCCATGTAACCAAGAGGAATTACTGAAAGCTAATGAAGGCTGAGCATGATAGAGGGACAAGAGGAAAGTAAAAGGAAATAGAGGAAAGAACTAGGAGGCAAAGGGCATTTATAGAGGTCTAAATACAGGCATGTACATGTGTAAATATAATTTATATTTAATGATAGGGAAGTAGATCTATATTTATATATTAAATATTAATAATTGGCATTCTGTGATGCTCACCCTCCCTTCACGATCACTGAAGACAAAATAGGTGCATAAGCAAATGTGAAGAAAGCTGATGGTACCTGGTTATCAAAAGATAGAGCATCTGGGGTCTTAAAGGTTTGAAGGTAAATAAGCAGCCATCTAGCTGAGAAGCAACAAAGTCTACATGGAAGAAGCACACCTGCCTGTGTGATCATGAGGTGTTGATGGGATCAGGTATCAGGTATCAAAGATCCAGAACACAAAATCATATCAATGTGAATGAGGGGGAGCACAGAGTGGAGACCCAAAGCCCATCTGTAGCCACCCCTTACAGCAGGGTCACCAGGAAGTGAGTAGCCAATCTGGGTGCAATGAGGAAACATACAACTTTCCTCTAGTTCTTTAATGTTCCCCTTCCTCCACTATCATGACTCCAGTTCTACCTTACAAATCTGGCTAGACCAGAGCATGTGCACGGGTACAGCTAAGAGCTGGAAACACGGAATCCAGGACAGATAAACCCTCAGGACCAATAATAAGAGTTGAGACACCAGGAGGGGAAGGGGAATGTGGGGGGAGGAAGGGGGAACTGATCACAATGACCTACATATAACCCCCTCCCAGGGGAATGGACAACAGAAAAGTGGGTGAAGGGAGAAGTGGTAGGTGTAAGACATGAAAACAATTTTTTTAATTATCAAGAGTTCATGAGGGAGCGGGGGAGGGGAAATGAGCTGATACCAAGGGCTCAAGTAGAAAGAAAATGTTTTGAAAATGATGACAACGTATGTACAAATGTGCTTGACACAATGGATGGATGTATGGGTTGTGATAAGAGCTGTACAAGCCCCCAATAATATGACTTAAATAAATAAAATACATTAATTAAAGAAAGAACATCAAGAGCAATATTTATTTATAAATTACATGGGAGATTTGTATTTTTTTAATACGAGAACTTCAACAAGTTTTTAGAAAAAATCCCTATCTTTTGATTCCATTTCCCATGGTCTTTTTGAAGTCCATGCCCATTAAATTCAACATACCATAATTACTGTGTAGGTGACTAATATAGCTTATTGAATTTATAGTTATATACCCATCAATACTTAACTATGAGAATGATGTCTCCTAACATTCATAAAGCACTTTCTAGATGCTAGCCACTTATGTGAGGTACTTTACATGCCACATAATCAGTCCTTCCAATAGCCTTATGGAATTGGAACTATGAACTTTCCAGCTGGCGTTGAGTCTTTGCCCAAAGTGCTGTAAGGAGTCAGTGGAAAAGGTGAGCTATCAAACAACTCCTGTTGACTCTACCTGTGAAGCTTCAAGCTACTGCCTGGTGCATAGAGAATAGTCCGGACTCATAGCAGTAGTAGCAGCAGCAGTGACACAAATTTTTGCATGGAAATAGAAGTTTAATTCAGTACTGAGCTGGGACTGAAGACTTTGAGAGGAATCAGACCCAGTTCCTGTTCTTCAGGAGTTCTCAGTGGAAATGGACATTTACTCAGCTGGAGAGGCTGAAGTGGTGAGAGGTGAAGGTTGTTGGTGAGGGTAGGCAAGCCGCATCTGGGTGGGACTCTGCCCTGATCCTGATTTACAGGTGGGGTGTGTTCTCTTTCTGCAGCTGTGTAACCTGCCCTCCATGCGAGGCAGCCTGGCCACCCTGACCCTTCTTGGCAAGTTGGTAGATGCCATCCCGGCTCTGGCAGACAAGCTTGTCAGAGAGCATGGTGAGTGACTAACCGTGGGAAGAGCCGCTGTGACACCTGCCCTACTCTGGTCACTCTTGACCTGGGGGCCCATTCTCTGGGAACGCCACTACCTTCCTCCTCTAGGCCTCAGTTTCCCACCTGTAACTTCTGTTCTCTGTTGGTCAGTATGAAAATGGTCTTGGTTTGTGCTATTCCCATTCATTTTTTAAGCTGAAATTAGCACTTGCTAATAGTCTTTCCTTGAGCTGAAAGGAGGAATTGATTTTGGAATATAATTTTTTCCACTGCCATTAAAATCAAATAAATACCTCCCTGAGGATATACCCAAGGGTAAGTCACTTCTATAAACTTTGGGTTCCCTTTTGATTAAGTGCCCAGGAAGCATTATTGTGGCTAGGTTTTGTAAAGATCATTTGCAGCTGACAATGGAGATGAAATTTCTCTTCAATATGCAGGGGCTACACAAATGTAGGGATTACCAGTGCTGCCCCCCTGGGAGGAGAGCCGTGGGTTTCATCTAGGAGTTGGCACTGTGAGACACTCCCCGTCCCTGGATTGTTTTCTGGACAGGCAACCTGATGGAACATCTTTTGAGAGGTCTGCTGTACCCCAACGAGGGGGTGCAGGCCTCCGCCTGTTACATCTATGGGAAGCTGTATGCAGCACCAGTGGCAGCCGAGAAGCTTTCAGGCCATTTCCGGGAGAAGCTGTGTCCCTTCATCCTTTCCACCCTGGATAGTGCCCAGACAAAGGAGCTACAGATCAACTGTTTGGGTAAGATTGGGCTGGAGAAAAAGGCGGAGGAAACTTTGGGGGGATTTTTGCTGTAGGACTTGGAGTTGTTGGATGATGTCAGCTGTTATGCACTCAGCCACCAACCGAAAGGTTGATGGTTTGACTTCACCCAGAAGAAACTCCCGACAATCTACTTCTGGAAAACCAGCTCTTCCCAAACTCTTCCAACCACCCCTTCCCTGCCATCTCCTTACATGAGTACGACCATCTATCAGATGCTCCGAGCTGGGGCTTGTGTGTTTTGGACAGAGCAGACGGGCACTGTGATTGGCGAGTATGTGAGGGCCTGTTCCGGAAAAGGAGTATACAGGTGACAAAAGCTTTTGCTACGACTTGGCCACGAACAGCAGTGAGCACAGACTTTAGGCCAGGCCGTGCTAGAGTCACAAGTCTATATTGGGGAGCTTACAGCCGAGTGTGGAAGACACAGAGGAAGCAGACGTTAGTGAAGTGACATAGGGCGGTCACAGAAGTTCCATAGACGAGAGTGGGAGCATGGGGCAAGAGAGGCTTCCTAAAGGATGCTGGGATTGAGTCCTCAGTGTGAGTGAGTGCTGTCTCGGAGAGGCAGGAAGGGAGCAGCATGGCCAAAGCATGAGGGAAGAAGCAAGGTGGGTAACTTGAACAGGGTAGTGCTTGACTTAGAGCAAAAAGGGGGCAAGTAAGTGCCCAAAGGGGAGGCCCTGGGTAGCATAGCAGAGGGAAAGAAAGTCCCTTAAACAATGTTCTAATTGTGAATTTGATAAAAGTTTTGTAGAGCAGTTCATCCGTTTTACAGTCAACAACTCATACATCTTTTGTTTACTCTCATCCATTGCAGTCCTTTCAACGTACCATCACTATCCCACGTCTTCCCTGGGTTTTTCTGTTTTCATTCTTTTTGCTAACTCTCTGAATTGTATCCATAGTTAAATGCTGTCCTTTTGATCTTTTTAAAAATTGTAATAAATCATTTTATTTGGGGGCGCTTATAGCTCCTATAACAATCCATAAAATCAATTGTATCAAGCACATTTGTACATTGGCTGCCATCATCATTTTCAAAACATTTTCTTTCTACTTGAGCCCTTGTTACCAGCTCATTTTCCCGCTACTCTACCCTCCCTCATGATCCCTTGATAATTTATAAATTATTTATTATTTTTTCATGTCTTACACTATCCGATGTCTCCCTTCACCCACTTTTCTGTTGTCCATCCCCCAGGGAGGGGGTTATATGTAGATCATCATGATCGGTTTCCCCATTTCTCCCCCACCTTCCCCTTACCCTCCTGGTATTGATACTTTCATTATTGGTCCTGAGGGGGTTATCTGTTCTTGATTCTCTGTGTTTCCAGCTCTTATCTGTACATGCTCTGGTCTAGCCTGATTTGTAAGGTAGAATTGGGGTCAGGATCATGTCGGGGGGGGGGGGCAAGCACCAAAGAACTAGAGGAAAGTTGTATGTTTCATCGGTGCTATACTTCACCCTGACTGGCTCGGCTCCTCCCCAAGTTCTGTGTCCTTAAGGTTGGGCCTAAACCCCACTTGTTCATGGAAAGCTTTACTGACCCGCTGCACTAGGTCTGATCTTCTTGTATCTGGATCGTCTTCGTTTGTAACCTTGCATCACAATGACAAGGAATTGCTTGTAGGGCTCTTTTTCCCAACAAGAGCGTATTCTTTCTTTGTCCATCAAAAGCTATCTGTTGAGGTTCTGCTTTGTGCTGGGACTGTCCCAGGTGATGGGTAGCTGATCCTGGCCATCATGAAACTAGTGTGGGGTGACTATGGGCTCTGCTCTTCTAGTTTACTATTGTAACTTTTATTTATAGTTTGCTTTGTAAATGGTTTCTAATTTTTTTTATCATTTTATTGGGAGCTCTTACAGATATAACATTCCATAGTTCAATCACATCAAGCAGAATTGTCCAATTGCTACCATGGTCAGTTTCCAAACATTTTCTTTCCTTTTGCATTCCTTGACTTCAGCTCCCCTGTATCCCCTCCCTCTTGAACGTTTAGATTCTTATGCTGTGCACCTAGAGGTTCCCACTTGGGCCTGTGGAAGGGAGCTGGGTTGCCAAAAGCAAACTGGTGCTTAAGGATTTTAAGTGTTCTTCCTGCTGATGGGATGCAGTGTCTCTAGGGCTGCCTGCAGAGCTACCTCAGAAGTGCCCTACTGCCTGCGTTCTTCTTGCCGCACTCTCCCACTCCTTTGCCTTCTAGGTTTGCTGAGGCAGCTGCTGAAATATGACATCTTTGTGACCATGATCATGAACAAGTCGGCACTGCCAGAAAGTGCTGAGGATGTGGAGGGTCCGCCACGAGAGACCTCACTGCCTTTGGTGCTGAAAAAGGTACTTGCTTTTTGATGCCTACTTTTCATGTGGCTTGGCATTTCTCTTCCTCGCCCTTCCCTTCTTTAATCTATTAGCTTATAAAAGATTGATTTAAGACACAGACTGCACTAATCCTACATGATTGACACAACAAAGACAACCAGTCCCCTGTGGGATTATAACCACAGGCTTACTCGCTGTCATTGAGTCAATTCTGACTCAGAGTATTCATGAAAAGTGGGTGATATGGGCAGCCTGTCACTAGTAAGACAGTTCATGAGATGAACAGAAGGGAGAGTGAAAATATTTATGGAATACTGGTACCCAGAAGGAGCCCTGGTGGTGTAGTGGTTGCAGCTTGCTAAATGCAAGGCCAGCAATTCAAAATCAGCAGCCGCTCTATGGGAGAAAACCCACAGGAGCAGTTCTGCCCTGTCCTGTAGGCTCACTGTGAGTCACATTAAACTCAGTGGCAGTGAGTTTAGTTTTTAAAGCGCCCAGGAAGCCAGACTGAATGAATCCATCGAAATCGACTTCACTAAGCAACAGGTTAAAAAAAATCACTCACTGCCTTTGAGTTGACTTAAAGGAACCCTATAAGAGTGTAAAACTGTCCTGTGTATTTTTACAGGCTGGGGAGCGTTTTATACTTCTAGTTTAGGGGAAGGGGCTTCCTGGAGTAATCTGGTGTGTGTTAGGCCTTCTAGTTCTCCTATTGTTCTTTCTGCTTAGAGGTGCAGTTTCCCTTTAGGTTACAGACATTGCCAGCTGAGTCTTGCCCTCCAGGTGTCTGTAGGTTCATCATGACTCCTAGCAGAACTGGCAGATTGAAACAGGAAGAGAGGTTTCTGGATGCACAACCCAGCCTCTCAGCACGATTGGCCTTGCCACCTCTGCCATGAGTTTCCTGAAATGGATTGAGATCGAGAATTTGAAGTCATACAAGGGCTAACAGATCATCAGACCATTTCAGAGGTTTACGGCCATCATTAGGCCTAAAGCTCCGAAACATCAAATCTCATGGATGCCATCAGCTGTGTGCCCGCGAAAAGACCTGTGTTCCGAGAGCAAGGACTACATGGAGCTCCTGTAGATGAGCCAGCCAGCTGCTAACAGGGCTTTTGTCAGCAGGGTCTACTTTGAGGAACGTGGGGGACCGTACCTGTGCCTGAGGCTTTGCTGGGGGTTCTTCTGAGCACATGGCCCAGCTGCATGAGCACATTGAGGAGTTGGAGCAGTTGAGCCTTCACATCCAAGCTTACAGCAGCCTCGCCTTCCAGGAGGCAGTGGAGCTTACAGCCAGGAAGAACCCTTAAAAGGACAGCTCTCTGAAGAGAGAAGTTGCTCTGGGGATTTGGCCCAGGAGTATGACAGGTGAAAGAAGGAAGTGGTGACAGCTAGAGAGAATACTCAGTTTAATTACCATCATAAGAAACACATTGCAGCAGAATGCAAGGAGGCCACACGGAAGATGGGAGAGGCTGTCTGTGCCCAGCGCCTGAAGGATGAGATGGTGCAAGCTAGGTACAGCTGCAGCTAGAGAGCTTTACCACTGTGAGGTGGAAATTGAGAAGCTCAACGAGGAACTGGCCTTTAAGAATGAGGAAATTTAGGACAAGAAGTGTATGGACAAGGTAGAGGATGAGCTGAAGGAGAGAAAGAAGTTCTATAAAATGGTGCGGGGGGAGCAGCAGTGGGTTGAGGAGGAGATCAAGTTGCAGACCACCACAGCTAAGATTGAGGCAGCCCAGAAGTGAGCCAAGAAGGCTGAGCAGGCATTTGAGCAGGTCAGGGAGGTGAGTGCTTCAATGCTTGTTTTAAACCTGTAGCCACCAACACTGATGGCATTTATAAGGCCTTCTCCCTGAGAACCCTGAGGAGCCCTACGTGGATGGCATCAACCATTAGCCGTGTAGCTGCTGGCAAACACTGCTGACCTATGGATAACTTGTCAGGGAGAGCTCTGATCTGCTTTTTGCCACCCGGAGCTACAAGCCAGCTCTCTTCTTGGTCCTGGATGGAATCGATGCTGCCCTGGATAATACCAACGTTGACAAGATGGCAAATTACATCAGGAACCAGAGGACTTAGAACTTCCAGGCCAGTCCCTCTCTCAAGGACTTCTACACCAAGGCCAAGAGCCTCAATGGAGTCTGTACCAAGGAAGGTGCGATCATTAAAGTCCTCTCCTTCTACCTCACCAAGTTCCAGATGCCAACTCCAACCCCAGTGTCCTGTGCGAATCCCGCAGCTGCTGGTCTGGTCTCCGGCTCCCTGCCTTCCCCCACCTCCTGGCCTTGTTTGGCACTGTCACGCATGAAGGGAAGCAGAGGTGATGTGAGCTCTTGAGCAAGAGTTCCTGAGCTACAGGGAGGATCTGACCAATGAAAGGAGGCGCTGAGCTAAATAGAGAAGAAAAGGGTCATCTCTCTGTTCTCCACTTCCCATCCTTCCCCTCCTCTCAACCATAATCATTGACCTCTTGCCCACTGTGTGTGTGTCGGTACATGTGTACACATGTATGTGTGAATGTTTGCAAAATAATAAAGATATTGCAAACCTGTTTAAAAATGAAAAAAAAAGGAAGGATAGCGCTGAGCCCCAGTGTGGCATCAGTTGCTACCCTGTAATACGTGGTTGGACTGCCCTGTGGGTTGCTGAGGCTGTGAATCTTCCCGAGAGTGGAATGCCGCCTCTCTCCCTGCTGGTGGTTTGTGCATTGCTGACCGTGTGGTTAGCAGCCCAACACAATTCCCTTGCCACCAGTGCTCCTTACCACAGGCATAGGGTCTAGGATTTACAGCACATAATTTGGGAGACATAGTTCAATCCATAGCAATCAGAAATTAGAGGACCTTGAGCCTTTAAATTCCATTGAATCACTGTCAAAACCAGGCCTCTTAGCCCCATCTGCGTAGAGTACTCCATCTGCTAAGCCATCCTTTTCACCGTCATCTGATGAGATTAACCCAACCAAGTGTGCAGGAAGAGTCTGTGAGATCATCACTTGTGGTGGCATATGAGGCAGGTCCCTGTCCCCAGGACCCACCACCACCTCAGATTCGGGCTTTTATAACTATGAGTAGACTTGAGTCACAGGGAACCCTAGGAGGTGGAGAACAAAGTGTGAAGCAGCAGGAGGTATGCTTCACACCAAAAGAACTGCTTGGCATCTCCAGTAAGTACAAGCAGAAACCTGGGAAATGTGTATGGGAATGGTGATCAAGGGTGTGGGAACATAAAGTTGGGTCAGTGTGCGTTTTTTTTATGTGGGTCCACTAACCACAGACTTCTTCACTCAGTATTTGAGCTTGAGAAGGGAGAAAAGGATCAGTGTATTTGGTTGGTTCCCTGAAGCATGGATTGAGCACGTGGCCTACACAGAATTAAGTTGAAATGCTAGAACTACACTGGTATTGTACAGGAAGGTATCCAGAGGCTGAGAGAAATTGGCATGGGAGAATGGATTCATCTGCCGGACCCACCCCGGAGTGTGCAGAGGACACAGCTTTTATTACAACCAGGGAGGGACACATCTGTGAAGGGAGCCCCAGCTCGCTTGAAGACCGCTGTGATTGCTGTTTCATGTGTGCCAGATTTGACAGTGGGAACTGACCTAACTGAATTAAGAAACCTAACCACAGTGGGACTGATGGGACCCCAGGGTAGTAGAGGCCAGTGGGGGCACGTAAGCATCAAAAATAAGGTGAGCATGGTTACTGAACAGGATAGTGGAGTCAAAGCAGGAATCAGAATAGTCTGCCTTGTCGGGTTTGATGGTTTTAGTCATAGTATTCCTAGGAGTGAAAAAGATGGGATACTAAAATGCCCGCCAGATCTGTAAAGCAAAAGAATTCTGCTTCAAGTGAGTAGCAATCTAATCACCAGGAAAGAGGTTATATCCAGCCCCTCGATTCATTCCCAGACTTGAGCCAGTTTACTGACAACCCAGAACCCATGTTACATGAGCAGATACAGATACTGTCACTGTTCTCTCTAGCCTTGCCCAAAGGGACCTATTGCCTTTTGTGAGAGTGACTGTTCACTGGGGGGGGGGGGGGGGGGAAGAATCACACAGGACACTGGCTCAGAACTGACATTAATTCCAGAAGATCCAAAAAGTCAATATGACCCACAGATTATCAATGGAGGCTGAGCTCAGGTCCATCTCACAATGTGTCCAGTGGGTCCCTGAACCTATCCTGTGGTGATGTCTCTAATTGGAATGCCTGATTGGAATAGACATGCTCAGCAACTTGCAGAATCCTTCGATTGAGCCCCTGACATGTGAAGTAAGGACTATTATGGTAGGAAAAGCCCAGTGGAAATTAATAAGATTCCCCTACCTTGAAAATAGTAAGCCAAAAGCAACAGCACCGTCCCGGAGGGTTACACAGGTTAGTGCTATCTCCAAGGAGCTAACTGTAAAATGCAGGGGTGGTGTGTTAGACAGGGTTCTCTAGAGAGACAAAACCAGATCGCTAATAACTTTATATATATATATATATTTATAAAGATAGATATATAACACAAGAAATTAACAGTTAAATTATAAAGCAGTACAAATGGCTCAGTGCAACTCCTGTGAGAGAGTTGTGAGACACTGGCAGTCCTTCAAGTCTTGAGGGCTGCCAAGTAGTCCTCTGTAGAGAGATCCAGGTTATCCCGGCACAGGCAGCAAACAGCCAGGCAGGTCACCAACAGTCAGTCCCCAGCTCAAATATGTAAATTCTAATTGTGTGGTCCTAAAGGGACCTCAGCTTACAGTGACACAGTCCACAGGCTAGGCGTCCCACAGGTAGTGTAGCCTGCAAATTGAGGCACAGAGCAAGCAAGGCAGCTGCACACTGGTCCGATGATTAAAGAGAGAGACAAAGGCGAGGCTCGCCGAGCCATTTATCTCTCCGCCCTTCAATTAATCCCACTTGTGCTTATCGGCCAGGCTGGCACAATAAACTAACTCTCGGGTGGTGAATCCTACCACACCCCATTTAACTCGCCTATTTGGCCTGTGCAAAAGCCAGATGGATCCTGGAGGATGACAATGGATTATTGTAAACTTACCCAGGCAGTGACTTTAGTTGAGGTTTCATTGCTTGGTCAAATTTAATACAAGATAAGTAAAAAAAAGAATTATTGCAAAATCATAGAAACCCTTAATGAACAAAAAATATCAAAATGTGAGGCTACTGCCTCTACATAGTCCTTTGCACTTTTTTTTATTAAATACTTTTATTGGGGACTCTTACATCTCATCACAACCCATACATTCATGCAGTGTGTCAAGCACATTTGCACATATGCTGCCATCATCATTTTCAAAGCATTCTCTTCCTACTTGAGCCCCTGATATCAGCTCCCCATTTTGTTCCCCTTCCTCCCCACCTGCCCTCCCTCACAAACCCTTGATAAGTTATAGAGTATTATTTTTATATCTTACATCCTCTGTCACCCCTCACCCACTTTTCTGTTGTTCGTCCCCCTGGGAGTGGGTTATAAGTTTATTCTTGTGATTGATTCCCCCTTTCCCCCCACACCCTCCCCTAATCCTGGTATCTACTCTCATTGTTGGCCCTGAGGGGTTTATCTATCCTGGATTCCCTGTGTTGCAGGCTCTTATCTGTAGCTGTCTACATGCTCTGGTCTAATCCGATTTGTAAGGTAGAATTGAGGTCATGATAGTGGGAAGAAGGAAGCACCAAAGAGCTAGAGGAAAGTTGTGTGTTTCATCAGTGCTATACTGCACCCTGACTGGCTCATTTCTAACCCATGACCCCTCTGCCCAATTGTCGGCAGATGGGCATTATGTCTCCATTCCATGGGCCCCACCATTCACATTGGGTATGATTTTACCTTTACACTTTTTAAGATAGCGTTTCTGCATATCTATCCAGCCCCTCCCCCAATTCTGCGTTCTTTGATTTCACCACCAAAAAATGGCAATTTTGGCATGCTTGAGGGATTCAAATTATGTTCCTTTAAGTGTCCTTTGTATTTTGAGAACAAAACCAAGTCTGAAGTGGTGATATCGGGGCTGTAGGGTGGGTGGGTGAGTTTCCCAATACAATTCTCTTGCAGGACAGTCCTGCAACTTTCCTGGGCTTCTCACCGATGCAGTTTTCCATTTTCTTAAATCTCCTTCATCTTACACCCCATGATCATCCTGTGTCCTTTGAGAAAAATCTATCAAGATTACCCCTTGGGAATCACCCAAAATTAGTCACCATAACCTTCTGAGCTGACCTCTTTGCCTTGAATTTAGCTTGCCCAGCAGGTCCCCCCGGAAGTCCCTGAACCTTGCAGGCTTTCTGGATTGTATTGTTAAAACTAAACCAGTTACGATTTGTTCCATAAAATTGTCTTCATTAGCTTCAGTTTTGCTTAAAAGACTGATGGAAAGATTGGCTCTTTGAGCAAGCAGATCTTCATGCAAACCTCTGGAACCTGCCAGCCTGCTGAGGTCTTAATACTGACTTCAAATGGAAACTACCAAACCAAATGCCATTCTAACTTACGCAGCTTTGCATCGATGATAACTTTATGTTCTTACATTCATTCATCAGGTGGATGGTCCTCTCTCACTTTCCTTAAAAAGAGTGATCGATTGAAAAATGACACATATATGTATGTATTTATATATGTGTGTGCCATACATATGTGTGTGTGTGTGTGTGTGTGTGTGTGTGTGTGTAATGTGGGGCAGCATTCCTGTAAACTTGTTGCAAAGTTTAAAGGATTTGGGAAGATGTCCACTTGAATTACAATTTTGTTTTTAGTCCTGCCCTCAAAATAGGTTTGTTCCATGGCACAGAACTTTTTTTTTTTTTTAAGTCATTGCAGTGATACTGCCGAGGCTAGTCTCAATGAGACTAATATTGAGAGAACCTGTCTGCGGCTGCCCACTAAATGCAGAGGCCTGCTTAAACCATTTTGTCTGGGATAAACTCCTGCATGCACGTATGAGAATCCTAGTAGTAGCACTGTATTCCTCACCGTCATCGATTTGTACATATGCTTCCCTGGCTTGGCTCCTCTTCCCAAGACGACAGCCTGCCGCGTTCCCTCATCTCTGTGCGCTCTGTAAATGGGGTCACAGCAGAACCCTCCTCTGGAATGCTGCAGGGTTGCTGCAGACATCAAACCGGGTTGGACTGTGAGTGTGCCTTCATCAAGGGGCACTTCTTAGGGATGGGCTTGGTGTTCTTTGAGTGCCCCTGGAGGAGCACACATTGTGTCCTTCCGACCTCTTTCCACTGGCTGTTACCCAGCATGATTTCCCATAGTGGTGGCCCCTCCCTGAGCACCACCCTCACCTGGTGCCAAGGTCCGCACGAGGGGCCTAGAACCCAGTTAGGCCCCTGCTGCAGGTGCTCTCTGCAGGTGCCCTCTGGTCCTGCAGTGGTATGACAGGCCCTTTGTTCCTGCTTGTTTCTCCAGCTTCTGCTGTCCAGAGATGAGACTATGCAGGTGGCCAGTGTCCACTGCATAACCGCAGTGCTGGTTCACTCCCCAGCGAAGCATGCTTTGGCCTTCATCCATGCCGACATCCCAGGTAGGTGGGTCTTCTCTCTTCCAAGCACCCCTGGTTGGGGACCTGTTGTTTTCATAGGGGCAGCAGCAGCTGCTTTGTTAGGGGTCCTTTGATAAGCCAGACTGGAGGGGATGTGACAGATGGTAAGAAGTCGACTCCCTGAAGTCAGAATCGCTTGCCGCAGTGCTCTTACATAATTTGAGCCATTTGTTACCGATCTCTGTCGTTTATTTCACCAGTAGGAATGAAACGGAGAGGATCAGGAATGCACAGGGAACTAATGCTGCCCAAGGGCCTGCCTTGAGCCCAGAAGGATTCCCTGCGGTGCACTGCAAATGTTCCCAAGCCCAGGTCCCAAGCTCTGTCACTGCTGTAATAAGGAAGATCCAGAGAAGGGAAGTAACTGGCTGAGATCCATCAGCAGAGATGAGGTCTAAATTCAAGCCTCTCTCTGGCTCTATAAGCCCCTTTGTCTGCATCATGCTGCCTCCCATTCTGAGATTTAGGGGACCAGAGTACCACTAATAGTGCCTCACTCTGCGGCTCCATTGCCCCTCTGTTAAAAGAAGAGATTGGCGCCTAACCCCAAGGGCATTTGTAGGTTTATCTCTGGGTGGGTGACCACGTCTCACCTGGAGAGCGTATGCTCACGGATAAGAGAATAGGAGTGAGGTGTTGAATGAAGCCTGGGCCCGAGCCTCAGTTAAGGAGCCCCAAACACACAGCAGCCAGCCATTCATTGTTTTCTTCTCTCCCTGGCCAGAGTTCCTCTTTGAGCATCTTTCCTCTTCCAGTGAAGCGCTCATCTGGTCCATCTACAGCTGCCTGATACTCCTGGCAGAAGAGCCGCTCTTCTTCTCCAAGTGCCACACGGTGTACGGTTGGTAGTGGGGTCCGCTGTGAATGAGCTCTGGGATGGGGGAGACGCAGTGTTTCAAGGTTGGGGAGCGGCAGCAGTGACTGGGCGCTGGCCTCTTCCTTGGGCCGGTGGGTGGATGGGTGCTTGGTCTGGTCATTTCCATCAGTCCAAATTCATTACCAGATTTCACATGCAGGTATCGAGAGTCACACACCACCCTTAGAATTCAAATGGTTCTGCTTTTAACGGATTAAACTAGTTGTCACAGAGTCAGTTCCTCCTCCTGGCACCCCCTCGTGTGTCAGAGGAGAGTTGTGTTCCGACTTTTCAGAAGTGAGTCACGGGGCCTTTCTTCCAAGATATTTCTGGGTGGACTTGAACTTCCAAATGTTCCGGTAGCACATTACCAGATTCTATCACCCAGGAACTCATACACGGATTAGCAGAAGCCTCTCAGTGTAGACTCTTCAGCCGGGGAAAGACACTCCTGTCACCACTAAATGCTTCTTATTTTATCTTAACAACAGCTTTACAGGGGGCTTGGATTCAGATACTCCAGATATCTATGAGTTAGCCCCTGAATTGTGCTGCATTATCTTTTCAGTTTTTTGAAGTGAATTCCTTTGTTAGTGATTTCTTCCTTGTCTGGGACTTTAAAAATCAGACTTTTTTTTTCACCATAGCCTTTTGACTAGACACATTCAGCCACTGATTTTATATTCTGAATTCCTGTTCTACGTCAGGCACCAGGCTGAGACCTGGGATTTGGGGGATTCATATAATGTGGCCTCTACCCTTAAGGAGCCGTTTCAGTGTAAGATGATTCGAGGCTGTGAGAGGGAAGCCCGGGATTGTGGGAGGACAGGGCCCTTACTTGGTTCAAGGCATCAGAGAAGGCTTCCTGAAGGGGTGGAGGTGTGACCTGACTACCAGCAAGAGAAACACACTTGTCTTGGGTCTAAGAGAAGCAGAGATGAATTGATTGAGGGCCTGCTCACAAAGCTCTCAGCCCTGTCAAATCGGCCCTGCCCAAGGGGCTTCCAGCCTGTGTGTGCTGCCCAGCGCTGCTCCTCTCTCCTGGGTGGACGGTGGAGCTGCAGACAGAGTGCTGATCCCTGGACTCTGATGTGTCATCCCGAGGCAGGCATTGAGTCCGTGGTGAGGAGCCTGCAGGTCAGCCTGAAGGTGAACAACATAGAGCTGCACAAGCAGGGTCTGCTGCTCTTTGCTGAGATCCTGACACGGTGAGCACGGCGAGGGTGGGGGGTGTCAGGTGATGGGGATCGGGCTGCAAGAGCCAGCTTGGAGGAGGGAGTAAGTGAAGGACTTATGCCTGGGTTGGGGGGAGGGCAGTGATGGACATTCACACCCTCTCTCTCACTGACCTTTTCTCAGGCAGCCAAAGGAGATCAGGCTGTTCTCAAGCTCAGCCATGTGCCGAGATGCAGGCTGTGTCCTGCGAGAGGCAGTGAGCAGTCCGGTGCTGGAGGTGGCAGCTGAAGCCATGAAAGCCATTGCTGCATTTTTGAGGTAAGAGACCCAGAAGGGCTGGTCTTTCCACCCATATGGACCTAGAGCCCTATCCAGTCCAGGGTCTGGAGTCCTATCTTCCCTCTAATGCATTTACTCTGTCTCCCTTTCCGGAGCGCCTCTTCAGGCGTCAGACCCTTTCTTGTGGTATAGGTCCCTCCACTCAACTCACTTCTCATTTGATGTCTTGTAAGATGCAAGCTTGGGGAGGGCCATGACCTGAGCAAGGGCTCAGACAAGCAAACAAACAAACCAGAAATACAAACTTACTTTGTGTGTGTGTTAATTCTGACACATAGTAGAACAGGATAGAATTGACCCTGTAAATTTCTAAGACTAACTCTTTATGGGAGTAGAAAGCCCCATCATTCTCCCATGGAGGGCCTGGTGGTTTTGAACCAGTCCAACGCTTAACCACTGTGCCATCACCTGAATTCCCTTACAGCTGATTAGCTGATCATAGCAAATCTCATTGTGGCCGATGATTATATCATTGCATAACTGCTAGCCATTCCTCCCATAGCATACCTCTGCTGGGCTTGATAATCCCTTGCAGTGGCCACTCAGTTGGACTCACCATTACGGAGGTTTATTGGGGAAAAGGATAGAGTGCTATAAGCCAGAATCAGAAAACATTAAAGATGCAGTCATGGATACACAGCAGTGTCTCTACTTCAGCAGCAGCCACATTTTTCTGGTCCCTTGGCCTTTGGCTCCTTGGGCCAGGAAAACAATGCTTCACTGCCGCATTGTTTCAGTGGCATACTCTGCTGTGCTGCCGCTGCCACGCCACACCAGGATCTTCTACCTGCTCCGCTGGGGCCTGTTCTTCCTTGATGTTCCTGGGATTCTTTCTGTCCACGCTTCTGGGATGGCTCTCTCATACGCAGAGGAATGGCAACACTGATCAGTCCTCGAGTTACAGCCCTCTACAGCTTGTTTGCACGGTTCTGCCCTATCATTTGGTAGGAGTTATAGACAAGTGGATGGAAGAACCTCAGGTAAGGATCTTCTCAGAAGACCTCTAGTCTCCCTCCCAGTTCATGTCCATGTGGAAGTTCCACCGAAACCTGTCCCTGGCTGACCATGTTGGTGTTTGAAATCCTGGTGGCAGCATCACAGCGACATGCGAATCAGCACAGTTGGACAAGCGGACAGGCTGTGGTCACCTTTAACAGGTAGCCAGCATGTGAGGGAGGGAGGTTAACGTGGATAGCAAGACTCAGAGGTCCTAGGAAGGGTCCTCAAACTTTTTAAACGGGGCCAGTTCACTGTCCCTCAGACCGTTGGAGGGCTGGACTGTAGTTTAAAAAAAAAAACTATGAACAAATTCCTGTGCACGCTGGACGAGTTGGCTGCTAAGTAGGACAGACAGCGATGGCAAAAACACTGCCGGGCCGGATAAATATCCTGCATGTGGCCCGCGGGCCATAGTTTGAGGACCCCTGCCCTACGGTTAATATGGGAAATTATGTCTTGAAAAAAGAAAGTTGAAAGATAGAGGGAACCCATTGTTCATTCAAAAAGCCCTGGGAAAAATGGAATTTAAACATGATGGGATTTTTCCACGAGCTTTTTAAAGTCCCTTTCATACTTTCCTTTTACTTCAATAGTTTCTCTTTTAAATTTCTAACAGAACAATACATGGTACTCAAATAATAAACAGTAAATAGTACCCACCCACTGCCATCAAATTGATTCCAACTCGTAGCAGCCCTGGAGGACACAGTAGAACTGCCCCATACGGTTCCCAAGGCTGCATCTTTGTCAAGCCGATTGTCGCATCTTTCTCCTGCAGTCCATTTACTGATTCACACCCCAGGGCTTCCAGCTAGCGTGCAGTGCTTAGCCACTGCACCACAAGGGCTCCTAAAGGAATTAGAATCGGTTTCGTATGTGTTCCAAAGGTTTGAAATGAAAAGGAACAGTTCCCTAACCCTGTCCTCACTTCCTGAAAGAAACTCAGTCGAACGGTTTTAGTGTTACTTCTGGTGACCAACTAGCTCCCTCAGTCTAAACACCATGTGTACAATGGTGTTTCTTTATTTGCCATTGGAAGACATTTTCCATTGGCTCCTCAGAGTAAAGGACGGAGTTAGCTCACAGCATCCTGACTTCAGTACATCCCCTTGGCGTTTTTTGCTAGTCATTTTGTCGTCAGACTGTTAGGTGAGACATTGAAAGTTGCTGCTTGTTGTTGTTTCCTTAGCTTGAAACAGCACCGCCTGACTTCTCACTGGGGAGTAGCCACTTGCGGCTGGTAACTCAGAAATTTCATTCTCCTCCTACTTTCCACTTCTCCACTTGCCGGTGTTACTATTTAAAGTTTGGTCTGTAACTATATTTAAGACTTTTATTTGACTCTAGATAGGTACTTAAAATTAAAACAAAAAATAGCATTACATTACAAAGGCAAGAACTATCATTTACATGATAATGACAAGTACTAGCACTGACATTATAATGTCAAGCCCTATGTATTATTAACTCTCCTGTTACTATTCCTGTGCCCTCGAAAGAGCCGGGATCTTAGCACCAGGGCCAAATGGATCACTTTTCCCTGCAATCCACCACTTCCTCAAACTTACTACACCAAACGTGCTTGGGCCGTGGTTTATCCAGTTGCTGTTTGCTTTTCCAGGGGTTTCTGGGAGTCCTCTTGCGTACCTGTCAGCTCTGAGCTGGGCCTGGCTCCTCTGTTTTGCATTTTCTAGGGTGCCATTCCCTCACTTTTGTGTTCCTTTCCTAAGTCTCCGGGTGCACTCCTGGATTTCCGATAGTGTCTTTGCTCTGCTCTCTCTTGCTGGAACTCCTATTCTGACGCTGGACATTCTGCATTGGTCATCTAATTTTCTTTGTTTCCTGCCAGTATTTAATCTCTTTATCATTATGTTCTAATGTCTTAGTTACCTACTGCTTCTATAACAATTAAGTGACTTTAAAAAAAAAACCAGAAATTTATTCCCTTTCCATTTGTGAGGCTGCAAGCCCCAGTCCAGGTGTCAATAGGACCGCACCCCTCTGAAGCTTACAGGGGCGAGTTCTTTCTTACCTCTTCCGAGTCTCTGGCCGTGTTTCTTGATTTTGTTTTAGGGGACAAGAGAGGTCTCAAACTTAATTTAAGGAGAAACATTTGTTAATTCATAAATAGGAAAAGACAAATCAAAGACACGTCATCTCGATGAGGGAGACCGCTAGCAGGAGGCCATAAGGGCATCCAAGGTTTGCAGAGATCCAGAAACTTAAAAACACGCGAGGCAAAGAAAACTGTCACCAAAGCATGATTGGTGGCCGATCAGTACATCACAGGTGGGACTACAGAAGCGGGAGCAGGTCCATGATTGGGACACTCACATTTTGTTGGACAGAAGAGTTTACAGGATTGGTTCAGAACCCCCGAACCAGGATAGTCAGGGTGTGACTGGTGACCATGAAGCTCTAGCACCTCAGTTTTCATTAAGGGCACACCCAGGGGAGAGTCCCCAAAGGCCATCTTACTTCTCCGCAACTGGCGAAGGGGGTGACAGAAATACACCGTCCGATGCACGCTGTCTGAAGACTAGGCTGTTCACACTGCCCATATTAGTGGTCACAAGGAATTCAGTGGAGGCTGAGTTGATGTGGAGACTCAAAATGGATTTGGGGCTTCCCCTGTACACTAGCCTTCTGCAAATGCAGTGCTCAGGGATTTAAGCTCGAATGCTGCTGGCAGGTGCCTCACTCCAGTTTCTACCTCCATCACTCCATGGGGTTCTCGTCTGGGTCTGGGTCTTTGTTTCTTCACATGGTCTTATACGCACTCCAGTCACTGGGTGGAGGGTCCGCACGAATCCACTGTGACCTTGTGTTAGTCCAGTTTGACTAGAGAAACAAATCCAGAATCACTCATACATGTGTAAGAGAGAGCTTATATCAAAGAGTAATTGTGTATTAAGAAAACATCCAACCCAGATCAAGTCCATGAGTCCGATATTTGCCCATGGGTGTGATACTTGTCCATAAATTTCTCTTCAGACTCAGGAAACACATACAATGATGCTGAATGCAGGAAGATCACAGGCCAGTGGGTGGAAAGTCTTATGGATCCAGTGGCGGTAGAAGCCTCTCAGTGCTGCCATGGGTCTCCACGTGGCTTCTCCAGCTCCACAACATGACCCCATGTAGCTTGTCTTCAGGAATGTGTAGCAGAGAGAGTGTGTCTAGCCTCCTGGGAGGAAGACAGGAGTTCCCAGAATTCTTGGAGAAGGCCATACCCACACAGGCATCATTGACAGGCTAACCTCCACCCCTTAACTCAAGTTGACAGGAGATTATGTAACTGCCACAGAATTTAACTAATTACATCTGTAAAGACAAAAATTAGAGTACATTCAAAGGTTCTAGGGAAAAGGTTGGGGGAACACTGTTCAACCTGGTACATTGTTAATACTTTTTTATCTTGCTGCTAGAATTTGTTGATGCCTGTGGCCTGTTGATGATCTCTTCTGTTTTCTATGATTTATTCCTTCTGTGATTTATTTGGGATGGTGCATGGAAGGGAAGATACGTGTGTTCAGTATACTATTTAGGCCTGCTTCAAGGTTTATTGATCACGTCTTTGAGGACAGTAGTCACATATAACTCTTCATGCGTCCGAATTGAAGAGTGCAACGTCTTGCTTCATGATAGCCAGTTTCCACCTAGGGCTCCAACAGGTCTGCTCCAGCATCACGTTTGCATCTGAGCAAGGCAGGAAATGAAATGACACAGGAATATGACTGATTCCAATTGATGAGCAGTGTTGGTTTTGTTTTAACCAGGAGGCCCTTCTCATAGAGCAAACCCTCTTTGTCCTTAATGACAACAATAATAGTCAAATGAGAACTCATTATGTTAAGTATTGTGCTAAGTGCTTGGTATACGTGCTATGATTTGACCACCAAGATAAATTCTTCAAGGAGAGTACTATGAATGCTTGTTTAATAGATGAGGAGACCTAGGCATAGAGAGGGGAAGGAGTGTGTACAAAGTCAAACAGCAAGGTGAGTGTAGCCTGAATTTTGATTGGGTCATGTTCTGATCCACTGTACTGCATTGTACCCTCCCTTCTCGTACCTAGAGTCTCATACCTGGGAAGACCCTTGTCATGCCCTAAGACTGCTCTTGTCCCTCTGGCTGCAGGAAGGATCATCAGAGCACACCACCAGTGCAGTACAGGGCGCTGCAGACCCTGGTGGAAGCCATGCTGAGTCGGTGTGCGGATTTCTCCCAGACTCCACTGAACAGAAGACCACTGGTCAGTGCATTGCAGCCTGCGTTTTCCGGATCCCGCCGTAATGCATTTTAGAAGGATAATTCATGCATTGCCTACCACTTGCCATTTTATAGTGTACTCCCCTGTGAACCGCCGTGCACTAAAGCAATGTAGAGTTGTGAACCTTGAGGATCACTATCCCCATCTTTATAGGTAAAGAAACTGAGGTGCAGAGGGGTTAAATGAGTGTTCTCCACAGTCCAAAACTAGCAAAGACCTGAGCCTGGGTATTTGGTTCCAAGCCTGCATACTTTATCTCTTTACTTTCCAAGCAGGTATGATAAACACACACCCAAATCATTTAATGCTGGATTCATGGGAATTAGAAAGAGCTTGACCATGTCCAGAGTGTTATAACTGATTGGTCTTGAGTAGCTCTTGAACTTAGGGTATCAGAATTATACTGCATGATTGCTGATGTTGTTCTCCACCCACCCCCACCCCCACCTTTGGTGCTGGCTTTGGAAGCTAAAGTTCCTCATAGTGAATGTGATGGGATTTTCTTGTTTTGGAGAAATATGGGTGTTAATAACCAACCAGTCAGGCTAATGCCACGTAATAGGCCAAGAGCCAGTACTGCGTGATTCACTGGGAGGTAGCTTGTTAAAGTATCCCTCTCTCCTGTTTTTTTTACCCTCTCTACTGTTTTTAATGGAATTATTAAATACTATAAAGCGAGGATCCCCGGTGATGTAGTAGGATCCATGTTGGGCTGCTGACCATAAGGTCAGCAGTTCGAAACCACTAGCCACTCTATGGGGAAAATTTGAAACTTTTTATTCCCATGAATTACGGCCTCTGAAATCTACAGGGGCAATTATACTCTATCTTATAGGGTCACTATGAGTTGGAATTGATTGAGGGTACTCAAAAACAACAAACAAAAAACTACCAAACTCACTGCCTTTGAGTTGATTTCTACTAATAGTATTAAATCACAGTGTCTGGCAGTGTCAGACCCGAGTGGGGTGGGAAGAGGCCTGTCCAAACACAGACCAGAATACAGAGCAGGTCCTTCACTGACAGTTTCTTCTCTCCCTCCCACCTCAGGGCCACGCCTCCAGCAGAGACTCAGAGAAGGCCCTTTTGCGCAGGGGAAAGTTCCTCTTGGACACTCTTCAGGGCTTTCGAAATGCCTGCAGGTGAGGGGCCCTCTGCCTTCTGAAGCAATAGCCTGGAGGGCCGGAGTGAAAGGAAACGCAGACCAAGGATGAAGTTCTAGAAGCAGCAGTTGGTTTCTGCTCTGCCTTCTGGGAGGACCTTGGCTGGGAAACCAGAGTGAGGCCTGGGGTGGGCTGTGGAGTGGACAGGGTTTGAAGACTGTGATCAGTGGACAGGCAGTTTATACTTCCGATTCTCTCATGGTACAGCCTGTGCTGAGGGCAGTAGCGGTTCCCTGGTGGAATTCTCACCTTCCATGTAGGAGACGAGGGCTCGAATCCAGGCAGAGCGCCTCATGCACAGCCGCCACTCACCTGTCCGTGAAGGATGTGTGTTGTGATGATGCCATCAGGTCTCAGCAGTCTCCGGACTGAGAGACCAGGAAGAAAATCCTGGCAAGCAACACTCCACCTAGGAAAACCCTATTGATCACACTAGTCTGATTCAATGGGATGGGGCCGGATAGAGGGCAGCTCGGACAGGAGTCCTAGTGGTTAAGCATTTGGCTGCTAAATACAAGGCCACCAGTTGGAAACCACTGGCTGCTCCAGGGGAGAAAGATGAAGCGTGCTACTCCTGTAAACAGTGACCGTCTTAGAAACCCACAGGGGCGGTGCTACCCTGTCCTGTAGGGCAGCTAGGAGTCAGTATCAGCTGGACGGCTGTGAGTTTTCAGATCTACAAAATCTGCACTCCTTTGCTGTGTTTCATTCAGCTTTGTTCCCTTTGCCTCCCCTGAGCTAGCCTGCTGAATGCTTATTGAAGGTGTGTAGAATTTATTCAGCTCAAATGAACAAAGGTTTGTTGCATTTCCTATGTGCTTCCTGGTGCTAGACAGCATTCCAAGTAGAGGGGACAGCCTGTGTGGAGGCCAATTTGTGGAGTGGCCAGCGGCTTGTATGTTCAGGGAAGCCCTTCAGGTAGGGCTCAAGAGTCCTGTGGGACAGTGGAGGAGGGGAGCATAACACGCCAGTGAGGACAGAGGGCCATCCTCTCCTTGTTGAGGGCCCTGAGAATGAGGACACTTCCCTGGATCCCAAGTTCAGGCTGCCTCAGGAGGGTGCTTCTGGGCTTCCTATGTGACAGGCTGGTGCACATTGATTCCTCAGGTTGGCTGTGGAATTGCAGAGTGAGCCTTCAACCCAGGAGAACCCGTTCACAGCTCCAAGTGCCGAGAAGGAAGACACCTTGGAGGCCTTCTCCGAATTTCTCCTCAGTGCCTGTGACTCCCTGTGCATCCCTATGGTGATGGTGGGTTCCCGGTGCTGTGGACATGAGCTCGGGGGAGAGAAGACTGAGGGCAAGGTGGGCTGCGAGGTACAGGCCAGTGTCCATGCAACTGGACCAACTAAGAGCCTAGGGGTGTTATTCTTAATAGTCACCACTCCTTTGGTTGTAAGACTAAAGTGTAGCTTTTTATTAGAAAACAAAATGCTGCCTCTTAAGAAGAAGTAGCAAGCAGGAATCGTCTGTGGCTCATATTTGCCTGTCGTAATCCTCCCAGTGATCCTGTGAGATGAAAACTTGAATTCCCCTGGTTCCTAGATGAACTCCGAAGTCACTGAGGCTGACCTAGCCTTGGGGTGACACAGCAAGCACATAATGCTGCCCAGGTTTGCCTTTAAAGAGTAGCAGTGATTGTTGGGGTTCAGTGCCACTACGGAACTCAGGGTTGGGAAAAGACTCACTTTGGAGGTGACTTGGTAGGAAGAGCAGGGTTCAGGGCCACTGGCTCCCAGTTAGCCCTCTCCTGCTTGAGGTTTGGACATCAAAGGTGGAGCCCCTGTTCCCTGGGGAAGGGCACCTCCTGCACATCTCCTGGGAACGGTAGGTGGCAGCAGAGCTCTGCCTGGAGGGTGAGGGTGGCAAGACCCTGAAATAGCTGCTGAGCCCAGGCCGGCTGGTCTGCAGGCTGTGCTCACAGAGGGAGGGGAGGTGCCAGCTGCAGCCCTGACTCCTGCACTGACTTTCCCACCACAACCCCAAAACAGCACGGGCGGCTTACCATGCTTTTCTCTTCTGCTCTGCCTTCTCCCCTGTTCTCAGAGCCTTAGGGTTAGACAGGTTCAGAAAATGGTCGTCGCTGCTGCTTCCTACTTTTCTGTATTAGCACATATTGCTTCTATGAAACAAATAACCAATAAACCCAACCTTGTTTAAACACCAAAGCAAAGCTATCTGTAAAAAGACTCTGAGACCTCGGCTCTATTCAGATGAGGGCAATGAGAGCCAGAGAGGGGAAGGGAGCGCTCAAGGGCACATGGCCCTCTGTGCTGCAGAACTTGGATGAGAGCCTGGTTTTCTCCTGTTAATTCAGACAGACTCTGTTTACTACACCGAGCTGCCTCATAGCCATGCTGAGGAACTACATGAAATTAGTGTGAAGGTGGTTTGTGAGTTGTATGCTATTATAAATCTTGTAGTGAAAAGATAGTGTTTTTACATGTCAGGCTTCATTTGTTCTTGTCAATCTTGTTTTTACACTTGGGTATGTGTTTTGGATAATCTCTTAGGTAACAGATCCAAGCCTTGGATCTAACTTTGTGGCTTCGGGTTCCCTCGCTGTTCTTGTTTCCCGCAAACAGAAGGACTCTGATCTCCTGTTGCTGGATTAGGTGCTAGTTTTTATTTCTGCTGAAGCTAAGTCCTGATTATTTACAGAGGCACTCTGAGCAGGCCACCCACCCAGCCCTGATGGAAGTTTTCCTCTCAACTCTAGACAGTATGTTTACCATTGTTCCCCGCATGAGGGAGAAGTTCTCCAAGAAGCTTGGTAGGTAACAGCAAATACGCGAGTTGGGTCAGGAGGGGGGCAAACCTGTGAGCACTCCATTGGAATCCGTGTGCACCCTGCCCAGTGTTGAGTCGAGGAAACTGCCCTCCAGCAAACAGTGCTAAAGGCAGTTCGCCAGAGTATCCGGTGAGGGGCCTGTCTGAGCCGACAGCACACCCTCTTTGAGCAAAGTGCTTGTGAGCTGCTCTGCATACCTTTACCTTATGTAGCTTTGCAGCAACCTATGAGGTCATTGCTACAGTTTCCAGGTTTGTAAAGAGTCTCAGAGGAAACTGAATGACCTTTTCAGAGTCACACTATTAGGGTGGAGGAAAATTTGAACTTGATTATTCCTCCCAAACCAGTGCCCTTTATTACCCCAAGCCTGGTAACCTCTGTAGCAAGTGTGGTTCACAGCTTCCTCCCTTCTTCCTATTTCCCCCAAGCTTCCTCATCCTTCATACGCCTCACCCTGGAGCTGAAAGCCAGGTTCTGCAGTGGTCTGAGGTATGTATCGTTCCAGGCAGAAGTGAATGGCCAGGAACTGGTGTTTTCTTGACAAAAGGAATTTCTGGCTGGTGTATTTGCCATATGTTTATGCAAATTATATATGTTAACTTCACCCCTAGATATCTTCATAAATGTGCTATGCTAATATTTACATGTTCTAAAAATTAATTTAGCCGCTTAAGAAACTAGCAAAGGGTGGGGAGGGCTCCATTGGCAAAAATGGTGCAACACGGGAATTACTGACATAAAGAACCTCAATCATAGAACTGTGAGGGAGAGGGAGGGAGAGCGGGGAGGGAGGGGGAAAAAAGAGGACCTGATGCAAAGGGCTTAAGTGGAGAGCAAATGCTTTGAAAATGATTAAGGCAAAGGATGTACGGATGTGGTTTATACAATTGATGTATGTATATGTATGGATTGTGATGAGTTGCATGAGCCCCTAATAAAATGTTAAAAAATAAAAATAAAAAGGCAAAACTTAAAAAAAAAAAAAGAATGAGGGATTTGCCACAGCAACTGAGCTGTGAGCTGGAGGGTGCTTCGGTGAACAGTCTTGAATGTGGTTGAGGTAGGACTCTTACTCCACGTGAAACTTGGATGCGCCCTGTGCCATGTCGAAACGGGGAGGGATGTTAGAGATCATTTGTCAAATCCCTCATTTTACAAGTGGGGAAACTGAGCCCCTCGTAGGGGCAGGGACAGGCCCCAGGCAGGAGGGGCGAAGTCAGCACAGCTCTTCTTCAGCTCCTGCTCAGGTGCCCTCTCCATGTACCACGCTGTCCTCCACGTGTCTCCTCGCCCAGCTTCCCAGAAGCTGTGTCTGCCAAAGGGTCTTGCTCTAGCCGCTGCCAGCAAGGCAGAAACTCTGTGCACAGTAGACAGGTGGCTGCCTCAGTCTGTGGTGTTGGTTTGTAGAACAGCCTCTGGAATGTCCCATTTCTTTTGCCCCCATCTCAGCATTTACTCAGTGGAGTCTACTTTCCCTACCACGGTGAGTCTGTCCACAAGTGACCACAGAATGGTGTCCCTCTCTCCTCCCCTCTCGAACTAGAACTCTCAGTATTCAGGAGAATATAGGAGACCATCTGGACTACAGGTTCAAAGCCAAGAGTTTGGATGTTGGTTTTACCCCTTGATTCCCTGTCTTGGCTTCAACCACGTCCTGCTTGGAATGGGGTACTCCTCCAGTCCTTTCCAGGACAGGGACACTCACAAATTTGTCTGTCTTGGTACATGGAACCTAGCACTCCCTCCCTGATTTGTTTTTTTCAATAAATTTTCAGTGAGAGCTAAGTGCCTAATTTACAACTTTAGGAAACAGGTTCACAGCCCTCCCAGGACCTCCTCTACCATGTCCAAAGAGTCTCCTGTGACACTTAAAATTCATAAGGATCTGGCACAAAACTGGTGCCCAGGAATATGGCAGGCATAATACTTTCTGATAACGTTATCTCTCTTCCTCTTCTCCCTCTAAGATACTCAGCTCTAAATCAGGTCTGTTCCAGTTTCCTCTACTGTGTGTGCTTCAACCTCCTCTCTACTTTAGAAAAGACAAGACCACTTTCCCAAGAAGGTAAGATTCTACAATTTTACTATAATGAGTTCTGTGGTGGGCAGAACCAACGGACCTGGCCTCCTGACCTCTTAGGGTTCTGGATGCCTTGTTGACTGTCTGGGTAGTAGATTAATAAATAATGAATTTAATTATACACCCCAAAAATGTGGGCTGTAAATCCTACTTTCTGTACCTGTGGTTATAATACCAGTTGGGATGGAGTTGTTATTGTTTATATTAATGAGGTAAGGCTAATGTAGAGGACTACTTTATCAATCTCTTTTGAAATAAAAAAAAGCAAGCAGAGATGGGGAAAAAAGAGGTGACAGCCACATGTTCACTGAAGCTCAGAAGCGGCAAGGACTGTCATCCTGAGCCTGCACAGAGAAAAGCCTTCCCCTAGAACTTGCCCTGAATTCAGACTTCTAGCTTCATTGACAATGAATAAATTTGTTCATTATAGCCATCTATTGTGATAGTTCTCTGATAGTACTGGTACTAAGAGCTAAGACAAGTAATAAGATCCTTTTGCGTTAGCTGCCCAGAGGAACCATGGAGTCAGAATAATGGAGCCATAGGCTAATTCTTACGGCAGTAACATAATAGATCAAGAAATTGAAGGATAAGTGGAGAGCAAATGTTTTGAGAATGATGAGGGCAATGAAATACAAATGTGCTTGACACAATTGATGTATGTATGGATTGTGATAAGAGTTGTATGAGCCCCTAATACAATGATTTTATTTTTAAAAAGAAAGAAAGGAAAATGATGGAATCCAAGCCTTCTGGCACCTTAGAATCTCAGGACTGGAAAGGATTCTAAAGATCAAGCCCAGTTCTCTCAACCATCTGTCCTCACCATCAGACTTCTTTTATAATCATTTTATTGGGGGCTCATACAACTCATCATAATCTATACATACATCCATTGTGTCAAGCACATTTGTTACCCTCATCATTCTCAAAACATTTATGTTCTACTTGAGCCCTTGATATCAGCTCATTTTCCCCTCCCTTCCCACTCTCCTCCCTCATGAACCCCCTGATAATTTATAAATTATTATTAGTCATATCTACACTGTCTTATGTCTCCCTTCACCCACTTTTCAGTTGTTCATCCCCCAGGGAGGAGGTTATATGTAGATCCTTGTAATCGGTTTGGTTCCCCCTTTCCACTCCACCCTCCCGGCATCGCCACTCTTGGCACTGGTCCTGAAGGGATCATTTGTCCTGGATTCCCTGTGTTTCCATTTCCTATCTGTACCAGTATACATCCTCTGGTCTAGCCAGATTTTTAAGGTAGAATTGGGATCATGATAGTGTGTGTGTGGGCGTGGGTGGGAGTAGGTGGGGGAGGAAGCATTTAGGAAGTAGAGGAAAGTTGTATGTTTCATCATTGCTACACTACACCGTGACTGGCTCGTCTCTGCCCCGCAACCCTTCTGTAATGGGATTTCCAGTTGCCTACAGATGGGTCTTGGGTCCCAATCTGCACTCCCCCTCATTCACAATGATTTAAATTTTCATTCTTTGATGCCTGATAACTGATCCCTTCAACACCTCGTGATCACACAGGCTGGTGTGTTCTTCCATGTGGACTTTGTTGCTTCTGAGCTAGATGGCCACTTGTTTACCTTCAAGCCTTTGAGACCCCATATGCGCTATCTTTTGATAGCCGGGCACCATAAACTTTCTTCACCACATTTGCTTATGCACCCATTTGTCTTCAGTGATCGTGTTGGAAAGGTGAACAGCATGCCAGTTTAATAGAACAAAGTATTCGTTCATTGAGGGAGTACTTGAGTGGAGGCCCAATGTCCATCTGCTACCTTAATACTAAACCTATAAATATATGCACATAGATCTATTTCCCCATCCTCATATATAAATATATTTACATATGTACTTGCCCTTATTTAGACCTCTATAAATGCCCTTTCCTCTTTCTTTTTCATTTCCTCTTGTCCCACTATCATGATCAGCCTTCATTTGGGTTTCAGTAATTCCTCTCAGTCATATTACCCTTGATCATGCCCTACCAGGCCTCCTATGTCCTCCTCATCACTGATTTGGATCACTTGTTCCCTTGTCCCTGGGTTTGTTAACACTACTTCCTTTCCCCCCACTTCCCCATCTCCCAGGTCCCCTGGAACCATTGGTTCCGTTGTTTTCTCCTTCAGATTGTTCATCCAGCCTATCTTATTTAGACAGACCTGCGGAGATAATAACATGCACAAAAACAAGACAGAGCAAAACCAAGCAACAATATACAACAAAACAGCAACAACAAACCACTGACAAAACAACAACAACAAAACAACTGTTGTTAGTTCAGAGACTGTTTGTTGACTTTAGGCGTGTTTTCCAGTCGAGTCTGCACCATCAGGCTTCTTGTCCTCTGCTGCTCACTCCAGAGGCAGTGCTCACTATCTTTTGGGTTCACTATCTCTTCTGTACTTTTTCAGACATGAATTCAAGAAATAATTTAGAGCATTAGATTAAACCCTTAACAACTTCAGACTTTTCTGTGTTTGTTTTTATGTTGTCTTTTGGTCTAGATGTGAGGATTTCTGTTTTCTTTATGTTGAGGTGTGCTTTAATGACAAAAGAGACCCCAATCATAAATATAATTTAAAGAGAACATTTATGAAGTCTGTAAAGGGACAAAGGCCCTCATCCAGATTAGGAAGACCATTAGCATGAGATCATAATGGTACCTGAGGATTCACAGGCCACTAGTTAAGTAAGGCATGGAACAAAAGAAACTCACAAGTTTATGACTGGTGATGATCGATACATCCTAGTTACTAGTGAGACTGAAGACATGGGAACAAGACATGATTGGGGCGTGTGCTTTTTTTTTCTTGGTGGGGGTTGGTGGGGGTGGGACATGTACATTATGTTAGATAGAAGAACTTACAAGATTGATCCGGACCCTTCTGAACAGGGTAGTCAGGGCAGGACAGACTATTCGACCCCCAGTGTTGTCCATCGACACACCTAGTGTGGTAGTTACATCATCTGGTGCCAACTCGAGACTATGACGAGTAAAGGGATGGAGTTTAGCCTGTCAATTAGGTCGCTGCTTGATGACCTCATTTGGAGGTGCTACCAAGATGAATAGCTCGCTGGAGGTGGGATACAGATGCTCTGCTTCGTATTCCTGATGACAAGACACATGAAGCTAAGCTAGAGCCCTGGAGCTGGAGGTGCCACGTGGTGACCCACACCAGCACTGAGATGCTTCCACCGCCACTGGATCAACAAGGCTTTCCACCCACTGGCCTGTGATCTTCCTGCATTCGGCATTATTGTGTGTGTTTTGTGAGTCTAAAGAGGAATTTATACATTGGTATCGGATATATGGGCTAATATCAGACTCATGGACTTGATCCTGAACTGGGCTGGGAAGTTTTCTCAATATAAAATTGCTCTTGTATATACAGCTCTTTCTTACACACATATGAGTGACACTGGATTTGTTTCTCTAGTCTACCCAGACTAACACACCCAGGAAAACCCCTAAGAGAGACTTCTCTTGCATGGGGTGGTTGGAGAGGGGTAACGGTAAGTAATCCACTTTCCAGTGCTCTGCCTGAGGACTAGATTATTTCGTTAATGATCAGAAAGAATTCAATAAAGCTTAATCTATGTGGGGACTCTACAAATGGATTTTGGATTTTCACTGCCATCCGTAGCCTCCTGTAAACAAAGTGCTCATCATTTAAGCTCGAATACAGGTGTGATCCATACTGAAGGCTGTCCTTTTCAGCAAGTGCTTCCGGGAGCCCTGGTCACTTGCCGCAAACAAGGTTTCATCATCTGCATGTTGCAAGTTGTTAATGAGCCTTCCGACAATCCTGATGTCATTTACTTCTACGTATAGTCCAGTTTTCGAATTATTTGCTCAGCATACTGATTGGTTAAGTATGACAACAGGATACAGTCCAGACTCATATCTTCCCTGATTTCAAACCAAATAGTATCCTCTTGTTCTATTCAGTGATTGCCTTTAGTCTATGTACCGGCTGCACATGACTACAAGTAAGTGTTCTGGAATTCCAGTTCTTTGCAATGTTGGCTATAGGGTTTATCTTATGATCCGCAGTCCTTTTGCAGAGTTAGTAAAATACAAGTAAACACCATTCTGATGTCCTCTGCTTTCAGCCCCAACCCATCGAATGTCTGCAGTGCCGTCCCTCCTCCTAGTCCTCTCTGAATCTGGCTTGAGCTCCTGCCAGCTCCCCGTTGATGCGCTGCTGCAACTATTTCAAAATCACATTCAGCAAATGTTTACTTACTATCGCTCGATAATTGTCAGCTTCTGTTGGGTCACCTTTCTTGGGAATATGCACACGTATCGCTATCTTCTGGTCAGTTGGCGACGTAGCTGTCTCACATTTTGTGACACAGATTAGTGAGTGTTTTCTGTGCTGCATCAGTTCGTGGAAACATTTTCATTGGTAGTCCATCAGCTTCCGGTGCCTTGTTTCTCACCAACGCCTTCAGTGAAGCTTGGACTTCTTCCTGCAATACTGTTGGCTCTTGATCGGTTGCACCCTCTAGAATTGGTTGAATGTGAACACATTCTTTTTGGTAAGTGACCCTGTATGGCTTCCATCTTCTTTTGATGTTTCCTACATTGTTCAACATTTTCCCCTTAGAATCCTTCAATATTTCAACTCAAAGGTTGATTTTTTTTTTTTGTTCTTCCAGTTTGAGGTAATGCCGATTGTTTTTTCGCTTTTTCAGAGGGCACAATTTTACTTGCGAAAAACTGAGAATAAAGGGTAATATAATGAGCGTTCTATAAAGTTGAATTTATTCAAATTTATGCTTTTGATATTGAAACATTTTCTCGTATAAAAGGAGTGCCAGTGGCACCATGGCTAAAGCCCTCCCCTGTCGAGAGGTCAGTGGCTCAAACCCACCGTCACTGCAGGACAAAGATACGACAGTGCTTCTGTAAAGATTCAGTCTTAGAGACCCCTGGGGGCAACCTACTCTTTCCTATAGGGTCACTGTGAGTCAGGATTTACTCAACAGTGATAGGGATGACTTTGTTTTCTCTTTTATAAAACAGGTTTCATTAAAAACCTAAGACTGCTCTTCAGTATAACATTCTGATTCTTTCCACAGGTCTTTCACCAGCTAGCTAGAAATGCCGTCACAGCATTCATTAACTCCAGACACTCCACATCTCTTTACGGGGGTCTAGACACCCGGCCTCTGGGCTCCTGTGGCCCCTCAGATTCTTTCCCCTCCCTTCTCTGCCTGTTTCTTGCTTGCTTCTCACAGTTCCCTCTATCAGGTTTGCCCGCCCCACCCCAGGCAGCTCAAGTGCAGTGAGGCACGTGTCTGTCTCACCTGTATGCCAATTGTGTGCCTCCGCTACCTGCCGCCAGCTCCTGGAGGCAGGACTTGGACCTCACAACCTGGCCTAGAGCAGCTTCAGTAAAAGGTTGCTAGATGAATGAATGGAGCATTTTTGCGGCATTTCCATGTCCTCCCATGCGTTAGCTGATGGGCTGAAAGCTGCATAAAGGAAGAAGGCCCCCATTTCCTTCAGTCCTGCTTGCAGTCTCCCTTGCCCTGTGAGCTACCCACCCATACGAGGTGCTCCCTACTCCTCACTTGCTCAGTGTGACTCTTGTTCCCTCAGCAGAACTCTCTGAGGTGTCTGAGCTGCTGCAGCTTGGGCTGCCCCAGATATGCAGCAGGCTCCCAGAAAGCCTGGCCTTCCTCTCCGACCGCCAGTACATGGAGAGAGCTGCTCGTGAGAGACAGTACTGCATCCTGCTCCTCTTCTACCTGGCCTGCATCCACGAGGACAGGTTAGTGCTCCAAGCTGGCGGCTGGCCACATTTGCTGCTGGGCCTGTGTCTACAGCCCATTCAGTTTAATAAATATTCACAGAGGCACCTTCTCCAAGTATGGTAATGGGGTACTGGGGACAGATGTATGTGACAAGTGCATCATATCCCTACGGGGCTCATAGCTTGGGAGTCAGGAGGTGAGACGGTAGGGAGTCCCAGTGTTGAGAGACAGAAGCCCAGCATGCTACTGAGAGCGCTTGGATATCCTTGAAGTTAAGGTTTGGGCACAGAAAAAGCTTCTGTGCTTTACTTTGGTTTTAAAAGCTCCAACACAATTTGTAAAGAGCCCTGGTGGTGTGGTTAGGCACACCGCTGCCAAATGAAAGGTGAGTGGTTTGAGCCCACCAGCCCCTCAGCAGGAGAAAGCTTTGGCAGTCTGCTTGCACCAAGAGAATAGCCTCAGGAAAAGAAAAGGAAATGCAGGAAAGAACTAGGAGGCAAAGGGCATTTATAGGAGTCTAAATACGGGCGTGCACATATGCAAATATGTTTATATATAATGGTAGGGAAATAGAGGTATGTGCATATATTTATAGGTTTAGTATTAAGATAAAAGATGGACACTGGGCCTCCACTCAAGGACTGCCTCAATGCAAGAACACTTTGTTCTATTAAACTGGCACTCCATGATGCTCATCTTCCCAACACGCTCGCTGAAGACAAATGTGTGCATAAGCACATGTGGTGAAGAAAGCTGATGGTGCTTGGTTATCAAAAGATAGTGCATCTGGGGTCTCAAAGGCTTGAAGGTAGACAAGTGGCCATCTAGCTCAGAAGCAACAAAGCCCACATGGAAGAAGCAAACCAGCCTGTGTGATCACGTGTTGAAGGGATCAGGTATCAGACATCAAAGAACAAAAAATTCAAATCATTGTGAATGAGGGGGAGTGCAGATTGGGACCCAAGACCCATCTGTAGGCCACTGGAAATCCCATTACAGAAGGGTTGCAGGTTGGAGATGAGCCAGTCACGGTGCAGTGTAGCAACGATGAAACAACTTTCCTCTACTTCCTAAATGCTTCCTTCCCCACCCCCCCACCCCACACACTATCATGATCCCAATTTTAACTTAAAAAAATCTGGCTAGACCAGAGGATGTATACTGGTACAGATAGGAACTGGAAACACAGGGGATCCAGGGCAGATTATCCCTTCAGGACCAGTGCCAAGAGTAGCGATACTGGGAAGGTGGAGGGAGGGTGGAGTGGAAAGGTGGAACCGAACCGATTACAAGGATCTACATATAACCTCTTCCCCGAAGGACAGACAACAGAAAAGTGGGTGAAGGGAGGCATTGGACAGTGTATGAGATGACAAATAAATAGTTTATAAATTATCGGGTTCATGAGGGAGGGAGGGAGTTAGGAGGGAGGGGAAAATGAGCTGATACAAAGGGCTCAAGTAGAAAGCAAACGTTTTGAGAATGATGAGAGCAATGAATATACACATTGGATAGATGTATGGATTGTGATAAGAGTTGTATGAGCCCCCAATAAAATGATTTTTAAAAAGAAGTTATTCCCCATTGCTCTCAGTACCCCCTCCCTCAACCCCCCAGCTCGACAGCCATACTCTCTAACTCTGCATTTACCTATGGCTTCTTCATGTCAGTGGCCTTTTGTTTTCAAGATCAGCCACCTTGTAGTGTGAGTCACTACTTTACTCTTTCATGAATCAGTAATACACCATGGTAGTTTATAGGTGGGCTATTATTCATTTCATTATTAAAAACAAATTTTCAAAGTGGGAATCATTTCAGAGGCACAGCAAAGCTGCAGAGGGAATACAAGGAGTTCCAGTAGAGGCTCCCCCGTGTTCCTTACTGCTAATGTAACTAAGATACATTTCTCAAACCCAGTATGGTTATGGGTTCCACGCTCGCCAGCAAAAGGCCACACTTAGGCCCTACCAGTGCCAGGAAGCACTCTGCTCTGACAGAAAAGAGATGGAGCAAGGTCATCTGCACTGGTGCCCACGGCCTGGTTTCTGCTTTTGGCTGATGTGGGGCCAATGTGCTCTGTTACCTCTCAAGCTGGAGTCTAAGAGACCCTGTTCCCTTGGCTCTGGGAATAGATTTGAAAGTGGGCTTGGCCATATGGTGCCCCTTCTCAGAGACTGTTCTGGCCCCAGTGCTTTTTCTGGGGCAGCCAGAATGAGAGTCAGCGAGGCAGACTGTTGCCCCAACCCCAAGAAACCAGTGCTGGTACCTGACTATCGACTGAATTTGGTTCCGATGTCATCAGGCTGACCTCTGCAGTCTTGTTTCTGTTTGAGGACATTATCCGGGATACTGTGCTGCTTTCATGTTACCAATTTTCCAATGTTACAGTTTTGGGTAATTAATATCATAGGTAAGACATGGGCACAAGTGAGGAGGGTGACAGCTCACCTTCCATCGTGAGTGAGCAGACTCTGGCCCTGACGGAGCCTTGTACAAAGCTTAGAACTATATGGTACGTGCGGAGACACTGTTTTGTGGGTAACAGCACACTGTTTGTGCAAGGCACCTGTAGGTTGTGGACATGCTGGGACGATGGCTGTGGGGGGATGTGACAATCAGGACACTGGCCTGGCATATGCCACTCTGACTCGGGCTCTCCTTGGTCAGCAGGTTTGTTTCTGAGGCAGAGATGTTTATGGCTGTGCAGAGCTTCCTCTTGTCGCTTCAGGACCAGGGAGAGCGCCCCCCACCCGTGGTCTTCAAAGCCTCCATCTATCTGCTTGCAATCAGCCAGGATAAGGACGACATGCTGGATGAGGTACAGACCCCTCCTTCTTCACACCTGTCCTTCAACATGCCCAGGAGACCAGGTGACACATGAACAGAAGGCAGTGGCATTGGAGAAGGGGAAAGGGTGCTGATATACACAGTACCGATTGTTAAAAAAAGTATCAAATCCATTGTCTTCCTTTTCGGTTCATTTCTGGCTTCTCAGTTCTCCCTTGAAGCTGTCCTAGTTTGTCTTTCACCCTTGACACACCTCTGGAAATGTCTTTTCCTTAAAGTTGCCTGTTACCAACCTGTGACTAACGTCAATAGTCAATATTTAGTCATCGTGTAGTGTGACCTGTCAATGGCATCTCTTTCCTTTGAAATGCTGCTAGAATTCCACGTACCTGTGTTCTTCTGAGGATCCCTGGTGGCATGGGGGTTAAAGCACATGTGTCAACAGTTTAAATCCAGGCAGTGGTTCTGTGGGAGAAAGATGTGGTTTACAGTCGTCACAACCCTGTGGGGCTGTCCCGTAGGCTGTAGGCTATTTAGCAACACCCTTGGACTCTTCCCCACTATGTGCCAGGAGGACGGAGAAGCACTGGTACAAGGTAGGCATGGTGGGCTTTTCTTCTCCCTGGAGTGCCCCCTCCTGGCCACTGGGGGATCCTGAAGTGCTGGGATCCCAGCCTGCCTTCCCCAGTGTCCCGGCAGTGTTTGGAGGGCACCTTTCTCTCTGTTGCTTCCAGGCTACGGTTGGTGCCATCAGAAAGTTCCTAGAGGGCCTCCCGGACCTGCACCTGGTCTACACCCACCACATCCCCTTGCTTAGACTCTTCCTGCTGTATCCAGAGCTAATGAGTAGGTTTGGGCATCAAGTCCTGGAACTTTGGTTCTCCTGGGAAGAGATCAACTGTGACGAATTGGACTTCCTCCCTTCTGCTGCTGAGCAGCCCACCCTTCCTGACAGCTTGGCATCCCTGTTCCTCATCCTCAGGAACAGCCCCAGCATCCTGCTCATCCTGCTGGTAGGTGGCAGCTGAAGAGGGTGAAACCTCTCTCTCCCTCCCCCCCACCCCCCTGGCTGGGCTTACTGAGGGCAGGAGGCACCACCTGCACTGTCTCCATGAGACTAGGAGGCCTCTCTGCTGGCGCTGCCAGGTCTCTGGAAGTCCATACCCTCTCGAGTCCACTCCCAGGCGATGTAAGGTGATATAATGCTGACCTAGGTCATCCTGCCCCTCACCCTGCTACCTTCTGTCAAGGAGATTGTTTGAACAAGGGTCTCCTGTCAAAGGAGACCCTCTAGCATGGAGATGGGGACGCCTGAGTACAGAGGGGCTCAGTCCCTTTCCTGCGTGACTCGCATAGCAATCAGTTAGTGTGCAGCGCCCCCCTTCCCACCGGTGTGCAGTAACCCCAAACCCTTGGCTGACCAAAGTTTTGGTGACAGCACGTAGGTACCTATCGTTTGTGCTTTCTGACACCCTGACTGTAGCTCCTCTTGTTTTCTTCCATGGAGAAAGAACAGTGTCAGTGACAGTGGCGTGATTGTACAAGTAGCTGCTGCACTTTGTGGGTATGTTTACAAGAAAACGATGTGCACACCAGATACCTTATACAGGGCAGCAGGTCCCAGTGTAGGAGGCAGCTGGTGCAGGAAGCAGCACTGCCTTCAATGCCAGCTCACGCCCTCAGCCCCTCCCAGCCCAGGCAGGAGCCCTGGCTGTGCCGTGGCCAAACCCACCCAGTGGCTCCTAGAGAGACAAGGCCTAGCCTGGGGCACTCCGGAGGGCAGGTCTGCTCGGTCGTACCTCGGAATCTCCACTAGCGGCACACAGCAAGCCCAGGAAGGAGGCCACGCCGGTCAGGGAAGGGAGCTGATTCTGTTACCTGGCCATGGTACTTTCTATAAGTGCCTTGCACCTTGATCTCCAGAGCTGCAGGGCTGCCAGGGTTCACAGCACCCATGAAGCTGAGCATCCCTAGGCTCCCTGGGGCTCCCCCACTGACAGCATGAAAGGCTTGATAAACTCAACTGGCTAATTACGTTCGCCATGCTTTCTCCAAGTCGCTTGTGCTCCCTCCTCCCGGGCCCTGCTCAGTCTCGCTCTAAAGCTAGCGTTAGCGTCTCCTAATGTCTGTGTCCTTCCTAGCACCTGCCCTGTCCTGCCTCCCACACACATGCCTTTATTTTTCTCCTGCAGCCTCTGGGGCTCCACTGGGGGGGTTACCAGTTGCTGTAGCAACCATTCTGGCTCCTGGCCACCCCACCTGTGTCAGTAGAACTGCGCTCTGAGGGCTGCCTGCGTCTACTCATCCTTCTTTCCTTTCCACTCCCGCCTTCTGAGCTTTGTCTTGAGACAAGGGCTGCTGTTTGCGTCTTGCATGGTCTTTGTCCTTCTTTGCAGAGGGCTTTCAGTGGCTGATTTCCCTAACGTAGACCACCACACATTTCTTCCACAGTGCTTCTGGGTGGGCTCACACCTCCCAACATTTGCTTTACCGGCCGTTTACCCACCCACGGGAGGTTAGTGTTCTGGCCCGTCCAGGACTCATTTACTGACCTCCAGTCTCCCCACAGCGTACAGCTCAGCATTCATACCCATATTCCCCTTTCTGGACTTTCCTACTCTCTGCAGGGATGTCCTCTCGTCAGCACACACCATGGAGTGGCTGTGGTGGAAGTAGTGCTCACACCGTGACAGCCCACACCCTGGGGACCCACACACGAAAAACCACATGCTCCCCACACAGGACTCAGTTTCCCCTCCCTTCCCTGAGATTTGTCTATTTTGAGATCACATGTGTTGGCTTGGTGGGAACCTGCTTATCAGTTGGCCGGAATTCTTCCTGGGAAGAGGAAAGAATAACTAAACGTAGAGTATTAGTGCCTGGGGGTGGGTGGGAGGCCAGGCTGGAAATCAAGATGAATAGCAGTGGACAGAGCTGAGACAGGAGGTTTGCTTGTCAGATGAAACACTCCGGGTCAGTTCTTCACCTCATGCCCTCAGCGCACTGCCATCAAGTCAAGTCTGCCTCATGGGAACCCACGGGATAGGCTAGAACTGCTGTGGTGGGTGTCTGAGACTAGCTCTGGGAGTAGAAAGCCTCATCTTTCTCCCAGGGAGCAGCTAGTAGTTTCGAACTGTTGACCTTGTGAGTTAGCAGCCCAATATGTAAGCAGTCACTAGGGCTTCACACATCATAGGTACTTGCCTATGCTGACTGGAGGAATAAGAGGTCCAGAAAGATCTAAGCCATTCAAAAACCTTGAATTCATATTTTCTGATAGATGACTGTAGAAATAAACAGATGAAGAAATGCTTTGTCTGAGGTCATAAGAGTTAAGCTAAGACCCAGATTTTTACTCCTGATCTAATGTTTGCTCTTTCCTGTGGATAGTCTACCATCAGCTGGGACCCCCACACTACTTGTGTTCACAAGATTATAACCCTCACACCCCGAGGGACCTACACACATGAAGATGTGTTGTCATTATGCCTACCAGAGAACTTGGCCCTTCTGAGTTTTTAAACCTGCTTCCCTAAGTCCAACTGACCCTAAGTCTGGGTGATTCTTCTACAGAGCCTTTTCCTCTTTGTTTCTACTGGAATTTCCTCAGTTTGTCGTAACTGGCCCCCCCACTAGCTTTATCAGTTAGTTTGTAAATCTGAATAATAGTCATATTAACTCGTCTTCCTTGTAGGTGAATAGATACCCTCTCACAAAGAGTGTTGCACTTCAAGATAGCCCTTACAATGCGCTTTTTCACGATGAATGTCACCCCATGCTATTGAACTTGTCATTCGTGACACAGTAAACCCTATCATTCAAAACGGCCAATACCAGCTCACCAATGCCTAGCTTATCAGCTTTATGCATCTATTTCCCTATGGATGACTTCCAGTATTTTTAGATTTATACTTTGTACATTCTCATTTTTTATTAATGGATTTTCAGCTGTTTATTCTTATTTTGAGTTATACTCCCCAGCAAAGGAAGTTCCTGGAAACTTTGTTACACTCACATCATTAATGCCAACTCTTCCTTGAGGATACAGCTCCTTCCTCGTTGTAGCTGTGTGCCTTCCTCCCGGAGGGCTCGTTTTCAGGCACTACATGAGACCATGTCCTGCTGTTTATCACGCTTTCAGTGGCTAATCCCTCAGAGGTGAACTGCCTGTTCCTTTTGCCTAGTCTCCGAGTCTGGGTGCTCCACTGAAACCTGTTCGCCACGGGGCATTCTGCTGGTGTCTGAGAAGCTTCCAGCAATCATAGCAACCTGCAAGCCACCAGAGCACAACAAACTGGCAGGCAAGTGCCAGAGTCCTCAGAATAGACTCTCGTAAAGATGGCGCGACAGATGCAGATGGGAGAATGTGGAAGGGAGGGCAGACACACGCCTTGCTCCAATCTTTTGGCAATTTTTTAAATAAATCATTTTACTGGGGCTCATACAACTCTTATCACAATCCATACATACATCAATTGAGTAAAGCACCCTTATACATTCGTTCCCCTCATCATTCTCAAAATTCGCCTTCTGCTTGGGTTCCTGGAATCAGCTCGTTTTCCTTTTTTTTCCCTCCCCCTCCCTCCCCGCTCCCCCCTCCCCCCTCCCCCATGAACCCTTAATAGTTTATAAATTATTATTTTATCTTATCTGACACTGCCCGGCATCTCCCTTCACCCACCTTCCTGTTGCCTGCCCCCCAGAGAGGAGGTTACATGTAGATCCCCGAGATCAGTTCTCCCCTTCTACACCCCCTTACCTCCCAGTGTTGCCACTCCCACCGCCTTTTGGCAATTCTAACCGTAGCCATCCCTCAGTTGGCACTGTCTGCTTCGCTGCTGGGTTCGATAATTGATCACCTTGGCTACATAGAACTCACAGACCGTGTTCACCATTGTGGGGCTTACTAGGGAAGTAACCATTTAGAATTCAGGGTCAGCAAAAGTCAGAATAGAATTCTTTGATTAGGACAGCAGGCTTCCCTCCAGTCCTCAGCTCCTTGGGTCTCTGGAGCAAGTCCAACCCCTGCCCTGCTCCCGTAAGTGACACACAGCTCTTCAGGAAGCCTTGGGCAGAGGCGCTGGCTCTCGCTGGGAGCCCACTGTGCTGCCTCCTGGTCTCCTGCTGCTGCTGCTGCCGCTGCTGTCTCTTGCGTCTCTGCTGTTATCCCTCTCTGTCTCCTGGTCTAAAAGACTCTGCTCTCATCTTGTCTTCTTGGTAGCAGTCGGGTCCCCTCTTTTTACCTTTGGGATGATTCACTTGAAACTTAACAGGATGGCAAAACTGATCAACCCCATCATTAGGGTTCCATACGCCCTCTTAGCATTATTAGCAAACTGTCCACGCCCCTTGGTGGGTCACAGGTGTCTTATTTCACCGTCTCCACTCAGTTTGTTGCATACCATCACCCGTTCCCTCGGGATTCTGGGCCAGATGAATAAAGTTAATCTCGGAGCAGACTGGATTGCCTGAGGTCTTGTAGCTAATAGGGGACATGACCGTAACAGGACGCCAGAGTTAAAGAGTCTTTCACTAAATTAGATCCTAGAACATCCATGGTAAAATGGAACAGCAAGGAACAACTTTATTGTCTGTTCAAATATATAATTCCTGCCATTTCTCCCCAGTTTCTAGCCCCAGGAGGGTAAAAGAGTCTAAAAATATGCGTTGGTACCAGTTAGTGGTTTTGATATGGGTAATTAGCAGCTGAAAACAAGGCTGTTAATTGCCACTCTTATCAATGGGTGGTCTTTCCGTGGGTTGTTGAGATGTGAGAAACAATGATGACACGGAAGCTATTTTGTTCCCAGCTTGGCCAAGTCTCCCTGCTTGGTCCGGTCCCAGAGAGTTCTGGACAACCTTGAGCAGCAGAGACAGCCGCGTGGGCCCAGACTTGCTTCCACCCAGAGCCGTCCCACTGTCACATGCAGTGAGGGGGGGACACCTTTCCCCAGGACTCCCCATAGCCACCAAAAGCCAACTGGGCTCTTGTATCACTCAGTTGGTGACAGCTACACATACAGGTAAACATTTTATATAAATATGCAAATACCTTTTACATACACACAGATAATGGGTTTACGTGATACGGGGGCTGCCGAATCTGAAATGTGTAGGGCAGGCCAGCAAGCTGGAGACCTGGGCAGGAGCTGGTGCTGTCCTCATGAGTTCTATCAGTTTACTCTCTGACTATCACCTGATTAGGTGAGGCCCACCCATATAATGGAAGCGAATCTCCTTAAAGTCAGGTGATTGTAGATGATTACCACATCTACAAAGTGTCTGCTCAAATAGCTCGGACAACAGCACAGTGGCCATACAGCCCTTTCCCTCAGGACCTTCATGTTCACTAACTCTGGCAGCGAATGGCCTGGAGCAGGACAGGGAAGCCGGTCTGGCCTTAGGCCAGAAACCTTGGGCAACCAAGCTCCTGTCTGGGCTTCAGCCTCCTGCTCTGTAAAGACTCTCTAGCAGGCGTCCTCAAACTATGACCCGTGACCCACGAGGACATTTATCCGGCCCACCTGGTGTTTTTGCCCATTTGTTTTTTTACTTCAAAATAACATATGTACAATGTGCATAGGAATTTGTTCATAGTTTTTTTTTAAACTATAGTCCGGCCCTCCAATGGGTCTGAGGGACAGTGAACTGGCCCCCCATTTAAAACGTTTGAGGACCCATGCTCTAGAGCTTCTATTCTGTGATCTTCCAGAGATGTTTTCTGAATCCCTACAAGGTGACACACATGGAGCAAACCTGACCCTTGTCCTTGGTTGACGTAGAGCAGTGGTTCTCAACCTTCCTAATGCCGCGAACCTTTAATACAGTTCCTCGTGTTGTGGTAACAGCCCCCCCCCCCCAACCATAAAATGATTTTAGTTGTCTTGACACAATGGATGGTTGTATGGATTGTGATAAGAATTGTGCGAGCCCCCAATAAAATGATTAAAAAATTATTTAATTGCTACTTCATCACTGTCATTTTGCTACTGTGATGATTCAGGCGACCCCATGAAAGGGTAGTTTGACCCCCAAAGGGGTTGCGACCCACAGGTTGAGAACCGCTGACTTACAGTCTAGTGGAATTTACAATTCTACTACTTTCTTGATGGGCAACACCTTGCCTCAGTGTCCTCATTTGACAAATGAGAGTGACACCTACTTGGATGAGTTAGTATGAATACCTAGGTAGTGTATAAGAAGGGCAAAAGAGCAAAGTCAAATCTCCAAAACTCCCTGCCATCGAATTGATTCCAACTCACAGCAACCGTACTGGACACACTAGAACTGCACCTAGGTGTTTCTGAGGCCAACCCTTTACGGGAGCAGAAAGCCTTGTCTTTCTCTGCACAGAGCAGCTGGTGGTTCAAGCTGCTGACCTTGTGGTTAGCAGCCAAATTCATAACCCACTGCGCCACCAGGGCTCCCAACTTGTTGCAGGGAAATAGACTCTGACTCATGGCAACTCCATGTGTGTTAGAGTAGAACTATGCTCTAAAGCAGTGGTTCTCAACCTGTGGGTCAGGACCCCTTTGGAGGTCGAACAACCCTTTCACGGGGGTTTCCTGATTCATCACAGCAAAATGGCAGTGATGAAGTAGCAGCGAAAATAATTTTATGGTTGGAGGGCCACCACCACATGAGGAACTGTATCAAAGGGTCTCAGCTTTAGGAAGGTTGAAAACCACTGCTCTCAAGGTTTTCAGTGGCTGATATTTTGGAACTGAACTACCAGGCCTTTCTTCTGAGGCACCTTTCAGTTGGCAGCCAAGCATGGTCACATAACAGCTACTGTATGAACACAGCAGCACACTGCCTAATGTGGCTTGATCCTATCCAGGATTTCATTATTGATAGCTAAGTTGTTTCCCCAGCATTAGTAGAGGTTTATGATAAGCCAATCTTCGCTGCTCAGGATGCTCCAGCTGGCTAGGTCTGGCTGGGTGCCCTGTAGCCATGTCCCTGTGTGTGTCTCTTCCCTCCCAGAGGATGTCTGTGTGTGACCTTGGAGCCATCGTACCCAGCCCTAACTGGCCCACCACTTTAGCCTGTCCAAAGCAATCAGCTTGTTTGAGCTGGAAGGTGCCAGGAGCTCTCAGTAGGATGACCTCTGGTCTGGCTTCTGACTGACTACCTAGAACCTGCACTCATTAAAGTAACTCTGAATGCAAGATTTTAAAAAGGCCCTGACCCAGTCCTGCTGCACCTTTCTGTGTCCTGGATCTGTCCTGGCCCATCCTCTTCCTTGCCTATGAAGTCCAAATCCTCTGCTCCTCTCCCCCTCTGGGTGCATTCACGTGCCCATCCTGAGCAGTTTCTTCTTGACCTTGCTGCTTCCATTTGCAAGAGGGAGGCAGTGTGGCAAGCACAAGGAGCCTTGGACTTGGCCTAAGAGACCTGGGTTCAAATTCTGTGTCCCTTGCTGGCCAGTGTGACTTTTGGCAAGAGGCATAATCTCACGGAGTCTGTTTCCCCCTGTTTAGGATGGACTTAATGTCTACCTAGTCTACAGGGTAGCTGTGAAGCGTTGGTTACCTGGCAGAGCACTTGGTACATAATGGATGCTGGGTTCGCGAGCACCACCTTCCCCAGGTCCCGTGACACTGCCACCTTGTACCTTTCATCTTTTTGCCTCGCCCAACCATGCTGCCCTCTGAGCTCCAGCACCCTTCTTTCCTGCTCAGGACCTCATCTATTCCAGCCAAGTGGACACAGCCCGGAAGGTGCTGATTGTCCTGAGGACCTTCCTGCAGAAGAATGAAGATATCCAAGTGGGCGGTCTCATGCGCGGCCACTTCCTGCTAATACTTCAGCATCTGCTGATGGAGTGTGAACCCCCCTCATCAGGTCAGCTGGCAGGTCATAGGACCACGTTTGACCCAAGGTCCTGTCTGGCTGGGTAGTCGGTGGGGGTGGGGCATCTAAGCTGTGGCTAGTACTGCTCCTGGGGAGATAGGAGATAGGCAGAGACCCCAAGCTGGCCATCAACTGCTTTCTGTCATTGGAAGAGTGGGTGCCTATGGCTTGAGGGAGGATGCGTGTGTGGGTGTGGGTGTGGGTGTGGGTGTGTGTGTGTGTGTGAGAGAGAGAGAGAGAGAGAGAGCGTGAGTGCTGTGGAGGTGGGGGGAGGGGACACGGGTTAAGGGAGAGAGAAAAGAGAGAGATTATGCTTAATGTCTATGTGTTTAACAAGAGTGGGTGTGTTTGGTGTCTCCACCCTGCTCGGCATGTGCTCTGAGCTGTTTGTCACAAGAGTGGCAGCCCCTAATTGGGCAGAAGAAAGTGGGAACTCTGGGGGAGGTGGTAGGAGGCATGTTGGAGGTTCCCAGGAAGGACCAGGAGAGCAGTCCAACTCTGCTGAGACTCCAGGGTTCCAGGTAGCTGGCAGCTCAGAGTGGTGTGCAGAGACCATTGGAATTGGTTTTCTTTTCCTCAGTTTAGAGAGGCTGCATTTTGCATAAAATTTACAAGCTACTAAACAAGTGGGAGGCAAGTTGAGGCTCCTTTAGTCCCTCTCTGAGGGAAGATTGGGATCTGGGGAAGATTCGAGGGTGGCCAAGGAGCTGGCCCTTCCTTTGCAGGGGACAAGATATGCTTTATGGAGAATGAGGTTTCCTAGAAGCACATAGTGGAAAAGCTTGGATTCAGACTTGGGTTCAAGCCCTTGCTCTGCCACTTACTGGCTGTGGAACCTTGGAGAGGTCACTCAGCCTCTCCAAGCATTAATTTTCGTAACTGGAAACTAGGACAATTTTGAGGATGAGGCAGGACCACAGTGTTTGTTCTGTTGTGCATAGGGTCATGATGGGTTGTAACTGACTCCGTGGTATCTAATAGCAACGGTGAACTAACCAGACCCACTTCACATGATTGTTAAGGGATCATCGATGAGGTGAAACCTTGAATCCCCAACACCCCATTACCCTTGATGCTGGTGAAGAAGAAATACAATAGGAAGTAGTGGTAGGGACTGGTGAAAAAGACAGGCTTGGTTGCTCTTCCTGAGGGCCATGCCGAGCTGGGCGGGTGTGAGGCTGACCTTCGGCTGTTGAAGTGGTTAGCTCCCCGACCCCCAGCTCTCCTTGTTCTTCACAGTCTCGGGGAACCTGCCTCTGCTGCTCAGCCTCCTCTCCTTAGTGCAGCTGAGGAGCTCATCGGAGCAAGAACTGGACAGCATGGCCATGAAGCTGCTTCACCAGGGTGCGTCAGCCGAGGGGGACGGAGGTGCTCTTTGCCCCTGGGGGAAGCTAGTTCATCTGTCTGATGGGCTGCTTTATAAGGGGCTCTCTGGGGTCCTAGGCAGGAACCGAGAGACCCAGCTATCACTGTGTGACTAGCAGAAGTGAGTAAAGAGGACCTGGCCATGAATATCCTCTCAGTCATGAACAGCGCCTCCCACCCCTGCCGAAACTGCCTAACCGCTGTGAGCCTCAGCCCTCTCAGAGGTCAGAGGTCGGCGCAGGCCCACACTGAGGGGTTGGCTAAGGATCACTGAAACCAGTAGATGGAGCGGACCAGGCTCCAGATCTGACACCTAGGGGGTTGTAAGGGCAGCATTTGTCCTGGCATCAGTTCAATTTTCTGCCTCATCCCACAGTGGACTCTGTATCTGATGAGCTTGCTCACTCTTGAGTACTCCAGCCCTCTGCCCCAGACCTCAGGGGACCTTTCTTGCTCTTGGTGCAACCTCTCCTCCTGGGTAAGGCTGAAGTACTAGGCAGTGGCATGGGTTCAGTCTGTCTTCCATCTTCTGGCCTCGGCTGAGGACGGGAATCTTTCCCTCTCTGCCGGCGAGAAGAGCAGCGCCATCTCCGAAGGGCCAGCTCTGCCTCAGCCTGTGCTGGTCAGACCCAGGGTGCTGCCGCACCACTGCCAGGAGGCCGGGACCAGGTGTGACAGAAGCAGCCTTCAGAAGAGTCTGTGCCGAGGCCACCACGGGAACGGTGCTCAGCAGTGCTCAGTGTTGTAGGAAGGATGGGGAGAGCGCGGCCCTGCCCATGCCGGGTGACCGCAGCCAATTAAGGGTCCGAGTACACTCTGAGAATAGGGACTTGGGAAGGTTTGATGAGGGGGGTGTGCTGGGCAGACAGCCCTGCAGTGTAACCGCTGTTCGGATGCAAGTTGGGGAGCCCAGAAGGGGCATCTGATCTTGCCATGAGAGGCTGAGAGCGGCCACATGGGGAAGGGGATCTTGGTGTAGAGTTGTGGCAGGAGGGAGGATATCACCAGAACATGGCTGTGGGAACCCACTCCCCTTAGTGACCATGGGAAGCCATGAGTGGCTGGGAAGATTCAGAGGCTGGAACATCTCAGCAAGTAGCAAGACTTCTGCTGAGGGTGCTTGTTGACCTAGATGACCCCTAAAGATCCCGATTCCCTGGGCTCTGCCAGGACAGAGCACTGTAATGTGACTGGATGCCTAAACCTGTGCAGTTTCTTGTGGCTGACACCCACAAGCAGCTGTGGGCAGCTCAGCTGTTTGTCCAGAGGGATGATACTTGCTTCCCCAGGCTGTCATATCAGGGACACTTCACGTGGGCTGGTCTCAAGATTGACTTCTGGGAGAGGTGAGGGTGCTGGTGTACTAGAGGCACAGCACGGAGGGACTCCTATCTCTTGTAGTAAGCAAGCTGTGTGGAAAATGCAGCCCTGCGGATGTGGACATCCTCCAGCCCTCCTTCAACTTTCTCTACTGGAGCCTCCAGCAGACCACCCTGGGCAGTCGGCAAAGAGGTACTGGGCGAGGAGAGGGAGAGGGCAGGGGCCAGGCAGTGTCTGCGAAAAGCAAAGGTGTGGGTTTGGCCCCATCCTCTCCTCCTTGTCAGCTGCCTGGCCTTGCTCAGGCGACTTCTCTTCTCTGGGGAAGGGGAAGGATAGGATACACCTACCTCCTGGGATTTACATGAAAACCACGTTGACCGTTTAATGCAAAGGAGATCTGAAAGGGGCCACTCCTTCATCTGAAAGTCTTTCTCATTTCCTTCTTCGTAACCCTGTAGGGCCCAGTAGAACTGCTTCTGTGGGTTTCTGAGCCTGCAACTCTTTCTAGGAGCAGAAAGAGCCATCTTTCTCCTGCACAGCAGCTGGTGGACCAGATCCATTGACCTTTTGGTTTGCAGGTCTTTAGTGACCTAGAAAGTCAAGATTTTGACTCTTGAGTCAGGTGGACCCGAGGTCCCAGCATACTGTTGAATGAGCTTTGCCCTCTGTTTCTGCTTTTTAAAAACTCACTGGAAGGGCATGGCCATCAGTCCTAATAATGGTCCTGATAATGGGCCCTGCCATGACCTGGAGTCGGAGTGCCTCAGGCTGGAACTGTGGAAGATGCCCCCAGCTGGGCTCCTGTGTGATGCTGACCTACCCCACCCCCACCCTCCACAGCCACAGCAGTGCTCCTGAGCTGCACCACCCTGCTGGGGCTCCTGGAGGAGCTGCTGGTGCTCACCTGGGCAGAGGAGGCCACTCCTCCAGCGCTGCTCTGCTCTGCCTGGCTGCTCACTGCCTCCCTCTGCGCCCAGCAGCGCAGCAGCAATTTACAGGTGAGTCTCACCCTGAGGGTTTGGGAAGGGCATGATTCTCAAAGGAGTGATGAAGGCTCCTAAGTTCTCGCCAAGCTCTGTGGCTTATTAGCTGTGTGGCCTTCAGAATGAATTTAACCTACTCTGAGCTCGCAACAGGACAGGCGGGAAGCATTTCCGTCTTACTCTGGATTGGCTCCCATTCACTTGTTTAGGATGCATGGATCGTGTAGTATGTAGATGACAGGCTCTCCTCTAGGCACTGAGGAATAGAAATGAGTACAACCTGGGCCGCCTATAGGACCTTATGGGACAAAAGCCAGCCTTGAAAGATAAGATGGTGCCAGGCATAGCTGGTAAGGCCGCATACTGGGAGCGAACAATGTGAGCGAAGGCTGGGCTCTCAGCTGCACAAATGCAGGAAGTGGTGCCATACCAGGGGGTGGGGGTACTCTGTGAGGCTGGAATGCAGGCAGTGAAGGAGGCGGGCCAGACTGGACAGGGAGCAGTGGCCTGCCTGGGACTACACAGGGTCAGGTGCTAACACCTGCATAGAGTCCTTGTTAGGCTCGAGAAGATGATGCACAGGGGCAGGGTCATGCCCATAGAGCATCTCTAACCCCTTCCCTACTCTCCCGAAGTAGGGCTACAGGATAGAGCTGTCTGCCTTGCTTGGTCCACCCTGTGCCCAGTGCTGAGCCAGTCTAGTGCTGGGTACACCATCATTTGTGCAGCAATGGAGTCAGTTCTAAATTTTGGCTCTGGGTGACCATGAATGAATGGTGCCAGATCAATTGCTGTGGCAGGTTGACAGTGGTGGCAAGTCTACAGGTGGTTGCTCATGGGCCTGACCTGACCTGAGCCAGAGTCCACTCATACATCTTTAGTCACTGCTGGGGAAGAAGTATGCACCCTATTTTTGCCCTGCCCTGGCTGTCACTCACATCTAACCAGTTACCTACTCCTAACCCTCTGAATCTGCAGCCACACTACCCTGGGTGCAGAACAAATTGTCTGAGAAGCTGGAGTCCAAACCAAACCAAACCACTGTCATAGACGCAAGACTGACTTATAGCGACCCTATGGGACAGGGTAGAACTGCCCCCTGTGGGTTTCCAAGACTGTAAGTGGTTATGGGATTAGAAAGCCCTTTCTTTTTCCCAAGAAATTACTGGTGGTTTTGAACTTCAGACCTTGTGGATTTTAGCCCACTGCATAACCACTGTGCCACCAGGGCTCCCAAGAAGCCGAACCAGATGAAGAAAATCCTAGCATCCAGATGGCTCATTAACCACCGAAATAAGCAAATAGCACAACCTTGCTTTCTGAAATTGAAAAGGACTTGAAGCATCTACTGATGAAGATCAAATTCAGTATGGATTTCAACTCAATGTTCAGAAAACCAGATCCTCCCTTCTGGACCAATAGACCAATAGATTACATTAGGCAAATCTGTGCACGACTAAAGTGTCGAGGAGCAAAGATGTTCCTTTGAGGACTAAGATGTGCTTGACCCAAACCAGTGTTTTCATTTGCCTCCTAACGTATATGAATGAAGAAGAAGAATCAATGCATTTGAATGATGGTGCTGGTGAAGAAGATTAAAAGTGGTGTGGGCTGCCAGAAGAACACATCAATCCATCTTGAAGCCATAATGCTCCTTTGAAGAGAGACTTCATCTCCTAGGTAACGGCAGAGGCAGCAGCAGCAGCAAGCAGAAGCTGCTCGGCCAGTACACCCAGCCTTCGCCATTTCAGACTGGGAGCGAGCGAGGCGCAGGCACTGAAGGCAGCCGTAGGGACCCCAGGCTTGGGGGCTCCCAAGTGCGGAAGAGAGTCCCGCTGAAAATGACTAAACTGGTGGTAGTTGGAGCTGCTGAATATGATCCTACAATAGAGAATTCCCATAGGAAACAAGAAGTAATTGATGGAGAAACCCATCTCTTGGATATTCTCAACGTAGCAGGTCAAGAGGAATCTAGTGTAATGAGGGACCGGTACATGAGGACTGGGGAGGGCTTTCTTTGCATACTTGCCATAAATAATACTGTCATTTGAAGCTATTCGCCATTATAGAGAACAAGTAAAAAGAGTTAAAGACTCTGAAGATGTACCTATGGTCCTAGTAGGAAATACGTGTGATTTGCCTTCTAGAGCAGTAGACACAATGCAGGCTCAGGACTTGGCAAGAAGTTATGGTAGTCCTTTGATGGAAACATCAGCCAAGACAGACAGGGAATTGAGACTTCATCTCACATGCTTTGGACAGGTTATCAGGAACGACCAAACAAACAAACCGCCATGGAGTCGAGGCTGATTCCTAGCCACTCTGGAAAGAGACAGCATGCTTGGTCAGTGAAAAAAGGAAATCTCTCAAGGCGATGGATTGATAGGCCCGCAGGCTGCAACAGTGGACTCCACTGTAGCCTAACTGCGAAGATGGCCCCGGACCAGACAAGCGTTTTGTTCTGTTGTACGTAGGGTTGCGATGCGCTGGAGCTAACTTGACAGCACCTAACAACTACTCAGACCGGGGCCCTCTCCGTTGTCCTAGCACGGCTCCTCACTCCCTGCCACGTCCACCAGGCCCTGCCACCAGTGTGGCCTGCCCTCTGCCACATCCACCAGTGCGGCTGCTGCCATCTGTTCATGCTTCTCTTCTGCCTGGACCTGGCCTGCTACCTGGTTGTGAAACCTGTCCATCAGCCCCTCCGCAGCCTTCTTGTCTGCCGTTCCCAGCCTCCTGCCCTGTCCTCTGACCAAGTGTTGGCGCTTCTTCTGGCCAAGTGCACTCTTCTCGTCTCCAAACCTTTTTCACCAATTGCTTTTTCTGTCTAGCATCTACCACTTCTTACCAGACAACCTGGAATTTGAAGGAACTGCTTTGAGCTAGCCCTGAGAAGGGTCCGAGCTGTGTCCCACCTCAGGCAGATTGTGTTCTAGGGAAGGAGCAGACTCAGTTCTGTCCCTGATGACTGGTATCTGGACATGGCTCTCTTAAGAGTGGGAGCAGGTGACATTGACCCCATTCTATAGATGAAGTAAGTACAGCAGACTGAGCAAGGTGGCAAGTGGTAGAGCCAGCCTGACCCCAGGTTCCAGCTTCATTCCCCTTTTCACACTCTTGTGAGGTCTGGGGGACTCTAGTGTGACCTGGGGCAGTGGGCCTGGAGGGGAGGTTGGGGGAGTAGGAGCTATTGAGCAAGTTGTATGTATCTTCTACCTTCACCCTGCTAGGTTCACCAGACCCTGTCTGTGGAGCTGGACCAGGTATTGGCAGTCCTCAGCTTTCCCGGGAAACAAGCTGCATTGCTCTCAGGTGTGGATCTGAGGGTGGGGTGGGGTGCAATGCTCCAGCAGCAGGAGGGAAGCTCCATGTAGCTCACCTGGGGTCACCCTATAATAATCCCCATTGCCTTGCTTCCTGGGACAGAGCTGGGTAGTGAGGTGGGGGGAGACAGCGATGTAAGGAGCCTCCTGCTTTCAGCTGCCGTGGCTCGCTTTCTACGCACTGCCCTTCAGCAGAGCTTCTCCTCGACCCTGGTGGCCCTGGTGCCCTCAGGGACCCGGCCCCCGTCAGCCCCTGAGGACATGGTGCTGGCACCACTGGGCACATCACAAGTGCTGTCTCTGCTCATTGGACTGCAGAACCTGCTAGTGCAGGTAAGACTCCACCTGGGTGGGACCCCGCCAGTGGGGTCACGTCTCTGGACAGCAGCAGGAAGTGTGATCCCCACCTCAGTAAGAATCTGGGGTACTATGGGGCCTGGAGGGTCGATTGATGGTCACCTTGTAAGTTAGAGGGGCAGGAAGCATCACAAATCGGCTCAGCACTTTGAAGGTCAGGGGTCAGTACATGCTCCGGGCATAGCTGGCTCCCAGAAGGTCCATGTCACCAGACCCCCTCCATCTCTTAGTTATGCTTTCCTCTGTGTCAGCTGTCTGCTTGGGCAAGGTCTCCCATGGGTTGGTTAGGTGACCGCCAGCAGCACCAGCCTACAGCCTTGTGTGAGAAGAGAGTTTCCCTTTCCCATTACTCCCCAGAATTGGCCTTTAGCTCAGCTCCAGTCATGTGCCAGTCACGATGACCAGGGGCGCGGGATGTTCTGATTGGTCAGGCCTGGGTCAGTACTTACTCCTGAGCCTGGGGCGTGTGGTCAGCGAGCCCAAACTCACATGGTCCCGGAGCGCTCCAGGGAGGATTCCCCCAAGGAAAAGTGTTACTAGCAGAAGGAGAAATGGATGTCAGATGAGCAAAAGCAAGAGCTGGCCTCCCCAGAGGGTTGTGGTTTACAGCTTAGAGGAGTTTGGGAGAAGGTTGTTCATGGCACCACCACACACTGAGCCTCCACTTCATGGCTGGACCTGTGCAGGGTGCCTTCTCTAGGGGTTAATGGCCTGGTAGGGGCCACAGCGTGCAGATAGGACGTGCTAACACACTAAGATTGAGCCAGGCTGTGCTGTGGAGGTACAAATAGTTAAATGTGCTCAGCTACTGGCCAGATAGATTGTAGGTTGAGTCTACCCGGAGGCACTTGGAAGAAAAGCTTGGCAGCCTACAGGCTAAACATGAGCTACATTACAAACTGCCAGGAATTTGTAGGAACAGATGGATATGGTTCTTATTTAGTCTTATGTTAGCCAAGAGGAGCCCTGGTGGTGTAGTTATGCATTGCTCTGTGACCCGAAAGGTCAACAGTTGGAAACCACTAGCCACTCCTCAGGAGAAAGATTGGACTTTCTAATCCTATAAAGAGTTAAAATCTTGGAAACTCACAGGGAAGTTCTACCCTATTCTAGGGTCATTATGAGTCAGCACCAGCTCAATGGCAGTGAGGTGAGGTTTTTTTCCCCATTGTTTTGGGGTTTTTTTCAGTCAAGGGAGAAAGCAGCAGCTTTTTTTTACTCCTGTAAAGTTTCATCTTGGAAACTACAGGAGCAGTCTACTCTGTCTCACAGGGTTGTGAGGAGTTGGAATCAGTTCGCTAACAGTGAGGTTTTAGTGTAAGAAAAGGCTCCAAGCCTTAGCAATGATTCAACAGCTGCACATACAGCCAGTGAAGGTGATTGTAATGAAGAATTTGTTGTGCGTAGGAGCTGATTCAATCCTTTCAACATTACATAATATTAAAGGGCAAGGGAAAGTTGTCTGTTGCTTATTTATAACCCAGGATTTCCTGCCTGTACTTCAGGAGAGCACAGTTCTACTGTAACACGCACGGGCCCTGTGAATTGGAGCAGCTGGTCAGCTGCTCAGAGATCACTTATGACCTTGCTCTGGGAAGATCCCTGGTTGCCAGACACGGGGAAGTGGACACGAGGATGGACCTGAGAAGGCTTCCTGGGGGGAGGGACTTGTCCCCGTCCTCAGTGCCAGGACCGTCCAGGGTAGGCTTGGCCTTGACCACAGCACCCTCTTGTTCCCTGAAGTGGCACGGGCCCTCTCGCTGGCCACATAGCCTGATTTCTACCCTTGTTCCTAGGACCCACTGCTCTTTCAGGGAGCTCATTGCTTATTATTTTCAAATAAGACTTGGTCACTGCAGGGTGATCTGGGCCCCAGACATTTATGCTATATGAGCTAGACACGGACCGTGTTTGTCTCACAGTTGTGGTCTAAGCTGAAGGTAGGGTTTGGTAAGGCTAGATGAGGGGTGGGGAGGTGAGCACTGAGCACTGGAGGGCTCAGGGTCCCGGCTTGAGTAGGCTCCAGAGGTGCATGGGTGGGATCAGGCAGCCAACTGGAGACATTATGCTCAAAGGCTGGCCCACTCTGGGCCTGCACACAGGTTTCAGGATACCATCGGGAAATTCAGAGAGACAGAGAAACCCCAGGAGTGGCTCTATGATGGGCCCAAGGCTGCCAAGTCCTGACTTGCCAGCACATTTCTACCAAGGCTCTGTGTTCTTTGTGGTCTGACTGATGACATTCTTTCTCCCCCTGCTGTACTCTGCAGTGCCCATTGTCAGGCGGCGAGCCTTCGGGGCAGAGGAGTCTTGGGGTCTCTGTAGTGGTTCAGAGCCAGCTGAGAAGTCAGATGAGCACCCACACCGCAGCGCTCAGGGGAAACCCCAGAGTAGCACACGGCTGGGAAGTTTTCCAAACATAGAGCAAAGAGGAAGAATTTGCCATGAGCATTCACACACTCACCATGGGAACAGATTCCAGCACTCATGTTCTACTCTACTTGCTGTGTCACATTTGTCATGTGAGCTTTAACCCACCCTCCCTGTCGTGGTTCCCTGGTGCTGCTGTAACAAAGACCACACTTAGCAAGCAGAAAGGGATTTTCTTCCCGGATAGGGACTAGAAGTTCGGCTCTAGAGCGCAGCTCTGGGGGAAGACGGTCTCTCTGTGTCAACTCTGGGGAGAAGGCGCTTGTCTCTCTTAGGCTTCTTTTTCTTGGCGACCTTCACTGTGGCATCGAGCTCCCCCATGTGTTCTTCTGTGTGCCCAGTCTGCTCCTTCTTATCTCAGAAAGCACACTACACTCAGCACATGCTTGGTAAAGTGGGGAGACAGCAACAAAGAGGAAGACTCAAGGAGACAAACTGACAGTGGCCGCACCCATGGGCGCGGACATGGGCACAATTGTGAAGATAATGCAGTGTTTCGTTCTGTTGGGTATAAGTAAGGTCACTATGGGTCAGAACCGAATCAGCAGTACCTGACCACCACCACCACCACGCACACTAGCTCATTATCAAAACAAAGAAATCCCATTCCCAAAATGGATTTATAACTGCAGGTCTAGGAGTTAGGATTGACAGCATCTACTTTCAGGATGGCACAGTTCAATCCCTAACGCTCCCCTAGGCCAGACTTGACGGGGGGAAATCGTGCCTACATTTTGGCCCTTAGCCAGGCAATCAAAATCTCAAGTGCCAGGAGGGCACAGTAGGTGTTAAACTAGTCTCTCCACTGTGAGATAATTCTCTCCCCAATGAGGAAATGTGAGCGGTGGGAGGAAGGAAAATGTTCTAATGTTTCTGAATAGAGCTGTCTTATGTGTTTTGTCATTGAGAGCTGAGCCGGGGAGGAATGGCAGGGAATGCCATCCTGTAGCAGAAAGCTGGCTGGGCACAGGTTCAGCATTCAGTGTGGTAGAATGAATAAGATCCCACAGCGACCCAGACACTCACGCACCAGAAGGGAGACACCAATGAATACAAAAATAGCAATTTATGCCAACGTGATATTATTGAATCATGGAAGGCTCCACAGGAGAGGTAGCATTTGAACAACGAAAGCCCTGGACAACAAATGCTTTCTTCCGGCCTCTAGCCTAAGGAACAGGAAAACCATGAGGCCGTGAGCGGCTAAGCTGTTCACCCAGCAGCTGGGTGTCTCCCAGGGCCCTGCACTCACTGCTGCCTTTGGCAGTTCCCATCAGCAGGCCCCGAGAAGGAGGACCAACTGGAGGAGCTTTTGAATGCCCCATGTAGAAGCTACCAGGCCCACAATGGTTAGAGGAGAGTGGTGGTGAGCAGCCTGACTCAGTCTCATGGCCACTGCCCTGTTAAGGGCCCATCGGATGGGCAGGAGCTTTGCTCCTTTCTCTCACCGTCACATTCCCCAGTTCCTTAGCCTTCTGTTTGCAGCCACAGAGCCCGCTGTCTCTGCCCCCAAAGGTGTGTAGGGCGAGTCTACCTGCCTCCTACCCTGCTCCTGGTTTGCTGGGTAAAAATAGCTATTCACCCATTCATTCAGACAATTAACGAGAACTGATCTCACCAATTCCAGTTTATTCACTCGCCACCTTTATGTCATTGGATCCATATGCAGTTCTGTCTTCCACAAACTGATAACCATCTTCCAGTTAAAAGCGCCCCTTGGTTCAGACAGCTGGAGAGAGGGTGGCACACCCAGAAGCTTGTTGCTGCTGCTCTTAGGTGCTACTAAGTCAGGTCCACCAGCTAGCAACCCTGTGTCCAACGGAACACACGCTGCCTGTCCTGCACCACTCCACATCGTTGTTGCAGCTGCTGGGTCAATCCATTGTGTCGGGTCTTCCTTTTTTCACCGACTCTACTTTCTAAGCGTGATGGCCTTTTCCAGGGACTAGCCTCTCCTTGGAAAGCATACTATTGAAAATGCACAGTGGTCCCCAATCAGGTCCAGAACTGCTCTCCAGTGACTCAATTTTCAGTCAAACACTAGATCTCTCAGGGGAACAGTAACAGGGTCGAGGTATGCACACGTTTGAATAATCAACACTTAAGAGCAAAAGGGCAGAGTTTACCCGAGGTCAACATTCAGAGGGTTAGGGAAGAATGAGGAATGGACAGAGGAAATGCTGGGAGGAAGTGGGATAGGTGATGTTACAAAGGGGGGATAGAAGGCATTGCGATGGAACAAAATGTGTATGAATTGTTGCTTCGCTGCCTTCACCATCCAAACCTTCTTGCCCCCAGAGATTTAGAGTTGATCCCCTCATGGTGTTTCTCAAACACCCAAGAGAGTTGAGTCCTTCTCTCGTAGAAGAAGAAGAGAGCGGCTGGTGGCTGATGTTTTAGGATATTTTTATTATTTGAAATAGCATTCGAATGTACTTCCAAGTTCAGCAGCAGACTTATCCTGCAACTTTCACACAAATCCTCTTGCAGGTAAACGTGGAAACTAAACCTGGTTCAGACTTCCCTGAATTCTAGCCCCTCAGGACCTGTTTTAAATTTTTCAATGAAACAGTGTCTGCAGGAAAAAACAACAAAGCAATGATGCTGAATTGGTTGAGCTGGTTGAGTTTTTCCATCTCGGGATTTTTTTTTTAAAGCTTTTAACCATCTATGGAAATATTTAAATGTTATAGAAAAACCAAATATGCAATATAATAAGAGGAGAGGGGAGTTGGAAAAAATCATTTTTAAAAGAATAAAATATGTATAAAGTGTTGAATGTAAAACTAATCTGCCACCTCTGTAAACCTTCATTGAACTCAATAAAAGTTTTCTTCAAGTGCACATAAAAAGTTAAAAAGCACAGTGGTAGAGAGCAGCAGGAGGAAAGTGCACAGGGCCGTGTTTTATGTGTCAGCTAAGGCACTCTGTGAGGAGCTGTGGCAGGGCTTAGATCAGATGGTGTTTCTACATGTTCTGTCTCAGCCAACACAGATGGGTGGGAAGGGAAAGCCTGGAGGCCAGACACCGATGAGGAAGAGGTGACTGCAGTGTTTCCAGTAAACAACATGGAGACCAATTTGTACCCTCAGAAGGCTACAATAAAAAAGAGGGTTCCAAGAGTCCAGGACATGGGTGTGAAGAAGTCCAACCCCTCAAACTGCTAAGAATGTAAAATGATGTACATACTGCCTTGTTGCCCCAGCGATTCTGCTCCTACGTCCCTACCCGAGAGAAGTGTTCACACAAGCTGGGCCACAAATATTGACAGCAGCATTATAATAGCCCCAGATGGTGAGAACCTACATGTCCACCAGCACATGATCCTATAAAAAATGTGATAAAACGGAATAAATCCAGCCATCCAAAGGAATGTACTGATGCTCCATGGTTGGGCCTTGAGAATATTAAGCTAGCCAAAAGCAGCATTAACAAAGACAACATATCGTGTGCCTCCATTGATATTAAATATCCAGACTAGCCAAATAGACAGGTTAGAGAGAGAGTGTGACTGCTCTTGGGTGTGAAGATTCTTTCTGGGCTGATGAAAGTATTCAGAAAAAAAGAAAAAAAAAGAAAGTATTCAGAAATTAAATGGTGGAGAAGTTTGCACCAAAACCACAGAGCCAGACGTGCCCCAAGGACAGCAGAACTGCCCCATGAGGCCACCCATTGTCGTCACAGAAGCAGACCTTCCTTCCCTCAGAGCAGCTGGTGAGTTTCACTCTTGTTGCCCTCTCTCAGGGATGACAGAACAGCCTCCGTCATTTGCCCAGGGTCACATCCCTGGTAAGTGGCCACGCTTGCCTCATTCTCTTCACTGCCTTACAAAGAATTCCAAAGAGTAGCATTGTTTGTTGGTCTGGCTTTACAATTAAAAAATCGTATTTGTCAGCTAGTGAGTTTGCCTCACTGGTATTGCAGTTTGCAGCTTTGTTTCTTGGGTTTTTAAAAATCATTTTATTGGGGGCTCATACCACTCTTATCACAGTCCACACATCCATCCATGGTGTCAAGCACATTTATGCATGTGTTGCCATCATCATTCTCAAAACATTTTCTTTCGACTTGGGCCCTTGATGTCAGCTCATTTTCTCCCCTCCCTCCCCTACCTTCCTTCCCTTATAAATCCTTGATAATTTATCAATTATTACTTTTTAATATCTTATACTGATCGGTGTCTTGCTTCAACTACTTTTCTGTTGTTTGTCCCTCTGGGCGGGGATTATATGTAGATCCTTGCCATCTGTTCCCCCTTTCTCTCCTCCCCTCCCCTTACCCGCCTGGTATCACCACTCTCATTATTGGTCCTGAGGGGTTTATCTATCCTAGATTCCCTGTGTTTCCAGCTCTTTTCTGTACCAGTGTACATCCGCTGGTCTAGCCAGATTTATAAGGTAGAATTGGTGTCATAATGGGGGGGGGAAGCATTAAAGAAACAGGGGGAAATTGTATGTTTCAACAGTGCTATACTGAACCCTGACTGGCTCAACTCTTCCTTGTGACCCTTCTGTAAGGGGGTGTCCAATTGTCCACAGTTGGCCTTTGGGTCTCCACTCTGCACTCCCCCTCATTCACATTGATAGAGTTTTTGTTCTGGGTGTTTGATGCCTGATACCTCATCCCATTGATACCTCATGATCACACAGTCTGGTGTGCTTCTTCCATGTGGGCTTTGTTGCTTCTCAGCTAGATGGCCACTTGTTTCTCTTCAAGCCTTTAAGACCCCAGATGCTATATCTTTTGATAGCCGGGCACCATCAGCTTTCTTCACCACATTTGCTTATGTACCCATTTTGTCTTTAATGATCGTGTCAGGGAAGGTGAGCATCACAGAGTGCAAGGTTATTAGAACAAAGTGTTTTTGCATTGAGGGAGTACTTGAGTAGAGGCCCAATGCTGCCTTAATACTTAACATATAAGTATATGCACATAGATCTATTTCCTTATCATTATATATATTTACATATGTACATGCCTATGTTTAGACCTTTATAAATGTCCTTTGTCTTTTAGTTCTTCCCTCTAAGAAACATTCCTTGATTACCTAAAAAACCACCTCACGGACATCAAGTTGATTCTGATTCATAGCCACACTTCAGGGCAGAGTAGGACTGCTTCTTTGGGTTTCTGAGGCTATAAATCTTTATGGGAGTAGAAAGCTTCATTTGTCTCCCTCAGAACAGCTGGTTGTGGTAAGATACCCAATGAGTAACTCCCTATGCCACCATAGAAAGCTTACTGAGAGGGCTCCTTGAGAAAGCCTCATGCAGAGCCACAATTCCAAATCTGAAATTCCAAATACTTCTTAACAGGCAGCTCATTTATTTATTTATTTATTTTGGCTGAGTTGGCACCCAGACCCACTGGGAGCCACCCCTGATCTGACCGTGTGTGTTCTACAGAAAGACCCTCTGCTGTCTCAGGCCTGTGTCGGCTGCCTGGAGGCCTTGCTGGACTACTTGCACACCCGGAGCCCGAAAATTGGTAGAGACCATCCCTATTCTCTGCTCTTCCAATGGGGGGTTTGGGGAGCCAAAAAACCCCATCACTGCCCTGCCCCAGAATCCCGTCCCCTGTTCACAACACTGCTGGGGCGCTGTCATGGTCATTTTAAAGATGGCCACACTGAGGCTCAGTGAGGTCATGGGATGTGTCCAATCACAGTCACAGAGCTCCAGTCACAGTGGCTGGGCCATTCCTCGTACAGTTGTGGGGTGAACAGAGGGAGCCAGCCAGCAGTAATGGCTGATAAAGCAGGGCGAGAGGAGCCTCCTGGGGTCAGCATGTGCCCTCCTCTCCAGTGGTGTGGCCAGGCTTGTGGCAGCGGACTAACCCCTGGGGTCTTGGTGTTTTTGTAGCCCTCCACGTGACCTCCCAGCCCTGGAACCGGTTCCTGCTGTCCATCCTCTTGGATTCAGGGGAGAATTCCTTCCTCAGACCAGAGGTCTTGAGGCTCATGACTCTGGTATGTATAGGAAGGCCCTGAGAAGGCAGGTACACCTGTACCTTAGTGAGTCTTGTCTTCCGTGAAGGCAAGTGAGCTGGGCACCCCTTGCACACATACACACATCAAGAGGTCTACTCCAAGAACTCCCAGAAATGTCCACACATGTAGGACTCCAAGACACCCTCAAACAGGTCCTCTTGTTCACTCATAAATATTACCAGGCCCTACCTGTCCTGTGCCGGGCCCTTGGAGACATCCAGGAATCAAGCACTTTCTGCTGTTACAGATCACTCAACCTGCAGGAGACAGCAAGTCAGCCAACAGTCAGTGATGGAAGGAAGATACATCTATTGTCTAGTGCACAGGGCCCAGAGAGTGAACTATAAAGCCAGAATGAGTGACAGAGAAGCAGGCAGCAGAGTGGACACACACCGAAAGGGTCCTTGCATCTGCCTAAGGTAGGCGGAGCTGTAAGAATGTCACAGGCACTTAGCTCCTGCAGTGAAGGTGCCTTTAAACCAGGCAGAGGAAGGGCTCTAGTGGTGAGACCAGCAGGTACAAGAGCCCCAGGGGTCCTTGGCCCTAAACAATTAATGCTGGTCCTGCTTGTCACATACAATGGGTAGGGGGAGTGCATGGTGGGGATGCAGGAGGCAAGGCAAGGGACCATCAGGAGCCAGCTGTGCAGGCCTCCACTCAGTAGTCCACACACCCTACCCTCATCCCTGCCATGCATTCTTTGAAGGATGGGGCCCTTGTGGGCTTGGGTTAGGTTCCCTGCCCAGTGTAATCATGGCAGGATCCAGAAACCATCTGTGGGTGAGAGCAGTGCCCGCCACGACCTCACTGGCAAGCTTCTTTCCCGACCAGTTCGTGCGGTTCCAGAGCAGCTCTGTCCTGTCCGGTGAAGAGGTGGTGCATGTTCTGCAAGCCGCAGCTTCGGCCAACATGTCCACACTCTCGAGGACTGCCCTTCAGGCTCTGCGTGGCTTCTTCTTGCAGGTGGGTGGATGGGGCCAAGGAACTCCATGAGACCAGCCCTCTGGACAGAGTGAACACTCTGGTCATCACAGCCAGAGGTGGGGAGCGGGGGCCACTGGGAGTACAGGAAGCTGGAGTTGATGGTGGCAATTCTGTGGACTTGGGTGGGGTGGGCACCGAGCAGGCCTGACTCCCAACTTCTCATCAATCAGGTCCAGCGCATGGGCCTCCTGGCCGATCCCACTGTAGCCCAGAGCCTGCAGGCATCCCTGGAGGGTCTTTCGTCTCAGGCCCCCCAGGCCCAGCCACTCCCGCAAGACATGCTGTATCCTTTCTTGCATTGGGCAGGATTACTCGGGCCCTGGAAAGCCATGGCATCATGAGGGCTCAAGCCCCAGCTCTTAGGAGAGCTTCAGGACAGGTGGGGTCTACAACCTTGAGTCCAAGGAGAAAGCCTGGTGTTAATCAAACTTCCCTGAGAGCAGGCAGGCCCATGGCCTGCACCTGAGCTTCCAGCAGCCCTAGCAGCTGATAATGGCAGGGCAGGTGCAGTGCCTTCCTCCCAGGAGCGTTTGAGGAGTGAGTACGTGTAAAGCAAGTAGCACAGTGCCTGGCCCTGCTTGTGTGCTATGTATGTTTGCTACTGTGATGCCCACCCTCTTTCCTAGAGGGGAAACTAAGGCTCAGATTGAATGAGGCACCCAGGGCACCCAACTGGTATGTGGCAGCATCAGGATCTGACCAATTGTCTGTCTCCAGAGTCACATATAACACCTGGAAGGAGCTCAGCTATCCCTGCAGGCTTTGGAGAGAATCACCCACGCCCAGTTAAACCCACATGTGGGGAGGCTGGCTTGTCCCTGGGAAAGCCACATCTGAGGGGTGACAGTGGTGTCCAGAGACACTGCTGGGAATTGGGGGGGGGAGAGTGTTTCCTTCCCACCCCAACACTGCCTGCTTGGCTTTCATCACCGTCATCCAGTAGCCCCCCAGCTTCTAGAATCCATTCACTACTCAGAAGTACTTCTCTTCCTGGATGACCTCGCTTGCCCTTTTGGGTTCTGGAAATGTGGGGCCTCCAAGTTGGTCCTTCCTCTCTGTTCTCCTTTCATGCTTTGCTGCCAGCTGCCTGGGAGGGGTGGCCGTATCCCTGTCCCACATCAGAGACTGAGCCTTAGGCCTTCAAGGTGCTGAAGCAGAGCTCTGAGGCCTGGAGACTGTGACAGGGCACAATTGTCTGATGAATGGACCACGACAGCTGCAGCCAAGCACTTGTTCAACTGAAATCAGGAAATACAGATTCCCTCGTGGGCCTGCGTGGGCTCTCTGAAACATCTCACTTGAGTCTGGTGTCTGCTGTGCTTGTGCGCTGGCCCGCTGGACAGTGACTGGCTGGGGGGAGGGCAGAGGTTTGTTTGAATACCTGAAAAGCAACGGAGTGGCAATTCCCTCAGACCCTGGCACACCAGCCATCATCCCCAGGGTTGGGAGGGCAGAGAGCCCCTTGGGAACTGGGACCCCTGGGCTCTCAGAGGCACTTTATCTGGGGCCTCACCTTATGTGGAGGTGGTGGTGTTAGGTGTCATCAGGTTGGTTCCAACTCAGCGACCTCATGTACAACAGAACAAAGTTAAATTAATACCCAGTCCTGTGCCATCCTCACAGACCTTGCGGTTTCAGTCCACTGTTGCAGCCACATGCCCAGCCATCCCATTGAGGGGCTTCCCCTTTTTGATGGTCCTCTACTTGACCCAAGCATGATGTCCGTCTGATAACTCCCAAAGTGTGGGCAAGTTCTCACCACCCTGGCTTATGGAGCATCAGCTGTCAAAGCCAACCAGGTCAAGCCCTCCCCAGTCTTCCAAGCTCAGTGGAACTTTCCATGGCTAAAGGAAGTCCCCCCTCACCACCACCCCCTCCTGGTCCTGCCCCTCGGTGCCGACTCTGGGCTACCCACGTGTCTTGGCTCTTCCACCAGCTATGGCACCCTGCTCAGCCCCTCACGTCCAGCGAGGTCTTCGCTCTACGCCTGGGGCCTGGCGACGGCGACCCCATAGTCCGGCTCTGCCGGCTCCGCCAGCTTTAAAGGCATGGAGGTGCGGGCCCCCGCCCGCCAGGTCGGTCGAGCGCTGCAGTTTAAAACGGTAATGAGCGACGGATTAGGTTTGGGGGGCGCATGAACGGAGGGGCGCCCCCGACCGGCAGGGCCAGGCGCACGTGTCCCGACGCGCCCCAGCGAGCCCAGACCTCGCAAGCAGATGTCGCGGAGCTCAACGTTCGCGGGTCGCCGTGAGAACTAGTGCAGGGGGGCGGGGCCGGAAGTGAGGTCGGGGACGCGGCGGTCGCGGCCGGCGCTCATTGGCTGGGGCGGGGCCGCGCGCGGCGGGCTCGGCTGCACTTCCCCGGGAGCTTCGGGGAGGTGGTGCTGCGCCTAGGGTCTTACTTGCCGCACTGCCCCGGCCGGTAGGTGGTAGCTGGGCACTTGGGGTACACTGCAGGGCGCGGGCGTGAATGCGCAGCCTCGGGTCCCGTCCCCACTGGAAAGACTGCCCTCCGGGAGCCCTGAAAGCCGGGCAGCAGCCAGGGTGCCCAGCCCTGGGACCCCAATGGCGCGTCGCTGCTTTTTGCTCCCCGGTAGAGTGGTCGGAGTCGGGAAGTGCTAGCGTTTGTCGCACGGCCAGGAGCGGGATGGAGAGGCTGGAGAAGTAGGAGTAACAGGCGAAGGCAGCTGCTGACTCCCACGTTTGGCTTTCCTTCCCACCCCTCCCGTTTGGCCAGGGCTGAAGATCGACACCCCACCTCCACCAGGTTCTGCCTGTGCCGTGGGCCTGCCGCGAGCAGTGGTAGGTGCGGGGCCCTGCGGGATTTGGGACGTCTCCTGCCGGTTCTCTGGACTTCACTTCCCTCGTGGAGTGTGTGGAGGGGGCTGACCTCTGTGCTCCCCCTGGCATTGTAACAGCCCCTCCCCGCTAGGGCTCGGGTTGTGAGAGAAGTGATCAAGCCCTAACAGCCATTTCAGAAAGTGACAGGAAAGGAAGCCCTGGGGTTAGTCAAATACTGGGCCAGCTGTGAATCGCAGTGTGCTTTTGGAAGAGTCACCTAACTTTGCTGGGTTTTGGTGTCCATATTGGCACAATCAAGCTGCTGTCATCTGGGTGTGAGGCCTTTGCTAATTATATACTTTACACCACAGCCTATCAACTCCCTCTCCTTCCATCTTAAAAAAAAAATAAGTTTATTAGGTGTCTTTTACCCCTATAGGAGCATAAGGACCATTAGTGCAAGGGCTTTCATGGGTTGTAGACCCTGCACAGTGCCTAGGCCAGAGTGGGTGCTCAGTAACGGTGAGATGTTGTCTGAAAGGAACAGGTGCGAAATGGGGTATCTGGTTCCACACTGAGTGGCATCCCCCTTACCCCTAGACTGCTCTATGGCTTTTCTTCCTTACTGATGACAAGTCAGAGAAGGAAGGAAAACCCGACCTTCCCCATCCCCTATGACCAGCCTGGACCTCCTTGGCCAGACCCTTTCCTGAGAGCCAGCCAATCCTTCCCCAGGCCCAGGGCTTAGCCCATTGCTCCCTCCCTGCAGCCAGCAGGTGACATGCATATCCCTATTCTGCAGAAAGGAAGCTGAGGTGCTGGGAAGCTGAGTAGGTAACTTGCAGGGAGGCCTGAGCACCAGCCCAGGGCTCTTAGGTGCTGGCTGCTTTGCTCTCAGTGTTCCTGCAGTCCTAACCTGCATCTTCCTTCATCTTCCCCTTCATCCCAGGCTTCACTGCATCTCTGCTGGTGTTCAGCCCCTACCCCTCCCACCCCTGCACCACCACCAGGGCCAGGCTCCCTGCTGGGAAGTTCTGTCCACCTGCGTGCTCTGTCCTTCATGACACCAAGTCTCACCCCCTTTCTCTGCTGGCTCCAGGTCTTGGACATGGACCTTCTTCCAATTCTGGCCTTCCTCCTCGCCCTGGGACTGTCTGGGACGGGCACCATGGGGACCTTGAGGACCTCCCTGCACCCAAGCCTGGAGATCTGTATCCCTCGAGTCGAAAGTGGGGTGACTGAGGGGTCTGGAGATGAGGACTCTCCAGCCCTTAGCTCCTCAAGGGCAGTGGGGAAGAGGGGGAGGTCTGGCACAGGGCAGGCCCAGCAGACAAGCAAAGGGAAGGTGCTGTAGTCGTCCCTGAGCCAGTTACCTTCTGATCTCACTTTCTTCCTGGACCGGACAGAGAAGGCAGCACGTATCAGCACCACCAGAGCACAGCTCCAGGGTGAGATCCTGGGTGGGGCTCAGTGCTGCTTTCCTCTGGCCACTGTTGACCCTGGCATGCTGGGCCACCAACATAAGGCAGGACCAGCCCCTGTCTTTAGGAACTCACAGGTGTGGATGTGGAAGTCTTCATACATACCACTCCTGTACTCTGTGGCCCGTGACCTGTGGAGCGGACACTGCTATGGCTTTTCAGCCGGGTCTTGAAAGAACAGGAATGCCTAGACAAGGGGTCGGGAGCAATGGCATGGAGCGATTGTGGGAGACTCAGAAAGGGCCCAGAAGACAGGAGCACATTGGTGGCTTGGCTTTTAGGTATGGGGCCCCCTGTGAGCTGGGAAAATGTCACATTCCAGGATGTATGTACTCTTCTGATAGCCAGGTCCTTGCCCGGGGTCCCAGAGCAGCCATGCGTGGTCGCTGGGAGTTCTTGCTATTGGGAGTGGGTACCACTGGATCTGTCCCGGCGGGAGTCTCAGGATGGCAGCCCTTAGCTTAACGACTGCCCAGACAAGAAGATGTTTGAGGTGAAGCGCCAGGAGCAGCTGCTGGCTCTGAAGAACCTGGCGCAGTTGGATGACATCCACCAGCAGTATAAGATCCTTGACGTCATGCTCAAGGGGCTCTTTAAGGTGAGGGCCCAGTTTTGGGGGGCAGTGGTGGGAAGGAGCACCAAGCACCTTGGATGTGGGCATGGGTGAGCAGGAGTTCCCTCTAGGAACAGTGTGCAAAGAGGAATCTGCCAACAGGGCTAAAGTCGGGGTTGACTAGGCTATGGGCCTCTGTGGGAGGCGCCCCAGGTGCTAGAGGACTCCTTCTGTGGAGTGCTCAGCCCTGCCACCTCCCTAGGTGCTAGAGGACTCTCGAGCGGTGCTTGTGGCTGCGGACGTGCTCCCAGATGGGCCCTTCCCCCAAGATGAGAAGCTGAAGGATGGTAGGTCCTCCCACCCACCATCACCTCTACCACCACTTCCTCCTCTTCCCCCTACTCCTCCAGGGAGTCCTTGCCCATTTCAGCCACTCCCCAAATCCTGATGGCCCAGTGTGTAGAGGAGGACTCTGCTCCTGAAGGTGTTCAAGGTTGGGACCTTTAGGAAACCCATTCCCAGGGCTTTCTTCCAAGCTTCCTCTGGGTAGGCTCAGAGTGCCAACATTCCAGCTGGTAGCCGAGCGCCTTTAAAAGCCCATCACCACCACCCTTAAATTCTTTGTGAGATGAAAGTAAGAAAAACAGATGAGTGAGACGAAAGAATCAAGTGTTCGGTGTCCCTGCATCCCTTCTTCCCAGGCTCCCTCCTTCCCCGTGGTCTGCTCACATTGTAGAACATGTTTCTTCGGTTACTGTGCCTGGGACAGGAGGGTGAGGTGCACTCTGGGAGGAAGGGAGGTTCCTGTCCCAGGTGAACAAAGACAAGTAGATTGCCCGATGATTCTGTTCCCCAACTCCAAAGCTTGAGCCAGGCTGATGCCCGTGCCCTTTGACACTCAGGACTGTTTTGAAGCCTAAGGGTCGGGTCCTGACCCCATTTGTCTAGTCGCGCAGCCTGGCAGGTGGCCTGCCAGTGTTGGGGAAGGTGTGCCTGGATGACCGCAATGGGGGCTGCCTCCATGGCCACGGCAGGCTCCTGGGCCTGGGGACCTGTCACCATGATGGACATGCAAAGGGACCTGTAAGCTAGAGAGTGTCCAGGCCATCAGTGGGCCATTGAGGAGGAGTCAGGGTAGTATTTCTGCAACGTTTACGTAAGTTCTAGCCTTCTTTCAAGAACAAATCTGAAGCAACATTCAAAAGGAAAGAAAAAAATCAAAAGGGTAAAAATGCCAATCTGCCCCCTGCCATTCTGAGAGAGCTGATCCCACATGCAGACGCTGCGGTCACATGCATGCCAGTGTCCAGCAGAGCCTGCCCTGGGGTGCCTCGGCCTCCGAATGTGGAACAGCCACCACCATCGCCTCTGGGTGGTCCCGCAACTCATGAGCTGGTGGGCAGTAAGCCTGTGTGTGTATCAGCAGGCTGTGCCCGGCTGCCCTTGCCTGAGCTCGGATTAGTGGCTGGCACTGTGTGTGTTGTCTCTCTGGCCGGTGGCTGCGCTGGGCAGGCGGGCAGCAGCCCCGGCCACTTGTAGATGGTCTCACGCAGCGTTCTCGCACGTGCTGGAGAACACGGCCTTCTTCGGCGACGTGGTGCTCCGCTTCCCAAGGATCGTGCATCACTACTTCGACCACAACTCCAACTGGAACCTCCTCATCCGCTGGGGCATCAGCTTCTGCAACCAGACAGGCGTCTTCGACCAGGGGCCCCACTCACCTATCCTCGGCCTGGTGAGCGCTCCAACAGCACGCTGGGGCACCTATGTCTGGTCGCAGACCCTGGGGCCTGAGTGTCAATGGCTGGCTTTTGCTCTGTGATGAACCTCAGCACCCTGGTCACACAGACCACCATCTCAAGGGGTGAGGCTGGTCCTGATCCTTAGGGGTGGTCAATGGATAGGTCCTCGCCTGGGACAGTCCTGACGTGGAGGGTGTGGTGGGGGTGGGGGTGAGTAGGAGGCCGAATGAAGGGCTGACCCGCTTTCTTTCACCCCCAGATGGCGCAGGAGCTGGGGATCAGTGAGAAAGACTCTGACTTCCAGAACCCATTTAAAGTGGACCCCACAGAGGTGAGCACCAGTGCCCGGCCACTTTTGTGCTGGCTCCATCATTGGCCGTCAGGGGTGGGGCAGCACAAGGGCTTAAAGCAGGACAGGCCTGGGGTCAGACAAACCTAGCACAATGCATTGGATTTTGTGATCTTAGCTCACGCTTGGCCTCCAGTTCCTTGTCTGTCCCAGCTTTGAGGAATGCTGTGAACACACCCTCCTGGTCTCCACAGGAACCCACGCCAGGGGCTGTCAGGGCTGCTGGGGAGTCTTACCTGTCCTTGAGCTGCTGATCCCCAGAGGCTGTGGGCTGGGAGAGCAGACAGGGACACATTGTGGAGGCCGAGGGATCAGCGGTGGCAGAGTCATGAAGGCAGGAAGGGTGCACCAGGGGACTCAGGGCTGGTGGATTGGCTTGGTCTAGAGGGGAGGCAGGGGCTGGAAAGGGACTGGGGCCAGTACCCTCCTTTCAAGGTAACAAGTTGGCCTGTGACTGTCTCATGGATGTCAGCAGAGGGAGATGAGGCCCAACTTTATTGCTGTCACACCTATAGCCAGAGTGTCAGCCTGGTGGTGATGGTTCGCCTGGACCTGGGAGGCCAGCCTGGAGCACAGAGCTGCTGTGTCCTCCAGGGTTCCAGACTCCTGAGGGGCCAGTAGGTCTTAGTTTAAACCTCTTAAAAACAAAAGAAGGGAACCAGTTGCTATCAAGTACTGACCATCCCACGAGTGTCACAATAGAACTGGTTGCACGGGGCTTTCAATGGCTGATTCTTTTTTTTAAATCATTTTACTGGGGGCTCAGACAGTTCTTCTTACAATCCATACATCCATTCATTGTATAAAGCACATTTGTATATTTGTTACCCTCATCATTCTCAAAACATTTGCTCTCCCGTAAGCCCCTGGCATCAGCTCCTCATTTTCCCTCCTCCCTCCCCGCTCCCCCCTCCCTCATGAACCCTTGATAATTTATATATTATTGTTGTCATATCTTACACTGTCCGACATCTCCCTTCACCCACTTTTCTGTTGTCCATCTCCCAGGGAGGAGGTTATATTTAGATCCCTGATATTCGCTCCCTCTTTCTACCTCACCCCTCCACCCTCCCAGTATCACTACTCTCACCACTGGTCCTAAAGGTATCATCCGTCCTAGGTTCCCCATGTTTCCAGTTCCTATCTGTTCCAGTTTACTTCCTCTGGTCTAGCTAGATTTGTAAAGTAGAATTGGGATCATGGTAGGGGTTGGGGGGGAGGGGGGAGAAGAAGCATTTAGGTCAGGTTCCTCAAACTTTTTAAACGGGGCCAGTTCACTGTCCTTCAGACCCATTGGAGGGCTGGACTATAGTTTAAAAACAACTATGAACAAATTCCTGTGCACACTGCACATACCTTATTTTGAAGTAAAAAAACAAATGTTGCAAAAACACCCGGCGGGCCAGATAAATGTCCTCGGCGGACTGCATGTGGCCTGCAGGCCGTAGTTTGAGGATGCCTCATTTAGGAAGTAGAGGAAAGTTGTGTTTCACTGCACCCTGACTGACTCATCTCCCCGAAACCCTTCCGTAAGGGGATGTCCATTTGCCTACTGATGGGCTTTGGGTCCCCACTCCACACTCCCCCTCATTCACTATGATAAGATTTTTTGTTCTTTGATGCCTGATACCTCATCCCTTTGACACCTTGTGATCACACAGGCTTGTGTGCTTTTTCCATGTGGACTTTGTTGCTTCTGAGCTAGATGGCCGCTTGTTTACCTTCAAACCTTTAAGACCCCAGACACTATATCTTTTGATAGCCGGGCTCCATTAGCTCTCTTCACCACATTTATTTATGCACCCATTTGTCTTCAGAGATTGTGTTGGGAAGGTTAGCAACATGGAATGCTAGTTTAATGGAACAAAGTATTCTTGCATTGAGGGAGTACTTGAGTGGAGGCCCAATGTCCATCTGCTACCTTAATACTAACCTTATAAATATATGAACATAGATCTATTTCCCCATCCTCATATATAAATATATTTACCTATATGCATGCTTTATTTAGACTTCTATAAATGCCCTTTGCCTCCTAGCTCTTTCCTCTATTTCCTTTTGTCCCACTATCATGCTCAGCCTTCATTTGGGTTTCAGTAATTCCTCTCGGTCACATTACCCTTGATCACACCCTACCAGGCCTCCTACACCCTTCTCACCACTGATTTGGATCACTTGTTGTTCCCTTGTCCCTGGGTTTAACACTTCCTTTTCCCCCACCTCCCCCTCTCCCATGTTCCCCCGGAACTGTGAGTCCCATTGTTTTCGCCTCCAGATTGTTCATCCAGCCTATCTTATTTAGACAGACCTGAGGAGATAATAATATGCACAAAAATAAGGCAGAGCAAAACCAAGCAACAAAACAAAAAAACGATAACAAAAGTCAATGACAAGAAAATCACAACACAACAACAACAAAAAAGAAAAGCTTGTAGTTAGTTGAAGGACTGTTTGTTGGCCTTAGGAGTGTTTTCCAGTCAAGTCTTATGGGGTGCCAAGCCCTGGCCCCAAAGTCTATTTGTGGTATTCCTTGGGGACTTCATTGTTCTTTTCCCTTGCTGTTCTGTTGCACGTCCTCAGTGCTTTGCCTCGGTGTGGTGGGATCACATTAGGCGCAACTCCCACACTGTGTCTCCAGTGTTGTCCCCTGTAGGACTATGGGTCAGTGAGGGATCTTGTGCCTCATATGGGGCTGGCCATGTGGTCCTCTGTGGATTGGCTGCTCTGAGAGGGAATCTTGTCGTCAAGGCTTGGTGGGCCAGAATGTGCTTCACTCGCTCTTCCTCCCCCTTCTCAATGGCTGATTCTTGAGAGGCAGACTGCTGGGCCTTCTAAGATATATCTGGGTAGAGGTACCCCCCCACTCTTGGCTAGCAGATGGTGCTCTTTATCCTCTGGACCACCAGAGACTCCTTACTTTAAACAGTTGGGATATAATCGGAAGCTAACCTATTATCCAATACAACCCACGGGAGAGCGCTCCAGCTGCTGTTCTTTGGCATCTTGGTGAATAATTACAGAACCAAATAGCAGGCCTTGTCCCAGTGGAGAGACATCCAGTGTCCCCGCCTCTTCCACGTATCCCAGGGGGACAGGCTGAGCCCGCTTGGGTTTGGGTGGAACACTGGATTTGGATCAGCTTCCACCCTTTGGAGGCCCCAAAGACATGGCCACAGAGGAGTTGCAGCCTCAGTCGCCCTACCTGGCATAACGCAGGGCTGCTTGGCATCCGGAGACCGGGGAGAGTTTCTTCCTTTGGGCTGAGCCATAGGCCTTGGTGGCCTGGTTGCACACTGAGTCCATGCGCGAGCCACTTCTGCTGGTCTCCAGCACAGCAGCCCTGCTTTCCCATCATGAGGGCAGGGACAACGAGACCACCAGCCAGTCACATTGTCCATTGCAATCCACACTGGCCCCAGGGAGACCAAGGCTCGTTTTGCCAGGTGGCCATGCTGAATCTAAGGCAACGAAGAGCATTCACCGTCCCCTCCTCCAGTCCCTCTCAGGTCTGAGGTTTATCCACCCAGGTGTCCTGGCCCACTACCCATCATTTTACCTTTTTGTAGCCATCCCAGACTCTCACCCAAGGGCCATGGAGAGTGTGCAGAGACCCGCTGTATCTCCCATCTTGGCCCACATGGACCCCTGCAGGGGAGCTTGGTGAACAGTGGACTCAACCAAGTTGTCACTGTCCCTATGACCTGGGTCAGTGCTGTCCCAGCAAGAGACTCCGGGGAGCTGAGCCAGAAACACAGCGGTGTGGCCACATCTAGTACTGCAATGCAGCCAGGTGGCAGTGGCCTGGGAGGGGTAGGCTTGATCGGCAGGTTGACTCCCACCAGCCTCATTGCGAGTTGGCCTCCCTATGCCATCTATATGTGTGACTCCAACTGGCCCGTGGACAGCCACAGGTTAGTTCTAGTTTGTGACCCCAAAGAGCTGTGGGTGTCTTTAGCCTACCAGTTAATAGACTTCCAAGTGGTAGACCAGCTGGCTGGGCCTCTGACAGTAACCCCAGACTCACAAAAATCTTGCAGACCCGAGCGTTAGTAGTATCATTGAAGGCAATGGTGATGACTTTTAATTGAGATCATTGGCTGGCTGGCCTTTACAGCCATTAACCTCCTGCCATTAGAGCTCCAGGCAGCGGGCGAGGCCAGCCTACCAAGAGGGCTTTAGCCGTGTCCTCCAGGCCCAGACTACTGAAGGGCCAGTAGGTCTTATTTTAAACCCCTAAAAAATGGAAACTATTTGCCATTGAGGCAGGACCAGCCAGGTGTGTTGGAGTGGACCTGGGCACCATGGGGTTTCAGTGTCTGGTCCCTGGAAGCAGAATGCCGGTCTTCTGAGGCATGCCTGTCTGGGGTCTAACCAGCAGCCTTGGGGGTAGCAGAGAGTGCTTTAGCCATTGGTACCACCCAAACCCAACCCATTGCCATTCATTCAAGTCTGATTCCAAGTGACCCCTGTAGTAATGTTTCCCCCGGGTGTGTGTGCACTGCAGTGATTGGGGGTGGGGTGAGGGTGGGATTGGACTGCAAAAGTAGATCCCTACACTTTATCCTGGGTTGTGGGTTATAGTGCAAAAGTTTTTAATTGCCAAGAAGATGCTGAGTAGCTTTGTTTTCCCTGAAAAGGGAAGGGTAGGCCAAATCAACTTGGGAATCTATTCCTGAGTCTAGAGAGTTTCCAAGTCTTTAATTCTTTCCGGGAGCAGACAGTCTCATTTTCCTCCCACAGAGTGACTGGTAGGTTTGACCTGCCAACCTCACATTTAGTCTAATACTTCCCCAATAGCACCACCCAGGCTCTTTAAGTTAAGCCACCAGGGCATGCTCCAAAGCCAGTCTGTTGCCCATTAGGACTCATGCCAGGGAGTTTGGGCTGGCCTGCTGATCTTCAGCGTCCTTGCCAGTAACCACAGGGAGCACGTTTGGGGCTGGATGGCTGTTGCTGCTGCCTGTGAACAACTGTGTTTAGGCCCTCCTCCATGAGGCCAACCCCCCCTCCACTCACGTTTGGGGATTCACTAGGGGGACTTGAGACTCGGCATATCGCTGTCCTCAACAGCTGTTACGCTGCGGCAGACTGATGATGCAAAGCAGAGCAGCAGAGGGAACAGTCACGGGGTAATGTTGGCGGGGCAGGGAGCAAGACCCAAGCTTCCGAGGTTGTCTCCCACCCATCTTACAAAGGATGGGCTTAAGGCCCCCAGCAATGAGTTGTGAGATATTGCCTACCAGGGGTGCCCGCTTGTGCCCGGGGTTTTTATCAGGGGCTTAGGTGGCATAGATGGTTTACGCTCGTCTACTAACCTGGAGTGTGGATGTTCGCACTGACCCAGCAGGATTGCAGAAGAAAGGCTTGGCCATCAGCTTTCGTAAAGCCGATGAGCGAGAGAACCCTGTGAGCAGCCCCACTCCATACATGGGGTCTCGAGAGTCATGCGTGGGTGCCCTGCACCTAGGGTAACCCAAGCGCCAGACACCCAGAACGGCATCAGATATCAAGCAGAAGCTAAATCGTTTGGGCAGACAGGTTAGATGTAGTGAACTGTTCTCCTCAGTAGGGTGATGGGCACACTTCCAAAGTCAAGTTCTTGAACGCTGGCCAAGGCCACCTGGTCACAGGCCCAGGGGAGGAGGGCAGTTCTGCAACGGGGCTGGATACTCAGTGGACCCGGCCTGAGTGTGTCAGGGAGCCTTAGTGACGTGTAAGGGGCTATGAGGCCACTGAGGGGAACCAATGGCTTCCCTTCAGCAGCAGAATTGGGGATACAGCTTTCCGGTCTGATGCAGCTCTGCCACCCCTTCAGACAAAACTGCACTGACAGGCGCCCCAAGTTTGCTGGCGATAGTCATGGCACGAAGGGCGCTGACAGCCACAGCAAGCAGCCTTTCACGGCATGGGCTGTTGCGAAGTTGCTTCATGCCTGTGACCCTGCAGGCCATGGGCGCCTCTCAAGAGGAGGGCAAATGTGGGGGCCACACAGTCAGTGTCAGGTACATGGAACCCAGCTTCATCATAGGGGGCTCCACTGGATGTCACCAATTGGTCATCCTGGGGTGCCATTGAGGGCAGCAGAACAAGCACCACGTGGTCCTGCTCTGTCTTTATAGCCGTGTTGGAGCCCATTGTTACAGCCACTGTGTCCGTCCACCTGCTTGGTCAAAGATTTGGAGCAAAAGCAGGGCAATCGTTAAGGAATGCTGGGGGCAAGGTGTGGCTGCAGCCGCTACTCCGGGGGTTGGACACAGGTCTTACTGAGAAGCCCTGAAAGAAGTGAGCAGACTGGGGCAGGAGAGGGGCGCCTGCGTGGCACAGTGGCTGAGTGCTCAGCTGCTAGAACGGAACAGTTGGCGGTTTGAACCCACTGACTGCTCTGAGGGACAAAGAGGGGGCAGTCTGCTGTGGTGAAGATGACAGCCGGGGAGACCCACTGGGGCAGTCCCCCCGGCCTATGGGATCGCTATGAGTTGGAATTGACTTGGGGCAGAGGGGTTTGTTTCTAGCTTTGGTGCCAGGAGAGCAGGTCAGAGTGGCAGGCAGATCACCAAGAGCCATGGAGATCAAGGGCACTCCGGTCGTCAAAGGCATTGGCATTTACGGGGAGACAGAACTGGGTGAAGGGCCCTGACTTGGCGTCTGCAAGGATCCCCGTGCCTTCCGTGTGGAGAACAGCCAGTGGCTGAGGCAGAAACGGACAGCAGGAAGGAGGCTGCTGTGCTCCATTGATGGTGACATGAACAGGGGGAGGGGGGAGCAACGGTGAAGGTGATGACAGGTGGTCAGGTGCTGCCCATCTTTTGAAGGTAGAGCCCGTTGGAGCAGATGGGAGGCACAGGCCATTGCACTAAGCTGGGGGCACAGCAGGCACTTCCCACCCTCATTGCTACGGCATGACCATTGACCGGGATCCACGTGAATCTGTTCCCACTTGTCCAGCCTTGTAACCAGGTGCTCCCTGCAATGCTCCTCACATTCCCCCTTCCCCCTTCCCATATCCCCCCTGCTGCAGGCTAGGGCCAAGGCTACCAGCTGCAAACACAGGTCCACTTGCCCCCTCCACACACACGCCCCAAACTTGGGGGTTTCCTCTAATCTCAGGCCACCAGCCACAGTTCCAGAGTCCCCAGCCCCTAACGTCTGACCTGCTGGTTTCCGCTGCCCCTTTGGGGTGAGTCATTCCCTTCAACTGACACAGAGTTCACATAGAGTCCAGCAGCCTGGTGACGCTGACCAGGAAGCATTGCTAACCCACCAGCTGCTCGGCTCCAGGGCAGTGGGTGACTCAGTTACTCATAATGAGAAGGGGTACAGACAAAGAAGGGTCCAAGGAGGCTCCCAGATAGAACTTCCACATCCCCGGGGTCCCTCCTCTGTCCCTACCTTTCTCAGCACCGGTGTGACAGATTACATTGGTCTGGTGAGGCTTGGTCTGCCTTCCCAAGGGTCCCAGGCTTGTCAGTCTCTATCTGACCCCCAGGGGCCCAGCACCCAGGAACCCAGAGGAGAAGGCAGTTTGCTTTCTGTGCTTCCCAGGCATGAGGAAGAGTTAGGTCCTGGGAAAGTTGAGGGGCTGTTTCTGTGCCCGCTGAGTACAAACGCAGACGCTAAGGCGGCAGCAATTGGGTGTATAAGTCTGGGTTACGAGGCGCTGTAGATGTGAGCAAAAGCCAGAGCCAGGGCAGGTGGACACAACCTGGGGGCTGAGCCCTGGGCACCATTGCAGCCAGAGGTTGGGGTAATGGGATGCAGTAGCAGCCAGGCCCAAGGAGCAATGAGTGGTGTGATCCTAGCACATTCCCTAAGACCACTTGAAGAGACTATTCCAGGAAGGGGCAAGCTGGCAGCTGCGTCCGACGCTGCCAGAAGGTCACAGAAGTGTGGGCAGTCCTGACCGCCGGGTGCAGCCATGTGGGAGCCCCCGGAGTTCTTATTAAAGCTGGTTTAGAGGGGTGGTGGGACAAACGGACAGGAGGGGGCCCAGCAAGTGGAGACGGGCACTGGAAGGGATTTCCAGTGAAAGGCAGCAGAGCCGGAAGGAGGGAGGGGCAGTGGTACAGGTCTGGGGTAGGGGGCTGGTTAGCTGCGGCTGGCTGTCAACTGCCCTGTAGGTCCAGGCTTGTCCCTTCGGAAGGTCGTATATGATGCCCAGGGGAGGGGTGAAGGAGCCTTAACCTTGGCCAGAGGGGTGGTAGAGTCAGTGGGCATAGAAGCAGGTGGACTGGTGGCTAATGGGTGGGGACAGGGACCATGGGGTGGGGACAGTGGCCCAGGCTTCTAGAAGTTACTCTAGGTGCATCCATTCCCTATGAAGCTGAGTGAGGATGCATGCCAGAGGAGACCCTACAGCAGAAGGTGGAGGCCGAGCGGACCAGAGAAATGTCCTGGGTTGCCAGCAGGCACACCAGGGCCCATCAGAGGTGGTAGTTGTAGGGTGGCCGGGAGTCTGTTTCAGTTCAGCGACCTTGTAGGGTGAGCAGAACCACCTGTCGGGCTTCCTAGACCACCATCTTTACAGAAAGATTTCTGGTGGTGCACTGGTTTGGCCCTCCGTTTAACCAAAGTTTAGCAGTTGGATCCCGCCAACTGCTGAGAGGGAGAAAGATGTGGCATGAAGACTTTACGGCCTTGGAACCCTTACATGCAGCTCTACTCTGACCTGAAGGGTGACCTTGACTCCGAATGGACTTGATGGCAAGGGGTCAACAGAGTCTTTACAGGAGCGGCTTGCCAGCTCTTTCTCCCGTGGTGCCGCTGAGAGGCTTTGAACCACTGGCCATTTCTACCAGCAGCCAAGCACATACCTGCTGCGCCCCCAGAGTGGCTTTCACCAGCCGTGAGTGCTGTGGAGTTAAAGCAGGCCAGCCTCCGCTGTGGTTTTTCTCCCTCGTGCTCAGCTGTGAGGGTGCAGGGGTGGAGGAAGCAGGAAGTAGAGTCTGAGCAGACATGAGGTATAGCTTTGTATGGGTTTTGGGGCTTTGTGGCACAGTGAGGTTGTCACGAGGGACCTTGGACTCTAACCTGTGGACTGAAGACACACAGGGACAAGGAACAGTGAAAGGGGATATGAATGATAGGTGGTAGGTCCTGTCGGGATCAAAGGGGAAGAGGAGGGGTGTCGGAGTGGAATGCTTGGGGCTCGTAGGTGAGCTCACTGGCTAGCACAGAGCAGGATTTGCTGGGGGGTTAGGTGGGGAGGGCACAGGAGAGAGGAGCTGGGGCCAGGGACTGTTAAGGCCAAGCTGAGGAGGGACCCAAGGGGGCTGGGGCAGATTTTTGGAGGCTCTATCATCTCGGAGACAGATGGTGGTGGCTTGGTCCAGGGGGAGGAGGTGATAGGGGTAGTGAGAGAGACAAAGTACACAGACCTTGGCAATGGGCTTGGTGGGGAGGGGGCATGGCGGGCTGCAGGTGCTCCTTGCTGTCTTCCTTGCTCGTCTGGACTGGGGTGTCCATCAGGACAGGTGCTGGAAGAGGACTCAGTTCTAGTGAGATGGAACCATGACAAGTTGTTTTGTTTTGCATTTCATTTTCAAAGGAGCCAGCAACAATGAATCTTTCTTTAATACTTTTTTATTGAGGGCTCTTACATCTCTTATCACAATCCATATATTCCTCCAACATGTCAAGCACCTTTGCACAAATGCCGCCATCATCATTTTCAAAGCATTCTCTTCCCACTTGAGCCCCAGGTATCAGCTTCCCATTTCTTCCCCTCCCTCCCGCACCCACCCTCCCTCACAACTGTTGATAAGTTATAGATTATTTTTTCCATATCGTACATTGTCCTCCATCGCCCCTCACCCACTTTTCTGTTATTCGTCCCCTGAGAGGGGGTTCTAGGTTGATCCTTGTGATCGATTACCCCTTTCTCCCCCCACCCTTCTTTAATCCCTGTGGTATCTCTACTCTCCTTGTTGACCCTGAGGGGTTTATCTATCCTGGAGTCCCTGTGTTTCGGGCTCTTATCTGTAGCAGTGTGTATGCTCTGGTCGAATGTAATTTGTAAGGTAGAATTGAGGTCATGATAGTGGGGGGAAGGAAGCACCAAAGAGCTAGAGGAAAGTTGTGTGTTTCATCGGTTCTATACTGCACCCTGACTGGCTCATCAATTCCTGATGACCCCTCTATGAGGGGATGTCCATTTGTCTACAGATGGGCATTGAGGCTCCACTCCATGCCCCCATTCACCTTGGGTATGATTTATTCTAGGTCTTAGATGCCTGATACCTGATCCCATCTATACCTTGTGATCACACAGGCTGGTGTGCTTCTTCCATGTGGGCTTTGTTGCTTCTGAGCTAGATGACTGCTTGTTTATCTTCAAGCCTTTAAGACCCCGGACACTATATCTTTTAATAGCCGGGCTCCATCAGGTTTCTTCACCACTTTTGCTTATGCACCCATTTTGTCTTCAGTGATCGTGTTGGGATGGTGAGCATCACAGAATGCCGGATTATTAGAACAAAGTGTTCTTGTGTTAAGGGAGGACTTGAGTTGAGGCCCAATGTCCATCTGCAACCTTAATTCTTAACATATAGATATGAGTACATAGTTTTATTCCCCTCTCATTATATATATCATGCAGATACATTAATAAGTGCAAAAAAGCCAAATAAAACAACAAAAGAAACAAAACCCAACAAAGCAATAGTAACAATAGCAGAAAGCAAGAACAAAATAACAATACCAAAAAGAAAGCCAGTTTGATACCACCAGCCACTCCTGGGGATAGAGTTCAATACCGTAGAGAGTTCAATACTGGAAACCCACAGGAGCGCTTCTGCCCTGACCTGTAGGGTCACTGTGAGTCAGAACTGACTCAATAGCAGTGAGTTTTTGTTTTTTAATTATTAGCAGATTAATAGCTGGTGGTTTTGATGAGTGGGAACCAAGTCAGTGGTACCTAATAACAAGTAATCCAGGGGAAACTGAGCTCTTCAAGAATGGCAGGTCAACAGAAAGACCGTATTAAATTCCAGGAGACAAAAACATTCCTGTTTATCCTGGTTTTCTTCATGTATCTGATGAGCTTCCCTCACCATGTTAGTAAGGATATACTGATGGCGTAACATTTATTGAAAAGGTACAGTGTGTCACGCACTGGAGAGAGTGTAGTATATGCCTTTCTCATGTGATCTCTGTCACAATCTCATGAGCACGTAATACTCTCCTCCACTTAGTGAAGAAGTAGCCTAAGGAGGGACCCCTGGCAGCTCAGGTTAGGAAGTCGAGGGCTGAGATTCCAGCTGGCCCGGGAGCTGCTCAAGAGCCTGTGCTCTGCTTCTCACAGGATCTAGACTCTTACTTTACTATGCTGAGTCAGACAGTTAGCAAAAATATGTCTTATAAACACTTAAAAACTGGCTGCATCCAATAATATTCCTACCTACCAAGAATTGATTGGTTTATCTAGAGGGCCAAGCTGCCGTTACTGTTTGTTGCCATCGAGATGGCTGTGACTCCTGGTGACCTGACATAGAACAGAATGCGCTGCTCTCGTGACGGTTGGTGTGTTGGAGGCTGTGGCTGGTCCATCTCATGAAGGCGTCCTTCGTGTTCGATGACCTCCACTTTACTGAATGTGAGAGCCTTCTCTAGCCACTGCGCCTTTTCTGGTGACGGGTCCGGAGTAAGGGGCATTCTAGTTGTGCTTCTAATTCTGCCCATTCTTCGAGCAGCCCTGGGCACGTTCAGCCCTCTTTTCCACAGTTCCTCTCTGTCTTCCTGCTCACTGTCCAGCTTCGCTCTGCCCATGAGGCCATGGGAAAGGCCAGGTTTGGACAATGTTCTGTGGTTAGTTATAAGGTTGGGTTAGTTTGGTTTTTTTTTCGTATTTGTTTTACTTTTGTGAATTAGGTAAAGGCTTTGCAGAACAGATCCAATAATTCATGCACTTTTTTTTAGTGTCTGTAACAATTTTTATCCCTGCGGTCCAGAAAGCAGGGCCCAGGCGTTCCAGTGTTTCGGTGGCAGCCTTTTGGGCCAGGCCTGCTACAGGCGGGCAGGCACTGCATTTGACTCTGCTGCCCGCACATTTTTTTTTCATGTCCAATAATTCATGTACATTTTGTTTTAACTCATTCCATGCAATCCTTTCCTGGAATCGTTGGTTATCCTGATTCCTCCCTGCATTTCCAATCTCCCCTCCTTCCTAACCTCAGTACTCTGCCCTTGGGTAAATGCAGCCCTTTTGACCTTAAGTGGTTGAGGATTGTAACATGAAGGTGAGTTCCGTTCCACACCAGCAGGATGACTAAAGGCCATGTTGACGGTTTCACCACACTCTTTCTGACCAGCAGCCTGGTCTCTTATGATCCATATTTTACTCTGACCCAGGACTCCTTTCAGAGCCCTTGGGAGTAGTGAGCGGGAGCCACCTCGTTGTCAAGGTCTCAGCGTTGTAGAGACTGATGTGTGATCCATTCGTCCCTTGGACTAATTGTTTCCAAATGTCTTTCCGTTTTCATTACTCTTCTGTCCTTTGCATAGGGTGTCATTTGGGACAGCCTAGCAGACATGTAGGGGAGCCCTGCTGGTGACGTTGGAATAAACATTGGGCGTATGGCCCACAAGACCAGCGGGTCCAAATCTCCAGCCACTCCTCAGGGGCAAGATTGTTCCCCCAAAGGTTCGCAGCTTTGGAAACCTGATAGAGGGAACGGGCTCGATGGCTGTGAGTTCAGTGTGGTTTGGGGAGTGGACATGTGGACAGAGGCGCCAGTGTGAGGGATAGTTGGCCTTATGGGTAGAACAGAAGCCATGGTCAAGGTGAGCCTGGCTACAGGTCAGAGGGAAGCCAAGGCCTTGGCGGTCCAGGGGACCATTGATGAACATCCTGATTAAGATCCCCCAACTGGCCCTGTGAGCCCACTGTCCTCTCCTCTTCCTCCTTCACACCTCCTTGTCAGGTTCTGTTGGCCCCTCCCCCTCAGGCATGGCCAGCAGTGCTCCGCACCCTGGGAGAAGTCTGGGCTTTCTCAGATGGGCTTGCCAGTGAGTCATCCCTGTTCTTTCCTTCCTGTTGGCTCAACCATCCCCAGCTTATCTGTAGTAAGGTCCACTCGCACAGCCACTGCCTGGAGCCTCCCTGAGGGCAGGGCCTGGTGCTGGCAGCCTTCTTATCCCCACAGCCTGCAGAGCCTAGCCTGGAGCAAGTAAAACTTGTGACTGCCAGAAGGCTAAATCAGGCTGATCTGTTCTTCCCTCAGTTCATTCCCAGCACGGACCCTTTCCAGAAGGCCCTGAGAGAAGAGGAGAAACGCCGGAAGAAGGAGGAGAAGCGGAAAGAGATCCGGAAAGGCCCTCGCATCTCGAGATCCCAGTCTGAGTTATAGCCCCGGCACAGCCCAAGGCCCAAGGGCTCGGGAGGAGGCCAAGCCAAAGAAGAGGCCACAGCCGTGCGTGCGGCCGAGGCGCAGCAGCAACTGTGTGGTGAGAGCCACCATCCCCATGTGGCGGGGGACCACACGCGTCAGCCCTGGGGAGCCCGGTCCTAGTGTGGCCTGAGCATGGGCTGAACTTGCTCCTTGAGCTGCCCTGCAGGGCACTTCGGGCGTTAGGCTGCAGACGGGACCCTGTGGAGACTGCTGGGGGAGGTGAGGGCCCCCCTGGGCTCTCCTGCAGTGGTGGGACCCTTAGTCAGGGGATGCAAAGCCAGGCTCTGGGACATGGAGGTGCTATGTCTACTGTCGGTCCAACACACTGTTACCAAGCCTCCCGCCTCCTCCAACAAAGTTCAGCCCCTCTGCAGAGACAATAAAAACCAGCAAATGCCCGAGATTGGTTTGGGCCAGTGCACCTGACACCTGCAGGGGGTGGTGGTGAGGTGCCCAAGGATATGAGAGTGGCTAAGAGGACACACCTGGCTCATGTGGAGAGGCTGTTAGGCCCTGAGGGAAGCAGCAGCCCAGCTTGGCCTCCTGGTCCTGGGAGGGCGTTCAGACCAGGCCATTGGAGCAAGGTGGCTGCTGTCCTCAAATACTTGAGGGACCACCATTGGGTAGGGTCAGGGAAGGGCCAGCTTGCCCTGCTGGGCAGTACTTAAACCTTCAGGTGTGAGTCGCAGGGGCTGGGACAGCACTACAGGAGCCTGTGCCACTTACTGCTTGGTGGCTGATGCATGGGAGAGACCTGTGGCCTTGAGGCAGCTTCCTAGTTCTGCCCCCCCACCTCTGCCCCCAAGCAGAGAAAGGAGGGTGTGAGCAGGAAGTCCCCCCACCCCCACTCAGCCAGGCTAGGGCCCTGCCTGTTAAAAGGGGAGGGAGGCACACCCTCCCCAGAACCCCTCACCCCACTGAAAGCCAAGCCTGAACCCCTTCTCCACCTTCCAACCCTGTACCGGGTTTAACTGGCAGAACCTGCTGCTGCTGAGCGCCCGAGCCTGCCAAGCCCTGACCTGCTCCTCTGAGGCCAGCCTGGCCAGCGTCCCTCAGGAGCTCCCCCAGATGCCCCTCCTCAGGGCAGCAAAGGGTGGCAGAGTCTCAGGGAGGCTGCTTGGAAGGGCCCAGAGCCTCCTGCTCCCCATCAGTCAGGAGGAATTAGGAGACAAGCCACAGCGGGAAGAGAGAGGGGTGTTGGGGGCTGAGAAGAAGCCTGGAGAAGTTTTCTCTTCACCATTGCCCACCAACCATCTGGTCACTGTTGCTGGGCAGGGGAGGTGGAACCTGGTGGGACTGACCCCTGTACCTGGACTCCACATCACCTTTGCCCCCTCCCCTGGCTGTGTAGCCCAGCCACGTTTCTGCAAGGGTTACATGAGATAGCAGTGCTCAGCTTTGAGTGGTAAAGAGCTGTTTGCACTTGACCTCTAACCAGTTAGTTCCATTACAACTCCAGCAGAGAGAATCTCCCCCCCCCCCCCCGAACCCTGAGACCGCAGGTGGAGCTGGGGCCAGGCTCCTCGTCCTCTGGGTGGATATGGGACTTACATGGACAGACCGAACCTTCCCCCAGCCTAGAGGAAGAACTCCCTAGGCTGCTTTGCCATGGGCCTGGCCTCTTTGGGGGGTTGGGGCTGGTGGGGAGCAGCTCTGGGCACCAGAGGAAGCTCAGTGAGTATAGCAGTGGTTCTCAACCTCCCTAATGCTGCAACCCTTTAATACCGTACCTCATGTGGTGGTGACCCCCCAACCATAAAATTATTTTTGTTGCTACTTTGCTGTCATTTTGCTACTATTATGAATCGGGGAACCCTCAAAGGGGTCGCGACCCACAGGTTGAGAACCACGGGAGTAGCGGTTAAAGGAAGAGAGTCCCAGCTTGGGCTGGGGTCCTACTGAGGGACTTCTGCGTCTAGGCAAGGCCCTGTCACTGCCTGACTGTTGCCATCAGAACCAGGAGCCCTTCCTTGGGGAAAGGGCCCGGTGGTTTCATGGTTAAGAACTGAGCTGCTAACTGGAAGTTGGGTTGCCATTCAAATCCCTCCAGCGGCTCTGTGGGAAAAAGCCCGGTAAGCTCTTATCGCCATGCGGCTCAGACATGGGTCACTGTGAGTCCCCATGGACTCGGAGGCACCCAGCAGCCACAGGTAGAGGGACCTGGGGCTCAAGTGACCTGACCGTGAGAGGTGCCCGCTGATGGCTCCTTGTTGGTCCCCTCGAGGGGCTGAGCGCACACTGTATGCAGAGCCAGAGAGGGACCCAGTTTCCCGCCCTGGTCTCTCCTCCCTTATTCAGTCAGAGGGCTGTGTCTCCAGATACCTTCAGAGAACGGAACCCTGCCTGCCCCTCACTGCCACACCGTCTTCCTCCTGTGCTGGTTTGCCCTGAACTCTGCCTGAGTGTTCCTGCGGCCAAGCCCACCCGCCGCCCACCCTTGTGCAGCTAGGGTCCAGTGAGGTGACTTGAAACCCTCGCCCACCCTCTCACCCAGTTGTGCTGGTGGCAGCTACGACAGCAGGGACTGGGGCCACCATAAGGGTGAGTTTTAGTGACGGGCCCACCCCTGTGATGGGTGCCCAGAGGTGGCAACGATGGTGTCTTCATTGGTCTCACCCACTTAGGATGTTGCTCTCATCAGCTGGCTTGTAGGCCTAGTCTCTGGCACTCCTACAGAGTCCAGGGGCTCCCCCAAGACGGTTTCTCAACCGTGACGCTACTGACATTTGCGGCTGCATAATTCTTTGTTGCCGGGGCTTTGGGAGGACCTGTCCTGTGATTGTGAGATGTTAGCAACATCCCTGGCCTCTGCCCACTAGTTGCTAGTAGCAGTGCCCCAGTTGTGACAACCAGCAAGGGCTCCAGATGCCCCCTGGGAGTCAGGACACCTCGGGTGAAGAATCTCCTTGATGCTTTCATTAGCCAGAGCCAGTTTAAAGTTGCGGGACAAGTCTGCTCTCCTCCCAGAGTCCTAGCCATCTCCCTCCCTGCCCCCGCTGCCCCACCCTCTGCCTCCTCAAGGGGATCCTCCCATGTACCTTGCTGCTGCCCGGGGGCTCTCTTGCCACACCTGCCTTCATCTCTTTTCCGTTCAGGTCCTAAGAGTCTAGGATGACATAGCCTGTGGCCACCTGCCGTCCTTCAGTCCTGTGTGTTAGCTCTTTCAAACTTAACTTGTCATTTCCCTGTTTCCCACTCCCATCCCACCCCTGGTAAAACAGCCAGGCATATGCGCTTGCTTATTAACCCAGTGGATTAATCCTGAGGGATTTGGGGCAGGAGGTGTGAGGCAAGCACAGGGAACAAAGCCGATAAAGGGAAAGAGTCTTATATGAAAATCCTCTTATATGCCAAATCCTCTTCAACAACAGACAGGAAACTCCAGGCCATGGCCTGTGTTGGGAGCTCCCCTCTCCCACCTTTTCAGAGGAAACACTGGGTCCTAAGGATAGACTTGTCACAGGCCTTCCACACCAGAACTTTTTGCCTGGGACCCAGGGACCCAGAGCCCCGGGGGCACAGAATTAAAAGGTGTGGTTTGTGGAGGCCCAGTCCAGCAAGGCGGCCTTTCTAACTCCTCCTGGCAGGCCCAGCTAGGAGCCCCGGGCACAGCTGCCATACTGAGGTCCAGGGCCATTTATCTTGTACCTACTAATATCACCTCCTAAGCCTGGCAGCTCCCTGCAGGGAGTTATGAGGTGCCCAAGAGGGAGGGCACGAGGCCAAAGTTCATCAGTATGGGGCCATTACAGCCTTCTGCCTGGCTAGTGGACAGTCCCGCCCTGCGAGAGCCACTGAGAGGTGAAGTTGACGGTGGCCACGTCCGTCCAGCTCAGTGCGGGAGCTGCCATTAGAGGAAGGCTGAGGCAGTCGTCTCCCTCATTGTGTGTTTTAGGTTCGTATGTTTGGTATAAAAAGTTATCCAAGCAATATTAAGTAGTGAAACTGCCCCCAATCCCCCCACCCCAATATCACCACACCCTTCAGCTATAGGCTTCCATCCATTTTGCCCTTCCTGTGAGCTCTTAGACTTGTGTGTTTCCATTACAATAGCTCCCTTGGATGTGCCTGTCCGGGTCAGTGCCTCCCTGATGGGTCCTTTAGTCCTCTGGCTCTCCCAAATGCAGTTCTCTCCTCAGAATTTTAGGTTTCACATTAAATGACACTCCTTCAGAGTTCTTTCCCCAAGTCAGGTACAGTTCCATTACACTCCCTTTACCCTGGGATCGCTTGCACCGTCGTGTCATTTTAAATGTACTGTTCTGCTTGCTTGCTCTGTTTGTCTCGCTAGACTGGAAGCTCGGGGAGAGCAGGATGTGTGTGTGTGTGTGTTCACCTGCCACAGAACTCTTCAATAAAGCGGTCAAACGAACGTGGGAATGACCTCATTTAATCTGAACAAGTGTGAAGAGTATGGTCTTACCTCCAGTTCACAGATGACAACACTGAGGCAGAGAACATTTTCTTAACCATCCTCGGGTCTGGTTGAGTGGGTGGGTTATGGACCTGTGCAATCTGGAATGGAGACCTCCAAGCGATGCTGCCCTGCACACTCACTGGAAACTTCTTTGTCAACAGTACATTATGAGGCTTTTCTTGTCAATAAATACACGTGTGTACGTAATTTTTAATGATGCCGTGGTATTCCATAAGGTGGATGAAACGCATCCAGTCCCTGGACTTCTCTCAGTGCTCTCAGTGACAGAGGATCTTGGGACGTGTGCCTTTGGACACACCTGGCACTTGAGTCCAACAGTCTACGTTGACTCACGACACCCCTGTAAGACTGAGTAGGACTGCCCTGTGAGCATCAGAGACTGTCCACTCCTAAGGGAATAGAGAGCCCTGGCTTTCTCCTGTGGAGCAGCCGGTGGTTTGGAACTTCGGAACTTGAACCTAGAAGCCCAAGGCGTAACCACCACTGCCACCAGGGCTCCTATAGCAACTATAGAATAGCAAGAGTCCATAGGGCTTTCTGGACAGACTACCATATCTTTCCCCCATGGGTTCAAACGCCTGATCTTATTTGGTTAGCAGCCCCAGTTGTGTAACTTACTGTAGGCGTCTAGGTGGGTGACTTACCTTAATTTTTGCCTCGCAATGGCAGAAGGACTTCTGTAAATCCAAGTAACTTTTCGGAGGGAAAGGGAAGTTTCAGGTATTAGTCCCAACACACGTGATCTCTGGAGAGCGTGCAAGACCGCATGGTGGGTGCTATGCGAAAGTTTGCAACCAAAAATGGCCGTTTCAGTGGCGCATGGAAAAAATGTGGAAGGAATACTGGAACAGGCAGGTGCTTATGGCTGGGGAGACGTGGTTGAGGGTATTGGCTGAGTTTAAGCACACCTGTGTGATGTAATATTGCTGGTACCTAGTCTGTGCACCCAGGTGGACCTCTCACCTAGGACTAGGTGAAGGGTCTGAGCATGCTCAGTTCTGGATTTCCCGATTTGTGTCTAGTGTGCCTGATTTCTCTCCAACCCCTTTATTATGGCATGGACAGCTGATTTTCGCTTTCCATAAGCACCTGGTGGAAACAATTCCCTTTACCCCTACTCTACCTGTTAACCATTCGGCCTCCAGAGCTCCTTGCTTTGGGCTTCAAAGAGCTCTTGGGAAATTACAGTTTTCCCACGAACTTCTTGAAGCCTCATCCTGTATACAAGATGGGTCTGCGAAAAAGGAATGTCTGGCGCATGTATATATCAGACAAAACAAGAACTACTGGTACATCCCTAGAAGTTTGCACATTTAAATTGTTTACAACGGCTAGCGGGCAGCACAGGGTCCAGACGCGCTTGGAGGCGTTGGACACCTAGGAGGGTAAAGCCAACGGGTAATTGTCCTGGCTGAAACTGGGCGATACATTTTTCAAAGCACCTTCGGGCCTGGGCATCAGGGGGCTCTAAGGGGCTAAGGCACAGAGGTGAGAAATGCCAGCTGCTTGGGCCATGCCCTGTCCACGACGAGCCTCCGTTTCAGCCTCGGTTTGCGGGTAGGGAGAACGTGACTTGGCCATCCTGTCCCCAGTGCAGAGGGCCAGGTTCGAGTCTACCCGCTTTCTTAGGCGGGTGGGGTGGGTGGGTGGGGTAGCTGGGAAGATGACGTAATGTGTTCACAATCCAAGGGGCGACGGAGGGAGGGGGGCGGGGAAGAGTGCTGCATTAACCCTTCAATCTCCAGCATGTGGAGGGGGAAAGCACCAGAAAAGAGAACGGTCCCTTTAAGCTCCAGGGAAGAGGTTGGGCTGAGGACCTGCCGGTACGTCCTCTCATTCGCTACGAGGCCGCGAGGGGCTGGCCGATTTATGCAAATCAAAGCTGCTGATCGTTGACGCACCATCACCCCACGCGCTGCCTCGAGCGCTGATTGGCGGCCACCAGCCTGGTCCCATTGACAACAAACAAGGGGGGCGGGACCTCGGAGGGCGGGGGCGGGGGAATCCCGTCCCGCCCCTTCCCTCCCGCGCGGCGCCGAGGCGCAACGCAAACATGGCGGCGGCTGGCGCGGACCGGTGAGGCGGTTCCGGGCGGAGGCTGCCGAGTGTCATGGGCGGTGGCGGCGGCACCGCCCCCACGTTTCCCTGAGCGGGACAGCAGGGGGGCCTCTGCACCGAGCCCGGCGATGGACGAGAGCAGCGAGTTGGGCGGGTTGGAGACCATGGAGACCCTCACAGAATTGGGCGACGAGCTGACTCTGGGGGACATCGATGGTGAGCCGTGGGTGGGATGGGTGGGGGCGCGCGGGGAGGAAGGGGTTACGGCGGCGCGCGAGGGTGCGCGTGCGCCCACCCCTCGACCGCCCGGCTCACGCGGGAGAAGCCCCGCGCGCACCCGCCCTGCGGTCCCCAGCCTTCCGGGCCTTTTGCTTTCCGGAGCGCGGCGACCGCTCCGTCCCGGGTAGCCCCGCGTTCCTTGGTGCCGCGGCCCCAGAGGTGGGGTGCGGGCTCTGGGGGTCCTGGGGCGGCCCGAGTTAGATGTGCGCTGCCGCCTCCCTCACACGCGCCCCGCGCTCTCCCTCTGCCTGGCTCTTCGCACCTGTCACTCCCGACCGGCCGAGGCGTGGGGGCGTCTCTGAGCCTCCCGGGAGTGGCGGCCGGGCGTTCGGGAAACTTGGGGCAGCGGCCGGGGAAGCAAGTTGCTGAAGGGAGCGGTGGCGATGGAGTAGAAGCGTGGCCGCCTCTGCCCGGGATGGAGTTGAGCAGCGGGATCTTTGAGCGGTGGCCCCCGGGGGCGGGGGGTCCTGAGGAGCGAGGCGAGTGGCCTTTGTCCAGGCGGCCTTGACAGTGGAGTGGAAAAGGTGGGGGTGGGGTAGGGGAGACGTCTGAAGATCCCCTTATGTGGCTGTGGGAAGGAGGCTTTGGAGAGTGTCACTCAGCTAGTTCTGGCGCTTCTGGGGTCCTAGGCCCAGAGTACTCCATCCAATTTCACTTACTCCTCACAACAGTCCCGCAGAGACTGAGGCCAGGAGAAGCTAGCCTGTCCAAGGTGCCTTCCGCTTTAGAGAATCCTGACCCCAGACTGTGAGTCATGTATGTCTTAATCTGTTCACATAGACTGGAGTTTGGGAAAGCCTGGAAGACAGGGATGATGACCAGTGTGGGACCAGAGTCGGGCAGCAGATAGCCCTTTAAAAGGGGGACAAGACTAACCAAAAAGGATATTTTCCCCAATTTACTTCTGGATCATTCTCTTTCCGGGGCCTGTCTTCGCTTTCCACCCACCATCTGGACTTTGTGTGAAGACCCTTCCTTGAAGCCGCATGTCCCTGTGTAACCACAGCTAGTCCTACACGAATGGAGGGAGGGGTTCTTGGGGCTGTAGACACCTGACACATGTGGAGCATTTGTGAACCAGGCACTGTGTTAAACACACATACACATCAGTGGTCTTGGGCCAGGCAACAGCTGATCAGGTAGTGCCCACAATCCCACTACATCATTCCCTTCTCCCAGATCATGAAACTGAGGCCTTGGTGAGTCATTAACCTGCCCAAGGTTACCTGGCCAGGAAGAAGTGTGTCCCAAACTGCCTCCCAGCAAGCTCATAGGACATCTCGTGTGCATTGCATTCCTGCTCCATAATCATCCTTATTTGTCTTAATTTGTAATGTGTTAAGTCACCAACTGGTTGAGTATTAACTGTAGCTGCATACACTTCTGAGTGACTTGGACACTCTGGAAGCCACCACCCCTGTGCTTCAGTGGCTTCACAGATCCCCAACTCTACTGGCTTTGAAAAAAGGTTTCCCGTCTTCAGTTGCTCAGCAAGTATTCCAGTTCTGGCTGTTGTTCCTGAGCTCTAAGGAAGATGAAAGACGGGGAAGAGAGAGTTTGCCTTATGGAGCTTGCACAGTCTAACAAATGTGAGGGCCTGGGTTTAGGACAGCTGATAATTGTGAGGTTCTGGGCAGTAAGTGAAAGTAGCCCTTGACTGAGACCTTGGAGCGCTCGAAGGGTTGGGCCTGCTGAAGGTCAGTGGTCTGTGGATACATGCATCCCTCAGTGCTCCCCCATTCCTTCCCCCTCCAGAGTGACAGTTTCATGAGGACAAGACTGTACCACTTGCTAAATAGCTGAAGCACTGAATGAATCCAACAGCCTTGGATTGAACGGGGTACTAACTTGTATTGAATAGTCCTTGAGCTTGGATTAGGTCAGGGGTCACCAGAGCCACTGCCCTGTAGTTGAGAGTACACATGCTTCCATTGGGTGTACACACTGGGGAATTGGGTGGGGACAACTGGGGGTACTTGCAGGCTACACAGCTGCTGCTCACTTCCTGCTGGCTCCTTGGTGGGCAGGAAACCATTTGATGAGTTATACACATATACACACATCCCACCCCCAGTAGTCCATTGGCCCTCTTCAGGGGCAATGCCACCCAATCACTCAGCAGTACCTCAGTAGCCCCTGACATCCTGCAGGGCTGAGGATAGCTTTGAATTTGACAGCTCTTCTCTCTCAGGGAGAGAAAATTTTCAAGGGAGAAAACACCAGCTAAACAAACTAAAGGCACAAGTTTGGGGGTATGGGTTGAAGAGACCTCAGCAGGGTGACTAGGGTAATTACTCCAGAAGGTCATCGAAGAAAACTTTTGTGAAGTGGGAGCAATGTCTGGTTTCCAAGAAATACCCAGCTCATTTTTATATGAGTTCTCTAGATTTCTAAATATTGGCTCGGATTTGAGTTTTTTGGAATAGTTTTACAAACCTGTGTACCCAATGAAGCCATGTACATAAGCTGACTTCAGACCTTGCTCACTCAGGTCCCCGCCCCCAGGTCCCTTACGCTAGAGTGGCACTTTCCTGTGGTGATCCGGTGGTAGATAACTGTATTTTGGGAAAGAACCTTAAGCCAGGCCTTCTGGAAGAACAGAGCAGGGTTTTTCTTGCTGGGTTCAGGAAAGGCACAGTCATGGAGAGGGAGTTTTCACTGGGCCCCAAAGGATGGGTGACAGGAACAGCAGGAGCATGCTCAAGGAAGGATGAGGACCTGTTGCCTTAGAAAGAAATGACAACTCGAGGTGGCACATTTATCATGGGCCTTTCTGTCTGTTTTTAAACTCTAGTAATTTGAGTGAGAGTTTATGTAACAAATTGGTTTTTCATGCAACAATTCACAACACCTTTTGCTTTGTGGCATTAATTTCAGCCTCTGTCATGTACCAGCAGGCTTCCCACTTCCTCCCTGTCTTCTTCTTTCTTAGCCAGTTCTGCCTTCTTCAGAGTTTTATCCTTAGGCAAATGCTGCCCTTTTGGGCTATTATAGTTGTTTGCTTTCAGGATCCATTCCTTGGTGTTATGGTTAGTCTTGTACTCCTGCCTTTTGTTGGGCCAAAAGTTGAGACTTAGGCGGGGTGAGTTCTGTTTTAGGCTAACCATTCAGGGGGGTTCTAAGAGAATTCACTTGGGGTAATGGGCAAGAAGACCAGTCTGGGAGACCCATTAGGTGGGGTCATTCATAAATAGGCTTAAAATAAAAGCCCCACCAATAGGGAGGTCAGGTCACTGCCTAGAACCTTGTCATTGTGCAAGAAGACACTGGGCAGAAAAGGACAGAACCTCTGAGAAGCCTTGGCCCCAGAGGCAGAGCAGAGGTGGACTTCCAAGAGCATATCAAGGTTTGAAGCCTGGGGCTAGTGGAGTTCATAAAGCAACAGGAAGGTTTGGGGAGATGATGCAAATTTTGGTTTCAAATGGGCAGGTGGAGTGGAATTAAGGTACTTGTAGATGGAATCAGGAAGAAATGAGTGGTGGTTAATGGAGGGGTGGCGATTGAGGAGAAGTCACTGTTGGGGGAGAAGTGAGAAAAGATGGAAGCAGTAGTCTGCTGGAGAGGGCTGCCAAGAGCCCTGGGATTTGTCAAGGAGGGGTTAGGATGGCAAAGCTCTAGAAAGAGTGGGGGGAGGTGGCAGCAGTCTCTGAAGGAGAGCTCCAAAGGCCAGACCCACCAGGGAGAGGGTGATGGGTGAATAGAGATAACCATTTCATTTGGGGAAGGTTAAAGACTTTTTCAAAAAGCTCATCTATTTTTTATCTCTATGGCTATGCCTCTTTTGAACACTTCATATAAGGGACTCGCGAGCTCTGGCCTTTTGAGACAGACTTTCGCAGAGCACAGTTCTTAAGGCACCGTGCTGTCATAGCCCATGGCATGGCAGAGCACATTTTCTTTATGTTTGCCCCTCGGTTGATGGTTTCTATTTTCTGACTCATGATGTAAGTGCTATGAACATGTGTGGACAAGTTCCTATGTGGACCTGTGTTTGTATTTCTCTTGAATTAGATCCTCAAGGTTTGTCTTCTTTCCCCTAGTTGCTTAGTTTCAATGTTTCCATTACCTGAACCAGCACCCCCATCTTGCAACCTCTCACTATAATGATCAGCTTGTTTTATCTTTATCCCTTTGCTAACGTTCCTCCTGGATCGCACCCCCCGCCCCCAATTTTGCTCATCTGATGGCTCCTGTCAAGTCTGGGATTACTGTTAACCATTATCCTAAGGATCCCCCTGGCACCTTCTGAGCGGTGAAGGGCCCTGTTCCCTTGTTCATGTTGTGTTATTTTGTTGACACCTTTGTTGATTAGTGTACCTTCTCCAGTAGTATCCTGAGGGTATACTCTTGAGAAACAGTGCAGTTCAATTTTTTGAAACCTTGCTTGTCTGAAAATATCTATTCTAACCTCCAGTTGATGGTTTGGCTGAGTTTGAATTTAGAGCTATAGTTTGGGCATGATTTTGTATCAGAATTTTGAAGGCATTGCCTAATTGTCTTTGAGGATCTATGTGTTAAGAAATCCGAGGCTCTTCTCTGCCCGGTAATGGCAGCTCACTCTGAGTCGGCATTGACTTGATTGATGGCAGTGAGTTTGGTTTGGTTGTGAGAAGCTTCTCAAAGGAGCCCAGGTAGCATGATGAGTTAAGTACTAGGCTGCTAATTCAAAGGTCATCAGTTCAAATCCATCAACCACGCCATGAAAGAAAAATGAAGGCATCTGCTTCTATAAGGATTTTTAGTCTCAGATACTCTGTGCTTCTTCTACCTTGTGTTATTGGGTCACTGGGTTGGAATCCAGTAGCAATGGGTTTGTTTACTTGTTTAAGATTGTCAAAAGCTTTAACCAGCTAAAGTGAGCTTGTGTGCCCCAGTGATAGTTGCTGTGGGTATCCCCAGCACAGAGGGGGTGATTTCCACAGTTGGGAGCTCAAGTCCCAGCTGAAAGCTTGTCAGGTTAGATCCACCCAGATGTACCTTGGAAGACAGGCTTGCAATCTACTCCTGAAAGGTCTCAGCCTTGAAAACTCCGTGGAGTAGTTCTGCTCTATGCACGTTGGTTTGCCCCACCTCTTAGTGAAAGAGCTTCCAGTTCAGGGTGTTGGGTGAGGCAATCTGGGTATGCAGGTCCTGGAGGAAGTTGGGGCAAACCGTGTGAGCCAGGGGTGAGTTGTGGGAAGGGTGTGGGCAAGCAGCACATGCCTGCCAGGAAACGGAGGTAAGAGCCAGGTAGCTGGGACTCCAGGTGGAACTTCTGAGTCATCCTTGGGAAAAAATGGCTCAGACAGGGGCAGCTCAGTGCCTTTGTGCCCTGGATAGACTTTCTCAAGACAAAAGCTTTGTTCTGACCCAAGACTCCCTCTAAGTTAAGAGAGCAGTTGTCTACAGGGGTTATTTTCCACCCATTTATAGCTCCTTCCTGCTCTCAGCCAGGCTCTCTTCTGGGCTGTGTGCTCAGGGGTCTCAGACTATCAGATCTGGCCTGTGGGTTGTCTCCTCCCTCAGCCTGCCTGACTGCGCCCTGGACAAACATTCCCCACATTCACACTCAGGCCTTTGGCCTAATGTTCTGCCCACAGCACACCTCTTGCCGCATAGTCTCCCAATGGGGCACCATAAAAAAAGCCTGTAAAAATGTTGCTTCTCTGTTTACTATAACTTTTCTCTCCCATTTGGTAAGGTAGTTAACAAGAAAGTTTTCTATGAATGTGTGCAAATAGAACTTCCTGAAAAGTACGTTATTTCTTTCCATTCTGGGTTCTTATCTGACTGTTATTGACTTAGACACACATTTCTTTTCACATCTAGGTTCCCTCTGTGGTGAATCATGGAAGTGTCCTCTGTAACAGGCCTGTCATCCCATCCAGTGTCACCCAACTGAACAGCCTGGTGTGGACCTGTCCACAGCTCTGCTGAAGCTGGGTGCCTTTTGCCATTTATCAGGAATGTCAGTCCTGTGTCTCTGGACACTTACACACACATCACTCTAGGGTTTGCTGATGGATATGTTTTCCCCAAAGGGGGTCGCAAATTCAGAGCTTTTGCAACCCTTACTCCCACCAGCATGGAATCTTTCTCATGTTTCCCGTGTTACATATGACTGGGGATTTGGGAGCTACATGTTGGGAATTTTTCTCCCCTCAAATTGCAGAACAGCAACCAGCTATTACCATTGTGCATTCCCGCCAAGGGGGCTTCCTAGGCTGTCCTCTCCAAGACAACAGATAGGCTGCCGCATCTTTCACTCGAGGAGCAACTGGTCGGTTCAAACCACTGACCACTTTTGGTTAGCTAAGCACTTAACCACTGGGCCACCAGGGCTCCTTTCCAGAATATAAAAGGACCCTGCTTATTCCCCATCCTGGCCACCATCTGCTTGGATCCCACTGTCCCCTTCTTATAAGTAATTCATGTGGTGGTTTGCCTCCTTCAAAATGTACTTCATACCAGCAAGCAGACAACAAGTAGAGATTCAAGGTTTTGCTCCCTTTATTTTTAGACAGAAAAGACCATCCAGTAATCCCTGTTCTCACACACATACACACAATCTATTAGAATTCTCCCTAGGCCTGTTCATTCATGGTTTTCCAAGATACAATGCTCTGTGGCTGATTTATCCAGCCCTTTGCTCATGGATGTTTGGGGGTGCCTCCTGTCTCAACACCTCGATGAACAGCTGTGTAAAGCCATCATTCACACCTGGGCAGGTACAGGAGTGGGACAGCAAGGTCAAAGTGAGGATACCACAGATCGCTGGAGAATTCAGGGAGATGAAGCAGCTACAAAGAAGGGGTGGCAATAATGGTCTCTGTGCCTCTAGTGTGGGCCATGGGGGGGACCCAGGTTGTCCCAAGAGTGGGGTCTGTTTCCTTCCCCCACTGCCTGACCGCCAGAGTCCAGTTTGATCTTGCATCTGATTTATCTGCCTGTTTAATTCACTTTAAAAAGTGCTTGTATCAGCCATGTAGCTTAGAAGCATCAAAGCCCACCTGGAAGAAGCACACCAGCCTGCCTGACCACAAGGTGCAGAAGGGACCGGTTATCAGACATGAAAGAACTGAAAATCATATCAGTGGGTCCCCACCTCCCTGATACAATCAATGAAGACAAACGTGTGCATAAGCAAATGTGGTGAAGAAAGCTGATGGTGCCCAGCTATCAAAAGATATAGTGTCTGGGGTCTTAAAGGCTCAAAGATAAACAAGTGGCCATCTAACTCAGAAGCAACAAAGCCCACATGGAAGAAACACACCAGCCTGTGTGACCACGAGCTGTCGAAGGGATCAGGTATCAAGCATCAAGGAACAAAAAATCATATTGAAAATGTGGGTGAGGGCAGAGTGGAGACTCAAAACCCATTGGTAGCCCTTACTGAAGAGTTGTGGGGAGGAGATGAACCAGTCAGGGTGCAGGGGAGCAATGATGAAATATATAACTTTCCTCTAGTTCTTAAATGCTTCCTCCCCCCCATTATCATGATCCCAATTCTACCTTACAAATCTTGGCTAGACCAGAGGATGTACATAGGTACAGAGAGCAACTGGAAATGGGGAATCCAGGACAGGTGACTCCTTCAGAACCAGAGGTTAGAGTGGCGATGCCTGGAGGGTGGAGAGAATGTGGGGTAGAAAGGGGGAATTGATTACAAGAATCTACATATAGCCTCCTCCCTGGGGGAAGGACAGCAGAGAAGAAGGCGGGGGGGGGGGGGCAGGGGAGACGTCGGACAGTGTAATATATGACAAAATAATAATAATTTATGAACAATGAAGGGTTCATGAGGGAGTGGGGAGGGGGGGAAATGAGCAGCAGATATTAAGGGCTCAAGTAGAAGGAAACTGTTTTGAGAAAGATGATGGCAACAAATGTACATATGTTCTTGACACAATGGATATATGTATGGATTGTGATAAGAATTGTATGAGCCCCCAATAAAATAAAATAATTTTTAAGTGCTTGTTAAGGTATACAAAAAAGTAAACCTGGAAACAAACCCATTTCCATTGATCTAGTTCCAACTCTTAGCAACCACGTGCCTATCAGAGTAAAATGAGTATCACTGAGTTTTCATATGACTAATCTTACAGGAGACTGCCAGACCTTTCTTCTGTGGCACCTCAGAGAGATTGAAACTGGCAATTTTTCTGTTCGTAATTGAATGCAAACCATCTGCCACGGTATAAACCCCACTCCCACAAAACAAAACCAGCCATCAAGTGGATTCCAACTCATAGTAACCGTACATAGGGTTTTTGAGACTAAATCTTTATAGGAGCCGACAACTGCATCTTTCTCCCATGGAACGGCTGGTGGGTTTGAACTGCCAGCCTTGTGGCTAGCAACCCAACACTTAGCCCACAGTGCCACCAGGGATCCCTTTTTCAGCCTTCTATTATTGGTTTACATTGTTTCATTGGGCCTGAATTCCCTTAACGCGCAATTTCGTGGCCTGGAATTTCAGTGCAGCTTTGTGTAAAAATTCTTTGGGGCTTTCCGTTGCTATAAATGGTGTTCTAGAAATTGCTTCCTTTCAATGTAATTCTCTGAAGACCAGTTTTCATCAAAATCTACAAATATTTTAGGAAATGCCCTCTTCTTATAAACAGCGTCATTTCTTAGAATACTTTCCATTGGATTTCTTCTTTTTTAAATCTTGCTCTCTATCTGAGGTAGCTGGGCGGGCTGTTTATTCATTGGTTGAGGACTGAGCCTTGACTTGTGATCACTGCTTGTCGGGGGTGTTTAGGCCTCCTGAGTTGCCCCTCCCCCTAGGAACAGAAGCTCTCTGACTCCTAGGGCTCTTGGCTCATCTTTCAAGTTGCTGTTGTGAATTTGAGTCCATATCCTTTCAAAATAAACCCATTCATTGGCTTCCACCGCATAGCAACCTTGTAGGACAGAGGAGAACCGGTCCTTTAAGTTTGTTGTCGAGTCCCTTCTGACTCCTCTTCGTTCCTATGCCTGAGCCCATTGTTCCAGCCACGTGTCAGTCCATCTCGTGGAAGGCCTTCCTCTTTTTCCCTCCCCCTTCATTTTCTGAGACAGTAAATCTCCCCTTCTCCTGGGGAGTGACTTAATGGATATGAACCACCAACCTTTTGGTTAACAGCCAAATGTCCCACGTGCCTAGTTCTTAAAAGACCACCCAGCTCAAGACAATTCTTTACTAATTAAGCTGAAATATTGTTGGGTTTCAAAAGATTTCAGGGGGTACTCTAGTGTCAGCTTTCAAGCTGATATCAGTGGTAGTCTCAAGGGGTCCATCTAGCCCTCTTGCTGCCAGAAATTGTGCATGAATGAAATTCTTCATGTGTTTTGGCTTTCAAGCCTGCTCAATTCCATGGTGTGCTACAGATGCAGGAACTGGTATCCAGATGTCATGGCTAGGAAGTGCTGGCATGGTGACCTAAATCAAGAAATGTCTGGCTCCAAAACTCATGCATCTTCCCAGAGCCCCATCTGATAGAAGCAAAGGACCAAGGTGGTGTGGGTGTGGTGGGGCAGGTTCTGTCTCCATGAGTTTGGGTGTGATGGAGCACATGCCTCCCCCTGGGTCTCCCCTCACTTCTTTGCACCTCAGTTTCCTCAATGAAGTGGGATGGTGGTCTTTCCATCCTTCTTTCTCAGAGCTTGGGTGTTTGTTCACTCTCCTCATTCACGATGGAGGCACTTTCTGACCCCTGGCCCAGGTCTGTGTAATGATGTGCATGGGGTAAGGGACCTGACACAGGCAAAGAAGGATGGCAGGAACCAACACTACCCCACCCCACCCCCACACACAACCTCTCCTGGCTCTGTCTGAGAATGAAGGAGAAACTTCCATTTATGTACTGACTTGTGGGAGAACCAAAAGGCCCTTTTTTTAGAATACAGTTTTGTAATGTTTATTTTTGCCTTTTGAGAGCACTTCTGTAGGTGTGGTGAGCAAGACCCAGGCGTAGTCAGTGTTCCATTTCTTGACCACAGGCTTCAGAGTTCAGCTTTGTTGACATGATGGAATTTTTTAGAATGGCAGAACCCCAGAGCTAGGCCTCTCAAAGGTAAGGCTCTGTGGGGAACACCGTTAAAAGCTGATCCTCAACCACTGAAGGGTGCCCAAACTGGAAAGGCCAGCTCTTGTCCCATCTATCTCGACTCTTTGGGATGGCTAATGACTATGTATCGGAGTGTCCGTTTCCAGTCTGGCTTCTGCTCTGCAGGCCAGGCAGAACAGGTCTATTGAGTTTCAGCCTGGTATGGAAGGAACATTGATGAAATTGAGAGTTGCTGAGCCAGATGTGGAGCCACTTTGTCAGTCCTCCATCTCACCTCTGCAAGCTGATGATTCTCTGAGGCCTTGTACGTTCCCAAATCAGATACACTTGCTCCTCCCAGTAGTGAGTGCAGGGAGGTAGGCTTTTAGGCCCTTTGTGAAGGTGGGAAGGCATTGAGACACAGATGTTTGGTTGAAACTGCTATCAAGGAGCTCAAGAAGAGAGAAATGGTGTTGAAACTGATGGTGACAGCAGTTGTACAATTATGCTTCATCTAATTGAATTGTGGATTGTTAGAATATCTGTAAGAGCTCCCAGTAAAATGATATATTAAAGAAACAATGTTTGGTTGAAGTGGTTCCCATGCTAATGAAGTGGAATCTGGAGTTGAACTTAGAACTTCTGGGGTACAACATCACTCTTGCTCACTTTGCAGGGACAAGGTAGAAGACACCCTAAGTAAGGATGCTTGTCTTTCCTGGAGTCCCTGTCAGGTGTTGGTTTTCATTGTTGTTTTTTCAATCGGTTCAGTCCAGCTTAGTCTGACTATGTGTCCATTGTATTCCTAGCATAAGTGCTTGTGCATGGATGCAGGAGTGTGTGAGTACCTGGGGGATGAGGAGCTAGCGTAGAAATTAGTGTTTCTACTTTCAAGGATCTGACGTGGAAATAGTCTATCAGAACACAGAACAAAGTACACATGCACCCCAAACTAGGGAAGAAACACCAGATTGTAGAGCACTAACGATGGGGAAATCGGCACCAGGACATTGGCATTTGGGTTGAATTGTGATGGGCAAAGAGTGGGTTGAGGTTTTCGTTTTAATCATATGAGGCCAAAGTTAGGAATTGTTTGGCACCTTCTGGAACATACTGTCCAGTGACCTCAGAGGCTCTGCAACTTGAGGGGGAGAGAGCTGAATCAAGCAAGATCAGCATCAGCTCTGTCACTGTGTAACAAATAAGTGCCCAGAAGCACTCTACTCCACCAGGAAGCTTCCTTCCCCAAAATACCCAAGTCTTTTCCTCCATGGGTCAGTTCACCCACTGTAACAACCTGTGGCCTGTGAAGCCCACAACACTGTCTGGGCCTGGTCTCCTGGTTCTGCTGCTACTGATTTTTTGCTCCTGCTGCTCACCTTCTCACTGTGTCTCTGGTTTTATAGAGCTCTGTCTATGCCTCTGCCTGTGTTGGTCTGGGTAAATTAGGAAAAACAAATCCAGAGACACTGTAAGAAAGAGCTTTATATAAAAGAGCAATTGTACATTAAGAAAACAGCCCAGTCCAATTCAATCCACAAGTCCAATATCAGCCCATATGTCTGATACCAGTCTGTAAATTCCTCTTCAGACTCATGCAACACATGCAATGACACTGAACACAGGAAGGTTACAGGCCACTGGGTGGACAGTGTTGTGGATCCATCCAGTGGCAGTGGAACCATCTCAGTGCTGGTGTGGTTCTCCACGTGGCTTCTCCAGCTCCAGGACTCTGGTTCCGTCAGTGTGTCCATGTGGCTTGTCAACAGTAATACCAAGCAGAGAGAGTGTGTCTGGTTTCCAGTGAGCTGTTTATCTCTGTTGTGCCTCTAAATGAGGTCATCAAACTGCAACCTAATTGATAGGCTAAACTCCACTCCTTCACTCTTAATAGTGTCAAGTTGGCACCAGATTATCTAACTTCCAACACTGCCTGCCTGTCGGTCTGTCTCAGGTCTAGAAGGTTCACTATGCAGGCACTCTGAGCCCAGAGGATTCAATACTTCTCGGTGGTAATGAAGGTCCCCTCAGTCTGTCTACCTCTGGATGGCTCATTTTAAGCTTAGCAGATGATAAACCTGACCAGTCCCCTCGTTAGAGTTTCATACCCTATTTTTGTATAGTCCCAAGCAGTCATTTTGTGGGAGTCCATAAGACCATGGCCATCTTATAAGAAAGGCCATTTTAGAGTACGCCATCACATTGCCCATGTGATTCATTGTGTCCAGAATAGGACATTCTCAAGCTTGAGTGGCCTGAGAACCCCACCAGGACACACCTCCAGAGATCTGAATTTGGAAGGTTAATAGGGTGGCCTTCCTGAAGTCCTAGTGATATAGTTGGTTACATGTTGGGTTGCTAATCTCACAGTCACCGATTCAAAACCACCAGAATGCACTGTAGAAGAAAGAAGAGGCTTTGTACTCCATACATAATTACAGTCTTGGAACTCCACAGGGGCAGTTCTGTTCTGTCATATAAGGTTGTTTTGGGTGAGAATCAATTTAGTGACAGAGAGTAGGGTGGCCTCCAGGAGGGGCACTGAAGAGGAGGATCAGAGAGGAAACTGGTTAAGCTGAGGTCTTAAGCATCCTTAAGTATTCTAAAGGTACTTAAAATAATCAACTTAGATCAAAATGGCAGTATTTCCCAAAAACAGTGTTCAGAAGGGTTAAGAAAGAAGGAGTGGAAATAGGAAGGAAGTGGGATAAGTGAGCAATTGAGGGGATTGAAATCAGAAAAATGAAACAAAATGTCTATGAATTGTTGGAAGGCAAAATTGATGATTTACTGTCAACCTTCACCTAATTCATGATAAATTAAAGAAGGTGCCCAGTTCCAGACTGAACCAGTGTGTGTGCCTTAACCCGTGCTGCTGAATACAGGGGGGGGTTAGGGATTTGCAGGCTGCCCTGTTATTGACGGCCATCTTGCTGTTACCAAGAGCGCTGTCTTTCACCAAACAGCTGGCAATACTGGTTTACTGGGTCAGAAGACTTAAGGCCAAAGTCTGGGGATCAACTTAGGTTACCAAACTAATTTGGTCTACAACCCCCTTAAAAAATTACTCACTGACCTCTGGCAAGTAAAAATATCTGTATTATAGCCCGTAGTCCAGTAGAAAGTGTAGATACCTGTTGTTTCAGCCCCAGGATCATTCCAGTGCTCCCTCTGGGGAGGTGGGGCAGTATCATCCACTTTGGGAAACACTTAGACAATTGGCTTAACACAGTTGGGTGAGTAACATTTGATGTCTTAAGAGCTCAATGAACCAAAGTCATCTGAATGAACCAAAGACAATGAAGCAATCAGACTCAAACAAGAAACAAGCCCACACAACTACATAGCTCCGTGAACCACAACCTTTTCTAGCCTGAGACCACAAGACTGAGATAGATGATAGCTGGCTACCAGTGATGGCTGTTCTAACCAGGCACACACCCCAGAGTCTGGAAAGACTGCGAGGAAAGTATAAAACAAGGCTCAAATCCCTGAAAATGGCCAGACTCGTTGGTCCATATTGATGAGAGGAACCCCCAAGACCATCATCACCCTGATGAGGGACTGTTGGGACTGGAACTGAAGCTGTCTCTTCAGGTCACCTTTCAGCCAAGTAAGATTGGATTGTCAAATGATGTCACCTGTGAGTAGTATGCCTCCTTAAACAGTTAACTGTAAACCCAATGACCAGTGTTTACCCAAAAGCAAAGGTGAGAAGGCAAGGGAAGCTCAATCAAGGAAACAATAAACAGAATGGAAAGTAGTATGTAACCGATGACGAAGAATTTGTATTAAGAATATTAAAAACCCAACTCAATGCCATCGAGTCCATGCTGACTCAGAGCCACCCGCCAGGACAGGGTAGAACTGCCCCCGTGGGTTTCTGAGACTAACACTTTGCAAGAGGACACGTCGCCTCTTTCTCCCAAGGAGCAGCTGATGGTTTTCAATGGCTGATCTTGGGGATATCAGCCCAACTCGTAACAACTATGCCACTGGGGCTCTTAAAATGTTAAAAGGGGGGGGCGTGAGGGAGGGGAGTGGGAAAAAAATGTTAAAAGAGAGCCTAATTTGCTCTGAGAAGGCTCCACAAGTTCACGGACAAGTTCCATTATTTCATCATTCCTTTTTCCCATGAACTTTTTGTGAAGCTCTCTTGTGCAAATGTTAACCAAAAAAGTACAATAAAATATTTCATTTAAAAAGTTTTTCTCAGACAGCTTTAATCAGGCCCTGCCCTGCTTCAGCAGGTTCTATCAGTGTGGATTCTCAGTGGTCTGCCCAGAAACGCATCTGGCTAGCTGGAACAGAAAAGGAGTTTATAGGAAAGTTGCCCACTGACTTCAAGAAGGAGCTAGAACCAAGGAAGACCTGGTAGGGCAGACATCATGGAGGGTGGGCTGGGAGCCTCCTGGTGAGGATCTTGCCCTGTGCCAAGGCTCTGCCTCACCTCTGCCCTCCCCACTGAGGATTCTCCAGAAGGTCAGGGTGCTATGGGGGAATCAAATGATGGGCAGCAGAGTTACATTGGCCAATACCCACTACAGTTTGTGCCTCTTTTTGCCTCTGAAGTACAACCCAACCCTCATGTCCCAGAGTGGCACTAGGCCTTCCTCATATTCCCACCCCCAGTTCCACAACCCTCCACTTGGCTGTCAGCAGGACATTGCCAGTTGCCTTGCTGATGTCCCGACTCAGAAGAACCTTTCATCGTTGCGGATTCCACATTCTCTATCTGGCCCTTGTCTGTTGTGGCCCTTGCCATAGTGCATGGTGATAGGTGAGTTTCTCTCGTAAACAAGGGCCCAGAAGAACTCTGAGTCCTGTGGCGCCCAACCACAGGGCAGGTGGCACAGGCGAGGTTGGAGCACAAGTTTGAAGCATGATTTAGTCATCTGCTTTGCAAGTGTTTTTGCTCCTTAAGGAGATGTAGGGTTGTGGTGCTCAACAGAAGGGAAGTTTGCGGTACAGTTGGAATGGTTTATTTTTGCCTCGCCGTTTAGGGACTGGAGAGGGTAAGAGCCCTCTCAGTGTAGACTCTGCTCACCCTTGCACCATCCAAAGACACTTCCAAGTGAAGTGGCTTGGGCCTGCCTATCATTGTGAAATGATCGTGCTGGACCGGTCTCGCCGTGTCTCCCTCTCCATCTTGCTCAACTTTCCATCTCCTGTTTCAGGGGCACCTCGGAGGCCAGGACAATGTGTGGGCTGGGTGGGGAAGAACGGAAGTACAGGCCAGGCCTGGCTGTCTGAGTAGCTCTGTGCCAGGCTCTGTTTTGGTGACATCCCTGTGGTACTTGCAGTGGCTGCCAACTCGAAATGCTAGCTCCTCTGCTTGCTGACTGGCTGGACAAGCCGCTTACCCTCTCTGTTGCTTTACTTTCTTGTCGCTACAGAGGAAATGACAAGGGCAGCTTCATCAAACAGTTAGGCATAAAATGAAGACTCTATGTAAAGTGCTGAACGCAATCATGAAGGCTTGAGGTAGTTAGTTGATTGTGCCAACCTGGCCAATGAACACATGTGGGGTTAATTGAATGGCGGAGAGATAAATAGCTAGGCGAGCCTCACCTTTGTAGTTCTCAGGTTTCTTGCTTTCTGATGGTTGGACCAGGGTGCAGCTGCCTTAGCCAGTTCCCTGCTTTAGCTAGCAAGGCTCATCTCCTGCAAGACATCCCTGAGGAGAAGCTGCGTGGACCTACCCTGATGCAGCCCTGGGTGCTGGAGCAGCCGTGTGGAGATCCCTGCCAGAGCTGAGATGCTTACACGTTCACTGACTCGGCTTTCTTCCTGCAGTCGGTGTCATTGTGTCTGTTTTATGAGATGCAGGAGGACCTTGTGGATTGGTGTTGGACCTCGGCTTTCTTCCTGCAGTTGGTGTCATTGTGTCTGTTTTATGAGATGGAGGAGGACCTTGTGGATTGGTGTTGGACCTATGAGTTAATTAATGTTGGACTTATGGGCTTGGGCAGCACTGGGTTGGGATGTTTTCTTGATGTGCACTTACCCTGTATATAAAACTCTTACACCTGCGTTTCTGTGGATTTGTTTCTCTAAAGTACCCAGACTAATACAAGGCTCCATAAATGCTAACAGTTAGCTAGTCCTTTTCTCTTAGACTGCTGCTCTTCACCTCTTCACTGGCTCAGGTCTTCTCTTGATTTCAGCTCTCAGTGTGTATGTAGGCTTTACCTCTTTCAAAGCAGTGATGAAATCACGCGGCAACCCTTTCAGATGTGCTGGGCCAAGAATCTGATGCCTCAATCAGGCTTAGGGAAGGCTCGGAGGCTGGGTTGCCTAGCTGGGCTGAGGGTAAGGCCCTTGCTTGGGTGGGGACACATGGTATAGTTCCTGGTTGAACCTGACATGGGCAGGCAGGGTAACTGTGAAAGGAGCATTGGATTGGGCCAGAGCAGGGCGTCGCCAACCTGCCTACTGATCTACCCATCTGAGATCAGAGCACAGTGCCACCTACAGCCCTTCCTGGTATGTAACTAGTCCCTCTGACTCCACTTTCCAAGTGCTTTCTTTATACATGTTAACTCTCTCAAGAGAGTGCTTGCTGACTGCCTCATCTGTCCACTCGGAGTGAACTTGGAGGCCACAGAACAACCTGTGCAAAAGTGCCTGCTCAGAAGTTAAACGCCACTTCACTACTGAGGGCTAACCAAGTTGTTTTCCAGTCAGTGACCATGTTTAAATGCCATATGTAACTATACACGTGCACATGAATGTGAGGTAACTTGCTGTAAAAAGGCAAACCCAAGGTGGATTTTTAAGCACCATACGCCAGCAGGTTCCTCTTAACACCAGCTACCTCTCTGCATGCTAACATTTAGCATCTAGCACCTCTCTCTAAGCAAAGGCTTTTCTTACCCACCCATGAACCTTGGAAGGAAAATAAAGATTAAGATGCACGTAGTAGGGCTTTCCTGTGCCTGTGGGATATGTCCTTATTGATTTGTTTGGTAGTTTTAAAGGGGGGGGGGAGACTTCTAGAATGGAATAAAATGTCAAGACAGAATGTCTCATTTGGGAAATAATGTAATAATTTGGTTAGAAAGGTGTACTTGCAAATTATAGCCAGGCAAAATAGTTCCCTGGTGAGCCAGTTACACTGTCAACATGCTTTCTCTGAGTATGATCTTCAGTAGAGGCATTGAGATTCATATTTACCCTGAGATGGATTACATAAACTCCCCTCCCCAGCCCCTCAACACACGATGTTTTATTGCCAGTCCACGCTGCTTTGCTGCTCTCTCCAAGCTTATGCTGAGTAGAAATAGTGAAAATGGAAAGTCCAAGGAAGGTCATTTAATTGGTTGGCTAAGGGGTTGGGGTGGGGTTCATGGAAAAGAGACTCAGGCAAACGTATGTACCAGCCCATTTTGAGATGGATGGAGCCTTGGGCATGTTATTTTATCTTTTTGAACCTTGGTTTTTTATCTTATAAAGGAAAATGATAAGCCTGATTCTCAGGGTTCTCAGGATACCAGTATTAGTGGTCATCATTAACATGGTACTGTCTATGGACAGTCCGTTTGAGTAAATTCTATTTAAGTTGCCATTATCTGTATATTTTCATTTTAAAGAAAAACAATTTTTTATCAGAAAATGACTTTTATCGCCCAGTTTTTGCTTGTAAACATTAGCCACTGGGTTTTAGGCAAAGTTTAAATTTTAGGATGCTGATCTGGATATTAGAGGGTCCCTGGTGGCCTAGTAGTTATGAGTTAGGTTGCTAACCACAAGGTCAGCAGTTCCATACCACCAGTTGCTCCTTCAGGGCAAGGACAGGGTTTTCTGCTGCCTTAAAAAAGTTAGTCTTGGGTTCTTTTAAAAAAAAAAAGTCAGTCTCAGAAACTCATGGGGACAGTGGGCAGTTCTACCCAGCCCTGTAGGATCACTGTGAGTTGGCATTGACACACTGGCAGGGAGTTTAATCTGGACATATTCACCTTTTTTTTCATTAGGGGCTCATATAACTCTTACCACAGTCCATACATACATCAATTGTGTAAAGCACATCTGTACAGTCACTGCCCTCATCATTCTCAAAACATTTGCTCTCCACTTTAAGTCCCAGGCATCAGATCTTCATTCTTCCCCTCCCTGCTCCCCCCTCCCTCATGGACCCTTGATAATTTATAAATTATTAGTTTGTCATATCTTACCCTGTCCGATAACTCCCTTCACCCACTTTTCTGTTGTCCATCCCTTAGGGAGGAGGTTCCCCCTTTCCAAGCCACTCTCCCTCTACCCTCCCAGTATCGCCACTCATACCACTGGTCCTAAAGGGATCATCCGCCCTGGATTCCTTGTGTTTCCAGTTCCTATCTTTACTAGTGTACATCCTCTGGTCTAGCCAAACTTGCAAGGTAGAATTGGGATCATGATTGGGGGGGTGGTGGGGGGAGCACTTAGGAACTAGAGGACTGTTGTGTTTTTCATTGTTGCTACATTGCACCCTGTCTGGCTTGTCTCTTTCTCGAGACCCCTCTGCAAGGGGATCTCTAGTGGCCTACAAATGGGCTTTGGGTCTCCACTTGGCACTCCCCTGCTCATTCACTATGGTAAGATTATTTGTTCTGATGATGCCTGATACCTGATCCCTTCGACACCTCGTGATCGCACAAGCTGGTGTGCTTCTTCCATGTGGGCTTTGTTGCTTCTGAGCTAGATGGCTGCTTGTTTGCCTTTACGACCCCAGACACTATATCTTTTGATAGCTGGGCACCATCAGCTTTCTTAGCCACATTTGCTTATGCACCCATTTGTCTTCAGCAATCATATCATGGATGTGAGCACACATGATGATTTTTTTGTTTTTTGATGCCTGATAACTGATCTCTTCGACACCTTGTGATCACACAGGCGTGGTGTACTTCTGCCATGTGGGCTTTGTTACTTCTGAGCTAGATGGCCGCTTGTTTACCTTCAAGCCTTTAAGACCCCAGATGCTATCTCTTTTGATAGCCGGGCACCATCAGCTTTCTTCACTTTTGCTAGGTGAGCATCATAGAATGCCAATTTAATAGAAGAAAGTATTCTTGCTTCAAGGGAGTACTTGAGTGGAGGCCCAATGTCCTTTTGGTACCCTAATACTAAACCTATAAATATATGCACATAGATCTATTTCCCCATCCTAATATATAAATATATTTACATATGTACATGTCTTTATCTAGACCTCTATAAATGCCTATTTTCACCTTTTCACAATTAAAGTTATATTTCCAAAGAGCTATGAAAGAAAGAGACATGTTGTTATATGCTAGGCTTCATCAAAACTGGCACTTTGCAGAAATTACACCAATCAGCCCAGAGTTCCCAGATTATTCAGATTTTTAAAAAAACTGTCAGTGTCTGGGTACCATTTTTATATTTGCATGAAAGATGCCTCTGAGAACATTTCAGTGAGTAAGTGATGATGTGTATGGTAAAATACATAGATCCAAATATTTATCATCTTTACCATAAGTGCACAATTCAGTGGCATTTACTACATTCACTTACTGTAAACCATCATTGAGATCCTCTTTCAAATATTTTTCATATCTCCTAATAGAAACTTGATTACCCTTGAAGAAATAACTCCCCAGACCCCCTGGCAATCATTAATAAACATTTGCTTTTCTGAAATGCCAATTTAAAGTACCAGTGTGTTTGGTGCATGGAGAGGTACTTAGTGCTCCAAGCAAAGGTGTTTGTCCATGTACTGTGGAGTGGGAATAGTGGGGACACCGGGGTAGACTTCTCCCCGACCATGCAGGAGACTCCGGTTCAATGAATTCCCTGCCAGCACACCTCATGCTTAGCTACCATCCTGCCTGCCAGTGGCAGTTGGGATTTTTCTGTGATACTGAACTACTCATGCTTTTAGATTAAGGCAGTAGTAGGAAAGGCCTGGCAATCTAATTGTAGCTCTCAGTTGGTGGCAGCTTTGTTGATCACAATGGTTTGACCTGCAACCCATCATAGGAAGGGCCCAGGGCAGAGTAGCCTTTCGCTCACATGTGTGATGCTGTTGACTTGATTCTAGCTCTTAGCTACCCCATAGCACAGGATAGACTGCTGCCTAGTAGGGTCTCCAAGGCTGAAATCTTTGCAGACGCAGACTGCCACATTTTTCTTCCTCAGAACAGCTAGTAGGTCCAAACTGTCATCCTTTTAGTTCATGGTTAAGCACTTACTCACTTTGCCTATAAAGCTCCTTTCCTTGTGCATAGGGCCACCAGAAGTCCCACACTGACTTTGATAGCAGCTAACAGGGACACTCCTGGCAGCACAAGATGCAAGAGATGCCAGAATAACAGTTTACTACATCTGATGTGGCAAAATCATCTGCCACGTGTTAAAAACAGACCTAACACAGCCAAGACTTACTAAGAGGAAACTAGCAAGATGACAAAGGTAGCTGCTCAAGGCAAATATAAGGAGCTGGCTATTACCAGAAGAGGAAGGAATGCAGGGGAATGGCAGATTTAGTTAAATTAGCTGGTTCATGCCCTGCAGTAATGAAGAACCACAGGCTGGGGTATTTTTTTCTTCTAGCCAGAAATCACCTACAACTTACTGGTTTTCCCATTAACAACTAACCTTGCAGAATCCGGGCTCTTGTCAGTAGTGAGGAAAAAGTCAGACAGTTACAGTCTAAGGAGCTACAGATAGGGCCCTCTCTTTCTCTCTGATTGGTTTTGAAATTTTTAATTGTTGGACAGGTTTTTGTTTTTGTTTTTTTTTAATCACATTTGGGTTCAAAAGCTTTAAAAAAATGAGATGCCATGATCACAAAGGTGGTTTTTCCAGGGTGAGGCTTAGCCATTGCACTCTGGATGTGCTGACCTGTGAAATTTCCCCAAATATGGGAAACTGGACTGCATAATTTTGTGGTTGTGGGGGACTGCGTTCGTACTCTCCCCTGAGATAAGGGAGTAGGGGATGATTGGTTCTGATGGGGAGAAGTCTTTGGTCAAAGTAATCACAGGTTGTTGTGAAGCCATGTTCTGGATATGGGGCTGAGAAGCCACACAGAGTGAGCAAGGAGGGACATTTCCAGAGTGGGGAAGAACAAAGGTGCAGGGGGTGGGGTAGGGGGCAGGTAAAATCCTAGTAGCAAGCTCTGAAACTCATGGTTAAGAAACTTGATTTGTTGTGAAAGGCTTTTGGACCACAAGGAAGCAGTCAGCAAGTAGGAGGCTGCCCTAGAAACCAAGGCAAGGGAGTAAAATCCTCTCTTTCACAAGGTCTCAGTGATCCTGGCAGAGGAATGGGCCCTGGGAGGCAGAGTCATAGGACACTCACTTCTCTGGTTGAAACCACCAGTTGGTTCTGGTCCTAGGCGGACCCTACAAGCCAGGGTTGTGGCCGAGCTGGGCCCTCTGGGGCTGTTCCTGGTCTTCTATTGACCTTTTTCTCTCCTAGTTGTTGATGTCTTGTTTCATTTTTATGTAATATTTGTTGCGTATAAAGGACCATATGGCATAATTGTATATGTCAGGAAGCTGGAGCTTCCAATTTCTGTGTGTGGTTTCTATGCCAGTAAAAAGAGTTCACTCATCCCTTGCTTAAAATAAAGGTTGTGTGAGTCACCAGTTCGTTAGCCAGCATCATGCTGCATCTCCTTCCTCCAGAGAAAGGTGACCCAAGCCCGGGTGTCTGAGTGGGGTGGGTTTGGACACCAGTCTGTCAGAGCCCTCATTCGGTGCCATGTCTACCATGTTCTTGGGGGCCAAGGCTTCTGCCTGGTGGGCAGAGCTAGACTCCTGGACTCCTCCCTGGGTTCTGGAGAAAGCACTGATGACCACAGATAACAAAGTGGAACTTGATCTCACAATTGACCATCAGATTGGGTAAAACTGAAAAGCCAAACCCACTGCCCTGGGGTCACCTCGGACTCATACTGGTCTGCATCTGGTTTTTTGTTTTAATGATTAGAGAGCACATCCCAACCAGGAGTGGGGTGGGATAGGTTTGGTTTGGAATTGACTCCCAGGTTTGCTTCTCCTGCCCATGAGTTTCTTTGTAGCACTCAAGCCTCGCTCCCAGCTGCTTGCACACCTGTGCGGGCTGCATATTCCCTAGCAGTCACCTGTAATCATAGGGATAGGCCCTTTTTTAAAAAAATCATTTTATTAGGGGCTCACACAACTCCTATCACAATCCATACATACCATGCATCGATTGTGTAAAGCACATTTGTACATTCTTTACCCTCATCATTCTCAAAACATTTGCTCTCCACCCAAGCCCCTGGCATCAGGTCCTCATTTTTTCCCCTCCCTCCCCACTCCCTCCCTCATGCACCCTTGATAATTTATAAATTATTATTTTGTCATATCTTGCTCTGTCCCACATCTCCCTTCACCCACTTTTCTGTTGTATGTCCCCCAGGGAGGAGGTCACATGTAGATCCTTGAAATCGGTTTCCCCTTTCCAGCCCACCCTTCCTATTCCCTCCCAGTATCCCCACTCACACCACTGGTCCTGAAGGGATCATCCACCCTGGATTCCCTGTGTTTCCAGTTCCCGTCTGTGCCAGTGTATATCCTCTGGTCTAGTCAGACTTGCAATGTAGGATTCGGATCATGACAGTGGGAGGGTGGGGAGGAAGCATTTAGGAACTAGAGGAAAGTTATATTTTTCATCGTTGCTACATTACACCCTGACTGTCTCGTCTCCTCCCCAAGACCCTTCTGTATGGGGCTGTCCAGTCAGTGGCCTACAAATAGGCTTTGGGTCTCCACTCCACACTCCCCCGCTCTCATTCACTATGGTAAGTTTTTTTGTTCTGATGATGCCTGATACCTGATCCCTTGACACCTTGGTGACACCTGTGATCACACAGGCTGGTGTGCTTCTTCCATGTGGGCTTTGTTGCTTCTGAGCTAGATGGCTGCTTGTTTACCTTCAAGCCTTTAAGACCCCAGACGCTATATTTTTTTATAGCCAGGCACCATCAGCTTTCTTCGCCACATTTGCTTATGTACCCATTTGTCTTCAGCTGTCGTATCAGGGAGGTGAGCACACAATGATACGATTTTTTTGTTCTTTGATGCCTGATAACTGATCCCTTCAGCACCTCGTGGTCACACAGGCTGATGTGCCTCTTCCATGTGGGCTTTATTGCTTCTGAGCCAGATGGCTGCTTGTTTACCTTCAAACCTTTACGACCCCAGACACTATCTCTTTTGATAGCCGGCACCACCAGCTTTCTTCATCACATTTAGTTGTTCACCCACTTTGTCTTCAGCGGTTGTGTTGGGAACGTGAGCATCATAGGATGCCAATTTAATAGAAGAAAGTATTCTTGCATTGAGGAAGTACTTGAGTGGAGGTCCAATGTCCCTCTGCTACCTTAATACTAACCTTATAAATGTATGCACATAGATCTATTTTCCCATCCTCATGTATAAATATATTTGCATATGTACATGTCTTTATATAGACCTCTATAAATGCCCTCTGCCTCCCAGTTCTTTACTCTATTTCCTTTGACTTCCCTCCTGTCCCACTATCATGCTCAGTCCCCACCAGGGTTTCAGCAATTCCTCTTAGTTATATTGCCCTTGATCATGCCCAACCAGGCCTCCAACACCCTCCTCACCACCGATTTGGATTGCTTGTTGTTTCTTTGTCCCTGGGTTTATTAACACTACTACCTTTCCCCCCACCTCCCTGTCTCCCATGTCCCCACAGAACTATCGGCCCCATTGTTTTCTCCCTCAATTGTTCATCCAGCCTATCTTATTTAAACAGACCTGAGGAGATAATAACGTGCACAAAAACAAGACAGAGGCACAACCCAGCAACAATATACAACAAAACAACAAACCAATGATAAAACAAAGCAAAACACAACAAGAAAGAAAAGCTTATAGTTAGTTTAAGGATTGCTTGTTGGCCTTTAGGAGTGTTTTCCAGTCCAGTCTGTTGGGGCCCCATGCCCTGGCCCCAAAGTATACCTTCAGCATTCCTTGGGGGGCTCACCGCTCCATTCCCTTGCTGTTCTTTTGCACCTCCTTAATGTTTTGCCTCAATGTGGTGGAATCCGATCGGGTGCAATTCCCACACTGTGTGTCCGGGTTGTCCCCTGTAGGGCTATGGGTCAGTGAGGGACGCCATGTCTCATAGTGGGGCCGGCCATGTGGTCATCTCTGTCTGCTCTAATTGGGAACATTGACTTCCTGGCCTGGTGGGCCATGATGTGCTCCACTCTCTCCTCTTCTCCCTTCATGTGTTTTCCCGTGTGCTCCGATCATATATGTCCCTCTTCCGGAGCTTTGAAATAAATTCTTCTGAGGGAAGGGGCAGGTGTCCACTTAGTAGTTGGTCACTAACCCACCCAAGGGGAGGGTATTGTTTGTGTCTCCACAGGGAATGCAACATGCCTGTGTGGAGTAGGGAACCAGTAGAGAGGGGATAGGCCCTTTTTAAAGTAACACAAAAGCCATGTGACCTCACTACACAGTGGTGAAACATTTACACCCTCGGTTCTACTGTAATGCAACAGATGCATTTCTAAATATCCCATGTCAGGCCAACTCATGTGATAAAGACCACAGGGCCCCGATAGATGGTCCCAGGACGAACAGGAGAAAAATGTAGAACAAAGCTCAAATTCTTTAGAAAGGTCAGAGTAGTCACACCAGTTGAAACCAGAGGACAGACACCTGGAACTATCACCCTAAAACTCCCTAAGCTTGAGCTGAAACTTGTCTCAAGGCCACCTTTCAGCAAAATAGCAGAATGGCACACAACATAAAGGAAGTGACCCATAGGAACGGTGCCTACTGAAATCCCGTCTGTTTAAGAGCAACAGATCAACATTAACTCTGATGCAAAGATGACAAGCTAAGGGGGACAGGGAAGCTAGGAGTCCTGGAACGGGAACACAGAATGTGGATACCTTGTGAAAATTGTAACAGATGTCGCTGGAAAATGTGTCTGGGCATTGTCTAATGGTAGCCTAATCTGCTGGGTAAACTTTCACCAGGAACACAATCAAATGTTTTCTTAAAAAAAAAAGAATTTAATCAGGGAAGCTCTCCTTTTGTCAGAGTTCCGCGATTCTGAAAAGTGAAAAGTAACCAGGCCTCCTCACCCAAGGGGACCAAATGGATTCTGGTGCAGCGACACGGTGCAGCCATGTGAGACAGACAGGCCGGGCCTCTGAAGAGCATGCTGTCACATCCATGGGGGTTGACGTGGAATGCTTTTCATGTTTTATGAAGCGAAGGGAGAAATCACTCATCATCTGAGTAGGACTATATGCAGGTCTGGATGCGCACCCCAACCTGGTGGGAAGATCCGGAAGAGGGCATTACCCCCCTCACCTTGACTTGGGACAGCTCTTGGGGGATGGGATCACCAGATGATTTTTACATTTCTTTCTTTGAACTGGTTTCTATACTTTTCTGTAGCAGTTATATTCCTTTGGTGATTTTAAAAGGCCAGTTATTTTAAAGTTGTGCTTAAGACGAGGTAAAAAAAAAAAGAGGAAAAAAAAAGACAAGATAGATAATAAATATAAACTCTTAAGAATACACGACCTTGGCCAAATAGCTCTCCTAACACCTAGCAGGACTAGGTAATAAATACTCCCCCAAGGGCTGTTGACTGACTGACAAACTGGAAGTGTTGAGCCACTGCTACCCTTCTCAGGGGGGGCTCGGATTCCTTGTTTCTGGCCAGAATTGATCTGCCTGAGTAGGGGGTAGCCTTGCTCTCAGGTGGATGCTACTGGTCTGAAGGGGGCAGGGTGATGTGAACTGGGGAATGTGACCTTGGGCCCCCTTAATTTGGTTGCTTGCTTCTAAAGAGACCTAAACTCAGTATCTTTTCTCAGGGCCCAGCCCACTGTGTGAAATAATTTAAGCCTTAGTTTAAGGGACAGCTGAAGAAAGGAATGTGATTTGGTTTAGGAGGCAGCTGGCAGGCCTGTTTCTGGCTTTGTCAGTTCCTCTGGCTACACCTCAGCAGGAGGGGACTGGGGCTGTATTTTCAAGGCTCCATCAAATCTGTGCCTTCTTCCCAGGCTGCTCTTTTGGGTTTCATTCTCTGTGGAGAAGAGAGGCTGTGTCATCGCAGGACGCTCCCATGTGGCAGAGCTCCGCATTAGAAGGCACCAGGGTGCCTGCCTCCTCCAGGCCTCCTTGTCACTGCAGACAAGCCCCAGTGGTAAGGGGCTCTTGGGGAGCACTCCCATCACACACACTCTGTGGATCAGAGGCCCGATAAACTCTTCCTTTAGCTCAGCGAAAATAATTTTATGGTTGGGGTCACCACAACATGAGGAACTGTATTAAAGGGTCGTGGCATTAGGAAGATTGAGAACCACTGCTTTAGATGCTCAATCTTAAGGGCCACTCAACGCCCCTCAGCCCAGCATCTGGCCACCACCAGAGCTTTTCCTATGCGGGCAGAAAGGGGCCTTCATTTTATTTCATTTAAGCAGTTGCATTTTGGCTGCCCACACCCTCCTGGCCTTCCTTGTGAAATAAGCTTTGTGAGCTCCACAGGTTACTTCACCACAGGAGTCCACATCTTTTCCCACGGAAGGTTCTTGAGAGCACTTGAGATAAGTGGAGCAAAGTGCCCATGTAGTGGGTGCTCTAGAAGTATTACTAACAGGGACTCTTATAAAGACCTGCCCTCAGCAAGCACTTGGCATAAATTATTTTATTAATCCTCATGACAAGAGGGCTACACTCCAGCTATAGAGAGATATAAAGTCCCCATTAACACAGCTGGTTGGTTACCTCAGGACTCCACGCAGGCCCACCTTAGCATTCCATAGATTCAGAAAGTGGACTAGCCAGCTCATCCTCTGCCTTGCAGAGCAGGCCTCTGGTAGAGATTGGGGCGTCTTCTTGGGGGAATTCAGGACGACTCGGCCAAGTAATAAATTGCTGTTAATCACTTTCTTAAGGCTTATTCATATACCTTTGTGTTACGCTAGGAATAGGTTAGCCTTGGATTGTGTTTCGTTGAAATTTCATGCAGTGTTTGCGGACGTTTTGTAGTTTAATCATAGACCAGCAGCTGGAATGGGTTGGTATAGGCTGTGCTCTCTGAGTCTGAGGAAGTCTGCCCATCTCTCCCTCCCACACACAACAGGTTAGGTAAGGACCGTGTATAGAGTGTCAAGATGTTAGAAAATAGGCCCAAGGTGTAATCATTTCCCCTTGTGAGATGCTGTTTTGCCCAGCAGGTGGAACCGACAAAAACGTACGCTCCAGTTATACCGTATGGAGGTTAACACTAGAAGCCTCTAGTAGCTTTCTGCATATCTGACACCCACTCTTTTTTAATAAAATAAAATATTGTTTTGTTTTTTTAAACATTTTATTAGGGACTCATACAACTCTTATCATAATCCATACATACATCAATTGTGTAAAACACATCTGTACATTCTTTGCCCTCATCATTTTCAAAGCATTTGCTCTCCACTTAAGCCCTTTACATCAGGTCCTCTTTTTTCTCCCCTCCCTGCCCGCTCCCCCGTCCCTCATGAGTCCTTGATAATTTATAAATTGTTATTTTGTCATAACCGGCCCTGTCCGACATCTCCCTTCACCCGCTTCTCTGTTGTCTGTCCCCCAGGGAGCAGGTCACATGTAGATCCTTATCATCGGTTCCCCCTCTCCACCCCACTTTCCTTCCACCCTCCCAGCATCACCACTCTCACCACTGGTCCTGAAGGGGGATCATCTGCCCTGGATTCCCTGCCTTTCCAGTTCCTATCTGTACCAGTGTACATGCTCTGGTCTAGCCGGATTTGTAAGGTAGAATTGGGATCATGATGGTGAAGGGGAGGAAGCGTTTAGGAACTCGAGGGAAGTTGTATGTTTTGTTATTGCTACGTCGCACGTTGACTGACTCGGCCCCTGAGTACATTCTGAACATGCAACTACAGAAGGCCTTTTGGGAGCAGGTCCCTCATGAGCGATTCTCCTTGGGAACGGTCAAAGAATGTTTTGTTCTGTGTGCGAACATTTTCTTGACTTTTTTAGTGGCTTCTTAAAGTAGTTGCCCTGTTGTGACTGTCTGATTGCACTCAGCATAATGTCCTTCGGGTTCATTCCTGTTAGGAGGTGGTTCGAGTGGTCATTGTTAGGTTTCAACTTTGCATCGTATTCTTTTGTGTGTCTGTGCCATAGTTTGTGTGTGCATTCATCTGTTGATGGACACTGGGATTGTTTTCTTTTGCTATTGTGAATAATGCTGTGGTGAACGTGGATGTGTATGTATTAATTTGTGTTACTGCCAGTCTTTTTCTAGGACCTGGTTTCCCAAAGTGGGTAATACTGCCCTGATAGTGGGGGAAAGGCTGTTAAAATGATACAAGGGGGCTGCAAAAGCAGTTATCTATACCTTATCCTAGATTATGGGCTATAGTATAAAACTTTTTAATTGCCAGGGGGCACTGAGTATTTATTTATTTGTCTGAAAAGGACTAGTAGACCCAATAAGTTTGGGAACCTATGGGAGACATACCAGGATCATATGATCTCGCTTTCTGGTCTTTTAAGGAAGTGCCCTATCCTTTTCCATAACGGTGGTACCATGTTACAACCTCACCGGCAGTGTCTGAGAGTCCCAGTCTCCCCACATCCTTGACAGCATTTGTTATTTTCTGAGTTTGATGGTAGTGGTGTTACCATTGTCATTGTTGCTTGGATGAGATGACATCACATTGATTTGCATCTAGCTAACAGTTACTAATGACCTCATCATGTCTTCATATATTTATTTGTTGGCCACCTAAAAGTCTTGGGTGAAATTTATCTTTAGGTCCTTGGCTCATTTTTTATTTGGGTTGCTTTTTTGTTGTGGAATTGTTGAAGTTTTCTGTAAATTTTAGAGCCTCATCCCTTGTCATAGCCAATTTTTCTTTCCCTGTCTGTAGGTTCTTTTTACTCTTGTGGAGAAGTTAAGTGTTTACTTTGTAGAGGTCCTACTGGCCTGCTTTCTCTTCTCCTGTTTGTGAATTTTTAGTTATGCTTGATGGAGGACTGTTTATGCTACAAATTAGGGCCCATAGTTTGCCCTTAATTTTCTTCCATGATTTTTGTAGTTTTAGGTTGTGTGTGGGGGTACTCTCCTCCCCTTAAAATGGAATTTTTTTTTCAAAAAAATTTTTAACAAAACCTTTTCACCTTCAAACTGTTCTCCATCACACTTAATACATTAGTCAAATCTGCGGATCCATTTTTGGAAATATTTTTCAAACTCACCTGTTTGGATGGCTGACAGCACCTCCCTTGTTTATTTTTTCTTCACCACTTCTACGTGGTCAGATCTATGTCCTTTCATGTCCCTTTTCATTTGTGGAAACAAAAAGTCGCAAGGAGCTAGGTCAGGTGAATAAAGTGCACAGGCTAAGGAGAGGCATGCTGCTTTTTGGGAAAAACTGGCGCACTGAAATGGCTGCGTGAACAGGCAAATCCAGTTTCCCATCTGCCACAAATCAGGCTTTTTTGTCACACAGTTAAGCTGTCTTTTCAGAACCTCTAAATAGAAAGCTTGATTTACAGTCTGATCTGGTGGAACAAACTCCAGATGCACTACGAGTCAACATTTTCTGCGTTTTGGAAGTTGATGGACATCAGAACAAAGTTTTGTCATTAATCGACTTTTGAAATGAGAAAACCACTTGTGCACTTGGGTTTTTCCCATAGTGCGGTTCTCATAAGCTGTGTTCAACATCACAACAGTTTCTGCGGCATTTTCCTGAATGGGAACTAAAATCTCACAGCCTCCGCTGTTCTCTTAAATCAGCCATCAATAAAGCAAGGTTCTAGTGAAACTGCTTTTAGGAAAAAATTCACTATGACCAGAGAGAACCTTCCCAGGTGATAACCCTGGCTTTCTGCTAACTCAGAGTGAGTTGCTTGATGCTCGCCCTAGCGGGAAGAGTGCGTACTACAAAAATTCTGCTTTGCCCTGCTCAATTCTGGGTTTTCTTGGGTATCTACTTGTATGTTTTGGTCTTTGATCCAACTTGAGCTAGTTTTTTTTTTAATGACGCAAGGTATGAATCTGTTTCATTTTTATGCAAATGATTATTCCGTTTTGTCTGTACCATTTGTTAGAGAGACTGTCTCTTCCCTATTTGTTGGATGCCTGCCCTTTGTTGAAGCTCAGTAGTTCATAATAAATGGATGGATTTACTTCAATGTTCTCAGTTCTGTTCCATTGGTCTATGTATCTCTTATTGTACTGGTACCAGGCTTTTAAGCTACATGGCAATGTAATAGGTTCCGAGGTCAGCAAGTTATATGAGGCTTCCTACTTTGCTTTATTTCTTCAATACTGTCTTGCTTATCCAGGATCTCTTTCCTTTCTACATAAACTTAATTCATTTTTCCTTAGCTATAAATCGATTTGGGTTGCCTTTACAATGTTAAGTCTTTCTGCCCATGAGCATGGCATGTTTTGTATAAGCCCTTCACATTCCAGTTTAGGTTGATTCCAAAGTATTTCATTTTTTTGGTGACTGATGTAAATGGACTATTGTAAATTGGGAACCCCCAATACTTTAAGGGTTCTTTTTGTTAGTATAGAGGAACCTCACTCATGTTTGTGTGTTGATCTTGTACCCTGTCATTTGCTGAATCCTATTCGTTCAAGTAGCTTTCTGTAGAATCTCTATGCATAAGATCATGACATCTTCAAATGGGGGATTGTTTTACGTCTTTACCAATTTGTTTGCCTTTTACTTCCCTTTCTTGCCCTATTACTCTGGCGAGGACCTCAAATACAACATTGAGTAAGAGTGGCGGTAGAGAGCATCTCTATCTGGTTCCTGTTCTAAAGGGAAATGCTTTCATTCTTTCTTGACTGATGATATTGTAAGTGCTTGATTGTGCGTATATAAATTATGTTCAGGATTTTCCCTTCTATTACTGTGTTCTGTTTTAGTTTTTCAGTCATTTTGTTGGGGGTTTACTGAGTTTTTACCAGCAAAAAGTGTTGGACATATCAAATATTTTCTATATGAATTGATCAGGTCATGTAGCTCTTTTACTTTGTTTTATTTATATGGTATATTATGTTGATTGGTTTTCTAATTAATAGTTTAGTTGATATCATACAACTCAATTTTTTTTTAATTTTAACAATTTATTAGGGGCTCATACAAGTCTTATGACAGTTCATACATATACATACATCAATTATATAAAGCACATCTGTACAGTCTTTGCCCTAATCATTTTTTTCTCCTCTTTTCTTTTTTTACATTTTATTAGGGACTCATACAACTCTTATCACCATCCATACATATACATACATCAATTGTATAAAGCACATCCATACATTCCCTGCCCCAATCATTCTCAAGGCATTTGCTCTCCACTTAAGCCCCTTGCATCAGGTCCTCATTTTTTTTTCCCCTCCCTCCCCTTTCCCCCCTCCCTCATGTGCCCTTGGTAATTTATACCTCGTTATTTTGTCATATCTTGCCCTATCCGGAGTCTCCCTTCCCCCCTTCTCTGCTGTCCCTCTCCCAGGGAAGAAGTCACATGTGGATCCTTGTAATCAGTTCCCCCTTTCCAACCCACTCACCCTCCACTCTCCCAGCATCGTCCCTCACACCCTTGACAACTCAATTGTTTAAGCCTATTAAAATAATTGTGCAGTCGTAACTAGAATCCGCCCTAGAACATGTTCTTCCTTCTTGTACTCATTGTGTTTTTGATACTGAGCTATCCTTGCATACTGATGGATCCCACTTGGTCATGAAATATTTTTTTGATAAGGTGTTGGATTCCATTGGCTAAAATTTTGTTGTTTTTACATCTGTATTCCTGAAGGATGTTGGTCTATAGTTTTCTTTTTAAGTGGTATCTTTGCCTGACTTTTGTATCAGGGTATACTTGCTTCAAAGGATGGATTTGGGAGTATTCTATTTTTGTGTGTGTTTTAGAATAGCTTGAGTAGATGGTATCAGCTTTTCCCTGAATGTTTGGTTGCATTCTGTGAAACTGGATCAGGGGGTTTTGGGCTGCTGCTGTTATTAGGGTTTTTTGGGGGGTGGTTTTTTAATAGCCACTTTAATTTCTTCTTTTGTTAGAGTTCTGTTCAAGTATTCTCTCTTAGTCTAAGTTAGTTTAGGTAGGTAGTGTGCTTCTAGAGATTTGTCTGTTTCTAGATTTTCACATGTGTTGCAGTACAGCTCTTCTCAGTACTCTGTTCTCGTTGTCTATTTCCAGGGGTTCTGTAGTGATGCCAACACCCACTCATACACTCCTTACATACATGACAGAAGCAACCCACTCCAGAGGAACTTGTTGGCATTTGGGGGGAGTTACTAGAGGTGGTTCTCTTTTCTTTTTGTGGCAGTGTGTAGTATCCAAACAGAGCTTCTGTGGCCTTGCAGTTCGGAAGGGAAAGTATCATATTCCAGGAACAAACAGTGACTTTGTTAGGAAGACTGTTAGAGAGAAAAGGGGAGGTAAGAGGGGGTTGTCAAGAGATTGACAAAATCTACTTACAGCATAGTTGAGCTAGACTCCTCCTGATAGGAGCCAGCCCCAAGAAGACGCCGTATCAGAATGAGTGGGTATTAGCTTGGGTTTTTGTAAACGGTTCGGAGGAGAGAGCAGAAGGAAGAAGATCTTACAGGTGTAGAAGCCATTAGGGCCAAGAACCTGAAGTCTGATCTAAAAGCAGGGCCTCCAGGTAGACAGCCCAAAGAAGAGCAGAGCTGGCCATTGACCCTGTGCCCTTCTGTGCAGTCTAGTCCAGTAGCACGGAGCCAAGACCGGGCTCTGATCCTGACAATGTCCTGACTTAGCCAAGCTAGCTCCCTGTTCTGGATTCCAAATATAATCTTTCCATTCTTTCTACCCCCAAGGGCCATCAACTCCATCTTCCCTCAGGATCCCTGAGGCACTGGGCCAGCCTCGGGCTGGACCCATGGGGCTTAGCCCCTCTGGTGGAGAAGGCCCAGTGGGGGGGGGTGGGTCTGGGCTAAGAAAGCAAAGCTGCTTGGGGCTGGAAGAGACAGCACTACTCTGGGATAGTGATTATCTTTTCTCTGTCTTCCTGCTCCCAGTGGTGTAATGGGCCAGTAGTATCCTCCCCACCTAGTACAGAGGTCGAGTCTAGGTTTTAAAATCAGCTAAGAACGTGCACAGAGAGGACCTGGAGGGGAGGGGAGGAGTGATGAAACCCTCAGAAAAGTCCTGTCCTGTTGTCTTGGGACCCTTGAATGGGCTAGCTGATCCCCACATGAGAGAGCACCAGGGTTCCTGACTCATCTCTGGCATGGCACCCATGGCTTCTTAGGCAAATTTGAAATCTAGGAGCTATTTTTTTAACTTTTGATCATTTTATTGGGGGCTCTTACAACTCTTACTACAATCCATACATCAGTTATACCAAGCATATTTTTACATATGTTGCCATCATTCATTTCTAGATAATTACTTTCTATTGAGCTCTTGATACTAGCTCCTCTTTTTCCTCCCTTCCCCTCGTGACCCCTTGATAGATAATAAATTACTATTATTTTCATATCTCACATGGACTACTGTCTCCCTTTTCCCGTGGTTTCTGTTGTTCTTCCCCCTAAAGGAGGAGTGTGTGTCAGTCATTATGCTCGGTTCCCCCTTCCTCTCCTCTCCCTACCCTTCTGCTGTTCCCGTTCCTGCTACTGGATTGTGTGTGTCGTGAACTCTTATCTATACTTGTGTACATGCTCAGTTTAGTCCAAAGTGAGAAGCATCACTGGGGTCATGATAGTGGGGGGAGGGGGCGGGGTGAGGAAGCCTCAAGGAACCAGAGGACTATCGTGTGTTTCATCAGCTAGGAGCTATTTTGGATGATAATGAAATCTGCTGTCCATTTGTCCATTTGCTCACAGAGATGCTGCAGTTCGTCAGCAATCAGGTGGGAGAATTCCCGGACTTGTTTTCTGAACAGCTGTGTGGCTCCTTCCCTGGCGGTGGCAGTTCCAGTAGCGGCATTTCCAGCAGCAGCAGCAACGGTGGGGGCAGCAGTGGCGGAACTGTGGACCCCTTGACGCAGCGCTCATTCATCCAGGTTCCTTTGCCTTCCTTTGCCACCTCAACCACCTCCCCGCAGGCTCCGACCCTGCAGGTCAAGGTGCCTTCCACCACAGTCCCTACCCCTCCTCGGAGTGCGCCAGTTCTTCAGCCTCGACCCCAGCCCCCAGCCCATGCACAGCTGCAGCAACAGACCGTAGTGGTCACCCCGACCTTCAGCACTGCCCCCCAGACGAGGATCATCCAGCAGCCCCTCATCTACCAGAACGCAGCCACCAGTTTCCAAGGTGACTCCCCACTCCAATGTAATGAACATGGGTGGTTCAAAATGTTTATGGGCCTGTGTTCAGACTGACAGGTAGGCTGTGAATAACCCTGTCCTACTTAGGTAAGGTGACCAGATTTTAACATGGGTAAAGCGGGACACCATTGATAAAACTCATATCCTGGCAAAATAGCCACACGGCAGCCGAAAACCGTATACCCTAGCTTGTCGTGCATTCTTTCCAGAAATCAGGATTTTTTTTAAAACGCCACGAGATGCGGAAAAAATTGTTAAAAATTGGGACGTCTGGTCACCTTAGGGTCTAGACTACACCCTGGGACCTTGTCTGAAGGAGTGATAAATAACTAGCCGTGAGAACAGTACCCAGGAACACTTCCCATTATGCCTCATCAAATACCTTAAGACCACCCCATGACTCTTGGTCTAAGATGCCAACAAGCACAGTAGACCCAGGGGACTGGAGGGTGAGGCCTGAATAAATTAAGCTAGAAACATGCCCACCTTTTCCCAAGGCCACAGGCTGTTCATAGCGCTCATGTGTTGATGCAGACATTTGACCTCCCACAGGAGAAGATGAAGTCCTGGTACTCCATCCCTGAAGAGTGGGTCTCCCGGTAGCCCTCAGCCAGTGCTGAGTGAGGGAACGGCTGATATTGGCGAGTTTTCTGGGTGGGGCTGCACTCAGCGCTGCCTCTTCGCTGATTCCTTAGGGTGCTGAGAACCCGATGGAGGAGGTAGAACTGCTTGGTCAGCTTTGAGGATTTAGGGGTGGGCATGGGGTGCGAGGCAGTCATCCCAAAGTGCACTTCCTCCCCAGGAGGGATGGCGGCTGTGAAACCTCACCACCATCACCCTCAAGCAGTGCTGACTTGGATGGGTATCTGTGGCCTCTCTAGTTGGGTTGAGTTGAGTTGTTGGCTCAGTGACTTTCCCCAGAACCCAGAGCAGTGAAACTATTTGTACTCAATCCCTCAGAAGTGGGTACAGCTCTTCTGGAATGTTCTTGTTCTTTAGACTAGCTTGTAAATTGTCATCACATTCTTCTTCTTAGCAGCAGGTGGGGGTTGAACCCCTCGGGAGTCACTGGTCCCTCAAGTGATTGCAGCAGCAGCAGGGACAAGGTACTCCTAGGCCAGGCACTCCCAGGAATACCACGTGACCCTTTCTTCTCTTTTCCTAAGTCCTTCAGCCTCAAGTCCAAAGCCTGGTGACATCCTCCCAGGTACAGCCAGTCACCATCCAGCAGCAAGTACAGACGGTACAGGCCCAGCGGGTGCTGACACAGACGGCCAATGGCACACTGCAGACATTGGCCCCTGCCACCGTGCAGACAGTGGCCGCTCCCCAGGTGCAGCAGGTCCCGGTAGGTGTCTGGAGGGGATTTATGGAGGCATGGTTGGGACTGTCACTGTGTCCCTGATTAGAGGTGTGGTCTGCATTTAAGAAGGGCTGCCACAGTGTACAAGGACTGGTTAGGGCTGCAGGCCACAGCACACACCAGCTAGCACTGGATCTGGACTGGAGACTGGCAGAAACCACGTCTGCCGCACAACACAGGGCACCAGGCACACACATATGTATGCACGCTCGCTCACTGAAGTTGTTCCCTGACTTACATAAATACCAGGTAAAGACATTGGGCATACAATGGTGCGGTAAAAGTGGAACAGGAAATAAGTGCTAAAATGGTATCTTTCCATTGATTTTCTTTTTTTTTTTTAAATTAAATATTTTTATTGGGGCCTCTTAGATCTTTTATCTTAATCCATACATTCAAATCCATTGTGTCAGGCACAATTGTACATATGTTGCCATCATCGTTTTCAAAGCATTTTCTTTCTACTTGAGCCCTTGGTATCAGCTCTTCATTTTTCCCCCGTCCTCTCTCATGAGCCCTTGATAAGTTATAAATTATTGTTTTCATATCTTACATTGTTCTCTGTCACCCTTCATCCACTTTCCTGTTGTTCATCCCCCAGGGAGAAGATTATATATTGATCCTGGTGATCGATTCCCCCTTTCTCCTCCCACCTTCACCTTGTCCTCCTGATATCTCTATTCTCATTGTTGGCCCTGAGAGGTTTATCTGTCCTGGATTCCTTGTGTTGCAGGCTCTTTGATTTTCTTTGTACTTTTCTTATTACCATCTCTTCTACAGTAGCCACTGAGCATGTATTATTTTTAGAATCTGAAAATTTTTTATAGAATATTATTCATCTGTCTGTTGTAATGTGGTAGCTTGTGTGTTGCTGTGATGCTGGGTGTTATACCAGACTTAGACAGTATAGGAAGCAGGACCTAGCAATGTGCGTCTGACAAAATTGGTCCGTGAAACGTTATGACTAACAATGGAACACTGTCTGAATGGTGCTGGAAGATGGGCCGCTCAGGTTGAAAGGCACTCACAATCCTTTAAGGAAGAGCTACTCCTTTAAGTAACTCAACCCAAACGGAGACTATTGTGATTTATAGCAGCCACCCTCCACAGGGTGTCCAAGGCTGTAAATCTTGACAACCTAGATAGCTTCATCTGCCTCCCTTGGAGCGCCTGGTGGATCTGAGTCACTCACAAGTCTAGTGCCTACCCAACAGTGCCACCTGGGCTTCTTTCTTCAAAGTCAAGTCAACCTAATGACATGAATGAAGTAAAACTTTCAGGACCGTCATTTCCTGGTATAGTATGCCTCAAAATGAGAAGAAACAGCCGCAAACATCTATTAATGATTGCTGTGTGGAATGTATGAAGTATGAATCTAGGGAAATTGGATGTCATTAGAAGTAAAGTAGAATGCATACAGATAGATAGTCTAGACATTAACAAACTAAAGTGAACTGGTTTTGGCCAGTTTGAATCAGACAAACATGGTCTACTATGCTGGGGATGACAAATTGAAGGTGTTGCTTCCATTGTGTATATATATATATATATATAAATTTAAGATCTATCCTTGAATATAGTACAGTCAGTGATAAAGTAATATATGCACAAATTTTGTATAACTATTATTCTAATTTTTACTTCAACTACATATGCCAAAGAAACTAAATATTGCACAAACTTTTTTAGTCTGAAATTGACCAACTATGCAGTCTATACATTGATAATTGCTGGTGATTGGAATGCAGAACAAAGAAGCATCTGTAGCTGGAAAACATGCTTTGGTGATAGAACAAGATTGCATGATAGAATTTTACAAGGTAGTGGCTTATTCATTGCAAATAACTTTTTTTCAACAACATAAATGGCGACTATACACATGGACCCACTGGGTAGAATACCCAGGAATCAAATCAACTGCCTACGTCTGTGGAAGAGATGGTGGCGAAGCAGTGTTATTAGTCAGGACAAGGCCAGTGTCAACTGTGGAACAAACTATCAGTTGCTCAGATTCCAGTTGCAGTGAGAGCTGAAGAAAATGAAAACAAGTCCAAGAGTCAAGTACAGTCTTGAGGACATTTTAGAGATCACTGAGAACAATAATGCATGAAGGTCATTTTTAAAAGCATTAAATATACATAGATGAAAGAAAAGACTGAAATGGATACCAGAAGAGACTTTGAACCTGGAAGATTGAGTACGTAAAGGGAATAGAAGAAATAATGAAATAAAAGTGCTGAACAGAAGATTTTAAAGGGCAAAAAGGAAAGCATTAAAACAAAATGTGCAAAGACCTAGAATTAAAAACCAAAACTGAAGCATCTACTTGACAGCACCTCACAACTGTAAGAAAATGTAGCCCGCTATAATTGTTGTTAGGTGCTATCAGGTCAGTTCCAACTCATGGCAACCCTGTGCACCACTGAACGAGACACTGCCCAGTCCTGCACCATCCTCGTGCACGTGTTTCTTTACGCCTCAGCCTATTGTAGCCACAGTGTCAGTTTATCTCATTAAATGTCTTTCTTGCTGACCCTCTGTTTTACCAAGCGTAATGTCCTTCTCTAGGGACTGGCCCTGCTGGATAATGTGTCCAAAATACATGAGACAGAGTCTCCCCATCCTCGCTTCAAAAGACCATTCTGGCTGTACCTCTTTCAAGACAGATTTGCTCTTAGACAATCGTTATATTTCAAATACAAGCAACCATCTAGGGGTGTCATTTCTGCATCTCACCTGGGTTCCTGGCTTTCCAGTTTCCAAAATAAGACCGTTCTCCTTTCCCCACCCAGCCTTTCCCACTCGACCCCTCCTTGGTCACCAGCTCTGAGCTTCTTGGAGCTTTTCAGCCATCAAACCCAGAATTCTCTTCAATCATTCCTCCTTCCTAACCCCTCCCCCCAGAACCCAGATGGTATAAGATAGCTAGCCCTTCAGAATGGGCTTCTGTGAGGTTTCCTGTTTGGTTTTTTGTTTGTATCCCCCATGTCATGAAAATGACCTTTTGTTTCTTCAAGCTTCTGTGCAGTAAGCTATACATGCAAAATAGGAAGATAACGTGACCTCTCCCCCGGCTTCCTCCACTCCAGGTCCTGGTACAGCCACAGATCATCAAGACAGATTCCCTTGTTTTGACCACACTGAAGACAGATGGCAGCCCAGTCATGGCCACAGTCCAGAACCCGGCCCTCACCGCCCTCACCACCCCCATCCAGACAGCCGCCCTGCAAGTACCAGTAAGAGTGGCCTGGCCCCCGCCTTCCTCTTGCCTCCTCTTAAAAGTCCCTGGCCTCACCAGATACAATCTCTATCTGCTCAGTGGGTGTCGGCTTGCTTAAGAGTTGGTCAGTCACAGTGCAAATGTCACTACCCTCCTTTAACTTAGATGTATTTTCTTTGAAGAAGTACCAGCAATGTGTGCTCTATGGTGGGGTTATGGGGCCTGCATGGAAAGAGGGGAGAACAGTGGAGGAGCCCCAGTTCCTGGACAGTAGCTCTCCCCAGGGCCACTTGGCTCTCTGTTTCTACTGCTGGAAGTTAGGGCCACCAGGCAGGGAGGGACTCCAAAGTAAGGGACACTGGAGGTACCCATCCTTAGGTATGGGCTCTCTGCCACTTTTAACAAGAGAATCTCAATAGAGAAAAAGCAATACAAACAAAGGGGAAAAAAATTCCATTGTGGATGAGTCAGGTCTAACTCAGCAGCCCTATGGATGGAAGCCAGGTAAGTTCCGATGCGAAAGCACTGGCTTCATTCATGAAATCCAAATGCTGTGCATGCCCCAACTCCCCATCATGGTGAGATTATGCCTAGCAGCAAGTAAAAGAACTGTTCGTGCATTTAGCACGGATGTGCCAACGAGCCCATTCCTGTGAATTTCAACAAGAAGCAAAGCTAAGCTATCGTGACAGGTCAGAGCAGAAGTGAGAGCGGGGGGGACAGTGTTGGCTGGGGAGGGGTCTGACAGAACTTCCTGAGGGAGGGAAGTGGGCTTCACCTTACGTGGGTGCCTGCACAGGTGTCTTTTCCCTACACAAAAACTCATCCATTCAGGATTGTCTTGGGTGAAATTGATGTCCTGGTGACTAGTGGAGAGCAAGCGCAGCCCTGGTGATGTGTTGGTTACACGTTGCGCTGCTCACCGCACAGACTGCAGTTGGAAACCACCAGCCGCTCCATGGGAGAAAGACAAGGCTTTCTTCTCCCACAGAGTCAGAAATCCACAGGGACGGTTCTACCCTGTCCTATGGGATCATCTTGAGTGGGAATGGACCCTGATAGCAGTGAGTTTGTAGTGATAGTGAGCAACTTTTTTTTTTATCGGCCATTTGAGGATTGGGACCACTGTTTTAAAGAAATTAAAGTCAGGGAAAATGGAAACAAAAGAGGGAAGGTTGAAGGGAAAAAAGCAGTGACCTAAATAAATTGTTCTGAGCTATTTGGTGGCCAAATGGTGTAAGGAAGTACAGGAAGCTACTTAAAAGTCGCCCCAGGGGGGAAATATGCCAGACAATTTCCCAAGAAAGGAGCCTGCATCTGTGGGCCACCGATGCTGGCTGGACTGGTGGCTATCAGTTTGACAGCAAAACCTCCTTCAGAGGTTAAGACATTGAGATTTTAACCCTATTTTCGTGTGATTTACTGACAGCAGTCCTGAAAGGGCACAGGGGCTGGGAGGCTGTTGCCTTCTCGGGCTCCTGGGGCCTGACTTAACTAGCCCTGGCCCCGTGAGCCAGTGTCTGTTGTGGGGTTGCTTGGTCCAGACCACAGATGCTGTCATTCCAATCCTATGTCTATTCTAGACCCTGGTGGGCAGCAATGGTACCATTCTGACCACTATGCCGGTGATGATGGGGCAGGAAAAAGTGCCCATTAAGCAGGTCCCCGGGGGAATCAAGCAGCTCGAGCCTCCCAAGGAGGGGGAAAGACGGACAACCCATAACATCATTGAGAAGCGCTATCGCTCCTCGATCAACGACAAAATCATTGAGCTGAAGGATCTAGTCATGGGGACCGATGCCAAGGTAGGTTCTAAGCAAAACGGTACCTCACACCCAACCCTGCTCCTTCTACTAGTCTTTGCTGAGGAACAGAGATGGTACTTGACGTAGGCCCAAGTTAAGGGAATGCAAGATGCGATGCTTGCTTTGTTCAAGAACGTTGGTGCTTGTCAAGATGGGAAGCCATTTAAATGTTGGACAAAAGGGCCCATGGCCTGCTGGGACCATTGGCTCTGCTCAGCACTTGCCATGGGTTCCAGTGTCCCAGGTGGAGAGATGGTCACACACCCGGGGCCAGGTGCTGGACAGTATGTTCCCTGGAGTCGGCTGATGCCACTGCTGGCTGGCTGTCAGTTGTATTCAGGGGTGGTTGTTGCTACTAGTTCGGGAAGGGAGATAAAAAATGGAGATTGTGTTTTTGACCCAATCTAATCATTGCCCATGTTTATTTAGTATTGTAGTGAATGTCTCTCCAGGCAGCTAGGAAATTCTGATCTGTTTAGCTAAGAGATTTGTTTTCTCCTTCCGTCTGATCTATTTGTTCACATAAGAATTTTATTTTTTTCCTGGTTGCCTACAAATCTTAAAGATATTATTCTATCTTTCTCTAAGAGAACCATCCAGGAATGTTCTGTTTGTTTTCTTAAGTGGATGGCCTCGTGTGTGCCATCCTAAGAAGCAGAGAATTACATGCAGTTCACTGACCAGAGATACCAAATAGCTTGTCCTGGTGGCACAGCCTCCTGCTCCAGAGCCCTTCCTACTCAGTGGGCACTGCATCCTGTGGCTGTGTTCTACCCGCACTAACCTGGGGTTTTCACCCATCCCCCTCCCCAGATGCACAAGTCTGGTGTTCTGAGGAAAGCCATCGACTACATCAAATACCTGCAGCAGGTCAACCACAAGTTGCGTCAGGAGAACATGGTGCTGAAGTTAGCGAATCAGAAGAACAGTGAGTGAGCTCATTGGGGTTATGGGGCAGGGGGGTGGCTATGGGGTGAAGCTTCTGTCAAGCAGGCCGTTCATCATCTGGGCTTTCTCTGCAGAGCTCCTGAAGGGCATCGACCTAGGCAGCCTGGTGGACAATGACATGGACCTGAAGATGGATGACTTTAACCAGAATGTCCTCCTGATGTCGCCTCCAGCTTCAGATTCAGGGTCACAGGCCGGTTTCTCCCCTTACTCCATCGACTCTGAACCAGGAAGCCCTCTGTTGGACGATGCCAAGGTCCCAACTTTTGAAACCCATCTCCTCTAAGACAACGTAGGGCGGGGGGATGCAGGTCAGGGGGTGGGTACAGGTCTGAGCCAGGATCTCCGAGCATCCGGGGTCCTGTGGATCTCCAAGGAACTTCCTGGGGAAGTAAACAGGTTTTAGTGGATGAGGAAAGAGAGCCAGGACCTGCAGGGGGAGGCAGCCCTCGCTCTGATAGCTTCCTGCTGAAAAGGCCACCAGAGAGAAATAAGAAAGCGATCTAAACGGGGCCATGGAGCAGCTGTGGGTTCCGAGGCTCCTCACTGCTTCCCTCCCCTGTAATGGGCCTGGCAAGACCACTTTGTGGGGTTGATCAGTTGGCTGAGGACGAAGCTGCTTCTGAATTCTCTTTCCGGAAACGATGACAATTTGCAATCTAACAGATAACAGTCCAGCCAAGTGTTGTTTTTTTTATAGTCCCTGACAGCCCCTGGCAATTGTGGCTTAATGGAGTTAGTTAAAAGAGGCTGAAAGCCTAATGATGTTCTTGGAGCCTGTGGAGAGGAGGGGGCTAAGAACTGGATTCTGACCCAGTCATATCCTCGGCCTATACCCAGCTCCACAGTGTAGTCAGGAACTTCATTTCACTAAGGAAACTCTGCTTTGGAAGTCTTTCATGAATGTGGTTCTGTGGGGTAACAGTAGGCCATGTGACATAGAAATAGCATTAATGAGGCTTATGGAGTCCTTGGGTGGTGCAAATGGAAGCACTTGGTTGCTGTCCGAAAGGTTGGTGGTTCGATCCTACCCAGAATTACCCCAGAAGACAGGCCTGGTGGTCTGTTTGTGAAAGGTCACAGCTTTAAAAACCCTATGGATCAGACAAGGGCCACCCCAAGTCAGCATCGCTCAGTGGCAACTAAAAACTGTGTTGTCAGAAGAAATGTCTGGGTGATTTGGAACTGTTGAGAAGGAGCAGTGGGGAGGACCCAACTCCTAAGGGGCAAGGGAGTAGGGGTCTCTGTCTTCAGTTCACCTTCTAAAATGGGGGCAGGTCAGTCATGTCCTCAGTCTACTTTACTGAAGTCTAATTTCTATGCAGTAAAACACACCTGTTGTAAGTGTACAGTGTGATGAGGCTTGACAGACATAGAAACCTGTACCTCTCACTACAGTCAAAGGCAGCCGGAGGCAGGCAAAGCAGCAAGGGCTCACAGTAGAGGAGACTGGGCACATCACTTAAATTAGATCTCATTCTGGACTCCATAGGAACAATCTGATCGTGCTCTCTTGCACTGCGCTGAAATTCAAACCGGGACCCTTGGTGATTGGTCCCTGCTATTAGGGAGGGAGGGAGGTCTCAGAATCATGGACTCCATTCTCTCCTGGTTGAGTGTCCTCCCAGTGGAGTCCCTCTTACTTGTCAATGTCAAATGTCATCAAAGACGCTGAAGTGCTCATCGGTCCCTGACGGCTCTATTTTCAGGTCAAAGATGAGCCCGACTCTCCTCCCATGGCGCTGGGCATGGTGGACCGCTCTCGCATCCTCCTCTGCTTCCTCACCTTCCTGTGCCTCTCCTTCAACCCCCTGATGGTCCTGCTGCGCTTGGGGGGCACCCGGGACACAGACCCCCACCCCTACGCAGGCTCTGGCCGCAGCATACTGTCTTTTGAGTCAGGTGAGCAGAGGGTCCTTAGTGGCAATACACTGCCTTGTCTCCCAGATCCCAGGGATGCATGGTCATGGTTGGAAGCCTTCCCGGGTCAGAAACCACATGTGGAACCTTCGGGCTATGATTGCCCTGGGGTGGGGGAGGGGCCTGTTTGAGGAAGGATGTTCTGTGACTGTGAAGCTAGTGCCTAGTGACCTTTGACTAACAAAGATTTTCGTGACACTCAGCTCTGTAAAGACAAGGCAATAGGCCTCCCTCCCACATCTTCTGTAAAATTGCTCACCAAGTGCCTGAAGTGTGGGTTAAAGTGCGCATAACACTCCTGTTCCAAGTTCCTAATCCTTTCACTAAAAGAAGCAATCTGGTTATACTGCCCCGTCTTCTGAAAATGAGTCTCTTTCCTGCCACCACTGGGTCCATCAGCTGTCCTGCGGTCTCCCTGGGTCCTTCCTTGAGGCTCATCAAGGTGCCCTCCGTAGGTTCTGGGAGCTGGTTCGACTGGATGATGCCCAGGCTCCTCTTATGGCTGGTCAATGGCGTGATTGTCCTGAGTGTCTTTGTCAAGCTGCTGGTCCATGGGGAGCCAGTCATCCAACCACACTCTCGTTCCTCGGTCACCTTCTGGAGACACCGGAAGCAGGCAGACCTGGACCTCGCGAGGGTGAGTTCTGCTGTCTGTCCCCCTGCTTGTGCCAAGTGCCCACTGTGTGCAGTCTGGGCAACGCCCTGCCAAGGGACCCCTTTGTACTTTGCTGAGGTGGGTACTTGTGGCTGAGAGGAGGAAGAGCTCCCATGCCAGAAATAACTCCAAGGACTCAGTAAATCTACAGTCTGTATCCAGACAGAAGAATCGAGAACCTGGGAGTTTGGGGCATTCTGGAGAGGGCAAGAGGGGCTGTGGTAGGTGGACGTGGCAGAAGGACTATCCTCAAGGAGAGCATGGTGAAAAAACAGCTCTTTGACGATGACAAGTAGCTGGGGTGTCTAGGCCAGAGGTGGGGAACATCTGGCTCTCAGGCTATCATCAATATTAGTTAACATCACTCACTTCACTAAAGAGAAGCAGATCCAGCCGGCTCATTAGGGGAAAGTTAATTGTTTGACCAAATATAGCAGGCTAATCATTTTTAAGGTGATCGTTTGGTATGGCCCATGAATGATATTATAAATATCCTAATGACCTGTGGTAGAAAAAAGGTCCCGCCACTCCCACTCCCTGTCTAGATGGTAGGATACTTCAAGGAGAAAGGAAGCCTGAGGGTGGCAGAGCGGCAAGGGTCCCAAAGTGGAGGAGACTTGAGTAAAACTGGCAGGGGCTTTAGTCCTAATTCTGTGGAGAACTTTGGAAGGCCTTTGAGCAAGTGAACTTTCTTTTCTCTCTTTCTTTCTGTGGACCAAAGAGTTTATGGAAGGATTCTGGGGCCACTCACAGTGCTGAAGCAAGATGGGAACATTTTGTGTAGTCTTTGTGCATCAGAGTTTCCCTGGCAGCAGGAAGCCACAGGCCTGTTGTCATTGTCCCGCCCCCTAGGCTGCATGGCCACCATAGAGTGTCTGCTTGGCTAGCCTGGATCTGTTGGCACAGCCATCTGAGGGTTCTAGAGAAGAAATGTGACTGTTAGGCTGTCCCCAGAGTAACTCCCCAAGACATACCTCTCTCTAGCAGCTCCATCTGTGTTTGGGTGGCTGAATGAAGGATGGATGGAAGAAATAGATGGGACATGCCCAGAAACAGCTTAGGGGCTCTTGAGCAGGTGTTCATTTAAGGAGCATTTGAGATGTGAACAGGGGCGAGGTGGCAATGGCATTGAGTCAGAGAGGGGCAGGCTGACAATATGGTCAGCAGTGTCCAGGCACTAGGGAGTAAGGTGTGCTGGGAGCAGGCGGGGCTGGGGGAGCTTTACACCTGCAGGGAGATGGGTGGATGGGGAGAAGTAGGTAAGTCTTTCAACAGGGAAGAAAGGCTGGGGCAGGCTTGGTGGGAATAGCAGGCAAGAGACAGAAAGACCTTCCTGCTTTGGGGCCTAAATAGAGACACTTATTCAAGCAACCTTTCCTTGTCTGCTTTTGTAACTATGCAGGAAGCAAAGTGCAGCTGTACATGATGGGGAAGCTGACAACTTCCTTTGGTAGCCTGGGAACATGTGCCCTGAGTCTTCTAGCCTTCTGCATGAGCACACACACGGGCAGGGTTGTCCTCAATCACAATACCACAGGCTCTGCTGGAGCCCTCTTTCCAGGCTAGCAGGGACTGTGCTTCTGATCCTGGCGTAGTTTCAGTTAGCCAGGAATTTGCCTACAACCTCGGCATCAGGTTCCCCTGGAGAGTCTCAATCCCAGAGGTTTGACTCAGTGAATCTGGGTTGGGGCCGAGAGTTGGACCATCTAACAAGTTCCCAGTGATGCTACTCATCTCCAGGAACCAAACACTGTGCCCCTACAACCCTGAAAGGTCGCCTAGTTCCTCTTTTACGTCTGTGCTCTTATCTCTGGTAATGCTGTGGGAGGCCAAGCAGTGTTTTCTCAGACAGACAGGACCCAACACCACCCAGCTGCATAAAAAGCCTGAGAGGAAATACATCGTATCCCCAGAAGGATTCTGGCGGGGAATTATTATTGGGAGGCTTTCATTTTAATGTTTATAGCTTTCTGAAGTTTTCTTTCTTTCCTTACTGAGCATGTTTTACTCTGATGATGAGGTGGGAGATAGAACCAAAGTTTTTATGGAAAACCAAGGCAAAACTCTACATCTGCTTCCATGAACAAATGTTCCCTCAGTTGCCAGGGAACCAACAAAGTGGATGGTCCCAGCCGCTGTCACGGAATGGTTTGATCAAAGACTCCACAGAGGAATCCTGTTGAAAAGCGGGGAAAGGCAGAATTTCAAATTCTGGTTGTTTCCAGGCTTCTGACACCAGGGGATACAGAATAAAACCCTGAAACTATGACCTGAGATTGTCTTTCAACCTTAAACCAAATCCTCTCCTGGAGTCTTTTAAATCAACCAGCTAACCTCTTTGGGAGCCGTAGGAGGGAGGCAGTGTGTGTTCATGGAGGAGCGGAATAACCAGGCAGGCGGCTGAGAATGGTTGCTCAACTCAAAGAATGAAGTCAGAGCTACTGAGTTGTGCACAAAGACACAATAACCAAGCCAAAGGGCCATACCGCCAGCAGCCACCAACCATGGCCAGTGACACCCTCTTGCTATTTCCTAGGGGGATTTTGCAGCTGCTGCCGCCAACCTACAGACCTGCCTGTCAGTGCTGGGCCGGGCCCTGCCCACCTCCCGCATAGACCTGGCCTGCAGCCTCTCCTGGAACGTGATCCGCTACAGCCTGCAGAAGCTGCGTCTGGTCCGCTGGCTGCTCAAGAAAGTCTGCCAGCACCGGCGGGCCACCCCCACCACCACAGCGGGCTTCGAGGATGAAGCAAAGAGCAGCGCCCGGGACGCGGCCCTGGCCTACCACCGCCTACACCAGCTGCACATCACAGGTGAGGGTGACGCCGTGGTGAACTTCCTCTTCTTGAGGGTGCACGTTTTTGCTTGTTAGCCCTAATTTAGACTGTGTCCTGATGGCATTGCCCTGGCATAGTTTGGTTGGCAGGGGCACTGGTTAGGACGATTGTGGAAAAGGCTTCCTGGAGAGACCCAGGCTGACTCTGTGTGGGAGGGTGCATAGACTTCACCAGCTCTGCAGGGAGCCTTGGTGTCTGCTTAGCATGGATAGAGCCAGAGGGATGGGCGTGGGGGGTGGGGGAGGTTGGCGGGGCTGGGTTCCAGTGAGGGACAGGAGGAAGACATCAGGGAGACCAGGTTCATCTGAGGGCAGGTAGAGAGTGGGCCCAGAGGTTGGATGTCAAGGAGGCCAAACAAACTACTGGCAAATTAAAAATGAGAGGTCCCTCGAGGACGCAGTTGAGGGCACCTGGAAGTTGGGATTGAATAGCAGCACGCAGGAGCTCAGCGGGTGAGGAAAGGCGCTGAAGGAGACTGGACGAGCTCTGGTGCTACCAGCAGATGAAGAGGAGAGACGAGTGGGACCCGGGGGGATCATTGTAGTGGGTCTACAGTTAGGAATGATCTTGAGCTTTGCCCCCAGGAGGAACAGAAAATAAGGGGGCTTATGGAGTTTGGTGAAAAGGGGTCCCCTCAGCTTCGGCAGAATGCCATAATTTAAAGCAGCGGTTCTCAACCTGTGGTTCATGCCTCCTTTGGGAGTCGAATGACCCTTTTACAGGGTCGCCTAAGACCATCAGAAAACACAAATATTTCACAATCTATAATTACATATTGTTTTTGTAATTACTCACTATGCTTTAATTATGTTTAATTATGTTCAATTTGTAACAGATTCATAACAGTAGCAAAATTACAGTTATGAAGTAGCAATTAAAATAATTTTTTGGTTGGGGGGTCACCACAACATGAGGAACTATATGAAAGGGACACGACCTTAGGAAAGTTGAGAACCTCTGCTGTAAAGTGGTCCACTGCTGGGGACCCACAGGAAGGGCTGTGTAAGGAGCAGTCAGAGGAGACTTGAGCAGCGAGGATAGAACTCCAGAAGGGAGGGTAAAAGTCCAATACCAGGAAGGCCAGACAGGAACAGGTAAAGGAAGGTGCTGAAAGGGGCCTGTAAAGAGGGGAGCGGTTAGGCAGGAGAGTGAGTGGGACCTGAACTCAGAGTAGGGCATGATGGGGTCTGAAGGGGTGGGATCTGGGTAGATCTTCAGTGAAATAGACAATAGAAATGGCAATCCCATGGGCAGATCACCTGGCTTCTCCTTCTCTGCCCCTCAGTGTACCCTTGGAGGTGGAAACCGGCCTGGGTCCAGACTCAGCTCAGGTTTCTGTTCAACTCACTTGTTGACATTAAGCAGAGGGCAGAGAGGACAGAAGCACAGGTTCCCTCTTTGCCCCTAAAGAAGGAAGCCTGGCATCTCCTGGGGAAAAGGGACTGGATGAAGTGGGAGGCAGGTGTTCTCTGGGTGGGCCGGGGTGAGGTTGGAGGCCTGGCTTTGCCTACCTGGGCCTTGGGCCTTGGCATCTCTCTTGGCTGCCTGAGAGACGGTCAGCAAGCAAAGAGGCCTCCCAGCTTATGTAGTAAGAAAAAAGCTAGCCTTTGTATGACCTTTGGGCCAGGTTTACTGGCCCTCCAGCCTGTGACTGTGCCCCTCTGACTTCAGGGTCACCCCCAGGTAAATGTCAACAAGTGAGTCTTCAACCTTCATAGTGTGTTCTGCTCGGCTGTTTTTGCTCAGTTTGATATTTTGTGAGGGCTTTTTGGTAATCATAAAAATTCAAATCAGGTTTTAATTTCTCATTCCCTTTGGGGCTTTGAGCACAGAGGACTATACTAGCCAAATATAGCCATGCTGTCTGTCAGCCCTAACTTAGAGCATGGTTAAGGTGACCAGACATACCGCTTTTGGCGGGACAGTCCCGATTTTTAACAATTTTTCCCTGTCTCGCGGCATGTTTTTTGGTTGGTTTTTTTTGCATTTTTTAAAAGACCAGATTTTTGGAAAGAATGCCCGACAAGCTAGGGTATACGGTTTTCGGCTTCCGTGAGGCTATCTCGCCAGGATATGAGTTTTATCAATGGTGTCCCGCTGGTGTCCTGCTTTACCAATGTTAAAATCTGGTCACCTCAAGCATGATGCAGCATGTACCTCAGTGTCTTGGCCAGTGACCTGTAGCCCTGTCCACTCCCATTTCCTGGAGCTCTGAGTCCTGGGCTAGACTTCAGACCTGCCCTTTTCTAGCCCCAACCGCCCTGTGAGGGTGGTGACCCAGGCTGGTAACGTCTGACCCAAGCACATGAGACTCTGACTTTGCAGGGCATGTTCTGTGGGGCATCTGTCAACACGTGTTGGTTTCTCTCACTCTAGGGAAGCTGCCTGCGGGGTCCGCTTGTTCCGATGTGCACATGGCTCTCTGCGCTGTCAACCTGGCCGAGTGTGCCGAGGAGAAAATCCCACCCAGCATGCTGGTAGAGATCCATCTAACGGCCGCCATGGGGCTCCAAACCCGCTGTGGAGGCAAGCTGGGCTTCCTGGCTGTGAGTATCCTCCCGTCTACATGCTGAGCACGTGGAAGACATTTATCACTTAGAAGTTGGGGCATTTTCATAACCTGAGCTCACTCAGGTAGCAGCCACCTCGATCAAGAAGTAGACCAATCAAGAGACCCCAAGACGGTGTGGTTTTAACAAACAGAAATTTATTTTCTGATGGTATAGGAGGCTAGAAGTCCGAATTCAGGTGGGCTCTTAAGCAAAGGGAGGGCTCTAACTGGGCTCTGGCCAAAGCTCTCTGCCACTTGAGCTTCTGCTCCTAGAAGAGCTTCCTGTGTCTCAGTATCCCTCGGCCCTCTCACTGCCCCTCTGACCTGCTTGTCCAGTCTCCTTTAGTTAGATTGGTATATAATATACCCTTAATGCCTCTTGCCTAATCAACGTAACAAAGACAACCATTCTGAAATAGGCTGAGAACCACTCGCTCATGGAGAGGTTAGTAGAGTTTCTAGCACTTATGTGGGAGTGGGTGAGTGGACACAATTCAACCCGTAACACCAGAAGCTCCTTTAGTGCTCCTTCCGTGGGAACCGCTATTGTGCATTCTGTCTCCATCGCTCAAATCTGCCTGTGATATGATTTCCAGAGAGAAAATCGGTTCCATGAACGTTTACAAAGTGAATCAGCCAGCAGCAGATCCAGAAACAGAGTCAGCCCTAGACCTAGGGACGTCCTGGGGCCCCCCACCCCCAGCTGAGGGTCACCACTCCACACTCCTGTGTCCTAGCCCCCCAGGTCCTTTGCCTCTACTTCAGCCTAATAAGGAGGGTCGCTCAGACAGGGTGTCCTCCTCTGGTTCTGCTTCTTTCACTCAATATTATGTACAAAACTCGTCTGTGTTGTTGTGGTAGTCCAGGTAGACTAGAGAAGTAAATTCATACACATATGTGTATAAGAAAGCTTTATATACAAGAGCAGTTGAATATTGAGAAAACGTCCCAGCCCAGATCAAGTCCATAAGTCCGATTTAGCCCATGTGTCCAATCTATAAAATCCTCTTCAGATTCACAAAACACATGCAATGATGCCAAGTGCAGGAAGATCACGGACCAGTAGCTGGAAAGTCTTGTGGATCCAGTGGCAGTGTAAGCATCTCAGCACTGGCAGGGGTCTCCACATGGCTTCTCCAGCTCTGGGGTTCTGACTGCCATCAGCTTGTCTCTATGTGGTTTGTCATCAAGAATGCCTCACAGGGACTTTGCCTGCTTCCTGCCTCCGTTGAGCTATTTATCTCCTTAGCACCTCCAGATGAGGTCATCAAGCTGCTGTCTGATTGACAGCTAAACTCTACCCCTTCACTCTTAATCCTCTCGAATTGACAACAGATTATGTAACTACGACAGCTGTCATCCTCATTCCTCTGTAGTATTCCATGGAAAGAGCAGACCACCGTCGCTAGACTTTGGATCCTGGTTTGGGTTATTTGAGTCGTGTTGCACTGGCACCCCTGTCGGTGTCTGTACAGTTCTCTTGCATGTGTACATAGCAGTGGCGTTGAAGTCAAAGGGAGCATATTACTGCCTAGGTGTTTTCCAAAATGGCTGGACCAATTTCCACTTCACCAGCAGTGCCTTAAGAGTGTTCTTTGTTCTACAGCCTTATCAACACGGGATGGTATCTAGCCATTCTCACGGGGTCTTGCTGACGTTAGTTTGCATTGCTCTTGATGACGGTGCATGATGGGACAAGGCTTTTCAGGCATTGTTTATTTGCCATTTGGAGAGACTCTTTTATGAAAAACTAGTCTCATTTCATTTCTTTGTTCGTTTGCAATGTCTTTGTATTAACTGGCCCAAGTTCTTGGAGTGTTCTGGATGTGATCTTTTATTGGGCATGCGCTTTGCAAATAGCTCTCCCTCCCTGCAGCTTACCTTCGCTTTCTCTCAACGGTATTAGTTGATGAACAGAAGAGCTTCATTTCACGAAATCTAGAGTATTAGTCTTGTCTTTTCCAGTTAGACATTTTCTATCTTATTCATTAAGTCATTGCCCTGCATCAGAGGCCTGAAGATATTCTTCTGTATCATCTGCCACATTCTTTATTTTGACTCTTCTCATAGAGGTCTGTAATCCACCTGGAATTGGCTTGCAAGAGTCAAAGAAGGGGGGGGTGTGCAAGCTCCTTTTTTCTTTTTTAATGTGACCAGCTACTAGATCCCCAAACCTATTACTTAAAAGACTGGCTGTCTCCCTCCCCCTGGCCCCTCACTGAGGGGCACTTTAAAAAAAAATCAAATGTCCGTGTAAGGCAGATCTGCTTCTGACCCCTGTAGCCTGGGCCGCTGGGTCCCCCCACGTCAGCCCATGTCTTCATGTCATGGAGGGAGGGTCCATCCCGCAGCCTTTCTGGCCGTCTTCTGCTTCTGCCTTCTTGCAGAAGTGCCCTAATTATCTCATTGCTCCAGAAACTCCATCGAGGCTTAGTTGTCCTTATTGCTCTGTAAAGGGTCTCTAGGAGCCCATCTAAGGAAGACATGCAAATGGCAGCTGAAGATCCAGGCAATGGCTCCCTTGAAAACTGTCCCCAAGAGCCCCCTGTTTGCTCAAGCAGCAGCGAGCACTTGGATGTTCGTTTCTGTAAAGTTGAACCTATATACCGTATATTCTTGTGTATATGCCTAGTTTTTTCAGCACTTTCTTAATGCAGTTTTTGTGGTAAAATTAGGTACCTCGGTTGATATTCAGGTAGGCTTATACTCGAGTATATACGGTACATTGTAATGTGTGAAAATGTCATCGAACCTTAAGCTTGCTCCTCCCCTTCTTTCTGCCATTTTAGTTACCATAAGTGGACATCTGTGTATCAGCCCCATTATTCGATAGAGGTGGTCCTTGCTGTCCCAGCCTATGCAAAGGCTTTCAGTGACTAAACCCGTGCTCACGGAGCCCTTTGGGGTTCTTTGCCACCTTTGCTCTTACAAGCCATGCTACAGGTCTTCACACAGGTGTGCAAATGTTTCTTCAGGGGAAACCCCTAGAGGAGGTGAGGGTGGGATTAAGGATAGAAGCAATTACATTGCTAATGGCCTTGTCAAACATATGGTGTTGGAGTGTAATGCCCAGTCAGGGAGCCGGGGGCAGTGTGATCTCTGATGATGGATTCTAGAGGTCCCCAGGCTCTAGTTTCATGCACCCTCCTTGTTTGTCTCAGTCATGCTTTCATGGCACCCCTAAAGGGTTAGGGCCTGGGGAGGGAGGGGAAGAAAATGAGAAGCTGATACCAAGGGCCCATGTAGAAAGAAAATGATGGTGGCAGCAAATGTACAAATGGATTTGACATGATGGATGGATGGACGGACAGACTGTGATAAGAGTTGTATGAGTCCCCAATAAAATGATTTTTTTTAATGTTAGGACTGAGGTATTTAACAATGACAACTTAGTAGCCACTTGAAAAGTATTATAATAGACAAAATGGAAAGTCAAAATAATGTTTTCATTTCATCCTTGGACCTGCACCTGCAGGACCTCACAGGGCTTCTCAAATGTCAGGGTCAGAGAGGATACCACCACCCTCGCTTTCTGTTCTTCATTGAATTTCTCCACGGTACTCGCTGCCTCTCACAATGATCATGGAAAAGGCCTAGCTGTGATGCTCCATCATCATCCAAAGGAGCTGCGTGGGGTCTGCTGTTGAGACCATGAGCAGCCTCACCCTAATTCTTGACGCGTGCCCAGCTCCTTGAGGGATGCTGTAATTCCCTCGGGCATTTAGCTGACCCCTGAGTACCCTGTGACGCACCATGGCACTTGGGTGGCACCATGGCATGTGGTTTGTGAACCATGGGAGTAGGAGGTATGAGAAGTGGTCCCTGCAGGAGCTGCAAGGAAGGTGGCTGTGAAGATTTAAACAGCCCTGGCACAGGTCACCTGCCGAGGCCCTCTCACAGTGGGTGACTAGCCAGGAGAAGTTATAGGGAAGGGGTTCCTAGGCCCCAGCCCAAGAGAATTCTAGTGTCTATAAAATGTAGGAAATTATCCCAGAACTCCGATGTCAACAAAATTAAAAGAGCAACACAAGTTATCTCAATTTACCTCTCAGATGTCACACTGTGGATTACTGTACCCAAGTATTTATATTTCTTATTAGTTCCAGTCACTGAACTCTAATTCTCCCTCCCACAACTGAGATTAGTAATAACTAAGATTTTTCTTTTCCTCACTGCCCTGGTTTCTCTGGGCCCTGCTAAGAGACCTATTAGCCCCCGGTTGTGTTCCTTGGCTTCTCAGGCCCACGTGGGGCTCCTCAGTTGCGGAGGACACTGTTGCTGTGACAAGTTCTGGTTCCATGATTGCTTTGTTTGTGGAGAGTCAGGAGAAGGTCGTGGAATTCCTTTGTTCTCCAATATCCTTTGCCAAGATGGTAGTCAGCAAAGTGGAAGAAAGGCCCGTGATGCCACTGACCTGTGATGAAATATAAGTGAACTCTTCCCGCTTCACCCCATCACCACCCATGATAATGTTAGTGGAGGTCTGTGGAGCCCTTGGCCATGTTGTCAGCTGTCCCCGAAAAGAGGCAGTCCTCTCACCCATCTCCGAGTGTCACTTGGTGTTGCTATTTCTGACTCTGGCCTTCAAGTCTTCTGAAGCTGTTCCATTCGGTGGTGATCCTGAAGGTCAGAACCGACAGGCAGTGGAGCACTGCCCTACCCTACCCCCACCCCCACCCCCATGGAAACAGGCCTGCAAGGGAAGGTGGAGGTCCGGTATCTCATCCTGGCAGCCCCTTCCCAGGCTCCCCAAGTTTTCTGTGGCTGCTGCCTTCCTTCACTCACAAAGTGATGGCATTTTTTGGAACTGGAGTAGACAGCATTGTTCCTGGGGGGCCCTGGAATGACATTCCCCTGGCGGTGGTGGCAGCAGGGTGGGGCAGGCTGAGACAGGGGCTGGAACATTTTGGCTTGCCCAGCAGAGAGTTGTTCAAAGGCGCACTTGTGGTCCTTCCTCCCCGACTGGTGACCCTGTCAAGAGGATCCATCTGGGGGGAGTGAGGGGGTGTCTCTCTGTAGACATGTGCTGATGCACACACACATGCTTGGGTGGGTCAAGGATGAGCCTCCCAGCTTTCCCTTTGCCTGTGGGAGAGCTCGCTGTCTTTGACAAGTGGAGAAAGGGTCTCTGACCGCTGATCATGTGCCAGGCACTGTCCCAAACATCATAGTCAAAATCAAAGAAATGAAACATTCACATCAAAATGCAGCCACGTGCTCTCACCTCTATTGCCATCGAGTCACTGCCAAGTCTTAGTGACACTGTAGGGCAGGCAGGAGGAACTGTCCCTGTGGGTTCGAAACACTAACTCTGCAAGAGGTAGAAGTCCAAGACCCAGTAATCCCTGGTACTCTAGGCAGCTGGGAACCCAGATCGAGGTGACTGCCTGGAGGGACACCTGTGGGTGAAGGGCATTGGGCAGTGGATGAAGGGCAGTGGGGAGGGACAGTAGTTAGTGGTGGTTGGACAGGGCCCTGCCTTTCAGGTGGGCTTTGTGCCTGATCATCACACATACTCCCAGCCCCTTGCCCAGTTTCAGTGGTGTGATTTATGTCTTCCTAAGTATGCATTTGTAAGTGTCTTGCTCTGCCCCCTACCTAGGCCCCACACACACTTGCACACATACACATGTATGTACACACACTCGGCCACGGGGCTGTCACCAGTATTCTGCCTCCTAGAGTCACCCAAGTCCTTGTCCTTCCACAGAGCTACTTCCTGAGCCGAGCCCAGAGCCTGTGCGGCCCGGAGCGCAACACTGTCCCCGACTCTCTGCGTTGGCTCTGCCACCCTCTGGGCCAGAAGTTTTTCATGGAGCGGAGCTGGTCAGTGAAGTCAGCTGCCAAGGAGAGTCAGTATTGTGCCCAGAGGAACCCAGGTGAGGGGGCCCCTCCACTCCCACAGTGTTTCTGGGCTGTCTTGGTCTTTCCCCTCAGAGAGGTGAAGTGACCACCTGGGATCACACACCAGATCAGCGGTTACACCCCCCATTGTCCTCACAGCACATGGTCACACGTGACGCCTGTCATGAAGCCCTGGCTCAGGGCTTAGGGGCCAGCAGCCGAGGGACTCGCTTGGGAAAGCATGGGGACATAAATGGAACTGCTAAGGAACAATAGGTGACAGGCAGTCATCAAGCACTCAGAATGGTGGTGGGGACAGGCCTCCAGGCGGCAGCTGAAAGCTGGGTTTGCATCCTGGTGCTTGATGTAATGGGAGTCGACTTGTTGCCTTGGAGGGGTGGAAGCTGGCTGGCGTTGCCTCAGACCCGTGCAGTCACAGTGGTGTATGTCACACATTGGGAGATGACCCAGCTCCTTTTTAAGAAAAGAGCCCCCACGGGCTGCTTCCCCTCCTGTCACTTCAGATCCAGACGTCCATGACCTGTGCGGGAGTGGAGGGCTGGTGGTGCCATTGATGGGGGCCTATGCAGACAGGGCCTTGTCAGTGGTGGTCAGCTCTCAGCTTTGTGAGGCCCCTTGCAGAATCAGCACCAAGGGCAGGGCTCTGGACAAGTAGAGAGAAGGCTCTTCACTGTGGTGAGCTTGGTGGCAGTCGCAGCCCCTGAGCTGGCTGGGCAGAGCCACAGAAGAGAAGAATCTTGTGTGACTTGGTAGAGCCGTTTCCAATCCACTTAGCTGACAAGGCTTGTGACCACCACCCTCCAGCTCATGGCCCCATGGAACCCAACCAGAGCCTGTACTGGATACCCCATCACCAAGAAGGGCTTCCCTACGCGCCCCGATCCTTCGAGCTGTTCGACAAGAGAGTTTGGGGCTTTGGTTGAGATGGAGATTTTGATCCACATTCAGAGGAGATGCCTATTGTGGGTTCTTCTCCCTACCCTTCTTTTCCTCTCTCCAGCTGATCCCATTGCCCAGGTCCACCAGGCGTTCTGCAAGAGCCTGCTGGAGCGAGCTGTGGAAGCCTTGGTGAAGCCTCAGACCAAGAAGAAGGCCGGAGACCAGGAAGAGGAGGGCTGGTAAGGTCCCAAAAGAGTCCCGCCAACTCAAGGACACCCTGGAGCAAGCAAACCCCATTCCATGCTGTTACAAAACTTGAGCTCAATGCTCAAGTTTGAGTCTTCTCTCCTCCTCCTCCCCCTCCTGCCGATCTGTTTGCTTTGCCTTTTTGGGGTGCCTGTTGGGGGACAGAAACAGAGGCAGCATGCTCAGCAGAAGGCTGGCACTTAGAGTGTCAGTCTGGCCCATCTTCTCTCAGAGCAAGGTGCAGAACAAGGCTGCCTGGAGGGTGGACTTTGAATTGGGGCTTGAGGGCATCTGATTTCATGGGGCTCCTGTGGAGGGCAGCCCAGACTCAGGTGGAAGAGGCTGTGGGGTGGGAGGTATGCAGGCAGAGCTCAGTAGGGGCTGGAAGTGGTTCCCAGCCAAGGAACTGAATGGCCAGGCCTGAGAGTAGCCTGTGTTCCTTGTGCTGTGCTCAGGTGCCTCCTTTTCTTTCCAGTGAATTCTCCAGTGCTCTGGAGTACCTGAAGCTGCTCAATTCCTTCGTGGACTCCGTGGGGATTGTGGCACCGCCCTTCTCCAGCAGCTCCGTGCTCAAGTCAGCCCTGGGTAGGCCCGCACGCAGCAGGAAGGGTCTCGGGCCTCGGCTCCCTCCCTGTGCCCCTCCCAGCCCTCTGCCCAGCTGAGTTAGGAGTGCACACTTGAAAATGCCCCCAGAATCACACACAGGAGCCCCCACTGGGCCTCATTCTAGGGGCAGGAAATAACAGTCCTTAACTAGGAGGACTGTGGTTGGGCGGAGCATATCACCAGGTGGTACATGGCTCAAGCGCTGGCAGGACTCACCTTTGAGATGCACAGGATATGCCACCACTCCAGAGACTTCTCATTGGGCGACTCGGCCCAGCTCAGTGGCCTACTATGCACCAGGACAGTCTGTATCTGTCCCTAAACTCCCATCAGGTGCCACCTCTAGGGCTCCTGGGGCCTCTGTGAGAGATGGGCTGCCGGACAGCAGCTGCTCTTGCGCCACCCGGGGCCCCTCCCGCCGCCCCCCACCCCCCACCCCGTCTGTTTCCCAACTGAGGCAAGGCAGCGCTCTGTGCCTCTGGACTGCCCCGGGCCAAGCCAGGTGGGGGCGGGAAGGGTCACGAGGAGCATCCTTTGGCAGTTGAGAGAGAAGCATAATCCGACATGGGCCTGTGAGGATAGGGACTTTAACACCATTTCACCGTTATGGGAAGTTTAAGTTGCGCTTGCTTTTTTACTTAAAAATAGCATGAAAGTGAACTTCTCTCTCTCTATGTCAATCCCTCTGTGATCGATTGCCAAAAAATGGACTTACTAGGTGAGTGGGAGTGGGCATTTGTATGGTTCTGTGTTTGGTAGTGCCGGGTGCCAGAGTGACATTTGGTTCTGTTCCTGCTAGGTCCAGACATGGTCTGTCGGTGGTGGACGTCTGCTGTCACCATGGCCATCAGCTGGCTCCAAGGAGACGATGCGGGAGTGTGCACTCATTTTGCCGAAGTAGAACGTGTACCCAAGGCCCTGGAAGTGACTGAGTGCGTAGTCCTCCTTAGGCACCCCAAAAGCCAAGGAGCCAGGCTCCCTCCTGTCAGCAGTGGACATCTTGACTTGAGGAGTCAGGCAGTCCAGGGGGGCTGAGTGACAGGCAGAGGGGAAGAGGTCACTCCATGTGTGAGGCACAGGTCAGCGTCCTCACAGCAGCTGAGGGCCTGCTGGGACCCTTCCTGGGCCCCCCCTGGGAGCACCCAGTGAGGGGGAGAGGCAGAGCCTGGGTCAAGACAGACGTTAGACAGTAGTGAGAGGTGGGAACAAGGCCGGATCCGGGGCAACCTGAGACGTTAGGTTGACACCACTTCAGTTCACATGATGCAGAGCACACCTCCACCAACCTACCCCAGCACTGACGCTGCCCCTCCTGCCACAGGAGCCCCCTGGTGAAGGCCGTCTTCCACGCCTGCAGAGCCATGCACGCCTCACTCTCGGGGAAGGCTGATGCGCAGCAGAGCTTCTGCCACTGTGAGCGGGCCAGCGGCCACCTGTGGAGCAGCCTCAATGTCAGCGGGGCTGCTGCCGACCCCGCCCTCAACAATGTGAGTGTGGGTGTCAGGGGCCCCTCCAGGAGGCGAGCAGCTTTGGTCTTGGCGACTACCACAATCACCCCCCTCCCCCACCTACAGCATGCCCCCTGTGCTGAAAGTGTGGTTTCAGCTGGGCTCTGTTCAGTCCCGGGCTGGTGTGTTCCCACTGCCCCTGTGTCAGGCCTCCTGAACCCTGGCGGACACAGCTGGCCGCGCTCGGCAGCACCCCTGGCGGGCAGCGGGGGTGCATTGTAGTTGCATTGCACGTTCTGGCAGTGCTGTGCAATGTTTCCGCAGTGCATCCCAGAGGCCCGCACACCACAAGAGACTGCCCGGGGCGACGTGGTGTGGCCCGAGGTGGGCCCACAGCTGGAAGTGGGTACTGACTACTCATCTGCAAGGGGTGGGTGCAGCAAGGGGTGCAGTCAAGCTCCGCCCTTACATACTCGTAAGTCCCCACAAGACTGGTCTGGCACTCTGGCTAAAGGACTTGAAGGAGCCAGGATGCTCAACTCTGTGGCCCAGGCAGACCCCAAGAGGGCCAACTGGCCCCAGGGACAGGCAGTAGGCAGGGGGCACCCAAAGCGCTGCAAGTAGCCTGGGGAAGTCGATGCAGAGTGGCGCCTGTTTCAGTGTCTGCCTCAGTATGTGGCTCCAAGGGAGAACCAGACCGTCTCAGTGGAGTGTGGGATGCAAGCAGCTGGGGCTGCCTATGGGCCTGGGACTCCTGGTGGGAGCGTGGGAAAAGATGAGACCCCATCGAACCTGGCAGCCCTGCTACTCCTTGCTCAGAGGTGCTCACCACATAGACAAGCCAGCTTATTTGAACAGAGCCTTCCTTGTCCCCTGGAGGCTGTCAACAGGGTATCCTTTGGGACCGCACTGGTGGCCTCTCCCTGTTCAGAGCTTGGAGGAAGCAAAAGTCCTGTGTCCCCCTCTTGGCCAACCTGAGCTCTCCCAGCAGAACTGCCAGAATCCTCTAGCCCTGCCCCAGCCCTTCCTATACCTCTCTAAGCCCCTCTCACCCTACAGAATAGGATAGAGTGCCACCTACCTCCCAGAAACTCATCAATCCACCTCCAGCTCTCCGTTCCTCCCAGGCTGGGATCACTACCCCAGGCCTCTGCAGTTCACCTGCCCTATGTGCTCCCCACAGGTGCTCCAGCTGCTCACCTCTGACCTGCTGCTGTCGCTGCGGACCGTGCTCTGGCAGAAGCAGGCAGGAGCCAGCCAGGCCCTGGGCGAGACCTACCAGGCATCGGGCGCTGAGCTGGCTGGCTTCCAAAGGGACCTGGGCAGCCTGCGCAGACTAGCACATAGTTTCCGCCCGGCCTACCGCAAAGTGAGCCTGGGAAAGCAGGAGGGGGGCAAGTCAGGAGTGCTCAGCCTGCCCAGGAGGAGCAGGAGTTTTGGAGGGAGGGAGCCCTTTGGACTTGGCTGCCTGGGGACCAACATGCCCTGGAACCACCCCCATTTCCAGGGAAACCACTCTGATTCTTGCTCTGAGGTCTCAGGTCAGCAGGCAAGCCTGCCAGACTCAAGCCATCTCCTCCTCTGTTACATTCTCATTGCTAATTGAACTCCTTGACGCTTCTGCCTGACATTTCCCAAAAACTCAAATGAGGAATCGAGTTGTGCCAGTGAGGGAAAGAGGGTGGGTTTGACAGGACAAGAGAAGGCCCAAGGGAGGAGAGTGACCAGGATTGACCCAGCAGTTGATAGACATCATCAGCCCACATTGCTGTGACTGACCACTGCTCTGTCCCCTGGGACCTGCTCTGGCACCATTTCCAGCAGACTACTACCCAAACTTGGTCTGGGTCCCTATTGCTTCCTGACACCAGGTGACCTCTAGACCAGTGATTCTCAACCTTCCTAACGCTGCGCCCCTTTAATACAGTTCCTTATGGTGTGGTAACCGCCCCCCCAACCAAAAAATTATTTTCGTTGCTATTTCATAACTAATTTTGCTACTGTTATGAATCGGGCGAAGCCTGTGAAAGGGTCACTCGACCCCCAAAGAGGTCACACCCCCCAGGTTGAGAACTGCAACTCTAGACACACACACACACAGAGCCATGTAAGGTGTAAAACAGCCTGGGGATTTTATGGAGTTAGACGGACTCATGTACATCTCCTGGAATCGTCCAGTTTCTTGTTGAAGGAGCAGGAGATGGGCCTGCACCGCCATGGCACCCCACCCCTGGCCTCTTCTCCAGCTGGCGCCTCCTAGGAGGGCCTGTGTGCGCTGCTTGTCTCCCAGCCAGAACCTCGGACAGCAGTTCTCAAAGGTCCCAACCCCTTTGTGGGAAAATGACCCTTTTCACGGGGTCACCCAATTCATAACAGTAGCAAAATTAGTTATGAAGTAGTAATCAAAATCACTTTTGGGTGATTAATCACAAAAACAATATGTAATTCTATATTGTGAAATATTTATTTCTAATGACAAATAAATGAAACTGTCTTTAAAAAAAGAACTTTTTGGTTGAGGGGATCACCACCACATGGAGAACTGTATGAAAGGGTCATTAGGAAGATTAAGAACCAGTGACCTAGCAGGGTCCCCTCTGCCTCTTCCTAGTCTCACAATCTTGGCCCCACCCCTCTGGGGAACCTGGGGAGGCGTGGCTTGGGATTCCAGTGGAGAACAATAGATGCTGCTTCCTGAATGGGCAAGGCAGGAGTATGGCAAGAAGGGGCACCATCAGGTGGCAGAGGGAGGGAACCCACTGAGGCAGTGGACACATGAGGACCTGCAGCTCGACTGTTCCCCTAGGTGTTCCTGCATGAAGCCACTGTCCGCCTAATGGCCGGAGCCAGCCCCACCCGTACCCACCAGCTGCTGGAGCACAGCCTGCGGAGACGCACCACCCAGAACACCAAACACGGTGAGCCCTGGCCCGCCTCTGGCCCCCAGAGCAGAAGTGAAACGGGAACTTGGTTGCAAGGGCCTCGGGATGTTCTGGAGGTGCCGTGGGCATGGGTGGGTCTGAGGTGGAGCCCTGGTGGACCAGCACCTAGAAAGGGACCCACATGCTACCCTTGCCATTCCCACAGGAGACGTGGACACTTGGCCTGGCCAGCGTGAGCGGGCCACTGCCATCCTGCTGGCCTGCCGCCACCTTCCCCTCTCCTTCCTCTCCTCCCCGGGTCAGCGGGCAGTGTTGCTGGCCGAGGCCGCCCGCACCCTGGAGAAGGTGGGCGACCGGCGCTCCTGCAGCGACTGCCAGCAGATGATCGTCAAGCTGGGTGGTGGCACAGCCATCGCTGCCTCCTGACCACACTATGCCCACTGCTCGGGTTCCCTCTGCCCTTCCCATCCCCTCCCCCTTCTGTCTTTTCTCTCCCTCCTCTCTGAGAACCAAGAGGAAAGATGGGTGGGGACATGCAGGTGAGGGTTTCCTGAATGTTGAAGCCAGCTGAACCCCAGCCTTGAGTCCCTCCAGAGACAGCTCCACCAGCCTTGGCTTCCCTTTCCTGCTTTTTTATCAGCTTTTCTGCTGGGAGCACGAGTCTCTGGGACCAGCAAGCATTGGCCGGGCAGCTGCCCATTTTTTATATGACCGTTTTTATATCGTGTGCTCGGGTTTGCCATGCTGCAAGGCTGTTGCTGAAGCCTCTCTATCCTGTGCCCCAGGACTGCACCCACCCACTCCCTGCAACCTGACAAGGCCAGGTCATTGTTTCCTTGTCATTAAGCAGGAAACCCAGGGTTGGGCAGGACGCCAGGCCTGCCCAGGCCTAGGGTGGATGAAATAATGTCGGCATTATTTTTTAATTTTTTAAAAAATAAACGGTATCTTATTTAATTGTCCTTGTCCTTCCCATTCCCTGCCCCCTAGGGTGGAAGCCCAAACTCAGGGTGGCCCAAGGGTGGAAGGGATGAGGTCACCCATTGGGGCTAGGGACCAGAACCTTCAGTGTAGGCTTTCTGTACCCTCCCAGCCCAACTCCTACCTCTGAAGTCTATTTTTGTCCCCAATTCTCGTCTGAAAACGAGCCAGGGGGCGGGACTGGCCCCCAGAGACTGCAAGTCCCTCTTCCTGGAGTGGGCAAGGGGTTGCACAGGATGGGCACTAAACAGGAGGTCCCAGGCCGGGGAGTGGGGCGTTCCTGGAGGGAAAAGCCACCTACTTTTCTAGGTTTCCTTCCTGACTCAAGGCCCCCAGGGCAGTTACTCCTAGGGACCTAAGGGCATTATGGGAAGCAGAGGCAGCCTACCTTCTCTGTGGACTGCTCTCCGTGACTCTTAAGCTGTTGGGGAACAGAGGATGGGCAGGACCAGAAGGACCCCAGTGAGCCCCTCCCTTCTCTAATTTATGGACCCTGCCTACCAGCCCCTGCCTGTCATGGCAGCCTTGTGTCGTGTATGTATACTGTGCCTTTTCTTGTCACTGTTTGGGGGCGGGAGGGGGCGTTTTCACAGACTAGAGGACGTGGCCATGCCCACTTTGATGTTGACTCACTCACATGACCAGGATGTGGGCTATTCAATAAAGAGATTGGAACCATCAGCCTGAGGTGTGTCAGGGTCTGTAGTGTGACTGCTGTGACAAATCAGGTGGCCCCCAGTGAGAGCCAAGGACTAAAGTCAGATCCTACTCTTCCCTGCCCCCATTGGGGAACCAAAGTGAACGCCAAGGGTGGCAGCCTAAGGGACCTTCCTTCTTCACCTGTTCCCTCCTTCCACACTGGCCATCCAGCCACACTCCAGGCCCCGGAGGGGGCCTGTGATCAAGGGCCAGAGGTCACCAAGTTTGTTCCCAGGTGACATCCTTTGGAATTTAGAATAAGGCTGAGTGTCTGCACTTCAACTCTCTTTAGAATCAAGTTCTCTCATCAGGGCCTCTCAGTCTCTTTCTCCAAGGGCAGCATGCCTCTGAGGACACCCACTGAGCAAAAGCCAAACTAAGTTCCTGTACTTCCGAGCTGGGCCACCCTGAGCCAGGAATTTGTCCTGGGGATGACGACACTCTTGGGCAACCTTGAGGCCAGTAAGGCCAGCCTTGGGGTAGGATGCCCCTGGGGGGCAGGGAGACCACCCAGAGTAACCGGGAGAGTGCTAGGCCAGCTGGGGCCACAGGTGAGCAACAGAGAGGGCTCAATTCCAGTCAGGCCCATCCACGCAACTTGCAGCATCTTCAGAGGCAGACGCTTCCCACAGTCTTGGCCAGGCCCAGCGAACTGCAGGTCCGGGACCCTTGCGGCTGAGGAGGAGTGGAGGGGTCATGCCTGCTTCCCAGCACCACACAGCCAGGGCCTGCGTCACCAGAGTGGGTGGGTGTGGGTGGCCAATGTGCCCAGGAGCCCAATCCTTTTGTGAGTCTCGGCGGGCTGCATGACTCAGCACCCACCTCCCTCCCCCAGCTCCACACAGCTGTGGGGTAGGCCCAGGGCACCCTACCCCCACCCAGGGTCCTGACTAAGGGCTGGACCTAACTCAAAGTCATGCCTTCCTCCCACCCCCACCCCCCCACCACCACCCTCAACTAGGCAGGACCAGGCTCTGGGCTTCCTTTAGCCCAGAACTTCTGGGCCTTCTCAGTTCTCATAATAGCCTATGGGTACTTAGGAACTGAACCAAACCTGGTGACCTTCTGGGGTGGGTGGTAGGCCAGGCCAGCTACCCAGGTTAAGGTCTAAAACAGGCTTCTGTACCTGAAGCTGACACTGGTGACCTGCCCTCTGCCCCTGCATGCTTCCACATCAGCCCAATGGCAGCAGGAAATCAAGGGGTCCAGAACTGAGAGGCAGCTGTGTGACTTTGGGTAAGTGGCTTCTGCAGGCTCACGTTTTCTCATCTTTAAAGGGAGCTCTTGAAAAGCCTGTGGGGGAGGGGGGTTCATGTGAGGATTCAGTGAGAAAGCAAGGCGCAGTGACCACTGTCACCAGGACAGGATGCCCTGCCAGGGTGATGGGAGACAATCCATGACAGTCTGTAGCCCAGCCCCCACCACCCAAAAGCACCTGCCACAGAGGGATCCTATCTCAGATGCATGCTGGGCGCTGGCATCTCCCTGGGTCCCAGCCAGATACCAGAAGCTCCTCCTGGCAGGAAGTGGAGAACTGGCAGTGCCAAGCATGTGCTGTGTGAGGAGTAGGGCAGGGACACTGCCCAGCCTCCTGGCCCAACACCCCTCCTCCTGCCAGGGCAGCTCCTGGGAGGAGATCCCCTACCCTGAGCACCAACTGTCTTCGGGCACATTGCCTATACCTGTCAGGAGGTGGCACCAGGCCAAGCTGCCTAGAGCCAGACCGTCAGCCAACTCAGGCTGGGGCAAGGGGCACCTCCAGTAGGGGCTTGGACCCTCAGGGAGTCCAACAGCTCTCCCCACTGCCCCAACTTCCAAGGTGTCTCCTGCTGCTCTAGGCACTCAGCCCGGCCACCCCTTCCCTGGCCCCCGACAGCCGGCAGCCAAGCCTCCAAACAGCTCACTGCTGCACATGCTGCGCCCTGGGCCCCCACTGCCGTCTGTCCAGTCAGTGACCCACAACGCCTGCCCAGCCGAGCGAGGGCATCCGTCGTCTTTATTGTCCGGGCGGGACCACAGAAAAGGGTTTATTTACACGAGAACACCCCTGGCCTGCGGCTCCTCAGCCCGGCAGGTGCCACGCCCCCTGCCTTTGGTGGCCCCCACAGGGTGGCCTTACAGGACTGAGGCTCCTCCCCGAGGCCAGGGCGGTCGGCAGGGCCCGCGGCTGCCTTGAGAACCGGTGTCCTGGTCTTCACACAGTGACCTCAGTTTTGCTGTTGGTGCTCAAGTGCCGGGGTCCGCGGCCCGTGCTGCCGTAGAGACCAGGGTGCTGCGCGCTGAAGGCCTCGGGCAGCTTCTCCACGCTGAACTGGCGCCGGGGCGCGTGGCCGGGGCGCCGGACCGCGGGGGAGGCCTGGGTCGCCAGGTGGCTGCGCGGGGCTGGCCGGCCCGGGTGGCCCGCGGTCCAGGCCTTGTAGTGGCTGGATGAGGCGGGGCCGGCCGGGGGCGCGTAGCCCGGTGGGGCCCAGGGGCAGGCGTCGAGCAGCGCAGGCAAGTCCTCCGGTGGCCGCGGGGCCCGCGTCGGGAGGGTCAGGGGGACCGGATCCGGGGCGGAGAAACGCTGGAAGAAGTCCTGCGGGGCGCCCTCTGCGGACACAGGGTGGGGTGGGGTCAGACCTCAAGGGCGGGGCCAAAGTAGGAGGGGCGGGATGAGAGGTCGGGGACGGATTTTAGAGGGATTGCTGGGGCGAGGTCAGGAGGGAGGCGGAGCCAGGGAAGGGGTGTGGGTGTGGGTGTGGGCGAAGGCGAAGGCGTGGGAGCGATTGTCTGCGAAGGGAAACTGATTAGCCGCTCTGGGGCTCCGGGAGAGGTGATCGGCCGAACTGGGTATCTTTGACCTGAAGCTATGGATGGTGGGAGAGCTGACCCAGCAGGACGTGAACTTTGGGACTCTGAACTGTGCCCGCCAAGCCTTGTACCGGGACTTGGGAACCCGAGGGCAGCGTATGCTTTGGCACACTCGGGCCACTCACCTGCGGCCTTGAGCGCAGCAGCCTTGAGCGTGGCATATTTAGCATAGTCCGGCTGCAGTGTCATGGTGCCGCCGGCCTGCAGCCTGGGGCCACGCGGGGGCACAGGTGTCCCCAACCCCAGGGTCACGTTGTTGGGGCGCTTCTTGTCTGAGGGCAGAGGGGGGAAGGTAAGATGCGCCTGGGCCTGATGCCCGGGTGCACTCCACACCTGCCAGAACCTACCTGGCTCAGAATAACATGAAGAATAGCAGTCGGCCCAAGTGCGTGCCAACTGAATGTGTGATTCGCCAACACACTCTCCCCGTATCAAGCTTATGTCAGGCAGTCTCTGGGCCTGGGGTGAGGGTGGGGGGCAGATGGGGAATGCTGCCTCTTCAGCTAGAAACCAAGGGGGACCTCCAGCACTCCAGCATGGAGCAAAAGGCCCACAAGAGGTCACAGGCCGAGCCTCAGAAAGCAGCACCAGTCAAGGTACCCAAGAGTTAAGGTGGCAGGGTCCAGGGCAGGTTCCCCTCCACCATGGGGGACTCCACACCACTTTACTCAGCCCCCACTCACACGCCTGCCACAGCAGGTAGTTCATTTCTGTCTGGGAGACAGGCAGCTCAGATGGTCCCTGTCACCAAGGAGACCAACGCTACATCCTTTCCTCTGCTTTCTGCCCAGGTCAGGGTCAGGCCAGTGAGGTCCAGTGCCGCTCACCTGTGCTGTTGTGGGGAGAGCCTCGAGGGATGCCATCACCCATCTGCACCTGGACACAACTGCCCAGAGGCGGGCCCAGCGGTGGGGGCAGTGGCTCCTGGGGGCTCGGCTGCTTCAGAAGTTCTGTCAGTGTCCTATGGAGACAATGGGGATAGGTTGTCCACCTTGCCCCTTGTTCCCCCTTGACCAGCCCTTGGCTTATCACCAGGCCCTGGGCATCACTCTCTCGGCCTCCATTCTCCCCAAGGTGTGTGCATTGACTTCCAGTCTCACCGTCTCATTTGTGCCCCTAAATGCACCCCCACCCCACCCCAAGCAGGTAAGGGAGCTCTACTGGAGTCACAAGACCAGGGGCTCCTTTCCCCTACCTCTTCCTGGAGCACCCTCCACCCCCCCCCACCCCCTACCAAGGCCTTCCAGTGTGAACTATCTCCGTGAACTATGAGGGCCCTAGACTCAGCTTGTGCTGTTTCCCTCGACCTACAATATGCTCTGACAACTTGTCCATTAGAGCGCCTACTCACTCTGCCACCAGAGTTCCTCCTCCAGGAAATCTTGACCTGCCTATCTAATTCTGCTCTTACACCAGGGGCTTCTGCTGGGACGGGGCTCAGAAACGGAGGGCCAGAGCAGGCAGCGAGAGCAGAAAGAGAAGCCAGGAGATCTTCTGGTGGCAGCCCAGCACCACAAGATGTGTGTGACCTTGGGCAGCCACTTCCCTGGGTGCCCAGGACACCCAGCCCCCACCAGCTGTGACAGCAGCTGACAGCCTTTCCCGAAGACAGCTAGGCCCAGCCCTTGGCCCAGCTGTCTCTGGTGCCCAGAACCCATGATTTTCTCTTAATTTCTTCTGGGGCTGGGCCTCAAAGGCTGACTCATGAAGAGGCGAGCCGAAGGTGGGACACTTGGGGGTCCGGGGGCAGAGAGGGGCCAGGCTTGGCTATAATGTGACAAGGTCTGGATACCTCCTAATGATGCCACCAGTAGGTTGACCTTCACACAGGCTCAAGCCTCTGCTGCCCACCCCTGGTCCCACTTCTGGGTTAAGCACCCTCTAGCCAACTCCCCAGACAACATGTCTCTGGTTTTCCTGCAAGAGTCCTAGGATTGGACTAGAGCTTCTGACCCCACCCTCCTACATCCATGACCTCTAGCACAACAGTTTGGGGGGGGGAGCAGTGTCAGAACCCACCCTGCACGTGAGCTGAGCCCTAGTTCCAGGTCTCCCCCAAGAGGTCCCATGGGGAAGCAGACTTAGGATTCTGCACCCAGAGACGGGAAGGACCTGGCCCAGGTCACACAGCACCCCATTGGACTAATGGCATGGCCAGACCTGCTGCCTGTGCCTGTCAGGTGGACAGCCAGGTGGCCCAGGCACCCTTCTATAACCTCACGGCCCACAGATCCTGCCCCAACGCTGATCAAGGCCATGATGTCCCACCCCTTCCCTCACCCCCACTCAGCATGAGGGACCCCAGGTGCAGGACACCCAGGTCAAGACTCAGCTGGGACAGCGCAGGGACGGCACAGGGAGGCCAGGGTCCCAGTCTCACCTCTGCCCTCCAGTGCCTTGGGAGAGGGGAGACTGTGTCTAGGGGCTGAGGGAGGAGCATTTTCTCTCTATTGTCACTTCTAAATACCAGCCTGTCACATGCTGCCACCAGAGCAGTCCACATGCCCAAGGGGCTAGAGCTGGTGGGTGAGGATGATACAGACATGATGTTCCAGTGTCAGTTGGGGGTCCCACGGGTGGGACACCTGGAATCCCAGCCCCCAGCCCTTACCCCTGTTTTCTGCGGAAGCTGGGGGCCCCCAGAGACCCCACTCACACTTGGCACAGAACTGACCTTGGAAACATGGGGTGGGGCGGCTCTCTGCCCCCACAACCTCAGCCCCCTTTCTAGTACCATACTGGGAGAGGCCCTGACTGGGCTTAGGGAATACGGAGGGTGCCTCTGAGACCCCGGAGAAGGAAGGTTGTCAGGCCTGGGTCACAGTGAGGGGATAAGACAACCGGGAAGTAAGGGGTTGGAGGGGAGAAGGCTGCAAGACGGTGTCCCTTCCCTTCTTTGGGCAGAGACCCCTCTTCAGACGCCCACTGTACACCCCTACCATCCCTGGACGAGCACTTTGGGACCGGGGCAACCAGCGCACCCTAGCCACTTGGAAGGTGGGAGCCCGAGGAGGAGGGCATTCCCACCCACAGCTCCTCCGGCTGAAAGGTCAAGGGGAGGCAGGGAGGCATCGGCTGTCTCCCTCCGTGAAAGGGGGGCGGGGGGCGGGTGGAGGGAAAAGACAGGCCACTGGAAGAGGAGAGGCAAGTCCTGGGTTCGAGGGACCGCGAACCGCCCGGCGGAGCGCCCCACGAAAAGGCAGCGGGCCGGGGTCACCGGGCCATGCTCACCTGGTCACGGTGCGCCGCGCGCGGGGGCTGTGCGCCCTTTCCAGGCCCAGGCGCGCCCCGATGCCAGCCAGCACCAGCAGCGCGGCGACCCCGCACACAGCGTAGACGGCCGTGTGGCTGCGCTCGCGGGCCGGGTCGCGGGGCGTTACAGGGTCCCGGGCGCGCGCCGGCGGCCGGCCGGTCTGCACCCAGGCCGGCGTGTCGTAGTTGGAGCAGCGGCTCTGGTCCAGGCGCCGCGGCCCGTCGTGGCAGCAGAAGCGGTAGCCGCACGTGCCGCAGCAGAAGCTGTAGGCGCCGGAGCTGCAGTTGAAGGGTGGGTCCCACTGGCCCATCACGTCGTAGTAGCCGCGGCAGCGGTCCCCGCCCGCCGGGGCCACCGTGCCGGCCGCCGCGGGCTCCTGCGCCTCGGGGGCCCCTGCGCGGCCCGACGGCGTCCCCGCCAGCAGCAGCGCCAGCGCCAGCGCCAGCTCCGGCCAGCGGCGCGCGCCCCGGGTCCCGGGCCGCTCCATCGACCCGCGCCCTGGCTACTGCGGCCCCCGCATGGTCCTGCCTCGGGTGGCTGCTCCGCGCCCGCGGGACAAAGCTGACCCTGGTCCGAGTGCGGGGTGCGGCGGGCGCAGCTCCCGGGATGGCGGGGAGCGCCCGCCGCCGCTGTCCGCCCGCCGCCGTTCGGCTCCCGCGCTCCGCTCCAGCTCGGGCTCCGCTCCGGCTCGGGCTCGACTCGGCTCGGCGGCTCGGGCGGCGGGCGGGGGAGCGAGCGGGCGGGCGGGGGGCGGGAGGAGCGGGGCCGCGCCGGGCGGGCGGGAGGGGCGGCGGCGCGCGGCCGGCCTCCAGGGACCCTCCCGGAAGACCTCCCCGAACCAGCCCGGGACGCGGCGCTCCGCTGACGACTGCCGGCGGTCACTTGGGACATCGCTCCCGCCACCGCGCGCCTCTGCTGTCCAGGTGCAGGTCCGGACCCCCCCCCCGCGCGCCGTCCGCGGCCTCCTTCCCGATCCCTGTCCCTTGGGAGCTCCCCGGAGGCGGGCTCTTCCCCTCGGCACCTCGACTCTCCCTCCTGTGGAATGGGAGAGACAACTCGCGCCGCCGCTGCACGGGGAGGGCCCGCTCTGGGGACCCTCCGCGCAGCCGGAGGAGCGAGCGCCGCGTCCGCCTCGGGAGCCCCCGCCGGGCTGCGCTGGGCGCCAACTCCGCATGGAGGGTGGCGGGTCGGCGATCGGACGGGGCACCTGTGCGGACCTCCGCCCCGCCTCCGCAGGCCCTTTCGCAGCCCGGAGGAAGGGGGCGGTCGCGCACCGAGCTGGGACCTGGCTTCGGGCACTGCCAGGTCGCTAGCGGCTCGCTGGCGTCTGCCAAGTTGGGTTTAACTGGAGAATGTGACCGAGCCGCGGTTCCTGGCCAGCTTCCCTCTGGAGCAACAAAAACTCTTACTGCCACCCTCCCGCCGCCCCCCACCCCGCGGCAGGAGACAGGGTCAATATGGTCCCCTTCTCACTGTCCAGACGCCAGGGGGCCAGCACGCACGTCCAGCTAACCCCTAGTGCCCGCGAGGCGCGGATCTCCCTGATGACAACTAGAGGAAGGGTGAGTGAAGTGAGTCCAGTCTCGTTTCTGAGAGAGGACTGGTTGGACTCCCCACGGCCCTTCCTACGGAGCCCTGGGAGCCAGCTGGAGCAGTTGGTTACACATGGGGCTGCTTCCCACGAGGTCAGCAGTCCCAACCAACCTGCTGCGCTGCCGCTGCAGGGGAGAGAGGAAGCTTTCTCTGCCAGTAGGGATCCGCAGCCTCCAGAACTCAGTCAGGGTCCCCCTGCCTTGGGATCAACTGCAACTCCATGGCAGTGTGTGGGTTTGGGTTTGGGCTTCAGCCCATCCCAATCCCCTCATTCCCCCCACCCCCAGCCCCTTCACTGGACGACGGGGATCGCTTATAAAAGTCAGGGGGAGGGGAGAAGGATTTACATTTTAAGGAGGATCAGATCCTTCTGTGGCCAGAATGAGGGGACTGATGGCTAATTCCGTGCAAGTGCACTGAGCCAGGAAAGGGCCACACTCCCCCACACCCCAGGGCCACCCCTCCAAGAGTCCTTTCTGTGCCCTGTATAAATACAGACACCGAACTCCCCCCTACACCCACACTTCCCATCCAGCTCCAAAGACCCCACCCCAATTCAAAACAAGACTTTCCTGAATACAATTTTTAAAGAAGAAACCTGAGCAAATGAATGAAATGAAAACACCTAATTCCATCCCCAGGGACCGTGATGCTAAAATATGGCACATGTTACAGCCTGTGTTATAACTGGTTTCAGTTGATTCTCTGGTGCTCTCAAACATTTAAAAATAATTTATATTCTTCTTAATATGCTCGTTTCAAGTATGTTTACCACCCCTAAGTCACTCTCTTTATAGATCAATCATATGCAATTGATGAATAATGTCAAACAAAATGCATGACACAGGTGCTGCTAATATGCCAGATGAGTTTGGGCCAGTTCCTAAATCTCTTTAAAAGATAGGGTTTTGTTTGTTTAAAGGGTGGAGGGTGCCCAGATCTTACAAAAACTAAGAAAGTACTTATTAGAGATTGGAAGCAAGGAATTGCACTGGATCGTGAGTTGTGTGACTCTCCTTACAGCTACAACCGATCTTTCAGCAAACTGTAACTCAAAAAACGTACTGCTATTGAGTCAATCTGCATCCTAGTGATCCTCTGGGAACAGAATAGAGCTACCCCTGTGGTGGGTTTCTGAGGCTGTAACTCTTTTAGAGAATAGAAAGCCTCTCCTTTCTCTTGAGGAAGAGCTGGTGGTTTCCAACTGCTGAGCTCATTGTTGACAGCCCAATGTGTAACCCATAAGCCATAGGACTATTTAACTCGGAACCGTTGGAAATGTACCTCTATATCCAATAACAATAAAAGCCAGTGCTCTGTGTGGCTGGGGAAGGGGCATCAAATTTAAACAATGGTCCGCGAGGTCCATGCTCTAAGCAAAGAATCTGAAGTCGAGGGACAGGGCAGAGATCTGATAACTCAAGGAATCAACAACAACAACAACAACAAAACAACTCACTACCATTGAGTCCATTCTAAGTCATTGAGACCCTATAGGGCCAAGTAGAACTACACCTATGGGTTTCCAAGACTGGAACTGCTTTACGGGAGTAGAAAACCTCATCTTTCTTCTTCAGAACTGCTGATGGTCTTGAACTGTTAACATGGTTAACAGCCCAACATGTAACCCATTACGCCACCAGGACTCCCTTACTCAAGGAATACAGGTCAATGCCAAAGAATGACACAATATTTTCAAGGTCACTCAGGTAGGCAGGCCCTTCTGATACATTCCACTTTGCCTCTGTCCCAAGAGACTTCTTGGCCTTTCCCCCTGGGGCATATCGTGCACCATCTTCTGCATTAGCAACAACCTGCCTTGTCCATCCATAGAGCACAGTGTGGTCCTCGTGAGAAGCCTAGTTGAAGCAATCATTGTTGTATTGGTGGCAAAGGTGACAAATATGTCCTTTCTCTATGAGTTGGGTGAGGTCAACCTTGGGGATCGATTGGGGTCAGGTATTGTGAGTCCAAAGGGGAGAACACAGGCAAACCTGTCCAGGGCACTTCAACTTTTTATTTCTTCTGCTCAGAGCTTTGGGCCGCCCCATTCGGGAGCATCCTTGTCCTGGGAATGAAATCAGTGACTCAAACCACACTGCTCGTGTTCATGTTTCCACCACCCTGCTGCCAGCTGCCCTTCAGGCTGCTAGGGCCCTGAAAGTGGGACTTCCAGCCATAGCAGGGGATGCAACTTAAATAGCCCTGGGAGTGCTATGCTTACATGCTCAGCTGCTAGCTAGCAGTTCAAATCCAACAGCCTCTCTGAGACAAAAAGATGAGGCTGTTTCCCTAAAGATGTGCAGCCTATGGGGCTGTTCTATTCTGTCCTCTAGGGTTGCTATGAATCAGAATTACAATCAACTGAGTTTTTTGTTCCCCTCCCCCCAGACTTTCATAGACTGAAAAATGTCCCTATAGAACAACATGACCTTTTCCTACATATTGTGACCCTGCAGGACCCAGAGCCAGGTCCTCCCCACAAATCAGGTCCTTTTTTCTGCCGGATCCTGATTCCACTGTCCAGGCACTGGAAGTTCTGCTCACCTTTGACCCCAAATGGACTCCCAACAGGTCCTGCAAATATGCATACCAATTAAAGGAGGTGGTGACTGCTATTTGCTCAAAGAAGGAATTGGATTCGTCCTGTCCTTCCACTTCATGTAGAGAAAGTTGCCCCCACCCCACAGGACTTGCTCCTGTCCATCTGCATCTGTCCGGTCCACTTCCTGGGTCAGGTAGCAGCCAAAGGTGCCCCTGTCTGCTGGGCTCAGGCCAAGTGTGCCTCCCCTGACCTTCCTTTCAGCTGATACCGGCCTCGTCCTCCCCCAACCGCCCCAATGGAGCCTGCACCAGGCAAGGGGAGCTACAGAAGGAACTGAAGGCTGCCCGTTCCTGAATTTTAGATGTCTTGTAATCCCTCCTTCTCCTGGCAAGGCGCCAACGTATCCGCCCCCTGTCTCCTCTGCCTGGCCCCAGCCCCCACCAAGTCTGTGTCACCAAAAAGCGTCCATTGATCCAGGCTTAAAATAACCCCTGGCATCTGCAGCGAGCAAGCACCGCGGGGAGGGCAGAGGAGCCTTCTCTGCTCCTGAAGGGCACCCGCCCCGCCCCCAGCTCCATCCTTAGGCAGCTCAAGTGTGCGGGCGTCTTGAGTGTGCGCTGGGGGCGGCTGGCTGGCTTCAAGACCTTCCAGTATGGACCATGCACATGTGTGTACCTGTGTGTGTGTCAGTGCGTATGGGCCTGGGCACATGCTGCTTACCTGGCCTTGACTATGGAAGGCCAGGAACCCTTGAGGCCTGGGCATTAGGACAAGTCTGAGCTGGGCCTCGGTGTACTCATTTCCGATGGTGGATGGCCAGTCTTCAGGCTCTGCCCAGGCCAAAGGGAAGAATTTGAAATTTGCCCGAAAAATCCAAAGCTGGAAGCAAGGAGGTGACATTTGTGACTGGCATTTGGCCAGGAAGGGCCGGAGTCTGGCCTGGAACCTGCCCAGCGGGCATGATTGGCATTCTGCTGGTTCTGTAGAGGCAGAGGGGGCGGCAGCGCTGGGCCCCAGCCTAGGGGAAGCACCTTCTCCATCCTCAAAGCACACTCCCAGGGCCTCACGGGACATGCCCAGTGTGTGGAGCCCAATGTGGTTGTTCTCTTTCGGGACGTCTCTCAGGCCCCACCCCTGCCCCCCAGCTATACAAACCTTAATTTGGAAGCCAGGCTGACCTAGCTTGGGCTCCTGCTCTGCTCGGTCTAGGTGTCATTTTCCTCATCTGCAAGATGGGCGGGAGGCCCTCTTGGACAGCGTTTCAGTCAGTGAGGCCCTCGGAGAGTCCCCACCAAGAACCGTGTGGCCACAAGCCAGCCCAAGCCTGGAAGCCCTCACACCCAAGTCCACTTCGCTTCCATTTCCTGGAACTAGTGGGTGACCCAAGAAGCGGAGAGTCTGGGGCGCTCTGGACTCCCTGGCAGGGCAAATGGAGGGCTCTCTGGAGGGGGTCGAAGGGGGAGGGCCTGCGGCTGCCTTTGTCTCAGCGGCAGCTAGTGACTCAGGCTCCAGCTGCCTGTGGGAGGGAGGGGGCGCCCGGGCTCCTGAGGTCGCGGGGAGCGGCTAGACTGGGGGCGCTGCGAGCTGGGGCTCCCCATCCCCCACCTGCCCTCTCACAGCCCGCACCCACCCTGCCACGCGGAGCTCTCCGCCTGGACCCCCACCATCAGTCGCCCCCTTTAGGACTCCCAAAGGTCTGGGTAATGTGCAAACCCGGAGCGGTCCCCAAGGCCCGGGAACAGACTAGAAAGGGCAAGGCCTGGCGGAAGCCACACAGCGATTCCCTGGGAAGGGTCCACCTGCTCGCTCGGGGGCACCACTCAGGGCAGCTACGAGCCCCGGGGACGCGTCTACACCCCATACAAGCACACCTGGCCCCAGAGTCACAGTACTGCCCTTCCTTGCTTCCGGGGGCCGGCCGTGTCTGGCACCGGAGCGAGGGCTTGGGCTGTTGGTTTTGACCCCGCTCCCCCCAATTTCCTCTGGCCACGCCCCTTCCACTGGCACGGGATTGGACTTCCTTGGCCCCGCCCCTTACCCTGGCCACGCCCCTCCACGCGGAGCGCGGTCTCCAAAGGGCTCCCGCAGGTCCGAGCTCCCGGGGCCGGGCTCAGACAGACTTTCACCCATCCCCATGTCGCCGACACTGTGTGGGATATGGGCAGAACCCCCCAGGCTGGGGCTCAACAGACGAGCTCCGGAGGACCACCAGCCTCCTGCTGGCCAGCCCCCAGGACAGGGCCTTTGCGGTGTGCCAGGGGGCACAGCGGCGACCCTGGCTGGGTGAGGGCGAATTTGCCCTGACCCACCCACAGCACAGCTTCGGAGCCCGTCTGCAGAGAGCACTGGGAAGGTGAGGCAGCTTGGCCAGCCCCCTCTCACTCCTCTCTGTAGCTTGGTGCCCGCCAGGTCCCACAGACCAGAAGGTACTTTCTCTGCCACTGTCCAGCTGGGCAGACCCCTCCTCTCCAGAGCTCTCCCTGGGCCCTGAGGGAACCAGCCACGTTCACATGGGGACTTCACTGTCCTACCATTAGGTCCCTCTCCATTCTATCCCTGCAGGCCTGGCAGGAGCCTGTGTGTCCTTCGGGCTGGAAGCAGATTGCTGACCGACGCTGGGAGTTCCCTTCCAGGGGCAGGGTCAGAGCATTGAGGCCTCTGGAGGCACTCCAGGGGGGTGAGGTGGGGAACCTAGTTGCCCCCACGACTTCTGTAACCTCCCAAGAGAGCTAGCCTGCCCTCAGGGGCCAAGCAGACAAACCGACACAGGTCATGAGAGATGGTAGCAGCTTTGAAAGGTAGTGCGCGGTGGGGGTGGGGATGGTGTCTGCAGGAGATGGAGCCGGCCCTGCCTCCTGGGCCCCACCAGCTGGGCATCCCCACCCGTACCCTGTGTCCCCAGCCCAGAATGGCCTCAGGAAGTGAAAAATGCCTGTAGGCAGCCAGAGAGGAACTGAGACTTCAAACAGCCCCGCCCCTACCTGCTGGGGCCCTGGGGACCTCAGGGAAAGCAGACCCTACCCCCCACCCACCACCGTTTGCAAGAAAACCTGGCTCCAATCCAGGCTGGGGGAGGGGCCTACTTCCGGCCCAGAAGTCCTGCCAGAGTCTCCCCTGTATCTCTCCTGTCCCAGAGGGGGGCGGAGAGGAGGGGGCCCTGAGAGTGGTGGTGAAAAGAAGGGCGGGGCCTAGGCTGGCCCAAAGAATGGGTCACCCCCATGGAGAGCCTCAGGAAGGGTGGCAAGAGCCCAGCTCCACCACTGACCGCCTGTGTGTGTCTCTGACTTGCCCCTTCCTTCACCTCTCTGGGACTCTGTCTGCTAACCGGCCCTGGAAGCCCTGCTGACCGTCAGAATCTGATTTGGGGGAAAGGCTTTAGAAGGGTCAAGACCTCTAACTCAGCAGCCTCTCCCAGGAAGTGTTCACTGCCTGGGGGACAGCAGGGCGGCCCCCAATGGCTGACTGCTCACGGGGAGAGTTTGCACATCTGGGAACCTCCTGTGTAGAGTGCTGACGGACAGGAGAGAACTCCCCAACAAACGTGCTGGTCAAAGTACAAGCTTACAGAATGACTGTAATTACGTAGAAAATAACCCCAAAGACACAGGTGGCTGGGGTGGCCCAATTAGAAGTCATTTCTGCAGGCCCCACCCCCCTTGTGGGCTCCATTCTCCGGAACTTTCCAAGTTGTCTACAAAAAGCCTTTGTTTTTAATAAGAAGCATTCTTTTTTTTAAACACACACAAACATACCCCAGCCTGGGTACTGCTAGAAACGTCCAGTTGAGGCAGGCCCTGGTTGTGAAGGTTCCTTAGAAAATAACCCATTGGACAGGAGAGTCTGTGCCCACCCTCACCCCTACCCCCACCCCCAATGCCCTGGTCTCTGCACCTGGTTCTTCGCCAAAGAAAGTCCCTTCCATTGTTTGCTGGGCAACGCTGACCCCAAGTCCTTGCCCTATCTGGGCCTCAGTGTCCTTCTCTGTAAGATGGGTGAAGGTGAACTCCCTAGGGTCTCTTCCAGGCTTCTGAGGCCAGGAGAACATTACCTTCAACCCTTGCCCCCCACTTTTCAGAGGAGGACACTGAGGCCCAGGAAGTTTGGTGCCAGCCAGGGCTTCAGTGGGACCAAAGTTTGCATGTCTGGGTCTCAGGGGTTTTACCCACTCATTTCACCTCCAGGGGTCAGACAGACAGGGATGGAAAAAGTGAAATGTCAGAGAGAATAAGAATAAGTGGTGGCCAGGGACAGCTTAGACTCCCTCATTCATGCACAAGGAAGGAGGCGAACAGCTGGCCCATCCTGGGCCTGCACCCCCTCATCCTCCGCCTGGCACTTGACCCCACCCCAGCTACCTGGCTCCCAAGGGCAAGGGTCTCTGAGAGGGTTGAGGAAGGAAGTGACTGGGCAGAAACGGGGCAATGAGCGCTCAGGTCCTGGGGTTCCATCTGCTGCTAGCTGCTGACCAAGCTAGAAAGCAGGTAAGCAGGAAGCTAGCTGTCTGCAAGGCAGCTCTGGTGGACAGGTCAGGGAGAGGCGGGCAGAGACCATCGGCTGCAGGTCTGGGATATAGCTCCGCTCGACAAGGTGGGACGGAGAACCCCATCTTTTTACAATTTATTTTGTTGCGGTAGAGACTATACACAGCAAACCAAACACACATCAACACTGCCATTTCCACGTGTCACCATTTAGTGACACTGAGTATATTCTTCCAAGCGTACAACCATGTCCACCCTCCTTTTGTGGGTGATTGCTCCCCTGTTTACATAAACTCCCTGCCCCCTAAGCTTCCTGTCTAACCTTCCAAGTGGCTGTTGTCCACTTGATCCTGTGTAGACAGTCCTTAGAAGAGGAGGGTGTTCAAGGCTGTCACTCTCTACCAGTGACGTGTGGTTCTCTGGCGACTTCAGGGGGTCTTTTTGGTTGAAGGGTTAAAGAGGATCTTTGGGCAATGCTTTCAGGGGTTCATCCAGATTTTGTGGCTCCAAAAGTGTGTAGGGGATCCTCCATGAGGATCTGAAATTCTGGTCTGCTTTTGATCACCAGGATTTTTCTTGTAAATCTTTGATCAAAACGCACAACTCCATTTTCTGACTCCCCGTCCAGTGCTCCTTCCTTGGCAAGTTCCAAAGAAGGGTGGAGTCCAGACCAGGAGGTTGGAGCCTGTGTAGGAGGGCAAGCAGGAGAGGCAGTGGCTGACGATACACAGTGGGGTGTCCAGAGGGGACAGTGATGGTCTGGGCCTAGGCCCTAGTAGGGCCAGAGGCAGCAATGCCAGAGGAACAGCTCACTAAAATAGGGGTAACCCTAGGGGCAGCTGTGGAACAGTTGAGTGACCTCAGACCCAGGGCTAGTGCCTGGGATAGGCCACAGAAAGAGTAGAGCTTGAGGGGCATTGGATGGAGCTGGTTTGAGGTCACAGGTCTGTGCTGTGGAGGTCCCTGAGGTCCTGGCCTCCACCATCTGGACCGTGGCTTAGAGTCGGCTGGGTCTCCAGGGTGTTCTCTGAGGGCAGTGCTTGCCAGTAAGCCCTCAGCCCGAGTCTCTGCCCAGCCCTAGAGACTGTGGACTTCTAACTGCAGGCTTATGGTTCTGGAAGTTCCCTGGCTGACATACTCGCTGCCGTTGAGTCAAGGTTGAGTCATAGAGGCCCGTGGTGGGTTTCCGAGACTGTAACTGTTTTAAGGGAGTAGAAAGCCCAGTCTTTCTCCCGAGGAACTGACAGTGGCTCTGAACTTCCGACCACGTGGATCGCAGCCCACTGTATTACTGCTACACCACCGAGCTACATGGACCAAGCCCGTGATCAACCCTAGGAAACAGCTACCGGAGAATCACCACAGTCCTGGCTATTTTCCATCCCCAGATCCCACAGGAAACGAAGTTCACGATTCCTTGCCTCCCCCTTGCATCCACTCAAAAGCAGGAGAGAGAGCTCTGAGAACTGGTGTCAAAGAGACGCAAGCCCTACTGACAGACAGGAGTCTCTGGGTGGCGCAAAGGGTTAAGGACTTGACTGCCAAGTAAAGGTTAGACGCTTTCAGCCAACCGGAGGGTTCTTCAGAGGGCTCTTCAAAGCTGTGGGAACCAACCAGCAGCACACGGAGCCGGAGCCGCTCGCTCGGAGTCAGGGTCTAGCTGACAGGCAGCTGGTTTGGGTTTTTTGGTTTGGGTATAAGCGTAAGCTCTGGCCAGCCTATCTCTTATCTCCATTGGGATCGCCCTGCCAGGGCTGTTGAAGATGGTACATACGGTGACGCACCCCTGGTGTGTAGTGTCTGTGCTTCGCAGGGTTCAGCAGGAGGCCATCCTGGCTCCAAGGAAGGGGCAGAGGGGTGCTGGGGTGAAGCACTCATTCAACTTCTCTCCCTTCCTGGCTGGCACCCCACAGGGAGGGCAGGGCGCCTTCCTGTCCCTCCATGGCTACAGCTGCTCAGGGCCGGCTGTCTTGGTGGTCACCAGCTCAGTGGAGCCCAGCTCTGTGGCTGGCACAGGGACACTGTGGCCAGGTGGGGTGGTGGCTGGGTCTTCAGGTGGAGGCCAAACAGGAGCTGTGGCGTTGGTGGGTCCAGGGGAGAGAACGACGACATGGTCCAGGGGCTCTGTGGGCCAGGAAATGGGGGGAGGGGCGAGCAGTCAGGGCAGGGCTACAACCTCTCCCACACTCCAGGTTCTAGAAGCTTCTCCTGGACACCCCTCAGACCCAAGAAAGATACAGGAAGTGTGAGTGCAGGGTTGGTTCAGAGGGCCTGGAGAGTGGGGAGTGCTGACAAGACAGACAGGAAGTGGGGGAGCCCAGGCTGGGGGTCGGCAGAGATGCCTGACCTCTCAGGCTTCCCAGAGGGCAGCCTCCTCTCTCAGGCCAGGCTGACAGCTGTGTCTTCCTCAGATGGAATGGGGACAGAGCTGTGGCTCTCACAGGGACTAGGGTCTCAGCGGTCGGTAGGCAAGACTGTGTCTCTCCCTCAGTCCAGCAAGCTCTTACCCTGAAGCGAACCAGCACCTCCCCACCCTTCAGACTTCCCTGACTCCCAGGGCCCTGCGCCTCTCCCTTGGGACTCCTCTGGGGCTGGGTCTCCCCTCCCACACTGCCTCTCCCTCCTTCCCCCCAAGACCCTGCCTCCCCATTCAAGCTGCCCTTCCCCGAGCACTAGCTCCCCACCCAGACCCATAGCCCGTTGGGCAGTGGCTCCGGGTCCCCTGGGCGCGGACTCACCGTTCCAGTCGCCCGCCTGGCTCCCCGGGGACGCGGGCCTGGCGCGCCGCCGCCTCCAGTGCACCCAGCACAGCAGCGCCAGCGCCAGCGCCAGCGCCAGCAGCGCCGGGGCTCCGACGAGCAGCGCGGGCAGCGGCAGCGCCCCCGGGGGTCCGGTGCCCGCGCCCACCGACTCCTGGGGTTGCAGCGCTGTCCCGGACGCCGGGCTGCTCACTCCGGCCGCTGGAGGAGGGGATGGAGACGAGGGGTAGGGGGCGGGGGGCAGGGACGAAAGGGGAGGGGGAGAGTCGGAGGGGGGAGACGCTGCCCGGGAAGGGAGGGGGGTGGGCAAGGAAGGGGAGACAGGGCACCGAGGAGGGGAGGGCGGGGGCGGTGAGGGCCGCACCGTGACTGCTCGCTGGGAGTTAGACCCGCCGCCCTTACCCGGGTTGGGCTTGGGGGTCCGGAAGAGCTTGCAGGCCACACAGACTCGGACCAGCAAGTCGAAGCACTGGGCCTCGCCGCACTGGGTGGGCGCGGGGCCGTCTCGGCCCCCGAAGCTCCCTGCTCCTCCTCGTGCCATCGTGCCGTGCCGCGAGTGCCCCAAGGAACGCAGCTGGGTCCGGCCGGCCTAGCAGGCAGGAAATCGGGAGGGGCCCCTAGCACACCCCGCCCCTGCCTCACCCCCTGCCTGCTGGGGTGGGACCACTCAGCCAAGGGCTGGCACCCCAGGCCTCCTCCTCTGCCTGTCCTGGGGGTTCTAGGTCAGACCAGGACTTGCCGTCCCAACAAAGACCTCTGTATCCCCTGTGTTCACCACTCCTGCCTCCCAGCCCCCCTGCCTGTGCCTCCCCTTTGAGCCGGCTCCTTCCTGAAGGACCAGGTTGGGGGCAGTGGCACTCAGGGTGAGAAGTGCAGGGGAGGTGTCTGTGCAGGTGGAGGCTGACTGGAGGCCCCAGCAGGAAAGTCTGCATGCGAAGAGGCCAGGGATCGAAATGCTGGTCCTTGCTAGAAGACCAGGGGCTTCTTCCACCCCCACCTGGAGGCAGTGGGAGCCACGAAGGACTTGAAGTAGGCATTGCACCAGTCAGCCCTGTGGGAGCCTCTGGCTAGCCTGAAGGGGACACACCACATGCAGGAGAGGGCAGCTGATAGATCAGGGACAGCTCAGTCTCCTCATCCTATACAGAAGGGACATTCAGCTCCACAGATGGACAGACAGGCTGCAGCGTTGGGCTGCCTCCCAGGCCGACTCCGGACGGATGTCCTGTGTCCTGGCCTGCTCACCTCCCACCTCCGTGGAGTCTCCGTCATTGGGTTCCCCTGCCTATGTCTCAGACTATCTGGGTCTCAGAAGTCACTGCCATAGAACCAATTCATGGGCGTCCTGTGAACTGCCCCCCATGGGTTTCCAAGGCTGTCAATCCACAGGAACAGAAAACCTCTCTCTCCCTGGGAGGGGCTGGGAACTACAAACTGCTGCTCTTTGGGTTAGCAGCCCAGTGCTCACTAGGCCACCAGGGCTCCTTTCTGGGTCTCAGACCAACTCTTTCTGCCTTCCTTGGTGGGGGGTGGCTGTGGGTAGGGAGTCTCAGGAGCTCACAGTGGCCTAGTATGCAGCTCTGGACAACCAAGCGCCCCCCCACCCCCAGTGCCCACAGCAGCCCCAAGGCACCAGGGCTGGGAGAACAAAGGTCGGTGGGGGGAGCTGGTCAGAGGGCTGTGGGGATGAGGGTGGGGGTCAGAAGGAGTAGTAGACCTTTGATAGCTGAGCTTTCTAGGTGGAACAGAATGCGGAAGGATTTCACAGCGCAGGGCCCTGCCACGGCTACTCCAAGGGGTTCTTGGGGCAAGAAAGCCTGAAGTAGGTGCCAGGCCCCCAGACCTGGCAGGAGGAACCCAAGGGGTGTCTGGGCAAGGAAGGGACCCTGGCTACTCTGGAGTCCAAGCATGGACAGGCCAGTGGAGCACTGAGGGCCACACTGCTGCCCATGGCAGAGGGCTGGTTCAGAAGGAAAGAAGTCCATGGTGAAGGACTAGGGAGTGTGGGGAGCCAGGTTTCAGACTCAGAGGCACCACGAGGGTCTCTGGCCCACTGCTTCTGCCTCCCCTGCCCACGGGCCAGCAACTCCGTGGCAGGAAGGTGTAGGCGGCGGTGGGGCTGCAAAGGAGAAGTGGCACTGGGGTGGTGGGTGTGAGTGGGGGGGGTGCTGAGGGGTGGGGCCAGCAGGTCAGGAAGGCCTCAGGAGGGGCAGGGGTAGGGCCATGAGAAGACTGGAAGAAGTCACTAGAGCGACTGCTGTTATTACTCAGAATGGCCAGAGGCCGGGCTCGGCCAGGCGCCGCTGCGTCAAGGTGTCTGGACGCTGCACTTAATCCGTGGGCAGAAGCAGGTTGGGGCTTGTGGGGGCCCAAGAGCAGGGAGCCTGGTCCCAGGAGAGGGTGGGCCCGAGGTGGGAGACCAGGAGGCACTATTCTCAAGGGTAGGAGGGGCGTCATGCCTCACCGTCCACCATTCCTCTTGGTCAAAGAGAGGCGAGTGGCCAGTGTGTAGGCCTACAAGCAGGCACTCATGGGACACAAGTGAATCCTGGGGCCCCTCATCGGCCAGATCTGGGGCCCAGGGGGCAATGGGAGCCTGGGGGATGAGGGGCCAGGGGTGTGCAGGTACCCGGTGTGTGGGTAGGTGAGTGCAGCAGGCCGAGAATCTATGCTTGGAGCGAATTCCCCAGACCTGTGCGGTCGGTGTCCAGGGTATCTGAGGGAATGCTCTTGGCTTCTAAACTCATCACTCACCACTTTCATTTTTAAAGAAAGATGACTAATTGAGGCCTCTCCGGGAGAACCAAGTCTCCCTTGATGTTTGTCCCACCAAGGGTACCCCCAAAACACGTTCTGACACATGCCCTATGGTGACATTCTGCTGGTGGAAAAACAGGCCCTGAGATCCTGACCCAGCCAGCACTGGGACCTTCACCTCGGGTCAGTGTCCCCTGCCCGTGAAGTGTGTGGTTTGTGTGGGGGAGAGGGGGGCAGGGGAAGACTGGTGGTGAAGTGCTGTGTCCACAGGACAAGCTCTGTGTCATGGGGGACAGCCCCTTGGGGCAGGGCAGGCCTGGCCAGCAGAGCTGGATATGGAAGTGCTGGGAGAGCGGGTTCCCCGGACAGGAGTGCGTTTTACATGTAAAACATGTGACTGCGAGTGAGGCCTCACGTCTGTCCTCAGAAAAAGCTCCTCTCGTCTTACAACCTGCCGGGGCTGAGGAAGGGGGGTCTTTCCCGCCCTGCCCGAGGGAGAGGTCACCCTGGAGCCTTGCACGGGCCTGTTGCCGTGCCTGTCTGCTCTCGCCTCAGCACCTGTGGGCCGTCGTTTGTTCATTGTGTTTCATAAAGGGGGTGCTGTGTGACACGGCTTGTTCGTTTCAGCTTCCGGGCCCCGCATTGGTCCTGCAGCTCTAGGCTCGGCCACGTTAGCCGGGCACCCCCGTGAATGGTTTTTACCCGGCTGTCGGACACTTCTCTTGCGCTATTTTGCTCCCACAAATAAGGACGCAGGTGGAGAGTGGACCTTGGGGGGAGGGGGGAGGAAGGACAGAAGGAAGGTGCAGAGTTCAGGCTGTGGCCTCGGGGGAGCAGACCAGCAAGGAGGAGGGTGTGTCTTGGGTGGTGGGGTGAGAGTGGGTGATGACCTGGTGTGAGGTTCTGAGAGTGGGGGACCTGAAGCTGTCCGGGGAGGTACAGATACACACATGGGATGGCCCGGTAGCCAGCACCTTGAACTAGGGTGTCTAGTCTCACCATCTGTCTGGCCCCGTGCCCCGCATGTCACCGCCTGCCCCAGCCCTGTGGGGAAGGTGGCACTGCCGGTCCTGGTTGAAGCAGGAGAAAGCCAGAGAGGTGAAGGCGAGGGACTTTCAGTGACTCAAAAGCAGGCACAGCCATTCAGCCAGAGCTGTCCCTGTCTCCACACATGTGTGGCAAATAGCATGCAAGTAAGTGGTGTGTTGTGGTTCAGACCCAGCCCTTGAGGAGTCTGGCCTGGGGCCGCGCAGAGCAGAAATGGACCCAGTGTTGGGGACTCCTCCTTCTGGACCTAGCCTTGCAAAGCTGTTAGGGAATCAGTCAGACACCCACCAGATATGAACTCCAGGGACCCCCCAAAGGTTGCTGACCTTTTCTCTGATGACCCAAAGAAGGCTGTCGCCTGTCCAAATCAGGGCCCCTAGGGACCACCTAGCCCCAACTCCACCCACCCCAGAGCCGGTCCTCAGTGGCCTCGGCCAATGGGCCCCCTCCTGGACTCGGAGCGGTTCCAGCTGCTCAGCCCTTTGCCTCTCCACGCGCCTGTGAAAAGACCTTTATTGTTATTATCCATCATTTTATCGGGGGCCTCTTACAAATCTTCTGACAATCCATCATTCAATTGTATCAAGCCCACTTGTATGTCTGCTGCCATCAACATTTCCAAAACATTTTCTTTCTCCCTGAGCCTTTAATATCAGCTAGTTTCCTTTCCCTGCCCCACCCTTGTGAATCCTTGATTATCTGTTATTGCAGCTATGAAAAAGCCTTTGACAGTGGTCTGCCGCAAAGAGAAAGGGGTTAAACCGGCAGGAAAGTTCCAGAAAAGGACCCCTCATGCAGGTCTGTCCCCATGATCCTGGGTGCGTTGGGTGCGTGTGCGTGCGTGTCTCCAGGCTCCGGTAGAGCCGTGTCAAGAAGGCTGCCATCAGCCACACAGCTGACCTGTACGCTGCCATCCGTCAGGCCCCTCGCTTCTTCCTCAGCCCCACCAGAAGCCTTCCGGGGCTGAGGAGGTCAGAGAGGCTGAGAAAGGGGAAGTCAGCTGCCGCAGACCCTGTCGGTGAGACTCAAAGGCCAGGTCGTTTCCCACTCACCACTTCCGAGTGTGGCCCAGGTGCCCTGCCTTCGTCACCGTCACAGGCAGGCTGCTCCGAGTCTGCTAACCAAGGGGGGAGGGGGTTGGTAACCACCACCAGACATGTGGGTCAGAGCACTTGGGGCTGGGCTGGGGCCTGGAGGCAGGCTCCCTTGGTGGGTCCCCAGGCTGCTTGTACCAGGTAGTCCAAGGGACAAATGACCTGGGCCCCTCTGAGAGCAGCAGGTGCCTCAACTGTGCACCCCCCCACCCAACACCAACCTTGCTCATGATCCCCTGAGGCCCAGTGAAGGGCAGCTCCAGGAGCCTCGGCAACCAGGACCGTGGAGAACTGTGGCCATGGGGGGCTGGCCCACCCTCAGGTGTGGGCTCAGCTGGTTCTGAGGCTTTTTAAAAATCATTTTACTGGGGCTCTTACAACTCTTATCACAATCCATCCATCCATTTTGTCAAGCACATTTGTGCATTTGTTGCCCTCATCATTCTCAACATTTTCTACTTGCGCCCCTGATATCAGCTTTTCCCCGCACCCTCTCCCTTCCTCACCACTGTCCGATGTCTCCCTTCACCCACTTTGTTGTCTGTCCCCCAGGGAGGGGACTATAGGTAGATCATTATGATTGGTTGGTTCCCCCTTTCCCTCCTGATATCACCACTCTCATTATTGGTCCTGAGGGGTTTATCTATCCTGGATTCCGTTTCCAGATCTGTACCAGTGTACATCCTATGGTCTAGTGGATTTGTATGGTAGAATCGGGATCCTGATAATGGGGGCGGGGGGAGGAAACATTAAAGGACTAGAGGAAAGTTGTATGTTTCATCAGTGCTACACTGCACCCTGACTGGCTCGTCTCCTCCCCGTGACCCTTCAGTAAGGGGATGTCCAGTTGCCTACAGATGGGCTTTGGATCTCCACTCCATACTTCATTCACAATATGAATTTTTGTTCTTTGACACCTGATACCTGATCCTACCAACAACTTGTGATCACACAGGCTGGTGTGCTTCTTCCATGTGGGCTTTGTTGCCTCTCAGCTAGATGGCTACTTGTTTATCTTTAAGCTTTTAAGACCCCAGGTGCTATATCTTTTTTTTTTTAAGGATATTTTTCTTTATTCAAGTAACTGTAAATAGGAAACCAGAGGAGGGACCCAGGCAGGACATAGAACAGCTGCCCCTCCCCGACAGAACAAGAGGGCAGCCCTGTACCCTCCCCAGTACCACACCCCTCCCTCCTCACTCTGCTGCAGCATCCTAGGGGCAAGCCCCCACCCTGCCTGGGCCTGGGCTGGCCAGTCACCCAGCCTGCTGGGCCTGGCCCCCTTCCCCTAGAAGCAGCATCCTGGGGGAGGGAGGAGGAGGACAGGCCTGGGGGAGGCGAGGAGGACCGTTTGGTACTGAAGCAGCAGCAGCAGCAGCAGCAGTGATGACGGATGTTGAAGAATGGAATGTTGAACAAAAAACAACACAACTGTCCAGAGGTAGTTTGTGAACAGAGGGAGGATAGAACCTTGGGGCGGGGGGAGGGGGGGTGCACAGGAGGGAGCAAAGTGAGCTCCTTAAGGCCCCATCTGAAGAGGGAAAATGAGGTCGAGTGTAAGCAGGCAGAGTGGGTGTGTAGCCTGGTCCACCTAAGTGGCTGCCACAGGGACCCTGGGCCTTCATGAGCTCACCTGGGACCCCAGCAATGCAGAGAAGGGGTGGTGGTGGCAGCTGAGTCCCTCCTGCCTTCCTGTGCCCCTAGGCCACCTAGGGATGGAGGAAGGGGTTATAGGTTGGGGACACACTCAGGCAGAGGACCTCCCCCCGCACATGGACCACACCTGTTGCTGCCAGTAAGGTGAAATGGGGGTGTTCAGATGGGTGTGGACCTCTTTAGGGCCAGGGGAGTCCACCAGGTCCCTTCCCAGACGCTACAACTTTTGATAGCTAGCACCATCAACTTTCTCCATCGATTTGTCTTCAGTGATTGTCGGGAAGGTGAGCATCATGGAATGCCAGTTTAATAAAGTGTTCTTGCATTGAGGGGGTACTTGAGCAGAGGCCCAATGTCCATCTGCTACCTTAATACTTTATAAATATATACACACAGATCCATTTCCCATCATCATATATATTTACATATGTACATGCCTGTATATGGACCTCTATAAATGCCCTTTGCCTCCTAGTTCTTTCCTCTTGTCCCACTATCATGCTCAGCCTCCGTTTGGGTTTCCATAATTTCTCTTGGTTACACTGGCCTTTATCCAGCCCTGCCAGGCCTCCTACACCCTTTTTGCCATTGATTTTCGATCACTTGTACCCTTGTCCCTGGGTTTGGTAATACCTATTTCCTTTCCCCGGCCTTCCCCCCACCACCGCCGTCCCCATGTCCCCCAGAACCGTCCGTCCAGTTTTCTCCTCCAGATGGTTTCTCCCGCCTACCTATCTTATATAGGTTCTGAGAAGTCCTACATTTGCTTAAGCTCCAAACCAAATTCATGGCCAACCAGTCGACTGGACCCTGTTCGGCAGAGTCACACTGCCCATATGGGTTTCCCAGGCTGTAAGTCTTAGCAGGAATACAGTTTCACATTCCTCCTGAGGAGCTGGTGGTTTCGAACTACTGACCTTGTGGTTAGCTACCCAACTCATAACCCACTACATAACCAAGGCTCCTTCATTTGCTTAAAACTTTATATTTCAAATCAAGGGGGGGGTGCTCCTCATTTTCAGTCCTCACAAGGTAGGGGGAAGGCATTAGTTGAGATGGGGAAACAGGCCACTAAGCAGCTGAGCCGGCTGCTCTTGGCATCTCAGCTCCACCTGCAGGCACACGGTCGCTGTGTAAAGATGGCTGTTCCTCAGACTGCCTCCTGGGTGGGTGGCCTCGCTGGCCTCCATCCAGCCCTGAGGTCTTCTCAGTGGCACCTAGCTCTGCCCCTAGGCCAGGCCTGGCCAGTTCCAGCCCTCAGAACAGGGTTCCTGGTGCGAGGGGCCCAGCTAAGCTTGGCTGGCAGCAGCGACAGCATCTTGTTCCAACAGCCTTGGAAGGCTCCCACACCCTTGGCTGGGGAACTTGACGCCACTTCTCGTAAATGGCGCCAGGTGGCAAAGGAGCACAGAGGCTTCAGAGAAAGGTGTGTTCCATGCTGGCTGTGGGGAGGGCCTCCCCCTCAACTCCAGCAAAAACAGGGTCCCTGTGTGCACACAGCCTTCCCCCTCTGTGGATGTCACCCTCCACTGCTCCGTTCCCCACTGGCCCAGGCTACTGAGGGGCCGCCTCCTCCTCTTCCTTGGGGATCACCTCCTGCCCTTTCCTCCCCCTCAGCAGACACCAAGGGAGCTCTTCACTGCTCATGCCCCACCCCTGTATCTCCTGGGGCACAGTCCAGTCTCCAGATCTTGAACCTGGGCCCCTACCTTAGCCTCTGGAAGGCTGCCTCAGCCCTGTCTGCTGGGCCCCCTGTGCTATGAGGGCTGGGTAAGTGATGTGAGGTCTGGTCCAGGGCGGGGAGGGAGCTTTATGACACCCTTCCAGATCCTTCTCGGGCAAGGCCTGTTCCATTTCTGCATCCTCTGACGCCCCAGCAGGATGTCCAGGCCTCTGTTCAGTAGTGAGGACACTCAGCAGGGGGCCCAGAGGCTGGATTTTTGGCTGGTGACCAGCTATGTGGACACCTCTTACTAATCTGCATCATCCACTGTCAAATGGGGAACATCAGCTGTTGACAGGCCCAATGTCAGTGAGGTGGGGTTCCAGGTCAACCTCAGCCAGCCAGGTCTACAGAGCCTGCTGAGCTCCGAGCAAGGGGTGAAGGGTGAACCTCTGGAGGGACTCCCAGGACAGAGGGGTCAGGAAGGCCTGCCTCCCACACAGAGCCCTCTGGTGCTGGTAGGAGCCTGGGCCGCACTGAGCCGGCGTCAAAGGCAAGGCCTTTGCATGCTGGCCCTGCAGGGCTCCCAGCGGGGCCTGTCCTGCTGATGGAGCACAGTGATCAGACCCTCACTGGTGGGGACGGAGCCACCAGGCCCCTCCCCAAGCCTGCCACCATGGAGCGGCTGGGGGCCCTGACCAGGCTGCCAGGATTTCAGCCCCTTCCAAGATGCTTCTGCACACCTGTCGCTGCAGGTGCCAGCCCTCAGCTGCTCTGCTCCTGTGACTAGGCGTTCAAGGCTGATGGTGTGGCACCCACACCCCAAATGGCGAGACCGCGGTCCCAGGAGCGAGGGACTGAGGTCTGCGCCCTTTCACAGAGCACTTACTACTACTGCACTTACTTGTGCAGGAACAGACATTTATTTTAAAATGAGGAAATAATAAAATAAGGAAATAGCACAACATTCACATGAGCTGCTGCAAGCCTTGCGGTGCGACGAGATTGATGGAGTCCAAGTTCACTCAACCCAAAGGTCCGAGACGTTACCTCACCTGCACAAGCGACGGTGGCAGACAGCTAATTTCCCATTTTTAGCCGTGGACCCCTGGTTCGAATGCAATCTTCAGTGGACACATGTAGCTTGTCAGGAGTGAGGGGGACTGTGTGTGTGTGCACACGCGCGTGCCTGGACAAGGCCATGGAGCGGGTCCCTCATAGGTCCTCCAGGGAGGGGATCTCGGAGGTCTTCATCAGCGACAGCAGGTTCAGGGATGAGACGCCAGGAATGTGGCCAGCGCAGACCTGCAGCATCCGAACCAAGCGCTGTGCCACGCTGAACTGGAAGTCTTTCGTCTGCAGGGGAGAACATTGGACATGGTGAGTCGGGGGGCTGGTCTACTCTCTGGCCCCAGAGGGGCTGCCCTCACCATCGGGGGCTCTGCTGCCCACCCCCACCACAATCAGGAAGTCCACCAAGTCTTCTAATGACCTCCACCACGGGACCCCTGGGACCAGGCCACCTGCTGGAAAGCAGACACGGCTGGTAAGGTGGTCTCAGATGGACAGTAGAGACTGTAGAGCAGGGACAGTGGCCACTCGTCTCATGCAGGCCCAGCTGCATGGCCCCAAAGGCTGAGAAAGGGAGAAGGACAGAGAGGCCCTCACGGGGCGAAGCAGGTGCCATGGGCTGGGTGGGGCATCAAGACAGTTCTGGAGTCTGGCACCGCGTAGTGCCAGGTGGAGAGAGATGGCGCGAAACATTCCTTGGAAGACCGAATGACGATGGCCAGGTGGCTCTCCTGGTTCCTTCTCCAGCTGGAGGGGGAACGACAGCACCTGTCCGTCACCCAAATGAGAAAGCAAGGCGTCCTGGGTGCTCCTCCTCTCACCCCGCCACTCGCCACCCAAGACCCACCGACCGAGCACTGTCCTCGGCAACATCTGCTCCCTCTCTCCCCACTTCTGGGAAGACTTTCCCACTGGCTTCCAGGGCCCCTGGGTGAACACACTCAACTATGCAGCCAGCGCCTGGGAAATCAGCCATGACACCCTGCCGGCCACTGCCACCGTCACTGTCACCCGGTTCTCCTCACACTCCACACTTGCCACCCTCTTCACCCAACACCTACATGCCAGGGCACCTGGGTCCTGGTCTTGGGTCGCACGCCCACGCGCTCCCGGCCTCATCTACAGAGCTGAGGACCCCATCACGTCTCCAAGGCATGCTGGTCCCCAGCTGCCTTCATTTCCCCTCAGGGGCATCTGTGAGACACCTCATCTTAGCCTGTTCATACAGGAGCCCCTGGGAGACTCCCAGACCTGCTCCCCACCTCAGACAAAGGCCGCTGCATCCTTCCAGGGGGCTCAGGCTGAAAGCCTCAGCTCTGCCCCGACCCCTCCCTCTCATTTCTGAGCCTGGGCCCCCAGCACATCCAGTTGGCTACACCCCTGCCCAGCCCCCAACATATGGGACCCGAGACCATTACCCTCTCCAGCCAGCCTAGGCCCTCCTGAGCTGGCTCTGACCCGTCTCCGTTCCTGCTAGCCCTCCCTTCGGTCTGGATCCTTGCCGGCCTGACCGTCTGGGGTTTCCCTCCATCAGAAGACCCTCGAGACTCAGCCCATGGTATCCCTCAAGTTGTTCTGGTGGTGCCGTGGTTAAAGCGATCGCCGCTAACCAAACAGCGGGCGGCCTTTCTCTGCAGGAGAAAGATGCACGCCTGCTCCCAGACTGCCGGCCTCAGAGACCCTACAGCAGCGGTTCTCAACCTGGCTGTGACACCTTTGGGGGGGGGTCACCCGATTCATCACATTAGCAAAATGACAGTGATGAAATAACAACGAAGATCATGTTATGGTTTTGGGAGGGGGTCACCACCACAAGGAACTGTGAAAGGGGATTGTCTTTAGAAGGTTGAGAACCGCTGCCCGACAGACAGTCCTACTTTACCGTTGGTCCAGGGCCCTTGTGTTTCCTCTACCAGCCACCCCTGCAACTGGCTCGCTCTCCCCCTGCCTTCAGCCTCCATCTCATCAGCACTGTCTCAGCGGGTCCTCGCTGGCCACCACCTGGCGTGCCACCTGCCTGCTTCCTTACCTTGTTCTTCTGCCTGTGCTCACTCACAGGGGAGTCTACTGACTGTTTTGTCCCAGGCTGCACCCCCCACCCCCACCCCACACTTGGACGGTGGGGATGCAACAAGGACTTTGTTGCTTCAACTTCGGGAACCTTTGTCTCCAGCTCCCTCCCCGGCCAGGACCCCTCCACACACTTCATGGCCATGCCAGGAGGGGCCGAGCCCACCCTCACTGCCTGTCCTCCAAAGCAAGCAGAGATGGCGGTCTGCCTCACTGCATTCTGACAGGGTGGCACAGGCTGAGTCACCTGTGTCCCCTGGGAGAGAACCGGCCTGGTCTGAGTCACCAGGGTCTCCAGAGACCAGCTTGGGGGGAGGGGAGGCACCAGGAAGGGTTCTCATTAGATCACACCCTCCGAGTGTACTTCCGCATCTGAAAATGGGGCTGGTGGTTCCTGCCACGCAAACCAGGCTCAAGCTGGGCGAAGCAGGTGCCAGCTCTGAGAAGGGCAGCACAGGTGTGCGGAATGGGGCTAGGGGTGGGGGATGGGCATCACCCAGGGCAGGCACCAGGCCTATGTTCCTCTGGCTGCTGTCCCTGGGCCATACTGGGCCTCCCCACAAATGTGGGCCTGGTATGGCCTGCCGCCCCATGGCCACACAAGGAATTGCGTGACCTGAAGGGGTAGTCCTCTTGGGCTGTAATCTTTACGGAAGCAGGAGGCCACATCTGAGTTCAAAGCATCCACCTTTCGGTCAGCAGTTGAGTGCTTAACCACTACAGTGGGCTCTCAGGTGAGGAGGCACTCAAGCCACGCCCACAACCTGAGAAGAACTGCCCCACAGGGTCCCAGGGCAGACCGACACGTCTTCCCCGACACGACACGCGGTGGCTGGTTGGTTTGCAGCTTGAATCAAATTCTCACCAGCTGCCAGCAGCCATCTAAAGGACCCCCACAGGCGTCTGAGATGGGAGCCGAGACAAGGGTCTCCTTTCAGACAAGAAAACGGTCCGGAGGGGGCATCTTGCTCAGGGCCACGTGGGCAGAGGCTCCAGTGCGGGGAGAGTGGTGTGCCCCAACTCACTGGCCCGAATTTGAGAAAGTTCACGTGTGTGTGTGTGTGTGTGTGTGTGTGTTGATGGTGGCTCAGCACCTGACTGCCAGGGGCCAGCAGGGCAAACCATATGTCGAGACGGGACATGCTTCCTGGCTGGCTCACAGCATCCACCCTTGTGTATGTGCTCCTGACATACACACGCCAAAGCTTCCCATGGGTCCACAGGAAACCACGCAGTGGGAAAGTCTGGAGTCAAGAAGACACCCCCATCTTACAGCTGTGGACCCTGAACTTCCTAGGGGTACACCCAGAATTCAAACCAGCCGGTGTCTCCACAGCCTGAGTCGCCTCATGCAGCGCCCCCACCTCTTCTTTAGTCCACACCCCACAGCTGCCCACCTCGCCCCTTACCGTCAGGTCACAGAAGAACAGGGGGCTTCGGTAGGCATGGGCCAGCTTCAGGACAGTGTTGTGGTGGATGCTGCACTGGCTCTCCTGGCTGGCTGCACGGGGGTAGGGGTGGGGGGAGGGAGTGTTACAAGCCACACCACACCCAACACCCACCCCACAGCCTCAGTTTCTTTCCTGTTGGACATTCTTTTGGGGCGGATGGCGATCACTTGGAGAAAGTGCTCCTAGGTCACTTGGAGCCCCTCACCTAAAAATGTGGGGACTGGTACCCCCACTGTCCTCCCTGAGGGACTAGAAAGAGCTAGTGCCTTCAGAGAGGGCATTCCAGGCATCCCTGTTCCTCTTGGCCCCCTGGGGCTGCTCCGAGGCCCCTCTCCCTGCCCCAAGCGTGATCTGACAGGTGGCTGTCCCCAGCAGGTAACAATGAAGCTGAAGTCACTGTAGAGCAGCAGTTTTCAACCTGTGGGTCGTGACCCCTTTGGGGGGAGGGAGGGTCAAACGATCCTTTCTCAGGGGTTTCCTAAGACCATCAGAAAACACATACTTCTGATGGCCTTAGGAACCGAGACACGGCTCCTCTATCCACCTCCAGGTGGGTCCGCCCACATGCAGATACGCCCATCTCTACAGTACCAGGTGGGGAGACTGTTACCCATGCTGCACTATGCTTCAAGACAACATTTCGTTTATTTGTGATTAGAGATAAATATTTCACAATATATAATGACATATTGTTTTGTGATAAATCACTATGCTTTAATGATGTTCAATTTGTAACACTGAAAATACATCCTGCATATCAGATATTTACATGATGATTCATAACAAATGACAGTGATGAAGTAGCAATGAAAATAATTAAATAGTTGAGGGGGGGGTCCCCCCACATGAGGAACTGTATTCAAGAGTTGTGGCATGAGGAAGGTGACAACCAGACAGGGCGAAGAACCTGGCTCTGGAGCACACCACTGGGGGCCGTCTACCGAGTTAACTACGGTCCCCTGGGCATGTGACACGACCTGGTGACCGCAGTCTCCCTAGCGCTAACAGTGAGTGCTCAATGAAGGTTCAAGCACGAAACACCCCGCTGCATCCAGTGGCCGACTCACAGCCACCCCACGCGTGTTTGAGCTGAACAGTGCTCCGGAGGCTTCCCGATGGCCGACACTTCGGAAGTAGATCACCAGGCCTTTCCTCTGAGGCCCTTTAAACTGCATTGGAACTCCCAACCTTTCAGTGCGAAGCCCAGCACTGGGCCACCCGCCCACCCTGGGACTCCCAGTAAAGTTGTTCTTGTTTCAGAGTCTCAGGACCAGCAGGGTATGTGCCAGGCCCACACGGTGACTATAGAACGGACAAGTGTAGTGAAGAGGCCAGACAGGAGAAGGTCCTCTATGCCTTTTTAAAGGAGTTTGGGATTTCACTCAAGGAGCCCTGGTGATACATGGGTTATGCACTGGGCTGCTAATTGCAAGGTCAGCAGTTCAAAACCACCAGTTGCTCGGTGGGAGGGAGAAAGATGAGGCTTTCTGCTCCCATGAAGTGTTCTAGTCTCAGACTCACACGGGGGCAGTTTCACACTGTCCTGCCAGGCGGCTGTGAGTCAGACCTGACTGGATGGCATGAAGGACTTCACTTTGAAAGTCACAGGGGGTGCGCTAGACCCCTCCAAGGAGCAGGAGAGCAGATCCAGCCAGGGCTAGGGTGTGGAGGGGAGGTGGGCAGTGGCAGGGGAGGGGTGCACTTACCACCAGTGGCCAGGAAGCACACCTTCCCCAGGAAGAAGTTGGCGTCCACGTGACACAGGGACTCCTGCACATTCTGGAGGCTGGGGGCCAGGCCCAGGTGAGAGAACAAACAAGAGGAGGAAACTTTACACCTCAGGAACCGGACGCCGCTGTTGTACTCAGGCAGGGAGCGATGCCGGGTCCTCTCAGTAATAAAGAACTGTTCATACAGCGTGATTCAGGCTCGCCAAATATCCAACGGCAAGTTGGGATGTGCGGTAACAAGTGCAAGTCCCCCTCTCAGCACCACCCTTCACGCGGGGCCTCCAGAGGGGACTGTGGGAAACACACTCAGAGAACTATGGCGAGGTCTACATCCCCTAACTTATCACAATTCCACGGCAGGAAAGCTGCCACTTCGGTAAGTTAGAAGTCAAGTCCAAGTATATTGTCCTGCTCTAACTACCGCTGCCACAGACCCTCCCTGAACAGCTCTGCTGTCTCAAGGGATCACACGGTTGCCTTTATTTCCCCGTAGAAGCAAACAACCTTTTGTCACCTCCTCCGGCCCCAAGTCACCCAAGCCCCTCCTACCTTTATTTCTTCACCTATGAGCTCAGGGACCTTAATGTAGATGCCACCCACCTGTGATGCATGTAACTACTGAATATGCATGTCTGAAGGCTACCTATTCAAAGTCCCAAGATAGGAAAGGCTTGCTCTCACTTCTCCCAGTCCCACGTGGTCCATCAAGAGGAGCTGAGGTGAGTGTGTCATGTGCCTGACTCCTTTATTCTACCCTCGCTCCTCTGCAACTTCACTACCATCTTTATATATTATTGCTGTGGGAGGCTGGTTTCCTCTGACATGCAACCAACTTCTAGAACGGTCTTCACACACAAGCAGAGACAGGGGCATGGGGGTGGAGTTGGGTTTTTTCCTTGAGGGACTAAATGGCTGGGGTTGGGCCTGCAGGACCATAGTCTTTGGGGGCCCCAAGGTCAATTGGCAGAGTACAGTCCCCAAAGACAATGGTCTATCATTAAAACAAAGTTAGTGTGAATGAGGTGAAGGTTTGTGGAGCAGACCAGAGGGTTACGTCCACAGTTCCTACACATTCCAATTCAGCTCAGCCGTCAGGTTCTGAGGGCCTTCATTCACCCAGCTCCCTCCCCATGCCTCCTCCCTCCTTCCCTGACCATCTGTCGCTGGGTCATGCTGCCTTTTTAAAAGTGGAAATTCACTGCAGAGGTTATATTCCGTTCCAGAACTGAAGAAAAAGGGCCATAGTCTTGGGGCCCCACCAATCTCTAGCCAACTGGTGAGCTGGTCTCTTTAAATGATTTTGAGTTCTGGTCCACAGGTGGCTGCTACTCTATATCAAGAAAGCCAAACAGGGGCCCAGGCACCACCCAGCTCAGTGCCACTTTCCTCTAGAGGCGGGATTCCAGGGCTGTCACTGTCCAGAAGCTTGGCCTTTTAGGGGTCTACTCGTGTACACAGCAGGCCTCAGAGAGCACCCGCCCGCCACAGAAACAGAAGCCGTCACGGATGGACCAGCCTGTCTTCTACACAGGAGAGACCAGTCTGTGAAGGACATCACACGTGGTAAAGTGGAGGGCCAGTGAACGAGAGGAAGACCCTTGACAAGACGATCGACATGGTTGTTGTCACAATGGGATCAAGCATAGGCACAATCTTGGGGAGGGGACAGGGCCATGCAGTGTTTGGTTCGTTCTGCTGTGTGAAGGGTCACCACTGCACTCAACTACAACTTACACACTACCTGCTGGCCCCTCCTGCCTCACCCTCTGGGCTGCCTCCAGGCACAACCTCTCTCTGCTTCCTCCCCTCCCAGGGTCAGCGAGGTCGCTGTCCCAGCTCCTAGCCCAACCAGCCAGTCCACCGGCTCTCACCTGTACTTGTTGTGAAGGTTCACCACAAACACGACCAGGTCAATTCGAGGCCGAGTCACATTGGAGGGCAGGGGGAGGGACCTTGCCAAGTGGCTGAAAACAAAACAAAAATTACACCAAGAAATTCCAGGCCTGGAGTTACTGCACAGGGACCATTCTATGTTGCGCCTGTTGGTGGACAGATGCCCTGGTGGGTGAGCCTCAGGCGAGCACGGAGGAGGGTGGGACGGGAACCTTCCTTCACACCAGGCCTAAGAGCTCCCCAAACCAGGTTTTGCTCACCTCCCAGGTTGCTCTCACACCCACAGGAGCTAAGCGGGACCGGCAGGACAGGACATCCGGGCACTCACCCAGACCAGAGGCGTGTGGAGAACAGTTAAAAACTGTTAAAAACTTGGGAAGCAAAGTGTCAGGCAGGACAGCAGCAGACCCCGGCCCTCCCAAGACTGTCTGTTGTGTCAGGTGCCCTCCAGTCTGCCCTCACTTGGACGCCCCTTGGACCGCAGAGTAAAACTTGGGTCCTGCGACTTCGTGGCCATGCCCGACTTTCCGTGAGGTCCTTCCTCCTGCTCTCACAGTGGCCACACCTCCCTGGCACCACCCACCATCTTCCCTGTTGGGCTGTAAACACCAAGTGGACTGGGAATGTAGGAGGGGGCTTCAAAGAATTCATGGGGAAAAAAGCCATTTCCTTTTACTTTCATCTCCCCATGAACTTTTCGCAGCCCCCTTGGATCTGTCTCACTCGTGTTTTCTCCTCTGTGCCAGTCACTTAAGAGTCCTGGCAGTGTAGCAGGTTATGCACGGGGCTGCTAATCACCAGGCAGAAGTTCAAATCCGCCAGTGGCTCTGCAGGAGAAAGATGAGACTCTGGTCTGGTAAAGACGGGCAACCTTGAAAGCCCCAAAGAGCAGTTCTAGCTGTCCTCCCTCAAGCCCTGCCTTAAGTTCCGCGGAGACTCATGGCGCCCCTGCAGGACAGGGCAGAACTGCCCCTGTGGGTTTCCAAGACTGTTTACAGGAGTAGAAAGCCCCATCTTTCTCCCGTGGGGCAGCTGGTGGTTTTGAACTGCCGACCTTTGGAACTGAGTCTGGATTTTGGTTTTCTCTAGTGGATGAGTGTTGGAAGCTGGAGGTGGCAGCCTGGGACCCAGGGAGAATTGGCGTCTGCCAAAAAAGGAATGGTTACTGTCAGGGGGCTTGGGAGGCAGTCTGGATGTGGGAAGGCGTGTCAGCTGCACCACATGCTGGGAGACCAAGCTCTGGCAAACTCAGGGCAAAGTTGACCAGAAAATGGGAACCGCTCAATGTCCTACCACAGCTGGACGTTAGAAGGGAAATGTAGTTCATGAATGGATGTCATTCCGATTCGTGCTACACGGTAGACCCTGGAGACCAGTGACTGGGAAGAGGTGTCGGCGGCCACACCCACCTGCGGCCTCCCCAAGCCTGAGTTAGGTGCCGTTCAGGCAGAGGGGCTACTGTCCGCCCCCCTCAGCCACTTACATCATCAGCTGGGAGGGGCAATCCTCTCGGAGCATGGAGTCCGCCAGCTGCTGCAGAAGGGCATCCTCTGTGCTCACCAGCTGCCCAGAGAGAGAGAAGGCGACAGACCGATGCCCGGCACAGCCGCGAGTCACCTCCGGCCCCTCCTGCGGCCCGGCGACCCACGAACCCACTTCGGCCCTGACTCCTGGTTTCCAGCCCCGACTCGGAGGGCGCCATTTCCTGAGACGGGATCCCCGAGGTGGCACGGGACGAAGCGCGTGGCGGACCACCCTCTGGATGGTAGGGGGCTCCCAACGCCAGCTCCTGCCCGCTCGCCCTTCTTCCGGCCTCTCCCGGCCGTCGGACCGCGACAGCGAAACTCCAGTCCCCGCCGTTGGGCGCCGCCCGCCCACCCCACCAATCAGAAGCTTGGAAAGAGCCGATTGGTCAGGCGGTCTGATCGCGTCACGCAGCGGCCTCTCCGATTGGTTCAGAACGTGGCTCGCCCGCCCTCTTCCCCAACGCGCCGCGGCCGCAACTGCGCGGGCCCCTGCTCCGCGGGCGCCGAAGAAAGGGTGGCCGAGGCGCGGCCGGCGGAACGACCTACCAAGATGGTGGCCGTGTTCAGGACCGGCAGCTGGTTTAGCGGCCTCAACACTGACATCCTCGTCGCCGACAGACCGCCGCTCACGCAGAGCGCGCCTGACTTTCAAACCACGCTGAGGCCCGCCTCTGGGCGGGGCCGGGGAGGACACGTGGCTTCCTGTGGGCGGGGCTTCCAGGCGTCCTCTTAAAGGAACCGCTACCTTCTCTGCCGAGGGACGTCCCGGCGCCGGCCCCGCGTAATTAGGGTGCTGCTCGTGAACCTGGCGTGGGTCTCGGGGAAAGAATGCATTCGGGGATTCACTTTTCAATTGTGAAAATCTTGATGCCCCACCCAGCCCATGGCACCTGCTTCACCCCGTGAGGGCCCCTCTCTGTCCTCCCCCTTTCTCAGCCTTTGGGGCCCTGCAGCTGGGCCTGCTTGAGAGGAGTGGCCACTGTCGGGAATGTGTGTGCAGCCGGAACCCGAAGGAATGAGGCAGCATCTCCTTGTACTGCATCCTCCACCCCAAACAAAGAGCAGGCAGGCTTCCCCTCCCGGGTGCTTCCCTCCAGGGTGATTGGCAAGAACTGTAGGGTTTGAGATTTTATCCTACTTAAAAAAATGAAGATATTTTACTCTACATAGCCTGAAAGATAACCTGTGTTTTATTAAGTATGCCAAGGCATTCAACTGTGGGGACCGGAACAAATGCTCTACGACATCGGGGAGAATGGGAAATCTAGAGCAATATGCTCATGTGGAAGCTGTACGCCGACCAGAAGACAGTCTTGGGAGCAGAACAAAGGGGAGAGAGGGAACTTTAAAGTTAGAAAGGCGTGTGTCAAGTCTCCTCCTTCCCCCATACTTGTGCGTCTGTGTGCTGAGCATATCCTTCAAGAAGCATATCACACAGGAAGGACGTGGCTCAGAGATTGGATGAGAGAAGCTTCTGAACAGTCTGTGATAACACACGTGACACACCTTGCTTACTGAACCGGAAGAGGACTTGAAGCCCTTGCTGATGAAGATCAAAGGACCCAACCCTCCGTCAGTACCACACCCCAACATCAGGAAAGCCACACCCCTCGCACATGGATGGAGGCATGACTGAAGTGAGTGAGGGTTGGTTTTATTTGGATCCACAGCCAACACCCCTGGAAGCAGCAGTTAAAAATGAAATGACATGGTATGTTGAGCAAATCCGCCGCAAAGACCCTTGCAGTGTGTTAAGAAGCAAAGATGTCATTTTGAGGACTAAGGTGCACCTCACCTAAGCCACGGTATCTCACTTGCCTCAGGTGCATGCAAGAGCTGGGTAAGGAACAAGGAAAAGCAAAGAACCGATGCCTCTGAATTCTGATGTTGGCAGTGAATATGGAGAGTCGCATGGGTTACCAAGAGGAGGAAAGCTTTTGAAAGAAGTACAGCCAGAAGGCCTCCTGCAGCCCAGATGGTGAGACCTGGTCTCACATACACTGGACATGTTACTGAGTGCGGATGCAACCCCTGGAGAAGGACATGCTTGGTAAAGGACCAAGTTCACCAAAAAAGGGAAGATCTTCAACAAGATACAAAAACAATACAAACTCATTGCTGTTGAGCCAATGAGGACTCATAGCGACCCATTAGGACAGGGCAGAACTAACTGCCCCTGTGAATTTCTGAGACACTAACTCGTTATGGGAGGAGACAGATACAAACCTAGCAATGTTTCTGAGGATGGAACAGGGCTGGGCAGTGTATCCTTCTGTTGAACACAGGGTGGGCTGGGAGTTAACACGGGCTCAAGGGCACCTAACACCACCACCACGAACTACTATAATACTAACCTCACGTATTGATCATCATATTGTCTGGTCTTTCCTATTTGTTACAACATTTGAAAAATTCCACTAACTGTTTTGCCCACTAACGATGTACAGCTGGCAATAATGAAAGCCAAAGTGCTTTTTCCAGAGTTGTGTTGGCTGTGATGAATGGTGACAGGTGTGTGTCAACTCGGTGGGCCCATAATCCTTGGTGGTTTCCTAGTTCTGCAATGCTGTCATTCGGCAGATATGTGATGATGTCGTCGTCCTTCATTTGGTGACCAACAAAGACCTTGTCTTTGAAACCTAACCGTGTTGATAGGTGCTTGTAGCATGAAACTGTTTCATGGATGTTGGTGGAAAACAGGAGACTCCCAGATGAGAGACAAAGAAGGTTAGTGCTCACAGGGAAAGCAGTAGCCAGAACCTCCTGCTTGTTCACGTCAGTCCCCATGTCCCCCGAGCCTCACAAAAGGGCCCTTCATGGACACCTTGACCCTTGGGAAGCAGATCTCTAGAGCTGCCTTCCGAGATGTTTCTGGGGGAATTTGGCCACAAACTTTTTGGCTCATAACTGTTTGGTCCACCCAGGGACTCCTGTGCACGTATCCCATGGCCATGCTGTGAGACGGAGTACTACTGCTCCTTTGGGTCTCTGGGGCTGTAAATCTTTACCAGAGAGAGAGCCCTGTCTTTACCACTCAGATGATGTGAGGGTTTCTGCCATCAGCCCTGTAGTGAGGCCTCGTTAGCATAACCCACAAGGCCACCAGGGCTCCTTCCTAGACCCACAGTGCGTAGAAGAGTGCTCGCAGACTCACCACTGTTGTAGTCAACAGAAGCCTTTGGGGTGGAGGATGCAGTACAAGGAGATGCTACCTCATTCCTTCAGGTTCCAGCTGCAAACACACTCCTGAGAAACGGTTTCCTTATGAGCTGCCAGCCCTTTCTTGCTTGCTCATGGCTGAATAGGAAAATTAGTCACACACATCTTACTTGGATTTTAAGTTTTCAATTATTTATTTTTAGTCAAGGATCCAAATATTCACCATAAAAAGCCAAACCCAAAGTGCTGGAGCCTGCCAGAAACTGCTCTCACCACAGCCCACCCACTGCCAGCGGGTCGATTCTGACACATAGCCACCCATGAAGCAGACTGCCACTCCTTTCTTCTGCAGAGCAGCTGGGGTGGGGGTGGGGGTGGGGGTTGGTTAGAGTCGCTGACTTCCTGGTTCGCTGCCAAGCGCTTTGGCTGTTGCATCCCCAGGCCCCATGAAACAGTTCTGCAGCAATATGCATTCATTCTTCCCTCCTAGAAAGGAGGGTTGTCAAAGCATTGCCTCTGAATTACGTCACAAAAAGTCTCATGGCCGCAGGTGGGTAGAGGGTTACCTTATGCGCAGCGAGGCCAGAAGTATCCTGGTGCCAGGGGCAAATAATCTAGGAAGCTGAACTATTTGAAGAAAATCATGGCATCAGGATTGGAGGAAGAGTCTCTAATCAATAATCTTCGATACACAGGCGACACAGTCCTGCTTGCTGAAAGAAGGGGACTTGAAGTGTTTGCTGATGGAGTTCAGCAGCCTCCGCTATGAATTGCAATGATGTAAAGCAAGCAAAATTCGCAAATGGACCAACGTCATAATAAACAGAAAAGATGGAAGTTGTCAGGGATTTCATTTTGCTTGGATTCATAATCAGTGCTCACGATGCATCAGTCAGAAGTCAAACCCCATACTGCATTGAGAAAACCTGCTGCACAAGACCTCTTTAAAGTGTTGAAGAGCAAGGATGTCATTTTGAGACCGAAGGTGCATCTAGTCCCGAGCCCGGGTATTTTCAATCACCTCCTATGCATGTGAAAGTTGCACACTGACTAAGGAAGCCCAAAGAGCAATCGACCCTTTTGAATGATGGTGGTTGGATAGAATATTGACCGTGCCACGGACTTCCAGAAGAACCAACACATCTACCTGAGGAGAAGCCCAGCCAGAGCGCTCCCTGGAGGTGAGGATGGTGAGACTTCGTTATCAGCCGAGCCATCAGTAAAGGACATCACGCTTGGTCAAGCACAGCCAATGAAAAGGAGGAAGACCCCAAAGAGATGGATGGACACAATGGCGGCACCAATGAGATCAAGCATAACCACAAATGTGACAATGGCATAGAACCAAGTTTCATCCCGTCGTCCAAGGGGTCATCCCCACGAGTCAGAACCAACTCATGGCAGCAGCAGCAGCAGCAGCAGTAACTCTGACGATGAGATGAAGACGGTGGGATAGCGAGTGTTGAATGAAAAGGGGTGACGTGGGGTCAGAAGGTCCTAGTTGAGAAGGCGATGTTGACTCAATGGAATAACATCACGGAAAAAGCTTCAGGCATTGGGAATCTCATGTGCAAAGATCCGGAGCAGGGCCCAGTCTTAGTGCTCCTGAAAAAGAAATGCCACAGATGCGCACCTTTCATGAACTGAATTGTATTTTTTTTTTTCACGGTTGTTGGGAGGTGCCAAGGAGTCCGTGCAGACTCATAGCGACCTGACGGACAACCACGAAACACCGCCCGGTCCTGCGCCAGCCTCACCATCATTGTGATGGTTGAGCCCATTGTGAAGCCACTGTGTCCATCCATTTCATCAAGGGCCTTCCTTTTTCACTGCCCCCCCCCCCACTTTGCCAAACACGATGTCCTGTTCCAGGCACTGGTCTCTCCTGGTTACATGCCCAACATGCGTGAGATGAAGTCCAGCACATAGAGGCTTGGAGACTGAATGCAGGGCAGCAGAAGCCTCTCTCTGTCCACGCGAAGGGAAATCCTTGACTCAGTCTCTCTAGTGATCTTGTGGACATTCTTTGGTGATCTCTCCAAGGCATCTCTTTGTCCCACGTGTGCTTCCTTCTCTCTGTGTCTCTTTCGACATCTCAGAAATCATTCAGCGCAGACACACCCTACAGAGATATGAACGCATTAACAACAGCAAACCTTCTTCCCAAAGGGAATTCCATCCAGCGGGGTGAGGGTACAATTCAATTCCTGGCAGGAACATCTGGGAGGAGCAGCTAGGGAGCCTGTGACTGCAGAGCAGGGAGTGAGGCGAAAGGGGGAAGTGGTCGTGGTAGTTACAGCATTTGTTGTCAATTTGAGAGGATTCCGAGTGAAGGGGTGGAGTTCAGCCTGTCCATTGGGTTGTAGCTTGATGACCTCATTTGGAGGCGCTAAGATGATAAATAGCTCGCTGGAGAAAGGACACGGGCTCAGTTTCTGTGAGACTTTCTTGTTGACAAGCCACATAAGAGACAGGCTGATGGCAGCCAGAGCATCGGAACTGGAGAAGCCACGTGGAGACCCCTGCCAGTGCTGAGATGCTTACACTGCCACTGGATCCACAAAACTTTCCACCCACTGGCCTATGATCTGCCTGCATTCGGTGTCATTGCATGTGTTTTGTGAGTCTGAAGAGGACTTTATAGATTGGTATTGGACACATGGGCTACTAATGCTGGACTTGTGGACTTGATCTGGACTGGGATGTTTTCTCAATATTCAATTGCTCTTGTATAGAAAGCTCTTTCTTTTTAATTTATTTATTTATTTTTCCTTTTTTTTTTTAACAATTTATTGGGGCTCATACAACTCTTATCACAGTTCATACATATACATACATCAATTGTATAAAGCACATCTGTACAGTCTTTGCCCTAATCATTTTTTTCTCTCTTTTCTTTTTTTACATTTTATTAGGGACTCATACAACTCTTATCACAATCCATACATATACATACATCAATTGTATAAGGCACATCCATACATTCCCTGCCCCAATCATTCTCAAAGCATCTGCTCTCCACTTAAGCCCCTTGCATCAGGTCCTCTTTTTTTTTCCCCTCCCTCCCCTTTCCCCCCTCCCTCATGTGCCCTTGGTAATTTATACATCGTTATTTTGTCATATCTTGCCCTATCCGGAGTCTCCCTTCCCCCCCTTCTCTGCTGTCCCTCTCCCAGGGAAGAGGTCACATGTGGATCCTTGTAATCAGTTCCCCCTTTCCAACCCACTCACCCTCCACTCTCCCAGCATCGCCCCTCACACCCTTGGTCCTGAAGGTATCATCCACCCTGGATTCCCTGTACCTCCAGCCCTCATATGTACCAGTGTACAGCCTCTGCCCTATCCAGGCCTGCAAGGTAGAATTCGGATCATGGTAGTTGGGGGGAGGAAGCATCCAGGATCTGGGGGAAAGCTGTGTTCTTCATCGGTACTACCTCGCACCCTAATTAACCCATCTCCTCTCCTAAACCCCTCTATGAGGGGATCTCCATTGGCCGACACTTGGGCCTTGGGTCTCCACTCTGCACTTCCCCCTTCATTTAATATGGTATATATATATATACATATATGTATACATATACACATACATACACACACTTATATCTTTTTTTTTTTTGCATGATGCCTTATACCTGGTCCCTTGGCACCTCGTGATCGCACTGGCCGGTGTGCTTCTTCCATGTGGGCTTTTTTGCTTCTGAGCTAGATGGCCGCTTATTCACCTTCAAGCCTTTAAGACCCCAGACACTATCTCTTTTGATAGCCGGGCACCATCAGCAGAAAGCTCTTTCTTATGCACATATGCGTGTCTATGAATTTGCTTCTCTAGTCTACCCGGACTAACACAGTGTTGAAGCCAGAGGGCTTGAGGGGAGTGGAAAGGGGCCGGCCCTTAGAGACGCACAGGTTGTACCTACCTGTTCAGGGTGAGTCCAGCTGTGCTCTGTTCTGAGTGTTGGCTCTGGCTGGTCTGGTGCCGGGCCTTGGGAACTCAGCGACCATCAGTTCCAACCCCCCTTGTTTCAGAGAGTCACTGGTGGCAGATCCTAAAGTCTACGGCGGTGAGAGCTGCCTGAGGATCAGGAGAGAAAGGAGCATGGCATCTTCCTGGGGACCCAGGCTACACGGGAAGCCAGACACGGCAGAGCACACCTTCTATTCCTTTGGGCCATTTCACTTCCAGGAAACACAAATACCAGAACGAAGCAATGGGGATAGAAATCAGATCGGTGGGTGCCTTTGGGAAGGAGGGCACCCTGGGTGCAAACGCACTAGCCTCCATTTTCATCTGAGTCAGGGGTTGGCAAACTGTGGCCTGACTACATGTGGCTGTGAAGTATAAGTGAAAACGGAGCGCGAGCTCTCATTTCATGGACAAAGCTTCTGAAAGGCTATTACTCCGATCTTGGTGATCTCAGGCTCTCGAATACTTTGTAAATTGTGGTGAGGGACAGGATGGACTCTCCGTCTCAGACGTTTGCCGCACCCTGACCTGGGTGGTGCTTTGCCGGGCGTAATGAGTACTGCGCCTGCACTACAAAGCCCCTGCCGTGGAGCCTATTCTGACTCCGTATGAAACTACTCCATGGAGTCCCGGAGGCTGTCGGTCCTGACAGGCCCAGACGGCCTCCTCTTTCCCCCGGGAGCGGCACAGAGCAGAGACCATGGAGCTTTCAGCAAGCAGCCCAGCGCTAGGGACAATATAAGACATGTCCCTCTGCACTCCAGCTGATCCCTGTCCCCCTCCCCCGCCCCAGGGTAGGGAGGACACAGCCACCATTGCAGGACCCCAGCCAGGCTCAGAGCAGGCAGAGGTGCCTGGGGGGTGGGGTGGGGGGATGGACTCAGGGTCTTGGAGGCACCTGACCCAGAGCCCTTCCCACCTGCTGGTATCTCAGGGGTCTGGGAATGGTGCCCATCCCCTGCCCCCTCGCCCCCAGGTGTTTCTTGAATCCTGTGTTGTCAGCTGGTGGCTCAGGGCCTCTGGGGACAATGAGCTGTTTATGGTGGCCCCACCGCCAGGTGCATGCACTCTGCAGCCATTATGTCTACAACACAGGTGTGGGAGGAGGGCCAGGCTCCAGAAGTAGCTTTGCATTCCAGCTCAGCCACCAAGAAGCTGAGTGACCGGGGAGAGGAAAAGGTGTTCCCTCTCTGAGCTCCTTCCTCTCAAAATAGGCTCCCAGGACCCACCTCCTGGGGGGCTGACAGGGATGGAAGGCCATGCCTGGCCCACGGGGGTGCCAGGGGCCAAGAGCTCTGCCCTGGCCTTGCGGCTGCCTGTTCTGTAAAAACAGCGCACTGAAGCCGTGTCTGGCACCGAGTAAGTATGCAGGAGCCACCTGCCCTGTCTGCTAGGTGCTCTTTCTCCTCATTGGCCTACTGGCACTGTGTCGATGTCCCCACCCACTTGCCAGGGACCCCTCCTCTCCCTACCCCCAAATTGAGAATCTCCAAAGCCTTCAGGGGCCTGAGCTGGGGTCTGCTCCTCTCATCTCACCAGCCTCCTGGCCTGCCTGGTGGCTGTCCTCCCTCTCCTCCCTGTCATCTGCCTTACCACGTGCCCAGGGCCAGAGATCCAGAAAAGAAGGTTGGTTGCCAGGGCAACGGAGGATAAAGCCCTTGCTCTGCCAGGCTGCTGATTGGTCCAGACAGGTCCCGCCTCCTGCCATCCTGAGGCTGGGGGACGGAGGAAAGGGTCTCCACAAACAGGGAGAGGTACCTGCGCATGGAGTGGGTGTCTGCCCAGCACTGCGCCCTGTTGGCCCAGGCAGAGGCACTGGGCGGGCTGAGGGCTAGGGCCTGGGGAGCTCTGTCCCCTGTGGAGGGCACTAACCTCACCCTCTCTCTGCCTCCAGCCTTCAGGGCGACAGCAGATGACAGTGTCTCTGGGGACAGCAGCTGCGATTGAGTCTGAGGGCCAAAGCTGAGCTGCTCAGGCTGAGGTGGTGCCCTGAGAACAGGCGTCTGCAGGGCGTGAGGTGGGTCTGCGGGAACTCATGGGGGGTGGGGGGCATGGGGGGGGTGTTCCAGTGGTCTGAGGAGCAGGGAGAGGGCCGGCAGCTCACACTACTGGGAGGACACCTTGGCTGAAGCAGGACTGGAAAATGCCCTTCCAGATCATCAGATGATCCCCCCACCCCCACCTCCAGCCCCCTTCACTGCCGTGGAGAGCTGGAGACACAGAGAGGGTGAGGAGTGGTCCAAGGTCACACAGAGGCCAAGGGGGACCTTGGTGTCTCCACCTAGGTCAGTCCCCTGTCAGGTTAGGTTAAGGTAGGGGCTCTCAGTCAGCCCCGAAGTGCCTGCAAAGATCTTGCTCACAGGACTGGGGAGGCTAGGGGGACTCTTAATTCTGCCTGGTAGATTTGCAACCTTGATTCTGCAGACCTCAGCCAGTGCTCCTCCCCAGGTCTCCACCCCACTATCCTCAAGTGGATGCCAGAGGAGGTCCTAACTGGGGCCAGGGGAGGGGGCTGAGAAGCACCTTGGTCTCAGTCAAGCAGATTGGAGCTGCTTTGCTGCCTGGGGGCCCAGCAAATCCAGTCTCTCTCTCAGGTTCTGCAGAAAGGTTGGTGGCTGGAGGCCTCTGGGCAGCTAACGCTCTGACTCTGGCCAGGAGCAACATCCATTGTACTCCTCACTGGGCAGGGCGCCCGGAGAGGCTGTCTGGATTTGGAGCAGCTAATGGGACAGGGAGAGGAGGGGCTTGGGAAAGGACACAGACTGGGAAGCAGCATCTTGTCCCTCCCTGGGTCACAGGCCACCTGGAGGGAGGGGCTCTGGACAAACTGTGCAGTTTGAAGGTCTCTGGGGGGCCACTGACCGTTCATCACCAGGTGGTGGAGGCGGGCCTCTGCTCACTCACCCAGGCCAGGTGTCTTTCTAACCCCAGGGCCTCAGGTCTCAGGACAGTGCTAGGCTTGGGGTTCAGCTCCACAACTTACTGGCCAGATAATCCAGGACAAATTAGGAAGTGGGGGGGGGGCGGCACCTCAGTTTCTTCATCTCTAACATGTGTGTGTGTGGGGGGGGTAAGACTTAGCTCCTAAGTCTTTGTATATTCATGAAAGACCCTCTAGCAGTGCTCTCTCGTTTGAGAGCCTCCACTCGCCCCTTCCTGGTGTCATCATCTCTGATCTGGCTTTTGAAATATGAATGGAGTTTCCCAAGCGAGCAAGAATGCAAAGGGCATTCTGGACACAGGGAAAGCACCTGAGCTGGCAGAGGGACACAGGTGACTGACAAACAGTTCCACAGTTCAGTGGGCCTGGTGGGGGAACAGGCTGGGAGGATGGCTGTGGGGAACAAGTGGGCACCTTCGGTCTGTTCTAAGGAGTTCAGGTGTGTGGAGTGTTTGTGACACACCGTACACCCACCACCTTCCCATTGTCCCCTCGCCCCACCTTTGACTCCCTGAGACAGCATGGTTGTGGTGGGGCCCAGTTGAGGTGATCTCCACTCCAGGCCTCCCATGGCAGGTCTCTAGGCTGTCATTTCCACGGGAGCAGAGCGCCAGGCCTTTTTACCACGGAGCCTCCAGGTGGGTGGGAACCAGCAAACGTTGGATACACATTGGAGCACTTCTCTGTGCTCTGAGACGCCTCAGAAATCACTCGAATTCCTGAGGACGGTGCAGGACTGTGTCGTGCTTCATTCTGCCGTCCGTAGGTTGCTAGGAGTCTGCACCGATTCGATGGCCCCTCACAATATCTCTTGGCACAGTGGTTACATGTTGGGCCACTAATCATAGGGCCTGAGGTTCAAAGCCACCTGCCGCTCCTCTGGAGGAAAAGGAGGCTTTCTCCGCCTGTAAGAGTGACAGTCTCAGAATCCCACAGGAGCAGTTCTACCCTGTCCCATAAGGCCTCATGAGCCTCACTGACTCCAGGCCGTGAGTGAGTCTGAACTGTTAAGTGCTTTCTCTGTGCCATGCATGGTCCCGAGGCTCTGCTGGCATTGCCGTGGCCCTGCATGGTGCAGGTACAAATGGTCAGGGCTTTGTTATGTTGCTTCTTAACACAGTTCACGGCCCTTTCCCAGCTCCATGATACAGAGTAGAAAACAGAGGCTTGGAGACATGTGAATGCATCACGTGGTATGTGCCACGTGTTTCTAAGCCGTTTCCCTACATGAACAGGCCCAGCAGGCGTTCCACACTCCCATCTTACAGATGTAGACACCGAGACCCAGAGAGTGTCTTGCTCGAGTGTTTGGGTTAGCCGGTGGTGGAAGCCAGCTGCCACCCAGTCGAGAGCTCTGGCATTTGGGTTCATGGGGGGCCATCCTATTGATAACACTCAGGATGGCCTGGGGGTATAGGTGGCTGGGAACCCACTCATCTGTGGGACGCCGACTAGACAAGTGAGGGCCAATGGCTAGGGGAGTGGGGAGAGATAGAGGGGTCTCCACCCCCCATCCCCTGCCCCTGGCTCAGCTCTTCTGGGAGTTCTGCACGGCTGCAGGGAGAGAGGGATTCCCTCCCTGGCTCTCCCTCCTATAGGAGAAAGCCAAGGATCAGAGAGGTCAGGCCTCTAGCCCAAGGACACATGTGCTGGAGAAGGTCCAGGTCCTAGGTGAGGGGCTTAAGAGGGCGGATCTTTAAGAGGGCGGATCCCTTAAGAGGGCGGATCCCAGTGCCATGTGGAGAGGGAGACTGGGGCATCCTCAGCCCCTCATGGCGTCTGTCTGTCTGTGTCTCGGCAGCCACCACGATGCCGCACTTCCTTGACTGGTTCGTGCCCGTGTACCTGGTCACCTCCGTGCTCATCCTGGTGGGCTTCGGCGCCTGCATCTACTACTTCGAGCCCGGCCTGCAGGAAGCGCACAAGTGGCGCACGCAGCGCCCGATGGTGGACCGCGACCTCCGCAAGACGCTGATGGTGCGCGACAACCTTGCCTTCGGCGGCCCAGAGGTCTGAGCCCGCGCCCAGGGCCTCTCAGGCTGGCCGCCTGCTCAGCCTGGAGACACTGCGCAGAGGGAGCACGCCCCGCTGGTGCTGCATGGCAGCCCACTTTGGGGAGCGCAGGGTGCTCTGGCTGGGGAGAGACGGGGCCCCTGGCATCATGAAGTTCGATCCCGTGTTACAGCCGCTGCTGGCACAGGGTGGGCGCTCCGTGTCCATCCCATGCCCACCCGCACCTGCTCTGGAGACAACTCCCCACCCCAACCCCACACCACTCCCAGTGCCTTTGGGCTGTCCTCCCACAGTCCGGGGTTCCGGTTACACTCAGCCCCCCACCCTGCCCAGCTCTCCAGTGCCAGGAGGCTGGCCCCCTGTTCAGTCCAGCCCCTCTTGTTGGCGCAGTTTAGAACAGGCCAGGGGCTTGAGGTGGAGGGTGCAGGAGGGCAGTCCCCGTGGGAAGGAGAGGTGTGTGGACACAGCCAGCGAGGGGAGGAGCTGTGTGGGAGAGACTGGGGTTCCAGGCAGATCCTGTGGTGGTAGGGGGAGCTCTCTGGGGGGTGAGGGGGCCATTGCAGCTGTTTCCATCCCCCTGCCCCTGCCTCTGCCCCAAGGCTGAGGTCGCTAGAAGGAGTCTTCGGCCCTCCCTTCCCCCCATTCTGTATTGCACTGTCGGGGCAGCCCCAGCCCTCTCTGAGCCAGGGTCTCTTCCAGACCCCCAGCCCACCCTGGGTCCCCACTCTGTGGCCTCATTTGGATGTAGCTGGCAACTTGCTTCGCCGTCCTCCTCTGGGGATTCCATCCTTGTTTGTCGCAATAAAGGCTTCCTGACTATCTTTGCAGCCCCGGCTCCCTCCCTGAAAGTCAGACCATGCCTATCTCACTGGGGCTTCAGAAAAAAGCCCCTGATCATACCACACTCACATCCCAGAGGTGGGAACACCGAATCTCAGCAGGGGCAGGGCCCGGCTTCTCAGCTGCTGACACCATCGATGTGCTGGACCCAGTCATTCTCTGACTTGTGGCTGTCCTGCGCACTGCAGGACAGTTAGCAGCACCCCTGGTCTCCACCCATTAGAAACCAGGACCACACTGCCATCCCATGCTGGTGACTGTCATAACTGGCCCGGGGGAGGCCCTGGGGTAGAGTTAGGCTGTACAATCAGACCCGGAGATGCCAAACAACAGAGGCAGAAAGTAAACGGCGGGTTCTTTCCCTCCTGGCACAGTTTCCCAGGGAGGCTGTGCAGGGTTGGTTTGACTGCTGTTCTCAGACCGTTCAGGGACCCAGGCTGTGCTTCTCGTGCGCCATGCCTAGGATGTCACCCTGCTTAGCACCATCTGAGATGGAGCAACAGCGTGGCCTGTGGAAGGCTCTGTTCTCCCCTTCAGTGAAAATCCCAGAGGGCTCCCTTCTTGTACCCCACAGGGCGCCACAGGGCCACGCCTAGCAGCAAGGGAGGCTGGGGAAAAGCTTTAGCTGGATGGCCACGTGCCCATCTGACATGTTGCCTCCTGCTCAGAAGTTACAGTTCTGTTCCAGTGGGACTCGCCAGAGGCCTCAGAATCAAAGATTTGGAGCAGATCTGCGGACCCCAGATTAGGGCTCTTTCTTGCATGGGCTACATCTTGGGAGCCATACAGGGGGCAAGAAACTTTCTCTGATCTTGGGGGATAGGGCTGTTCAACCTCCATGGGGGGTGGGGAGAAAATCCAGAATTGCTCAAGCCGTTTGAGAGGCAGGAAAGCTGTCTCAGGGGCTACCTTTTGGGAAGTGCCCCTTAAGTCCCTCTTGCTCCATCCTAGGCCCGGCCCAGCTGTTGAATTCTCCAAGCCCTAAGCAAGCCCCTCGGTGGAGTGCTGGAGACATTTCCACTCCTTTCTCATATCAGGGGGCTGCTGGACAGGAATCTGTCCCCCTTCACGCTCACCCAGGAAAGGAGTCTTGGTGGCAGAATGGTTCAGCATTAGGTTGCTAAAGGCCAGGCCTGCAGTTCCAAAGCACTAGCTGCATCTTGGGCGAGAGATGGGGCTTTCTACTCCTTGAGTTACAGTCTTAGGAACTCAAAGAGACAGTTGTATGCTGTGAGTCAGCAGCAACTAGTAGGCAGGGAGTTCTTTTAAAATTATTATTATTGTTTTCCTTACCACCCAGGACTCTTCCAAGCACATGTGACAGGAACTCAACTGAGAACCAGAGACCTTCCAGTCAATTCGGAGTCGTAGCAACCCTCAGGGCGGAGCAGAACCGCCCCATCTATAGGGTTTCCAAGGCTGCGATCAGAAACTGATTGCCACATCTTTCTACCGCGGGGGAGTTCCAACCCCCACCATTACGGTCGGCAGCGGAGTGCTTGATCCAGAGTCAGGGACAGCGGACATAAAAGAGTTCAGGTTCCGCACTCCGGTCGGGCAGACGCTCTTTCTCCGTCTTGCTTCCCATTGCGTGGGCTGCTAAAGTGGCCAGCAATCTACTCTCAAAGCCTGAGAAGGTCTTGGTCCCTGATAACCGAAAGCTCAGGGACTGGACTCCCATTGGCCCGCAAGGAGCGGGAACTGAGGAGATGGGATCCTCTGATTGGCTTGGTAGTTCTTGGTTCTCCCAGGGGTGGAATCAGTTCTGGGTCATGTGGGCTGAGAGCTCTTAGTGGGGTTTTGAAAGCAGGTCGTTATTGGGAAGTGATGCACCCAGAGGGTACTCCCCAGGGGGTTTGGGACTAGAAATCTGAGTAAAGGGGAGGGTCGACAGGATCCCAGAGATTGTGATAAGGGGGCGAGCTGGGTCTCTTAGTGAAGGGCTTGGAGAACTGGAGGTGGCGGAGGTGGTGGGCCGGTGAGTGAGGTTCTCAAGGCCATTGGGGGATCAGGGTGCCGTTTACATCACCCTGTGCAAGAAGCGGTGTGCAAGAAGCGGGGGCAATATCTCCACTGGGTTCACTGTCATGTCCCCTCCTCTATCCCCCACCCCCACCCCAACACACACAGGGTCTCATTGTCATCATGTTATAGCGACCCTACTGGGTCGAACGGATCCAATGAGTTTTCGAGACTGTAACTCTTTATGGGAGTAGAAAGCCTCATCTTTCTCCTCCAGGAGTGGCTGGTGGTTTTGAACTGCTGATCTCGGGGTTAGCAGCCCAATGTGTAACCACTATGCCCCCAAGGCTCCAGCGTAAAGCCAAACATATTGCTACTAGGGTTCCAGCCCATATGTGCATGGGCTTATCCCAATCAAGACGTGTTTGAACTTGTCTGTCTCTGTTACTTGTCATTTGTTGCAGACAAAGTCCCTGAGTAACATGTGTCTTAGTCCCCTTTGGATGTCTTCAAAGACAAGGTCCAATCAAAATGGTGGTGTGTTAGTTTGGGTTGATCAGAGAAACAATCCAGTGACACTCATGTATGTAAGAGAGAGTTTTATATCCAGGAGTAATTGTATATTTAGGAAACTTCCCGGCCCACTCCAGATCAAGTCCGTAGGTTTGATATTAGGCCTTGTGTCCGATACTAGCCCACACATTCTACAGACTCACGCAGCACATGCAACGATGCTGAAAGCAGGAAGTTCACAGGCCAGTGGGTCTTGTGGAAGCATCTCAGCGCTGGCGCGGGTCTCCATGTGGCTCCTCTAGCTCCAGGGCTCTGGCTGCCATCAGCATGGCTCCATGTGGCTTGTCAAGAGAAGGTGAAGCAGAGAGAGTGTGTGTCCCGCTTCCAGGGAGTTCCCAGAATCCTCAGGAGAAGGCCATGCTCACACAGAGGCATTATGGGCTATGACCTGACTGACAGGCTAGACTCCACCCCTTTGCTCAAGTGGACAGGAGATGATGTGACCGCCACCGTGGCTCTGGCAGGATCTGCCAGTTCACTGCAGAGAGCTCAGCTCTAGGGCGAGGGAGAAGTTCTAAGAAAATGGAAAGCTGCATTGGTGAGGGAAAGGCTAGGAAAGTTTCACCAAAGAGCTCTCCCCCATCAGCATCATGTGTCTGGGCCCTCTTTGAGGGAGCAAGGCTGTACCAGGAGATTGTGTTAGGAAACCTTACCCCAGGCATCCAACTGCCCCGATTTTGCCCCTTTAGAAAGCTTTTTGTTCCTCAAACTCAAAGAATATTTCAAAGGAACACAATTTCAGTCCCTTGAAGAGGCCCTTTGACATGCATGGTATAAGTTGGAGAGCAGACAAATCCCTGGGAAAGGGTGAAAAAAAACAACCCCAGCAAAGTCACTGCCATCAAGTGGATTCCAACTTACAGTGACTCTACAGGACAGGGTGGAACTGCCCCTGTGGGTTTCCAAGGCTGTAACTCTTTACAGGAGTGGAAAGCCCCGTCTTGCTCCCACAGAGAAGCTAGTGGATTTGAACTGCTGACCTCATGGTTAACAGCCCGATGAGTAACCACTATGCCACCAGGCATCCCGTGGTGGAGGGGTTAGAGCTATAGCAGCACCCCTCTCAGAATGGTATAGACCTGGTGGAGGATATGCCGAGAAACAAGAGCTTCGGATTTGGCTAGATTCGCTTCCTAAAGGTTTCTCTAAGTTCGGAGCCCTCTCTTGGCCTGCCTTTGGATTCCAGCCTCTCTGGGCGGAAGGCGTGAATACCTCCCTTTAACTCTGAGGCTCTATTTCACAATTTCCCCTTTCTGGTGACCTTTTATTCCCTTTTAAAAATAGAAGTGTGGAGAGGGAAGAGGCATTCATGCTGGGCTGCGTGAGTGAGGTGGGAGGTGAGGGCTGGGAGGCCTGGGCTGACTCTCTGCTGCCCTGTTCACCAGAAATCTGCTTCCGGAGTCCGAGCCCGGCCAGCAGACAGGGCGAGCCAGCAGAAGTCACGTGCATTCATTCAGACTGCAGCGCAAAAGACAAAAGCTCAGTTTCACTGGCTTAGGCAAGAAGGAGAATTTGTGATGTGAAGTCTCTGGCCCTTTGGGATTTGGAAGTGGTCTGGGCCCAGGACAACTAAAATCAGGCATGCAGATGACATCTTTCTTGCTATTAAAATTATTTTAATTTCTGCCTCTGTGCACTCACTTTGTTCCCCCACCCCCACCCCCTGCATGGAAATCATAGCTGCAGCCAACCTCTGGCAAGCTGGTTGGCTCACAGCAACAGCTGTTGGAGAGAGAGAGGTACCTGTCCTTCTCTGTGGCTTCAAGCCCAAACAGCTCTGGGGAGAGATTCATTGGGTTGACTAGAGAAACAAATCTAGTGACACTCATATATGTGTAAGAGAGAGCTTTATATCAAGAAGGAAATGTATATCAAGAGACATCCCAGCCCAGACCGACTCAAGTCCAGAAGTCTGATACCAATCCATAAATCCCTCTTCAGACTCACATAGCCACATGACACACAAGGACGCAGAATGCAGAAATATCGAAGGCTGGTAGGTGCAAAGTCTTGTGGATCCAATGGCGATGGCCACATCACAGGGCTGGCAGCAGCCAGGGTGGCCAACAGGAGGTGAAGGCAGAGAGGAAGGGGAGGTTCCCAGGACACTCCTTCTGAGAAGGCCACGCCCACAATGAGTCCACCCTAAAGGACAGACTAGAACTGCTCCTTAGGGTTTCCAAGACTAAATACTCATGAGAGCATAAATCTCACCTTTCTCCCACTATCCTGAACAAGCACCCACTTTTGAGTCTATTAAGGCAGAACAACGGGCACAGCAAAGGAACCATTGTTAGGGTGACGCAGGCCCGGGCAGTGTTTCGTTCTGTTGTGCATAGGGTCGCTATGGGTCAGAGCTGACTGGCCAGGACCTAACAAGGGCAGCACCCCCTGACCAGTCAGCACAGCCCAGGCTCCATCCATCTCAGAAAAGGTAGCTCTCGTGGGAACGGCATGCATGTTGTGGGGGATATGTGGGCTTCAGAAAAAGTAAGGTCAAACCCCCTTGCTCCCAGTTCACCCGCACCAAACAGACCCTGCTGAAGATGCCTTGAGGCTGGACTGGCTGGGTTAGATCTGGCCTGCACTAAAGTTTGGTTCGTCTGACACCGGGTTTTGAAAAACAGGAACAGAACAACGAAATTCAGTACCAACATTGGAAGCCAGGAAATTGCCAACTAACATCATCTTTTCTGGTTCCCCTTTCAAAATCAGAAACTCTGTTCACGCTGGGCCTGAGGTGTAAACATGTTTGGGGTCCTCAACTCATGACCTCAGCAGGGCAGCCACTGTGGCTCCGCTCATCCACCTCCCAGGAGAACAGCCTTGGGCAGAGCTCCTGCCCCTCGGCTGGTAGGGTAAGAGACGAGATGGACTCATCCATGCCTTTGTTCTTCATCTCTGATCTCGTCTTCTGGTTTCATGACAGACGGGTTGACTTACACCTGCTCTTCTCTTAAAGGACCTGAGAAACAGCCACATGGATGGGGGTGAAGTGGAAATCTCCTCTTCCTCCTAATGCAATGCCGTTTCTTTAACTAGTTTCTGAGCTTCCTGGCAGCCAGAGGGAAAGGTGTAACACAAAGGGGCATGCTCTTCTTGCTGTGTTAAATAGGGGAAAGACGGACCTCACGAGAAAGACATATTTTCTAGTTTTAAATACTGTGAACGCGTGCCTCAGTGGAGTGTCAGAAGCAGCCCCCATCGGCAGGCTTTACAAGCGGGAGGGCAGTCCAGTTGGCCGAGCTGACAAAACAGGCCAGTGTCCCCAGTGTCCCCAGAGGCAGAATTTCTCCAGATGCTAGAACATCCCCGAGGACTGCACTGGAAGCAACTGGAGGTCAGAGTGGGCCAGTCATTTAAACCACACACCCTCCGGCGAGTTCCTTCAGTTCTGGGAGAGGCAGTTGAAGTCACTGAGCAATTTTGTGCACCAAGACCGAGAATCACAGATGGCTAACATCAGACAACTGTCCCCTGTCACTTCCTGGGGGCCCTCCAGAAAGCTGGTGACCTTCACATCACCCCTGCCCTGCTTGCCTCCCTCAGCCAAGGCCAGAGGAAGCGGGAAAGAAGAGAGCACTGTGTCCCGAGCACTGGGACACCTGCTCTGGGCCTCTTGTCAGGCACAGACTCTAGAGACCCCAGCGGGGGCCTGTCCCTGAGAACACGAGGACCAAGAAGACCGAGGCTCTGAGTCAGGACCACTCGAATCCCTTGGGGGCAGACACTGCTGTAATTGCAGCCAGAGATGCCTGGTGGGGCAGCGGGTTTCACCCAAGGTCGGCGGTTTGAACTCACTAACTGCTCTTAGGGTGAAAGATGAGACATTCTGGATTGTGCAGCTTCAGGAACCCCAGGGAGTCGGGGCAGGTGTGTAGGTGGGAATTGCAGCACCGAGAAACTCACAGGCTCCCAGGGACAGCTTGTCAAGGGAGTTCTTCCCCAAGGGCCTGACTCCTCCACTGGGTTTGGGGGCGAGTTTTCCTTGGAAGGGGAAGCTGCTGTCCAGGGGCTGACTCACAGCAACCTGATGTATAACAGAACGGGTACCCTGCCGGGTCTGGTGCCATCCTCACAATGGGTACGTCTCAGCCCACCATCAGGGGCTGAGGAACTTGCCAAGGGAAAAGTCACAGAGGCCAGAGAGCCCCCAGCCCCACCTGGGGCAAGGTGACATGTGTTCGAGACCAGAATGTTCAAAGGGTGCCAGAGGTGAAAGGCTTCGTGCACTCTGCGGCGTGGACTCTGTCCTGAGAGCCGCGGGGAGCCACGGACTGTCGCTCTGCAGAGAGAGGCAAGGTCCGCTTAGCTTGTTGGCACTGCAGGAGGAGAGCCTGAGGCTCAGAGGAACTCTCCCCAGACAGAACGACAGCAAGCAAGGTTAGGAACCACCCCCTGCCCCCGCAACAACCCCAAACCCACTGGCCTCCAGGTGGTTCTGATGCACAGTCACCCCACAGGGCACAGTAGAAGTGTCCCTGTGGGCTTTCAAAGCTGTAACCCTTCCCGATGCAACCGGCCACTCCTTTCTCCGGCAGAAATGGACTTGAACCATTGACCATGCAGCTAGCACCTGAGCGCTGAGCCACTGCGTTACCAGGGAACCTCAAGGGTAGAAAGAGACTTTCTTTCTTTGGAAGGTGCTCTTTTTTCCAGACCAAAGTTCTCCCATATGTATTACTTGACCCCTTCTTAATGCAGAAGCCTAAAAACCGAGGCAGGGACCAGATGTTTGCCAATACAGGGTCCATCGCTCAGATGACAGTGAGCTCTAAACTCTTCCATAACTTCAGGAAAAAGGGGTAGAAGGACTCTCCAGGCCCGGAGTAGGATTGCAGTGGGGGGTGGGGCCAGGTGCCAAGGCCAGTGACCAGAGGATGGGCAGCGGCAGTGCCCCACGCATGTGCCTTCCAGACCAAACCTGTATTAGTCAGTGTGAGCCCCTGCAGAGCCCGCTCTTCCATGGAGCATCATGCCCCCCAGTGGGCTTGGCTGATGGTGGCTGTGAGGGCCCGGAGCCCTGAGTGGGCACAGCGAGTAGAGTGACCCCACCCCCGACATGCCAGCCCAGGTGGACTCGCAGTGTGAACCAGAACTAAAGCGTGACTATTTCTGTTGGCAGTGCGCACAGCAAACAGGCAGGCAGCAGACCCCCGTGCGGGGTGTTGCGTGTCTCCTGAGTATTGTACTGTTAGCTATTTCATTTTCCTCCAACTATATCGCCCTGGCATGCATCGTGGCTCTCGGGTGCAGCCAAACCAGAGCTGGTGACAGCAGCCGTCAGAGGCAAAGGACCAGTATTAGCTCAGAAGTGAAAAACAAGGTTATTAAGCAACAGGAAGGTGGGCCATCAGCGGGTGCTGTTGCTCCCCAGGTAGGGGTGTTTGCTCGATGTATTGAGGTGTGATTCAGATGACCTAAAATGCATCATTTTGAGGCATATGATTCTGTTCATTCTCCTTCACCACCCTCACGCCTTCTCTCCTTGGGAGATGGGTGGTAGGTGTCCTTGAGTTGAGTCCCACAGGTGACAGAATACGAGTGGCCAGAGGATTTCCTAGCCTGCCATCTTTACGGGAGTAGATTTCCAGACCTTTCTTTAGCAGAGGGGCTGGGTGGGTTTGAACCGTCAACCTTTAGTTTAACCGTTACTCCTTCCCAGTGAACCCACCCTGAGGTTCAGAGGCTGACTGATGAAACCTAGATCTTCCAGCCAGTAGGTGGCTGTAGACCCAAGGACTCGTTGGCTTTACCACCTCTGCAAACAGTTAAGAGCTTGGTCACTAGCTTAAAGGTTGGCAGTTTGAGTCTACCCACCCAGAGGTGCCTGGGGGAAAGATCTGGCAATCTGACCACAAAGATCAGGGCCACTGAACACCCTCTGGTTTTTCCAGGAGTTGGATCTACTCTGTGACTGGTAGTGCTTTGGGGGAGGCCTTGAGGGTGTAAAAAATGGTTTACACACTTAGGTGTGACCCCAAAGGTTGGAGGTGAGTCCACTCAAAGGCACCCAGGAAGAAAGGCCTGGCTGTCTTCTTCTGAAATCAAAGCCATGATGGGGCACAGCTCTACGCAGACACACATGGGGTCACCAGGAGTTAGGATCCACTTGACACCAACAGATACTGGTTCCGTGGGGGTTGCTTCTCTTTGGAGTTTCCTGTCTCATGAGGGCGTGGATTCTCAAGCAAGGCTGAGCCTTGGGGGAGCTCTTATAATGTGACTCTCCCTGCCAGTGGCCACTCCCTGCAGGAAGCCATCCCGACCCCCCACCGCAGCTCTCCCTACTGTAGTGCTGATCTGATGCTGGCTGTTCACACCCACCAGCAGCTCCACACGAGAAAGAGTTGGCAGTCACCTTATAGCTCAAGAAAGCCGTGGGGCTGTTCTGCGTGGTCCGAGGGGGCTGCCGTGTGTTGAAATTCACTCCGTGAAGGCGCCTTTGGGTTTTGAGGGCTGGGGTCTCCAGGGGTCTGTTTGTGAGGGTTCTTAAAGGCTCTGGAAGGACTGGCCAAGTCTTGCCAGCTTTCCTTTGTCACCAGCTGGAGGCCGTGAGGAGCAGAAGGGCAGGGGACAGGGGGCAGGGCTGGGGTGGGGACTGCACAGGGATCCTGTGTAGGAAGGGTTGTAATGATCGGACTCCAGCCCTGGGGGGTGGCACAGACTACTCATTGTTCCACCCCCTTAGCTCTCCAGTCTGGCTGAGGGCAGGGCTGATTTTGGAGGAGGGTGGGGGCTGCAGGCTCCCCAAAGAGACTCCCCCAGCCCCCAAGTGATGGCCAAGGTCTCAGTCAACAACCTTATGGGGAACCCTGAGCAGGAAGAGCCTCGGTGAGCTTCGAGGGGCTCACAGTTGCAGCCAGGAGACCGGGCTACGGGTTCCCTCGGCTTCTGTAGCTGTTAGCAGCTGGGACAGGCGTAGGTGTCAAAGAAAGCCAGGGAGGGAAGGAAACAAGGAAACGGAACCGACAGGGCCGCTGTTGCGCTGCCAAGGCCCTAGTTGCTGGACACTTCTCCTTTTTGCATTCTGACACCGACCATGCCAGCAGGTCACACCCGTGCTCACGGTTCCCAAATATCTGGCTCACCGACTCTGAGCACCTGGTGGGAGACACCTCCTTGCCTCCTTGTAATGGGGTGGCGGGGTGGGGGCAGGCTGGCCCAGTAAGAGATCAAAAGGGAGTCAGGCCAAGGCAGGACGTCATCGCCAGTGCATGGCCCTCTGCTCTCTCCTGAGCCTGGGCAGGGGGTGTTCTTTGTGACTGGTTCTTTGGAAGGTCGCTGCACTAACTTTTCTCTGGGGTTAGCGTTTGGGTCCCCTGAGGTCCCTCCCAGCCCATCCACGTTGTTTCTTAGGGAGGACAGGACGCCCGTACACACATCAGACGGCCATTGCTGCTCTGGACCACTGGAGGGCAGCCGAACTCCAGCCTGTAGTTCCCCAGAGTCTCGTCTTCCAAGCCAGGCCCTTAGATGCAGCGGTTCTCAATCTGTGGGTCTCGACCCCTTTTGGGGTCGAACGACCTTTTCACAGAGGTCACCTAAGACCAATGGAAAACACGTGTTTCCGACCGAGACACCGCTCCTCTATCAGTCTCCATGCGGGTACGACCACATGCAGATATGCCCACCTACGAGTACCCAGCGTGAAGACTGTTACCCACACTACACTGTGCTTCAAGACAAAATTTAATTTATTTGTAATTAGAAATAAATATTTCACAATATATAATTAGGTATTGTTTTGTGATGAATCACTATGCTTTAATTAGGTTCAATTTGTAACAATGAAAATACATCCTGCATATCAGATATTTGCATGACGATTTGTAACAGTAGCAAAATGACAGTGATGAAGTAGCAACGAAGATAATTTTATGGTTGGGGGTCACCACCACATCAGGAACTGTATGAAAGGGTCCCTGCATTAGGTACATTGAGAACCATTGCCTTCGAGACTGGAGATCTGGACCGGGGGTGGGGACATGGACAAGGCCCCCATAGCCTGACCAGGACAATGGGAAGTTCTAGATCCTCCAGCTCGAAAAGATCACAGGCAAGCACCTGGCTCATAGTCGGCAGGTAGTTTGTTCAGTGTGGGACCCAGAAATAAGACAATCCTAAGCCCTTTGCCACCCCAGCCCAGCCCAGCAGCCCAGGCAGAATGTGTGTCACTCCCCCAAGGGCCTCAAGTCCTCAGGGCCTCAAACATGGAGGGGACGGGAGAGCAGGCCAGGCTGCCCCTCCCCCACCCACTGGACCTTCCTGCAGGTTACCCTGGTAACCAGGACACAGCTGCGTTTGAAAGCTTAAAGCTTGAAGAGCAGAGAATGGATGAGAAGACAGGAGGGTCCCAGGCCACATTAGTCACTGACTACTCAATAATTTCATTCATTCATAGTAGAGACATGAGGGAAGAAGGCTGATTCTTGCCCAGTCCCAGGACCCAGAAGAGAGTATAATATGGTACCCCCAGACTGGTGCTGTCCAAGGGGATAGCCACAAACGAGGATGAGATCCAAGTTAGCAAGTTGCTTCCCCCATCTGTCGCCAGCCGCCTTTTCAATGCATAGGAGTCACCTGTGGCTTCCAGCTACTGTACTGGACAGCACATAGAACGTTTCCATTATCGTAGACGTTCTATTGGGGAGCATGCCTCCCAGGAGAAACAGACCCGGGTGGGCGCTCTGGTGGAGGGCTGGGGTTCCTCAGGTGTGAAAAACACGTGACCCCCTGATGATGAAAGGGGACTCGAGGAGCGCGCTGTGCCTGCACCCCGGCTCAAGGTAGAGTGCTCGGAGGGTGGGGTCTCTGGGAGGTGCCCACCTTCCCTGGCACAGTGCAGGCCACACGGACTGTGTTCCGTTATCCGTTTTGTCATCGTCATCACTGCTGGGACAGAGGCTGTGGGGACCCAGAACCAGGCACTGAGCCCAGCCTGCGGTCCAGTGTCTGCTGAGAGCCCTCCATGCTGGGTGGCCTCGGGACATTTTCTCAACCTTGGGGCCTTTGTCCCACCAAGTGCTGTTCATGGAACCTAACCCAAGTTCAGCCTCCAGGAAAGACCTCAGTGGGTTAGAAAGATGGCTTGGTCTTCAGGGATGCAGAGGTGAAGCAGAAGGGAGGTGGCTGCCCCCGCCCCCCAGGTGAGGCCAGATTTGGAGTCACGCATTATTATGGAGGGACCCTGGTGGCACATCAAGTTAAGCACAGAGCTGCTGACCACAAGGCTGGTGGTTCAAACCCACCGCCAGCTACTCAGGCCTCAGTTGGGGGGTGGGGTGGGTGGGGTTGAGGCCCAGAGTTCAGGTTTGAGGGCGGGCAGCCAGGCACCACTCCCCAGGTGGCCTGCCAGAGAGCCTCCCAGGCCCTTTAAGATTCCAGAGGCTCAGAGCAACCATTCACAGCCGCCCACTCCTGAGAGGGCAGCCCCTCCCAACCCCAGAGCCCGGCCCAGGCCATGGCCCCCGCTGAGAAGGGCTGCAGCTGGCAGGGCAGGGGACCTAGTGGGAGCCCTTTGAGCCAGATGCAGTGGCCAGGCTCTAGGGGATGGGAAGGTGAGGGGCTTGCACCCGCCCAGCTGCCCAGAGCCAGGACCCTCGAACCCCTGCGGCTCGGACTAAGGTAGGTGGGTATTTGTGGGGGCAGGAGAGATAGCATGGAGTGAGCCAAAGGAGATGGGGGCTCGAGAGAAGATGGGGAATGTGGTGACATCGTCGGAACAAACAGGTCTCAGAAACCCTGCCCAGTGCCCATTCTCTCAGGAGTACTGGTGGCACTCAGGGAAAGGCTCAAGTGATCAGTGAAAGGTCTGAGGTTCAAACCCACCAGCTGCTCCGGGGAGAAGGGAGGCAGTTGCACTTGTACAGGGTCACTATGGGGTCAGAATCAACACAACGGCAGCCAAGAACAAGAAGGTCGCCTTCTGTGGTGTGGGGCTCGGTGCGGGGAACGTGTGCAAGTGTCCAGGCAGGAGCGGGAGCAGTCTGGGTGCAAACACACCAGAGGGGCTGGGGGCACCACTGTGAGGGTGCTCCAGCCTTCAGGGACCTGGCTCTGAATCAACCCCCTCCCTCCCTGGGAGCCCTGTACTGTCACAACTAACCCCTCCCGCCTCCCTGGCCTGTGCCCCAAGCCCTGTCTCAGACTGCTGTGCTGGAAGCGACAGAAACACTTTTGTTCCTGAAGGACAGCGGGTTCACAGGGGACCTCCAACGGCTACTGCTGGACTCCTGTCGATGTCCTTTCTGGCACCCTGAGGGTCGGTGGCTTCTTCACTGGAGAAGCCCCCTTTGGTGTATACCCCAGCCCAGGCCTCACCTGCCACAGGGTCTCCAGCCCAGCCCAGCCCTCTTCCATCCTCCCTGGGGACCAGAGCCCCAGCTCCAGAGCCCATGCCCTGCACTCCTATGTGAGCCCAGTGGGTAGGAACCTGGACCCCTTGGCTGCGTCTAGAAGAGAGAGAGACAGATAGCATTCCAACCACCACCGTCCTTCTTGGGGGTCCCCGATTATGTGGCGTGACCTCTAAGGTGTTATCTATGGAGAGAGGGGTTTCATTTCGGGCTCCAGAAAACTCCAAACTCACTGCTAGAGTCAGTGCTGACCCATCGTAGGACAAGGCAGAACTGCCCCTGTGGGTTTCTGAGACTGTAACTCTTTACTGGAGTAGAAAGCCCTGTTTTTCTCTCTCCGAGGTGCTGGTGGTTTTGAAATGCTGACCTTGAGATTAGCAGCCCAACACATAACTACTGAGCCACCCATGTCCCTCCATGTAGACAAAGGGAAAGTAGAGCGTCCCTTGATTCCCTCATGCTGGAGGCAGCTTGTTCCTAGATGCATCGGGATGCACACCCTGTTGTAAAGTTTTACGTCAGGCTGGTGGGAGCTGAGTGCCAGAGGGCCCAGGTGGAAGGTGGGGTTCGTCTGGAACAGGTGCATCTGTGGAGTTGATTTTTTTACTTACAGTGACCCCATGTGATAGAATAGAACTCACTCCCTAAGGCTTTCAAGGGCTGTGAGCATTGTGATTGTGGATTGATAGGTCTTGCTCCCAAGGAGCTGCTGGCTGGGTTTGAACTGCCAACCTTTTGGAAAGCAGCAGCAGCAGCAGAACTGTTGAGCCTTCAGGGCTCCAAGTCAGGCTCCTCAGAGCCCCTCCTGGTCAAAAGGTCTGCAGTGGGGCCGTAGGCCCGAGAGCCTCAGGTTTTCTTGGCCTCCTCTCTGTCGTTGCTTCAGGGGAAGACAAAAAGCCAGGATTGACCACGGCTTTGCTCCTGCTCCTCTGGAGATGCAGCCACCCGGAGCCCCGGGTCCTGAAGCCGCATTCTCCCATGGCCACTTGCTGGGACCTTCTGCCTGCCCCTCAGGGTTTCATGAGGGGCGACCCCAACTCATCCCTGTCCTCAGGAAGACCATCTGCCTGGATGCCTTCCCCCAAAGCTCCATCCCACAAGCTTCTAGTCGACCGGGCCGTGGCTCTAAAGTTCGAAGTGCGGCCCCACAGGAGATGGGCAACGCCCCAGGGGTGACCCCTGGCAACAGCCTTGTCCCCAAGAAGTTCAGTACTATTTCCTTAACGCTCTGTCAGAACAACCAGACACGGTCCCAGGATCCCCAGCCTTCTCAATGGGAAGAGGTGCCCACCCCAGTCAGTGAGGCTGCTACGGGTGGAGGAAGGAGGCTGCCCGTGCCAGGTTCACCACATACGTCCAGGGTGTCATGGGACAGGACCCGCGCCCAGGGCAGAGGGAGCTCAGGTCTGGCCAAACCCAGAAAGATGCCCACTGTGGAGAAGCATGTGGTGAGTTCCCACCTGGCCCTACCTTTCCCATCTCGATCACCGGGCCACTCAGGCTCCAACCTTGTGGGTTCCAGGCACTCTGCCCCAATGACTGCCCAAATGCCCCCCAAAGCTTCTCCAGGAAGAGGCAAGCCACGGCCCAGAGGCATCCCCAAATCCCAGCGGCATATCCAAAGGGCTACCCCTACGTTGACGCCTGCAATAGCCATGGACTTGGCGACTCTGGACACAGCAAAGGCGGGTGCAGCTAGACAGTTAGCTACCATGGCCACCAGTAGACCAAGCCTGGACATCAGTTTGGACTCACCCAACCCTGCCAGACTAGACCTAGGAAGCCCTCTAGACCTCCCTGCGCTGGAGACCACTCAGGGCACAGCCGTGAACTTGGCTCCAGAAGGAACAGCTAAGTCAAGGAAATCCCTGAACTTGGCCACAGCAGGCACCACCAAGCTTGGCCCGGCCATGAGTTTAATAATAGGAGGTAAGACCAAGTCAGGGATCCTCAAGGCGATGGCAGGCCCAGGCAAGCCCGGTGTGATCACAGCGAGCCCAGTCAAGGACATGGCCACCTCAGACCCTGTCAAGCTGGGCTCAGCCAGGAATATGGCCGCAGTGAGCAGAGCCTTGGATGTGACTAGAGCAAATACAGCCGAGCTGGACCAAAGCATGGATTTTCCTGTTTCGAACCCAAGCAGGCAGGACACAACCATGCATTCAGTTGGGCTGGTCGGGCCAGACCCAAACACTGGGGAGGCTATACTAGACAGTGTCAGCAATGTGGTCACATCAGACAAGGCCGCCTACCCACCGATGCCAGGAAGAATCACAGACCTAGCCCTGGACCAGACCATAGCTGATGATGCTGTCACAGAGCTCACCACGCTGGATCTGACCAGTCAAGTGCAAGGTAAGGGCAAATCAGCTTGGCTGGGGTCGGTCGTGCTGGGCAGGTGGTGGGAGGGACTGAGGGGGCATGGGCCGAGAGATAAGATTCTGCTTGGGTAGACTGAGGAAAGGATGGAGATCGGGAGTTGGGCCAAGTGGCATGAATCAGAGAGGAAAGAGACTGAGGGCTGAGGGCCGAGGGCAGCGCACAGGAAGTGAACTTCGGTCTGGGTCCCAAGCTGCCAGTCTGAGGTTGAGCGAGCGGAGTCATTAGAAGAAGGAAGCACGACCCTTGGAGGAACGATTAGCCCAAGTCCTCCCTTGAGCATCTCCTAAAGCTGCTGGTTCATTCCCTAAAGGAGTTGGCCTAGTCAGGTGACTCAGGGGAATCCAGCTGGAAAAATCAACCCTGCTCCATGACAATACAGAGTCACTCTTCAGGTGGTGGGGCTTGTTGACCCAAAGTCAACACCGTAAAACCTCTGTAGACATGAGAGTGACCTCCCCTTCTAATTCCATTCATACCCAGTCTTTTGAGAAGATGAGTGGCTGCCTAATGTGTGTCTCACCTGGAAGGCTCTCTTGACCTTCCTACCCGCGGCTCTTAAGTCCTGAAAGATAAGTTGGGGAGATCTATAGATGGAAGCCCTACACCGAGCTATAAGTAGGTCAACACAGGTCTGAGAGTTCATGTGTTCTCCGAGGCTGTGACATACCTAACGTCACACAGGCAGATGCCTACTTCTGCATAGTCTCACTGGCGACATTGGTGAAGGTCAAGATTCTGGGATTTGAAGAGGCACTTGGGAAGCATTTAGTCCGATGCTGCTCTTGAACAGATGGGGAAAGGAAGGCTCGAGAAGGGTGGAATTTTGCCCACGGTACTTTGTGGCTCCCGGGAGAGGTAGAGTCAGAGGGGATCACTTGTTGGCCTGTTCTCAAGGATGGACAGTTAGCCATCATTTTTGTAGGCCTCCTTGTTGGTCGCTGTGAGGCAGAAACGACCCGATGGCAGTGAGCTTGGGGCTTGGGAATAATTGGTTGTTGGCTATGTCCTCAATGAGACCAGCAGGTCCCTTGGTGTCTCACATTGCACTATGCACTTCCGGAGGTCAGGGATATTTTCTAACTCCCACTGTGCTCTCAGACCCTTCCTCCTTCAGTTCCAGAGCAAATCATTGCTCCTCACGGATTTTGCCTCTTGGCTCTGCTGTCAACGATCTCCATTCATTACCGCCATGCCAGTGACTGCCCCCCTTTCCTCACTGAGGACTGTAGCCTGGCCCAGTTTCCATGAGCTCCCAAGCCAGGTTCACAACCCATCCATGCTCCCAACCTTTCCCTATACTCGGTGCATGTAAGAGAGAGCTTCCAAAAGCTCGTGGAAAAATGGAATGTAAAAGGCAATGGAAAATTTACACAGACTTTTGGAAGGCCCCTCGTATGTTCTCCAAATCCATGTTCTGATTCATATACTTGGCATTCACTGACACAATCTATCCATATACCCAACTGCATTTGTCCCAACTGGAGACTCAAATGCCTGTGTGGGCAAAATCCATGTACTCCGCCCACTCATGTATTCAAATGTCCATGTCCATAACCCATCCAGCAGTCTAGTCTTGAGATGGACCTTCCACAGGGTCCTAATCATCACCCAGTGCCTGTCACCTCTGAGCAGTTGCCAGCCACAGCTCAAGGCTCTCCCAGTTAGGAAACACCACAGACTCAGACCCACCTCCTACCGTCTCCATTCGAATGTCCTGAAAATGGTCCTCATTTCCACTTCTTCACTGCCTGCTCAGTTCTCACTGGCCTCTGTTCCACCACGAGCATGCCCTCATCAAGACCCCACTAACCTCCCTCTTGTCCAATCTCACCACCCACCAGCCAGCCCAGGGGCTCCTGAGCTCCATTACACTGTCCTCCTCGATCCTCAGCTCTCTCAATTGTCGTCAAGCCTCTCAGACCGTGTACTTTCTCCCCCCTGTGCCTGCTGATTACAGGCCGGAGTCTTTTGGTTCCTAGCCCCCTTCTCATCTCACTCTGCCCCCTCCGTCTAGGGATCTCCTCTATGCTCGGATCCTCACTTCTCTCCCGGCTCAGCCTTCCATCTTTGGCCCAGCCCTCTGCTCTTTTCTGGAAATGGAGACTCACCTATCTAGACTTCTTTTGGGCCCTTCTAGAAGTGAGCCTTTTTCTTCTTAAGCAGACATCTGTCCTCCCAATTCCACACTCTCACCTGCAGGCACTGCCCCCTCCCCCCCCCCGCCCCCCCCCCTGCTGTGACTCACACTGGAAACCTGCTATCCTCTTCTTCCTCATTCCACCCACTCTGTCTCCCAGGAGGGACATTTTTTCTCAGTACTTGCCTGTCACTGCCCGCTGCCTCTGCTCTCGGACAGCTCTCAGGTCCCCAGTGAGGCCTCGAACCCCTGTGGGCCCTCCCTCCTGAAACTGAGCTCCCCACTTGCCTTGGGCATCGTTGTGACAGGGACTCAGGTAGACCAGGGCAGCTTCTTCCAGTTCGACTCCCCTGCCTTGTCACGGACCATGGCATACCTTTAAGTCCAGCTCCTCGGGCTGACTGCCCAGGTGGAGGGGGTCCTCAGCTTTCCCCTGTCTCCCTATAGCTCTCACCTGCAGGGGAGGGGCCGTTCCTGGCCTGGGGTGTCCTCTGCTCAGATTGCCTTTCCCTCCGGTTTCTATTTGCATCCCCCCACCCCCAGATCACCTCTGAGACAGCTTCCACCCAACCCCCTTCCCCGCAGGGCCGACCCCCAGAAAGAAGTCCACAGTAGCAGGTACTCGGTGATGCCTCTCTTCCTGCAGCAGGGCAGTCCAGCGTTCGGTCCATCTGCCCCAGCAGACCCAGTCTCCCTGGGAGGACAGGGAAGGTCTCCCTCCCCGGGTGTTCCCCGGGGCCTGCCTGGTAGGATGCTGTCCACGAATGTGGGCCAAGGTCTGGGGAGCGCATACTGGTGGGTGAATGGAAGCCGGGGAAGTTTCTGACTAGCCCAAGGTCACAGGACTCATCCCTTCTGGCCCCTGACTCACGCTCTCCGGAGCCCGCGCCTGGGCAGAAGCGCGCTGAGCCAGCGCGACACTCCGCCACCGCGTGACTCACGCGCGCGCACGGTCGCCGCCGCCGGTCCCGGGAGCCCTCCCACCCCGGCCCCGCCTAGAGGGTAAGGGGCTGGGCGCGCGACCTGCGGTCGGCACTGCGTGGGAGGTGGCCCCGGGCCCCCGCAGCGGGTCCCGCGCCCGGGAAGGGCGGGGAACATGCGGGCGCGGGCGATGCGCAGGGCGGGCGGCGCGGGCAGCGGGCGCGGGTCACGTGGGGCGGTGGCAGCGGCGGCATCCGTGCGCGCGGGCAGGGCGGCGCGGCGCCGGGCGGGCCAGGCGGGGTTGGGCGGCGCGGGCGCGGGCGCGGGCGGTGCGGCCGGGCCGGGCCGGTGGGCGGAGAGCGCGCTGGGGCGAGGCCGCGGCAGGGGCCGCTCGCCCGGGAGGAGCCCGCGCCCCGCGCCGCCGGGTAGCTCCCCGCTCGGAGCATCTCCCGGAGGACGGAGACAAAGGAGGATTCATGTCCAAAGGTAGGGCGGCCTCCCGGGCCACCGGCGCCCCGCAGGACGAGGCTACACCCGGAGCTGCCGGGCGCCCAGGGCGGGAGGGTCGCTGCGCCGTGGAGCCCACGCGCGGTGTCACACGCACCCACGGTGGCACACTCCGGGCGAGGTACATGCCCTGAGAAATGCACACACGCGAACCTGGGGATACCCACGCACGGGGACCCCAAGGCACGAGCACTGCTTCACTGCGCCCACCGGCACCTGAGAGACACCCAGATGAAGACCCGACCGCTCACCTGCGGACCCCTCCCCTTGCCCGCATGGACAGGCCAACAAGGACACCTCCAAGGGAGCTCCACGCCCCGTAGAACCAGGATGGGGGAGAGGGGGTGGCCCAGGGCCCTTGGCATTGCTGATTTCTATCCTGGGAGCCCAGGCCTGGAGTTGGGGGCTGAATGGAATTGCCTTTGTGGCTGGGGGTGGGGCCTCAAGGCAGCTATGGGGTTGGGAAAGACGCCTTGCCCAAGAAGGAAGAAGGGGCCAGCACTAATCCAGGGAGGCAGGTGCTGTTCTGGGATGGTCCCCTTCTTCTGCTGCCACCTTCTTAACTAAGGGGTGGGGTCCCTGGGCCAGACAAAGACAAAGCCTTTCATTTGTTTGCGAGAGAGAACGCAGGGTCCTTGCTGGGCGTGTGGCACGGTGTGCTGCTTCTGCAGGGGACTTGTTCACTGCTGAAGCGGGTGGGCAGTGCCTCTCTGGAGCGTCCAGGGGACAGGTGGGTGCAGGGCCCCTAAAGAGGCAGACTCTCATTGTGCCTGACTCCCTTGGGGAGCCCTCCTCCCTCCCCAGATTTGGGGGAGGTTGAAGATCTTTCCAGGTCTAGCATGGTTGAGCCCCAGATGGGTGAGGTACCTGCACAGCAGCCATGTGCTGACCAGAGAAGGCAGAGGAGGGCTCTGAAATCACACCTGCCCAGCTGTGGGGCTTCCATCCATCACTCATATTGGTTCATTCATTCCTTCATTGCTGGGGGTCACTTGTTGTGTGCTAGGCACATTGGGGACCCCCTCATTGCCGGTGAGTTGATTCTGACTCTGGGGGACCATGCAGACCCGCGTCGCCCTGCCCCCGTGGGGTTTATAGACACAGATCCCCAGCCCTTTCCACGAGACATGGTTGCTGTCCTCTACAGGGGCAAGAACTAGCAGGCATCCATTGCCTGCCACGGGCCAGGTGCTTCACACCCAGGGCTCCGTGCAACCTTGCCAGCATCCCTGCCCAGTAGGCACTGCCCTCATTTTTCCTGAGGAGACTATGGAGACTTGCAGGACTCAGTTGCCCCTCCGAGGTTGGCAATGGTGGGACCAGGGCCCCAGGGGTGTCTGCATGGGGAGCTGTGGGGGCAGAGGGCATAGCTACAGAAGCCACCTCTGTTTGTCGGGCACCCTCACCAGACTCTGGGCCCTCAAGGGTCGGGTTACCCAGGACTCGTGTTTCCTGGCTGGTAGTGACCAATTGCATGTCGTCCACCACATCCGAGTTTCTGTTCTAGGGCTCCATCCTATAGAACCCAAGCCTCTTTTCACACTGGCCCCCCTGCCTGGCAGGGGCAGAGGACCCAGTCAGTCTGTAGGGAATGATGTCATGTGGTGAAACCCAAGGGAAACCCAAGGGATGACTGGGAACAGGAAAGGGGCAGACTCCAGGTGAGGAAGTAAGCAGAGAAAAGCCCCTGCTTGCTTTGCTCAGCGGGCACTCTGCCCCTATGTGTGAAACCAGGACTGCCCTTGGCAATTAGCCTGGGATGTGATTGGAACATGCCCCACTTGGTCGCCTATGACGAGGCCTTCGTGGGATGGAGAACACGACTGACTGAATGAAGGCAGACCACCAAGTACTCCCAGGGGCTGCGGTAGTGCGGGAGGGGGTAGTCGTACTTAGGCGGGAGGGAAAGGTTGGCCAGGGGCTGGTGGGGAGGGGTCCCTCTGGAAGGTGAGCACATTCGCAAAGGCCCTGAACAGTGAGTGGGCATACTGGCAGCTACTTGTGGCCGACATATTGCTAACATGTGGCTGCCGTGTGACTGGCGTGTGGCTGACATGTGATTGGGAGCGGGCTGACTTGCCAGCAGGCACTTGACTCAGCGCACACAATGAGTATTAACTAGAGGCTTGCTGAAAGGGCTCAAGTGACATCTGTCCCCCGTAGTGGACCTGGTGCAGGCCTGCAGAGCCCTTAGAAGTTTCTGGACCTGGTAGGCTTCTTTGCCTCTCTCACCCAGGCTCTGTCTTTTGGGAGTGGTGAGTGAGCCACGAAGAACCGTCACCCTTTGTGATAACAAAAAAATCATCCCATTCATAGACATCAGACTCCTACTACTCGCTTGCAAAATGGGCCTGGGAGGCTGACCCCTCCCCCCACTGTCCCTTCCTTCCCCCACCAGGTAGCTCGCTCTCACAGCACAGGCTGTGGAGCCTCCCATGGGACTCAGCTGTGAAGGCAGCAGTGAGCCCACCGTGACCAGCTGCTGTGTGCAGCTGGACAGGGAAATTGAGGTCTCTGCTCCCGGGGTGCAGGTGTGCTGGCAGGGCCTGTGAGCCATGCGTGCAGGGAGGACACGAGCAGGGCCAGGATACTGAGAGTCAGCTGCCATCGCTACCAGGAACCAGTGGAAGACAGAGTCAGTTTCAACACTGTGGAGGCCCTGAGGCCCTGCCAGCGCTCCCTGTGCCTGGGGGCGACAGAGGAAAGAGTAGGCAGGTCTTGCCAGCCCTGGTGGGAGGAGCAGGTGGTGGGTACAGGAGCAGACACCTGGTGGGGGTTTGGGCTTGGGGAGGGAGGCACCCCTGCTGGCCTCCCTCCTGCCCATCTGCTGCAGGCTGAGACTGAGGGCGGAAATCACGCACCAGAGGACACATTCTGGAATGACAGCCCTGGGAGGGGCGCTGGGGCCCAGTAAACTTGTGTCATTGACATCCGGGGCACTTCCCGTTTGCAAGTGCAGGCATGTGTATGGCTGTCTTCCTGGCATGGGGCGGGTGGGGAAGGGCTGGCTGGGAACAGGAAAGGGGCAGACTCCAGACCCCTCCTTCCTCCCCCCCACCCACCCCGGCAACCATGTGCAAGCCCACTAAGCTGACAAGAAGCAGAAAGGCTCTGGGCACATTTTTGTCCCCCACCCCATTTTGTGGAAGGGGGTTGGCTCTCTCCTGTCACCTACCCTGGGGGAAAGTGATCTCGCCTACAGATGTCTCTTGTGTGTGAACATGCCCCTACCCCTGCTCTGCTGGGCCCAGTGGGAGGGGGGGTGTGTGTCTCTTCCCTTATCTTCTGCCACCCCACCATCTACAGCACAGGAGGCATCTTAGGCGAGTGACTGCCCCCATCTGGGTCTGGTCCCCTCCCCTTGGTCAAAAGGAGAGTCTTCCTCTCAGAGATTTCCAAAACTCCAGCTGGGAATGGGTCGGGAGATCCTGACTCTGGTGAGACTAGAAGACACGGAGGCCGGAAGAGCTGGTCCCCCCAGCAGAAACACGTCGTACCTCTCAGATCCAAAGCAATGGCGTCTACTCACAGCCAGTCAACTTGTCTGACACAGGATCCTTCCCAGGGTCTTATCAGGGCACCGGTCCAGATAGCCCCACACATCTCTGAGGTTCTCAGCTAGGAGCCTCATGTTGCCCTCCTGGGAGCAAATGTGGCTGCCACAACTGGGGACTGCTTCGACACCTGATTGAGGCCAGAGGTGCTTCTGAGGGCCCTCCTTCGGCCAGGACAGCCCCTTACCACCCCTAAGTCTCTGGCTCAAGGCTAGTAGGGCCATGACGATGGAGCCCTGGGTTACACAGGCCAGTGGGGCCCTTGGACGATGATGCCCCTGCAGCAGGAGACTCTGGATGCTGGTCTGGGTCTCTTCATCTGCGAGTTTGGGGGCCTGGACTGGATGATCCCTGGGGCCCCTTTGTGTCCATCATCACAGTGACCCTGCCCTCTCCCACCTTGGCTTGGCAGGGTTCCCAGAGACAGGGACGCACGCAACCATGTCAGAGCTGGTGCCTGAGCCCAGGCCTAAGCCAGCAGTGCCCATGAAGCCCGTCAGCATCAACTCCAACCTGCTGGGCTACATCGGCATCGACACCATCATCGAGCAGATGCGCAAGAAGACCATGAAGACTGGCTTTGACTTCAACATCATGGTTGTCGGTATGGAAGGCAGTGTGTGTGTGTGCGTGCAGGGTTTGGGGGTGGGTAGGAGGTGGGGGGTTGTCTCTGGTGGTGTGGAGGATCTCATTTCTTTCCTCAGAATGGCCTCCGACCTGGCTTTTTAAGGCTGACCACCCAGGTCTGACGTGGGGAGAGGCTGTTGCAGTCTCTCAGTGCGCCCGCTCACAGCCATGCCACAGGGGGTCACCTTGCAGCTTAGGCGGCTGGGCGTTTGAAGGCAGGGCACCCCCTTCTAGAGGAGGGCTCCCACTCTTCTCAGCTTGTGGGGAAGATCCTTCACACTGTCGAGTCCTCGGGTCTGTCTTCTCCTATCCAGGCTCTCTGCTCCCTGGGCCTGTGCGGCTTCTCACCCTCGGAGCGAATTTTCAGACACGCCCCACACGGAGCTAGCCCCACGAACCCCAGGAAGAAAACCCTGCTTCCACATCAGGTTCTCGTTCACTGCCAACAAGTTGATGTGGATTCGTAGCAACCCTGTAGGACAGACAGGGGAGAATCACCTGTGTGCGTTTCCTAGGCTGCAACTCTCGATGGGAGTAGACAGCCCCGTCTTTCCCCCGAGGAGTGGCTGGTGGCTTTGAACTGCTGGCCTTGCGGATCCCAGCCCAACGCGTCCCCACTGTGCAACCGGGCTGCTCGGTTACGTCCACAACACACAGGGATTAAGAGCCTCACGCATATCTTGGGGGGACATAACCTACTTCTTCCCCAGAGCTAACCGTTGCAGGAGGGGAGCTCTGGCCAGCCCTCAGCTCTTTCCAGCTGTGTGAGAGATAGGCAACCTCTTTTTTATTTTTTAATTAAACAGTTGAATTGACATAGCTCATACAATTCAGTGGTTGGTTGGTTGTCGGTGTTGGTGTTAGGTGCCATCGGATCAGTTCCCACCCGTAGCCCCCCAGGGGCACCAGTTCTTAACTTCTGGGCACGTTTCTGTTTTCAGTTTGGCCCAGTATTGCTTCCCATGTAACGAGCTGCTCTGGGGTCCTCAGGGATGGTTCTCCTGCTGAGCCACCTCTTTCCTGCCTAAGCCTTTGTTCCCTCGCCTGGTTCCCTCCAAGTCATTCCTCGGGTAACAGCTTAGCTGTCCCGTCTCCCTTGATCATAACTGGATTAGAGCCCTTTCTCTAGTTGCTTGAGGTACCCGGGTCGCTCCTCCAGTGGTTCCTTGCAACATGCTGTGAGTGCTTGCTCAGGTCTTGGCCACGCTCACACGACAGGGCTCCGGGAGGGCACGGGTGGGCGTTCACCACCTCTCTGGCTCTTGCCCAGCACATACACAGGGAATGGATGACCTCAGAAAACACCCAGATCTAGAATGGCAAATACGGGACACCTGCATCTCTCCTGATCCCCACGGTGCCCATAGCAGCCATGCTGACCAGCCATGGCCTGTGCTCAGTACAGCCCTGAGAGAGCCCACACACTTTCCAATTCATCAGTAAGAAAGACAAGTGCACTGGTCTTTAGTCACCCTTTCCCCGCCATCCAATCGGCACTGAAACTATGGCAACAAGGAGCACACGGAGCGTGATGATGAGACCTAGACCCACGGGCTCTAGCTGCCCGGTCTGATCCTCTTTCTATTAACACAGGCCATTCCTGGGTACCAGTGAGACTGATCCTATGCGTGCCTTTAAAAATGTGTAGGTCTGTCCAAACAGGGGCAGAGGGTTCGTACTTAGCTTGACTGTAGTGCAGGGGAGCCAGGGGGCATGGTGGGGCATGCGTTGGGCTGCTATCCTCAAGGTCAGCAGTTTGAAACCACCAGCCCGCTCCTCAGGAGACAGATGGGATTTTCTGCTCCTGTCAAGGGTTACAGCCTCGGAGACTCACAGGGACGATTCTACTTTGTCCTCGAGACTTGCTGTGAGTTGGAATCGACTAGATGGCAGGGAGTTTGGGTTGTTGGTTTCTTGGATTTTAGTGCAAGAAAAGGTTCCGAGTCTTGACAATGGTTTGCACGCTGCCCGGGCAGTGAGGGAAGGTGATTGTGGTGCAGACTTTGTTGTGAGTCGGGGTTGGTGAAGACAAAATTCCATCGTCTTGGAGGGCTAGCAGGAACTGTCTGGAGCGTGGTGGGTTCCTGCTTGGGCTGCCGACTATGAGGTCAGCAGTTAGAAACCACCAGCTGCCCGAGGGCTTTCTACTCCTGTACAGAGCTACATTCTCGGAAACTCACAGGGGCAGTGAGTTCTACACTGCCCGAGAGGGTCGCTCTGAGTCGGCACCGACTTGGCGGCAGTGCGTTGGGTTTGGAGTTTTGGAAGAACTGTCTGTAAGTTGGACATTCATAATGTGGAGGACGGCCCGTGGTACAAGCCTTCTGGAGACCAGCCTGTCTTAAACCCTTTCCTATATATGATTCATCTGGAAGTCTTGTGAAAGTGTATATTCGGGGTCACAAGTGATGCCAGTAGCTAGGCCACTGTGGGTGACCCTGTGCACAGTGCAGGCCGAGTAGCATGGCTCAGACCAGCGGGCCTTCACCCTTCTTAGCTGAAGGGTGGCTCCTTGAAATGAGATCCTTTGCAGAAGGGAGTGTGTGGAATGGGTAGAAACGGAGTCATAGAATGAGGTATGTGGCCTGTCCTGTCCAACCTCCCCCTCCTCTCACAGCGCCTCCCAGGACACTGAGGGTTCTGAAAACTCAATGCCCAAACCATGACACCAGACCAGTGCAGGGCTGGCTGCCTCTTTCCCAGTGGTAAATGCAGCCCAGGGTTTGGGGCCCTTGGGACTGGGGCCTCTAGGAAGGAGAGAAGATGGGATTGAGTTGACATTTCCCTAAGAACTTCTCTGGTAAGAGGAAGCTGGTTCCATCTGCCCGCTCTCCCCACTCAGCACAAGAAAACCAGAATGCAGGCCTTCCGTCTGCCTGCGGCCTGGACCCCCAGCTCAAGTCACTTCAGCCCTGGCATCCTGGGAGCTCCTGGGAAAGGAGGCAGGCTCAGGAGTGGACGCAGCTCTCCCTAGCTCCTCCTCCTGCCTCACTACAGGTCAGAGTGGACTGGGCAAGTCAACGTTAGTCAACACACTCTTCAAATCCCAAGTGAGCCGCAAGTCTGCCAGCTGGAACCGAGAGGAGAAGATTCCCAAGACAGTGGAGATCAAAGCTATTGGGCATGGTGAGGAGGAGCCCTGAGGGCTTGGGGAGTACCTTCCAGAAAGGGGAAAGAGTGGGGCTCATGGGGGCAGGAGACAGCTGACTGATGGAAGGAAGCACTGATCTTTGCAGAGCTAGCTCACACACGGGAGGAAGCGGGAATGGGGAGGCCTGGAGCTTGAGCTGGCGTTGCCATGGAGATAGGCTGAAAGAACTAGGGAGGATAGGCCAGGCTCAGGGACCAGCATAGGGGCAAAGGTGTTGGGGTACACAATGCCCTGAACTTGACCTTTCCAATAACTGGTCCTTAAGAAGAGCACGGGGTTCTAGGTGGCGTCTGGGATCAGCTCAAAGGCTGACCTTTGGTGGGGGGGGGGTGTCCTTTTCTGTCCAACCACCTTCAGTAATCGAGGAAGGCGGGGTCAAGATGAAGCTGACGGTCATTGACACCCCAGGCTTTGGGGACCAGATCAACAATGAAAACTGGTATGTGTCTGCCTCGCAGATTTCTGCTCTACAGACTCAGCTAGTGAGATGGAGAACCATCTGTGCCCCTCTGTGCTTGGTGGGTGCATAGTTAGGGGGGCTTACGGAAGGGTGGGGGAGTGAGTGTGGAGAGGCAGGGGGAGAGCCCAGATGGAGGCCGGTGTGTGTGTGTGGGCGGCCCTCCCAGAGGGAATGTCAGCTTGCCAGGAGGTGGAAGTAGCCTGTTGTCCTGGGTAGCAGGGCAGACAGACAGATACGACTAGGGCACTGAGCTGCCAATCAGACTGGCCCGATGGTTGCCACAGAGAGCCCGACCTGGGGACCAGCCCAGGAGAGGAAGAATGGATGCCATAGGACAGAGGTGATGCCGCTAGGGGGTGGGGGGTGGGGTGAGAGGAGATGCCTTAGGAACGCATAGCAGAGCTCAAGTTGGCATCAGCCTCCAACCACGTACACAGGGGCTGAAACAAGCAACGGGTGTGCTAGCTGGAAGGTTCCAGCAGACAGACGGGGACTGCGGCGCCCGTCTCTGTGAGGGGGCAGGAGCCTGCTGCTGACAGGCTCACCCACCCCATCCCCAGCTCTGCTGGTGGCATTGACCTCCGAGGAGCGCCTCGCTGCCCTCTCCTCTGGCTGTGAGCCGGCTCCTCGATAGAGAAAGGTCGTAGCAACACTGAGAGCGATCCGTCACCAGGCCCGAGTGCTTTCCATGAGCCACTGCCAAGTCCTCCACGCGGCTTCTTTCTAAGGCCTCCAGGAACGCCGCCAGGTGACTCCTGAAGATCCCAGTTTACTTTTGTGAAAACCAAGGCTTGGTGAGGAGGGGGCGAGGCAGCGGCCTCTCCAGAGCCTCTCAGCGTTGCAGAGTGGTGTAGGGGTTCTGCAGGTCCTGACCACCCACACTAGGGACAGGAAGGTGGTGGGGGGGGGGCAGAGGCTGAGGAGGACTCAGCCAGCAGGTGCACCTGACAAGGCGAGGCGTGGTGTGTAAGTCACCACCCAGTGCGAGAGGGAGGAAGCCAGGCGGGTGGGAGGGGCGGCCGGGGGTGAACTTCAAGGGAGGCACCCCGTGGCCCCGTCTGCTTTGGTCCCGTCTTCAGCTGGGAGCCCATTGAGAAGTACATTAACGAGCAGTACGAGAAGTTCCTGAAGGAGGAGGTGAACATCGCCCGGAAGAAACGCATCCCAGACACCCGCGTCCACTGCTGCCTCTACTTTATCTCCCCGACGGGACACTCGTGCGTAGCCGCCGCCGCACCCTGGGGTTGGGCTTGCCTCTGGTTTGCAACCTCTGGGCCTTTGGTTCAGCTGGGGAGGGACCCAGCTGCAGGTATTGGGACGGGGGCAAGCAGAGACCCATGGGGGCTCCGGTGTGAGCAGCAGGTGGGGTGGCCTGGGCGGGGATGCTGAGAACATGCAGAGGACAGGAGCTGGGAGCAGGCAGGCAAGAGCCCACGTGGGTGGAGGACCTCACAGCTTCCCACCCTGGCTGGACAAGGTGCAGCCCTTGAGAGGAAGGCACAAGCAAGACAGATCCCTAACCTGGGCGGCATCAGAATAGCAGTGGGTGCGCAATAGCGGAGCGAGGTACAGAGGCACCTGGAACAAGGGCCGGGCCAGGCTCAGGGTCTGCTCCTTGGAAGCTGGTTCCCAGGCAGGCGACTGGGATGAATGAGTCCCCTGGGCTGCTAACGAGAGGCCGATGGGGGCCCATAGCTCAGGGGAGCTAAGCCTTCCACCTGGGGAGAGGGGTTAGGACCCCGGCTGGTGGTGGGGGTGGGGTGGGGGTGCTGGGAGGAGCCCATCAGGAAGTGTTATACAGTATGCAGATTAGGACGCCCACCCGAGGGGCTTTGCTTCAAGGGAAGAGCTCAGCAGTGGGCTTAGAGGACACAGATGCCTTCAAGAGATTGAAATCCCTCGGTCCAGGTGATGAGAAAAGATGTCCGAAGGAGCATTCTGAGGGAACAAGGAAGAGAGAGAGCAGGCGGGACCACCGGGGGATGGGAGGGCCCAGAGCCGGGCGAGCAGTTGGACTGAGCCTGTGGGCACATGTCAGAGAGGAGGGCTGGCAACTTCTTGGCCTCAGCTAGACTCCTAGCCCAGTGCTTCCTTCAGTCCCAAGAGTGCCCCTGGCGTGGCGCGCGGCAGGGGCTGACCAGTGCGGGTCTCCTCTGTGGGGCAAAGCGGTTCTGACTTCCCGCCTCCCCTGGGCCCCAGTCTGCGCCCCCTGGATCTGGAATTCATGAAACACCTCAGCAAAGTGGTGAACATCATCCCTGTCATTGCGAAGGCCGACACCATGACCCTCGAGGAGAAGTCGGAATTCAAGCAAAGGGTGAGACGGTCCCCCACCTGCTTCCCCTTGTCCCTCCCTCTGGGGCCATGCCCTGGACCCTCAGGACTCTTCCTTGTCCCCACCCGCATCCCTCCTGGACTGCGCCGCCCCCTCAGCCCTTCATTAAACATTCAAAGCTGGTGGTGGGGAACCAACAGCAAAGAAACATTGGTGCAGCAATAGGCTCCCCCACTTTATTATTGCCACTCTCTCTACTTCCCTGCCAAGAAAACCAAACCAAACCAGAAATCCCATGAGTAGGAGGGAATCGTCTGTCTCTCACATGTTAGGCCGCTTGACGGACTAATCTCTTAGTCGGCTGCCTGCTCATCCGGACTGATCTTCCCTGCTGGGTGAGGCCCCTGCTGGAAGTATGAGGGGTGGGAGAAGCAAGAGCAGTCTAGGGTAGCTAGCTGGTGTGCCTTCCAGAAAGTTCCAATCCAGCAGAATGCTGCCGGAAGACTTCCTGGAGAAGGTGACACCCAAGCGTGGCCTGGAAAGAGGACAGAGCTGCTTGGAGGTGCTCAGGTCTCTTTGCTGTCAACTGGGAAACTTGGGAGGAGTCGCAGAATGCATGGAGACCGGGAATTAAAAGATCATGGGATTTTCCCAGGAACCTTTTGAAGTTCCTGGTCCAGCACACCTGAACTGGGGCCTGAGTTATTCGGATCTAAAGCTGACAATCCCCCGCCTCCCCCCGGGACACTTCCTGGGTCGTGGTAACCGGCTGCCTGGGGCTCTCCTGCTACAGAGTCTTCCTGCTTCCCAGGGCCCCCTGGGCCCCCTGAGATGATGGCGAAGGCCGCCTTAGAACACTCACACACCCCTCTTCCATGCTCCTGACACCTGGCTGCCTTGCTTCCCCTCCCCTCCTCCTCTAGGTCCGCAAGGAGCTGGAAGTAAGCGGCATTGAATTCTACCCCCAGAAGGAATTTGATGAGGACTTGGAGGACAAGACAGAGAATGACAAAATCAGGGTGGGTTCTGGGACGCTGCTCTGCTGCGGACGGACGCCCTCCTGATGGCCTGGCCCCGGGCTGCCCAACGTGGGTCTCCTGCCCTTCTACCAGCCTTTCCTTTCTCGGCTCCCTTCCCTGCTTGACCCAAGTCAGATGGGAAGTTGGGGAAGGTCAGGTCTAGGGACACACAGGTGGCCTCTCTGAACCCAGAACACCAATACTCCCACCCTCTAGGTGACCCAGAGTTGCCCTCATCCCCCACAGGGCCTGGGTGACCTTGAGTGTAGGGGGATGGCCAGGGCACTGGGCAGGGAGAGCGCCAGGCCCAGGGGATCCGCACAGTAGTCAGAGCTCTGCCTTGGATCCCCAGATGAGATGAGTAGTTTATAGACTTTATTTCTTCCCAAAATAACGCCTTGACGAAGTCCATCGCAGACAGGACTGCACCAAAGGAAACAGAGACGGGGGCTGCTTTGGCCAAGTGCTACGGCGCACCAGCCCGGCCTTCTCCGAGCTTAGCTTAAGCTTCCTCATGGAAATCTTTAGGTACCATGGCGGCAACTTGGAAAGCATCAGCCAGTGATGGCTAAGACCCCTCTCATTCTAAACAGGCGATTCTGTAACTCGATGTTCTAATCCTGGATTCCCGCCTGGCCTTTGTACTAACCTACTGTCCCCTGGAACACGAATGCTTCCTGTGTGGGGCCCGAGTCTCCTCTTCCACTGGCTGTGGAGCAAGTGTGGCGGCCCACGGAGGCGAAGCCCCTCTATCAAAATGTAGTTGTGAACGCAAGTTGGAAAAAAAAAAGTCAAGGAAAGCGAGGAAAGAATTTTTTTCAAACATGAGGCAGACAGTCAATGTTTCCTTTGAACGGAAAACGTACCGAACATCCCATTTGTCCAGAGCCAAGCCCTCTTTTGGGAGACATCCACTCTTGATGCAGAAGCCAGTCACCTTGGTCAAGTCCACGTCACGGAGAGAGTGTGTGCCCTTGCTTTCCACCCTCCATGGAATGCTGAATGGATGCATTCACCGGCTCAGGTTCACCTCAGGCAAACAGGTTTGGTGACCGGCACAGCTGCTGGGGTGGACATTCCAAAGTGACCTTTGAGCTAGAGAGTCTGTGGGCTTGGTGGACTTTCTCTTAGGCTTAAACAATTTTTGATTTAAAATTCTTAGTTGTTTTTTTGTTGTTGAGAAGATACACACCAATCCAACCGTTTCCACGACGACATGGGCTACTTTCTTTGAGTCGGGCCATCAGTCTCCCTCTCCTTTTTTGAACATGACCTTACTGCTCCCCCAAAGCCCCATCTGATCTGTGGAGATGATGTTGTCACTATTTGTTACCAGTTATGGTTTCGGCCAGTAGACTATGCAGAAGCCTTGGGAATGCTGGCCAGATGGTTGTATGAGTTTCTCTGGCCGCTGTAACAAAATACCACAGGGGCTGTCTTGCAGCTCTGGAGGTCCTTGCCACACTGATTTCTTCTGAGACGTTCAGGGAGAATTTTGCTTCATCTCCCTCTCTAGCTGCTGGCAGCTCTCAGTGTCTGTTGGTGTTCAGCTGCCGAATTCTTCCTCCAGTATGGTCCTCCTGGTGACATCCTCAAAGACTCTATTTCCAAGGTCATATCCACAGGTACCAGTGGTTAGAACATCCACCTTTGTAAGCCACGCATTTCAATCCGCAACAGTGGCTATTGTTGAACCAGAGGGTGTGTCTTCTCTGGCTAGCTCACAGACCTGTTTTAAATCGCACTTGTGTGTGTCAAACGCCATGGTGTCCGCCGGCCGAAGGGAAGCTGACTGCCTGGGGTGACCCACTCGAGCAGCGGTTCTTAACCTGCAGGCCGCAACCCCTTTGGGGGTTGAATGACCATTTCACAGGGGTTGCCCGATTTATAACAGTAGCCAAATGATAGTGATGAAGCAGCAACGAACATAATTTTCTGGTTGGGGGGGTCACCACCACATGAGAAGCTGTATGAAAGGGTCCCGGCCTGAGGAAGGTGGAGAACCCCTGCCCTAGAAGGTGGTGCCAGCAGAATTTGAGCCCAGGATTCTAGACGCCGTGAGTCCAGGGCTCCTTTTAAGAGACAGGCTCCTTGCCCTCCCCCCTCAGTGGAGCGGCTGAGTGAGCGTCAGGAGAGGCCCGTGGTTAGCAGCCCTGCCCGCCTCGCCCGTGGGTGCCCAGGTGCAGAAGAATGACCAGCGTGCGGTGTCTCTTCCCCTCGCCAGCAGGAGAGCATGCCCTTCGCGGTGGTGGGAAGCGACAAGGAGTACCAAGTGAATGGCAAGAGAGTCCTTGGCAGAAAAACTCCCTGGGGAATCATCGAAGGTAATTCCAGGCAACTTCTTGAAGAAGTGTCAGCAGTTCAGTCACTCAGCACCCATCCGTAGGTCACGGGAGAAGTCCTGGTGGGACCATTTGTCAGGGCTCAGCTGCCAGCCTCACAGGGCGGCCACCTGACCTCTCCAGCCACTCCGTGGGAGAAAGATGGGGCCGTTTGCTTCCTTAACGATTGAGAGCCTGGGAAAGCCCATTGGGGCCATCTCTCGTGTCCCACAGCGTTGCTCTGAGTTGGAACTGGCTTTGGTCTGTTTGGTTTTACAGGTGAGGGCACGGGCCTAGAATGCCCCTCCCCCCAAACAAATGAAAATGAAACGAAATTCCTTGCCATCAAGTCAATTCCAACATAGGGCGAACATGTGTGTTGTCAAGTAGAATTGAGCTCTGTAGGATTTCTTGGTCCGGAATCTTGACAGAAGCAGGCCACTAGGTGTTCCGGTCATGGTGCTGCTGGGTAGGTCTCAAGGCCAGCCTTGCAGGGCGCAGCTGAGCACGAACCTGTGCCACCCAGGGGTCCTGGCCTAGGATCACTCGTTCCCACTGCATCAATACTGGCCCATAGAGACCCTATAGGACAGGGTAGAACTGCCCCTGTGAGTTTCAGAGAATGTAACGCTTTCTGGGAGTAGAAAGCCTTGCCTTTTTCCCTGGGAGCTGGCTGGTGGTTTCAAACTGCTGACCTTGCAGTTAGCAGCCCAACTTGTAACCACTATACCACCAGTGCTCCTTGGCCTGGGAGAGATGAAATAACACAAAGGACAACGAGACCCTGCCCATGAGGATCTTACAATCTAACTGGGAAGACAAGACTTACAGGCAGGAAACTGTGAGAGACTGGGTTAGCCCCGGGTAAGTCAGTGTAGGCACCTTAGTGCACCAAAGGAGTTGTGAGTGTGTAAGGGCCAGGAACCCGAAGATTGCTTTTTCTGTTGAAATGACACGTGAGCTGACACACACTGCTGAAGGGGCGTCAGCGGTGGCTGTCTTTGTCTTAGCATGGATGGCTAGGACTTTGAGCAGGTAACGAGGACTCAGAGTTTCTAAGGGATTGCTTTTAGTGATCTTGCTTGCTCCGATGAGCAGTGGCGGAAGCAGGGTAGGCAGGTCTCAGAATGTGAGCCATCTAAACCCTTCCACCCCAGCCAGGCTAAATGGCTCATAAATGGCTCGCTTAAGGTCCCCTAATGTGCTAGAGGTGACCCTTGGGCTGAAGACTGGGACACTTTGATTCCAAAGTGACGGCTCATTTCATTTTATTGTTTCATTTTCCTATGGCCCTTCGTTGGGGACATTTTTTTGATCATCTCCCTGGAACTGAAAGTTTAGGAAGATATGCTGTCTCACCTACTTCAATTGTGAGGCCCAGAGAGTTCATGTCTAAGTCACTGTCGGGATCTTCACGATCCTTGAGTCGTGCTCGGCAAGTAGTACACGCCCAATCTCCCTTTGTCGAATCAACATTATTGTGCCGTGTGTGATCTTTCTACCGGGGTTTGCCTGCTATTTTCTCTGTTACGTTACTGTCTCCCGTCGATGATAAGCTCCTTAAGGACAGGAACTGTATCTTAGGCCTTGGGCCAGTTTTTTGAACCTGTGTCTTTTCGTTTTCCTTAGTTATCAAATGGGGGAAAACAACATAGCCCCCATCATCTATTACTTCACAGAGTCTAGAATAGCATCGTGACGACTGTAGAGGCTTAAAAATATATTTTTTTCAGTGAGTAAAATCAAATCGCTGAAGGGGCAATGTGAGAAAACTCCGGAAAGCCTTAGGGCCCAGTGGTTCTCAACCTGTGGGTCTTGACCCCTTTGGGGGTTGGCTGACCCTTTCACAGGGGTCGCCCGATTCATCACAGCAGCAAAATGACAGCGATGAAGTAGCAACAAGCATAATGTTATGGTTGGGGGGTCCCCACCTCACGAGGAAGTGTATGAAAGGGTCACGGCCTGAGGAAGGCTGAGAACCGCTGAGGCTTAGGCAATCACCAGCCCTCAGAGTCCCCACTCCTCCGAGTCCCCATGGCCCTCCCCTGTGGGGTGGCTGCATTGCTGAACACATGCTCTGCTTGGCTTTGTTCACAGTGGAGAACCTCAGCCACTGTGAGTTCGCCCTGCTACGGGACTTTCTCATCAGGTAAGATGCCCATCGTCAGCCCAGAGGGCCGGTTCTGGTGACCTGGGGTCGGAGGGGCATGTGAGTGGGAGGGTCCAGATACTCCTCCTCAGTCTCCAGGTCTCATCCTGCTCCACACCCAGCTCCTACCGGCAGCAGAAAGAACTTTAGAAACACCACTGGCTCTCCGGGGTGGGTTTCAGCCTTGGGGTCCAGTCCCTCTGTCGGCGTTACGGATTCACCTCAATCCGTGGGTCACCTGTCCCCACTCCTAACCTCCACCTCAACCCTCTCTCCCCCCTCTCTGTGCCCTTCAGGACCCACCTCCAGGACCTAAAGGAAGTGACACACAACATTCACTACGAGACCTACAGGGCCAAGCGGCTCAATGACAATGGAGGCCTCCCTCCGGTGAGCGTGGACACAGAGGACCCATGATGGCCCCTTTCTCTACCATCACACATAGCCACTTCCCACACACGCACATCCCAGTTGCCGCCACCAATCACCTTCGCCTTCCCAGCTCTGCCCCACAGGCCTGTCTGGTGTCTGTAGGACATCTTGTCCACATGCAGTGTGTGCGTATGTATCTCTGTATGTATGTGTGCCTGTATGAGGAGCGTGTGTGTGCATGTGTGCGTGTCTATGCGTGTGCAGGGTGAGGTCTTTTTTCCTGCCCTCCCTGGAAAATCCCTTGTAAGTTTGGTCCCTCCATGCCTGTCCATTCTGTCTCCTTTCCTCATGTTCCAAAACAAAGCCGCGTGCCAGATCTGGGGGAGGTTCCATTTTAAAACAGTGGGAGCAGGTGGTCCCCAGTCAACTCCTGGTCATCTCTCAACCTGTCCACAAGCTGGGGGGCTGTCTACGGAGTCTTCAAGGACAGTCAGTGGAGTGTCAGGGGTCCAGGTCTGGAATCTTCTCTCCGTTGGGGCAGGAATGGGGGTGGTGTGGAGTAAAGCTAGGCTGTCTGGGGGGAAGGACGGTCAAGGGAGAGCAGAGAAACCTGCCGGAGCTGGTGTCCCGAGGGGAGAGCTCCACCCTTCCGTCGGTGTCCCTGTCCCTGGCTGCTGCTGCTTCCCACCCCTTAACCAGTTGCTTGGCACCTCTTTCTCCCCTTCCCCATCGTTCTTCCTATATTCCCGCCTCCGTTCCTCTCTCGGACAGCGTTCACTTCCTCTGTGACCAATCCACTGTAGTCTCAATGCTCTATTTAGAAGCGGTGCCCAGTTGACTTCCCCAAACTGGTTCTGGAACACCGTAAAATAAAATCACAACTCCAAGCCCACTGAAAGCGTAAGCACAACCAGAGGCGTGGAGAAGAACGGGGACAAAAGTGTCCACAGTTGAGTGCTGACCGTGGCCCTGAATTCGTGGGCCAGGGAACCAAGGCAATACAGGAAAGCCAGCAAACACCACACCTGGTCAAGGGAGTAGGCACATAGGCTGGCCAAGGGAGACGGCCTTTCCCCCCAGGCATTACGCTCTGGAAGAACGCCCTTGCTCCAAAGGAAACAGGAGAAGCAGCGGCGAGTATTTTTGCTTGTTTTCGGCCGGCTGCCATCCAGGGGCAGTCTTGACAGGATGTCTTTCGCTCCCTTGGTCTTCTTTCTCTTTGTAAGTTGGCTTCTTTCTCACTTTCTTCCGCTCTTCTTGCCCATGCTGCTTCCCTTGTGTGCTGCTGCTAAGTGTATTGACATCTGTTTGTCTGCCTGTCTCTGCTGTCCCCCGCCTCCCCGTCTTCTCAACTCCCGTAGACATTCCCAGCAACACCCACAGTCATACATCGAGCCTCTCTCGCCTTTCCCCTCAACCTCGTATTCATATCTTTCCCCCTGTTACTTGGACAGTTAAATTACCCCTGTCCTTTAGTCTGTAAGGTTGCTAACATTTTGGGAAAAACTCTTTAGCCTTCGGAAAGGGAGAACACCTAGGAACTGTTTACAGTCATCTCAGACGATCTCCTGTCCCGTCTCCTGGTCCAACCCTAGGTGTGTCACTGGTCCTCTGCCAACCCTAGCCTTTCCAGGCCCCTCTTACTCAGGTGCTAGGGAAACATAGACTTAGGCCCAAGAGTCTGTGGACCAGCAGAAACGTGGTGGCGTGACCAGCTTATCATTGACCCCGAACCTAAGGTCTCCATTCCCGGAGGAGGCATCTCCTGAGCCCTTCCTCCCTGGCCCACCGTGACTCCCAGCTGGGTAGCTGCTGGCTTAGTATAGCAGCCGTGTTCTGGTCCCAAGGAAGGACCCCTGGTTTATGGGGTGAACAGTCCTGGAGGGAGATGAGGACTGGACACCTAGCACGAGCGGAGCCAGATCTAGGGGTGAGGGTGGTGGGCATAGGAGAGGCTGAGTAAGAGCAGGATGCTTGGCGCCCTTGAACCAGGACTTCCGTCTCCCCAAAGGAGCTTTTCTATGTCTGCTGCTGGCTGCCGGTCTCCACCCCCTCAACCGTTCTCCACCCCCTCCCCCCTGCAGGGAGAAGGCCTCCTCCGCAGTGTCCTTCCACCCGTGCCCGCCACCCCCTGCCCCACTGCTGACTGAAGGCCATTGCAAGCTGCTTCTCCCTCCATTCCTCTCAGCTGTTATTGCTGCAGGGCCCAGCCTGCCTTAGTGCTGTGCTTGTCTAGCCAGCAGATGGGAGGGGCCAGCCACCTCCTTAGGACAGTTGCTTCCTCCAGTTCCCCTCTCCTCCCGGTGGAAAGGAGTTCTCACCAGTACTACCCTGCTCCATCGTCTGTGTTGGCCGGCCCTGGCCCGCCCCATCTGTCCACAGGGACGAAGAACTCCTCCAGAGTTTCTTCTGCCCTTGTGAACCCACACCAGCTCCTTGTAACCCTCTCCAGGGAAATGGCATCGCTCCCTCCCCATTCATCTGCATGAGCTGCTCTTGGCTCCCCCTCAAGGACCAAGAAAGCAACCTCTTTGGCTTGTCAGATTCCTGAATGCCAGCTGTTGTGAGCCCCGATGGGGGACAAAGGGTGTCTCTGCCATTGCCTGAAAGCATTTGTAAGGATAGGTCACTCAGAGGTGGGGTGGGGTGGGGGAGCCAGGGTTAAGACCACTTTTTGGAAATCTCCACATGTGGCTGGCCCAGAATGTGCTCCACTGCCCCTCGCCCTCCTCCACCCCGACCCCAACCCGACTGCCATCCTGCAGCCACTGGAAAGAGTGGTTTTCACTGAGGGGGAGTGGAGTTCTTTACCCTCAAACTGAAAGAGAACACCCTCCCAAACCCCAGAGACCCATAAGATGTGAACTTGAGGAAGATCAAAGGCTTCCTTCTGACCATTTAGCAATAAGAGGGATCCCTTCACACCCACCCTAACTCACCCCGCCCACCACCCCGGACAATGTGAGCAATGAAATAGCCTGGCCACAGGTGGTTGCTGTAGGCTAACAGAAAATGCCCACAGGAGGGCAAAGCCCCCATTAGATGCATGAATGTTTGTGAATGTCAGCTGCCACTGCCCCCCGCCCGCCCCCACACTGTCTTTATGGACCGCCCCTCACCCCTCCCACCACTCCACCTGGACACAACCTGATCAAAGGCTGGTGACTTGTGGGCCATTCATCTACAACCAAGCCGGGCTGGAGCGCACGAGGCCAAAGCCTAGGGGATGCACGAAGGACCCGTTCTTCAGTGTGACCACCAGTCCCAGCCAGTGTTTCGGTGACAGGAGGGCTAAATGTCCCCATTGAAAACAAGCCAACAGACACACAAACTGGTCGTGTAAATGTTGCTAGACTTTGTGTTGTACAACTAAACATTGCTGTTTGAACAATAGCTGCCTGACCTGTGTCTTCTTTGAGCTCCTCGCGTCTTGACCGAATGAGCCACCCCATGATCTCACCCATCTGTGGAGGTGAGACAGGCCCGGTCTCAGTGAGAAGTGGCCACTGACATCTCACATGAGAACTGTTTAGTGAGGTCAACTCATCTCCAACTGGAGTGTGGCCACCTAGGTGACTCCTATTATGCATGCCCCAATTTGGGAGAGACCTTTACCTGTGGGTTTAGTGCCTTTTCCTAATTGGTTAGACCTCACAGATGGTCATTTCTGGATAGAACATCAGGCTTGGGATGATCTCTGCTCTGTCTCTAACAACTATAGGACCCAGCAGTTCCACTCCTAGGTCTGTACTCAAGAGACATGAAAGAGTGAACAGATGCTTGTGTGCTGATGCTGATTACAGCATTATTCAAAATAGTCAAAAGGTGGAAAGGCTGTCCATAAACAGATAAACAAAATGGAATACTGAGCCTGATCATACTACATCGATGAAGCTTAAAAACATTATGAGTACAAAAATTATGCTTAGTGGAACCAATACATCACAGATTAAATATTGTATGAGCTCATGTGTTAGACAGGGTTCTCTAGAGAGACAAAACCAGATTGTTGATAATTTTATATATATATATATTTATATAGATATATAACACAAGAAATGAACAGTTAAATTATAAACAGATAGTTTATAATATAAGAAATGAAGAGTTAAGTTATAAACAGATTGATATATAATACAAGAAATGAACAGTTAAATTATAAAGCAGTACAAATGGCTCAGTGCAACTCACTCCCGTGAGAGAGTTGTGAGACACTGGCAGTCCTTCAAGTCTTGAGGGCCGCCAGGTAGTCCTCTGTAGAGAGATTTAGCCTATTCCGGCACAGGCAGCAAACAGCAAGGCAGGTTACCAACCGTCAGCCAGGTCACCAACAGTCAGTCCCCAACTCCAGAGATGTACATTCCAATTCTCTGGCGAGGCAGGTCTTAAAGGAGCCTCAAATTACAGCGACACAGTTCATGGGTTAGGTGTCCCTTAGGTAGTGTAGCTTGAAAATTGAGACACAGAACAAGCAAGGCAGCCACACACTGGTCCAATGATCAAAGAGCAAGAGACAAGAAAGACGAGGCTCGCCAAGCCATTTATCTCTCCGCCCTTCAATTAATCCCACAGTTTATTGGCCAGGCTGGCACAATAAACTATCTCAGCTCACTTATTTGAAGTACTGCCACCGACCCAGTTGTAACTCATAGCGGCCACCCTATGGGACAGAGCAGAACTACCCCCACTGGATTTCCAAGGCTGTACATCTTTACAGGAGCAGAAAGCCTCATCTTTCTCTTGGGGAGCAGCTGGTGGGTTCAGATGACTACCTTCTCAGCAGTCCAAAGCTTAACTCATTGCACCACCAGGGCTCAGTATATGAAATGGTAAAATGAGTTGGAAATAGCAGTGCCCTGGTCAAAGATGGTGGCCATCCATGTTGTGTTGTGCTCCGCCAAAAACTCAGACTTGAGTGATCAAGGCAATGGCAACTCAGAAAGACCCATAAGATAGGGTAGAATTGCCCGTGTCTCACAGTCCTTAGAGCAGCTGGTGGTTTCGAACTGCCAACTTCACGGTTAGCAGCTCAATGCATAACCACTATGCCACCAGGGTTCTTTATGCTCCATAGCCCTGGCAATAATCCAGCCTCGCACATCTGATTCCTCACAGGGCTCCTGAGGCGAGGCCTCTCCCGAATCTTCCATTCCAGGGCTTCTGCTCCTGTAAAGATTTAGTACTTCTGCTTCATGTTACAGGAACATGACAAATCAAAATCTACTCAGTCATTGTGGATGAGTAGGGCCTGTCTATACTCAGGAAGAATAAGAATCAGGACCAGCACAAAGCTGATTTCTAGGAGGTGGAGGCCAGCCATATCTCCACCCTGAATTCTTCACCATCCAGCCACCCTTCCCCTGCTCTCATGGTACCCTACTTTTGTGCAGAGATGGCTAATTCTCAGAACTCACAGACCATGCTCACAGTTAATATGGTTTATGATTATTATTCGTTGTGGAGAATACACAGATCATACACAAATCCAATCATTTCGACTTTTCTAATTCAATGTAATTGAGGACCTTCTTTGAGTTATGTACCCATTCTCACCCTCCTTTTCTGAGTTGCTGCTTCTCCATTAACATAAACTATGGCACCCATTAGAATTTGAAATGAGGTTCTGCATTCCCCCATTTTGGTCAGGACTCACGTAGATGTTCAACAATGGTGGCCAGGCATCATGAAGTTCTGATCTCATGGCAAAGGAGACAGGTTGTTAATGGAGGCAATTAACCACACACTCCATTGCCTCCTCTTCTTGACCCTCCTTCCTCTGTTGCTCCAGCTATTTAAATAGAGACCAGTTATTGAGCCTTGGATGGTTGCTTGGTAGCTTTTAAGATCCTGGGTACTATCCAAGGAGCCAGGAGGTAGGATAGAAGCACTAAACACATTATTAAGCCAATTAACTGGAATGTCCCATGAAACTCTGACCCTAAACCTTCAAACCAAGGAGCCAAATCTCATGGGGGGTTTAGTTGTACATAAATAGCCTGTTGATACTTTGTGTGTGTGTTGTTGTTGTTGTAAATACATGTATCATAAAACTTTTGACAATTCAACTTTTTACAACTTGTTAGCAAATACATTAATTTACTGTGCAATCCTATTCTTAATCGATATGACTTTTTTCAATATAACTTTTTCCATTACTGTAACTGAATACAGTACTTCCTAAGTAATGATCCTCTTTCACCTTCCCTCCACTCCAGGTAACCACTGATAAACTTTGGTCTCTAGACATGTACCTATTCTTGTCTTTTTGTATAACTGAAGTCATACAATAGTTGTCATTCTGTGGATTGATTCTATTTCACTCAGCACAATGTCTTCAAGCTCCATGCCTGTCAGAGTATGTATCAAGACTTCACTGCTTGTAAGAGCATTCCATTGTGTGCATGTGCCACCTTTTGATACCGTTCATCTGTTGATGGACTTTTGTGTTTGTTTGTTTTTTACCACTTGGCTACAGTGAGTAAGGCTGCCATGGACATTGGTATACAAGTGTTTGGGTCTCTTCTTTCAAGTCTTTGGGGTATGTATGTAGGAGAAGGCCATTTGGTATTTTTAGTTGTTTTTAAGGAATTTCCAGTTTTCCAGAATTGTATCATTTTGCATTCCTACCAGTAATGTATGGTTTCAATTTCCTCGCGTTCTCATCAACATGTGCTATTTTCTCTTTATGTGTGTAAGCTTAATTTTTTTTGCTCTTAGTTATTCTAATGGAAGTGAGATGATAGTGTGGTTTAGATTTACAGCTCTTGGATGGCTAATGTTGAGGTTTTTTTTTTTCATATGTTTGGTGGCTGTTAGAACTTTCTCTGGTGAAATATCTGGTGAGGTCATTTGCCCATTTTATGATGGGGTTATTTATGTTTTGGTTGTTATGCTGTCAGTTTTAACTAGTAAAACCTATGACTCCGGAATCTATGTAAGGCAGAAAGTTAATGGAGAAAGAAAACTCCACCATCTTCCACTAATAGACAGGGATAGGAAAGTGGTAAGGCCTGCACTCGGCAACGGAGGAAAACTTGTGAGGCTCGGAAAAAACAAAGCAGTTTTGTTGAGCTCCGGCTCCTACAGGTTTTGCTGTATATATTTGGTTGTTAGCTTTTTGCTGGATATGTGGTTTTTGAAGATATTCTCCCAGTTCACTATTTGTCTTTCCACCTGTTCGGCAGTCTTTCAACGAACAAGTTTTAAATTTTTATGAAGTCCCATGTATTTATTGTTTGTTTGCACTTTTGTTTTTACATTAGATAATCCATTGTTGAACACGAGGTCTGACAGTCTTGCCTGTGCATTTTCTTCTAAGGACTTTATGGTTTTAATGTAGATACTTAATCCATTATGTATTTTTGTGTACGGTGTGAGACATCAGCCCTTTTTCCTAATGTAGAAATCCAATTTCCTAATATCATTTATCAAAGAGATTCTTATTTCTTCATAGAATGGACTTAGCACCCCTGTTAAAAATCACTTGATCAGAGATGTGTGAGTTTATTTCTGAATTGTTAATTCGATTCCATTGGTCTATGTCTATTTGTTATACTAGTACAAGGCTGTTTTGATTACTATAGCCCTATGTGTTTAAAAATCAGAAAGTGTGAGTCCCCTACTTTTTTTTATCTGTAAGCACAGATTTAGTAATTTGAGGCCTCTTGCCATTCCATATAAAGTTGAGGGTTGGTTTTTCTATTTCTGTAAATAGGCTGCTAAAATTGTGATTGAGATTGTGTTGAATCTACAGGTCACTGGGTAGTTGTGGCATCTTAACCATATTGTCTTCTAACTCATTATTTTTCTATTATTTATTAAACCTTCAATATCTTTAGCAGTGTTTTATTACTTGGCTATAAAACCTTTATGCACTTGGCTAGACTTATCTCTAGGTATTTTATCCTCTTAGATGCTATTGTACATGGAAAGAACTATTTCCTTAACTTGTTTTTCAGATTTCTAATCGTTGGTATCAGTTATGTGACTTATGTGGGAAGTAACATGTTGGGATCAGGATCAACTTGAAAGTTGCAGGATCCAACTCAGGAGCCAGGATCAACTTGGTCAATAAGGGCAGCTTCTTGCCCCTTCTTGGTAGAAGGCCCATCTCTTGGCCATGTCAACCAGAGGCTCTTTTTTTTTAACTGTGCCAGACGGCAGGCCCTTATCAGTTCCTGGGTCTCACTTCTGCTACTAGTTCTTCCTGGGCCTCTACCCTGCTCAGGCAAGTGTTACTGTTCTTTGGGTTCCACCAAGAAGTAATTGGAGGCACTCCACCGACAGCAAGCCTGAGGGCCCTCAGTGCTCGCTCTCCATGAGCCAACAAGCACCACCACAGCTGTCTAATTGCTCTGTGGTTCTGCTGCTCACACTACTGCCACCATCTTGTCCCCACTCGTGCCAACTTTAGTGTGAGAGCTCTTGGTCCATTTCACAGTTCTTTTGGGAGTTTCTCTCCTTCCCTCATTGCCTCTCTCAAAACCACTGGTTGGTTGGTTGTGTATCTACACAAGTTCCTTATCCATTTCAAGGCCTGCCCACTCCCCACCTCCCACTCCCCCAGCCAGGTCACAAACTGACCAATTGCTGCCTGGTCACTGACTTCTGGGTGGCTTTCACATCCCATTTGTATAGGAAGTGGACCAATCCCTGCCAGGTACATAAAGTGGGTTGACCACAGGGCAGGCCGTAGCCCAACCAACCATTTTCTGGCAGAATTGTACGCCGCAGGCCAGTCAGGTCATCTACAAAGAGAAACCCACTGAAGTGCACACACCCCACCATACTAGTCATGGAGTTCATTCCCCTCAGAATGACTCCATGTATGTCGGGTAGACCTGTGCAGTTATACTGGAGGTCTCAATATTCTGCAGGGTGAGAACTGGGTATAGATGAACTGAGAGAAATAGGCTGGAGGCGTCAAGACCGGAGGAAGAATAGTCAGGAGGCCCCTAAGTGGTTCAAGTACCATAAGGGATGGAATGAGAGTGGCAACAGGACACCAAGGTGGAAAGAAGCAGGGAGATTTGAGCGCTAGCATGAACAGAGCCATGTGGTGAGCATAAAATACCACAACCAAGAGTCCTTCTGTGCCACTGCTTGCATATGGATGTGGACATCCAAGAGTAACATCATCTTGCTCAAGCTTGCACATTTAGCTACCACGGCAGGAGGGGGCAAGATCTCAATGCCTATTTCACTGCTCCACACAACGTCTACTATGTTCTGTCTATTCTCACGTCTTTTGACAATGCTTTTTTTTTACTATTTCTGAAATCAAGATACAGCTTACAACGAATGGCACGTCATTGTAGCTACTGTGTCCATCCAGCTACTTGAGGGTCTTCCTTGTACTGTGCTTCTACTTTACCAGCATGATTTCCTTCTCCAGGGACTGGTTGCTCCTGACAATATATCCAAAGTATAAGGGACAAAGTGCTGTCATCCTTGCCTCTGAGGAGCATTCTGGTTGTATTTTCCCTAGACAGATTTGTTTGCTCTTTCGGCAGCCTAAGGTACTTTGAATATTCTTCTCCAGCACCACAATTCAAATGCATCGATTCTCTGGTCTTCATTATTCAATTTCCATTTTTTACCTGCACATGAGGCAATGAAAAAAAATGCCATGGTTTGTGTCAGCACTTTAATCCTCAATGTAACATCTTTGTTACCCAATACAATATGGCGTTTGACCTCTTGCCTCCTGCTTTCTCGAGCATGTAATTGATCGTGGCAAGACAAAATCCTTGACCACTTCGAGCTTTTCTCTGTTTCTCATGATGTTACCACATGGGCCAGTTTCGAAGATTTTAGTTCTTTTTACCTTGAGCTATAATCCTCACTGAAGGCTGTAATCATTGACCACACTACCCGGTTCTGTTTGGTGATAGTGTGGGAGTTGATCTGTTTCAACCAATGATGGCCCACAGGATGTAGAACAGCTTCATACAAGTTTCTTGGCTGTAATCTGAATGGAGGCAAAGAAGCAAATTGACAGGCCTTTTTATAGTGTTTTTCCCCCTTAGAGGTACTTCCCCTCTCCCCCCTTAGAGGTACAGTTATAAGAGGTGCATCTTATAACTAACTGATGATGGTATACAGTAGTTAAGATGTTACAATCCCTTTGTTTGGAGACCTCTGCTACTATTTGTTAAGTTCAAAGAAAACAAAAAACTGTGCAACATTTTAGTCCTCAGAGTAATTCCTGTATCATGTCTCCCAGCAGATCCTCACAAACACCCAATGAAAGAGATAGGGCAAATGAACACAACACAGACATGAAGGTATTACCGACTTCAGGAGGGTTACCTTCTGTACTCCGGTTAAGGCGAAGTCAGATTCAGGAGGATTTTTAGCACAGACATGCTCTATTGATTGCTAGTGATTAAGAAGACAGGAAAGCCACCCTCTAGAAACTCTCCCCCTTCTCATACAAGTGAAATAGGTGGTCTTATATGCTTGAGTGGATGGGGGAAGTTATGCGCATTCTTTTCTGAGAAATCCGAAACCTCAGCATGGGCGGCTTGGGTGCACCTACAGCTAACTTTTTAAAATGGGTCACTTGTGTCAGCGCTATGCAAGCTAGTTCTTCTTTAAAAGGTACTTCCCCCCACCCACTTCTAATGCCTGCCCAGAATCCTTTGCTGGTCTGGCTTCTGATCTAGAATAAACTGAAGTACATGGTTAAGGTGGGGAGTTTGCTAAGGCACAAACTGTCCTTTTTTGATTGCTGATACTGACAGTGCATCCTGTGGGGTTCACCTGTCTGCAGGACTGCTGTTGCTCTCTAGAAAGTTCCACTGCCCTTAGCTGCTCTCGACCAACCTGTCTTAGAAAGTTCTTCGGATCTTGGGGCTAGAATGACCTCCATCCTCTTTGAACTCCCCAGGTTGACTTCTTGACCCTTTCTTGGATGCCATCTCACAAGGCAGCTGGCTCCAATGTGGGGCCAATTGCGGTGGAAGAAAGTCTTGCTCACCTTAGAGCTGTGGCCCCTTTCTCCGAAGGAAAATAAAGACAAGGCCTCCAGCCATTTCTGCTTTTAATTTTGCTTCCGGATAGGGCTGAATCTAGCTCACAGCAGGGCCGGGTGGCACCGAGGCCATGCTGGCAGACCACGCGGCCCTCCCCACATTCCAGGGCAGGTCCATGCCTGGGCCCGCCACTTTCCCGGTCACGAGCCCGTGGGGGGTCAGCATCCCCGATCCTGCCTCGTCATCCACCGACGGCCCCCACGTGACCAGCCGCCTAGCTCACTCACTTCCCGCCCTTGCGCCACAATCTCTGCCCGCCCCTCCGGAGCCCCGCCCCACCGCTCGGTGTAGGCGCCGCCCCTTTCCATCTGAGGGGCGGTTGGGGGAGCCCCGGAAGACGATGGCGGTGAATCAGAACCATACCGATAACCACCGCGGGGCCGTCTTCCCTTACGGTGAAAGGTGCCTGGCGGGCCGCTCGGGGTTGCCGTCAGAAGAGGGAGGCGGCGCCAGGGTAGCCTCGGTGGTTCCCAGCGAATCAGGGCCGCTCCTGCCGCGTCTCTGGCGCGGCCAAGCTCCACCCCCCCCTTGGGCGCACGCGCCGCGAGGTTGGGCTGGGGATGGGGGCGGAGTCAGGGGTGGAGGGGGACGAGGAGTAGGGAGTTGGAGTTGGGGAGGAGTCGGGGCTGGGTGGGAGGAGTTAGGGCGGGGGAGGGGAGGAGTCGGGGCTTGGTGGGAGGAGTCTGGTGGGGATTGGGGAGGAGTCGGGGGTGGGAGGTGCTCAGGACGCCGCTCCGCGCTGAGGGGACTGGGGGTGGGAGGCGCGCCCCCTCGCGGGCGCTCGGGGACGAGAGGCTAGTGTCGCCTCAGAAGAAACGGCTGAGGGTCGGACTAGTGAGGACAGGTCGCCGTCCTTCCGGATCTGTGGCTGGGGTTGGGGTTGGGGTTGGGTGCGCGTGACGTTTGTAGGACTACGGTGACCCCGAGTGCGCCCCTCTCCTGACCCCCAGGAACTGGGGCTGGGTTTCGGGGTATCTGGTGAAGGGGGATGAGGTGGCGAGGAGAAACTGACGACTTCAAAAGCCCCCTTTCTTCACCCCAGCTAGGGCGATACTTGATGGGGAAAAAAAATGGACCAAAGGGCGACTCCTAGAAAGAATGGTGCTCCCGCCCCCCTGACCTCTCATTTTGCGGGGTAGGCTCCGTCTGGTAGAACTCCATGGCTAACTTCCTCACTTCATTGAAGCCCCTCTAGTTTCCCACATGGTTAAACCAAACCCATTGTGTCCAGTCTCTTTTGACACCCGGCAACCCGCTGAGCTACGGAGTGGACTAGCCTTAGGGTTGCTGGCTTGGCTGTTAACAGAGCGGATTGTCAGGCCTTTCTTCTGTGTCCTGCTAACCCTCACTGCCATCGACTCAGTTCCCACCCAGCGACTCTATGACAGAGTAGAACTGCCCTTGTTTGTTTCTGGGATTGTAAATCTCAAGGAGCATAGAGATCCTTTTCTTTCTCTAACGAACGGTGTTTCCTACTGGCTTCAAACACCAACCAGTTTGGGTAGCCCATACCACAAACCCAAACCCACTATTACCTTCCAGCAAGATGAACTTGAAGTTCCCACTGAAAATCCCCAAACTTTTCCAGAGTGCGTCATGGCTTGCTTTTCTTGTTCGAATGTCCCTGCATTTGGGTTTTAATCTGCTTTTCCATGTTCTAACTGGGTTTAAGCTGGTACTCACTGTTGCAACATGGAGTTCTGTGGGCATAATGGGTTTCGTTTGGGGCTGCTAACTTCAAGGTCAGCAGTTCAAAACCATCAGTCATTCTGTGGGAGAAGGATGAGGCTTTCTACTCCCCTAAAGAGTTTTAGTCTTGGAAACCCGCAGGGGGCAGTTCTACTCTGTTGTATAGGATCACAGTGAGTCAGCATTGACTTAGTGGCATTCATTTTTTTATTTTAAATCAGTGAAAACTGCAAGGCAGTCCCAGCGTCTGCAGTAGCTGCAGAGTCCTTGATTGTGGTATGGAGTGACACAGGTCTGGGCAGTTCAAGGGGGCTGTCTGCTTGCCTGATGTGGAGCCACCTGACGCCTGCATCAGAGGCAACCTACTGGCATGATCTGAGCGCCATGGTTCCCAGAGCTCATGAAGGTTCACCCATGTCATAAAAGCCGATCTATTGAATTATAGGTTTAGATTTGCACATGCCATATACACATGCATACTTACACCACACAGCAATGCCATACCTTGTGTGCATTTTATTCAAGCTTCCTATTGTCAAAATAGAAATGTGAAAGTTAGACGTTAAATAAGGGAGTCTGAAGAAAAATGGATGGATTTGAACTATGGTTGGTGAAGAATATTGAGAGTACCATAGACTGACAAAAGAACACAGTTCTGTCTTGGAAGAGGTAAAACCAGAATGCTCCTTAAAGGCAAGGATGATAAGACTTTGTCTCGTGTGTTGGACATGTTGCCAGGAGAGACCAGTCCTTGGAGAAGGACGTCATGCTTAGAAAAGTGGAAGGGCGGTGAAGAAGAGGGAGGCACTCCAGGAGATGGATTGATCAATCCCTTGGCTGCAACAGGGGCTCAAACTTACGAACACTTGTGGGGCGGGTGCAGGACTGGACAGTGTTTTGTTTCGTGTTCCCGTACAGAAGGTGGGTGCGAATCAGAACTGACTCAACGGCACCAAACCAGAACAACATTCTTTAAAAAAAAAAAAAGTGAATTCTAACAGAGAAACTCCTAGGGTTTCTCAGAAATTTTTAGGGTTTCTGAGAGGAAATCTTGTTGAGCTTGTAGTTAGCAGCCCAATGCTTATCCTGCGGGGCCACCAGGGCTCCTTCGTTAGGTTAAGAAGCAGATGGGCAAACAGTTGGCACCACCCAGGCCATTCTATCGGGTCACCATGAATCAAAATCAGCTTGATGGCATTGAGTTGAGACCCATCAAAAACCAAACTTGCTACCATCAAGTCAATTCTGACTCCTAGTGAGTGACCTTGTAGGCCAGGTAGAGGAGCTCTGGTGGTGTAGTGGTTCCATGCTGGGCTGTGATTCATATGGTCTGCAGTTCAAAACCACCAACAGCTCCTCTACTCCCATAAACAGTTACAGTCTCAGAAACCAACGGGAAGTCGCTATGAGTCAGCACTGACTGGATGGCAGTGGGAGAGGGAGGACAAGAAGAACTGTCCCTGTGAGTTTCCGAGACTGTAGCTGTTTATGGGGTAAAAAGGCGAGTCATTCTCCCACAGAGAACAACTGGTGTATTCAAACTGCTGACATTAGGCTTCGCAGCCTGACTCATAACCACTTTGCCATCAGGGTGGTGAGTTGGGAAGCTGTTCTTAAATATTCTCTCTCTCTGCTATGATCTGCTCTCTCTGCTTCTCTCTCTCAGCAGTGAGATGCTCGACCCAAATAGAAGTTACCTGAGACCGCACACCAAGGTCTGATTGTCATATGTTTGTCATAACAATCTGGACCTGGTCCAGGTCACTTTTCTATCCTTTCCAAGAAGATAGGGATTCTTGATATATTGGCATGGGTATCAAGCTTGTCCTCACGCCTGAAATACCTCAACTGCTTGGATCAGTTTTATAACAAGACATCGTTGCTCTTTTGTTCTGACCCTGAGGTTTCTGTGGCTGTCAGACGAGGTTGTGACCCCATTTCTAATCTGCTGTTTGAATGTCTTTGCACTCAGGCTACGGGTTTGTCTCTTGGGTTTTCTGCTGTGTTTTAGAAGCAGGGGGTGAAGTGTGTTTTAAAAAATTAGATCTGGCACTTCATTCGGGGTCAATGAATGGTAAGGGTCTTAACAGATGCAGATACTTAACTTTTAAAGCTTGAACCCTTGCTGAAGTTCTAGTTAGTGCTAAGGGAACGTAGTGTTTGATGACGTTAGCCCAATGGTGCTGTGAAATTTCATCTGCAGGTTTTCCTTTGGCTCTTGTTCTCTACGTCAAATCATATGCCAACATGGCAAAAATATATTGTTTCTCTGCAGTCCGATTGTATTGAATTTTTACAATCAAGACGTGATCCTTGTAGAAGACAGCAATGTTCAGCTTAGAGTGATTTGCCCCTGCCCCTGCCCTGGGAACAGTTGGAAATGTTTTGATGGTCACACTCTGTGGGTGGTGGTATGACTGACACTTCCTGGGTGGAGACCAAGGATGCTGCTGATAGCATCTCAGAATACAGCAGACAGCCCCAGTCCCCCACCCCACAACAAAAAAATCACCCACCCCACATTTCAAAGCTTGAGGATCTGTGTAGAAGATGTTATCCAAGGAATGATACAAGGAAAGTGGCAAATAGCTCTCTACCTCCTGCACCTCTTAACATGTTTAAGGCCAACCGATAACACCATTCCCCAATAGTTTTTTTTTCCTAACTTATATATTCTTTGGAGGTAATAGTCATCTTTGATTTAGAATGTTGTTTTTTGTCTCTTAAAGAGTCACCCAGTTCATTTGCCATTTTAGCCATTTAAAAATGGTCATTAGTGCTTTTAGTGCAGTTACCATGTTGTGCAAACAACTCACTGCCATTGAGTCGATGCCAACTCATAGTGACCCTATAGGACAGGGGAGAATTGCCCCTGTGGGTTTCTGAGACTGTAACTCTTTATGGGAGTAGAAAACTCCTTCTTTCTCCCTCAGAGCTGCTAGTGGTTTCAAAGTGCCGACCTTGATGTTATGAGCCCAATTGGTAACCACTACACCATCAGGGCTCCTTTATTATCATCTAATTCAAGAGGCTTGTCATCAACCCCCCCACCCCCCAAAGAAATCTGCTACCCATTAAGCCAGTGATTCTCAATCTTCCTAATGCCACAACCCTTTAATACAGTTCCGTAGGGGGAAAAATGAGCTGATACCAAGGGGTCAAGTAGAAAGCAAATGTTTTGAGAATGATGATGGCAACGAATGTACAAATGTGGGTGACACAATGGATGGATGTATGGATTGTGATAAGAGTTGTACGAGCCTCCAGTAAAATGATTTTTAAAAATACAGTTCCTCATGTTGTGGTGACCCCTCCAAACATAAAATTATTTTTGTTGCTACTTCATCCCTGTCATTTTGCTACTGTTATGAATCAGGTGCCCATGAAAGGGTCATTCAACCCCCAAAGGGGTCGCGACCCACAGGTTGAGAACCGCTGCATTAAGCAGTCACTTCTACCCCCTACTCCTCCCAAGTCTTTGGCAGCCACAAGTCTACTTTTTTGGATTTGCTTATCCTGAATATCTTACATAAATAGACTCATACAATCTGAGGGCTTTTGGGTCTGGATTTCCACTTAGCATTAGGCCTTCAAGGTCCATGCAGGTTATAGCGTATACCAGGACTTCGTTTTGAGGTGCAACGCCAATGTTTTGCATGTAAAAATCCAGCTAGCCCAGCACTTTTTATTGAAAAGATTGTTATTTTCTTTTTGAATGGTCTTGGCAAATATGAAAAGTCAGTGGACTGGGTACAACAGAATAAATCGTTCCTTGATTTTGCACCATCCGCCCAATTGCTGAGTTGTGGTTGTGCTGCTTGATTCCATCGTTGAAGCCACTGTCGATCCATCTCATCGAGGCTCTTCCTCTTTTCTGCTCATCTGCTCTTTGAGAAGCATGATGTCCTTCTCTCTCTTTTTTAATCGTTTTATTAGGGCCTCATACAACTCTTATCACAATCCATACATACATCAGTTGTGTAGAGCACAGCATGATGTCCTTCTCCAGGCGCTGATTTCTCCTCATAAATGTCCAAAGTTCATAAAGTGACATCTCATGGTCCTTACTTCTAAGAGACATTTTGGCTGTACTTCCTTCAAGACAGATTTGTGTCATCTGGCAGTCCATGGTACTCTCAATATTCTTAACCATTCAGTGCATCCACTCTTTCTTGGGTCTTCCTTATTCATTGTCTACCTTTCACATGCAAATCAGGCAATTGAAAATACCACGGCTTGGGTCAGGTACAACTTAGTCCTCAAAATGACATCTTTGCTTTTCAACACCTTTTTTTAAACATAAAAATGTATTATTATTATTCATTGGGAGTTAATATATCTATCACATCATTCCATAATTTGTTCATGTCAAGCAGTATTGCACAGTTGCTACCACAATCAGTTTCCAAACATTTTCCCCCTTCCTGGTTTTCTTAACATCGTCTCCCTTTTAGCCCCTCTCCCACCACCACTGTACCCACCCCACCCTCAAAACCCTTATTCTACTTGTCATCACAGATTCATCAATCCTGGGTTTCATATATGGAAAAACATGTAACGCACATCCAAGAGGATGACCCCAAGGAGATAACACCTCTGAGACAAACCCTAATATTAACAAACCAAAACTAAACAGCTTTAAAGAAATCTTTTGCAGCTGATGCTGACTGCGGCGCCTGGTTGGGGTTCTTGTCTACTGCTTTCATGAGTATGGATTGTGGGCCCGAGTAAAATGAAATCCTGCACAACTTCAATCTCTTCTCCGCTTATCATGAGACTGTGTATTGGTTCAGTTGAGTGGATTTTAGTTTTTCTCCAACCTAAATCCTCACAACTTGTCCAGTAAATATTTCATTGTAATTAAATTGTAACATTTAATGATACAGTAAGCATTTCATTGTAATCCACCTGAAGGCTGTAGTCTCTGATCCCCTTCTGCAGGTGCTGCAAGTCCTTGTCACTGATAGAAAACAGAGTGTCAGGGGTGTGAGGGGCGAGGCTGGGAGAGTGGAGGGTGAGTGGGTTGGAAAGGGGGAACTGATTAAAAGGATCCACATGTGACCTCCTCTCTGGGAGATGGACGGCAGAGAAGGGGGGGAAGGGAGACTCCGGATAGGGCAAGATATGACAAAATAACAATCTGTGGATTATCAAGGGGTCATGAGGGAGGAGGGAGTGGGGAGGGAGGGGAGAGAAAAAAAAAGGACCTGATTCAGAGGGCTTAAGTGGAGAGCAAATGCGTTGAGAATGATCAGGGAAAAGAATGTACGGATGTGCTTTATACAATTGAAGTATGTATATGTGTGGATTGAGATAAGAGTTGTATGAGCCCCTAATAAAATGTAAAAAAAGAAAACAGTGTCATTGACACTCTGCAGGCTGCTCATGAGCCTGCCTCCCATCTTGATGCTGTGGTCTTCTCCATGGAGGGCAGCTTCTCTGCTTGTTTCCTCAACACACAGAATAATATGGTGAAAGAATAAACATGGCTGTCAATCTTCTTTGACTCCTGGTATCTCCTGAGCAGCTGGCGCAGAATCCTCACCCCCCTCATCCTTCCCAGGCATTCGAGCATTGGCAGTAAGTACCCTTCCAGCACTGAGTCAGAGAATGGATGGGCACAGGCTTGTGGAAGATACGGCCATCTTTGATCAGTTTCCGGGTTTGCTGATGGGAGCTGGCATGAGGATTTCACTAGTCTCGTTTGGGGTCCAAGCCGACTCTCTTCCGGCCACAGTGGAGGACGCTGGAGGCGGGTCTCTTCTGAGCATAGTCATGGTACCGTCTGTTCTTGTTCATATGTTACCACTCAGGACGGCTGAATGTGGATCTTTTTTTAACGGTGACTGCGCATTCCTCTCCTCATCTTTTGACGCGTCTTGCATGGTTCGCTGTTTTGCTCATGTGGCTGTTAAGGGCCACGGAGCTAGTTCTGACCAGAGCCCAGCACTCCGAGTACTAAGAACAAACACCGCCTGACCCCGAGCCATCCTCACAGTTGTTCGTATGTTTGCGCCCATCGTTACAGCCACTGTGTCCATTCATCTTCTCAAGGGTCTTACTCTTTTTGGCTGCCCTGTCGTGATACCTTTTTCTAGAGACTGGTCTCTCCTGAGGATAACTCCAAAGTACGAAGTCTCACCATCCTTGCTTCTAAGGGGCATTCTGGCTGTAGCTCTTCCTAGAGAGATTGGTTGGTTCTTTTGGCAGTCCACGGTGCTTTCAGTATTCTTCTTCGGCCTCCTTTACTTAATGTCCCACTTTTCTATGACTGCTAGGCTATTGTAAACATCAGAAAGACTCAATGTAGATGTCTGACTGAACGAATCGGACCCTACCTCCAAACTACCTGTACCCTTCGATTTAGGATTGAAACACTGATGGGAGAGGAAGCAAAGGATGGGCACCCCAAGAATGTGATGTGGAAATGGTGGTCATTGGATCTTGAGTGGGATCCCTGACTTAGTGTCCAAGGAAAAGGGACCCAGACCCACCATATATTTAGTCCCTCAGTGCTCCCCTTGCATTAATATCAGGTTTTAATCTGACTGGTGTGGCAAGGATCTGCACTTGTAAGAAAAGACACAGGAAATGTTCCCCCTTGCACCAACCCCCATGCTCACTGTAAACAGAACTCAATCAATTAAGAAACCAATCTGTACAAAGCAACAGCAAATGGCTTGCAGCTCGCAATTGGACTATCCGCACATAAACTCATATCAATAGTTTCTTAAATTCTAGGTCATCGGATAAATTACTGATACTATCAGTTCAATAGTCTTATACTCCATAGGGATGGCTAACATGGTTTTTCATTTCTTGTTTCTTTGTTTCTCGGCCTTTTGTTTGTTTTGTCTTTTGTCTTTGCTTTGTTGTTGTTGGTTTTTGTTTTCGTTTTTCATAATGTGACTGCCAAATAAACCAGAGGTGCTCATAAGTCGTGGGCAGGCAAATGAATTCTGGACACCACATTAATTGTATCCTCTATCCAAGAACAATTAGTTCTTATAACATGGCACTGCTTGATACTTGCCTTCAGGAAGTTATCCCTGAAGATAAGCGTGCTACAGCAAAGTGTGGTGAAGAAAGCAGATGGTGCCCAGCTATCAATTGGAATAGTGTCTGGGGTCTTAAAGGCTTGTATTCAAACAAGCAGCCATCTAAATGAGGCATCAATTAAGTCCACATCAAAAAAGCACACTAGCCTCTGTGATCCAAAGATGATGATAACAAAATCCAAATATGATGAGGGGAAACGTATCAGAGCTTAGATTATGAACACCCAATTTGAAGGCTCTAGAGTAAGGTGGGACCCCCAAACCATCTGCAGAATATCTAGTCAGAGTAAGTCACTAGCTCAGTGGTTCTCAACCTTCTTAATGCCTCGACCCTTTAATACAGTTCCCCATGTTGTGGTGACCCCCCCCCCAACCATAAAATTATTTTCGTTGCTACTTCATCACTGCCATTTTGCTACTATTATGAATTGGGTGACCTCTGTGAAAGGGTCGTTCGACCCCCAAAGGGGTCGTGACCCACAGGTTGAGAATTGCTGCTCTAGCTGATCCCCTTTGGCCACAGGCAAGGGACTTGAACAGCTTTACTATCAGACAGAGGTTATTGTAAACTTGATGGTGGGTCAAACCATGTGCACTGTGACACTTGGTCAGTTGACCTCCCTCTTGACCCAAACTGAATTTGCTCAAGGCTCAAATAGTTCTCCTTTGTTGCATGACAGAAATTTCTTCCCTGGCTTTTAAAATATTGATGGTGGTCTTTTGTTTCTTAGTCTTTATTTTATCTTTATATTATTATTTTCTTCTTGCTGGTTGTTTTGTTTCTGTTAAGTTTCCCAGTTAGCACAGAAGGAGTGGATGCATACAGACAATAACTGATACATTGGTTCTTTGGGAATGTAGGGGGTAGGATGTGGGAGAGTGAAGGGATTTGGGGAGCAAGCAATGAATGTGATGATTTATATGCAACTCTTTAAAAAGTTATTTAACTATGGAAGTGTATGATTTGAGAATATTATATCACGAAAACTTCTTTAAAAAGGTAAAGAAACCAAACTTGACCTATGGTTACCATAGGTAACTGAGGGAGAGTTTTTGCTTAAGGCGCATTGAGTTTAGGTTAATGGTGGCAGAATAATTTGGAAAAGGGTATCAATAATAGTGGTGCAACATGCAGAGTATAATATATGTAGAAGATGTTGAACTGGAGAATGTTTTGTTGTCTACATGTTTTTTGCCACAATTATAGAAAATAATTATATGAATAACAATGAGTACAAGGAAGAAGAAAATGTTCTAGAATTGGTTGTGGTGACGATTGTCCAACCCTTCTTGATATGATTGAATTATTGAATTGTATGACATGTGATGACATGCCAATAAAACTGTTTAAAATTTTTACCATGGATTGGGTCGGGTGCACCTTAGTCCTCAAAGTAACAGATTGCTTTTCAATCCTTTACAGAGGTCTTGTGCCACAGATTTGCCCAATGCCACTGGCCCTCGATCTTGTGGCTGTTGCTTCCATGCGCATTGACCAAGCAAGACAGAATCCTTCACAAGTTCAATCTTTTCTCCGTTTATCATGGTGTTACCTACAGGTTCAGTGTGAGGGTTTGTCTTTGTTTGTTTGTTTGTTTGTTTGTTTACATTGACTTGTAATCTATACTGAAGGCTGCACTCCTTGGTCTTCATAAGCAAGTGCTTTAAGTTCTCGCTTTCAGCAACTTTAAGCAAGCCAGGTTGTGTCATCTGCATATCACAGATTGGTAAAATGCCTTCCTTCAATCCTGATACACATTCTTCTTCACATAATCCAACTTCTCTGGATAGCCTTTTCTTTGTAGTCTGTTCTCTGTCTGGAATCTCTGCCGAAGCCTTCACTTGGAGAGGCCCTGCTGGAGTAAAAATATATATCCTTATTTTTCCCAGTTACTCAGTAGTCTTTAAGCAGGATGTTTTCCTTAAAATCATTTTATTGGGGGCTCTTACAGCTTTTAAAACAGTCCATACATCAATTGTATCAAGCATATTTGTACATATGTTGCCATAATCATTTCCAAATAATTTTCTTCCTACTTGAGCCCTTGGTATAAGCTCTTTTTCCCCCCTCTCTCCCCCATTCCCCCATGTATATTGATCAATTATATATTGTTATTAGCAGGATGTTTTTCAATTTGATTTTTTCTCCCTCGATTTTCCTATTATTGATTTCCAATTCTATTATGAAGATGGTTTGCTATATCTAGATGTTTTTCAATTTATTGTTTTCTTTCGTGACCAAACGTGGTCTATTCTGCAGAATGTTCCATGTGTGCTAGAAAATCATATATATTGTGTTGTTGGGCGGGGTGTTCTGTGTATGTCTAAGAGGTCAAGTTGATTGTGTTATTTAGTTCTTCTGTTTTTGTTTAATTCTTTCTAGTTGTTCTGTCATTATCCAAGAGTGGTGTTTTAAATTCTCCTACTATTATTATAGAGTTGTGTATTTCTCTCTTCAACTCTGCAAGAGTTTTATTTGTGGATTTAAACATTTATTAAAAATTAACATGGACACTCATGCATGATGCATTTTTTCCATCTTTTGGTAATTGGTCTGTTTTTGTCTTTGAGTCTGGAGTGTGCTTCTTGTAAGCAGTCTATTGATGGGTCCTGTTTTCTTATCCATTCTGATACTATCTGTCTCTTGATTGGTGCATTCAATGCATTCACATTCAGTGTCATTATTAATAGGTGCGGGTTTATTGCTGTCATTTTGGTGTGTGGGTTTCTTGAGTGTGTGTTGTTGGTTTCTTTGTTCCTTGTAATTTTCTAACTTAGTTAATTTTGTTGGTGCATTCTCATGCTTTCCCTTTTCTTTTGTTGTTTTACTGTTTACCAGGCCTTAATGATTTCCTTCTTTTTAATTTTGTTGTAGTTTATCTAATTTTTAAGGTTATCTTGTTATTTATTAATTTCTTTCCAAGTTTAAAACTGTTTGTTCTCTCTTGAGATCTACTTGACTTCCTCTCCACAAAAATGTTTTAAATCTGACTTATTCCCTTTTTAAAAAGTTTTAATCACGAAGAAAGCTGATGGTGCCCAGCTACCAAAAGAGATAGTGTCTGGCGTCTTAAAGGCTTGAAGGTAAACAAGCATCCATCTAGCTCAGAAGCAACAAAGCCCACATGGAAGAAGCACACCAGCCTGTGCGATCACCAGGTGTCTAAGGGATCAGGTATAAGGCATCATCAGAACAACAACAAAAAATCTTACCATAGTGAATGAAGGAGGAAGTGCAGAGTGGAGATCCCCTCCCAGAGGGGTCTAGAGGAGGAGATGAGTCAGTCAGAGTGTGACGTAGCACCGATGAAGAATAGAGCTTTCCTCCAGTTCCTAAATGCTTCTTCCCCCCCAACCCCCCACTACCATAATCCGAATTCTACCTTGCAAGTCTGGATAGGGCAGAGGTTGTACACTGGTGCAGATAGGAGCTGGAGGCACAGGGAATCCAGGGTGGATGATACCTTCAGGACCAGGGGTGTGAGGGACGATACTGGGAGTGTAGAGGGTGAGTGGTTTGAAAAGGGGGAACCGATTACAAGGATCTACATGTGACCTCCTCCCTGGGGGACAGACAACAGAAAAGAGGGTGAAGGGAGACGCTGGATAGGGCAAGATATGACAAAATAATAATTTATAAATTATCAAGGGCTCATGAGGGAGTGGGGAACGTGGAGGGAGGGGGAAAAAGAGGACTTGATGGGGGGGACTTAAGTGGAGAGCAAATGCTTTGAAAATGATTAGGGCAAAGAATGTACAGATGTGCTTAATACAATTGATGTATGTATATGTATGGATTGTGATAAGAGTTGTATGAGTCCCTAATAAAATCTTTAAAAAAAAGTTTTAATTATCTTCCTTGCAGCTTGATGTCTCTGAGTCCCTATTTTCAGTCTGTAGGTTTCTTTTACCTTGCTACAGGGATTGGGTTGATTCCGAGCTTTGTTGTTTTGTGTGTTGACCTCAGATTGATGTCTGCTGTTAACAATTTATTCTCTGTTCAAAGAACTTTGTTGGTCTTGTTTCTACGAACCCTTTTAATTTTTCATTGTCTAAAATAAGTGCCCTTATTTCCCCATTGTATTTGATGGGCAGCTTTGCTGGATATAAGAATCTTGGTTGGCAATTTTTTTCCTTTGAGACATATACTTCTAGCCTGTACGGTTTCTGCTGAAAAATTCAAGCTTGTTCTTGGTTCCCCTTTGTAGTAAAATTTTGTTTTCCCCAAACTTCTCTCATAATTTCCCCCTTGTCTTGATTTTGTAAAGTTTGATTATGATGTCTTGCTGATTTCTTTCTTTCTTTTTTTAAGCTCTATCCTGTTTGGGGTTCTTTCAGCTTCTTGAGTGGTTATTTTCTACTCTTTTGTGATGGTAGGCAAGTTTTCTTCTAGCAGACCTTGGATAATTTTCTCTGTGCTTTTTGGTTTGTTTCTTCCTGTTCTGGAATTCCTATCATGCCCTACATTATTCTTAAGCCTTCTTTGGATATTTTGGGGATTTTTTTAAGGCTAATTCTTCATGTACTTTGGTATTGAGAGAGCTGTCTTCAAATTCACTGATTTGGTCTTCTATATTTTCAATTCTCTTTACTCTTTTAATATATTATTTAATACAATTCAATGCATTATTTCTAATATCTTAGTATTTATCTTCTGGATTTCTATTTGGTGCTTTTGTATGGTTTCGAAGTTTTCATTTGCTTTGTCAGATTGCTTTTGTGGTGTTTCCTTGAGTTCTTGTATAGTTTTTCTATTTTGTCATTTTGTATTTGTTTTCTGTAGTTGTCTTGATCTTTTCCCTGATAAGTTGAAAGTACCTAAGAATCCCGCTTTTAAATTCTTTTTCTGGCAGATGAACTGCCTTATTTTTCTCAGAAAAATCTTTTGGCTCCATACATGGATCACATGCTTGCCATTTTCTATCTCTTTTATTTTTGCATGAGCTGTAATTGTCTGTTGTATCTGAGATATCATGGTGTTTTAAGCTTGTGTTTATTTGTTGATCATGTGATATAGGAATAGGTGGTGGTCCTAGTTACTAGGTGCAACTGTCAGAGTTGCAGGGTGGTTAGGTCAGATAGCAGCAGTATTGCCTTCAGGTTGAGTGAGACAGGAATGGTTTTTTAAAATATATATATTGTGATATATATCACAATAAAAAGAAACCATTATAATAATAATGCAGAAGAAACAAACAAACTGAGAGAAAAGAAAAAAGAAAAGAAAAAAAACTCCCCAAACCAGCCCCAGTAGCCCCAGAATACCGCCAACTTCCGTGGGCACCCAGGGGGTGCAGCAGTTACTGCAGCCACAGATCACACAAATGTGTCCAGTGTTGTCACATTGGTTTAAAACAAAAAGGAATCAAAACATCCCAATCCAGCTCTGGACACCTCCAAGCACTGCGGTGCAATTTATCGAAGTCCCATGCCAACTCTGGTAGCCCCTGGGGACGTGCCTAGGGTGCAGGGCCAGGGAGTATGTGGCCCACATGCCGGTAGCACTGTTTGCTGGGCACCCACCTTGCTGGCAGAGCCAGAGACTATGTCGCCCCTGCTCTTTTCCAGCTGCTTCAGCTGGGGCTATTGGTGACAGTCACATGGGGATCTGGGGCACATAGACCCCAAACCCTAGTCTGCTCTGCTAGTCTAGTGCTCAAAGAAAATGCCCACTTTGCTAGCCCCATTCCACTGGTGATTGTGGGGCACCACTGACTCCTCTGTGGACCCAGGAGCCTGCAGGAACCAGAGATGATTCATCCTCCACTATCATCTGGCGCGGTGGACCTGACTCATTTGCTCCTCCTTTTGTCCACACTCACCCTGGGGTTTGTCTGGGCCGGGCTCACTTCACTTTTTCCTTTTTCTTCAGAGATTTTCCTCCAGGTTTCTCCTCTGACCCAGTGTTCTCCCCGCCTTCTGGCAGAGGGCTTCTGGAGCGTATCTGTCCAGGCTGCCATCTTGACCATCAATCCATTCCATTTTCGGTGACTTACAGTTTTCCTAGATCCTCTCTTTGTGCCCTGCACGTTCTAATTACTAACGGATGTTTGCAGCCGTTTCTTCTAACGCTGAGTCATTCTCCACCAGCAAATAAAGGTCCCCAGAGCTGTGTGCTCGATGTATGTCATTCAGGTCGACTCTCCTTTCAGGAGGCGGCTCCTCTCTAGCCATATTCTGAGTGCCTTCCAACCTGAGAAGCCCATTTCCTGGCACCGTGGCAGACAGCATTCCACTGTTACTCATGGTTTCCGTGGCTCAGGCCTCAAAAGTGGAGGGCGCTTTCCTCCAACGTCCTCGTCTGTCTTATTCTTGGTCCTGCTCGTAGAAGAAAACCACTTCCTCTGTCATCATGGACTCTGATGGTAGCCGACACGTTCTCAAAGATATCCCTTCTCATCTAGTCCTACAGGGCAGAGTAGGCAGAAATTTCCCCCAAAGATCTTTAAACAAATAAATGCTCAAATATCATTATGATCATGAAAGACTAAACCCCAACAAGATTCTACAAATAAGGAGCGTGTGTCTGTGTTTGCCAAGTGAGCAGTGGGGGGATAATGTGATCGTCGGAGGGAACAACATGTCAGGGGACACAGAAGTCATCTATGCACCCTGTCCTTTACTGGGGCGAAGAAACATTTCCTGTCTGTCATAACGCTTAGCAGAGTGCTTTGTACACACGAGGTCATATAAGAGCTAATGAATAAATCCTGAAAATAGAAAAGAAGAAAATGAGGTCATCGATAGAAGAAGGGGACTGTCTAATATGAAGATCGTGTAAATGATTTTTAATTCTAACAGTAGTAGCGACAGCAGCAGGTGACATTATTGTTCTCTGTGGGCTAGGAGCTGTGCTGAGAACCTTTTTGTGCATCATAGAATGTACGATATGTGCATCATCCTAATTTGTGTGTTGTCTGTACCTTCTTTCCCGCAGCGTCTTGAAGCAGAGTCAAGATGTGATGCTCTCCTTCCCACAGAAACCAGAGCAATATCTTTTTTTCAATGGTAGCAAGAGGGGAACATTGTTTCTTACTTCATACAGGGTAATTTCTACTTCTACTTTGATCTGCCAGTGGACTCTGTGTGTGTTTTCCTGAACATGGGAAAAAGCAAAAATATTGCCCTTCAAAATGTTTGGCCACATTTGCACTTGGGCATTTTCCATGTTGAAGAGACATGGAAGAAATGGGTGATGTTTCTCCATTGGAAACAGGAGGTCAAAGCAACCTTGTCCCTAGAATTGATGTTATTATATTTCAAACCATGAAGGAATCTTACATTCTTTGTCCAAAGGTTTTCCCCCCACCTCTTTTCAGGTAATCTTCGTGACCTCACACACAATCAGAGACCTCCTGTCGTCTTTCATGATGCCGCTGAATCTGATCAGGAACTGCACTGTGGAGCAACCTTTCTTTTCCCCCAACTACATTAAAGGAACCATCACCGCTGTGCCGGATGGTACGTATCCCCTCCGAAGTCTGCCTTCTCTCACAATCTTCCAGAAGCGTCAGACTTGGCTGGACGTGGCTGTCCTGCTCCTTTGGGTACTGCTTTCCTGAGTATGTCACACAGTTGCTCTGTTGCCAGCTGTGCTATCTCTCAGTGTGTGTTGGTGGTGACACGTGTTCCTTCCTGAGAGCTTTTCCCTTGGCACCTGGGAAAACCCGCTTGGGAGCTTTGGGGAGAAGCAGCTTCAGGTTGGGGTGGGCAAGTGATTTTCTACCTCGGAGGGTTTGTTACTTCTGTCCAGCAGGTTCCTCTGGTTGTTAGACGTTTCGTGGGTAAGCTATAAGCAACTTAATGGCTTGATACTTTTATCTGGTTGTTCATAAGACAGGCGTTGGCTGACATTGCATGGGTAATTGTGGATGGGGTGCACATTGGTTGAACACCCTGTAACGAAGAGGGATTGGTTGGCAGAGAGGCCTGATGGCAAAGGAGAATTCAGTGACAGAGGAGCCAGGCAGTGGGGAGCCAGCTGCTCAAGCTGCTATACTTAGTGCGAGGGGTTCACTTAGTGGTTGAGAGACTGATGGTGGAAAATGGGTAGAAGAGGGTCTGGTGAAAGGAAGCTGAGCTAGCTGCTACACTGGTGATGAGCCGGACCAGTTAACAGCAGAGAGGCCAGTAGCAGAGAGGACTGTCAGGCAGGCAGAGGAGGCAGCTCCCTGGCAGAGAACCCCAAGTAATGGCATCTGCCTGACCGAAAAGGAAGTTATCAGCCATGAAACCGCAACCGTGATCCTCACTGATCCTGAGTTGTTCCTTTGACCACCTCCTTGACCCTGATCTCAGGTTGCAGTAGGTTTCTTTCCTAACAAACCACATTAACTGGGAATATGGTGAGTTCTAGGTGGCCAGCCCACTGCATTCTCACACCCTGCCGAGAAGAGAATGTTGAGTGGCTAGCGTCAGAAATATCAGGCGGAGGAGAGAAAATGCCGAGATGTACTCAACCCCGGTCTCATAGGCACCAGCTTCGTGCCATTGTGAATTGAGATTGCTTAACGGTACCATTTCTTTCCCCAGGTGGCTGGGAAGGACAGGCTACTTTTAAATTAGTCTTCTGGAATGGAGGTGCAATCGAATTTTCCCATTTGATGACGCAAGCTGCCTCTGCTGGTGAGCAATGCTGATAAAGACAGTAAGCACTCTGAGGTCTTTTTGTTTTGTTTTTTTTGTACTCTGAGCTTTTGAAACCTGTGGAAAATACCCAGTTAAGATCTTCCGATCTCTAAGGTCATGAGTTGGTGGTTGCTCCTGGATTCAGCAGGCATTTCCAGAGTTCGCTTGCTCTGCACCACAAGCCATCTGTGGTAGTGAGTGACATCATCTGGTGTCCATTTGGTACTTGAGAGGATTAAGAGTGAAGGGGTAGAATATAGTCTGTCAATCAGGTCATAGCCAACGAGGTCTCTATGTGGGCATGGCCTTCTCCTGAGGATTCTGGGAAGTCCTGTATTTCCTCCTTGGAGGCGGGAGACACTCTCTCTCTGCTCACTCCCTTGGAGATGCTACTGACAAGGCTGACTCCCTGGGAGACATTATGGACCATGAGCCTGAGGAACCACGTGGAGACCCCTGCCAGCACTGAGATGCTTACACTGCCACTGGATCCACAAGATCTTCCACGCACTGGACTGTGATCTTCCTGCATTCGGCATCATTGCATGTGCTTCATGAGTCTGAAGAGGACTTTATAGATTGGTATCAGACATATAGGCTAATATCGGACTTATGGACTTGATCTGGACTGGAATGGGATGTTTTCTCAATATTCAATTGCTCTTGTACAAAAAGCTCTTCCTCAGACACATATGAGTGTCCATGAATTTGTTTCTCTAGTCTATCCAGACGAACACACCATCTCTATGTTAGGAAACAAAGAGTACTGTTCTGAAGTCCCTCCCTGCCCTGGAGAAGCGTGCAATTTAGTGCGAGTTTAGTCAATCCCATTACTTAAGGGTAAGCAATGATTTTAAAAAGTTATTGTGACATACACATAGCGAAGCATACAACAATTTATCCATACCTGGTAGTCTTTTGTCCATTTGCATGCTGGCCTCAGAGTCATTGAATCGTCTCTGTGGGCTGCCTTACCTCTTCTTCCTCTGGCCAGGCTCTTCTACATGAGACAGGAGCGGGGCAGGTTAGAAGTACTACGAAGCATTGATCTCTAAAGAATGGTCCAGACAGCGTTTTCCAACTTTAAGTAAAATGAACTCTTTCCTGATGTATTTTCTCTCCTTCTAGCCTCACTTCATACACCTTTCGCTCACCTTCTCCTTTGTGCATGGAGGGAATTGCTGGAACTCCTGAAAGCATAGATTATAGGACAAAGCACTCCCTCAAATCTTAGCACATGATCTGTTTAGAGTCCTCAGAGCATACCAAGACAATATCAAAAAACATCAATTTAATGGGAGTCTTGTTTAAGAGAGGAGATGCAAAAATCCTAAGTGAAAAATCACAGGCGCTGGAAATGCCGTGTGAACAAACACACCGTCACTAACAGGTGGGATGTCTATCTGAGTATAAGCCTGATGACAGACAGTGAAAAAGATGTCCTTGGGGACACATTTTGGAGTTTCATTTATTTATTGTTCACTTGTTCATTATTTTACACTTACCTTCAAATCTTTTTTTCCCACTAAACTGTTTTATTTTGTTGTTGAGAGTATGCACAATAACATATACACGAATTCAACATTTTCTACATGTCATGACACTGATGACCTTTGAGTTGGGCAACAATTCTCACTCTCCTTTTCTGAGTTGTTCCTCCTCATTAACAAACACTCAGTGCTCCCAAGGGCTCCCCGCTTACCTTTCACATTGTTGTTGTCAATTTAATTCTATACAGATAGTTCTTAAAAGACCATAAAATGCAAGAGAAAAAAAGACTGTAAAGTGCTCTAGGCAGCCCTTAAAAAAATAAACTAAACTGTTGTTTGATTTCAAGATTATTTCAGGGAATACTCTTGGCTTAAAGTTTAAAGATGATCTTAGGGCAATAGTTTCAGGGATTTATTCATCCTCCATACTTCCAGAAAGTCTCGAGTCTATGAGAATTTGAATTATGTTCTGCGTTTCCCCTCTTCTGATCAGGATTCTTCCACAGAATCTTAAGAGTAATGGTAGCTGGTCACTATCTAACTCCCCTGGTCTCATGGCAAAGAAGGTAGTTATTTGTGTAGACAATGAACCACTCATCCTTATTCTACTCTGTAAGGGATTCTTCTTCTTCTGTTGCTACAGGCAAATAGAGACCAATTGTTAAGATCAAGTGTGTGAAAACCAATTACAAGCTTTTAAGACCAGACACTGGCAATGAGCCATGAGGTGGAACAGAAGCACTAAATGCCTGATTAAGGCCCAGTTAACTCAAGCAGCCCAGGAAATCATTACGCTGTTCCTCCAAACCAAACAACTAAATCTCATAAGGGTTTTTGCTATTAAAAAGGCAGCATGAACAGTTTATTCCTTTTTTGGTCACTGTTGAAAATATATATATCACACAACTTTTTCAAATTCAACTTCTTACCAGTGTATAATTTATGAACAACAATTACAATAACCAACTCTATAAATCTACCCTCAATGAATGTGATGTTCACATCATTAACCCCCCTTTTCTTGCTCTGTCTCACCCCTCTGGTTGTTGGTGAGTGCTACTGAGTTGGCTCCAACTCATAGTGCCCCTATGTGCTACAGAACAACCCACTGCCCAGTCTCGGCCAGCCTCACAATTGGCATTAAGCTTGAGCCTATTCTTGTACCAACGGCGTCAATCCCTCGGACCCACAGGTCCCTCACTTTACCAAGTATGATGTTCTTCTTCTCAAAGGACTGCTCTGTCCTGATAACACGTTTTATAACCAATCAGTAGTTAAACTTAACTAATTTTGAAAAGTCAGCCCATACTTGCTTCTAAAGAGCCTTCTGGCTGGACTTCTTCCAGAACAGATGTGCTTGTTCTTCTGGCGGTCCTCGAGACTTTCAGGATTAAGTTGCCAACACCAAAATTCGGAGCCATCAATCTTCTTCGGTCTTCCTTAGTCAATGTCCAGCTTTCGCATGGGTACGAGGCAGTTGGAAGCACCATGGCGTGGGTCAGGCACACCTTAGTTCTCCAAGTGACATTCTCTCTTCGCAGCACTTTAAAGAAGTCGTGTGTGGCAGGCAGACTTATTCCGTGACATACATCCTTTAGTTTCTTGACTGCTGCTTCCACGACCATTGATTGCAGATCCAAGTAAAAGGGAATCCTTGATAACATCCATGTGTTCACTGTTGGTTGTCAGATTGTCTGTTGGTCCAGTTGTGAGGATTTGGGTTTTCTTACCACTGGGTTGTAATCCGTCTTGTGGGTAGAAGTCTTTGACTTTAATCAGTTAGTGCAGCTCAAAGGTTGTTAAGGAGCTTTTCCTCCAATTCGGACACTTCTCTGAGTATTTGCTGGGCATTCAGATTGAATAAGTATGGTAAAAAAAACAAACCAAAAACGAAATCCAACCCTGCTGCACACCTTTCATGATGTTAAATCGTGCAATTCCTCCTTGTCCCGTTTACACACCAGCCTCTTGGTTTCCCATAGGCTCTGCACAAGCGCCATGAAATATTCTTGAGTTCCCATTCTTGGCAATATCATTGATAGTTTCTATGGTCCACACATTCAAGTAGGCCTCTCCTAGGCACCAAGGAAAGTAGACATCTTTTTATAGCCTCTGCTTTCATCCAAGATCATCTGACATCAGCAATGATATCCTTCATTCTACATCCTCCTCGGACCCTGGCTTGAATTTCTGGAGACCGTTGTTGTATGATCTTCAGCAAAATTTATTTACATGTGATATTGATGATATTGATGGATTAATTTCCTCATTCTGCTGGGACAGCTTTCCTTGGAATGGACCCTAATCTGGATCTCTTCCAGTTGGTTGGCCAGGTCTCCCTATTTTGTGGCTTTGACCAGTGAGTGCTTCCAGCGCTGCCTCGCTCTGGTGAAACACTTAGACTAGAATTCCGTCAGTTCGTGGGCTCTTGTTTTTCGTTCATCCTTTCAGTGCAGTGTGACTCCGTCAGCACCCATAGTTCTTGATCATACGCTTGGTGTTGAATGGTTGAATGTGAACCAACTCTCTGGGTATTTCTTTAGCCTTCTTTCAATGCTTCACTCAGCCCTGCTTGATGGTAAAGCTGTTTCAACATTTTTGAATTTTTGTCATATTTGAATTTTGTTGTTGTCTGTCGTCTTTGGATCGCACAGGCTGGGGTGCTTGTTCCCTGTGGACTTAGTTGACTGCTCGCTTAGATGGCTGCTTGTTCGAATACAAGCCTTTCAGACCCCAGACACTGTGCCAATTGACAGCAGGGCACTATCCGCTTCATTCAGCACACTTTTCTGTAACACCCTTATCTTCAGCGATCATTTCAGGACGTTGAGAATCGAGCAGGGCCATGTTATCCAAACTACCTGCTTTTGGATCGGGACTTCTAGAGTTCAGTGGGGGCCCAGAATCTAGAGTTGCTTCTTTTTGATGGCTAATGAAGCAGAGCGTCTTTTTATGTGTTCAGTGGTCATTTGATTGTCCTTTTTGGTGAGATGTATATTCAAGTCCTTTGCCCATTTTATGATTGACTTCTTTGTGTTTTGGTTGCTAAAGAGTTGAAGTTTTATATATTTTGATTATTAGATTCTTGTCAGATAAATAGTTTCTAAAGGTCTTCTTTTAGTTGGTTGCTTATCTTTTCACCTTTTTCCTGTGAAGTCTTTTGATAAACAGAAGTTTTTAATTAAAAAATTAATTTTATGAGGTCTTGTTTTACATATTTTAGCTTTCGCTGTTTATGCCTTAGTTATGTTAATAGATGATCTGTTGTTGAAAGCTAGGCCTGACAATATTGTCTCTGTTTTCTCTTCTAGGAATTCTGTAGTTTCAGTTTTCACATTTAATTCGTTAATCTTTTAAAATTTGTATTTGTGTATGGTGTGAGGTATGGATCCTGTTTCATCCTTCACGAGCATGTTATTTTTTCTCAACACCATTTATTAAAGAGACCATTCTTTCCTCATTGAATGCACTTAGCACTTGAGGTAGTGTATTGTGCCAGTCTGGCTGATGAACACATGTGGGATTAAAGGCGGGGAGATAAATGGCTCAGTGAGCCTCGCCTTTCTTGTCTCTCGCTCTTTGATCATCAGACCAGTGTGCGGCTGCCTTGCTTGTTCTGTGCCTCAATTTACAGGCTATACTACCTGTGGAACGCCTAGCCTGTGGACTGTGTCACTGTAAGTTGAGGTCCCTTTAAGACCATATGATTGGAATGTACATCTCTGGAGCTGGGGACTGACTGTTGGTGACCTGGCTCACAGTTGGTGACCTGCCTGGCTGTTTTCTGCCTGTGCTGCGACAGCCTAGCTCTCGCTCTACAGAGGAGTACCTGACAGCCCTCAAGACTTGAAGGACTGCTAGTGTCTCACAACTCTCTCATGGGAGTGAATTGCACTAAGCCATTTGTACAGCTATATCATTTAACTGTTTATTTCTTGTGTTATACGTTTATCTATCTGTATGTAATTTAACAGTTCATTTCTTGTGTTATATATCTATCTTTATAAATATATATAAAATTATCAACAATCTGGTTTTATCTCTCTAGAGAACCCTACCACAGCACCGTTTCCAAAAATCAGCTGATCACGAGTGTGGGGCATTATTTCCAGACTCTCAATCCTAGTTCATTGGTCTCAGTGCCTGTTGTTATACCAGTGTCAGGCTGCTTTGCTTCCTGTAGCTGTATGTTGTTGTTGTCAGGTGCTGCTGAGTCAGCTCCAACCCATAACGACCCTCCACACAACAGGAGGAAACGCCGTCCTGCGCCATCCTCACAGTTGTTCCTATACTTGAGCCCATTGATGCATTCAACCCATCTCATTGAGGACCAGCCTCTTTTTCACTACCCTTCCACTTGACCAAACATGATGTCCTTCTCCAGGTACTGGCCTCTCCTGACAACCTGTCCGTCTTGCCATCCTTGCCTTCCGACCTTACTTCTTCCAATACAGGTTGGTTTGTCCTTTCAGCAGTCCACAGTACCTTCAAGATTCTTCTCCAGCACCACCATGCAAATGCATCTATTCTTCTATGGTCTTTCTTATTTAGTGTCTAACTTTCACATGCATATAATTCAATGGGGAATACCTGGCCTGAGTCAAGTGCACTTTAATCCACCAAGTAACATCCTTGCTCTTCAGTGCTGTAAAGAGGTCTTGTGCAGTGGATTTTCCTCATGTAGTAAGTCTTGATCTTTTGACTGTTGCTTCTAGGGTACTGATTGCGGATCTATGTAAGACAGAATTCTTGATAACTTCAACCTTTTCTCCATTTATCGTGATGTCATCTATTGGTTCAGTTGTGATGATTTTGGTCCTCCTTACATTGAGTTGTAATCCATACTGAAGGCTACAATCCTTGAGCTTCATCAGCAAGTGTTTCAAGTTCTCCTTATTTTCAGTAAACAAAGTTGTCATCCGCATACTGCAGGTTGTTAATGAGCCTTCCTCTAATCCTGAGCCTGGCTTTTGTTCATATATTCCAGTTTCTCTTATGATCTGCTCAGCATGTAGATTAAATAATTGTGGTGAGAGGATAAGATCGTGATGCACACCTTTCCTGATTTTAAACCATGCCATATTCTGTTCGCACAACAAATGTAAAAGTTCCTCATGAACACAATGAAGTGTTCTGGGATTCCCATTCCTCTCAAGGTTTTCCACAATTTATCAGGGTCTACACAGTTAAATGCCTTTGCATAATCAATGAAACACAAGGAAAGATCTTTCTGATATGCTCTGCTTTGAGCCCAGATTCATCTGACATCAGCAATGTCCGTTTCTTATTCTGAATCCAGCCAGAACTTTTGGCACTTTCCTGTCAATGTACTGCTGAAACCATTGTTGGATGATGTGTTAGTCTGGGTTGGTTAGAGAAGCAAATCCAGTGACACTCGTGTGTGTCTATGAGAGAACTTTATATCAAAAAGCAATTGTATATTGAGAAAATATCCCAGACCAGTCTAGATCAAGTTCATAAATCCGACATTAGTCCATATGTCTAATGCTAGTCCATAAATTCCTCTTTAGACTCACCCAGCACATGCAGTGCAGTGGTGCTGAATGCAGGAAGATCACAGGCCTATAGTGGATCCAGGGGTGGTGGAAGCATCTCAGCTCTGGTGCCAGGTCTCCACGTGGCTCCTCCAGCTCCAGGGCTCAGGCTGCCATCAGCATGGCTCCATGTAGCTTGTCAATAAGAATGTGTAGCAGAGAGAGGGTGTATCCTGCCTCCAGGGAGGAAGATAGAAGTTCCCAGAATCCTCATGAGAAGGCCACACCCACAAAGAGGGATTATTTAGGCTGTGGCCTGATTGACAAGCTAGACTCCATCCCTTCATTCTTTTATCAAGTTGGCATAACATCGTGTAACTATACAGATGATCTTTAACAAAATTTTACTTGTGTGTATTATCAATGATATCATTTTATAATTTGGGTATTCCAATGAATCACCTTTCTTAAGAATAGGCATTAATATGGATCTCTTCCAGTCAGTTGGCCAATAGCTGTTTTCCAAATTTACTGGCCTAGACGAATGAGTGCTTCCAGTACTTCTTCAGCTTTATGAAACATTTCAGTGTGGGTATTGCATCAATTCCTGGAGTCTTCTTTTTGGATAATGCATTCAATGCAATTTAAATTTCTTCCTTCAGCATCATTGGTTCTTACTCTTACACAACCTCCTGAAATGGTGGATTGTTGACTCGATTTTTTTGATACAGTGATTATTCTTTGTATTCTTAATGTGTTGCCTGAAATAGAATCTTCCAAATGTAGCTGTACAGTATGTTTTAAAAACATGGTGTATGAACCCTCCTACTTTATTATTCTCTTCCTGCATTGCTTTAGCTATTTGGGGAAGCTTACTGTGTTAGGCTAGGTTGATTAGAGAAATAAACCCAGAGACACTCATATATGTATAAGAAAGAGTTTTATATCAAGGAGTAATTGTATATCAATAAAACATCTCAGCTCAGTCCAACTCAAGGCCATAAGTCCAATACTAGTCCATAAGTCCTTCTTCAGACTCACACAGCCACTTGCAATGATGCAGAATGCAGGAAGATCACAGGCCAGTGGGTGCAAAGTCTTGTGAATCCAATGGCAGTGGGTGCATCTCCAGGGCTCTGGCAGCAATTGGGATCTGCCAGCAGAAAGGTGAAGGCATAGAGAGAGGGGGAGGTCCCCAGGGCCTTCCTTATGAGACGGCCACTCCAGAAGGAAGTATCATCAGGCTGTGACCTGAATGGCAGGCTAGACTCCACTTTGATTATATCTTCAAGTTGACTTGAATGTGTGTAACTACCACACTTACCATTCCATATAAAATTGAGTGTTTGTTTTTCTATTTATGTGAAAAAGGCTGTTGAAAATTTTTTGAAATTATATTGTACCTTTAGATAATTTTGAGTAATACTGACATCTTAGCAATGATACATCTTCTAATCTATGAGCATAGACCATCTTTCCATTTACTTAAGTCTTCTTTAATCTAAATCCATCAGATCCCTGGTTAGATTTATTTACTATATACTTTATTATTTTAGATACTATTTTTAATGTAATTGTTAAGGAGGTCTATACAGAGAAAACTACAGAACATTACTACAAGTAACCAAAAATGGAAGAATAACCAATGCTCATGGATAGGCAGACTTAATATTGTGAAAATGTCAATACTACCTAAAACACATTCCCAAATAAATTCTTTAAAGAAATGAAAAAACCCAAAAAGAGAAAGAAAAGGAAAAACCAACTTCATATAGGTATACAAAAGACCAAGCATAAGCAAAGAACTTCTTAAAAAGAAGAACCAAGTAGGAGGCCTCACAACCTACTACAGAGCCACAGTAACCAAAACCACCTGATACTGGTACAGAGAGAGAGATACAGACAATGGATCAGAACAGAAAACCCAGACATAAATGCATCAGCTTACAGACAACTGATCTTCAACCAATGACCTAGAAATATCCAATGGGGCAAAGACAGTCTCTTCACTAAATGGTGTTGGGCAAACTGGATTTAGATATACAGAAGACTGAAACAAGACCCATGTCTCTCCCCATGCACAAAAACAAACTCAAGAAGGATTAAAGACCTATATGTAAACCCCAGGGCTATCAGGATCATCAATGAGAAAGCTGGGACAAAGTCAGGGCTCTACTGCCAGGCATGCACAGACTACCTAGTATAATGAAGGAAACACACACAGCGGAAGACAAGATGGATGACTAGCACATGCTGAAATTGCATCACTTATGCATATCAAAGGACTACTTCAGTGCAGTAAAATGAGAGCCCACAGATTGGGGGGAAACATTTACCAAAGATACATCGAACAAGGGCCTAATTAACAAACTCTTCAGAACTCTATAACGGCTCAATAAGAAAATAACAAACGACCCAATTAAGAAGTGGGAAGAAGACATGAACAGACAGTTCACCACAAATGAGGTACAAATGGCTAATAAATACATGAAAAAACGCTCACTAGCCTTTAGGAAGATGCAAACGAAAACCACAGTGCGATACCAGTTTAAACCCACAATGCGAGCCCAATTCAAAGACACAGAAAACAACAAATGGTGGGAAGGATGTGGAAACATTGGAACTTATATACCCTGTTGTTGGCCTTGTAATCACATGCAATCACTATGGAAAATGATCTGGCGAGGCGTAAAGCAACTGGGAATTGAAATCCCGTACAATCCGGGAATATCACTATTAGGCATATATCCCAAAGAAACAAGAGACACAACATGAGTGGAAGTATGCTTTCCCATGTTTATAGCAGCACGGTTCACAATGGCAAGACACTAGATGCAGCCCAAATGCCCCACAGTGGAAGAATGGACAAAGCAACTATGGGACATACACACAGTGGAATACTATGCAACCCCGAAAAACAGTGATGAAAGCATGAAACACCGCCTGACATGGAAGGACCTGGAAACCATCATGCTGAGTGAAGTGAGTCAATCACGAAAGGACAAATATTGTTTGAGTCCACTACTGTAAGGAGAAACCCAATTAAACAAATCTTAGAGGCAAATTCTCAAACAAAGGGGTAGAATACCTGCCTACCAGCCATGAACCATACATCGCCTCCCCCTGTGTGCACTTCATAAGAACCACATCAGAAGAGGGGATCTCACAATGGCTAAGGTTGCTCCTTCAAGAAGGGGGGAAAGGGAGAAGACCATCCACTCGATGCTATCAAACATTGAGACAAAGCGGCAACAAATCCACAGGTCCTCCAGAGGAATGAGAGGAGAGCCTGGTTGGAAAAGCAAGTGAAGACCCAGGGAGGGGAGCAGATACATTTCAGAAGAGGCACTTGTATTTCTGTTGGTGGATAAACTGGGAGGAGCAAATTCACATCAAGAAGGGATGCTAAACAATACTTTTAGGGAGCCTAGTGGGAGAATAAACCCAATTTTTTGTTCCTGGGTAGACACTACTGGATATGTTTCTACCCAACTGCGGGTGATTAGACCAGGTATCCCACATCAAGCTGCATCTGAAATGAGGCGTGCGGATGAGAGGAAAAGAAAGAGACATGTACAAAGCATGGGATTGGGAGGGCAACAGTCTGATGGATTGAAGTACCGAGTATATTCCAAGCTTGGTTTTTATACTCTTCTTACAAGGGAATGGTTACAAAACAAACATCAAAGAATTTGCTTTAAAAAACATTCTGAACCTCTTATCTATGCAGATGTTACTTAACTAGGCACACTTTCTAAGCACTTGAATAATAACAGCACGATATTCTAAGATAAGCACAAGGACATGCAAGGTTCAAAAGAATCTTAAAGAGGTCTTAAAGAACTGAGTTATTTCACACTGTTTTTAGCTACAAGGTCATAAAGAACTGAGTCATCTCACAATACTTTTAACTGCAAGGTAAACAGAGGCACAGGGGTCTAATTAGTCTCCCACCAATAAACACCTGGACCAGCCTCCTACACCCAACCCTCAGTGAACCACACCATGGACTAAGTTCATGCTTACTGATGATGACCTTACATGCTGGCCTTACAGGGAGCATAGCATCCCCCAAGGGCCATACCAGAAGGACTCCATGTGGAAGCCCGACAGAATGAATTGGGCCCTTCCTCAAAACCACCTGTACCCTTGAACTTGGGACTGAAACACTGATGGGAGAGGAAGCAAAAGATGGCCACCCCAAGAATGTGGAAATGGTGGTCATTGGACCTTGGGTGGGACCCCTGACCAATGAAAAGGAAGGGACCCAGAACCTGCATATATTTAGTCCCTCAGTGCTCCCCTTGCATTAATATCAGGTTTTAATCTGACTGGTGTGGCAAGGATCTGCACTTGTAATAAATAATACAGGAAAAATTCCCCTCACACCAACCCCCATGCTCACTGTAAACGGAGCTCAATCAAGAAATCAGTCTAAAAAAAAGAAAAAGAAATCAATCTGTGAAAAGCAGCAACACACGGACAGCAGCTCGCAGGCGGACTATACTCGCATAAACTCCTGCCAACAGTATCTTAAATCCTATGTCATTGGATAAACTATTGATGTTAGTGACAGAGTCGCCTCATACCCCGGGGGATGCTTGACAATGCTTTTCTGTTTTGCTGCCTTTTCTTTCTTTGCTATCATTTGTTGTTGTTGTTGGTTTTTGTCATACTATGACAGCCAACGCAAACCAGAGCCCTTCATAACCTGGGCACAAGTAGATGGATTCTGAGCTTCCCCATAATTCTAGCCCCAATCCTAGAACAGTTCGTTTCTAAAATATGGCCCTGCTTGATACACACCTGCATGAAGAGCTCACTGAAGATAAGGCGCTACAGCAAGTGTGCTGAAGAAAGCAGCTGGTGCCCAGTGATCAAGTCGAATGAGGGTCTGGAGTCTTAAAGGTTTCTATTCAAACACGCAGTCATCTAAGTGAGGCATCAACCAAGTCCACATTGAAGAAGCACCCCAGCCTGTGCGATCCAAAGATGATGGTAACAAAATCCAAAGATGATGAAGGGAAAAGTATCAGAGCTTAGATTGTGAACACCCAATTTGTAGAAGGCCATGGCGGACAGTGGGTGCCCAAAACCCATCTGCAGAGGATCTAGTCAGATGAAGCCTCTGGCAGACCCCCTCGGCCCACAGACAGGGACATGAGCAGCTTACCCGTCAGAGTCTATTGTCAACATAATTTTGGTGGATTGAGCCATGGTATCATATGATACTTGTCAGTTGACCTCCTTCTTGACCCAATCTGAATTTGCTCTAGGCTCAAATATTCCTCCTTTGTTCCATGACAGAAATTTCTTCTCTGGCTTTTAAAATATTCTTGGTGGTCTTTTCTTTCTTACCTTTTATTTTTATATTATTATTTTATTCTTTCTGTTTCATGTTCTTTCTCTTCTTTTGTTGTTTCTGTTAGGTTTTCCAGTTTGTAAAGCACAGAAGGAGGAGATGCATAGAGACAATAACTGGCGCTAGGGTTTTTTTCCAGGAATTGGGCGATGAGAGAAAATGGGGCGCAAATAAGGAATTCTGGAGGGGCGAGGGAGCAGTAGAACTGATTTGATAGTGTATATGCAACTCCTTTTAAAAGCTATTTAACTATGAAAGAGTGTGATATGTGAATATTCTCACAAGAAATCTACTTAAAAAAAAAAAAGAAAGAAAGAAAGCAAGCAAACGTGATCTATGGTTGCCATGGGTGAAGGAGGCCGAGTTTTGCTGAGGGGCATTGAGTTTATGTCAATGGTGGTGGAACAATGTGAAGAGGGACATCAATGATGCTGTACAACATGGAGAGTCTAATCCATGGCACTGATTTATACATGTAGACTGCTTTGTTAGGTATATTTTTGCCACAATTAAAAAATAATTACATGACTAATAATGAGTACAAGGAAGAAGAAAATGTTCTAAAATTGATTGTGGTAAAGATTGTACAACTATTGAATTTTATAATATGTGGATGAAGTGCCAATAAAACTGCTATAAAATTATTATATAATTATTTTCATAATTTACCTTTCAGATCTTTCATTGGTGGTGTATAACAAGCCAATTGATTTTTGTTTATTGACCTTGAACCCTGTGACTTTGCTAAGTCCTCCTATTAGCTCTAGATATTTTCTTGTGGACTCCTTGGCACTCTTTACAGGGGTTCTCAACCTGTGGGTCACAACCCCTATGGGGGTCGAATGACCCTTTCACAGAGGTTGCCTAAGACCATCAGAAAACACATATTTCTGATGGTCTTAGAAACCGAGACACCGATCCTCTGCTTCCAGTGGGGGCAGTCCACCCACATGCAGACACACCCACCTACGTTAGTACCGGGCATGAAGACTGTTACCCATGTTACACCATGCTTCAAGACAAAATTTCATTTGTAATTAGAAATATTTCACAATATATAATTAGAAGATTTCGGTGACTGCAGGGAGCAGAGCCAAGGGCTGAGCGTGATGACCACTGCCTTGGCCATGGCCATTCGCGAGGACTCGGGATCAGGAATGAAGACAGAGCTTACTTCTAGGCCCGGGTCAGGGGGTAGGGAGATGACCCAAGAAGAGAAGCTTCAGCTTCGGAAGGAAAAGAAACAACAAAAGAAGAAACAGGAAGGAGGAAAAGGGGACATGGCCGGAAACTGGATCAACTGGCTCTGCAGCCCAGTGTCCAGTAGCTCCAACCAGAGAACCGCCAGGGCCCACCAGTCAGTTAGGCACCCCTGGGGAGAAAGTTCCACCTGGTCGGAGTAAAGCCGAACTTCGTGCTGAGCGGAGAGCCAAGCAGGAGGCCGAGCGAGCCCTGAAACAGGCAGGGAAAGGGGTTCCAGGAGGAGCACCCCCTCAGACCTGCCCCAGCACAGCCACAGAAACCCCCTCAGGAGGGAAGCATCTACCTGAGCACACCCAAGTTGATGATCCCACACTTCTGGGAAGGCTTGTTAAGAAACCAGAGTGACAGCAGGTTCCTACACGAATGGATTATGGATCCAAAGTCAGTCTCTTCTCCCACCTTCCTCAGAACAGCCGACAAAACTCTGTGACCCAGTACACGAGCATCCCCTCCTCTGTGATCCATCCTGCCATGGGGCGACTCGGCCTGCAGTACTCCCAGGACCTGGTCCATGGCTCCAATGCCCGGTGTATTGCCCTGCTCCGTGCTTTGCCGCAGGTGATTCAGGACTACACAGCACCTCCCAATGAAGAACTTACTCTCAGGGATCTCGTGAATAAACTGAATCCCTACCTACATCTGCTTCCTGACCCAATGCCGCCCTGTCAGCAAGCATGCCCAATGCCATCAAGTTCCTTAACAAGGAGATCTCGGGTGTGAGCGGCTCCAGGCGAGAAGAGGAGGCCAAGTCAGACCTCCGAGAAGCCATCGATCGGTATGTGCAAGAGAAGATTGTCCTCGCAGCTCAGGCAAGCTCCCGCTTTGCCTACAAGAAGGTCAGCCATGGAGATGGGATCCTGGCATATGGATGTTCATCTCTGGGGTCACGAATTCTTCAGGAAGCCTGAGCGGAGTGCCGGCGCTTTCGAGTGGTAGTGGTGGATAGTCGGCCATGGCTGGAGGGAAGGTACACACTGCGTTCTCTGGTCCGGGAAGGGGTTCCTGCCTCCTACCTGCTGATTCCTGCAGCCTCCTAAGTACTCCCAGAGGTCTCTAAGGTGCTATTGGGAGCTTACGCACTCCTAGCCAATGAGTCTGTGATGTCACGAGTGGGGACGACCCAGCTGGCCTTAGCGGCTCGAGCCCATAACGTGCCAGTGCTGGTCTGCTGTGAACCATACAAGTTCTGTGAACGTGTGCAGACTGATGCCTTTGTCTCCAATGAGCTAGATGACCCTGATGATCTGCTGTGTGAGCGAGGAGACCGCCTGGCCCTGGCAAACTGGCAGAACTACCCGTCCCTACGCTTGTTGCATCTACTCTATGATGTGACACCCCCCTCCCCCTGCCACATAGCTCGTGGATCTGGTGATGACAGAGCTGGGGATGATCCCTTGCAGTTCCATGCCTGTTGTCCTCCGAGTCTAGAGCAGTGACCAGTGAGGGTGGAGGTGGAGGGCACCCCCATGGGGTCAATAAATGACGTACCCTGCAAAAAAATTTTAGATTTCACTAGATATTTCACAATATATAGTTACATATTGTTTTGTGATTAATCACTATGCTTTAATTATGTTCAATTTGTAACAATGAAAGTACATCCTGTATATCAGATAATTGCATGACGATTCATAACAGTAGCAAAATTACAGTTATGAAATAGCAACAAAAATAATTTTATGCTGGGAGAGGGGGTCACCACAATATGAGGAACTGTATGAAAGGGTCTTGACGTTAGGAAGGTTGAGAACTACTGCTTTAGAGGATCGTATCATCTGCAAATAGATATAATTTTACTTCTTATTTTCCAATCTAGATACCTTTTAGTTCTTTATCCTGTCTTATTTCTCTGGCTAGTACTTGTGATACAAAATTGCATAAAAATGGTGAGGGCAGGCAGTCTTGCCTTGTTCCTGAGGCTGCCAGTGATGCCGTTCCCAGAAGCTAGGGTTTCCCTGGACGGGGTGCTGGATTCTTGCTGTGGCAACGGCTTGTTTCTATTGGAAGCTTACCTTGGTTTTCTGGAAGCGTGTGTGATAACTGTCTCTTCTTTTCCGTGGAAGGTCACGGGGCCACACACTGGGCTCACTGTGTCTTTAAAGCACACTCGGCGACAGCAAGGTCACATCCCACATGCCCCCCAGTGGGAAGAAAGCCGCATCGATGCCCAGGTGTCTACCTCAATCTCTCAGCCTCTAGCCCCTTCCCACCTCTTTTTCCTGTCTTCCCTATCCCAAGGTTCAGGAAATCTTCTTCCCCTAGATTGCTTGCTTGAGGGTCTGATTATAGTAATCACTGTCATGCTTTGACCCCTGCAGTCGTCAATACCCCTCATGACCATCCTGTGTGGTAGTCATTGTGATTTCCAGTTGGAGGAGGAGGATGCTTACAGGAGCCCCCAAGGTCAGGCAGCTCATATGTGGTGGCACTTGGATTCAGAACCAAGTCTGTCCAACGACCAAGTCTGTGCGCTTCCTTTGTCCTGCACTGCCCTTCCAGTGCTCTCTATGGGTGCATTTCACCAACGCGACAGAGTCTCCATTTGGAAATGTTCTCAGAATACCTGTATGGCAGGTGCGTACAGCCAAATGAGCTGTGTAGTCTCTGGCTTCAAAGGAGCATGTAGGTCAGGATAAGGGCTGTATACATTCTTATCTCAAAGGGGAGCATTTCTGGGCACACATGTAAGATGGATGTTAATACCTGGTTAATTAATGGATTGAGTGCTGCTGTAAATCTGACTCGAAAAAAAAATAAAAAGAATTTCTATTTTGCTTGACTTCTCAGTTGCCAGAGGAATTCCATTGGGAATTGTAAATTATTGGCAGGATGGGCCCGTCCTGTATGTGGTAGTTCCTAGACAGACGAACACGCCAAGTGCCCAAGAGAGCCCTAGCCCAGGTAAGGTATGGGGAGATTCTTTCTGGGAGATGGCAGAATTTGCTAGGGGGTCAAAGACGTCTTCACTGCAGCCTTGGCTTTGAGAGACACAGCAGAGATTGAGGGCATAAGGAAATGGTCACGTGCAGCACCCTAACCCTGTCTGAAACCTGTCGGCAAGCCGTCAAGTAACTGGGCCTTTATTTCTAGCATTCTTTTGATTATTATAAACAAGCATGGGACATATCAACTAATTACAGTAGGAGGAGCAAACCCATGCTCCTATCTGCTTCCCCTTCCGGGTTCACACAAGCCTGGCCACCATGTCTTGGTCACATCCGTCAGCCTAACTGAGAATGTCAGCCCTGGGCTTCATGCCCGGTATGGTATCTGTTACTTGTTGTTCCTATCTCGTGCTGATAAGTGAGGCTCTTGGGAAGTGCTAGATCAGTGATTATCCAGTGTGATTTACTGCTTTTCGTGGCCCTCCAGGAGTCTCCCAGAAGGCTTCTGAAAGACTCCCAACTGCTGGTCTGTTCTCGGGTTCTCGCTAGAGCATCATGGCATGTTCAAGGGCTTTTAGTTTTGTTTACAACTAAAGGCTGCTTATTTGTGACCGTAATGGTTATCTTGTTTTTTAGGAGTTATTAAAATCAAGTGTCTATTTATCATCTAAAAGGAAAGGTTGATGGATATTTTGAGATCAGTGGTCATTCACCTGTCGTCATAAGAAATGACACAGAGCGTCCTTAGAACATTTATCCAGTTCCTCTTGATGGCAGCATCCTGTATGAGTGCAGTCCAGTATCACAACCAGGAGCTTGACATTGATACTGAGCAAGCTGACCGAAGCGATGCCATTTTGTTGACTGCTGAATGACCTGCCTTCTTCTCCCTCCCACCTTGGGAAGTCCCACTAGTGATTGAATTTAGAATGTACTCTCATGCTCCCGAGATCAGGACATTGTAATTAATCTCATTATTTGTCAATATTGTTCCTTTCGAGGTTGTAATCTGAATGTTGTGATTGATTTTGCTATTCTGTAATATTGTTTCTTTTGGATGATACAATCATCCCTGTACCCTGAAACGCTCTTACTCTAAAGAACGATAGAGTTAATTTGCCTTCTGCTTTTGTGGTCCTGCTCACTCTATCAAAAAGTCCCTGATAGATGGGCTCTTGCTTACATAAGCTGGCTGTTGTCTCCACTCGGGAGTGCAATCCAAAGAATCGCTTTTAGACTCTTGCAGTCCGTTTACAACCAAATAAAAGACTCTTCTAAATTCCAAGACATTATAGTGGCTGTCATTGATTTGAACCCGCAACAACACACTTAAAATACAGAACGCTCGCTTCACCAAGAATCGCTCCTGTTGCCTTTTGACAGCCATATCTACTCCCCTCCTGCACCTTTCTCCTTAAGTCATGGCAACCAGTAAGCTTCATTTCTGTATTTCTGACGTTTCAAGAGTGTTAGGTCAATGTCATCCTGCTGTCCGGAACCTCTGGGGATAGGCCTCTTTTTCACTTGGCATAATTTCCTGGAGACTCGTCCGGGTTGTTTCTTGTGTCGATAGTCTGTTCTCTAGTATCAAGTAGGACGTAGCATCTGTTTTTATCTCCAGCCAGTGCACAGCCATCACCCACCTGTTGTTGGAGGCGTGCATGTGGTTGTGGTGCTGAACAAACGTCTTCAGATCTTGTGGACTGGGTGGGACGACTTCAAGAGCAGCCGGGAAAACCCCTGTGGGTCACAATGGAACCTTGGTTGGCAACAGATGATGGGGCAGCAGGTCATTGGGTTGTGCATGGGATCACCACGGGTTGGGGTCCACTCAAGGGCAGCTGGAAACAGAGCATGCATTTCGCGTAGACGTGCCACAGTTTCTTTGAAGCCATTCCGCAACTGAACAATATCTGGGTTGTGTTGCAGTTATAAGGCGGCAAGTCTGTTGAAAGTGAAAGCAAAGAGTCTGATGAATGGCAAAGGGTGTTTTGCAAATCAGAGGATCAGAGTCAAGAAACTCTTGAGGAAGTGCTCTAAGGTGGCACAGTGTTATCTCACCCCCACGAAGGCCATTCTGACTCACAGGGACCCTATAGGACAGAGTAGAACTGCCTCCGTGGGTTTCCAAGGCTGTCAATCTTCATGGAAGCAAAAAGCCTCTTTCTCCCAAGGAGCACCCGGAGGCTTTGAACTACCAGCAGTCCAACCTGACAGAGCCACCACGGCCCCTGTATTCATCTAGGTACTTCAGAGAAACAAAAGTTCGCGTGGGTTTGAACTCCACTCCGGGCACCATAATGTGTTAGTCTGGGTACTTTAGAGAAACAAATCCACAGAAATTCATGTAGAAGAGAGAGTTTTATGTAAAGGTTAAGTGCGCATCAAGAAAACATCCCAGCCCAGTGCTGCCCAAGCCCACAAGGCCAACATTAAGCCATTAACCCATATGTCCAGCACCAATCCACAAAGTCCTCCTCCATCTCACAAAGCACATGCAATGATGCTGATTGCAGGAGGAAAGCCGAGTCAGTGAATGTGTAAGCACCTCAGCGCTGGCAGGTGTCTCCACATGGATGCTCCAGCACCCAGGGCTGCATTGGGGAAGGGCCAAGTGGCTTCTCCTCAGGGATGTCTTGCAGGAGATGAGCCTTGCCAGCTGAAGCAGGGAACTGGCTAAGGTAGCTGGTCCGACCACCAGAAAGCAAGAGATCCGAGAACTAGAAAGGCGAGGCTCTGCTATTCAGTTAAACCCACATGTGTTTATTGGCCAGGTTGGCACAATAAACTAACTACCTCAGCCCATTAGTTATAAGGAAGGTTTGGAAAATCACAAGTGTAGTCCAAAGGCCTATATTCTTAAAATGAGCGTAGCTGCTAATGTCACATGATTAACACCTGGACCATCTTCTCTGGGTGGCTGTTTCTACCCACAAACTCATCCGTGTGTGTGTGTGTGTGTGTGTGCGTGTGTGTTTGGACAGAAGTAACATTCTGTGCTACATGATAGAAAAGTATAAATGGAGTCACTTAGAACAAGGAAGGATTTGGTCTAGACCAGCGGTTCTCAACCTGTGGGTTGCAACCCTTTTGGGAGTCAAACGACCCTTTCACAGGGGCCACCTGATTTATCACAGTAGCAAAATGACAGTGATGAAGTAGCAACAAACTTAATGTTATGGTTGGGGGTCCCCACCACACGAAGGGCTATTAAAGGGTAGCGGTGTGAGGAAGGCTGAGAAGCGCTGCTCTGGACCTTACCCAGGTGTTTCAGTCATCTCAAGAGCTTTTGTTTTTGAATACTCTCTCTTGGTTGTTTCCATTTTTTGCCTATTTTGAATGACACTTCTGTAAACATCCATGTCCAGATTTTAATGTGAATATAAATTTCCATAAAGGCCCAGGAGTGTAGCAACTAGTTGTGTGGCAGTTACATAGTTAGGGATGGCGGTTACATAGTTAGGGATGGTGGTTACATAGTTAGGGATGGCGGTTACATAGTTAGGGATGGCGGTTACATAGTTAGGGATGGCGGTTACTTCTTTACTTTGACCAGTGAGATGTCATGGGATTGTTCAATAAAGTTACAAGAATCAAGTAAATAAATTGTAAATTAATCAAGTAAATAAACCAAATCAGTTAATAAATATCAATTAAATACATTGGTAAATAAAGTAACAAGGTGATAGACTATACTGCTTTTAATTTATAATGTAAATTAATTTATTATAAAAATTTGGGAGAATTCATGGGGATTTATAGATTAATTTATTATTTAATGTATGAACTAAATCCATAGTATTAAGTGATTTTTTAATGTCAAGTGAAAAGAGCCATATAGAAAATTATATTTGCTATGACTATGATTATATTTTTTAAATTCATAGAAATTCTACAAGTAAATACACCAAAAGTAGTAAATATTTGTCTTCAATGATGGAATTAAAGGTACTTTTCTTTGTTTGTATTTGCCAAATGCATATTTTTCATTATCTTTTGGTAATCAAAGCACGTTTTATTTGTGTGTGTGTGTGTGTGTGTGTGTATCTAATTATCAGGCTGTTTTCATGTGCATTTAAACCCCTTCACAGCTGATAGTTGCTAAAGAAAATGGCTTTAACCTTATTCAGCCTGAATTTTTTTCTCATGTCTGTCTACTTCAGCATTATTTTTATGCTCTTCCTTGTCTAGATTTACCAGCCTAGAAAGTGAGTAACCTTTTTCTTTTCATTGTCATTCCCAGCTGCTTTCTATTCAACTGCACCCATCAGAGTGTCCCTTACAGAATATGGACGACCACTTGTGAGCCATAGAGCCCAGTCTGTGAGAAATGATCCCCCGCTTCAGGGATATGGACCACCATCTGTGGAGCATGGAGTCTCACCTCCAGGATATGAAACCCCGCCTCTCAGACGTGAAGCTCCACTTCCTGAATATGAAGCCCCGCCTCTAGGATATGGAGCTCCGCCTCCCAGATATGGAGTCCCACCTCCAGGATATGTAGCTTCACCTCCCAGATATGAAGCCCTGCCTTCAGGATATGGAGTTCCACCTGAAGAATACAGAGAGCAACTTCAAGGATATAGGGCAACCTAACCCCCTGGGCCTGAGCTCATCCCTCGTCCTCTTCTCAGGCGCATTCTCAACCTTCAAGGAATCCCTGAAGCTTCCCCAACTAAAGCAGTACCCTAAAAGCGAAGTTGTAATAAGAGAGAGGACTCAGGTATGTGATCAAGGCCCGTCCAGGGTACTCATCCCAGTCCGGGAGCGGGCAGTCCCCCATGACTAAGGTTTACAAGTAGAGTCCACTCTTGATTAGCTCGGGTAAAGGAGGAGTCGAATTGTAGGGATCATCTCAATATCTCGGTTGATGTTGGGCTGCATTTTTGAACATACCTTGAATGTGGAAAAGCTTCTTTGGCTCCCTCCTCCATTCAATAAACATGTTTATTATGTTTAATTTACCAGGCACCAAGATATGTGCAGACAATCCCTGTGTTGTGAATGTCCAACTTATCACCAAGACAATTCCTACTTGCCCTTTAATGTCATGTCAACTGTCCCTCCCTTTAAGATGACTGAAGCAATCCCTTGTTGTGGTTGTTCGGTGCCATGCAGTCAGCCCTGACTGATAGCAACCCTACGTGCAGCGAGGCCAAGCACTGCTAGGTCTGCGCCTTCCTCATCATTGTTGTTACATTTGAGGCCATTCTTGCAGCCACCATGTCAGTCAGCTCTTTGAGGGCCTTCCTCTTTTCTCTGCTTTACCAAACACGATGCCCTTTGCCAGTTGCTGGTCTCTCCTGATAACTTGTCCAAAGCATGTGAGATCAAACCTCGCCGTCCTTGCCTCTACTGAGACAGATTTGTTTATTCTTTCGACAGACCAGGAGACTTGGAATATTCTTTGCCAGCATCATAGTTTAGATGTGTCGCTTCTTTTGTGGTCTTCCTCATTGGCTGTCCAACGATTATAGGCATATGAAGCCACTGAAAATACCGTGGTAGCATCTAAAGCTACCCGTCCTTGCCCGCAAGTCAATTCTGACTCGTCTCCCTGACAGGCCGGAGTCAGACTGCTCCTACGAGTGTCTGAGGAAGCTCCTTGTACATTCACCCAACAGAATGTGACCAGCCATTGAAACAAAGTTCAAGAAAGCCCGTTAAGTAGACCAAAAACCACAGAGCAGTAAAGGAAAAGCGGTAATAAATCTAAAGCATTTGTATGGCAAACCCAAAGAAAAAAAATAAGGATGTGAATTGCCAGTCATGGAGGCAAGAGGGTAGCCAAGAAATGCTTGAAATGACATTCAGCCTGATTAGTGTTAGAGAAATGCGACTTAAAAGAAGAAACTCCTCTCAACTCGCAGATTCACAAAACAGTAAAAACCTCGACACCCTCAAGCGTTAGGAAGAATGTGGAGGGAAAGGCTCTTCTTAGACACAATTGGTTGGAGTGAAAGTCATCAGGCTTCTTGAGAAAGAAATTTAACAGTACCATTTAAAACTTAAAATAACCTGATTTAAAAAAAAATCATTTTATTAGGGGTTCATACAACTCTTACCACAATCCATACATACATCAATTGTATAAAGCACATCTGTACATTAGTTATATCCTCACCATTCTCAAAACATTAGCTCTCAAGGGAAGCCCCTGGCATTAGCTCCTCATTTTCCCACCTCCCTCCAACATCTGCTCCTGTTTCAGCAGTTTCACATCTCAATGAGAAATACGTACACTTAGGCATCAAGATTCATATAGGAAGATTTTCATTACAGCGTTGCTTATGATAGCATGGACCTAGAAATAACCTAAACATCCATTAGTAGGAAGCATTTAAATAAGCTGTGGTACATCTGGTTGCTGAGTGGCACAAGAAGTTGTGCACAACAACGAGCCCAAAAGGTTGGAGGTTTGAACCTACCGAGCAGTTTGAATCAAGGGCCCCATGGAAGCAAGGCTTGGCAATCTACATCCAAAAAAATCACAGCCACGAGATGCCCATATGACAGATCAGGTCACTGTGTGGGAATCGACCAGGCAGCAATGGATTTTTGTCTGTCTGCTTGTTGACGGGATAGCTTGACTCAATGGCAATTCAATGCCATCCACCTAGTCATAACATGTATGCCACACATGCACACATGTCAAAGACGAGTTGTTAGTGAGAAATGCAAATGGTAGTGCGGTGCATAACACAGCGATTTCTAATCCTGTCAGACTGAATGTCCCCTTTTATATTTCATTTCCCTCATGTATTTCCTAATTGCCTAGTTCCTGGGATGAAATGCTACCCTTTCTGAGAACCACTGTTCTAGACTATTCCAGATCGCCCCATAGTTTTATTTATTTAATTACTTTTCTTCTAAAGAATTTTTTAAATTGTGAATTGGGTGGAGGTCACAGTTCTATTAGAGAAATCTTCAAACCATTCCCCCGCCCTGGCATTCTATCTCGCGTCCCTGATTTCTCTTTGTGAAAGCTGGTCTTCACACACCTTGGCCCACCATTTATGGAGGCCCAGCTAGTTGCTTCACATTGAAAGTCTCTGTGAGACCCCCAACTTCAGTAGCTGTTGCCTCCATGGTCTTTCTGCAATCCGCTTTCACCAGTTGCTGGACGTCAGGCACCTCCTTCATCATGATGGTCTTCCCTCTCTCAATCATCTTTGAGGTCTCCCAACCTTTCCTGAAAGTGCCTGATCCTCTAACAACTGTTGATCGATGTGGGACAGCGTCCCCAGGAAGTTGTTGCCAAGTTTCAATAAGGTGAACACACGTCCACTTGAGTTTTGTTGAAGATTTGATGCTAGCCCTTACCTCCAAATATCTCCCCCAAACGTAGCCCCTTTCTGAAGGGGCTCGAAGCAGGCTAGGAACAAGTGTGTTACTGAGAGGACATCTCGGTGGCCCTCCACAGGCTGCAGCTTAGGACACTGTGGTCGGAATAATCCCGTGCACGTTCCAACTGGAACTCCAGTAGCAATGGCTTTGTTTACTTAGGCTCCTGTTTGTAGAGCTGAAATGGTGTGTGGTCCCTGGAATCCCCTTCTCTTATCTCTGCCATCAGCTGGTGCTGACAGATGGCACACACATCCACACTCTCACACACAAAGACATGCGAGTACTTCCTATGCCGCTGCCACAGGGCAGCCACTGCGGGCAGTGGTTGGCGCATGTGCCTCACCTTTGCTTAGGCATGCTTGTGGTTGATATCCTTTCAGTTTAGATTCCAGAGTTCCAAAATAGTCTATTCCAGTTTCTCTTTCCAGTGCAATTGCTTTTTTTGAGGGACCAAACTCTAACACTTCCTACTCTGCCGTCTAGTGTGACTGATCCCTTTCATGGGTTTTAAAGAACTCTTCAGAATAGTGATAATCAGTGACAATGCATCTTCTTGTTTTTAATGTATTTGAGTCATTTCTGGGGTTTTCCTATAACAAACAGCCTTGTGATTAACTCCTCTGTCTATAGAACTTTTTCTGAATTTTGGATTTTTCCTTAAAACCGATTAGCGCTATTGCTTAATCCTCTTTGTAACAATTAGGGAATCAAATGTTCCTGATCATTTGGAAACAGCCCTTCCCTAGGATATCCGGGGGATGTTCATGGATACTGTATTGTTTTTAATGGGGTTACTGGGTCAAATATATTTGGATAAGCCAGGTGTAATTGGTTCTTTATTTCAAGACTTCTCAGAGCCATGATGAACTTAATGAACTCCCTTAATGAACTTACTTAATTAATCTCCAAGAGGGAGACATTATCAAAAATAGACAGCCATTTTAACATTTATTTAACCACAGAAAAGTTTGTATGCTGATATTAATAGATGATATGTTTTATATATATGATATATATTACTCAGTATAACAAACTGGGAGGAGATGTGGTGGGGTAGTGGTTACAGGTTGGGCTGCGATCTTAGAGGTCAGCAATTCAAAGTGATCCACAGCTGTGAGAGAGAAAGACCAGGCGCTCTCCTCGCCCCACAGTGACAGGGTCAGAAACTCACAGGGCAGTCCTGCTCTGTCCTCTAGGGTCACTGTGCATCAGTCTTGTCTGGACGGCAGCGAGTTTGGTGTTCTGTTTGATGTCTCTGAAGTATGTTGTTGTTGCAGTTAGGTGCCACCCAGTCAGTCCCCACCCATCGCGACCATATGTGCAGCAGAACAAAGCACTGCCCAGTCCACCCCCTCCTCACTGCTGTCTTGTTACCTTGAGCCCATTGTTGCAGCCTCTGTGTCCTTTCTCTTGAAGCGGTCATAGCCAGCATAATAAATCATATGATTACATACCAGTCCATTCCTGCTCACTAATGCCTAGAATAAGAGTTTCTACATTTCCCATTCCATTTTGATGGCATCCAATTTCTTACATTCCAAGTACAGCTTTGCGATGGTTTCTGTTCATTTCTCGTCATTTGCCCTCCGCCAATGACGGCCCTGCAGGCTCTAGTCCATCCACGTCTTTCTGGTCGACTCTACTTTGAGAAGGCAGCTCTTCCGCAGTCATATTTTGAGTGCCTTCTGACCTGAGGGGCTCATTCTCTGGCACAATCTCTGAAAATGCTCCGCGTGTATTTATGAGGTTTTCAGTCCCTGACGATGTTTCACTGCCAGTGGTTAGTTCTTCTGAAGTTGACAGCCTATTCCTTCTTTGTTGTCTGTTCTTAGTCTGGAAGTTTTGCAGAAACCTCTTCCCTTTGGGCGGCCTTGCTGGGATTTGAAACACCAGTGACATCACTTTCAGCATCACAGCAACACCCAAGCCACCACAGTGGGGTGAACGGACGGCATTCCAAACCTTAAAGCTCTTTTCAACTATAGGGGACAAATCAAAGAGACGATTCCTCCTCCAATTTCCAGTAAAGGAGCCATATGTCCCGTGTACAGAAAGGAACGGGATAGCTTCTGCTATACTTTATTGTGCCAGCCTGGCCGATAAACACAAGTAGGATTAACTGAAGGGCAGAGGGATAAATGGCTCGGTGAGCCTCACCTTGGTTGTTCTGTGCCTCAGTTTAAAGGGGTACACTACCTGTGGGATGCCTAGCCTGTGGACTGTGTCGCTGTAAATTGAGGTCCCTTTAAGCCCACACAATTGGAATGTTCATCTCTGGAGCTGGGGACCGACAGTTGATGACAGTTGGGGCCTTGCTGTTTGCTGCCTGGATATATATAGCCCAGCTCTCTCTACAGAAGGGGACTGGCACCTGGCAGCTCTCAAGCCTTGAAGGACTGCTAGTGTCTCACTGCTTTAAAATTTAACTGTTAATTTCTTGTATTATCGATCTGTATATTATTTAACGGTTGATTTCTTGAATTATATATCTATCTTTATAAATATACTTATATATAATTACTAGCAATCTGGTTTGTCTCTTTAGAGAACCCTGTCCAATACAGCTTCTTAAAGAATATGTAAGATAATGTAGAAGTAGCTGCTGCTTCCTATTAGAAATTACTGGCATCGAGTCCTTGCCCCCGGAAGCTGGACTGTCGACAAGATGCCCAGGCAACTAGCATAGAAGGGGGAAGTAAAATGAAAAAATATAAGTGGGAATTTTCCCTGAAAGTCCCCAATAGCCTGGATCACAGGATTCAATTGTCTGTTCCCTGAAGTTTTTTGAGGTCAATGATGAGATTTGTTTTCTTTCTTTTTAATTTTGAAAAAAATCATTGTGAATTAGTTTCATAGCTTTTTCATTCGACAATTCATACCCATTCTGATTCCACTCATCCATTGCATTCCCCTCAGCATGCCATATGTATCCCGCTTCCTCCTGGTATTTCCCGTTTCCATTCCTCTTTATTGCCTAGCCCTCTGAACTTTGTCCTTGGGTTAAGGATGCCCTTTGAGTCTTCATTGGAAGTGATATGGAAGTGAGTTCAATGCCAACCTGAAGGGTAAGAGCCATAGTTTTGGGGGTCGCACCAGTCTCTTCCCAACCAGCGAGTCTGGTCTTTTTGTGTGTGTGTGTGGTGATTTTGTAAGCAATCGTTGTGAGATCTCACTACCTTCGGACCAGCCGTGTGTGGTGATTTTGAATTCTGGTACACATTTTCCTCCCACTCTATCCAGGATCTTCCAATGCGATCTTTTCCAGAGCAGTCGGAAGTGGTAGCTTGGCACCATCTAGTTCTTCTGATCTCACGGTGGTATAAGCTGATGTCTGCCTAGTCTATTAGCTTATTTGGACGAATTGTCCCCATGTGTCTTCTGATTTTCACACTCTTCTCAGGATGCATATGGCTGCTGAGATGTTTTTAAGATCACAGTTACTACTCATCAAATTAGGATGTAGACCATTGTCTTTGTGAACTATATTATGCCAGTTGACTAATTTTTTTTCCTTATGAGTTTCGCGCTCTCTCTCTCTCTCTCTCTCTCTCACTTCCACGTGCATCCGTACGTTATCAGATAAGCAGAAGTACCCAGGAGAAGAAGAGGGAAAGATGCTCCAAACTACATCAGGAATCAGGGTCCCCCCACCCCTATTCAGCTTTTGGTTTCTGCTGGGTAGGTGATGGTGAATTGCAAACAGAGTCAAGCGCCTCTTTTCTGTAACACTCTGGGGGAGTTAGACTCTTTAGAAATGCAGAACTAGGCCTTTTCTGCCCTTCATCATACCTACATCATTGTACCACGTGGACTTGGCCAGCCCATTGCCTTGATTTGAAGTGTGGTCCAGTTACTAGGAAGGGAGACAGATCCAAGTCTGAACGTGGAGTACCATCATGTTCTCCTGCAAAAGGTGCCTGACACAGGTTCCGCCAAGCTGCCATACCCAAAGACTGTGATTGAACGGAACTAGCACCAACTACGTGGTACTAGGTGCCCCTCCCCCTGCTATTACTTCCAGGCCACGGCATTCTGTCTGTAAGAGGACCCAGATTTTGTTCTGTGAAAGACAAGCCCAGTTCTGAGCACAAGGACTATGTCTCATCAGCCTCCATTATACGTTGGGTACTTCTTTCCTGACTACCTCCCTGCCTTTCTCTTTTCCTCAGCTGCAGCAGAAATAATCATTCTCTCTTGTCTAATTTATCTCTCCATGTTCTATTGGGAAAACAGTGGAAAGGGAGAGGGCCTTTTTTTAAAAAAACATTTTATTAGGGGCTTGTATTGGACAGGGTTCTCTAGAGAGACAAACCAGATTGCTAGTAATTATATATAAATATATTTATAAAGATAGATATATAATTCAAGAAATAAACCATTAAATTATATACAGATAGATAATACAAGAAATTAACAGTTAAATTTTAAAGCAGTGAGACACTAGCAGTCCTTCAAGTTTTGAGAGCTGCCAGGTGCCAGTCCCCTTCTGTAGAGAAAGCTGGGCTATATATATCCAGGCAGCAAACAGCAAGGCAGGTCCCCAACTGTCATCAGCTGTCAGTCCCCAGCTCCAGAGATGAACATTCCAATTGTGTGGGCTTAAAGGGACCTCAACTTACAGCGACACAGTCCACAGGCTAGGCATCCCACAGGTAGTGTACCCCTTTAAACTGAGGCACAGAACAACCAAGGTGAGGCTCACCGAGCCATTTATCCCTCTGCCCTTCAGTTAATCCTACTTGTGTTTATCGGCCAGGCTGGCACAATAAACTATAGCAGGGCTCATACAACTCTTATCACAATCCATACATATACATACATCAATTGTATAAAGTACATCTGTACATTCTTTGCCCTAATCATTTTCTTTTTTTTCTCTTTTCTTTTTTTACATTTTATTAGGGGCTCATACAACTCTTACCACAATCCATACCTATACATACATCAATTGTATAAAGCACATCCGCACATTCCCTGCCCCAATCATTCTCATAGCATTTGCTCTCCACTTAGCCCTTTGCATCAGGTCCTCTTTTTTTCCCCCTCCCTCCCCATTCCCCCCTCCCTCATGTGCCCTTGGTAATTTATACCTTGTTATTTTGTCATATCTTGCCCTATCCGTAGTCTCCCTTCCCCCCCTTCTCTGCCGTCCATCTCTCAGGGAGGAGGTCACATGTGGATCCTTGCAATCAGTTCCCCCTTACCAACCCACTCACCCTCCACTCTCCCAGCATCGCCCCTCACACCCTTGGTCCTGAAGGTATCATCCACCCTGGATTCCCTGTGCCTCCAGCTCCCATATGCACCAGTGTACAACCTCTGCCCTATCCAGCCCTGCAAGGTAGAATTCGGATCATGGTAGTTGGGGGGAGGAAGCATCCAGGATCTGGGGGAAAGCTGTGTTCTTCATCGGTACTACCTCGCACCCTGACTGACCCATCGGGAGAGGGCCTCTTATCCATCCCTTAACCCTCTGGTAATTGTTGTTAGGGGCCATCAAGTCAGTTCCAACCCATGGCTGCCTTATGCACAACAGAATGAACCACTGCCCGGTCCTGGGCCATCCTCACAACTGTTCCTGTGCTCGGGCGCATTGATGCAGCCGCTGTGTCCGTCCATCTCCTTTAGGGAATTCCTCCTCGTCACTGGCCCCCAATTTTACCCAACACAATGTCCTTCTGCAGGGACTGGTCTCGCCTGACAACATGTCCAAAGGATGTCAGAAGAAATCTCACCATCCTTGCTTCTAAGGAGCATTCTGGCCGGACTTTTTCCCAAAATAGGTCTGTTTATCCCTCTTAGCAATCCGTGGTACTTTGAATATTCTTCTCCAGCACCACGCCACAATTCAAATGCATCGATTCTTCTTCAGCCTTTATGAATAATGTCCAACTTTCATGTGCATATGAGGCAATTGAAAATACCATGGCCTGGGTCAGGTGCCCTGTAGTCCTGAAAGTAACCTCCTTGCTTTCAGTTCCTTAGAGAGGTCTGTGCAGCAGATTTACCTGATGCCATGCATTCTTTGAGCTCTTGACTGCTGCTTCCATGAGCATTGACTGTGGATCCAAGCTAGACAACATCCTTGACAACTTCAACCTTTTCTCATTTATCATGATGTGACTGGTGCAGTTGTGAACATTTGGGTCTTCTTGACACTGAATTGAATCCATATTGAAGACTGCAATCCCTGATCTTCAGCAACAAGTGCTTCAAGTCCTCCTCACTTTCAGCAAGCAAAGTTGTGTTGTCTGCATATGACAGGTTGTTAATAAGCCTTCCTCCAATCCCCATGCAACATTCTTCTTTATCTAAGGCAGCTTCTCTAATTATTTGCTCAGCATGCAGATGGGATCAATATGGTGAGAGAATACAACCTTTCTTAATAAAAATCAGTATCCCCTTGTTCCTTTCACACACCTGCTTCTTGATCCAGGTTCAGGTTCCGCACATGCACAATGAAGGGTTCTGGAATTCCCATCCTTCCCAAGGTGATCCATAGTTAGTTATGATCCACACAGTCAAATGCCTTGGCATAGTCATTGAAGCATAAGTAAACATCTTTCTAAGACTCTCTACTTTGAGCCAAGATCCATCTGATATCGACCGAGATCCCATATTCCACATCTTCTCCTGAATTCGGCCTGGACCTCTGGCAGCTCCCTGTCAATGTACAGCTACAACTGTTGGATGACCTTCAGGAAAATTTTACTTGCATGTGTTATCAATGAAATTATTCTATAATTTGAGCATTCTGTTGGGTCACTTCTTTGACGTGAGTAGAAATATGGATCTCTTCCAGTCAGTTGAGCAAGTGGCTATTTTCCAAAGTTCCTGGCCTAGATGAATGGGTGCTTCCAGTGGATTGAGTTGTGGAACCATAAAACAAGCCCAAGTGGCCCTCTTCTGGCTGTATGGACTGCGTGTTGTAGTCAGGGCCTCCACACCACCTGCTCAAAGCAGATGCTGCCTGCCTCAACTCATCTGAGGACTAGGGGTGAAGGGGAGACCAGCTGTGAGATTTCCAATCCATAGAGTCAAATGTGCAAGAAATATTACATGTCTTTGTAACCGCCAAGATTGTACAAAGGTATCCAAATCTTAGGTGGCATCAACACACTGGCAAGGTCCTTCAGTCACCAGATGGCTTCCAAGACAGCTGCTGTCCAATCCTGATAGCCCCAGCCGTCAGATAGCACTGTTTTCTTGTGGCCCAGAGTCCCGGGTTGAGAGAGGATTCATCCCCAGGGAACCACTGCACAGCTGTTGCCCCAAGAGGTGGGGAGCAGAGCCCCATGCCCACGACTCTTGAGAGACTCGTGGATCGCCGATCCTTCCCTGTGCCCCTCCAGCCATGCTCCGGGCCTGTGTCCCCTTTGCCCTGTCATCACCCCTCCTCACCCCAGTCTCAACAATTCGGGTTTCCACAGGAGAGCATGGAAACCTTTGCCGGATGTGGCTCTCCTGGACCGGTGCTTGACTGTTTACTTTCAATCATCCGTGTGCGCATGCTTACAGCATACTGAGACGCCATCCAGGTTAACCCTGTGACATTCCTTCTGCCCAGGTTCCCTAGCCATCGGGTCAGAAATCAGCCGTGTGGATCCATCCCAGCCTTCGCCCTCGAGTGCGTTCCGGAGAGTCGCTGGGACAGAGTCAACCATGGACCTCGAGAGAACAAAGTGGTTTTGGAAGGTTCTGAAATGGATCGGGAAGGAGGAGTGCTGTCTAAGGCGAGAGCTGATACAAGTGGCCAGTAGTTTGATTCATCTAGGAGTGTACTTGGTAACCAATATTAAAAAGAGAGAGAGAGTACGTTCTAGTGGTTGGCATTTATTATAGATAATAAAACAGTATCCTTTGAATTGAGTATTATTAAACAGCTGTTAATATGGAGCTCAATTAATGAATTGCTTGTGAAGTGGAAATCTTCATGGGGCAAGTCTTTGAGTGCCCTGGCCCAGGGCCATTGGAGCTAGATTTCCGAGGCGGGAACAGAAGGAAGGGCGGTTTCCTTCTCAGCCCCTGAGAAGCTGCAGCAGTCTCTAGGTTTGGAGAGGTGATTCTTTTTCTTTTTGCCCCCCTCTTTCCATTTGAGTTTATTTAAACACAGCTCTCAAAGCATTGGAGTAAAGTCAGGCCTCCTTTGGTAAGCAAAGGACCCGAAAAGAATATTTTAAAAATGAACAGGGCAAAGCCTTAGCTCATCCATGACAGAAGCAAAGTGGCCCTGCCTCTCAGGCTGTGCTTAACAGCACCCAGCATTGTTCACATGGCCTAGGAGGGGAACATTACATTCGAGGTTGGAATGTATTGTCATTTTCCAATAACTAGTGGAAATATTCTCCCAATGTGACAGCTCAAAGACAGGCGCTGGTGTGACTCTTCGTAGTCCCTGCCGTAGAGCTAGACCGGATCACAAACAGGCAGACAAATCCTCAATTACGTCAGCCTTAAGCAGTTGCTGTATTGAAATATCCTTCATTCCAAGGTAGCAAGAGCTGCAGAGCAGAATTGCGCACTTAGTTGCAAGCTTGAGTGTATTAAGGAGCGTTCAACGAACTGGAGGAGACAGGTATTTGTTTTTAAATGTACTTCCAGCAAGTTACTCTGCACAGTTCCGCTCAGCACTGAAATGTTAGAAAGGGGGGGGGGGGGGAGCCAAACAGTTTATTGTCACCTTTTTGCCATTTGGTAGCATTTGATAACAGCACAGGCTTTGATCTTCAGAATACTCTGGATTCAGTAGAAATTCCTTTTGAATGAAGTTTTTTATAATGGAAACTTCCTGGCAGCCAAAATTTAGACGGTAACAAAAGATACGCAAACAGACCCTTCTGAAAACACTTAACTTTTAACACAACACCGAAGGACACACATGCAGAACGAAGGCAACATTTCAACTCCACTCAAAGCCATCAACATCCAGGGTGTAGAAGTCACCAAACGCCGTCACTAGGCACTGTCACTTTTAAACAGGAGACAGTAAAAGAGGTTGCCCACAACCAGTATCCCAACTCAGGGCATGTTTCAGAAGGTCTTCACCTGCAGGCCGTAACACAGCTTTACTCGTACGAGCCAGTTCTGGGAGAGAGGCGCTTCCAGAGACGCTTTGCTCTCCTTCACCAGACCAGGGTCTTCAGTGCTTGCTACACGCCCCTTCTCCCTTCCCCAACATGGGGCTCATGGGGCGGGTAGGTGAGGTCTTGTTCAGCTTTAAATTCCAGCTCAAACCCTCTTTGAACCTGCCTCAACCTCCCAGCCAGACGCAGAAGGATTTCTCCCTGAGTTAGTCTGGGTAGATGAGATAAACAAATCCAGAGAGACTCATATGGGTGTAAGAGAGAGCTTTATATAAAAGAGCAATGGTACATTGAGAAAACATCCCAGCCCAGATCAATTCCTGAAGTCTGACATTAGCCCCTATGTCTGATACCAGTCATAAATTCCTCTTCAGACTCACGAAACACACACAAAGGCGCTGAATTCAGGATGGTCACAGGCCACTGGGTGGAAAGCCTTGTGGATCCAGTGGCGGTGGAAGCATCTCCGTGCTGGCGTGGGTCTCCACGTGGCTCCTCCAGCTCCAGGGCTCTGGTTCCATCAGCATGAGGGTATCTGGCCTCCAGTGAGCTATTTATCTCCTTTGCCCCTTGGAATGAGGTCGTCCAGCTGTGACCTGATTGACAGGCTAGACTCCACCCCTTCGCAAGTTGCCAGATTATGTAACTGCCACACTCCCTCTGTCCCATAGCCTCCTGCACCACACCCCATGGGAACAGTCACACTCTGTGGTCTCTGCTGGCACACAGGGCTTCCTCCACCCTGAACGGGGAGCTCCTGCGGGACATGAATTTGGCCAGTATTTGGAGCTAGGCATTCTTATGCCTCGTGCTCTGGAGAAGAGGTGGCATGGTTTCCAATGTGGTCCCTTCTGTCTAAGAACTGTCTAGTCAGAGCTGAAGTGCCAGAGGGGGAAGAAATGCTGGTATGGTTTGTCTTGGTTGATAATCACCATTTGCCTCCCTCTTCCCACATTTTCCTGGGGATGCAGCGGGGGGTGGGGGTCTGATTATGAAATGAGGCCCCTAGCCTTCTCCAAGGCGCTCCCTGACCTGGGCGGAGTGTTTGAAAACCAGGATGCAAATGGGCAAGGAATGAAGGAAACGCCTCTCTCAGGCAGAGTGCGGTCAGCCACAAGTCAAGGATCACCAGCTACTCTGGCTCAAAATCAAGGAGTTCTTTTCTCGCTTAGCAAAATCCCGGGGCCCCCAGCCAAGCCAGCCAGGGGCCCTTTTCCTGTGCACGCTGGCTTGTCACCTTCTGCTCAACTGCAGGTATCGTGCCTGAAGTCAAGACGGGACGGAAGGGAGAGCCGAGGGCGGTGTCAAATGCAGCTGTCCTCTTTTATTTTTTTAAAAAAAGACCTCCCCACAGCTCCCCGGCAGTCCCGCTGGTCAGAGTGAACCACAGGACCGTTCCTAGCTGGAAGGAAGTATGGCACAGACAGGAACAGGAGTGTGTCTGGGCTCCGGGTGCTTCTGAACTGACCCATAGCCACTCTGTCCGTGATGAGAGGGGCCATGGGAACAAGGCCGACCGCTTCGCCTGGAAACCTATGCTGCCCAGCAGTAGGCTAGCCACAAGATAAACTGAGGCCAGGCCAGAGCGAAGGAAAAGGAGAAGTTTAGTCTACCCTGCCGGGTGAGAGTCACAGGCTCCAGCAAGGAGTCAGCGAAGTTGCACTGCCCAGGAGGGAGAGCAGAGAGAGAGACAGGAGCCCTGAGCTCCCGGCCAAGGCCCAGGAGAAGCCACACCTGTCTGTGGTGGAGAGCAAGTTTTTCAGCTGGTCAGGAGGATAAACAAGAAAGGAAGGGATTGTGAACTGCAGCTGCAGGGGCTGAAGACCTCTCCATCCATGAAATTCCAAGGTAGGGTGGTGCCTTGACCAGTCCACCTGATACCGAGGAGATGGCTGATTGTCCTAGGGCTCTTTTGAAACTAGCCTTTCTCAGTCTGATCAGGGCAGGCCAGACTGTTCCTGATTTCCCTGACCTGTGCTTGACCCAACGTCCAGGAGTGCTGACTTACCCTTTCCCTAGTGCTGCCAATCCAGAGGGAGGGTGTCTGTGGGGGGAGGTCAGATGCTCACAGAGAGCGATCAATTGCCAGACTATATGGCAGGCCCCACTCCCTGCTGTTAAAGACAATGGACGCCTGCAGTGGGGTTTACACCCTACTGATAATGGTTCCTATGGAGATCTAGGGAATAGGTCAAAGTTAAGCCACCATCCTAAATCTAGGATCCGCCCATCTTGTCACATGTATACCCACAATCCCTTCCCTTCCTATTGCCTGTGTGTCCCTAGACCACCCCCCTCTCATTACTGTATTACCCATAGGACAGCCCCTTCCAGTGACATATGTCCTCACCTGTAATTAGGGGGCTTGAACATCCCCAGAGAATATAAAAGGCCTGGGTTAGCATTAAATCTCTCTCTCTCCCTCCACGTGGACCATCAGCGGGGCAGAGGTGAGCATGCTACTATGAAACGTGTCTGACTCCCATTTATTTCAATATTTCTATCTCTCATGCTCTCTATAACTTTACTATGATCTTTACTTATTTTCGCTGTACAATTGCGCCTACCGGACCCGTAATGATATGTTAGGGGCTGGCTTCCCCTGACAGGTGCCACCTGTCTGTTCCTCTGACTTTCCCACCCAGCTCTCAAGTTTTGGAGGAAAATGTGTCCAGGGAAGCGTGAGTAGTGGGGAGGGACCACTACCCTCAGAGTGATTTGGCCTGACAGTGTCACCAATTTGAAATGCCACTGAAGTCTTTAAAGGAACTGGGTCAAGGACAGGCACCCCTGAGAGCCCCACCATTTCAGGAGCAGGTGTCTAGAAGTCACATGTTACCTACCTGCCATCATCGCTGTCATCCTTGTCAGTGTGTGTTAGTGCCGGGAACCAAAAGTCATTGGTCTGTATTAAGGGCCCCAGCTCCATCCAAATGCTATCTTATGAACTGTCCACACAGTTTCCGACCACTCCACTGACAAATAGCACCAGGGCAGATTCCAGGGAAACAGGGAGAGGCAGTGGTGACCATGATCACTCTCCCGATAAAAGTGGGAAGGCAAGAAGTGTTAGTCTGTGTAGACTACAGAAACCAATTCATAGACACTCATATGGGTATAAGAAAGAGCTTTATAGACAAGAGCAACAATGTTGAGAAAACACCCCAGCTCAGTCCAGATCAAGTCCATAAGTCGGATAATAGCCCATATGTCTGATACCAATCTATAAAGTCCTCTTCAGACTCACGAAAAACATTCAATGACACTGAATGCAGGATGATCACAGGCCGGTGGGTGGGAAGTCTTGTGGGTCCAGTGGTGGTAGAAGCATCTCAGTGCTGGCAGGGGTCTCCACGTGGCTCCTCCAGTTCCCAGGGCACGGGGTCTATCAGCATAGCACCATGTGTCTTGTCAGTAGAGCATCACTCAGGGAGTGAGCTGAGAGAGCATGTCTCCTGCCTCCAAGGAGGAAATGCAGGAATTCCCAGAATCCTCAGAAAAGGCTATGCCCACACAGAGGCCTCATTGGCTATACAGTGATTGACAGGTTAGACTCCACCCCTTCACTCATAATCTTCTCAAGTCCTAAATTGGCACCAGATGATGTAACTGCCACCCAGGGAGCGGTAGTTCACCTACCAGGAAGACAAATAGCACACAGAAGGACAAGGGAGCTTGCCCTAGAGGTGTCCTAAGACGTGGGTAAGGGGCAATTACTATTTCCTTTCCTTTCCCATTCCTGCATGTTGGATCAGCAACGACTCGCCTGACCACTGTCACTATCTGCCCGTAGCAGCCGTCTTTGGAAGAGCAACGAGCAGGACTTAGCGTATCTACGGATGCAACTTCTGCGGATGTCTTCTGCATTCTGTTGCTCTTGCACGGTGACGGCGTGCCCATCCGTTCCCCGCCTCTCTCTGCTGCATAGGCAAAGAAAACAAAATGTGTTGTCCTCGCTCCTAAAACGTGTGTCCATTTTCCCCTAGGACAAATGTGGTTCGTCCGATGTGACCCGAATCAACCCCGTCTGACAGAGTAGCACTACCAGGGGACTTTCCTCGGCTGTCCCTGCTCTTTCTCCCGCAGGTCCCCTGGGGTGGCTTTGTGAGCACAACAGCATTTGAAGCTCTGTGCCACGAGGGCTCGCTCTTTAACACACTCCTTTAGCACTGGGGACCACAGTGGGTGAAGGGGCACTCCCTATGCCTCCTCTCTCGTGGTGGCTGTTGGTCATTTAAAAAATATGAAGTCTTCCATCCATGTAAAAGCATATCTATGATGTCTAAGTGAGCTGTGAAGAATGATCAAGGAAATACCCAAGGACCCATCATGCATAGCGAACATCATCCAAACCCTGAAGCTCTGGCGGGCTGCTCCATCTTGCCCGGGCACCTCTCAGCGGAGGCCAGCACTCTTGAAGACCTGGACCAGACTTCCCGGAGCACAACGCCTTCCCAACACTCTTCCGACGCTTTCATTCTCAATGTGGTGAGTGTCCCGATTTTTGCCCCATGAGGGCAGGTATCATCCGATGTCTGTATTGGCTGTCCTGGTTCTCTAGGGCTGCTACGTCAGAAATACCACCAGTGGGCAGCTTTTACCAACAGACATTTATTTGCTCAATATGCAGGAGGCTCTCAGCCAAGCTCATTCCCATCAAGTAAATTCTGACTCGAAGCAACCCATGAGGATAAGCTAGAAGTGCCCTTTCGGGTTTTCTAAGGCTGAAATTCTTTACAAGAACAGAAAGCCCCACCTTTCTCCCACAGAGCAGCTGCTGGTTTCAAACTGCTGGCCTTCTGGTTAATAGCCCGTCGCATAGATTCACTGCCATTGAGTTGATTCTAAGTCTACAGGACCGAGTCTGTAAATTGTACAAAGCCCCTGGTGCTCTTGAACTACCGACCTTGCAGATGGCCTCCCAAAGAGTAACTACGACACCACCAGGGCTCCTGTGTAGGAGGCTAGAAGTCTGATCTCAGGGCCAAATTCACCCACTTTATGGGGAAGCTCTAGATCTTGGCTTTTCTGGCTGGTCTGTCTTCCCTGTGTCTGTTCCCCGTTTTAGGGGACTAAAGAGACTTAATTCTAAAGATCATTTATCGAAACATCTTTATGAAGTCTTTTTTTGGGGGGGGGGCGGATTTTTTACCAGTGACACATCGGACAAAGGGCTAATTACAAAAATATACAGAACTCTAAACATCTCAATAAGAAAGTAACAAGAGACCCAGTCAAGAAGCGGGAAAAAGATATGAACAGACAGTTCACCAACAATGAAGTACACATGATTAACAAACATATAAAAAATGCTCATGCGTACTAGCCTTCAGGAAGATGCAAATTCAAACCACAATGCTGTAGCACTTAACCCCTACAATGCCAGCCCAAACTAAAGAAGCGGAACAACAAATGCTGGACAGAATATGGAGGGATTGTGGTTCATGTATACTGCTGGTGCACTTAGAAATACATACAGCCACTGTGGAAAGCCATGTGGCACTCCTTAAAACAAGCAGAACTTGAAAGCCCATGTGATCCAGCAATACCGTGATTGGGCATCATGGAATTCATTGACAGAATTACGAAGTCTTAAAGAGGACAAAGAATTCATCTGGACGAGGGAGCCCGTCAGCACGAGGCTGTCACGGTCATTGAGGGTTACAGAGAAGCAGTTCTTCATAAGACTTGGGAGTAGAGGAATGACTGCCACACGAGCATGACTGGAGGCAGATCAGTACTTCCTAGGTGCCGCTGGGACTGCAGAATCAGAATGGGACCGGGATCGAGGCACGTACCTACTTTGTACTAGACAGAAGACTTACCACCGGGGTGAGGGAAATTTCATCCTAACAAGGGCCGTTTAGATATTGACGACAGCATACAGAATTATCAACTTAAAAGTGAGTCTGCTATGGTTGGTTACACGTTTCATGAACTCACCCCTGCAGGTGACAGGTTGGAAGTGCTTCTCTTCGGTGAGGTGTGTGAGGTTAGCAGGTATTGACGGTCCTGCGTGCTCATTGCTGGCTCATGAGATTAGTCTGGTGATGCTCTGACCAAAGCAGTCAGGATGTGACTCATGGTCCACACTGATCGCAGCCATCCAAGTGCCATCCAGGGCATACCCAGAGGTGGCTGGGCTGGTCTTCCCCTCCACGGACTGGCGAGGGGAGTGGACATAATACACTTTGTCTCAGGCAAGACTACGTGTCGTTTTGAGGTGCCATCATCAGCTCTGGCTCACAGTGACCCTGTCCACATCACCCAACCCGGCGACATCCTCACGATTGTCCTTAGGTTCTTATGAGCCCATGGTTGCAGCCTCTGTGTCCATCCATCTTGTCGAGGGCCCTCCTCTTTTGCCCCGCCCCTCCACTTTACCAAGCACGATGTCTTCTCCAGGGACTGGTCTTCTGACATGACCAAAGGACGTGAGAGGGAGAAGCTATTCTCGCTTCTACGGAATGGTGTTAGTCCGGGGTGACTAGAGAAACAAGTCCAGAGACACTCAGATGTGTGTGCGAGAGAGTCTTATATCTAAGAGTAATTGAATATTGAGAAAACATCCCAGCCCAGTTCAGATCAAGTCCATAAGTCCGATATTAGCCCATATGTCTGATACTAGTCCATAAATTCTGCAGACTCACGCAGCACTTGCAATGATGCTGAAAGCAGGAAGATCACAGCCAGTGGGTGAAAAGTCTGTGGAAGCATCTCAGTTCTGGCTCGATTCTCCATGTGGCTCCTCCAGCTCCAGGGCTCTGGCTGCCATCAGCATGGCTCCGTGTGGCTTGTCAACAGAATGTGAAGCAGAGAGTGGGTCCCAGGGAGGAAGACCTGAGTTCCCAGAATCCTCAGGAAAATGCCATGCTCACACAGAGGCCTCATTGGTTATGATCTGATTGACAGGCTAGTCTCCAGCCCTTTGCTCAAGTTGGGAGGAGCTCATATAACTACCCAGACCTCTTCTCTCAGCACTGTTGGTTCTTGCTCACATGCTACCTCCCGAACTGGTTAATGTCGACGAGTTTTTTGGATCCACTAACTGTATTCTGTCCACGTTCAACCAGCAATACGAATTGCCTTAAACCAGAGGAAAATCTTAGAAGGCTATTTAGATTGCAGGTTGGATGATCAGAAAGAATTCCGTGGAGGCTGAGTTTATGTGGAAACTGCTAAATTGGATGTAGGCTCGGGTGGCATTCAGCTGGTTCACACCAGTTTGACAGACCGATATCTAGTAGTTTGTTGTTTGGCGAATTGGTGGTTGAAACAGCATTTGTAATCAGAGTTCTGTCTGGGGTTACAAATGTACATTCTTTACTCTCTTTAAACGCTCATCTGCTTGTGGGAAACAGAACTGGGAAGAGAGTGTATGGGGACAAATTCCCCATGTTCATAGTTAAAAGTCTGGGAGGCAGACTCTGGGGAAGGAAGACCTTTACATTCATGAGTTGGAGATGAGCCCCAGTCACATTCTCCTAACTAGTCATTCTCCAACATCCCCCTGTAATCGTGCCAGCTTGAAGACGCTGCCTGCAAGCACATGGTTCTGCTATGCACTCGGTTAGCGCCTGAAGGTGGTCTGCCCAGGCTATCTGCCACCAAGAGCAACCAGACCCTGTTGTCTGCCCCTCTTAGGTACAGCCAGCTCCCTTCTGATAAGGATCATAGCTTGCTCCCCTAGAGAAGCGCTCAGGGACACTCAAGGTCAAGCCAGAGACAACCAAGGCTAAGCTACCATCTTAACTCTCAAACCCGTCCATCTGGTTACCTATGTACCTTCCTGTTACATGTATACCCTGGCACATCCCCTTCCTGTCATGTGCATACCCCTAGTATGTCCCCTTCCTGTTACATGTATGCATGTAACACAAACCATTCCTGTAATGTAAGAGGGGGCACCCCACAAAAAATCCCCGCAATTTCCCTGGGCAGAGTGGAGCTTTCATGGTCTGCATTTTTCCTGCTAGGCGAGCATCAAGCAACTCAAGTCAGTGCACCCAGTGGCATCGCCTGGGAAGGGTCTCTCTGGTCACAGTGAATTGTTCCATAAAAGCAGTTTCGCTCAAACCTCATTTTTTGTGATGGCTGATTTAAGAGAACAGCCTGCAGCTGTGAAATTTTGTTTCCTGCTTGGGAAAAATGCCACAGAAACTGTTGTGAAGTTGAACACAGCTTACAACAAGGACAGCGTTCTGGGAACGACTCGAGTGTATGAGTGGCTTTCTCATTTCAAACAAAAAGTGAGACGTTGATTGATGACAAACCTCATTTTGAACATCCGTCAACTTCCCAAACAGATGAAAATGTCGACTTATAGTAGAGTTGGAGCTTGTTCCACCAGGTTAGATGGTTGATCAAGCCTTTCTATTTAGAGGCTCTCAAAAGATTGCCGAACTGTGTGCATCAAAAAAGGCCTGATTTGTGGCAGACGGGGACCTGCTTTGTGGCAGACAGGGACCTGATTTGTGGCAGACAGGGCCACCATGACAATGAACCTGCTCATGCAGCCATCTCGGTGCACCAGTTTTTGGCAAAAAACAGCATGCCTCTCTTGCCCCATGCACCTTACTCACCTGACCTCGCTCTGTGTGACTTTTTGTTTCCTTGAATGAAGCGGAACATGAAAGGACAGTGATTTGATGACTTAAAAGAGGTGAAGAAAAAACGAGTGAGGTGCTGTCAGCCATCCAAACAGATGAGTCTGAAAAATGTTTCCAAGAGTAGAATAGCAGATTTGACGAATATATCAAGTGTTATGGAGAGTACTTTGAAGGTGATATAATTGATTTGTAAAAAAAAATTTTTAGTATATAGCTTTGAAAAAAATCCCTTTTGGGGGCTACCCCTCATATGTGTATGACATGGCTTGCATACCCAAGATGATATAAACCTGTGAGAGAAAACATTTGCTCACTGTCTCTTGATCCTGCTGTCGGAAGAGGTGAGCCCCTGCATGCATTGTCTGATGTTTAATTTACCCTTTAATTATACAACCACTCCTTAGGATCCATTCGGTTGTGGAGGGTGGTCCCCACATCTGCTCAACAGCATATTCTAAGTGCCCATAGTACTGTTCATTCAGTCCATGTGTGTAAGAAATTAGATGGAATTATGCTCATAATATTTACTCATTCCTTTTATAAAACTTGTTACACTTTTGATGAAATCCTACATTGTTATTCCATTTCATTTGGTGAACATAATATGTTGAGAGAAGAGAAGTGGCTTGTTTCTAATCTGTCAAACACAACGACTAATTGGCCCACCTCTAAAGCAATGGTTCTCAACCTTCCTAATGCTGCGACCCTTTGATACAGTTCCTCACATTATTTTACTTGCTATTTCATCACTGTCATTTTGCAACTGTTATGAGTCGGGCGACCCCTGTGAAAGGGTCGTCTGACCCCCAAAGAGGTCACAACCCACAGGTTGAGAACCGCTGCTCTAAAGGAATGGAACCCTATTCCCACAGTGACGAGGTGGCATGGGAGTTACATACTATCGTGTCAACTTGAAGGTATAAGAGTGAAGGATGGAGTTAGCCTTTCAAAAAGGTTAGCCTGATGGTGCCTCCTTGTGGCACGGCCTCTGCATAGGCAGGGTCCTGGGAACCTCCCCTCTCTCTGTGTCTTCACCCTCCTGCTGCTGAGTCACTCAGAGAGCTGCCAGTGCCAAGCTGAGACCTGTGAGAACCCTGGGATGCTTCCACTGCCATTGGATCCACAAGACTGCACCCACCGGCTGGTGAGGTGCCTGCATTCTGCATCATTGCATGTGGCTGTGTGAGTCTGAAGAGGAACTTATGGACTAGTATCAGACTTACTTATGGACTAGCATTGGACTTATGGACTAGTATCAGACTTACTTATGGACTAGCATTGGACTTATGGACTTGATCTGAACTGGATGGGATATTTGCTTGATATATGAGGCGGTACCCCCCCAAAAAACACACACACACCAGAAAAAGCTCTGCCCAGTAGAGTATGCATTGTAGTACACATTTTCCCCACTAGGTGAGCAGCAAGCAACTTGCTCTAAGTTTTAGTCCACCCAGTGGCATTGCCTGGGGAAGGTTCTCTCTGGTCACAGTGAATTTTCACAGAGAAAGCAGTTTTGCTCAAACCTTGTTTTCTGTGATGGCCAATTTTAGAGAACAGTGTGCAGCTGTGAAATTTTGTTTCCTGCTTAGGAAAAATGCCTCAGAAACTGCTGTGATGTTGAACACAGCTTACAAAGACAGCACTATGGGAACAACTGAAGTGTATGAGTGGTTTTCTCATTTAAAAAAAAAAGTGAAATGTCGATTGATGACAAACCTCGTTCTGGACATCCGTCAACTTCCCCAACAGACGAAAATGTCGGCTGTGGTACAGTTGGAGCTTGTTCCACCAGGTTAAACGGTTAATCAAGCTTTCTGGTAGAGGCTCTCAAAAGATTGCCTACCTGTGTACAACAAAAAAGGCCTGATTTGTGGCAGACGGGGACCTGATTTGTGGCAGACGGGGACCTGTTTTGCCACCATGACAATGCACCATTTCAGTGCACCGGTTTTTGGCAAAAAACAGCATTCCTGTCTTGCCCCATGCACCTTACTCACCTGACCTCGCTCTGTGTGACTTCTTTTTGTTTCCACGAATGAGAGGACAGCAATTTGATGACATAGAAGAGGTGAAGAGAAAAATGATGGAGGTACTGTCAGTATCTAAACAGATGCGTTTGAAAGATGTTTCCAAGCATGGAATCCCAGATTTAGCAAATGTATCAAGTGTACTGGAGAATACTTTGAAGGTGATACAGTTGTTTTATACAAAATTTAAATCCATAGCTTTGGGAGGAAAAATTCTTTTTTTTTCTTTTTTGGTACCCTGTTGTACAATTAATTACTCCTTGATATAAAGCTCTCTCTTATACAAGAATGTCTCTGGATTTTTCTCTAGTCAACCTGGCTAGCACAGATGGTTAAGGATAAATCACAGGATCGATCAGGCTCAGATAAAAGCAAAGAATGTTGCAAATGAGAATGCAATCAGGAAACAATATGCAAATACCTCAAATAAAAGTTTGATTGCTTTTTGTTAGATATTATCTACTATTTTCATTAATATTTTAAAACCGTCTTATACTATAACTTAGTTTGTTTACCTCTGTTGTTCTTATTTAATGTTAACTGTATGAAATAATAAACTACCCTTCAGTACATGGCTTTTTATACTTAAAAGGATCATGTGTTAGTCCGGGTTGACTAGAGAAACAAATCCAGAGACATTCACATATATGTGAGAGAGCTTCATATCAAAGAGTAATTGTATATTCAGGAAACATTCCAGCCCAGTCCAAATCTAGTCCATAAGTTGGATATTAGCCCTTATGTCTGATACCAGTCCATAAATTCCTCTTCAGACTCACGCAACACATGCAATGATGGCAAATGCAGGAAGATCACATACCAGGGGGTGGAAAGTCTTGTGGATCCAGTGGCGGTGGAAGCATCTCAGTGCTGGCGTGGGCCTCCACGTGGCTTCTCCAGCTCCAGGGCTGTGGCTGCCATCAGCATAGCTCCATGGGGCTTTTCAACAGGAATCGGTAGCAAAATGTGTGTGTCCGGCCTCCAGGGAGGAAGAAGTAGTTCCCAGAATCCTCATGAGAAAGCCACGCCCACAGGGAGGGATCAATCAGGCTGTGAGCTGATTGGCAGGCTAGACTCCACCCTTTTGTTCAGGTTGACAGGAGATTATGTAAGTGCCACAGATCAGTAGAGTAGCAAACTGGCTGTTAAATTATTTGAATTCAACCACTGGATTTAGGGCTTTTCCTGCAGACCAGAGCCTTCTGCAAACTTCCTGGTCAGAAAAGCTCTGGCACACCTCTGCTGTGCCTAACCTGATCTTTCCTATGTCCGAAATGATCCGCTAAAGACGAATGTCCTTGTTAGCATAACAAAGAAACCCTGCTCCCAAAGGGGAGGACGTCCAGAGGAGATATGGAAGTTAAGGGTCCCGCATGCTTTGGGGAAACACCACAAGCCATCGTGGACTTTCGTTTCCTGCTCTCTTAATTACCTGCAGGTACCTTTGACGGCCTTTTCAGTCACCTACATGCCCTGAGTGACTAGTCCTAGCCACTCAGCTTCTCACTGACTCCAGAACTCTCTACTCCTCTCTCCAGGCCCCGGCCCTTGCCTCCTCCCCATCGCCTCTCCCCACGGAGGTTAGTGGCTCCCCTCCCCTCTCCAGCCAGAGCTGTCTTCTCACTTTTTTTTTCTTTTTATTTATTTATTTAACAATTTATTAGGGCTCATACAATTCTTATCACAGTTCATACATATACATACATCAATTGTATAAAGTACATCTGTACAGTCTTTGCCCTAATCATTTTTTTCTCTCCTCTTTTCTTTTTTTACATTTTATTAGGGACTCATACAACTCTTATCACCATCCATACATATACATACATCAATTGTATAAAGCACATCCATACATTCCCTGCCCCAATCATTCTCAAGGCATTTGCTCTCCACTTAAGCCCCTTGCATCAGGTCCTCTTTTTTTTCCCCCTCCCTCCCCTTTCCCCTCTCCCTCATGTGCCCTTGGTAATTTATACATCGTTATTTTGTCATATCTTGCCCTATCCGGAGTCTCCCTTCCCCCCTTCTCTGCTGTCCCTCTCCCAGGGAAGAGGTCACATGTGGATCCTTGTAATCAGTTCCCCCTTTCCAACCCACTCACCCTCCACTCTCCCAGCATCGTCCCTCACACCCTTGGTCCTGAAGGTATCATCCACCCTGGATTCCCTGTACCTCCAGCCCCCATATGCACCAGTGTACAGCCTCTGTCCTATCCAGGCCTGCAAGGTAGAATTCGGATCATGGTAGTTGGGGGGAGGAAGCATCCAGGATCTGGGGGAAAGCTGTGTTCTTCATCGGTACTACCTCGCACCCTAATTAACCCATCTCCTCTCCTAAACCCCTCTATGAGGGGATCTCCATTGGCCGACACTTGGGCCTTGGGTCTCCACTCTGCACTTCCCCCTTCATTTAATATGGTATATATATACATATACATATACACATACATACACACACTTATATCGTTTTTTTTTTTTTGCATGATGCCTTATACCTGGTCCCTTGGCACCTCGTGATCGCACTGGCCGGTGTGCTTCTTCCATGTGGGCTTTTTTGCTTCTGAGCTAGATGGCCGCTTGTTCACCTTCAAGCCTTTAAGACCCAGACACTATCTCTTTTGATAGCCGGGCACCATCAGCTTTCTTCACCACATTTGCTTATGCACCCATTTGTCTTCAGCGATCCTATCATGGAGGTGTACAGTCAATGATATGATTTTTTGTTCTTTGATGCCTGGTAACTGATCCCTTTGGGACCACTCGATCACACAGGCTGGTGTGTTCTTCCATGTGGACTTTGTTGCTTCTGAGCTAGATGGCCGCTTGTTTATCTTCAAGCCTTTAAGACCCCAGTCACTATCTCTTTTGATAGCCGGGCACCATCAGCTTTCTTCACCACATTTACTTGTTCACCCACTTTGGCTCCAGCCGTTGTGTCGGGAGAGTGAGCATTATAGAGTTCCAATTTAATAAAAGAAGGTATTCATGCATTGAGGGAGTGTTTGAGTAGAGGCCCAAGGTCCTTCCACCACCTTAATACTTGACCTATAAATATAGACACATAGCTCTATTTCCCCGCCAGTGCTGTCTTCTAAAAGTGCTAGCCTCCAGCCTTCCAACGATGTCATTAGAATAAGACTGTGACAGCTGAAAGTGAGATCTGAAGGAGGAACCTCCAGTATCAATCACAGGACCATAAGACAGTGTTTAACACGCCCACCCCTTCCCACAGGCAAGCAGTTCCCGGCTGTGGATTGGGAGGAAGCCACAGGACACTGGGCGTCACTGCCTTTGGGCAGGAAAGCTGTGTGGGGTTGGGAACCAGGTGGGCTCGCTCCCTACCTCGGACAATTGAGCCTTCCGCACTGTTCCATGTGCCCATGTTACCTCTTGTGAGAAACAAATCCTTGTCAAGATAAATGAGCCCCACACCAGACCCTTCCTTGCTTACAGCCTGGGCTGCCCACAGCCTTCAGGCTGGACTGCTGGTTCTCACGCTCACTCGCTTGGGTTGAGTTACACGCCTTGGCAGTCCAGGCCCTGCGGGGGCTCATGGGTGGTGTGTGAGCAGCTGCAGGCCCCCGGCCTCTGCCTTCCTCCCACAGCAGCCATCAAGCCAATCCTCATCTTGCCGCATAGCCCAGATGTTCTCCCAAGTTTTCTCTGAGCTTCTATCCAGGTCAATTCCTGTTCTGCTGAACTCTCGTCCTAAGTAACTACCCTGTGCGTTTCTGGTGAAGGACTGGCCCGCTGTCTCCTGGGACAGTAGACCCGCTTAGCTCCCCTAAAACTGTTTGCTCCCAGGTTCTGGGCTTCGAAGAAGGTAGGTCACACAAGGGTGCTGAGGACAATGTGTTGAGTGAATAAGTAAATAAAGGCAAGAATGAACTGTTTCTTGATTTATTACACGCACAAACACTGAGGTCTGGCCACCAGTGGAAGATGTCTACTTTGTAGACTGTTTGGTTTTGTAGACTTTTCAGAATGAATTAGAAATAAAAACGTCTTTGGTAAACCTGGCTCCCTCTGACTGGCTGAGCCCAGCTGTCCTGAAGGTAAGGGTTAAGGTTCACCTATTCCCACCTCACGGCTGAAATTTCAGTGTAGCTTCCCAGCATCCCACTGCCCTCTGGCCTCCATGGTTTCTGAGGAGAAACCAAAATCTTACTGGGAATGCCTTGTAGGTTCAGGAGCCCTGGAGGTGGGGAGTAGTGGTTACACATTGGGCTACAAACCGCCAGATCAGCAGTTCAAACCCACCAGCCTCTGTAGGAGAGAGATGAGGCTTTCTGCTCCTATAAAGAGTCACAGCCTTGGAAACCCACAGGGGGAGTTCAACTCTGTCCTCCAGGGTTGCTATGAGTCGGACGTGACTTGATGGCAGTCAACTGAGTTGGTTAGGCATGATGGTTCACTTTTATCTTGAGATGTACAGGAGTCTGTCTTTGGTTTCTAGCACTTGTTAGTTAATGGTGTCGTTCTAGGACCTCGGTTTCTCCCTCTTCCTCGCTTGTTTTTCCTCCTCTCTTTCTATTGCTTAAGACCTGATAGTCCAACAGAGAAGAAGCACAAAAGCCTGTGTGATCACGAAATGTTGAAGGGATCAGGTAGCAGACATGAAAAAAACCAAAAACCATCATTGTGTGCTCACCTTCCCCATATAAACCCTGAAGACGAATGTGTACATAAGGAAGTGTGGTGAAGAAGGCTGATGGTGCCCAGCTATTGAGAGATATAGCATCTGGGACCCTAAAGGCTTGAAGGTAAACAAGTGGCCATCTAGTCCAGAAGCAACAAAGTCCACATGGAAGCAGCACACCAACATGTGTGATCATGAAGGGTCAAGGGGGTCCAGGTATCAAGCACCAAAGGGGGGGGGATCATATCATAATGAGGGGAGTGTGCGATGGGGACCCAATGCCCATCTGTAGATAACTGGAAATCCCTTGCAGAGGGGTAGTGGGAAGGAGATGACTCACTCAGGGTGCAGTGTAGCATTGATGAAACTCACAACCATCCTCTAGTTCCTAAACGCTTCCTCCCCGCCACTATCATGATCCCAATTCTACCTTGCAAACCTGATTAGACCAGAGGATGCTTAGGGTGTGCAGATGGGAACCGGAAACAGGAAATCCAGGACAGATGAACCCCTCAGGACCAGTTGTGAGAGTGGCGATAGCAGAGGGAAGAGGAAAGTGGGGTAGAAAGGGGGAACTGATTACAAGGATCTACATATAACCTCCTCCCTGGGGGATGGGCAACAGAAAGTGGGTGAAGGGAGACCCCAGGCAGTGTAAGATATAAAATAATAATTTAAAAATCATCGAGGGTTTATGAGGAAGGGGGGAGCAGAGAGGGAGGCAGGGAGGAAAAAAAGAGAAAAATGAGGAGCTGATTCCAGGAGTCCAAGCGGAAAGCACGAGTTTTGAGAATGATGAAGGCAACAAATGTATGTGTGCTTTACACAATTGATGTGTTTGTGGATTGTAATAGTTGTATGAGCCCCAATAAAGTGATTAAAAAAGAGTTGTATGAGTTCCCAATAAAATGATTTTTTAAGAAGAAAAAAAAAAAGACCTGATAGTCCAGTAGCTTAGCAAGTTTCCCAAAAGATCTGCTAAGCATCACCTGGCTGCTGTGAAGACTCCCGGGTGCTCAACAGTCCTGACAAGGCTGGTGCTGTCATGTCTGCTAGTTCACTCCCCTCCCAGATTCCCCAAGGAAGGAAAAGCACATGGAGCTTTTTATGTCTCTGTGGTCGTGATATCATCTGTTGTCAATTTGAGACTTAAGAGTGAAGGGGTGGAGTCTAGCCTGTCAGGCAGGTCGCAGCTTAATGACCTCATTTGGAGGTGCCAGGGAGATAAAGAGCTCACTGGAGGTGTGACACAGACCCATTCCTTGTGAGACATTCCTTTTGACAAGACACATGGAGCTATGCTAGAATCCTGAATTGAAGCCACGTGGAGACCCCTGCCAGAGTTGAGATGTTTCTGCCGCCATTGGATCCATAAGACTTTCCACCTACTAACCTGTGATCTTCCTGCATTCGGCGTCATTGCATGTGTTGGTGAGTCTGAAGAGGAATTTATAGAATGGTACCCGGCATATGGGCTAATATCAGACTTATGGACTTGAACTACACTGGGCTGGGATGCTCTTAATATACAATTATTTTTTTATATAAAACTCTTTCTTGCCAATCCAGAGAGAAGACCATATGGCCGTCCCGACTAGGAGACAAGACATCCCTCACTGACCCATAACTCCACAGGGGACAACACTGGAGACACAGTGTGGGAATTGCTCCCGATCTGACCCCACCAGACAGAGGCAAAACACTAAGGGTGTGCAACAGAACAGCAAGGGGAACAGAGCAACAAAGTCCCAGGGAATACCAAAAATAGACTTTGGGGCCAGGGCTTGGTACTCCATCAGACACGACCGGAAAACACTTCTAAAGGCAACAGTCCTTGAATTAACTACAAGCTTTTCTTTGTTGTTGTTGTTGTATTGTTGGTTTTTTGTCATTTCTTTTTGTTGTTGTTTTGTTTTCTTTTGTTGCTTGGTTGTGCTCTGTCTTGTTTTTGTGCATGTTATTATCTCTGCAGGTCTGTCTAAATAAGACAGGCTGGATGAACAATCTGGAAGAGAATATAATGAGACCGACAGTTCCAGGGGAACATGGGAGAGGGGGAGGCGTGGGGGTGGGGGGGAAGGAAGTGGTGTTTACAAACTCAGGGACAAGGGAACAGCAAGTGATCCAAATCAGTGGTGAGGAGAGTGAAGGAGGCCTGGTAGGGCGTGATCAAGAGTACTGTAACTAAGAGGAATTACTGAAACCCAATGAAGGCTGAGTATGATAGTGGGACAAGAGGAAAGTCAAAGGGAATAGAGGAAAGAACTAGGAGGCAAAGGGCATTTATAGAGGTCCTAATAAAGACAGGTACCTATGTAAATATATTTGTATATGAGGATGGGGAAATAGATTTATGTGCATATATTTATAGGTTTAGTATTAAGGTAGCAGATGGACATTAGGCCTCCACTCAAGTACTCCCTCAATGCAAGAATACTTTGTTCTATTAAATTGGCATTCATGATGCTCACCTTCCCAACACAATTGCTGAAGACAAAGCAGCACATAAACAAATGTGAAGAAAGCTGATGGTGCCCGGCTAGCAAAAGATATAGCATCTGGGGTCTTAAAGGTAAACAAGTGGCCATGTAGTTTAGAAGCAACAAAGCCCACATGGAAGAAGCACACCAGTCTGTGTGATCATGAGGTGTCGAAGGGGTGAGGTATCAGGCATCAAAGAACAAAACATCCTATCAATGTGAATGAGGGGGAGGGCAGGGTGGGGACCCAAGGCCTATTTGTAGGCAACTGGCCATCCCCTTACAGAAGGGTTTCAGGGCAGAGATAAGCCAGTCAGGGTGCAGTGTAGCAACGATGAAACATACAACTTTCCTCTTCTTCCTAAATGCTTCCTTCCTCCCCACCCACTACCATGATCCCAATTCTATTTTACAGATCTGGCTAGATCAGAGGATGTACACTGGTACAGATAGGAACTGGAAACAGGGAATGCAGGACGGATGACCCCTTCAGGACCAGTGGTGAGAGTGGTGATGCCCGGAGGGTAGAGGGAGGGTGGGGTGGAAAGGGGGAACTGATTACAAGGATCTATATATAAAACCTCCTCCCTGGGGGATGGACAGCAGAAAAATGGGTAAAGGGAGACATCGGACAGTGTAAGATATGACAAAATAATAATTTATAAATTATCAAGGGTTCATGAGGGAGGGGAAAAATGAGGAGCTGATGTCAGGGGCTTACGTGGAGAGCAAGTGTTTTGAAAATGATGACGGTAACGAATGTACACATGTGCTTTACACAATTGATGTATGTATGGATGGAGATAAGAGTAGTATGAGGCCCTAATAAAATGATTTAAAAACCACACAAACTAAATGGGTTTGTTCTGTAGTCCGTCCAGAGTCACACGACCTCCCTCGTGGTTCCCTCAGGACCACTGGCCTCCTCGTTTCTGGATGCAGAATTACTGGCTGAGCTTTCTTTGACTGTTCTGTCCCTGTCTTCTAGATCCCTTGACTTCTGCTAAGAATTCCGCTGTTATCTTTCTGAGGGTCCCTTGGGAGGGACGAGTCACTCCTCTCTTGCCATCTCTTGGTGTTTGCCTGTGACGCTGTAAGAGCTCTGAGTGCACCGACTTTGGATGTGTCCGTAGATTTTTCTTAACATCAAAATTTGGGAAACTGTCGGCCATGATCTCTTCAAGCTTAAGCGTGTTCAAGCCCAGTGACGGCACGTGGAGGTCCGATGGAAGACGTTTGTTTGAAAAGCTCTACAATAGACTTGGTTTGTTTTTTAAAGAAAGAGAAGGCGTTCCCTTTGGGCAAACAAGGCAGCTTTGAACTTGGAAAAAAGACTTGAGCTCACTCACTGGCCCTGGGGGAGGGAGTGAAGCAATGGCCCGGAAGACTAGTGGACAGTGTGGTGGGAGAATGAAAGGCAAAGAGATGGAATCCATCATCATCATCGATGGGCTGAGTCCACACTCCATTCTGGTCCCTCTCCGGCACCCCAGACGCCTGTCCGGAGGTCAGTAAAAGGTGTTTCCCCCCAAGACCATTCTATTTGCCTCGAGTGATGGAGGCCCAACGCTGCATTTGTGCACAGGCTGACAGGACTCCGGGAAGTGGACACGGAAGAGGTAGGCTTCTGCCCTGAAGCCATCAACTGCCCCAAGGTATTATGTAGGGCAGTGGGCCATCGGCAATGACCCCTTAAAAGGAGTTTGCTTACAAGTTCTTTGCAATTTACACTTTGCTCCCAAACCTAACTCCCTGCCTCCAAGTCCATGCGTAGAACTGCCCCTCTAGGTTTCCAAGACGACAACTCTTCGAGGGAGGCAAAGGCGAGGCTTTCGCCCAGAGTGGCTGGTGGTTTCAAACTGCTAATCTCTGAGTGAGCAGCCCAACATGTAACCGCTACGCCCCTCTATGTACGAGGACCACAAAACCCAGTGCAGGGAGCTGGGGTGACCTGCGCAGAAGAGGTCCCACAGGGCAGAAGAGTCCAAGGGCCGGACCACATTTACAGTCCAAGGAGTTCCTAGCCGGCCTGCCAGGCTGCCAGCGTGTCACTAGGGAGAACCCCAAAAGGAGAGAGCTGAGCTATCGTTGACTCAGACTGCTACAATTGTCAACTCCACCCACCGCCATCACGTTGATCCCAACTCCCCGCCACCAGAGGGCTCCCGGGGCTGGAAATCTGCAGAGCCTCTCCCACGGGGCAGCAGACAGCTCTGAACTGCTGACCTTGCAGCTGGCAGGCCCAGTCATCACCCACTCTGCCCCGGGGCCCCTCTTAGGGGGAGCAGAAATATATTGAAGACCGAGAGCCCCTGGGTTTGTCTTTGGAAGCCTGCTGGGGATCTGCCTCTCCCGTGCCACCAGGCTGGCAGAGCAGAAAGGAAGGGGGCGAAGGGGCGACACCAGGGAGAGCAGAGCAAGCCAGGGGACTCTTGGGGGGATGGGGGGGGATAAAGCGCTGAGCCCGATTCCTCCAGAGCCCAGGCTGTCTGAGCAGAGCCCCCCCAGAAACGGGTCATGATAGTTGACTCATTTCTGGCTCAGGGTGACACCATGTGAGTCAGAATGAGATGTGAGCTCCACCGGGTTTTGAAGGCGCTGCCCTTTTGGGGCGGGGTGGTGGGCAGGTTTCTGAGCCTGCCTGTCTTCTGAGGTGCCTCTGTGAGCACTTCCTGCTCCTAGTGACTGTTGAGGGCTTAACTTTTGGCACCACCCAGAATTCCTAAGAAAAGGCTAGGTAAGCAGGAAGCTGCCAGGCCTCCCACTGGGCGGCAGCCACCCAGCAGGTGGGACGGAGGGGGACTGGGGCTATGGCACCACCTCCACGCCGGCACAGCCACGCTAGCGCCCTGGCTTGAGGGAGGCCGATGGTTCTAGAAAGAACGATGGGGGGGGGCAGAAGATTCCCCCCAGCTTCCACACGCGGCAGCCTTTCAGCCTGTGCCCCTCGCAGTACTACCCAGAGTGCATTCCTGGAAATGGCGGGAGCCCAGGGCCAACCATCTTACAACCACGGGACTCAAGAACAGCTTTATTGGTGGCCCCGGGGGGCCTGGGTCTCCTTCTGACCCTGTGGCACCAACCTGCCACAGGGCTTTCTTCCAGCAGGAAGACCAATCACACAGCTCAGGGACACCCTGACGGGGTCAGACCTCGGATACAAACAAGTCCTGATTTCAAAGTCAGTAAGGAGGAGCTCGGAGGCTGGGCTACTGCAGGGCACAGGGCTCAGGGGGCTGGCTGAGGTGTTCAGAGGGGTCTGTGGCCGGGAGACAAGTCCCCAACCTGTTCACAGTTGGACAGCTGGTGGTGCCTGGCTCTGAGTGGGGACCAGGTACGCTGGGGTCAGGACGCCGAGCGGAGCTGGGAGCAGCGAGCCCTCCCGCTGTCCCTGGACATGCGGACGCTCCACGCATGGTCTGGACCTGGTACCGCCACAGCCGCTGCCACACAGCCTGCCCCTCACAGCCAGGATGTGTTATGGTTCTTGGAGGGGTACACGTACCACATTACCACCCCTGAAGGGTTGATGATCACTGTGAAGTTAGTGTAGGCTCGGAGGCCGCTGATGATTTCACCCGTGTAGACATTCTGGATCTGCCATGGGGAGGGACAGCACAGTGTCAGGGTGAGACGACCCCCCACCTCCACCCAAGGGAGAATCCCAGCTAGTGGTCTGGTCCGCCCTACAGAAGTGGCAGCCCTGTCTTTCCTATCACTCCCCTCCCCACCCCCAGCACTGAGAGCTGGGTCCACCGAGCACTCCCGGGCAACAGGCTTGTGGTTTGTCCACAGCACCGCTGAGAACCGCGCCAGCACCAGCCCCGGCCCCCCACTGAGGGGGGAACCACGAGTGAGTGCCCCACACCCAAGCAGGCACCCGGGAGCCCAGAGGTGGGCGGGCCCCAGGTGGCGGCAGCCCTTACCTCGTAGATGTAGGTGCTGGAGTAGCTCAGGTTGGCCAGGGAGGACTGGTAGTGGTAAGGTATATCCGTCCTCCGGCTGAAGAAGACCAGGGCGCTGGCCTTGTTGGACAGTGGCCGCAGGTACACCTCAATTTGGGATTTCTCCTGCATGAAGATGACTCCTGACTGGGGGGCCTTGTTCAGGTAGGTCCTGAAGCTCCTCCTCCCTGGCTCCCCCTGGAGTTCTGGGCAGCCCACCTGCCCTGCCAGAGAGTTCCTTGCAGAGGGCCCCCCCACCCTCCAGCATTGCGGCTTGTCTACACCCACGTCCCTGCCTTCCCTGACGCAGCAGCTGCCCTCCACACCTACCCTGGCCGGGCCACACCAGGGCAGGCAGACGCCCTGTGGGGTCCTGCCTCAGAGCTCATAGGGAACGAAAGGCAGAGGCAGAGCAGGGACTGGTGAGAGAAGCTATGGGGGCGTGGACCAGACCCTGGGCACGGTGCACTCTGCCCCCAGAGGGGAGGGAGGCTGCACAGGGCAGCCAGCCCAAGCGTCAGCTAAGAGGCCACAAGTTTGCCTCGCCCACTCCACCACCAGCTCGTGGGACAGGGCAGCAGGGCCCTGCCGTCTAGACAGCTCTAGTCATGAGCAGCGGGATGTGTGGACAGAGGCCAGGCTTGGAGGCAGCACTGCTGTCCACTGGCCAGCTCTGCGGCCATGGCTGAGCCACGAGACTCCCTACGTCTGCACCTCCCCATTAGTCAGGCCGGGAGCAGCCAGCTTGTGAATGCCGAGCACACAGTAGGTGCTCAGTAATGGTCAATGCTGATAGTAGTAGAAATGGTAGTAACAGTGGTCGGAGTCCTGGCTGCAGCAGCAGCAGTACCAGTGGCAGTTGCCCTTGGAACTGCAGGGGGGCCCTATTTGGATGACATCACAGGCCGCCTCCCTCTCTGAACCCCGACCCAGGGTTCACCCAGGCATGAGGGGACTGAAGGGGGATCCTGGGGCAGTTCTAGGCAGTGTCCCCCACATGCCATGGGAGTGGTGCTAGGGAGGGCGGAGCCTGTCCCCCATGGCTGCAGTCTCAGGCCACCTGAGCTCAGGTCTTCAGGGGTCCGGGCCCCAATACCTTGAGAATCCTGCGCCCCTGGATGCCAAGGGGGTCCTGGTGGATTTTGATCATGAGTGGATTCTGCAGAATGTCCATGCTCCTGGCGGAAATGGTCCGCAGGTCGGTGGACATGAACAGGGGCGCCGCCAGCACCGTCCACAGGGCCATCTGAGACTGGGATTGGTCGAAGCTGAGGCCAAAGTTCCCAATCAGTAGCTATGGGACAGAGGGGGCTGGTCAGCACTGCCCTCCTTCCTCGAGGAGGCGGCTGCAACCAGAGGCCAATAGAAGAGAAGATGGTCAGGGAGGAAGGCTGGGGTGAGCGTGGGGCTCCGTGAACACCACGCCCCCGGCGTGGCCTTGGGAGAGCAGAGCCACTATTGCTTTGTGACCAGCCAAAGGGAGTGATCAACAGCGCATGGCGGTCACAGCAGGTTTAGATGGTCCCACGGGGTGCTGTGCTTACACAGGGGATGCAAGCACCCCACGTGGCAGGAATGGGAAACCAAGCCCAGAAACAGCCCTTCTTTGGCCGCTGCCACCGTCCTGCCCCAAGGGAGACCCAACCATAGTGGGAGATAAAGTATCGCCAAGGGAGCAGCTCCGAGGGGAGTCGCTGCTAGTTGCCAATGCGTCCTGTTCAGCCCCTGGCCACCCATGGGCAGTGGATGGCCCCGTCAAGTTCTGGGGGCTGATTGCAGGGTGCATTTCCCAGGCTGAAAACCTTGATGGGAGTGGACGGCCCTCATCTTTCACCCCCTGACCCTCAGGTGGGTTTGAACCGCTGACCTTTTGGTTAGCAGCCCAACCTTTAGCCCACGGGCCACCAGGGCTCCTTAGAACTCCCAAGGATTGCAAGTAACAATTACAGTCATGGGGGGTTGACTAGGTGAGCAGAGAGCTAGAAGTCCTGTCTGTGGAGGTGGACAGGGCTGGGTGCCCTTTAGGCTGCTGGGGCAGGGGCAGCCCCTACCCTGAGATGTCAGGAGCGTGGGATAGTCAAGATCTTCACCCGCAGTGGACAGAGTAGCAGCTCCAGCTGGGGTCCCTAGGGGCCACATGCTCAAGCTTCAGGGTCATAAGGAGGCCAGAGAGACCAGAAGAGTGGGCATTCCCAGGTCCCTCCCACACATTCAGATCCCAAGTGGGGGGCAGGGGGAGGTAGGGCCCTGGAAACCGCTTCCCTAGGTGACTTGGATACAGCTGGTTCTGGGGCACATTTTGAAAATGCTGACCTAGAACCCAGCAGTGGGTACCCAGGAAGCGAGGACGCCCCTCCCCATCAGTACCATGTCAGGGTCGTTCCAGTGCCCAGGGCCGGCCACAGGCTGCAGGACATCCTGGTGATTCACAAACCAGTCCAGGATGTTCAGCACGCTGCTCCAGGAGTCCTGGATGTCCTCATAGTTACGCCAGAGGTTGCAGGTCTTGGCCAGCGTGGTATAGTTCACCTGCAAGTTGAGGAAGGCAAACCTTCCTGGCGGGGGGCTTACCTGGGGACTGGGAGTGGGGCGGGGCGGGTGGGGGAGGGTACATAGAAGGGTAGCAGGCGGTGTGGGGGTGGAGGCAGACCCTGCCCGAGCTTGCTCAGATGGGCAAGGGTCTGAGGAGGCTTGCTTAGGACAGGCAAAGGGAGGAGCAGGCGTGCTCTGCTCTGGGGCTGCCCGGTCACTCTCAAGTGCTGCTGCTAGAAACCTGCCCTGCCCTCTCATGCCAGCGGAGACTAACCCACCACCTTTCCACCGCACACGTACCATCTGCCAGCCTCCTTCCTCCCCACAGTCTACAAGCCTCACCCTCCCTCTTCGTTCTAACATGCAGAGGGGCCCTAGACTGCCCTCAAGACTCTCAGGGTTTGGGTCCTGCTAGGCCTCAGCCTCCCGGCCCCCCGGCCCCCCTTTACACCGGGGTCCTGAAGGCAGTGTGTGAGCTCATGCACTTCCCTTGAGTTGGATGCCAGGTCTCTAAAACCCTTGGATTGGCTGGGGCCCCCTTTGGGGGACCATCTCTCTAAATAACAAATCAACGCACGAGCAACTAGGAGGAAGAGCCCCAACTCTGGAGGCCTGGCACAGATGTGGTAGTGAATTTGGGGTTTGGGGGCCACTCCAGGCAGGGGCATACAGTGACTTACCTTTGGGGGGAGGCCCCCCTCGTAAGCTGGCCAGCTGCAGGAGAAGGCAATGGGGTGGCCAGTGGCATTCAAGGCAGCAGCCATCTTGGGGTACCCTAGGAAGCCCCAATCCCATGTATTTCAGGACAGGTGAGGCATAAGAAGCGGCCTGGATGGGTCTCAATCTAACCATCTCCCATCAAGTATGAGGAAACAGAGGCACAAAGGACACCCCTGCCCAGAGCCCCCACACTTGCTGAGTGGGTCACAGAGACGGTAGTGTCCAGGGATCCAAGAACACTGCCCCCAAGTTCCAGGGTGTGGGGAGTTAGGAAACCCTAAACCCCCAGAGGCCACAGAGACAAACCAGGCTCGGGCAGGTGGGCCCACACCAGCCCACTCACAGACTCACTCGCCCCAGCCAGCGAGAGGACCCACCATAGGCCCGCTCCAGGGAGGTGGAGTAGCAGCCATCCAGCTTCAGCATGTCCACCTGCCACCTGGCGAAGGTTTGTGCGTCTTGGACCACGTTGGCCAGCGTGGTGCCTGGGTAACCCATGCAGGTGAAGTTGCCCAGGTCCGCGTAGATGCCCAGCTTCAGACCCAGGGAGTGAGCCTGGGAGGTGGGAGTGGGGGGAGTAGGGGTTTGGCAAAGATGTGATGGTAGATACAGGCAGGCCCCTGAAGGTTAGGCCTGTTAAACCGCCAAGAGCTCCTCAAAGTCAAAGCAGGATCTCAGCTTGCTGGCCCTGCCATTTCCCCAGCACGCCCCCCCGCCCACCCTCCCTGACCATGTCTTGCCTGGCTTCGGCTAGCCCCTCAGCCCCAAACACCACCTCTCTGAGATCAGCTCCAGGGCTGCCTCCTCTGGGAAGCCCTCCTAGAACTCCAGGCTGAACATGAAGTCCTTCCTGGCTCTCACCCAGCACAAAGGGCCCAGCCTAGGCTTTCATGGGTCTACCTGGCCCAACCCCCCACCCCCCTGACCACAACGTGTGACCTGCGGGCCCTCCGGCTGGTCAATGAGCCCTGGACAGGGTGGGGAAGAGGGGTGAGTACGTCCCGGCCCCTGGGCTCACATAGTCAACCAGGAAAGGGATCCCATTGGGGAAGCGCTTGGAATCGGACACCAGGTTGCCTTGGTTATCCCGGCCACCAATCCAGCAGTCATCGATGTTGAGGTATATGTAGCCCAGGTCCCGCCACCCGTCCTGTGCCAACCGGTCAGCCATCTCCATGAAAAGCTGCTCACTGGTGAGGGACAGAGAGGGGGCTGCTCAGTGGCCCCAGTCAGCCTCGGAGCCCCTTCCTCCAAGGCAAACTCAGGCTACTATCAGGGTGAGCCCTTGCGGTCGGTGGGAGGGCTGCGCGAGGGGACTTTCCCCGAGTGGTAAATGGCCAACACCTTTGTAAGGAGCTACAAGCAAGGTTTTATTGCCGATGCCTGTGTGGGTCCTAACAAACTATGGGTAGCCTTGAGAAGAACGGGAATTCCAGAACACTTCCCTTGTGCTCATGCGGAACGTGTCCATGGATCTAGAGGCAGTCAGTAGTGGGAACAGAACTAGGGGATACTGCTTGGTTTAAAATTAGAAGAGGTGTGTGTCTGGGTTGTATCCTCTCACCAGACTTATTCAATCTGGATGCTGAGCAAATCATCCGAGAAGCTGGATGATGTGAAGAGCATGTGGCGCCACAATTGGTGGCGGTGGTTATGAGGTGCCACCGAGTCTGTTCTGACCCACAGTGGCCTTATCCCAACAGAACCAAACCCTGCCCAGACCTGTGCCATCAGCAAGTGCAATGTTGGAGGAAAGCTTCTTAACAACCTACAATGTGCAGATGACACAGCCTTGCTTGTGAGGAGGACTTGAGGCACTTGCTGATGAGGATCAGGGATTGCAGCCTTCAGAATGGATTACAATTCAATGTCAAGACCCAAAGCCCCACAACTGGACAATCGGTAACATGATGATAAATGTAGAAAAGGTTGAAGACGTCAAGGATTTGGCTTTGTTTGGACCACAGTCAATGCTCATGGAAGCAGCAGTCGAGAGCTCAGAAGTGTTGTATTAGGTAAACCTGCTGCACAAGACCTCCTTAGAGAATCGAGAAGCAAGATGTGCCTTTGAGGACTAAGGTGCACCTGACCCAACCCACTGCCTCACATGCATGTGAAAGCTGGACACAGAATGAGGAAGACTGAAGAAGCATCGATGCATGTGAATTCTGGTGCTGGAGGGGGATATTGAAAGTACCATGGACTGCCAAAAGGACGGACGATCTGTCTCCCAAGAAGTTGGCCAGAGTGCTCCTTGGAGGTAGGGATGTGAAACATCGTCTTACATAGCTAGGGCATGTTGTCAGGAGACCAGTCCCTGGAGAAGACATCCTGCTTGGTAACGTCGAGGGGAAGTGAAAAAGAGGACGGCCCTCAAGGCGCTGGACTGACACAGAGGCTGCAACCATGGACTCGGGCATAAGAACCATGGTGAGGAAGGCACAGGACCGGACACTGTTCCGCTCTGTTGTGCCTAAGGTTGGTATGGGTCAGAACCAACTACATGGCACCTAATAACAACAGCAACAACACAAGCAGGCTGGAAAAGGGGTGACTGACCTTGAGCGCCACAACTAGTCTGGTCTTAACTGTTATTATCTCTTCTCCATTATCACAGGGGCCAAGTGTCTCAGAGAGAGCCCTAAGCAAGTCATGGGATGGCTGGCTGACCTCCCAGGAGTCACCTGACTGCAGTCTCTGGGGTGGGTCCCTCCACCCCCTTCCCCCACTCAGCAGGACCACCCAGCTCACTGGGCTGGGGGAGGGCTCACCTGATACAGTTCTGTGGGTCATCTTGACAGTTGATGTTGCAGCGGAAGCGTTCCCAAGCCAACCAGCCCATGGGTGGCGTCTTCAGGAGCCCATTGTCTAGGGCCAGCACCTGGGTGACAAGAGCCAGCAAGGGCACTGCCAGCCACCAGAGGGGTTGGGTAGGGTGAGCAACTGTGGGGGGCTCCCACACAAACCTCCCATCCTCACCCCACCCTGCGAGGGCTGCCTGGCTGCAATGAGGGGAACCAGATGCTTGGCTGGAAGTGGAACCAGCCTTCATGGCTGCTGACTCCAGCAAAAGAGGAAGGTGAGGTGTCTGACACAAGGTAACGTGTCCCCACCCTGGCTCCCCACTGGCTGGGCCACCAAGGATCCTGGCCTCAGCGCTTTGGAGGGAAGCTGAGAAGGGAAGAGGCTTCTTTGAAGAGGAACCGATTCCTGGGTTCCCAAAGACCTCTTCCCTTCCAGTCTCTTCCCAAAAAGAGGCCTGGACACTGAGGGGCGAGAAGGTGCCCCCAGGTAGTCCCCATCCCACCTGGCCACCGAATCTCCCAGCCACCCCACCTGGGCCAGCACCTGTCGTCAGCAGCATGGCTCAGGGTGGTCTCAGGACCGGCCAGAAGTGCTCTGCCCGCTCAGCTTCCTGCAGGGACCTCTGGAAACTGAAAAGCACCGGGGTCACTCCTTCCTCCATACCTTGGACTCCCACTAGGCCCCTAAGTCACTCTCTGCCCCACCCACTTCCCGGAGCTGTCCAGTCTCCTGGAACACGGAGGCCTTGGACGTTAGTCCTCATCCTCTCTGCGCTTTGGAACCACCACCACCCCACCCGCCCTCCGCCAGGTCTCAGAGAGCTAGGGCCGACCCGAGGCAGCCCAGCTGGGCCGGAGACGTGGGTACAGACAAGGCTCCGCACTTCCTCCCCCCACCCGAGCCCAGGTTCGCGCCACTGGCTCCCGAGGGCAGCAGGCCCGGTGTCCCGGCGCAGGGAGCGGCCCCAAGTCCCCGACCCGCAGCTCGAACCTTTCGATCCGTTCAGATCCGCCTCTTCCCGGCCGATCGCTCACTCACTCAGTCACCAGATGCCCCCAGCGGGTTCCACTGGGGCGGGGCCTTACGCCAACAAACCTTCCGGACGGAACCTATCAGAATGCCCTTAGCAACGTCCTGCCCCGCCCCGCGAAAGCGCAATTCGAGTGCCCAGCCCCTCGGAGCCTCTCAAAGCCCCGCCCCTTGGAGCCTCTCAAAGCCCCGCCCCCTGAAGCCCGGGCCCCGCGCGCTGCGGAGGCGGGCAGTAGCGGAGCGGGGTTCAGGGGCTCGGGGTTCAGGAGCCCGTGGTTGGCTGGTCTTCTCTTCCGGGTTCTTGTGGGCGGGAAGTGCGCGGGGCACGGGACACACGCAGGACTTTCTCTGTAGAATGAACCCCGAGGGATTTTGTTGGGAAGAAATGCGAGAAGGCCCAGGAAAGAGCTCCACAGTTACGCTCTCAAACATGCCCAAGCGCGCCCGTGAAGTGGAGCCCGTTACAGGACAGAGGAGACCGGCTCCAGAGTTTCCAAAGCTGTAATCTTTATAGAAACAGATGGCTCCATCTTTCTCCCGCGGCTGGGGAGGCCGAGCCGCCGCCAACCTGTGGGTTAGCAGTCAAGCACTTTAACCACTGTGCCATCCGGGCTCCTTTCTGGAAGGTTAGCAGAGAACCCTGTCACCCAGACACCTGTTATCTGCTCATCAACAAGTCCTGCCTAGGCTTTCCTTACTCGTGCCAAGCAATTAATCATTGGCACCTTCACTGTGCACTTGCCTACAAGTGCCACCTTCATTCATGCCTGCCCGGGTATTTTTCTTTGCCTCACATGCATGTGAAAGTTGAACACTGAATAAAGAAGACTGAAGAAGAATCGATGCATTTGAATTGTGGTGCGGGAGAGGAACATTGAGAGTACCGTGCACTGCCGAAGGGACAGACTAATCTGTCTTGGTAGAAGTATGGCTTTAGAGGCAGGGATCGTGAGACGTTCTCGTACATACTCTGGACCTTGTTGTCAGGAGAGACCAGTCCCTGGAGAAGGACATTGTATTTGGTGAAGGAGAGGGGCAGCAAACAAAGAGAAAGGCCCTTAGAGGAATTGACGGGGCAGCTGCAACAATGGAGCCAAGCACTGGAACAAGGGTGAGGAGGGTGCAGGACTCGCACTGCTTCATTCCGCTGTGCATGGGGTCGCTATCGTCAGAACCAACTCAATGACATCTGATGACAACAACCAACTTCATCTCCGTGAATGATGGACGCGCTCAGACCAAACGCCTGGGAGCCATCCTTGCTTTCCCTTCTTTTCACATCCACGTCATCCAGCGGCGTGCATCCGGGCTCCCTATTTAAATTGATCCCCATAAAGAATCTAGCTGTGACTCTCCCAGTCCTGGTGCTCTGCTCAGCCCGCCCAGCTCCTGGGGATGATGCAGCAGCGTGCCCTCTGGTCTCTGGCATCCACCTACATTTGTTCTCTCCATGGCAACGGGGGAGGGGGGATCCTTCAAAACATAACTACTCCAATCACTCTGCCACTCAAACGCCCTGCACTGGGCATCTCCCTCTGCAGTAAAGCCCCAGCCCTGGCAAACTTTACAAAGGGCCGCCCTGCACGTTCTGACAGCCACCCCAACAGCCTGTTTCCCCCTCTCCTTCACCTCTCAGCCACACTGGCTTCCTTGCCCTTCCTCCAACTCCCAAGGCACTGCATGAGGAATTCCTCTCGTTCCTCAAAGCATCTGAGGGGCCTCTGCACTGATATCCCCTCTGTTTGCAAGGTTTGTTCTCCCAACCCATCAGAAGGGCTGACTCCCTGATCCCCTTCGAATCTTTGCCACCTCCATGAGGCCCACCCTGGTGATTTTGTTCAAAGATGCCCATCTCCCTTCACTTGCCGGAGGTCCATTCTGACTTGCAGCGACCTTATAGGACGGAGTAGAACTGCCCCTGTGGGTTTCTGAGGCTGTCACTCCTGACAGGCGGGGTGGGTGGGGGGGTATGGGGGGTGGGTGGAGGGAAGCCTTTTATCTCTCCGCGTTTCAAATTGCTCCAGTGCATAATGCCTTATGTCTGCAGGGCTCCTTCCATGCCCTTTCCCCTGTTTCACAGCTTCCCACACCACTTGCCAACTCTTTATCACAGAGCAGAAATCTTGTAGATGGTTCAGAACCTAGAGGTGTTTCGTTCTGTTCAATATGGCAATTAACAACAGCGGTAACCTAACACCTCTCCAAAGGGTTTCCTGTCTATGGAAGCAACCCTGAGGGACAAGCACAGGTCCAACTTACTCCAGAGCTGTCTCCCTCAAGTATATGTTAGACTTAGGACATGGTTTGCAACGAATGGTAAATGATTGTCAAGTTATCTCCCAGAAGACTCCAGCCATCCAGAGCAAGCAGACACCAGTGTTTCTCCACAATAGGCAGGGCTCACTCCCTGCTCTTAGGGACAGTGCATTGCTTCCCCTGAAGGCTTAGGCTAAATAAAGTGTCTAGCTCTAAGGCAGTCAAGGTTAGGCCACCATCATGAATCTAGGGTCCGCCCATCTTGTCATATTATATCCTTAATCCCTCCTCTTCCTATAGTGTGTGTATACCCCTAGGTTATCCCCTCCCATTAATTACTATATTACCTATAGTGCAACCCTTTCCTGTGACATATGTCTTCACCTGCAATTAGGGGGCTTGCATGTCCCCAGAGAATATATAAGCCTTGGTTAGCAATAAATCTCTCTCTCTCCACGTGGATCACCAAGCGAGGCTGAGGAGAGCATGCTACCATGAAATGTGTCTGACTCCTTTATTTCAAGCTCTCGTCCATCTCTCATGCCCTCCCTCTTCACTTATTATTGCTGTACAATTACGCCTACCGGACCTGTGATGATGTGTTAGCGGCTCTCTCCCCTGGCACAGAGCTGGGCGGGAGAAAACCTGACCGTAAAGACTGGAGACAAGAAAACTCTCTGGGGTTGCTCTACAGTCACACAGGCTGCTGGGAGAAGGAATCAGAATGCTCTGGCCCAGCAGCAGCAGCAGCAGCAGCAGCATCTATGGAGTTCAGAAGGTTCAGTGGGGAGAGAGACTCACAAGCAGATCAGAAACCCATGAGGGGAGGGAAGTCTTCTATAGTGGTCAAAAGGCTAAGCCTCTGGGGGGCCGGCCCCCATCCCAACTCCTAAGTGGACACCTGCCCTGCCCCCCGTAAGAATTTATTTCAAAAGACGGCATTGAATCTGCGGCTCTGGGAGAGGGACGGATCTGATCGGAGCACCTGGGTGCAGAGGAAGGGGGAGGAGGAGAGAGTAGAGCTCACCACCAGGCCATGAGGACGATGTTCCCAATTAGAGCAGCCAGACCACACAGAGGACCACAAGGCCGGCCCCACTATGAGACATGATGCCCCTCACTGACCCATAGCCCTACAGGGACAACACCGGAGACACAGTGTGGGAATTGCACCGATCTGATCCTGCCACACTGAGGCAAAACACTAAGGGGGTGCAACAGAACAGCAAGGGAACAGAGCGGCGAGGTCCCCAGGGAATGCTGAATGACTTTGGGGCCAGGGTGTGGTGGCCCAACAGACTGGACTGGAAAACACTCCTAAAGGCCAACAAACAATCCGTGAACTAACTACAAGTTTTTCTTTCTTGTTGTGTTTTTGATGTCATTGGTTTGTTGTATATTGTTGCTTGGTTTTGCTTTGTCTTGTTTTTGTGCATGTTATTATCTCTGCAGGTCTGTCTAAATAAAATAAGCTGGATGAACAATCTGGAGGAGAAAACAACAGGACCGACAGTTCTGGGGGGAACATGGGAGAAAGGGAGGTTGGGGGGAAAGGTAGTGGTGTTAACAAGCCCAGGGACAAGGGAACAACAAGTGATCCAAATCGGTGGTGAGAAGGGTGAGGGAGGACTGGTAGGGTGTGATCAAGAGTAATATAACCAAGAGGAATTGCTGAAACCCTGGTGGGGACTGAACATGATAGTGGGACAGGAGGAAAATCAAAGGAAATAGAGGAAAGAGTTGGGAGGCAGAGGGCATTTATAGAGGTCTAGATAAAGACATGTACATATGCAAATATATTTATATATGAGGATGGGGAAATAGATCTATGTGCATATATTCATAGGTTTAGTACTAAGGTAGAAGAAGGACATTGGGCCTCCACTCAAGTACTCCCTCAATGCAAGAATACTTTCTTCTATTAAATTGGCATTCTATGATGCTCACCTTCCCGACACAAGCGCTGAAGACAAAGCGGGTGAATAACAAATGTGGTGAAGAAAGCTGATGGTGGCCAGCTATCAAAAGATATAGCATGTGGGGTCTTAAAGGCTTGAAGGTAAACAAGTGGCCATCTAGCTCAGAAGCAACAAAGCCCACATGGAAGAAGCACACCAGTCTGTGTGATCACGTGGTGCCGAAGGGATTAGGTATCAGGAATCATCAGAACAAAAAAACCTTACCAGAGTGAATGAGGGTGGGGGAGTGTGGAGTGAAGACCCAAAGCCCATTTGTAGGCCCCTGGACATCCCCTTACAGAAGGGTTTCAGGGAGGAGATGAACCAGTCAGGGTGTGATGTAGCAACAATGAAAAATACAACTTTCCTCTAGTTCCTAAATGCTTCCTGCCCCCACTCCCCCTATCATGATCCCAATTTACCTTGCAAGTCTGGCTAGACCAGAGGATATACACTGGTATAGATAGGAACTGGAAACACAGGGAATCCAGGGCAGATGATCCCTTCAGAACCAGTGGTGTGAGTGGCAATACTGGGAGGGCATAAGGAGGGTGGGTTGGAAAGGGGGAACTTATTTCAAGGACCTGCATTTGACCTCCTCCCTGGGGGACAGACAACAGAAAAGTAGGTGAAGGGAGATGTGGGACAGAGCAAGATATGACAAAATAATAATTTATAAATTATCAAGGGTTCATGAGGGAGGGGGGAGCGAGGAAGGAGGAGAAAAAATGAGGACCTGATACCAGGGGCTTCGGTGGAGAGCAAATGTTTTGAGAATGATGAGGGCAATGAATGCACAAATGTGCTTTACACAATTGATGTCTGTATGGATTGTGATAAGAGTTGTATGAGCCCCTAATAAAACGATTTAAAAAAGAAAGAAAAAAAAGGCTAAGCCAAGGACATGACAGAAGCATGGATCTTTAGATGGCCTGGGCAGGGAAGGTCCCTGTGAGGAGGGGGGCATCTGAGGTGAGATCCGCCTGATGCAAAGGCGCCCTTGAAGGGTTAGGGGGCAGGAGGAGTTTTCTGGGCTACAGGACTAACCCATTGCTACCGAGCCTATTTTGGTTCATAGTGAACCTCTAAGGCAGGGCTTCTTTCGCAGCCTGGGACCTTCACGGTCACCGCTGTTGTGTCAGTTTGTAGTCCAGCGGTGGCTTGCGACTGTGATGCTGGAAGGTCTGCCACCAGTGTTTCAAACACCAGCAGGGTCACACCCAGGGTAGACATGTTTCTATGTCAATTCCAGGCAAGGAAGGAGAACCTGGCGATCTACATCTCAAGAAATTGGCCAGTGACAACCTGATGAAGAGCAGGGGAACGTTGTTTGATCTAGGGCCCCTCAGGTTGGAAGGCGCTCAGTGCGAGTCTGACTGTGGAAGACACCTGCCTTCTCAGAGCAGAGTCAGCCTTACTGATGTGATGATGCAGCCAAGCAGCAGGACTTTCATTTGCTGGCGTGGCATGATTCGAAATGTGTTAGACAGGGTTCTCTAGAGAGATAAAACCAGAATGCTGATAATTTTATATATCTATCTATATATAGATAGATAGATATATAGATAGATAACACAAGAAATGAACAGTTAAGTTATAAACAGATTGGTATATAACACAAGAAATGAACAGTTAAATTATAAAGCAGTACAAATGGCTCAGTGCTGAGGACTCATTCCCGTGGGAGAGTTGTGTGTGAGACACTAGCAGTCCTTCAAGTCTTGAGGGCCGTCAGGTAGTCCTCTGTAGGGAGAGAACTAGGCTATATCAGCACAGGCAGCAAACAGCAAGGCAGGTCACCAACTGTCAGCCAGGTCACCAACTGTCAGTCCCCAGCTCCAGAGATGTAAATTTCGTTTGTGTGGTCTTAAAGGGACCTCAACTTACAGCGACACAGTCCACGGGCTAGGTGTCCCACAGGTAGTGTGCCCTTTAAATTGAGGCACAGAACAAGCAAGGCAGCTGCACACTGGTCCGATGATTAAAGAGCGAGACAAGAAAGGCGAGGCTCACCGAGCCGCTTGCTTATCTCTCCGCCCTTCAATTAATCCCACTTGTGTTTATCGGCCAGGCTGGCACAATAAACTATCTTACAAAATGAGAAGAAATAGCGGCAAACATGCATTATTAATCAGAATGTGTCGTGGATGGCAACCTATATACAAGTGTGCTTAAGACAAGTGAATGATGGGTTGCCATACGATTTATAAGAGTTAAAAAAAAGATTTGTAAGAGCCCCCCCCCAATAAAATGATTAATAAAAAAAGTTACTACTAAAAAAATGAATCCGAATGTGGAATGTACATTTCAAAATCTATCCTGAAGCACAACATTGTCAATGCTAGGACAATATCCGTATAACACTTACAAGAAAGACCAATGAATATGATCGTGATTCAAATTTACGTGCCAACCACTAGGTAAAGAAATGGAGGTGTTTTTTTGGCCAACTTCTGCAGTCTATAATTGATCAAACATGCAATCTAGATATCTTGGTAATTGCTGGTAATTTGAATTTGCAATTGGAAACAAAGGAGTGGTAGGTGGAAAACAAGGCCTTGGTGATAAAAAATGGCGCCAGCAACCTCCTGTTAGAATTTTGCGAGAACGACAGTTTGTTCATTGCAAATACCTTTTTTTCAATATAAATGGCAAGTGTGCACAACGACCTTGCCTGATGGAATACCCAGAAGTCAAATCAACAACAGATGCAGAAAGAGATCATGAAACCTTGTGGAGATAGTTCTACTCTGTCACTCAGGGTAGCCATGAGAAACGGAGATGACAAAAGAGAAACTTTACTTCATCACACGGCTGATTGTGGAACACACCATCAGTTGTTCATATGCAAGTTCAGTCGAAAGCGGAAAAAAATGGAGGCAAGTCTGTGAGGGGGCCAAGCTATAACCTTGAGTGTATCCCACCCGAAGTTAGAGACCATCTCAAGAACAGACGTGTGGCATTGAACACTAATGACTAAAGACCCGGTGAGTGATGGAACCACATCGAACACATCATCTGTGAAGAACGCATCACAGATAGAAGACCAAACTGGATCTCCAAAGAGACTCTGAAACTTGTAGAATGCAGGGGATGGAATACGTGTCCTGACTGATCAGAGAGGGTAATGCCCAAATGACTGATCAGAGAGGGTGATGCCCAAATGGCCCCAGGCAGGTCCTGGCTTTGGCCAATGGGAGAGGGGCAGAGTGTTGCCGGGAGCCATGGGCGAGGAGGATTGAGAGAGGAGCGTGTGCAGTGCCTGGCTAAGCGGAAGGTGGGTGAAAAAGAGACTATGGATCGACACAGGGGCTGGAAGGTTGTTGCTAGCTGAGCCACACCCAGTCCTGGCCACCCTTGGGTTTCAGGTACCGGACAGTGTGTGGCTGCTACCCTTAAGGCTCTCAGCGGCTCTTTCCTCCGAAGGGGACAGCTTATTCCTTGTTCAGAGTCTGTTCTTAGTCTGGAAGCTCTGCTGAAACCCGTCCACTTTAGGTGACCGCGCTGGGTATTTGAAATACCAGCCACATAGCTTACACAGCAACACGCACGCCACCACAGTGTGACAGGCAAGTGGCAGAGTGGTTGGTGTAAAGACAAAACTGAGGAACAGGGAGGAAGACGGGCATAACTGACAGGACAAGGAGAGCAGAAGCAGAAATAGCTTTATTAGGTGGGGGAGCTCCCGGATGAGGGTCCCTGACCTAGACCAACAGGTCAGGGAAGTCTATCAACAGCTGGGGGCGAGGGATTTTAAAGAGGAATGTATGGCTGATTTTAAAGAGGAATGTATGGCAATTAGCGTATGGGGTGTGGAAACCGGGAGAATTGCTTGCCGACTCCTTGTGCCTTTCTTTGAACCAGGAACATCTGGTTTCACTGGTTATCTTATCTGGCACCGGCTGCTGCTGACCTTGGGGATGTTCAGGGACGCACATGCAGGGCCCGGACCTGCTTCAGCTTAGTCCAGACTGGGGCTGCCTCGTTCAGACCCGACCCAAACAGTTGGGCTCACGGGCTCACGCAGCAAGTGTGCCAGGATGGCCCACGACTGACTGGGCAGCGTTTTGTTCAGCAATGCGGGGCCTCGGCGACTCGCGCGCGTACTAAGGGCAGTCTGCACGGGAGCGGAGCGCCAGGTCTTTTCTTCCGCGGAGCTGCCGATGGAGGGCACCAACAGCCGCGTGCCAGCCACGCGGTAACCCGCAATACCCGAGCAGGCGTCCCGAGCGGGTGGAGGGGGCAGGTGGCCAAAGGAGAAGCTGACAAATCCCTGAAGCGGAAATCCGACCAGATCCCAACGAGGCAAGGAAGAAGCTGGGCAAGGGCTGCCCGGCGGGGCCGGCTGTCGGGCCGGGGCCGGGACGAGGGGCGCGGGCAGCCCGAGGTGGGTGCGGGCGCGTCCTGGGCGGGGAGAGGCGGGAGCGGTAACCCGAGCCGCGGGCGGGCGGGTCTCCGCGCTGGGCGGCCACGTTGGCGGCGCGGCCGAGCCTGCAGCGTCCTCGGCGGGGCCGCGGCCCACCCCGGGCGGGCGGCGCGGAGGTGAGAGCGGGCTCGCGGGGAGGCGGCCGGCGAAGGCGTGGCCCCGGGACGTGGCGGGCCAGCCGTGCCCCGCGGGCCGCGCAACCGAGGGCCCCGGCGGGCCGGGTGTCGCCGCGGGGGCCCTGCTGGACGGTCGCACGGGCCCCCCGCGCCGCTGCCCCTCCAACAAAGAATCCCGAAGGTCGCGGGGCTGGGGGTGCCGCCCGCTTCGCACCCTTCCCGGTCGGGACGGGGGTCCCTGGACAGAGGGAGCGTGGGGGGCAGTGAGAAACGGCAGCTCCGCGCGCCCTTGTCCCCTAAGTGAGGCCCTTCCTTCTGTGGGCCGACGCCGGGGTTCCCGTGCTCCAGGTGGGTGGTGTGCGTGTGTTACAGCCTCCATCCGTCCAGGGCTTTTTAGGGGGGTGGTGCTGGTCTTGGTGGGTGGTGTGCGTGTGTGTTCCAGCTACAGCCTCGGTCCAGATGGAAGCTCCTTGAGGGCGAGCCCCTTGCTGGTCCACAAGGGTCCTCAGGTTACACAAAAACCACCGCCCTGAGTCATTCGGAACCTTAGCGACCTACAGGCCAGGGCAGCCCTGCAAAACAGGGTCTTCCGGGCATCCTCGAGGGGCCCTGGAGGTGCAGAGGTTAAAGGGTCGGCTGCTGGCTAAACGGTCACACTGGAGCCCGTCAGCCTCTCCATGGGTGAAAGATGCGGCGGTCTGTGTCCCCTAAAGAGCCACAGGCTGGAAACCCTGTACGGCCAGCTTTAATAGACTCCGCAGCAACGTTTTTGTTTTGTTGTGTTTTTTAAAACGTTCTCCCTTGAGGGGGTGGTGGGTCCCAACCACTGACCCTTGGGCTTGCAACAGAGAGCTTAAGTCACAGTGCCACCAGACTCCTTGCCCCTCTGACGAGGTGATTTCAACGAGAGCGCACAGAGCCCACCAGTGCTGGCGGGAAAAGCAGAAAGCCGTATTGTTAGGCGCCCTGGCGTCAGTCCTAACAGTGACCTGTCACAACGAGGGAACAGAGAGTCCTTTGCTCCTCTCACAGTATCTCCTAGGTCCCAGCCCACCATTGCTGCGGCCATCGTGTTCACCCACCTCCTTGTGTGGCTTCCTCTTTTTCCATGGCTCTCCACTAAGCCGGGGACTGGTCCTTCGCATAGCGTATCCAAAGTCCAGGACACAGGTCTCGCCAATCCTCGCTTCCGTCTTCTTCTGATGTTTCCTTCCTTGTTCAATAATTTTCTGATTAGACCCTTTCAGTATTGCAACTTGAGGCCTGAACGATTTCTTCAGTTGGGCAGGGTGGGGTTTAGGTAGAGCCATTCAGTGTCTCTCGGTTTTTAAACCCTGGGTCTGTGTGCATTTCATGATAATGGACACCCTTTGACATATTCCGTTCAGCTCTTTTGCTTCACCGTTTCTTCCATTTTCAGTCTCTCCTGAAATCCATTTGGTCATGTCTTCTCGGTGGCCTTGAGCCTTCTTCATGCACAATAGCGTTGAGGCCATCCTACCACACGTCTGGTCTTCAGTCATTAGTGTTTATCCTTGGGATGGTCTCTAAAGAGAGGTGGGGTGCACTCAAGGCCCTACCATTCTCTTCAGCTTCCACTTGGAAATCGCCTACTGTAATTGCTGACCCGTTTCAAAGCAGGACTCCCGATGGAAAGATCTTGAGCTTTCCCACAGTCTCTTTCCACGGATGTAGTTGATTTGCCGCTACCTGGCGAGGTCCCACATGCTGACACCAAACCAAACTTATTGCCACAGAGCCCTTCCTACACATAGCGACCTATAGGGCAGAGTAGAGCTGCCCCTATGGATTTCTGCATCTTGTCTTTCTCCTCCCTGCACAAAGGCTGCTGGGTTTGGATCGCTAAGCCTGTCCGCCAGGCTCTGCCCATATGTGTCTATGCTGTTGAACCACTTCTAACCAGTTTATTCTAGTCTGAGCCCCTTGCTGAGTATTTGCTTTTGGAAATTTGCCTGGTGGAAACCCGGATAAACTGAATCGGTTGCCAAGGGATTTGTAGGATCCACCCAGTTAACATAAAACAAAACAAAAACCCTGGCCCTGGCTCGGGTTCTGACTCTGAGGCCCCACAGGGTTTCCAAGGCTGTAAATCTTTCCAGAAGCAGATTGCCACCTCTTTCTCGTGGGACAGGCCGGAGCGCTACAAGAGCTGCACTTTCAGTAGCCAACCGAATACTGAACCACTGTGCTGACCAGGGCTCCTGAGTCGGCTGCTGAGCTTGCGAAATTCTATTGTGTGATCTCTGGCGTTGTTTTTATTACCAATGCCATATTGTCTGCCTGCTGGCTCTTTGTCTGCGTTTCTCACATGGGCCGTCATCTGCGCATCTTGACTGTGTGCTTAGTCGATTTCAGGATGCAGAAGTTAGTGAGAACCTTTGATTCCTTCCCTTTTTGGCACTAGTAGTTGGTGCAAAAATCTGAACACGGGAAGCCCTGAGTGAGTTTGTTCCTAAATATGTCTTTATGTCAAAGTTGTACGTTAGTCGGAACCATTCAGTATAGTTTGCATCAGACATCAGTCGGTCAAATGTTGGTCTTCATGTATAGTAATAGTGCACAATTCTGTGTATCGATAGATATCATTAAGGAAAGATTTGGAAATACACCAAAACATCTTTAACATAATAATAGTCATGACAATATTTTTACGTGCATCATAGAGATTCAGTCATTTGTTACCACAAACCATTGTATGTACTTCAAATTCTAATATAATGACTTTTGAGGGCCGGTTGGAAACAACAGGTCATATATATCTTCATGTGTCTCATTTCATGCTTGACAGCTTCAGTTTTCCCAGGTTCATACTTTGCACGCTGAATCCTAGTTATTAACGGATGCTTGTAGCTGCTTCGCCCCATTCTAAGTTGACTCTACTTTGAGGAGGCAGCTCTTCATTAGTTGTTCTCCAAGTGCCTTCTAACCAGAGGGCTCACGGCTGGCGCTGTAGCAGACAATGTTCTGCTCTTCATCAGGTTTTCGCTGGCCAGGGCCCTTTCCTGGTCTTAGTTTGGAAGGCCTGCTGTAATCCGTCCACCATGAGTGGCCCTGCTGGTACTGGAAATCCACTGGTACAACTTCTCCCAGCGCCACACAAGCCACCACAGTATGACAGAGATGCTGGAAGCCCAAAGGGCACTTAACTCAGGGTTCTGACCTAGCTTTAGTGGGTTTAGAACATAGTAAGTAAGAACATAGTAAACTTATATGGCCTACCACCCCCTTTTCAGGGAAAAATATATATATATATCGGCATCCTGCCCTGGCAATGAGAATATTTTATACTCTATAGCCCATAATCCAGGATAAAGTGCTTCTATAGTCCCCCTGGCCCACCCACTTATCGCCCCAGCATCCCTAGAGGGCAGTGTCAGAAACACTGGTGTAGACAATGGGGTCAGGTGCCTGGCCTACGGAGTTCTGGTAGCATCATGGTCACGCTTGGCTGCTAGCTGAAAGGTAAAGTGATCCCACCAAAGACCTGGTGGTCGGCTCTGATGCAGATCACAGACTAAGGAGACCCTTTAGGGGGCTTTTCTTTTGAGTAAGAGTAGAGTCCATGGAGTCCTGGTGGCATAGTGGTTATGCATTGGGCTTCGACCCGCAGGGTGGGCAGTTCAAATCCACCAGCATCTCCACAGGAGAACGATTGGGCTTCTTACTCCCATAAACAGTTACAATCTCAGAAACCCACACGGGGTGCCTTGCATTGATTCCGTGGCAGTGAGTTTGGTCTGAGAGATTCCAGAGTTGGCATCAACCCAGTGGCTATTAGTACACCCCACAGCGCTCAACAAAAACCAGGGCCTGGTCTGAAAGGCATAGGGGGATGGGGTCAGGGAAGGCTTCATGGAGGAGGTGGTAATTTCACGGGGCCCCAAAGGATATGCAGGAGTTCCTCTTCTTCAGGATGGGCTGACTGGGTGTGAGAATTCTTTTGCAGGCTCCCTGGGAACCCGGTGGCCAAAGGGCTCAGCGGTGTGGCAAGAGACCTCCGTCAGTGGATTCTGGTGGTAAGTGGGTTCACAGCCATGGCCTTCCCTGGAAGGTGGGAGGAAACCTGGAGACCAGGCTGGACTTCTCATGGATTGTGTGATCTTGGGCAGTTCACAGTCACTGCTCCGAGGGCTGCAGCATTGCCTGCGCACTGGGGATGGTTGGACTAGGGGCCATTTCTGATCTGATGAGGAACTGACATTCCGTGGTTGAGGCTGGCCCCATTCAGCCAGGCCCTGTGGGACCCACACGTGTTTACAGGGGCTCCCCATCCAAGCCAAGAACAAGGCTGGTCTGCTCCCCTCGACCTGCCCGGTCGTGAAGGCTGCAGAGTCTTCCTAAAGGATGGCAGTGTCACCCACAATTGAGAGACCAGTAGGGGCCCCCGGGGCTTCAGAAACCCTTGGGGTTGGTTTGGCCGAGGGGCCCTCAGCCTCGGGGTTGGTTTAAACAGTCGTTTTGTGAGTTTGGGGTTCCTGTCAGCCTAGCAGGGACCCGTTCTTTGCATCTTCAAAAGCCTGGCCACACCTCCCCGTCAGGCACAAGCACATGATTCCTTGGTCTGCATCCTCTATGTCTAGTGTTTCTGCCTGACTCCCCCAGTGCCCCCCCCCCACACTGACCCTTGGTGAGAGAAGGCAGGCAGGAGGGACCCACCCATGTCACAGAGGAGCACACTGAGCCCCATCTCGGAGGTCTTCTCCAGACTAGCCTGCTTTTCCCCCCAGGGCCGCTGCCCACAGCTCTCCAGGGACCCCAGCAGGAGCCATGAAGCTGAATGAGAGGAGCGTGGCCCACTATGCAACGAGCGACTCCCCTGCGGACCACACAGGTTTCCTGCGCCTGTGGGGGGGCCCGGGGACCCCCCCCACCGCTGGTGGTGCTGGCCGAAGATGCTGGTTTGTCCTCAAGGGCAACCTGCTGTTCTCCTTTGAGAGTCGTGAAGGCCGGGCGCCGCTCAGCCTGGTGGTGCTAGAGGGCTGCACGGTGGAGCTGGCTGAGGCCCCGGTGCCTGAAGAGTTTGCCTTCGCTATCCGCTTCGACGCCCCAGGAGTGCGGCCCTACCTGCTGGCCGCGGATGGGCCAGCCGCCCAGGAGGCCTGGGTGAAGGTGCTGTCTCGGGCCAGTTTCAGCTACATGCGCCTGGTGGTACGTGAGCTGGAGGGGCAGTTGCGTGATGCCCGCCAGAGCCTGGCCCTGCACCACCGGTCACCCTGGAAGGCCCCTGCAGCCGGCCGTTCTAAGTCTCAGGCTCCTGAGCACAGTTCTCCTCGCTTAGAGAACGGCCACTCCCCCTCCAAGGACTGCAGCCCTGGGGGCTCTGTTGAGGGAAGGGGCAGCAGGCTATCAGGGAGGGCCTCCGCTGAGTGGGAGTTGCCAGGCCCTGCTAGCCTCATCTTAGGCAGGGGACATAGCCCCGTGTCCCCTGAGACCTCCTGCTTCTCCACACTGCATGACTGGTATGGCCAGGAGATCCTGGAGCTGCGACGGGGGTGGCTGCAGAGGGCCCAGAGGAGCCGGCCAGTGCGTGAAAACAAGGACAGACCCTGAGCCTGGATTCCAGCCCTGTCCTGCTGGTCGGGACACTTGGGCTGTCCCGAGGAGAATGGTTACTCTTTCTCAAGGTTGCTTTAGGAGGGATCGCGCTCCTCCCTTTACTATAGGGCATCTCCAGGTTTTAGATCCACACTCGTATCAGGAGGGGATTTAGGAATCACTGCTTCCAGCTCCTTTGTGCCCTGAGACCCAGAGAGGGAAGCTCCCCCTCCACCCCCCATTCCCTCTTTTAAGATTAATGGCGGGGAAGAAACGAGATGTTATGTTACGTGACCCCGGGCCACCCCACCATGCTCATGTGGAGTCTCTTGTGCCTGTAACTACCTGCACAAGGCTCATATGTCCCTTCCAGGGCCCTGCTCACCTGAGAAGGGCAGGAAGATCAGGTCTGGACCACCCAGTCTGCTGTCTTCCTTTGGAGGGAGAGGGCCTTCAGCCAACTGGGGAATTATTCTGCTTAGGGCCTCCACCCCTCTCCCTCTGACTGCACTGTCAGCAGAAGGTTCTGGACCTTGACCCTGCGGGGTTGGTAGTTTTGATGTCAGCAGTAAGCCTGCTGTCTCAGCCTTGGGCTGCTGGAGGTGGGACTGCCCAGGGTGGAGTCAGGAGGAGAGGTGTGAGGCAGTGTGACTTATGGGGGAAAGCCACTTGTTATTTGGTTCTCTGTCGGGGACACCCAGGAGTGTGGCTACAGGACTACTCCTTCCTGGGACCCCAAGGGGGCGTTCCTGCTTCTTAAACCACCTGGGAAGTCTTCACAGCCTTCTTGTCTTCCAGGGTTTACCAGCCAAGACTCCTCAGCCACTGATGCCCTGTGGGGTGGGCACGGTGCAGCTGGCTGAGCCTGGTCACACCACCCTCCTCAATCACAACCCACCCCTTCCCAGGCTCTCCCCAACTGGTGGCCCTAGGCAGCCTGACCTTGACTCGAATTGGGCTAGAGGCTGAAGCTTTGCAGGAATTCCTAGACCCTATACCGATTCCTCAGGAGGGGCCCGCCTTCCTAGCTGGACCAGGAATCTTACAGCCCGCTGCACTCAATTTTATACACAGACGTCACCGGCCTTTATTATCTTTGCTATTGTTAATAAAGATTTTTTGTTTTGTGTTTTTTCATCATCATTTCAGTCCCTTAAGTTTACTTCCATCCTCTGTAGAGGTCCCTGCGTGATTCACCCGCACGGGAACCAGGCCAGTTTGAAACCCTAGGAATCTACAGGGAGGAGCGCGCGTGGGCGGCCCCGCCCACCAGAACCCGGACGGGGCGGGGCCAGCGGCGCCCTCCTCGTGACGTCAACGCGTCGGCGGAGCCAGCTCCGCCGCAATGGGAACTCTCCCCATTACGAAAGTGGGAAGCCTGGGAGACGCCGCTGCTTTCAAGCTCTCGCGAGACTTGGGGGCGCCGTCCTTGCCGGGGCCGGTCGGTGGGGTCCGGTAGCCGGGTGAGGGGCGGAGCTGGGCGATGGCGTCCGGGGCGGCTCGCTGGCTGGCTTGGGCCACCGCCCGATCGGGAGCTTCCCGGAGCGGGCCGAGCTTGAAGAAAGGTGGCGATGTCGCCGCCGTACGAGTCAGCTCAGGTCGGAGCCTGGTACCGTCGAGGTCAGTCATCGTTACCCGCAGCGGCGCCATTTTGCCCAAACCGGTGAAAGTGAGTGTCAGCCTTCAGGGGGGGCGGTGGGGCGCGGGTCGTCGGTGATCGATAGGAGCAAAGGCCAATCATAGGATAACTTTAAACTGAAAGGCGGTGCATAGCCTTTGACACCTGAGAGGAGACATGTGCGAATCCTGTTTTGGGCTAGGGGGTTGGAAACCAAAAATGGGGAGCCACAGTTGAGAAACGCGACGTTTTGCCCTAACTGATGTGAGGCCTGGTGGCGTAGTGGTTACGCACTGGGCTGCTGACCCCAGGGCCAGCAGTTCAAAACCACCAGCTGCTCTGCGGGAGAAGGACTGGGCTACATTTCTACCTTGTCCTCGTGGGTCACTGTCAGTAGGCATCGATTCCCTAGTAAGGCATGTGATGGCCTGTACCATTGGCTTGAGGACACAAGTCTTGTGACGTCCCTGCCCTGTCTCAGCTGATGAACTAAATCATGGGTTGTGAATGGCCTTTCTAGATTAAGGGTGCATGAGGCAGGCTTTATGGGTTTTGGCCCACAGACGTGCAGAGGCTCATAGCAAAGTGTGACCCTCCTTTTTCAGTGGAGATTGGCGGGGGGGGGGGGGGGGGGGGGCTATTTGCTGAATCAGGTGCACTACTGAATTCAGTCACCGGCCATCAGCACCTATTCCACCCCTTGGTGTTTCTATGGAGACAGCCCTTTCGCTCTGGGCCTTGAAAATCAACAACACATTGTTAACAAGCTAGCCAGGCATGGACAACTCCCTGCACGGAGGTTTTATAGCAAGATAGGGCTCTGTTGGGGAAGTAGCTGCCTACACAAAGGCTCAGCTGATGTGTGTGTGGAGTGTGTTTGTGTTATGAATGTGTCTGCATGGGAAAATGCCAGGTGCTGGGTCCATTGTCTGGACACTCACTCCTCGGGGCGTTTTAGTGTAAAGATGTTCAAACACACCTGCTCGGAAATTTGACTTATTTTTTTAAAAAAAGAATGATTTTGCTGTGCTTTAAGTGGAAGTTTACACCACAAGTTCATTTCTTTTCCCCTTCAACAGTTGATAGGCACTTTGCCCTCCTGCCCTGCCCTTTTTCTTATGCCCCCCACCCCACTTCTCCCTTTCTGGCTCTCCAGCTTCCATGTGCATCTCTGCCCTCTTTGTCTTTGAGCACCAGCTGCCTGTGTGGTCTCGTGTAGCTGATGCTCTAAGGCAGTGCTTCTCACCTTCCTCAGGCCACGACCCTGTAACAGTTCCTCAGGTGGTGGTGACTCCGAACCAGAACATTATTTTCGTTGCTACTTCATGACTGTCATTTTGCTGTTATCAATTAGGCCATCCTGTGAAAAGGTTGTTGGACCGCCAAAGGGGTCTCCATCCACAGGTTGAGAACCACCTTTGTAAGGAATAAGTTTTGGTGGGTGTTGACTGTTGACTTTAGAGGCCAGTCTCTCGATGTAGCTGAAAGGTGACTTCGGGGGGGTGGCTTCAGTTCCAGGTTAAAAGGGTCTCTCGGGCTTTCTCTAGTCTGTCAGCCTAGTGGGTGGTCATGTTTATGAATTTGAGTTTTTGCTTCACATTTTTCTCCCATTCTCATGGGGACTTTCGGTTGTGTGTGTGGTCAGTGCTGTTGTTGGTGGCGATTGGTCCCCACCGGGCTCCCAATTGATCAGAATTGGATTTCTCAGGCCCCAGGGAAGCAGTCACTTCTGGAGTTGTATAAACTTCTCTTTACGTTTACACGTGAAGGTCTTCGAAAAGTTGCAGGGCAAATTCCATTATTGTTTCATTCTACTCTTCCACGAACTTCTTGAAACCTCCTCGTGTTTCCTGGAAACCCAGTGGCCCAAGTCTTCCAGCCCTGGTAGCGCTTTCTCTTCACTCATGTGTCTGTAGGGAGCTGCAATTACCAGCCTGTGCCCTGAGCTTTAGATGTCTAGAGTGCCTTACAGGGGCCCTGGTAGAACTTAGGATTAGCATTGGGCTGCCAACCACATGGTTGGCAGTTCAAACCCACCAACTGCTCCATGGCAGAAAGAGGGGTTTGCTCCTCTAAGGCTTTATGGTCTCAGAAGCCTCACATAAGGTGGCTGTGAGTTGGAAATGACTAGATGGCAGAGGTTTGGTTTTAGAATACTTTGTTAAAAAGAACAAATGCTTTGTACTTCGATGCCATGGTGGCGATAAAACCCATCCCCTGAGCTTTCTTCTCATCATTTTTCTTCTCTCAATTGGGCCAAGGACATTAAAGTGAGGTTGCTTGTGACGGGCCTAGGTCCACGGGAAGCAGTGCCCAGGGGGTCTGGCCTCCAGTTCGGTGGGTCTGGAGCTCACGGTGCCCTGTGGTCCCCCGCAGATGTCCTTCGGCCTGCTCCGGGTGGTCTCCATCGTGATCCCCTTCCTCTATGTCGGGACACTCATCAGCAAGAACTTTGCGGCCCTGCTTGAAGAGCATGACATTTTTGTCCCAGAGGACGACGATGATGATGACTAAACAGGTAGACGCTGCTGCTCCCCTGATGGACCAGGAGCAGGAAGTGGGTGGGGCATCGGGCCTGTGATGTAGCTCAGCCTGGTGGGGCATCGGCCCTCTGACACAGTTCAGCCTGGTGGCAGCATGCGGACCGTGGATGAGCTCAGACTGTTGGTGGACTGACCCACTTGGTGGCGGGAGTTTTATTTTGCCTTTCTCTATGCGGAGACAAGGACTGATCCTATTGTCTTTCCGAATCTTGCGGGTTTCTCCTAACTAGGAAGGGCTCCCAGCCAGCTTTTTCAATTGCCCTGGGTAATATCCTTACTTTCAGCCCACACATTGCCTTGGCAGTGGAGTGCCCCCCTACCCCATACACACACAACACCAACAGCGTCGTTTCAGATTGACAAACTCCCAGTCCTTGCCTGTGGCAACTCCTTTCCAAGCCCTGCATCAAAGCAGAGCAGCCTGGCCATGGGCTCCAGCCTGGGCCCTGGCAGCTCAGTGCCTCTGCCACCTGGCTTTCCTGAGCAGACTTCCTGGGCTCTTAGTATGTACAGTAGGGCTGCTGCCACCAGGCCGACCTCAGAACCATTTGGTTCAAAACCACCTCGATGAAGCGGTGCAATATAGTGGATCCCACTCATGGTTCAGTTTCCAGTGCGTATAAATTGTGTACACTGTATTGTAGTATGTAAGAGCCTTATTAAAAAAGCTTGAGAATGCCCACAACGTGACAGTGACAGACGTGAATGGACACTATGTCCACCAGTAGATTGGCTTCCTGTAAGGCGGCCACAAACCTTCAGAGTTTGTCAAAACAGCAGTCGTCTGTGAAGTGCAGTAAAAGCAGGTCTGTGGTTGAAAAGGACACCCCGATGTTAGAGCCTGCCATGCAAGGCTTTCTGTACCTTGGCCACACCTGGGACGGTGTGTTTCCAACCGCTGCCAGTCCCCAGCACTCCTTTCTTGAATCACCCACTCCCTTGCTTGGCACTCGCATTGGTGCGTCATTCCCCCATGGAGAAGGCTCGTTCCCACTGCTGGCTTAATCCCACCTTTCTCCGAGGCCCAACTGTACTGCTCCTGGTGGATGAAGTCTCTCCTCATGCTGGCCTCCGAGGGCGACTGCCCTTCCTGACCGGCACGTTTCGGACACTTGTTATTATACGCTTTATCTCTCTCTCTCTCACTCACTCCAAAGTGCTACTAGCCCGAGCTTCCTGCAGTCAGGGGACATTCGTATGTGCCGTGGGAACCCAAGCTCTGCCTCTCCGGTGAATGCTCCGTGTGTGACTGCATAAATCCTCACACCTCCTCAGACCGCTGCTCTCCCGCTGCATTTGGGGGAAGCCCCTGGGAGTCCTGTCGGTAGTGGGGTGCAGAGCTGCCCAGCTGACAGCTGCTTTCCTTTCTTACAGGGCACGGAAGACGTGCAGAGGAGAAAATGCTCACTCAAGTGATGGGCTTACGGCCTCTCCTCCTTCCCACAGCGGAAGGGCCAGGGAAGCCCTCTGATCCCTGAAGCTCCCTGCACGGCTCTGACCATCACCCAGGACCCTGGGCTTGGGCTGTTCCCTGCAGAGTGAGTCCACTGTGCCTTGGGGCACAAGCACCTCGGTTGTGAACAAACAGAATAAATGCCAGTCTGGGTGATGGAACGACAACCATGGGAGTCTTTCATGGCTGCCACTTTCTGGCCTGCCCAGGTGTCCGCTGAACACATGGGCTACTGCTGTGCTGCCAGGTCGCTTGAGCCTCTGGGCTGGGCCCACCAACGCACTTATGGGGCTGGGACCTATATCCAAAGCCCAGCCAAGACTGCCCCTTTTCCTTCAGTGACGCTGGCTGCCAGCCATCTGGACGACTTAAGAAATGTCATTCTTAAAAGGAGAATTTCAGAACTTGGGTTCTTGGGATAGAAGACAGTCTAAGGAGTGGTTCGTGCTGAGAAGGTGGGGACCCAGGTGGTCGCACCTCTAGGTCTTAACCCCTTATTCAGCATTGCTCCAGGGAAGGACCAGAGAAGACTTGTCCAAAGCAAAGCAGTCATTGCTTTAGCCTGGGTCACCATTTCCTCTCCTGTCACAACCCGGAGTGTCATAAAGCCGGGAGGACTGCCTCTGTTCTCATGGGCCCCAACAGCTGTGTCCCTAGCAGGGTGCCACCTTGAGCGGGAATTAATCGCGTCTCAAGGCCGGGTGCTTGTTGGACGAAGGGCCAGGCCCCTGGGTGGCCATTTTCCGCAGAGACCAGCTTGCCAGCTGGGCTCTGTGCCTATTGGTGCTGCCCTGATCCCTCTCTGACAGCAAGGACTGGCTCATTTGGTATCGCCGGTGCCCTGACACCAAGCTGTCCGATCCTAGAGGCCGTAGAAGCCCTAGCTCAATCAGCCAAGGCATCCAGCCTCACGCCGGATCACAGTTTCCGAGCAGATGGCCTCATCCTTTCCTGTTTACTGACACCCAGGGGCTCTGAGACAGAGCGTCCAATCTTACTCACAGGAAACCCCACACTTCAGGAAGAGGGAGAGAACAGGTGGTGTGTACACCGAGACCCCACTTGTTGAGGCGCGAAGTGAGAGACGCGCTGCAGAAACACAGCTTCCCGTGGGCTCACCAGTAGAACGGAGTTCAGGAAGTGACCACCCCAGACTGAGTTTATTTGCATTCTGACACAGTAATATCACGTCACCTTCCACTGGGTGCCCTCACGGGTCGTGGCCAACATAGAACTTGGACAAGAAATCCTTCGGCCGCGGTGCTTCTGTTTCATGGAAGAAGCGCATCACGTGCGTCCGCTGCTTCCACACTTTGATCGTCTCCTCCAGCTCCATCTTGCCCTGCACAGGGAAGGGGGGGGGAGGGCTGGGGGCAAAGTGGGAGGGATCCAGCCCTTGGGCTGGGGCCCTGTTCTTGGTTTCCCACCGGCCAGACAACAGCTATTGTATCAGGAAAAGGAGGTGACTGGCCTGCAGGGACTCTGAGGCTCACACAGATCATGCACCCGGGGCTAACTGGTCCCCCAGAGAAGATGCTTCCCGGGCAGCAGCCCTTCCTGTAGAACTGCCTGGTGGCCTGAAGTTGTGCTCACTCTTTCTCCCCTTCCTCCTCATGGGGCTCACTGAGGGTCCTGCGGAAGCTAAGGAGGCTGGCCGGAGAGAGCCTCAGGCCCAGTTTTTGCCCCATTTGCACAGGGCTGACTGACCACCAGCCTGCCTGCCTCTCCCAGTGGAAAGCTGGCTATCAGATGAAGCAGCACCCCCCGGGATGAGACCCTACAGGGGTGTGGGCACTTTGCTCCCTTTTTGGTCATAAAACACAGGTGGGGGGCTTTCCCCTCAACACCCTTGCAGTTGCTATAACTAGGCGGCGGCCCCTGAGGCTGAGCGCTGTTCTCAAACCCTGAGCCCGCACTCGCTTCTTTGTAAACATGGAGACAAAATGTCCATCTGGGGAGACCCAGGGCAAGTTGGGTGCATGAAAGGGTGGCCAGGTACCTTAATGACCAGAAGATCCACCACCCTGGGGTCCGTGACATGGGCGTTCTTCATGAACATTTCTCGGACTTTGTCCCGTCCACACTTCACCGTGATGTCCAGCTGGAAAAGGTGCACTAGGAGGACATGATTCAGGGTAGAACCAGCGCGTCAACAGTGATTTGGAAAAGCTGCAGTGGAAGTTCACGGAAGCCGTGCAAGCTGCCGCTTCCTTCCACTTACTAGACATCAGCCTTTCCCTGCTCTGGGGGCTCAAGAGGTCGAGGTGACCAGCTGCTGCTGCTCCACCCTCCCCGCCCCCAGCAGCTTCCATTCCATTCCCTGTGAGGGCAAGGTGTGGGGCTGCAGGCAGCAGCCAGTACAATGCAAGAGTTCCCATCATGGGGGTGGCGTCAATGCCAGCTGACCGGCCCTCTGAGGGGTGTGACTGCATAGGGTCTGCAGGAGGGGAAGGGGAGAGAGGTTTACGAGGTTTGCTCCTGCTCATTATCGAATGGAGGGGCAGCAGTTGGGACCGAGGACGGAGAAGCCTGAGGGGCAGCAATCCAGACACATGGGCAGATTCAGTAGCTTCGACGTCATGATTGTCCTTCTGTGCATGCTGCTCCCCTCTGAGGCACAGTCGGCCTCCCCACGGGGTTGACTGGTGACAACCATGGTGGGGCAGGGCCTGGTATATGGAGGGGACTGTGGGGAGGGGCGAGGAGCTGGGGGCAGCTCGGGAGACGGCGAGGTCAGAGTGGGCATCCTGACCGCAGTGCTGCGCCTCTTCCTATGATCTCAAACCAGCTCAGGAAACCAGGAGGGCCATTTGGTGACTGAGGTAGTCGAGCATAACATCTGAATGTTTAGTTACATTCACAACTTGGGGACAGTGATGGGAAAATAAAACAGCCCTGAAGAAAAGACCTGAGCCACAATGCACAGAGAACCACGCCTGACCCACTCAGGACATTGCTAAGGGCAGAAAGAGAGGAGAACTGGGGCCCCAATTTTATGGCTAGGTGTCTGCCGTGAGCACAGAGGCTCCCTCGGGGTCGATGTAACTCGGGGTCGCTCCAGGGAGGACGTCCTACACTGCACCTTCCCCCTGACGTGGCTTTGCTAGCTGCCCATCGACGGTGGCATTCTATAGAGGAAAGTGCTTTAAGCCCTACAGACTGGCAAACACACAGCGCTTTCCCGTCAGAGAAGAGACTATTCAACATCCTTGTTAGAATATTAGGGAGTTTAGAAAAAAGCCCCTAGCGCCCCCCCCCCCCCCGCCAATAAAGAGAGAAAAACAAATGGGCAAGCAAACCTGGAACCTAGAATTGAGAATTCCTCCTACTGGGGCCAGTGAGCCTAGAACATATGACAGTGGCTTGTCTGAATCCTACAGAAGGACCCTGGCAACCGGGGCCCTAGAGCCAGTCTGTGTTGAACGTATCATAGTGCTCCTTTATGAACAGGGATGTGGAAGGAGAAACTGTCCCTGCGAGCAGTACTCAGCTGGTCTGCATTTTAAATGCACGGCTCAAGCCAACTTATGGGAGTTCTTGGCGGTTCCTGCAGCCGACCGACCGGCCGGCCACATCCACTACCATCAAGTCAACTCCCACTCATGGCAACCCCTTTAGACAGCAGAGCTGCCCGCATGGGCTTCCAGGTTCAATCTTAATGGGAGCAGAGAGCCTCATCTTTCTCCCGTGGCTTCACGCTGCTGCCACTGTGGTCAGCTGATCAATGTGAAACCCACGCTGCCATCAGTGTCTCCCAAGTCCTCTCGCTCTCAGAGCTTCCAAGGGAAACGCTCACTCGCACACGTAGCACCGCAACCCTCTGGGTTACCTGTTCTTTTTCTATGAATATTCTGGGAGCACTAACCTGTTAGTAAATCTTAAACACCATGACAAAATGAAAAGTAACCATAAGTCCTCTGGGTACCACCGATGATGGATATCTCCGAGGAACACGATGGCTTCAGACAAGCTGGACATTTGTACTTACAAGAATGGTCCCAAGTTATAACCGATCCAAAATGAATGAACCACAAAAATCACTGAAATTATTTGGTGCCAATTACCTACCCTTATCTAGGGAGACCCTACACCTATGTCCCAGGTACCTCCTCCTAGTAAAGTCCCTGAACAAGTGCCCCCGTACCAAGGAGAATGAAGGTGGGAGGACAGCAGGATCCACCTGGGCTCTGGCCTGTAGAATCACTCACTGGTTTACACCATGGGGTTCCCGGCTGACTTTGACTGCATGCATACTAGGCTGGTACAGAAAAGGCAAACACGGCCCTGCACCAGGCGGAACTCCTCAGATTCGGGGGTTCTGATACACGTGCAGTTCTAGAACCAGGGTGCACAGCTTTTTGCTCTAGTTCCTTTAACAATCCCGGCAGGCCCCGGGCGATTCCTCAAAGGAAGACCATGTGGTGCAATGGAAAGGGCCTGGGCTCGGAGCCCGGACAAGCAGGGCTCAGTCTCCAGAGCGCGCACCCTTGTCTGGGGCACAACCCCCTCAGCCTGTTCTTTCCTCAGCTGAACAACAACAAAACCCAGGAGAAAGTGCCCCCTGACCCACTCCTATACGGGGCCATGGGGCTGACCAAGTGCCAGTCTTTGCAGATGATCCTGCCTGAATGAGCTCTGTGTAAACTGCCGGACCTTCTCCACTCATCAGTGACACTGTGGGCAGACTGCTCAGCTTCTCTGTCCCTCCTTCTGAATCATCCACAGGACACTTCCATGCAAGGCCCGCTAACATCATGTGTGGCCTATTACACAAGAGGTGCGCAATGACATGGACATTAAACGACCGAATAGAAAGTCAACAAACGAACAGGAATAATCTGTTAATCTGTGAGCGGCAAGCAGCACATGACATTTTCTTCAAAGGAGGAATCTTAGCAAAGAGGTCTCCCTGCAGAGACCAAGGGGTGACCGGTTGGGGAGGGCTCATGGGGTTGGGAGAAACAGTCGGGGTCTGCTATCTGGTTCTTCCACCGACCAGCACTGTGACCCGCGGCCATTTAGTGTGCCTCTGTGTCCTCATGTGTAATAAGGAAACCTCTAACACGCACCCTAAAAGAGAGCAACATGAGCGTTAGGATACTCTGCTGTCAATTGCCATCCAAACTCTCGATGCCCTTTAAGCAATGCTGGAGCCCCAATGAAGGAAAGAGTGTCTGGGCACTGGACAGGCTACAAATCACCAACCCCTCACCTCCAGGCGGTGCAGCCCCTGGGGCCCTTCTGCTGTGCCCTCTGGGCTCCCATAAGCCCTGCCTTCTCCCTGTCAGGCTGGGGCCAATCTTCCCAAACAGTACTTAAGGGAAGGTCTGGCAGTAAATGAGGGGGTGGCCCCGAAACAGCTGGGCACTATGGGTTTCCTGGCACTATGGGTTTCCTGAGTGAGGTTGGGCAAATGCCCCTTCCTGAATCTGGACCCTCTGTTACCCCTGAAACATAGAAGTGCCCCAGGTACTCAGAGAAAGTCTTCTCTGAACATCTGAACATGAATGCACCCCTCCACTTTCCACCCCTTCTGACCGTCACCCTCCACATCTATTGTTGAACTTCAGTCCCGGCCAGCAGGTCACTCAAGGTGCCCCCCCTTAATCTTTGTAGGGTGAAGGAAGTTCCCATCATCAGCAACCTGACAAGAACTACTTGCGGACAGGAGTGCAGAAAGAAAAAGAATGTTTGGAAATAGATTGTGGCAGCAACTGCACAGTACTGCTTGCCGTGATTGAACTATGGAAGGATCGATGTCGTAACTCCCAATTAATAAAACGTACAAATTTTTAAACTCCCTTCAGGACAAGGACTCTGTGGGACAGACATAGTCCACACTGGCCCACTCCTGCCCCAAATACATCACTTGGGGTTTTGCCAGAGCAGCCTGATGTCTATGCGCTAAACACCCAGCCCCGTTCCAAGCACTTCCGAGCAGGAACCTACTGAATACGGTTGCATTGGGAAGGAGATTAGAAGGCACAGAGAGATGAAGGAACTTGCTGGAGGTCACACAGCCAGTCAAGGGCAGGGCCCTGAAGGAGGACCTGGGCCCTAACCTCCACATTCTATGCCTCACAGTAGCGGTGAAGGGCCAGTTTAAAGATCTTGAAAAGCAGTAACAATAGACTGACACTCCCTGACACCTGTGCAGGGAGCAGTAGGTACACTGGGCAGCACTGAAGGGACACAGGACAAGAAGGCAGCTGTCTCTGCATTTGGGAAGCTGACTACCAAACCTTTGGCCAGCTGACATCTAAGTGAAGGCTGGGGTGCTGGAGCAAAGGGGGCAGGCCAAGGGAATTTCACAGGAAGGAGAAGCAGCAGAGCAAGTGACAAGGTTGACAAGGTCCCACAGACTATCCAGGAAGGACCAAAGCCGGGGACACTCACTAGGTGGCACAATGTTATGTGCTTGGCTGCTAAGTCAGTGGTTTCCAAGCGACCAGCTGCTGGGGGTTGGCACCTTGTGGCAGTCTGCTTCCACACATCCTGGGAAATTCTCTCTATGGGGCATTTCTACAGGAAGGCTGGGGATCTGGAATGCACTGAACAAAAGACAAGGGGGGGTTGGGGAGGTGAGAGTGGGACCAGGGGAGGTCGCCTGGCCTGGAAGACTGGAAAAAGGTCGGAGGACTTATTGAATGACCTGAGAAGGCATTCTCCCTTCTGCAGTTCAGTCTCTTTTCCTTAAGTGGTGAGGGAGCTCAATGCCTACAGCCACTGCGGAGCGTCTGCAATGTTTCCTGAGCTTTTCAGGTTCTCTTGGGAGAAGCCGGGGCTTTCAATTCCAGAAAAAGAATTCGTCTCAGAAACCCACAGGGGCAGTTCTACTCTGTCGTATGAGGTCGCTGTGAGTCGGCAACGACTCGGTGGCAGTGAGTGAGAGTTGGTTTTGTGCTCCAAAGCCACCAGGGCCGAGGTCGGACCATTGGCCGCGACTCCCTTGAGGACCCCACGCGTCTCACCGATCCTCTTAGCGGGACTAACGCTGACAGGTCGTGCCCCTCCTCCCAGGGTTCCTTTGAGCTCCGGGGGCCACGAGAGGCCAAAGCGCCGTCGGATGCTGGGCACCGGCTGGCTGACCGCGGCGTAAACGCAAGCCGAGGCCACCTTGAGGTTGGGCGACCCGACTCCACCCAGAACCAATCGGAGGCCGGCGACCTTGAACATTGCCTCTGAGGGCCCGCGCGCGCCGCTGCCTCTCACCAGTGTTTGGCACCTCCCGATACCAGGCACGGTAGAGCTCGCGCACCCTCCGTCTGGCCTCGTTCATGTCTCGGCTGAAGATGGGCTTCACGGACGCGCCGGCCGCCGCAGCGACCCGGCCTACGCTGCTGGCCGCCATCTTGCTAAAAAACCACTTCCTTCACTCCGCCCCTCTTCGACTCGGAGCGCGTCCCCAGGCCAATAATCTTTTCTCATTGGTTCAGGTTGATGGTAGTTACGCCCCTAACTCCTGGCTGGGCGGGAGGACGGCTAAGCGATTCTCTGATTGGGTGGGAGTGCAGCCGTGGAGTTGCGCATGCTCACTAGCGGAAACACGGCCCGGGGTCGCGTCAGTTCTTAGCGTCGCACCGCGGACCCACTGGCGCCGCCAGGGGGCGATCGGGGTCAAGCTGCCTGCTGGCGGGAGGGAGGCGGCGCAGAGCCAAGACCTCCCGCGCGCCCTGAGGCGCCTCAGGCCTCCAAGCGTTGCCTTCGCTGGAGGGTCTGGACATTTGGGCCCGGAGGCGGAGAGCGACGTTGGACTCTCGACCGTCGCGCTGAGCCTGCCCCTGCGCGGCCCTTCGGCCACAGGTAGGCTTTCTTTTCATCCAGTCTGCGGTAGACAGGGGCAGCCGGCGCAGCGCAGCCCTTGCGTTTAGCTCCTTGGCGTTTCTCCACAGGCCGATTCTTCCTGCAGCCCCGGTTCAGACAGGCATTTGGGTCCCCAGGCCGGATCTCTGGGAAGGAATTTGGGAAGGGAAGGGACTTTAGCTGCTCCCATCCAGGCCACACCCTGTCAGATGGAACTGTGACCCGCCCCTAGTGCTGTGAGCTACCAGGGATGAGTACCACAGAAGAACCATCGCCTGGCCCTGCGCCCTCCTCAGGACCCTTGTGTGGATGCTTTACCTTTTCAGCTGTCTCCTTGAAGATCAACCTCGCTTTCACCAGGCTGTATTTGACCAAGTGGCATGCCCTCTCCAGGGACTGCCCTCTCCTGGCCATATGAGTCCGCAGTAGTCCTGTTTACTCTCTGGTCTGTAGGGATGGTTGAGCCCAAGGTTCAGGACTGCCACCAATTCCATCCTGAACTCAGTGACCCAGGAGGAAGGCAGGACTGCTCCCTAGGGAACAGGCAGCCTCAGGTTCCCCCACAGAGTGGATGGTGGGGCCACAACCTCTAACCCATCAGTTAGCAGCCCAGCACCTGCCCCACTGCCCCACCAGAGCTCCATAGAGATTTCCTGATCCGCATTTTGCAGATGAGGAAACTGAAATGCAGAGAGGCTCCCGTTGCCACCTTAGACCCCTCCTCCGGCAGGGACATAGCTCTCTCTGAAAACTCAAGTGACAGGCTCCTTGTGGGTGCCTACTGGGAAGAGACTAGTGTGGGTTATGGCCTACATCTATGTGTTAGTCCGGGTAGACCAGACAAACAAATCCCTGGACACACATGAGTATAAGAAAGAGATTTATCTATGAGAGCAATTGAACATTGAGAAAGCAGCCCAGCCCAGACCAGATCAAATGTATAAGTCCGATATTAACCCATATGTCTGATACCAATCTATAAAGCCCTCTTTAGACTCACGAAACACATGCACTGAATATGATGCCGAATGTAGAAGATCAGAGGCCATTGGGTAAAGGCCTTGGATCCAGTGTCATTGGAAACATCTCTGCACTGGCAGGGGTCTCTGTGTCAGGGTCGGTCCATGTGTCTTGTTAGCTGGTATGTCTCCTAGGGAGTGAACAGAGATAGAGAAGTGTCTCTCATCTCCCAGGAGGAAGTACCGGATTTCCCAGAATTCTCAGGAGAAGGCCATACCCACACAGAGGCCTCATTGGCTATCTCCAGATTGGCAGCCTAGATGCCACCCCTACACTCTTAATCCTTAAATTGACACCAGTTTAGGTGCGTACCACAATCTAGCTCAGGGTTAAAAACAGATTCCCTTTACCCCACTTGCTTTTAACATGCATTTTTACATGGAAATGACTCAGACAGCAGGAGGCATGGAGTATATGTATATAAATGGCAGCGAATCAAAGTGAAGTGGAGACTGTGGAAATTTGCCGCACTAAAGAAGCATTCAGGGCGACCCAACAGAAACACACACACACACACACACACACACACACACACACACATACCGGTGACAGGTGACCAACACAGAAACTGGGGGGAGTGAGACCACAGTCAGTGTATGATAGGAACATAATACTAATTGATCATTTATCAGCAGATCGCCAGGGTGGGGAGTGGGAGGGAGCGGGAAAAGAGGAGCTGATCCCAAGGGCTCAATAGAAGGTAAATGTCTGGAAAAGAATCATGGCAACATATGTACAAATATGCTTGATAACAGCCAGTGCATTAGCTTGTTTAAGGCACACAGCACACCTGTGAAGCAAGGCTGGTTGTTAAGCCCATATTACAGATGAGAAAACTGAGATCCAGTAACTGAACCTTAGGCTCCAGAAATTATGCCCGACATCATGACACCTATCTGTGTCATTCTAACTTGGCCCACGACCCTGCTAACCCACTGGGACCTTTGAGGGCCCTGTGATTCTTCCATGGGCATTGGATCTACACTCTGCACCCACTGGCCTGTGATCTGCCTGCGTCCTTGCATGCAGCTGTGTGAATCTGAAGAGGGACTTATGGGCTTGCTCTGTGGACTGGGCTGGGATGTTTCCCTGAGCTAGAATGACTTCTTGATATAAAAGCTGTCTCTTATACATATATGAGTGTCCAGGATATGTTTCTCTAGTCAACCCGGCCTAACACACTTACTCTGTAATCGATCAGTGCCATCACTGGGCATTTACTTAGGAGAAATACAAAGATCGGTCCACACCACGGCGTGTACACAAGTGCTCATAGCATTAGGCACAGTAGGCAAAGCGTGGCCATCAACTGATGCATGGATCAGTACAATGAGACCTTCTATACCAGGGACTATTTTCTAGCCTTGAAAAGGAATGTATTCCTCACTCCACCGCTTTCCTTCAAACTTACCTGTAGCCCCTGAGCTTCAGGCTGAAAGTCCATCGTGTGAGAGGCAGCCCATGACTGCTGTCCCAAGGCTACAAAACTGCTTATCTTTGGACTGTGGCTCAGTTCTCATGCCTTGAGGGTCCCCAAGACATAGTGGCTGGGGATGACCATATACTTAACATTGTAATGCCCTCTTACTTTATTCTGACACATTTTTATCTGGTAGGCATGATTCTGCCGATGTGAATGCATATTATTGAAAGTTTTGCCCTATTACCCACCCACCCCCATTGTTCATGTAAATAATGTCCAGTCATTTAACAGTTTAATCTGTATGAATCAACAACTCATGAATAGCAGTTTGTAGCTGGCCTAGACTTGTATAACTTCCTTTTCTCAACAGTGTTTTAAATTCTATACCATTGGCTAAATTAAGAACACTCTGCACAGAATTACCATATGCTCCAGGGGGATGAATAATAATGTTCTCTAAAGTAAAATGAAAATGATGTGAACCATTTAAAGTGAACCCCTAAAGTGAACCAGAGACACATATAAACTTAACTATATGGATGAATTCTGGGCTCGCACTTAGTTATAGCCCCATTCCAAGAACAATGAGTTCTTTTGACATGGCCCTGCTTGTTGCTCGGCCTTACGAAGAGGTTGCTGAAGACTTGGGTGCTATAACAAAGTGTGGTGAAGAAACTAGATGGTGCCTAGCTATCAGACAGAATAGCATCTGGGGTCTTAAAGGTTTTTCTTCTAACAAGCAGCCATCTAAGTGAGGCATCAATTAAGTCCACATGGAAGTAGCTCACCAATCTGCGTGATCCACGGATTGTAAATAATAAAATCCAAATCCAAAGGAGGGAATGGTATTTGGGCTTAAATTGTGAACACCTGGTATACAGAAGGCTGTGCATGACGCTGGATGTCTCAAATCCATTTACAGGGTCCACACATGGATTACGCCTTTGGTGAATCCCCTCTGAGCAGAGCTCAGGTATGTGAATAGCATTGTTATCAGACCGAGAACATTGTAAAGTTGATTATGACAGAATCGTTAGTTTAAAATTATGTATCTTATCATTTGATCTCCCCATTTGAAAGTTGTTTCCATGTACAAAGGAAAAGAAAAGTGCAGGGGAAATTCATGTGGAGTAGCCTCCAGTGAATCCACTCTGACCTTGGACAAGGGGTGTGAGAGCCTGGCTCTCATGCAGAGCGCATTGGGAAGTGCATGACTGCAGAGGGAGTTCAGTTAAAATACAACCCTTTCTCAGTTGATGACCCGTCTGACCCAATTTACATTTCATCTAGTTTTTAATATTCTCTGCTCTCTTTTAGATTCAAGTTTTTCTGTTTTACTTCATTATTTGTGTGTGTGTCTGTGCATGTGTGTGCGTGTTTTCCTATATATGAAATCCAGGTTAGGTAAGTCTATAGAGACAGTAACTGAATCAGTCGTTTTTTGGAGTTATGGTGGGGGTTGGGAGGAAACGGTGAGCTAATAACAATGAGTACAAAAAAGAAGAAACTTCAAAAATTGATTGTGGTGGTGATTGAATAACTCTAACTATGATTCATCTATTGACTTGCATGATAGGTGACATGTCAAATAAAAGTTATTTTTTTATTTTTATTTTTTTAATTTATTTTTAAAATTATTTTTATTTTTTATTTTAACAATTTATTGGGGCTCATACAATTCTTTTCACAGTTCATACATATACATACATCAATTGTATAAAGCACATCTGTACAGTCTTTGCCCTAATCATTTTTTTCTCTTTTCTTCTTTTACATTTTATTAGGGACTCATACAACTCTTACCACAATCCATACATATACATACATCAATTGTATAAAGCACATCCATACATTCCCTGCCCCAATCATTCTCAAGGCATTTGCTCTCCACTTAAGCCCCTTGCATCAGGTCCTCTTTTTTTCCCCCCCCTCCCTCCCCATTCGCCCCTCCCTCATATGCCCTTGGTAATTTATACATCGTTGTTTTGTCATATCTTGCCCTATCCGGAGTCTCCCTTCCCCCCTTCTCTGCTGTCCCTCTCCCAGGGAAGAGGTCACATGTGGATCCTTGTAATCAGTTCCCCCTTTCCAACCCACTCACCCTCCACTCTCCCAGCATTGTCCCTCACACCCTTGGTCCTGAAGGTATCATCCACCCTGGATTCCCTGTACCTCCAACCCTCATATGCACCAGTGTACAGCCTCTGTCCTATCCAGCCCTGCAAGGTAGAATTCGGATCATGGTAGTTGGGGGGAGGAAGCATCCAGGATCTGGGGGAAAGCTGTGTTCTTCATCGATACTACCTCACACCCTAATTAACCCATCTCCTCTCCTAAACCCCTCTATGAGGGGATCTCCATTGGCCGACACTTGGGCCTTGGGTCTCCACTCTGCACTTCCCCCTTCATTTAATATGATATATATATACATATATATACATACATATACACATATACACATATATGCACATACATACACACACTTATATCATTTTTTTTTTTGCATGATGCCTTATACCTGGTCCCTTGGCACCTCGTGATCGCACTGGCCGGTGTGCTTCTTCCATGTGGGCTTTTTTGCTTCTGAGCTAGATGGCCGCTTGTTCACCTTCAAGCCTTTAAGACCCCAGACACTATCTCTTTTGATAGCCGGGCACCATCAGCTTTCTTCACCACATTTGCTTATGCACCAATTTGTCTTCAGCGATCCGATCATGGAGGTGTGCAGTCAATGATATGATTTTTTGTTCTTTGATGCCTGGTAACTGATCCCTTTGGGACCACTCGATCACACAGGCTGGTGTGTTCTTCCATGTGGACTTTGTTGCTTCTAAGCTAGATGCCCGCTTGTTTATCTTCAAGCCTTTAAGACCCCAGTCACTATCTCTTTTGATAGCCGGGCACCATCAGCTTTCTTCACCACATTTACTTGTTCACCCACTTTGGTTCCAGCCGTTGTGTCGGGAGAGTGAGCATCATAGAGTTCCAATTTAATAAAAGAAGGTATTCATGCATTGAGGGAGTGTTTGAGTAGAGGCCCAAGGTTCTCCCGCCACCTTAATACTTGACCTATAAATATAGACACATAGATCTATTTCCCCATCCTCCTATATATCTTTGCATGTACATGTCTTTGTCTAGACCTCCATGAATGCCCTTTGACTCCTAGCTCTTTCCTCCATCTCCCTTGACTTTCCTCCTGCCCTACTACCATGCTTCATCGCCACCTGGGCTAGAGTATACCTCTTCTCTAAGTAACCTTACCCTTGATCATTTCCCACCATGCCTGCCACTCCCCCTTCTCTGGCTCTCATGCAGAGCGCATTGGGAAGTGCATGACTGCAGAGGGAGTTCAGTTAAAATACAACCCTTTCTCAGTTGATGACCCGTCTGACCCAATTTACATTTCATCTAGTTTTTAATATTCTCTGCTCTCTTTTAGATTTAAGTTTTTGTTTTACTTGATTATTACTGTGTGTGTGTGTGTGTGTTTGTCTGTTTTCCTGTATATGAAATCCAGGATAGGTAAGTCTATAGAGACAGTAACTGAATTAATCGTTTTTTAAAGTTATGGCAGGGGGTTGGGAGGAAATGGTGAGCTCATAACAATGAGTACGAAAAAGAAGAAACATCAAAAATTGATTGTGGTGATGATTGTATAACTCTAACTATGATTCATCTATTGACTTGCATGATAGGTGACATGTCAAACTAAAGTTTTTTTTACAAAAAAGAATGAAGTCATGATATATGCTACAACATGGATGAACCTTGAGAACATTAAGCTCCGTGAAACGAGTTACATAAAATTGTGTAACTCACTTAAATCAAATTTCCCTGAATAGTCACATACACAGAGACAGGAAAAAGTTGTTTGACATCATTGTAGATCTCAGTGAGCTGCAGGAAGCAGTAGAGAGAGATGCCGTGTAGCCTTTCTCCGGTTTCCCTCAATGATGCCAGCATCCAGATCTGTATGTAGCACAGGATCAAACCCAGCATATGTACAGTCACATCAAGATCAGAACATGTATATCACTGAACGCTTCCTCATGCTGCTCCTTGATAGTCGTACCGACTTCCCTTAGACCCCTCCCTCCTTAGGCCCGGACTGCCACCAATCTAGTCCCCATTTCTATAATTTTGCCATTTCAGAAAGATTATATAAATGTACCCACATAGTATGGAAGTTTGTGTGTTAACGTATATTATTTTTTAAAGGATATAAAACTATATCACGATTCCTCTGTTTTTACAATAAATAATATACAATAAGATTAATATTCTGATTACTATAAAGCTATGTTCCATGGCTTCGGCCACATTGGAATAACCCAAATACTGAGAAATTGAACTACTGGTAAAGACTGGGTTTGGGATTAAAAAATAAACATAAAGAAACCATACAGAACAATAATTGAGATTACAACTTTGTTTGCCATTTTGGCCAGCAGTTCTTAAACTTCACCCCTAACTATCTTATTAGGTTTTCACCAGCATAGTCTGAAAACATCCCATGAATCACAACCTTTTGGTTAGTGTAAAGCAGGGGTTTCACTTTCTGTAAAGGAAGGGCGTGCTAAGAGGGACTATTGGTCCTCTATGCCCTGCGTATCAGTCTTGCCAATATCAGTCAGTTTTCTTCTCTGGATCATTTATTTGATTGAATAGCTTATGGCTTACAATTCTTTTCCCCCCAGTTTACTTAAGGTGATCAATCTATTTCTTGAGTTGCTCAGTATGATAGAAAATAATTCTATATATGATTGTTAAGTGTCAATTTTGTTTGGAATAGTTTAATTTTTGGTAAATGTAAACACACACGCACACAAAATCCAGACTGGTCTTAAGGCATACGTTCTGGATGAATACAAGCTCTGATTGAGTAATGACTGAGTAAAATTTCTTTCCTGGTAAATGCAGCAACTACAAAAAGCTCTGTTCCTTCAAAGCAACCAGTGCTCTCGATGCAAAAACAGCAACATAACTCCCAACAACTACAATACTCTTTCAAGACAAACATACCAAACTTGATTTCCATTAGGAGGTCATTAATTATAATATGCAGTTTAGATTATCTATAAATAAAACACAAGAGTCAAATTATACCCATCGGTATCACTGCCACCAAATAATGAACTTCCATCTTCTGGACAAGAATGTCAAATTAGTTTCTCCTCATGAAACACAGTTCAGGTCATGTTTGCTTCTCTTGGCCCAAGCCTGTCTCATCGGAATCTTTCCATTTCTGAGAACCATTCACCTCCCACTGCTGGCTGTGGCCCCAATTATTGGCTCAAGATCAAGGCCTTGGGCATAGCCCCTGGGTCTGTCAGCAGCTTCTCTTTTTTCCTTGTCATCAGATTCACTGTCCGATAAAGACTTCCTTTTTGTATCATGTTTTCTTTGCCAGCTTTTTGGGAATTAAATGCTTCGCTGGATTCTGGACAGGCCCCATGTTCTCCAGGTTCCCACGTAGTGTCAGCATCTGTCAGTCACTTCCTTTCCACCCTCCCATTCAGCACGTTTTCTACCACTTGAACTTGTTTACTCTTTCCATTCTGTTTCTTTCCTTTTTTTCTTTCTTTCTGCAACATTGGTTTATTGGGGCCCTTTTGAGTGCAGACTTGAACTATTATTCATACCTGTGCGCTACTCTAGGTCACAGGCCCCAGGCGTCTCCCGCCCTGCGAGCCTCCAGCTGAAGCCACACCTGAGCAGGAAGGAGGCTGGATGCGAATGCAGTCATTTTTGCTTAGCTCAGATTCTGAAGATTTTCTACTCTGATTTTTTCCCCTAGAAGTTTTCTAGTTTTACATTACGGCGTGTGCTCCATTTGAGAGAGAGAGAGAGTGTGTGTGTAAGGTTGCATTTTCCCTTCCGGGAGCTCTTTTTCTTAAATATTTGGATAATTTATGTAAAATACAAAGGTCGTGTGCAAGTTCTGTGCATTTTGATAAATGTCTACACTTCCATAACTTCATAATCCCGATGAGACCGTTCCATCCCTCTCAAACCTTCCACCATTCTCCCTTGAAGTACCTCCCAACACCCTGTCAACCAATGAACAGCTTTCTGTTCTTCAGGTTTGTTTCTGTCTGTCATCTCTAAGATGGTGAATTAGGAAAGGGGGTACATGTTGAATCAACTTTGTATTTCACGGTTTAAATGACTAGCACATATAAAAGGTCCACCTAGTGTTGCCTTTGCAAGGATGTCATGTCGTTGGGAGAACACAGCACCTAGCCTTGTGAGTCTGGTTTCTGTAGCACAACGTATTTTCCACAACATCCACATTGTGTCCGTACTTTGTCCTACGTTTTCCCAGGGATGTGCATCCATTGTGTGGATGTAGGAGTTTGTTTATCCTTTCATCAATGAAAGATATTTGCAATGTTTATGCCTTTTGTGGGGTATAAAAAAACCACTGCACAGAGTCGAAGAAGAAGGACTGGCTCCCCACTCTGAAGGAAGGAGCCACCAGAAACCATTTGCTTCGAAACACAGTCAGATACGAAGACCTCAAAACTGGAAGCCGGATATTATTGGAGGGAGTCCCGGAAAAGGGGCCTCTCAGGTCCGAGGGACTCAACTGGCAGTTGAGGAGGAGCTGGTTTCTCAGAGTGGAGTCCACCATGGTGACGAGGGTCCAGTAAAGCCTGTGGGAATGCAGGGGTGGGTTCCAATCACGGTGCTCAGTGTTGACATCACTAAGACTAAACCGTATCCCAGCCAAGTTCTACAGTACACTCTGGTTACTCTTCCTTGTGTTTAACCGTGATTTCTGCGATTTTCTTTGTGTATATCATTAATTCCCAGAGGCTCTGGTGGCAGTGTGCGTGACGCCATGGGCTGCTAACTGCAAGTGCCGCCAGGTCAGCAGTTCAAATTCACCAGCTGCTCCTCAAGAGAAAGGCTGCGTGTTGTACTCCCGTTAGGAGGTTCCATCTCAGAAACTAACAGGAGCAGTCCTACCCCGTCCTGTAGGATAGCTAGGAGTCAGCATGCATGTGATGGCAGTGTTTCTTACCATGTATTCTTCGAAGCTCTCTGCCCAAATGATGTCTCCTTTCAATGTGTGGTGGGGGCCACTCCCACTGCCTTCACCTTCTTGTAGAGGAGCCCCGCGGGGACCTGCCAGAGCCCTGGGGTGCTTCCCCCACCTCTGGATCCACAGACTTTTTACCCCCTGGCCTGTTATCGCCCTGCAGTTCTGCATCACTGCATGTGGCAGCGTGAGTCTGCAGAGGGACTTATGGACTAGTATCAGGCTGACGGACTTCAGTTGGACTGGGCTGTTTTCCTGATCATCTATTACTCTCTGATATGAAGGTCTTTCTTAGACGTAGACAAGTGTCACTGGATTTGTTTCTCTCCGTAGCCCGCCCTAACACAGACTAGAAAGCGCCTTGTTTTTCCTGAGGAGAAACTGCTTCTGACCTGCTGCCTTGCAGACCACAGCCCAACCTGTATCTACTATGTCACCAGGGCTCCACGAAGAAGGCCCGTCCGTATTATGTAAATTTACATAGCACTCACTAAAGAGTGATGAAGATGTGGAAGTCTAGCAGCATCTTTGGTCTCAAAGTGATCCAATATGCAATCAAGATGCATTGATAGGGAGGGGGGGGGGAAAAGAGGACCTGATGCAAGGGGCTTAAGTGGAGAGCAAATGCCTTGAGAATGATTGGGGCAGGGAATGTATGGATGTGCTTTATACAATTGATGTATGTATATGTATGGATTGTGGTAAGAGTTGTTTGAGTCCCTAATAAAATGTAAAAGAAGAAAAGAGAAAAAAATGATTAGGGCAAAGACTATACAGATGTGTTTTATACAATTGATGTATGTATATGTATGAACTGTGAAAAGAATTGTATCAGCCCCAATAAATTGTTTAAAAAAAAAGATGCATTGATGATTACTAGTGATTGGAATGCAAAAGCTAGAAAGACACAGAATCTGTAGTCGGAAAATAAGGCATAGTATTTTGCAAAACCAAGACTTACCGTATATACTCGTGTACAAACAATGTGCTGAAAAACTGGGGTTCGGCTTATACACGGGTCAGTGGTACCCCAGCGAGGTATAACATCTTGCGGTTCCTGCGCTGTTCATTCAAAGCCCCACTGACACTGCAGGGCCTTGAATGTTTGTTTACTCACATCTAACCAATCAGAGCTGTCCTATGATGTGGACGGCTCCAATTCACAGAAGCACCCATAGTGATTCACTTACATAGGCAGCTGAGCTGCTGTCGCTCCCCTCTGGTCTCTGTGTTAATTCACATCCTGCATTTCCCACCATTGGCTTATACTCTAGTGAATCAGTTTTTCTGGTTTCCCAGATAATATTTAGGTACCTGGGCTTATACTCTGGTCAGCTTATATTCGAGTATATACAGTAATTCACTGCAAAGATTAAAAAACACACACACACACAACACACAACAGGAATGACAGACAGGAACTTGACCTGATGGAATCCACATCAATCAAATTGACTGCATCTATTGAAAGAGACCTTGGAGCAGTTCTGTGCCATCAGCCAGCTGAGGTCAGAGACTGAGGGACAAATCACATTTGCTCACATGTAAGTTCAAGTTGAAGCTGGAAAAAAATTAGAACAAGTCCACAAGAACCCAAATATAACCGTGATAATATGCCATCTGAATTAAGTCACCATCTCACAAATAGCTTTGGCACATTGCAGAGCAATGGGTGAAGGGCAGATGAGTGGTGGGGTGACATTTATAGCATCATGTGCCCGGAAGTTCAAAGGTCATTAAAAAGAACAGGAGGATCAGACTAGACATCAGAATAGACTGAGCAGGCAACTCCCACGAGAGTACAAAGGATAAATGCTGTGTCCAGAGCGTGGCACCCCATCAGACTTGACTGGAGGACATGCCTAGAGTTAAAAAATCAGACCTTGATCTGTTTACAGGTTTTTCTTTCTTTAAAAAAAATTTTTTTTAATTAATTTATTCTTGTAGGGACATTGGCTTTCTTTTTTGTTGTCAAATCTGTGTTCTCATTCATCTCCTGTCTTGCAATGCCTTGTTTTTTGGTGCATATTATTATCTCTGCAGATCTACCTACATAAGATAGGCTGGATAAACAGTCTGGAGGAGAAAAACGGGAACAATGGTTCTGGGGGACATGGGAAGGGAGAGGCGGGGGTAAGGAGGTGATGTTGACCAACCCAGGGACAGGGGAACAACAAGTGATCCAAAATCAGTGGCAAGGAGGGTGTGAGAGGTCTGTTAGGGATTCAGCAAGGGCAACTTTACCGAGAGAAATTACTGAAATCCAAATGAAGGCTGAGCATGATAGTGGGACAAGAGAAAAGTAAAAGGAAATAGAGGAAAGAACTAGGAGACAAAGGGTATTTATAGAGGTCTAAATACAGGCAAGTACATATGTAAATATATTTATATAGGACAGTGGGGAAATAGGTCTACATGCATGTATTTATAGGTTTAGTATTAAGTCAGCAGATGAACATTGTGATAATCCATCTCATCGATGGCCGTTGTCCTCATGTCTGCTGACCCTTTCCTTAACCAAAGGTGATGCCCTTGTCCAGACACCGGCCTCTCATGACAGAGACCATGCCCAATGTGTGAGATGAAGTCTCGCCAGAATTACTTCTAGAAACCAATGCAATTGTACTTTTTTCAAGACAGACGTCTGTTCCCCGCAGGCTGGATTCTATTGTTGATCCCAGAACCGACTCCTTGGTAACCAACCCCACCGCACCATCGTTTGCTTTCTGAGGGACTGCTTTAGAAGTTTTCTGTAGACACTCGGTGGTATGTACGCAGAAGTGCCTGACAGTGGACTGAGCAGGGAGACCTCCCCTCAGTCTCCCCCATCTCTGTTGTGCAGCCCATAGGGGAGACCTCAAGACCCGTGGGAAGGGAGGATGATGGAGAAATGCTACCTTGGACCAGTCAGGTGAATGAGGGCTGGGACTCCTTCTCGGCGGTGGGGAGACTGTCCTGTGAGGGGACGCTGCTGTCAGGGAACGGTGGTCAGGGAAGGTCCTCCAGTCACCTCAGCTGGTGTCACTTGTCCTTGTTCCCTCTGTAAAGATGCACAGCCCAGAGTGGGAGGCAGCAGGGGTCCGAGGTGAGTGAGTCCTGACTGCAAGGGTCTGGGGCCTGGCTGCCTCCTCAGGACTCCTGCAGACCCAGGACTCTCAGCTCTGGGCCCAGCAGGGAACCCCCCACCCTGCCTGAGCTAGAGAGGGGGAAAAGGCTTTCTGGAAACAGGAGTGAAGAGCAGGGTGAGGAGGAGGCTTTCTGAGGGCCTTTCTGTGGTCACTGCTTTCTTACCCATCAGCCCCTCTCACAAGCACAGCACTCTCCCTCCCCCAACACACACACACACACACACACACACACACACACACACACACGGAGGCCTGATTTTGTTGCCCACCAGGAGGCTTACCCTCCCCTCAGGAGTGGGTGTGGTGAAGGCTCAAGGGAGGCAGCCAACAGGCTTAGGCTTAAGAAGATGAAACGGGAGCAGGTGGTGGTCCAGAGCCCTGACTGGGAGGGAGAACAGCCCTGACCAGGTTTTACTGAGGGACCCTGAGCCACTGCAGGCAGGCCTTGGACCGGGAGGGATGGGTATCAGGACTGCCCTGCCCTTTAGGTGTAGGATTGAAGGTGGGGGCAGCAAGCTGGCTGTAACCCTGCTCATTCCTACTCCCCAGGAAATGAAAAGGGTCCCAAACCAGGCCTCTGGTAATGTGGCAATACTGTCACCATGCTGCACACATCGGCTTCTCGTCACCTGCCAGCCAGCCCACCCTCCTGCTCCCACCTTGGTTTGGGAGACTGCAGGGCCATTCCCCTTGGGTGGCCACAGACCTACCCTCCGTCAAAGGTGGGGCTTTTTGCTCCCTTACAGAGACAGTCTCGGGACCCACAGGGCAGTTCGATCCTGTCCCTCCAGGGTTGCTACGGGTTGGCATCAACACCATGGCAGTGAGTTTGGACATGGGTGGAGTCCCACGTCCTAGGAAAGGTTCCTCCCAGCTAGGGACCCACAGGGCACCTCTTTTTGCATTGTAGAGGCCTCTAGAACGGATGGAGGGCAAGGTGAAAGGTGCACGTGTGGTCCCTTCCTGAGGCGGTTCGGCCTGGGCTGGTTCCCTGCCTCCAATGTCAGACCCGCAGGCAACACTGTGCCCCATAAACTCCATGAGTTGCTGCTGTAGCAGGACCAGCACCTCCTGCTTGGGCACGTCTTCTCAAGCCTGCTCTGCAACATCCACACACGCGACAGGTCATGGGCACCACCTCCTGCCACCACTCCCTGCCTGGACAGAGGGCAACTGCGGAGGGACCTTGGCTGGGCTTCTGACTCATGATCTGAGGACACATCTAGTTCCCCGTGGAGCTGGGGGGAGGGAACTCTATGTCATACCTCACACGGAGGGTCCTCTGGGGTGGCTTCCAGACCTGGGTGTCTGTGTCTCTGATCCAGCTGTCACCCTAGTGTGTCGGGGTGTGCCCGAGACTCAGGGAACCAGACAGTTGTCATGGACGCTTGGGTGCTGCCGGTGTGCCCGTCCAGAGCCAGCTTTTGTCAGGGTCAGGACAGAGGTGCGGGACAGCAGCTCCTGTGCACGCGGTGGGGTTGACAGGCCAGCACATTCTAGAGAGGGAGGTGGAGCTTGGGGGCCACCTGGGGCAACCTCTCCTGGGCCCAAGGAGGAGCACAAGCCAGGGAAGGGCGGGGCTGGCAGAGGGTGTGCCCTGGGCTAGCAGTCTGGCTCTGGTTCAGGCTGGGTCTGGTTGTAGGCGTCATTATTGGGCCAGGTGGGTAAAGTCCAACCTTAGGGAGTCTGTGAAGCTCTGAGGCTCAGTGAGGTTGCTCACTCAACTGCCCCCAGGCCTTCACAAAGAGAACAATGACACCCACGGCCCAGTGTTTGCTCCGTTACCACCCTGGCACCCACTGCCCAGCCCTGTTTCCCCACCCTTTAGGGGAACACTGATGTGAGGAAGCAGATGAAGTGGTCCAGCTCCCGGTGCAGGCTGTGTGAAGGGGGCCGGAGTTGGAGGTACCAGGCTGAGGACGCCCCTCCCCATCAGGGAAAACTCCTCTTAGCGCCCTAGTCTCACCCTGCACGCCACCCCACAGCCTAGGAGCGGGGCTTCTACACCGCCTTTGCCACCAGATCAAAAAGACAGCGGTGGGCGACGAGGAGTGCGTGGGAGGGAGGGCAGAGCAGCCTGCTGCCTTCTGAACCTCAGTATATCTGCTTCTCAAATGGGCAGAGGGACTGGCTTGCTGGCTTCTGAGACCCAGTCATGCAGGGGCTAGCCTGGGGTGTTGAGGGGACGAGATGCCAGGAGAAAGCAGCTTTATTTTCAGGGTCAGGCTGGGAAGTGGCCGGGCCCTGGACAACTAGCGGGGCACAGCACAGAGCTGGAAGGGGGCTGGGGACACCATGAGGGCATAGACACCATGGTCACTGGGCAGGGGTTGTCCAGGGGGCACCGAGAAGCTGAAGCGCTGCAGGAGGCGGGTAAAGAAGAGGAACAGCTCCATCCGCGCCAGGGGCTCCCCGAGGCAGGTGCGGCGGCCTGGGGGTGGGCACACTGGCTCAGTAAGTCTGGGGGCTGGGGTCCCCCATCCCATCCCTCACCAAGGCTTGTGGACCGGGCACCCCCCAGGCACCTGCTGAGAAAGGCATGAAGGCCTCCTGCTTCACGAAGTGGCCCTGGGCATCCAGGAAGTGGTCCGGGTAGAAGCGGAAGGGCTTCTCCCAGAAGCGCTCGTCCTTCAGCACCGATGACAGATTCAGGAGGAGCATCGTCCCCTGTTCAGGAGACGCTGGTGTGGCTGGGGGCCTGGGCAGGGGGTGCTGTGGCCCCAGCCACTGGCTGTACACACAGACACACACTCCCCTCCGGGTACACCCTGAACCCACCCAAAGAAAGTTCCCCTTGGGAAAACACCCTAACCCTCCAGCTCCCACCACAGATCAGGGGACGAGTCTCCCATGGCAGGTACAACGTCTCCTGCAGGCTGGGACTGGACCTCATGCCTAGAAGGCTGGACACACAGGATGGATGGACAGACAGACTAGCACCTGTCGGTATCCCCTGGTCAATACCTTGCAGGGGCTGTGAGCTGGCAGGTGGCCCTGAGTCCAGAGTGAAGGGGTCGCAGCCCTACCTTGGGGATGATGAAGCCCTGCACTTCAGTGTCACAGGTCGTCATGTGAGGCAGGTTTAGTGGCAGTATGTCTCCAAAGCGTTGCACCTCGTGCACCACGGCTGTGGTGTATGGCATGCGGGCCTGGTCCCCCAGCTCAGGTCTCTTCTCCTGCCCTATCACCTCGTCGATCTCCTGCTGGACACGACCTGGTAGAGGGGTCTCCGAGTGAGCCAGAACCCAGGGCCCTTCCCACTCCTCTGTAGCCATGTGTCTACATGCCCCGGTGTCGGCAGCCCGGGCCCAGCTCTGCCGTACCACTGACCCTGCTGTACAAATGGAGCTGGGGAGTGGGAGGGGTGGGGGTAACAGCCTGTCCACCCTCAACGTCTTGCCCGGTTCTCACGCTGCACGTCTGGGTGCAGGATCATGAGGAGGAGCGCCCAGGCGAGTGTGGTGGAGGTGGTCACCATCCCAGCAGAAAACAGGTCCGCGACCACCATACGCAGATTCTCATCAGTGAAGCTGCTCTCGGGGTTCCCCTGGTCCTGGGTCGAGCACAGAGGAGTTAGAAGGGGGAGAGGGAAGAGCGGGAATGCCCAGACAGCCCCACCCTGGTGGAGTCCCTGCTTCACTGGAGGGGCGGTGCACAATCCCTACTCCCAGGCCCTGGCTGCTGCCTGCACCTTGTCCACTTGGTCTAGGAAGGCATCGGTCAGGTCTCGGGGTGGCTGGCCTGGCTCTCGGCTCTCGCGGTGCTCAGTGACCAGCCCATCCAGCAGGTCCATAAAGGCCCTCAGTCCCGAGAAGACCTTGCTGGCCAGTCCGGGGATGCGCAGAAGTACGGGGCACGAGTTCAGCAGCTGGTGGATACACCAGGGGTTTGGGTGTTACCTGTGCTCTATCAGGGGACCAGGATTCTCCTGGAGTCTGCCCCCCTCCCTGTCCCCGTCCCTTCTGTACCTCGCGGAGGAAGGTGGAGTCCTCCTTCAGGCCCTCCTCCACCGCCACCAGGAGCTTGAGGAAGGTGGGGTCGTCATATTCAAAGCGGCGCCCGTGGGTGAGGGAGGCGATGACATTGCTCACAGCTTTGTTCAGGAGGGTGTTGGGGCTGAAGGGGCGACCTGCAAAGAGGGGGTGGTTCACAGGCGCCCCACGGCCGGCAGGTCATCCTCTGGGCGCCCTCAGCTCCTGCTGCCCAGCTCTCACCGTCCTTGGTGGCGAAGGCGGCGCAGAGGCAGTCGGCCTCCTCGATCACCCACTGCTCCAGAGACTTCTTGCCCAGGCCGAAGTTGCGCAGCGTGGACAGGGAGAAGCGCCGCTGCTCCCGCCACGCGTGCCCATAGCGTGCCAAGATCACACCTGTGGGATGACGGGCTCGTGGGCGGGGCCAGGAAGCATGTCCTGCGCCCCTCAGGGGCCCCTCCTCACCCTTACTTGGGACAGAAGTCATCCTAGTCTGTACCCCTGCTCGTGACAGACCTCATTCTCAACAGGTCCCAATGCCCAAGATAGATCCCTCTCCTGCCTGCTCAGTGACCAAGGTTGCCTAGTCTTGCCTTGCCCAGCCAGATCAGAGCCCTGGGTGGTACAAGCTCTGGGTGCAGACCCGCCCTGTCCTTAGTCAGTGGGCTCATATTGTTTTCGCTGCAGGACAGGCCCCACCTCTACCACACCCTCGCCCAGGAGACTCCGCCCTGTCCTCTGCAGCCCAGGACAGACTCCTCCTTTATGTCCCCTCCCTCACTCAGGACAAACCACACCCATCCCTTCTCAGGCCCAGGATACGCTCCGCCTCCAGCTTTTCCTGGCTCCTCCCTAGGTCACTGACATCCTAGATGGGTCACTGCCAGCCCAGGCCCCTGCAGAACATGGTCCCGGACCCCGCAGTCACTTGCCTTGGGCTTGTGGCCCGAAGCCAAGGTGCTTGTAGACTGGCATGGGCGGGCGGTCGGCTGTGTCCTCGCCGCGGAGTACCAGCGTCTCCCGAACGGCCGTCAGCCCGTTGACCACGACCACTGGGGTCCAGCACATCTGCAGGCTGAACACGTCCCCGAAGCGGCGCCGTAGCTGCAGACCGAGGCCAGGCGGCCATTAGGCCGGAACCCCACCACGGGGAGAGCCATTTTCACCACAGAACCAACTCTGGTCAGGCCAGATGGGCCCTTTGAAGCGGGTCAAGGATGAAAGGCCGGCCCCTGACCTCGGGGCCATTCTTTCTCCCGGTCAAGGTCTTCACCCCGATGCCACCGCCTACCTGTGATTTTGTTGTTTACCCCGGTGGCCTGTGAGCAGAGGCAGGTGAACTAAGGCTTAGGTAGATGGGCAGTCTGGCCCAAGGTCCCAGGAAAATATGAGAACAAGGTCATTCACCTCTGCCCCCTTTAAATCTTGCGTAAATCTTGATTCCATGGTGCTCAGTGCCCAGGCACCACTCCCATTCCTAAGGCCCTTTCTCCTGGCTCACTACCAGATTTAGTCTTGCATAATCTGGCTTGCAGCCAGCCCCACTCCCCTTTCCGGAGTTTTGTGCTGTTTTTTGACCTCTTCACCCAGCACCAATATGATTAACCAGTTGTCTTCTGGGTGAGCCCCTTGTTCTGCCTATGGTTTCACCTACCACCCAGTGTCCAGACGTCCTGTGTCCCACCCCACCACCGGCCTCACCTGGCCCATGCTGTGTGGCAAGTCCTTGAAATTCAACTGCAGCATGTTCCCCAGCACAGGCAGTGGCAGAGGCCCTGGTGGGTAGCGAGCAGCCCAGCGCACACGCCGGTACATCAGGTCCACCAGGAGCAGGAAAACAGTCACGGCCACGGCCAGGGGCGCCAAACCCTCCCCGGTCAGCAGGCCCATGGCTGCCTCAGTGTCTCCCCGGCTGGGAAGCAGCTTCCACAAGTCGACTCTGGACAATCCTGTGCACACCTGGCACCCTCGGACCAAAGCAGCTTCCTCAGCCCAGCTCTGGCTTATAAGGGGGTGAGGACTGGTCTTTGCCTTCCACCCCCAGCCAACTTGTGCACTCAAGTCCAAGGCCCTGAATGTCCAAGGCTGGGAGGGATGATCCAGTCTGTGAAGTTTGGGGGAGGGACAGAGCAGACCCGCCTCCCCAGGGGTGGAGCTTGAGATCCAGCTGCCATCTAGGATTAGGAGGGGTAGAAGCACACACCCTCCATCATTCCTCCTCCAGGGCTCTTGCCATATCCTAAGAGGATACAATCAGGTCCGCAGGGAAGACAGACCTCAGCTTTCCCGCCCCTCACTTGCCACCTCCTAGAGTGGCCTTTACTCTCTAGGTTTGTCACTGTCACTTGCCTGGCGAACACACACAATGAACACCAACTACTCCCACACGAGCCACATCCCTGCAACCGCTCCCACACAGATACATATAGTAACCCACACTCTGTAACTACTCATGTAGCCAGAGGAGTGGACACGCCCTGACTGACTGAGCCATCTGGAAACTCAGCACCAGGGCCGTTCAGGGGAGAAAGGAAACTAGGGCCCTCTAGGGGGCCTGCTCCCTCTCCTCCCCACCCCTTTCTAGACCTGGAGCTGCTCAGTCTTCCAGGGACAAAGAGGATAGAATTCCACTGGGGTGAGGAAGCTTCCTCATGCTTCTGTGTGGGCCTCTTCCTACCCCTCCCCCACCATGGCCAGCTGCAGCCACAAAGCCTGCCATTTCAGCCTCACTGGTGGTTGGGCCTCCGGTCCTGCTGGGCCAGCCTCTCCAACTTCTCCCTCCCAAATCTGCTTCTGGCATCCTTTAGTGGACCCCAGCCTCCCTGGACAGCTACTAGCTTTGGTGCCACCCCCTGCTGCTTTGCAGCTGGTGATACGGCTGCCAGACTCCTCCTCCCACCCCCTCCCTCCTAACAGGGAGTATCCACACTGGACAGGCCAGGGCCTCAGCCCCTCCTTCAACAGGTACAGGTGTGGGATTAAGCTGTTAAGTGGATGAAGCTGATTGAAACCCACAAGCTGAAACACACATAAATGTGGGGATGCAGGAGTCCAGGCATCGGAGAAGGGGCTTTCCAGGAGCTGAGGGCAGGGAGGGTCTGCGCAGGACACTCCCCCTCAGCCTCCTTGCCCAGCCCTGGGAGTGGGAGGCAAGCTCTCCTTCTGGACACAGCATAGTGCTCCAGCATCTGGAGGGGTTCTCCCGGGCTAAGGCTCTCTACTGACCAGAGGAAGGGGAGGTGAGGGGTCTCTTCCCCAGGTTTCCTCTGACCATGCCCTTTGGACTCAGCAGAGACCCTGGGGGCCAGTGTGGCTTAGACGGTTGCTCAGTTTGTGACAGTAATGCTCTCTGGCAATGCAGGCTTTCCCTACAGCGCCCCTCACTGGTGCTCGGCTGGACCCTGGGGGGAGACAAGTGCCACGCGGCTCCTGTTCCCAGATGAGTGGCAGGCCATGCAAAGCCAGCTCCAGTGGGGGCACTGACCAAGGCTGGCACAGGGTTTGTTGTGAAGGCATCTTAGAGATGTGGGCTCCGGCTGCTGTCACAGCTGGACTGTGGAGAACGGGGTTCCTGGGCCCCTAGATCGAGGCCACTTGATAGACCAGAAGGCCTCAGCTCAACTGCAAATTGGCCTGCAGGACGGGTGACTGTCACAGGACACGTGATGCTCTTTGATACCTGCTCTTACCTGTTGTCGTCCTGCCCCACCCTCTAGAAGCACAGCCACCTGATGCCTGGTGTCTGTAGGCCCTCGGGTGGCCCCTGTAAGGAGGGCAGCTCACACTGCCCACCACAAAGCAACCGGAGCTTCTATGCAGGGACCCAAGAGGGCCAAGATTCCCACCTTTCCACCCAGACTGCTGTCCCCTCATCTGCCACTTTGGGGCTGTAATCAGTGTCCCAATCTGCCCGATGCAGCACTGGCCACAGCGTGCTGATACTTGGGCTGTGGGTGCATAGGCCTCAGGCAGCAGAGGCTCCCTGCTGGGACCAGAGGGCACTGGGTAGTGTTCATTGCAGAACGTTCCTGGGAGCCCTAGGTGGCTCCTCCCCCCCTGCTCCCCCCCCCCGCCCCCGTTCCTCCCCCAGCTCACCTGCATGCCACAAGGAGAATTTTGCCTAATAGGAAGCATCTGCCCACAGGAAGACATCTTGCTCAAAATAGCCGTCTTTTAAGTTTGGGGCTCCAAATCGATGCTTGAACTTGATTTGTACCTCAGTAATGCCAAGTCAAGGCTGGACATGGACCTGAGACTGGAAGCAGATCTGAGCAGCTCGGGAAGCCACATCCCTACGGTCCAGTCTGCCTGCCTGCCCTTGCTGCCAAGGCCCCTGGGAGCCAACCACGCCCTGCTCTAGTGGGATGTGAAATGATACAACACTGCAACAAAACCAACCTGCCTTCTAGAGTCCTAGTTCTACTTCATAACATCACGCCTAGTGTTTCTGTCCAATAAAATGTCGAGTTACGTTGCATTTTAAATACCCGTGAAGATCAATATTTACTGGCAATGTGTCCACTGTTAGCGGAGCTCTGACCGGCCCAGGCCTGGGCTCTCACCGCCCAGGCTGGCGGCAGAGAGCAGCAGCTGGGGGTCTGGACAGCTCAGAAAGCGGCCTCTCCAGAGGGGCCCGCGGGAGGAAGCGAAAACACTTGTATTTTTTTTAAAAAAAGAGAGAAACAAGGTTAAAATGAAGTTTATTAATTTTTAGTGGTTTCTTTTTCAATAAACCTATGTGTGAAACAACTGTTTTATATCCACGGCACCTGAAAGATGCATTACCTTCTTAAGGCCTTAACAATTTTTTTTTACTATTTTCTTTTTTTAATACCCAACTATTAAAAAGTATAAAATCCAGGAAACAACACAATGCAACGTAACCACTGGCAGGGCTGCTCAGTGGCAAGCTCCCGTTTCCTTTATAAAAATGAAGCAAAAAGCAAACAGGTAACTTGTGTTTGTGGGCCACCCAGGGCTGATGCCCCTTGTCCTGCAGCCAAAACCTGGTCTTCTACCAGTCCCCAAGGGAGGAGCACGGCTTGAGTGGGCTGGACCCCGGAGACCAAGACAGTCAGCCCTCAAACCAGCCTCCAACTTTGTTCAGGCCCCGGCCAGGCCCTCTTATTATCTACTGATTAACCCAAAAAAGGATGATAAAAACAAAAAGATTTAAAAATGTAAAAGCAAATATAAATAGTGTTTCTGGAAATGAAAAAATGTATTTATGTTTAAACATCAATTCCCCATTCTTGAAAACATGGACCGTCCCCACTCCCCTCCCCCCACACCTGCCCACTTGGAGATGACTAGTGAGCGACACAGGGTTGGGTGGAGTGGCTGGCCTGTACCCCAGGCCCTCTGAGGGCCCTCGAGGCGGGAGAGGCCTACAGACCTCTGCGTGAGATGAGTTTGCTCAGTTCAGCTTCAGGTTGGAACCTCATTGTTGCTGGAACACACTTGGAGTTCTTCCACTAGATGAGTTTAAAATAGAATCAAAAGGGATAGCGCACCTTTCATTTAAACAAAGTCTTTCCAGACTAAAAATAGATTTATATATATATATTTTTTATCCCTCCCATTCAGTTCCCCCACCCTTCTCCTTTCACCCCTCCCCTCCCCCCTTCCCCCAGTTGTCACTATGGAGATTGTGTCCATGGAAACAGCCATTTCAACTTCTTGGGTCTCTTTCTGGGCATCCAGTGAGTGTGATGCAGAACTGAGGAGGAAGTGCTGGCCGGTGGGCACGTCAGGGTGGGGGTGGGGTGGCTGCTGAGGAGGGTCCACCACCTCTCACCTCCACAGTCTCACCAGGAAGACACCTGGGGTGCTCCTATGGAGATAGTAAAAGGCATGGAGACCAGGAGAGGAGGTAGTCCTGGCTGGGCTCTGCTCTGGAGCCCAGCTAACTGCTGCTCCAGTTAGCTTGTGTGAAGAGATCTTCACACTAAGGGACCTGCGGCTGGCATGTTCCCTTGGAGGGCAGAGGGGAACTCAGACCCTGCTGGTCTACCGGATGGATCGGGACCAAGATTTCTCCAGGAATCATGGATATACCTCTCAGCAAGGAGAACCACTTTCAGCACCTGGGTGGCTGGGCACAGCTCCCAGCACACAGAGCTCCATGAGCCTGCCAGGAGACCCCCCAACCCTGAAGTTCACGGGGGGGAGGGGAGAAAAAGATGGTCAGAGGCACAGGGCTGTTCAGAGGTGGAACTGGGCCCTGGTGTCTCACAGCCTCGCCGCTGTAGTCCCTGTCCACCTGCAGGGACCTGGCGATGAGGCTAGGGACTGTGGCCGGCATGGCTGAGGGAGCTGTTTTCCCCTCTGCGGTGGAGTCCAGCATTCTCCTTCCAAAGCCTCAGCTGCCAGGGCACAGATCTTATTTAGCCAAAGCCTTCCAAAATGCACCCCACCACTGCTGGCTGGCCCTGGGCAGACCTGACTTAAGCAGTTCTCACTGTTGGGAGGGAGCTGAGGTCAAATTCAGAATCTGCCCCCTTCAAGGAGCACACAGTTTCGGTCGAGCAGCATCTTCTCGGTCTTGGAGGATTGCGCATTGGCCTTTTCTCAACAAAGCCACAGCTTGCCATTGCCTTCTCAGAGCAGGGACTAAACCCTTGCAGCTCCACTGGTGGGGATCAAGACAGCCACATTGTTCCTTTGCCTCCATCCCTTCACTATATCCCCCCCTCTCCCCTGCCCCCCACAGGCTCAGGGGGCTTGCTTTTTAACTTTTCCCCGTTCCTCTTTGTCTCTTTCTTGGTCTCTCACACACTACTGCTAACCTCCAGACCACTCCCCTTAGCCTAGGGTATTTAGGCCTGCGCCACACCTAGCCAGGTGAGCTCTACCCTGAGTGGCAAGCCCAAGGCTGAAAAAGGCCCTGCTGACCTAACAGGGGATACTCTGCTCAACATCTTTCCTGACTGTTTGCCTGGGATTCCAAAGTAGCTCAGCCAACACTCAATGTTTCTAGCTGCAGCAGGAACATCTTTCCAACCTCCACAACACCAAAGAAGCAACCCACCAGCCTTCTGGGTCACTCCCCTGAGAGGGAAGCCACAGGAGGATAAAGTGGTAGGTTAGTTCCATAGTGAAATAAGCTGTAGGCAGTTCGAAGAAGCACTCCTACAAGTCTCCCAGAGAGAGCCAGTGCTACCTGGCTCCTCTAAAACAAAACAACACAAACAGCCATCAGCCCCAATGACCTCAACGAAAAAACAGTAGAAACAAATGGCAATGGCAGAGGTCCTGAACATAATGACATGCATAGAGGAAGCAGACATTGAGATGCCACAGAAAGAAATTTTCCGCTGAATTAATTGGCCAGGGGCATAAATCTATTTGTATGATGTTTAGATAAGCCCATTGTCATTGAGTTAAATTCTACCTCACAGCAATCCTATATGGGTTTCCCAAGGCTGTAAATCTTTGTGGGAACAGCCTCATTCTTTCTCCTGTAGAGTCACTGGTAAGTTTAAACCATGGATCTTGTGGTTGTCAGTTCAATGCTTACCTGACAGCGGACTCTATGACCAATTACTGAAATTGAAAATAAAGTGGTTTCAAGGGAGTAAAAAAGAAAAGAAATTTTACTTGGAGTCATACAGGATATGAGGGAAACAATACAGAAAACATGAAATGATAGAAGAGGTAAAAACTATAAACCAGAGAAATACATGAGCTTAGGGAGGAGATAAGAAAACCAGTAGCACACTCACGGACCTCAAAAAGGAACTGGAGAAATCAGAGAACCGCATCAGTGACTTGGAGGACAGCCAAGCAGACTTTAACAAACGCAAACAAAAATCTAATAAAATCACCAGAGAAGCTGAAGAAAACTTAAGAGCTATGTCTGATGCTATGAAGCGGAACAACATTAGAATTATTGACTTACTGGAGGAAGACACAACAAAGAAGTCATCTGCAAAAATTGTGAGAGAATTCTTGGAGGAAAGCTTCCCCAGCTTAATGAATGAAAAGCAGGCAACCATTTAGGAAGCTGAAAAAGCACCAACTACACTAAATCCCAAGAAGAAGTCACCAAGGCACATAATAGTTAAATTATCCAACTTTAAGGAAAAGGAGAAAATTATGAGAACAGCCAGGGAAAAACAAGCAATCACATACAAAGGTTCCAAATAAGAATATGCTCAGACCTATTAGCAGAAACTATGAAGAAGAGGAGAGAGTGGAGTAACATATTCCAAAAATTGAAGGAAAACAATGCAAACCCAAGAATACCCTACCCAGACAAATTATCAATCGAGATAGATGGCCACACCTGGGACGGTGTATTTCCAATCACCCGCCAGTCCCCAGCACTCCTTTCTTGAGTCACCCACTCCCTTGCTTGGCACTCGCATTGGTGCATCATTCCCCCATGGAAATGGCTCGTTCCCACTGCTGGCTTAATCCCACCTTCCTCCGAGGCCCAAATGTACTGCTCCTGGTGGATGAAATCTTTCCTCATGCTGGCCTCCAAGGGCGACTGCCCCTTCCTGACCGGCACCTTTCAGACACTTGCTGTTGTATGCTTTATCTTTCTCTCTCACTCCAAAGTGCTACTAGCCCGAGCTTCCTGCTGTCGTGGGACAGTCATACGTTCCGTGGGAATCCAAGCTCTGCCTCTCCGGTGAATGTTCCGTGTGACTGCACAAATCCTCACGCCTCCTCAGACCGCTGCTCTCCCGCTGCGTTTGGGGGAAGCCCCTGGGAGTCCTGTTGGTAGTGGGGTGCAGAGCTGCCCAGCTCACTGCTGCTTTCCTTTCTTACAGGGCCAGGAAGACATGCAGAGAAAATGCTCACCCAAGTGATAGGCTTACGGCCTCTCCTCCTTCCCACAGCAGAAGGGCCACGGAAGCCCTCTGCTCCCTGAATCTCCCTGCACAGCCCTGGACCATCACCCAGGACCCTGGGCTTGGGCTGTTCCCTGCATAGTGAGTCAACTGTGCCCTGGGGCACAAGCGCCTCTGTTGTGAACAAACAGAATAAATGCCGGTCTGGGTGATGGAACGACAGCCACGGGAGTCTTTCATGGCTGGCGCTTTCTGGCCTGCCCTGGTGTCCACTGAACACATGGATCACTGCTGTACCGCCAGGTCGCTCGAGCCTCTGGGCTGGGCCCACCTAGGCACTTATGGGGCTGGGACCCATATCCAAAGCCCAGCCAAGACTGTCCCTTTTCCTTCAGTGATGCCAGCCGTCTGGACGACTTAAGAAATGTCATTCTTAAAAGGAGAATTTCAGAACTTGGGTTCTTGGGATAGAAGACAGTCTAAGGAGTGGTTTGTGCTGAGAAGGTGGGGACCCAGGTGGTCGCACATCTAGGTCTTAACCTCTTATTCAGCATTGCTCCAGGGAAGGACCAGAGAAGACTTTTCCAAAGCAAAGCAGTCATTGCTTTAGCCTGGGTCACCATTTCCTCTCCTGTCACCACCCGGAGTGTCATAAAGCCGGGAGGACTGCCTCTGTTCTCATGGGCCCCAACAGCTGTGTCCCTAGCAGGGTGCCACCTTGAGCGGGAATGAATCGCGTCTCAAGGCCGGGTGCTTGTTGGAAGGAGAAGGGCCAGGCCCCTGGGTGGCCATTTTCCGCAGAGACCAGCTTGCCAGTTGGGCTCTGTGCCTCTTGGTGCTGCCCTGATCCCTCTCTGACCCCAAGGACTGGCTCATTTGGTATCGCCGGTGCCCTGACACCAAGCTGTCCGATCCTGGAGGCCGTAGAAGTCCTAGCTCAATCAGCCAAGGCATCCAGCCTCACGCCTCGCTGACAGTTTCCGAGCAGATGGCCTCATCCTTTCCTGTTTACCGACACCCAGGGCTCTGAGACGGAGCGTCCAATCGCACTCACAGGAAACCCCACACTTCAGGAAGAGGGAGAGAACAGGTGGTGAGTACACCGAGACCCCACTTGTTGAGGCACGAAGTGAGAGATGCGCTGCAGAAACATAGCTTCCCGCGGGCTCACCAGTGGAACTGAGTTCAGGAAGTGACCGCCCCACACTGAGTTTATTTGCATTCTGCCACAATAACATCACGTCACCTTCCACTTGGTGCCCTCACGGGTCGTGTCAACATAGAACTTGGACAAGAAATCCTTCGGCCGCGGTGCTTCTGTTTCATGGAAGAAGCGCATCACGTGCGTCCGCTGCTTCCACACTTTGATCGTCTCCTCCAGCTCCATCTTGCCCTGCACAGGGAAGGGGGGGGAGGGCTGGGGCAAAGTAGGAGGGATCCAGCCCTTGGGCTGGGGCCCTGTTCTTGGTTTCCCACCGGCCAGACAACAGCTATTGTATCAGGAAAAGGAGGTGACTGGCCTGCAGCAACTCTGAGGCTCACACAGATCGTGCACCCGGGGCCAACTGGTTCCCCAGAGAAGATGCATCCCGGCCAGAAGCCCTCCCCCTAGTGCCACCTGCCTTCCTGAAGTTATGCTCACTCTTTCTCCCCTTCCTCCTCATGGGGTGCACTGAGGGTCCTGCGGAAGCTAAGGAGGCTGGCTGGAGAGATTCTCAGGCCCAGTGTTGGCACCATTTGCACAGGGCTGACTGACCACCAGCCTGCCTGCCTCCCCCAGTGGAAAGCCGGCTACCAGATGAAGCAGCACCCCCCGGGATGAGGCCCTACAAGGGCGTGAGCACTTTGCTCCTTTTTTTGGTCATAAAACACAGGTGGGGGGCTTTCCTATCAACACCTTTGCATTAGCTATAACCAGGTGAAGGACCCTGAGACCGAGCGCTGTTCTCAAACCCTGAGCCCACACTCGCTTCTTTGTAAACATGGAGACAAAATGTTCATCTGGGGAGACCCAGGGCAAGTTGGGTGCATGAAAGGGTGGCAGGTTCCTTAATGATCAGAAGATCCACCACCCTGGGGTCCGTGACATGGGCGTTCTTCATGAACATTTCTCGGACTTTGTCCCGTCCATGCTTCACCGTGATGTCCAGCTGGAATAGGTGCACTAGGAGGACACGATTCAGGGTAGAACCAGCGCATCAACAGAGATTTGGAAAAGCTGCAGTGGATGTTCACAGAAGCCATGCAAGCTGCCGCTTCCTTCCACTTACTAGACATCAGCCCTTCCCTGCTCTGGGGGCTCAAGAAGTCAAGAGGTGACCAGCTGCTGCTGCTCCACCCTCCCCGCCCCCAGCAGCTTCCATTCCATTCCCTGTGAGGGCAAGGTGTGGGGCTGCAGGCAGCAGCCAGTACAATGCAAGAGTTCCCATCATGGGGGTGGCGTCAATGCCAGCTGACCGGCCCTCTGAGGGGTGTGACTGTGTAGGGCCTGCAGGAGGGGAAGGGGAGAGAGGTTTACGAGGTTCGCTCCTGCTCATTATCGAATGGAGGGGCAGCCGTTGGGACCGAGGACGGAGAAGCCCGAGGGGCAGCAATCCAGACACATGGGCAGATTCAGTAGCTTCGACGTCATGATTGTCCTTCTGTGCAAGCTGCTCCCCTCTGAGGCACAGTCGGCCTCCCCACGGGGTTGACTGGTGACAACCATGGTGGGGCAGGGCCTGGTATATGGAGGGGACTGTGGGGAGGGGCGAGGAGTTGGGGGCAGCTCGGGAGACGGCGAGGTCAGAGTGGGCATCCTGACCGCAGTGCTGCGCCTCTTCCTATGATCTCAAACCAGCTCAGGAAACCAGGAGGGCCATTTAGTGACGGAGGAAGTCGAGCTTAACATCTGAATGTTTAGTTATATTCACAACTTGGGGACAGCGATGGGAAAATAAAACAGCCTTGAAGAAAAGACCCGAGCCACAATGCACAGAGAACCACGCCTGACCCACTCAGGACATTCACTGGTAAGGGCAGAAAGAGACGAAAACTGAGGCCCCAGTTTTATGGCTAGGTGTCTGCCGTCAGCACAGAGGTTCCCTCGGGGTCGATGTAACTCGGGGTCGCTCCAGGGTGGACGTCCTACACTGCACTTTCCCCCTGACGTGGCTTTGCTAGCTGCCCATCGACGGTGGCATTCTATAGAGGAAAGTGCTTTAAGCCCTACAGACTGGCAAACACACCCTGCTTTCCCGTCAGAGAAGAGACTATTCAACATCCTTGTTAGAATATTAGGGAGTTCAGAAAAAAGCCCCATAGTCCCCCCCATCCCCGACAATAAAGAGAGAAAAACAAATGGGCAAGCAAACCTGGAAACTAGAATTGAGAATTCTTCCCACTGGGGCCAGTGAGCCTAGAACACATGACAGTGGCTTGTCTGAATCCTACAGAAGGACCCTGGCAACCGGGGCCCTAGAGGCACAGTCTGTGTTGAACGTATCGTAGTGCTCCTTTCAGAACAGGGATGTGGAAGGAGAAACTGTCCCTGACAGCAGTACTCAGCTGGTCTGCATTTTAAATGCACGGCTCAAGCCAACCTATGGGAGTTGCTGGCGGTTCCTGCAACCCAGCGACCGGCCGGCCAAACACACTGCCATCAAGTCAACTCCCACTCATGGCAAGCCCTTGAGACAGCAGAGCTGCCTGCATGGGCCTCCAGGTTCAATCTTAATGGGAGCAGAGCCTCATCTTTCTCCTGTGGCTTCACGCCGCTGCCACTGTAGTCAGCAGATCAAAGTGAAACCCGCACTGCCATCAGTGTCTCCCAAGTCCTCCCGCTCTGAGATGCCCAGGGTCTGTGAACTTCCAAGGGAAACGCTCACTGGCACACGTAGCTGACCGCAAAGTCCTGGGTTACCTGTCCTTTTTCTAAGAATATTCTGGAAGCACTAACCTGTTAGTAAATCTTAAACACTGTGAAAAATGAAAAGTAAGCATTACTTTCTTTGGGTACCACCGATGATGGATATCTCCGAGAAAAACGATGGCTTCAGACAAGCTGGACATTTGTACTTACAAGAATGGTCCCAAGTTATAACCGATCCAAAATGAATGAACCACAAAAATCAATGACATTATTTGGTCCCAATTACCTACTCTTTTCTAGGGAGACCCTACACCTATGTCCCAGGCACCTCCCCCTAGTAAAGCCCCTGAACAAGTGCCCCTGTATCAGGGAGAAGTACGGTAAGAGGCCAGCAGGACGCTCCCTGGGCTCTGGCCCGTATAATCATTCACTGGTCTACACCAAGGGGTTCCCGGCTCACTTTGACTGCATGTACACTAGAGTGGTACAGAAAAGGTGAACACGGCCCTGCACCAGGCTGAACTACGGATTCGGGGGTCTGATACACATGCAGTTCTAGAAGCAGGGTGCACAGCTTTTTGCTCTAGTTCCTCTAACAATCCCGGCAGGCTCAAGGCGATCCTTCAAAGGAAGACCATGTGGTGCAATGGAAAGGGCCTGGGCTCGGAGCCCGGACAAGCAGGGCTCAGTCTCCACACCGAGCACCCTCGTTTGGGGCACAACCCCTCAGCCTGTTCTTTCCTCAGCTGAACAACAAAACCCAGGGGAAAGTGCCCTCTGACCCACTCCTATACAGGGCCGTGGGGCTGATCATCTTTGCAGGTGATCCTGCCTGAATGAGCTCGGTGTAAACTGCCGGGCCTTCTCCACACATCAGTGACACTGTGGGCAGACTGCTCTGCTTCTCTGTCCCTCCTTCTGAATCATCCACAGGACACTTCCATGCAAGGCCCACTAACATCACTTGCGGCCTATCACACAAGAGGTGCCCAATGACATGGACATTAAATGACCGAATAGAAAGTCAACAAACAAACAGGAATAAACTGTTAATCTGTGAGCGGCAAGGAGCATGAGACACTTTCTTCAAAGGAGAAATCTTAGCAGACAAAGAGGTCTCCCCGCAGAGACCAAGGGGTGACCGGGTGGGGAGGGCTCATGAGGTTGGGAGAAACAGTCGGGGTCTGCTGTCTGGTTCTTCCAGCGACCAGCACTGTGATCCGCGGCCAGTTAGTGTGCCTCTGTGTCCTCATGTGTAATAAGGAAACCTCTAACACGCACCCTAAAAGAGAGCAACATGAGCGTTAGGATACTCTGCTGTCAATTGCCATCCAAACTCTGGATGCCCTTTTAGCAATGCTGTAGGACCAGTGAAGGAAAGCGGGTCTGGGCACTGGACCGGCTACAGATTACCAACCGCTCACCTCCAGGCGGTACGGCCCCTGGCGGCCCTTCTGCTGTGCCCTATGGGCTCCCGTAAGCCCTGCCTTCTCCCTGTCAGGCTGGGGCCAATCTTCCCAAACAGTACTTAAGGGAAGGTCTCGCAGTAAATGAGGGGGTGGCCCCGAAACAGCTGGGCACTATGGGTTTTCTGGCTTCTAACCCCAGTGCAGCCATTAGCTTCAATGAGGCTGGGCAAACCGCACTTCCTGAATCTGGACCCTCTGTTACCCCCTGAAACACAGAACGGCCCCAGGCGCTCACAGAAACAGTCTACTCTGAACATCTAAACATCCCTCCACTTCCCACCCCTTCTGACTGTCACCCTCCACTTCCCACCCCTTCTGACTGTCACCCTCCACATCTATTGTTGAACTTCAGTCCCAGCCAGGTCACTCAAGGTCCCCTCCCCTTAATCTTTGTAGGGTGAAGGAAGCTCCCATCATCAGCAACCTGACAAGAACTACTTGCAGACAGCAGTCCAGAAAGAAAAAGAATGTTTGGAAATAGATTGTGGCAGCAACTGCACAATACTGCTTGCCATGATTGAACTATGGAAGGATCGATGTCGTAAGTCCCAATTAATAAAACGTACAAATTTTTAAACTCCCTTGAGGACAAGGACTCTGTGGGACAGACACAGTCCACCCTGCCCCACTCTCGGCCCAAATACATCACATTGGGTTTTGCCAGAGCAGCCTGATGACTGTGCCCTAAAAACCCAGCCCCGTTCCAAACACTTCAGAACAGGAACCTACTGAATACAGTTGCATTCTGAAGAAGATTAGAAGGCACAGAGAGATGAAGGAACTTGCTGGAGGTCACACAGCCAGTCAAGGGCAGGGCCCTGAAGGAGGACCTGGGCCCTAACCTCCACATTCTATGCCTCACAGTAGGGGTGAAGGGCCAGTTTAAAGATCTTGAAAAGCAGTAACAATAGAGGGACACTCCCTGATACCTGTGCAGGGAGCAGTAGGTACACTGGGCAGCACTGAAGGGACACAGGACAAGAAGGCAGCTGTCTCTGCATTTGGGAAGCTGCCTACCAAACCTTTGGCCAGCTGACATCTAAGTGAAGGCTGGGGTGCTGGAGCAAAGGGGGCAGGCCAAGGGAATTTCACAGGAAGGAGAGGCAGCAGAGCAAGTGACAAGGTTGACAAGGTCCCACAGACTATCCAGGAAGGACCAAAGCAGGGGACACTCACTAGGTGGCACAATGTTATGTGCTTGGCTGCTAAGTCAGTGGTTTCCAAGCTACCAGCTGCTGGGGGTTGGCACCATGTGGCAGTCTGCTTCAACACATCCTGGGAAATTCTCTCTATGGCGCATTTCTACAGGATGGCTGGGGATCTGGAATGCACTGATCAAAAGACAAGGGGGTGGTTGGGGAGGTGAGAGTGAGGGCAGGGGAGGTCGCCCGGCCTGGAAGACTGGGAAAAGGTCGGCGGACTTATTGAATGACCTGGGACGGCATTCTCCCTTCTCCAGTTCAGTCTCTTTTCCTGTAAGTGGTGAGGGAGCTCAATGCCTACAGCCACTGCGGAGCGTCAGCAATGTTTCCTGAGCTTTTCAGGTTCTCTTGGGAGAAGCCGGGGCTTTCAATTCCAGTAAAAGAATTCGTCTCAGAAACCCACAGGGGCAGTTCTACTCTGTCGTATACGGTCGCTGTGAGTCGGCAACGACTCGGTGGCAGTGAGTGAGTGAGTGAGAGTTGGTTTTGTGCTCCAAAGCCACCAGGGCCAAGGTCGGACCATTGGTTGCGACTCCCTTGAGGACCCCACACGTCTCACCGATCCTCTTAGCGGGACTAACGCTGACAGGTCGTGCCCTCCTCCCAGGGTTCCTTTGAACTCCGGAGGCCACGAGAGGCCAAAGCGCCGTCGGATGCTGGGCACCGGCTGGCTGACCGCGGCGTAAACGCAAGCCGAGGCCACCTTGAGGTTGGGCGACCCGACTCCACCCAGAACCAATCAGAGGCCGGCGACCTTGAACATTGCCTCTGAGGGCCCGCGCGCGCCGCTGCCTCTCACCAGTGTTTGGCACCTCCGGATACCAGGCACGGTAGAGCTCGCGCACCCTCCGTCTGGCCTCGTTCATGTCTCGGCTGAAGATGGGCTTCACGGAGGCGCCGGCCGCCGCAGCGACCCGGCCTACGCTGCTGGCCGCCATCTTGCTAAAGGAACCACTTCCTTCACTCCGCCCCTCTTCGACTCGGAGCGCGACCCCAGGCCAATAATCTTTCTCATTGGTTCAGGTTGATGGTAGTTACGCCCCTAACTCCTGGCTGGGCGGGAGGACGGCTAAGCGATTCTCTGATTGGGTGGGAGTGCAGCCGTGGAGTTGCGCATGCTCACTAGCGGAAACACGGCCCTGGTTCGCCGTCCGTCGTTAGCGTCGCACCGCGGACCTACTGCAGCCGCCAGGGGGCGCTCGGGGATAAGCTGCCTGCTGGCGGGAGGGAGGCGGCGCAGAGTCAAGACCTCCGGCGCGCCCTGAGGCGCCTCAGGCCTCCGAGCGTTGCCTTCGGTGGCGGGTCTGGACATTTGGGCCCCCGGAGGCGGAGAGCGACTTTGGACCCACAACCGCCGCGCTGAGCCTGCCCCTGCGCGGCCCTTCGGCCACAGGTAGGCTTTCTTTTCATCCAGTCTGCGGTAGACAGGGGCAGCCGGCGCAGCGCCGCCCTCGCGTTTAGTTCTTTGGCGTTTCTCCACAGGCTGATTCTGCCTGCAGCCCCGCTTCAGACAGGCATTTGGGTCCCCAGGCTGGATCTCTGGGAAGGAATTTAGGAAGTGAAGGGACTTTAGCTGCTCCCATCCAGGCCACACCCTGTGAGCTGTAACTGACCCGCCCCTAGTGCTGTGAGCTACCAGGGATGAGTACCACAGAAGAACCATCGCCTGGCCCTGCGCCCTCCTCAGGACCCTTGTGTGGATGCTTTACCTTGTCAGCTGTCTCCTTGACGATCAACCTCGCTTTCACCGGGCTGTACTTGACCAAGTGGCATGCCCTCTCCAGGGACTGCCCTCTCCTGGCCATATGAGTCCGCAGTAGGCCTGTTTACTCTCTGGTCTGTAGGGATGGTTGAAACCCAAGGTCCAGGACTGCCACCAATTCCATCCTGAACTCAGTGACCCAGGAGGAAGGCAGGACTGCTCCCTAGGAGGCCCTAGATCTGGAATCCTGAAGGGAACAGGGAGCCTCGAGTTCCCCCACAAAGTGGATGGTGGTGCGGAACCTGTAACCCATCAGTTAGCTGCCTAGCACCTGCCCCACTGCCCCACCAGAGCTCCGTAGAGATTTCCTGATCTGCATTTTGCAGATGAGGAAACTGAAATGCAGAGAGGCTCCCGTTGCCACCTTAGACCCTTCCTCTGGCGGAGCATAGGTCTCTGAAAACTCAAGTGACAGGCACCTTGTGGGCGCCTGCTAGGGAGAGACCAGTGTGGGTTATGGCCTCCATCTATGTGTTAGTCCAGGTAGACCAGACAAACAAATCCCTGAGTATAAGAAAGAGATTTATCTACGAGAGCAATTGAACATTGAGAAAGCAGCCCAGCCCAGACCAGATCAAGTGCATAAGTCCGATATTAACCCTTATGTCTGATACCAATCTATAAAGTCTTCTTTAGACTCATGAAACACATGCACTGAATATGATGCCGAATGTAGAAGATCAGAGGCCATTGGGTAAAGGCCTTGGATCTAGTGTCATTGGAAACATCTCAGCAGTGGCAAGTGTCTGTGTGTCAATGTGGGTCCATGTGTCTTGTCAGCTGCTATGTCTCCCAGGGAGTGAACAGAGATAGAGAAGTGTCTCTCACCTCCCAGGAGGAAGTAACAGATTTCCCAGAATTCTCAGGAGAAGGCCATGCCCACACAGAGACCTCATTGGCTATCTCCAGATTGACAGCCCATATTGCCATCCCTACACTCTTAATCCTTAAATTGACACCAGATTAGGTGCCTACCACAATCTAACTCAGGGTTGAAAACAGATTCCCTTTAACCCACTTGCTTTTAACATGCATTTTTACCTGGAAATGACTCAGACAGAGGAGGCATGGAGTATATGTATATAAATGGCAGCGCATCAAAGTGAAGTGGAGACTGTGGAACTACCCCACTAATGAAGCGTTTGGGTGACCCAACAGAACCACAAACACACACTCTCCAGGTGACCAACACAGAAACTGTGGTGAAGGGAGACCATAGTCGGTGTAAGATAGGAACATAATACTAATTGATCATTTATCAGCAGATCGCCAGGGTGGGGAGTGGGAGGGATCGGGAAAAGAGGAGCTGATCCCAAGGGCTCAAGAGAAGGTAAATGTCTGGAAAAGAATCATGGCAACATATGTACAAATATGCTTGATAACAGCCAGCGCATTAGCTCGTTTAAGGCACACAGCACACCTGTGAGGCAAGGCTGGTTGTTAAGCCCATATTACAGATGAGAAAACTGAGATCCAGTAACTGAACCTTAGGCTCCAGAAATATGCCCGACATCATGACACCTATCTGTGTCATTCTAACTTGGCCCATGACCTTGCTAACCACTCTGGGACCTTTGAGGGCCCTGTGATTCTTATATGGGCATTGGATCTACACTCTGCACCCACCGGTCTGTGATCTGCCTGCGTCCTTGCATGCAGCTGTGTGAATCTGAAGAGGGACTTATGGGCTTCCTCTGTGGACTGGGCTGGGATGTTTCCCTGAGCTAGAATGACTTCTTTATATAAAAGCTGTGTCTTATACATATATGAGTGTCCAGGATATGTTTCTCTAGTCAACCCGGCCTGACACACTTACTCTGTAATCATCAGTGCCATCACTGGGCATTTACTTAGGAGAAATACAAAGATTGGTCCACACCACGGCGTGTACACAAGTGCATAGCATTGGGCGCAGTAGGCAAAGCGAGGCCATTAACTGATGCATGGATCAGTACAATGAGACCTTCTATACCAGGGACTATTTTCTAGCCATGAAAAGGAATGTGGTCCTGACTCCACTATGTGAACTGGGCTTTCCTTCAAACTTACCTGTAGCCCTTGACCTTCAGGCTGAAAGTCCCATTCTGTGAGACGCAGCCCATGACTGCTGTCCCAAGGCTACAAAACTGCTTATCTTTGGACTGTGGCTCAGTCTCTTGCCTAGAGGGTCCCCAAGGCATAGTGGCGGGGGATAACCATATATTTATCATTGTAATGCCCTCTTACTTTATTCTGACACGTATTAATCTGGTAGGCATGCTTCTGCCGATGGACTGCATATTATTGAAAGTTTTGCCCTATTTCCCACCCCCATGGTTCATGTAAATAATGTCCAGTCATTTAACAGTTTAATCTGTATGAATCAACAGCTCATGAATAGCAGTTTGTAGCTGGCCTAGACTTGTATAACTTGGTTTCTCAACAGTGTTTTAAATTCTATACCATTGGCTAAACTAATAACACTCTGCACAGAATTACCTTATGCTCCAGGGGGATGATTAATAATGTTCTCTAAAGTAAAATGAAAATGATGTGAGCCATTTAAAGTGAACCCCTAAAGTGAACCAGAGACGCATATAAACTTAGCTATATGGATGAATTCTGGGCTCGCACTTAGTTATAGCCCCATTCCAAGAACAATGAGTTCTTTTTACATGGCCCTGCTTGTTGCTCGGCCTTACGAAGAGGTCGCTGAAGACTTGGGTGCTATAGCAAAGTGTGGTGAAGAAACTAGATGGTGCCTAGCTATCAGACAGAATAGCATCTGGGGTTTTAAAGGTTTGTCTTCTAACAAGCAGCCATCTGAGTGAGGCATCAATTAAGCCCACATGGAAGTAGCTCACCAATCTGCGTGATCCATGGATTGTAAATAATAAAATCCAAATCCAAAGGAGGGAATGGTATTTGGGCTTAAATTGTGAACACCTGGTATACAGAAGGCTGTGCATGACGCTGGATGTCCCAAATCCATTTACAGAGTCCACACATGGATTACGCCTTTGGTGAATCCCCTCTGAGCAGAGCTCAGGGATGTGAATAGCATTGTTATCAGACAGAGAACATTGTAAAGTTGATTATGACAGAATCGTTAGTTTAAAATGTTTTATCATTTGATCTCCCCCTTTTACAGTTGATTACATGTACAAAGGAAAAGAAAAGTGCAGGGGAAATTCATGTGGAGTAGGCTCCAGTGAATCCTCCCTGACCTTGGACAAGGGGTGTGAGAGCCTGGCTCTCATGCAGAGCGCATTGGGAAGTGCATGACTGCAGAGGGAGTTCAGTTAAAATACAACCCTTTCTCAGTTGATGACCCGTCTGACCCAATTTACATTTCATCTAGTTTTTAATATTCTCTGCTCTCTTTTAGATTTAAGTTTTTGTTTTACTTGATTATTACTGTGTGTGTGTGTGTGTGTTTTCCTGTATATGAAATCCAGGATAGGTAAGTCTCTAGAGACAGTAACTGAATTAATCATTTTTTAAAGTTATGGCAGGGGGTTGGGAGGAAATGGTGAGCTAATAACAATGAGTACGAAAAAGAAGAAACATCAAAAATTGATTGTGGTGATGATTGTATAACTCTAACTATGATTCATCTATTGACTTGCATGATAGGTGACATGTCAAACTAAAGTTTTTTTTACAGAAAAGAATGAAGTCAATAAAAAAAAAGAACAAAAAGAATGAAGTCATGATATATATGCTACAACATGGATGAACCTTGAGAACATTAAGCTCCGTGAAACGAGTTACATAAAATTGTGTAACTCACTTAAATCAAATATCCCTGAATAGTCACATACACAGAGACAGGAAAAAGTTGTTTGACATCATTGTAGATCTCAGTGAGCTGCAGGAAGCAGTAGAGAGAGATGCCGTGTAGCCTTTCTCCGGTTTCCCTCCATGGTGCCAGCATCCAGATCTGTATGTAGCACAGGATCAAACCCAGCATATGTACAGTCACATCAAGATCAGAACATGTATATCACTGAACGCTTCCTCATGCTGCTCCTTGATAGTCGTACCGACTTCCCTTAGACCCCTCCCCTCCTTAGGCCCGGACTGCCACCAATCTAGTCCCCATTTCTATAATTTTGCCATTTCAGAAAGATTATATAAATGTACCCACATAGTATGGAAGTTTGTGTGTTGACGTATATTATTTTTTAAAGGATATAAAACTATATTTAGCACGATTCTTCTCTTTTTACAATAAATAATATATAATAGGATTAATATTCTGATTACTATAAAGCTATTTTCCATCGCTTCAGCCAAATTGGATTAACCCATATACTGAAACTTGAACTACTGGTAAAGAATGGGTTTGGGATTAAAAAATAAACATAAAGAAACCATGCAGAACAATAATTGAGATTACAAATTTGTTTGCCATTTATGCCAGCAGTTCTTAAACTTCACCCCTAACTATCTTATTAGGTTTTCACCAGCAAAGTCTGAAAACATCCCATGATTCACAACCTTTTGGTCAGTGTAAGGCAGAGGTTTCATTTTCTGTAAAGAAAGGGCGAGCCAAGAGGGACTATTGGTGCTCTATGCCCTGCGTATCAGTCTTGCCAATATCAGTCAGTTTTCTTCTCTGGATCATTTATTTGTTTGAATAGCTTATAGCTTACAATTTTTTCCCCATTTACTTAAGGTGATCGATCTATTTCTTGAGCTGCTCAGAATGATAGAAAATCATTCTACATATGATTGTTAAGTGTCAATTTTGTTTGGAATAGTTTAGTTTTTGGTAAATGTAAACACACACGCACACGCACACACAATCCAGACTGGTCGTAAGGCATACGTTCTGGATGAATACAAGCTCTGATTGAGTAATGACTGAGTAAAATTTCTTTTCTGGTAAATGCAGCAACTACAAAAAGCTCTGTTCCTTCAAAGCAACCAGTGCTCTCGATGCAAAAACAGCAAAATAACTCCAACAACTACAATACTCTTTCAAGACAAACATACCAAACTTGATTTCCATTAGAAGGTCGTTAATTAAAATATGCAGTTTATATTATCTATAAATAAAACACAAGAGTCAAATTATACCCATCGGTATCACTGCCACCAAATAATGAACTTCTATCTTCTGGACAAGAATGTCAAGTTAGTTTCTCCTCATGAAACACAGTTCAGGTCATGTTTGCCTCTCTTGCCCCAAGCCTGTCTCATCGGAATCTTTCCATTTCTGAGAACCATTCACCTCCCACTGCTGGCTGTGGCCCCAATTATTGACTCAAGATCAAGGCTTTGGGCATAGCCCCTGGGTCTGTCAGCAGCTTCTCTTTTTTCCTTGTCATCAGATTCACTGTCCGATAAAGATTTCCTTTTTGTATCATGTTTTCTTTGCCAGCTTTTTGAGAATTAAGAAATGCTTCGCTGGATTCTGGACAGGCCCCATGTTCTCCAGGTTCCCTCGTAGTGTCAGCATCTGTCAGTCCCTTCCTTTCCACCCTCCCATTCAGCACGTTTTCTACCACTTGAACTTTTTTACTCTTTCCATTCTGTTTCTTTCCTTTTTTTCTTTCTGCAGCATTGTTTTATTGGGGCCCTTTTGAGTGCAGACTTGAACTATTATTCATACCTGTGCGCTACTCTAGGTCACAGGCCCCAGGCATCTCCTGCCCTGCGAGGCTCCAGCTGAAGCCACACCTGAGCAGGAAGGAGGCTGAGTGCGAATGCAGTCATTTTTGCTTAGCTCAGATTCTGAAGATTTCCTTCTATGATTTTTTTTTCTAGACGTTTTCTAGTTTTACATTACAGTGTGTGATCAATTTGAGGTGTGTGTGTGTGTGTGTGTGTGTGTGTGTGTGTGTGTGTGTAAGGTTGCATTTTCCCCTCCGGCAGCTCTTTTTCTTAATTAAAAATTAGGATAATTTATGTAAAATACAAAGGTCGTGTGCAAATTCTGAGCATTTTGATAAATGTCTACACTTCCATAACTTCATAATCCCGATGAGACCGTTCCATCCCTCTCAAACCTTCCGCCATTCTCCCTTGAAGTCCTTCCCAACACCCTATCAACCAATGAACAGCCTTCTGTCCTTAAGGGTTGTCTCTGTCTGTCATCTCTATTTAAGATGGCGAATTAGGAAAGGGGGTACATGTTGAATCAACTTTGTATTTCATGGTTTAAATGACTAACACATACAAAAGGTCCACCTAGTATTCCCTTTGCAAGGATGTCATGTCGTTGGGAAAACACAGCACCTAGCCTGGTGAGTCTGGTTTCTGTAGCACAATGTATTTTCCACATTGTGTCCGTACTTTGTCCTACGTTGTTCCCATGGATGTGCATCCATTGTGTGGATGTAGGAGTTTGTTTATCCCTTCATCAATGAAAGATATTCGCAATGTTTATGCCTTTTGTGGGGTATAAAAAAACCACTGCACAGAGTCGAAGAAGAAGGACTGGCTCCCCACTCTGAAGGAAGGAGCCACCGGAAACCATTTGCTTCGAAACACAGTCAGATACGAAGACCTCAAAACGGGAAGCCGAATATTATTGGAGGGAGTCCCGGAAAAGGGGCCTCTCAGGTCCGAGGGACTCAACTGGCAGATGAGGAGGAGCTGGTTTCTCAGAGTGGAGTCCACCATGGTGACGAGGGTCCAGTAAAGCCTGTGGGAATGCAGGGGTGGGTTCCGATCACGGTGCTCAGTGTTGACATCACTAAGACTAAACCGTATCCCAGCCAAGTTCTACAGTACACTCTGGTTACTCTTCCTTGTGTTTAACCGTGATTTCTGCGATTTTCTTTTTGTATATCATTAATTCCCAGAGGCTCTGGTGGCAGTGTGCGTGACGCCATGGGCTGCTAACTGCAAGTGCCTCCAGGTCAGCAGTTCAAATTCACCAGCTGCTCCTCAAGAGAAAGGCTGCGTGTTGTACTCCCGTTAGGAGGTTCCATCTCAGAAACTCACAGGAGCAGTCCTACCCCGTCCTGTAGGATAGCTAGGAGTCAGCATGCATGTGATGGTAGTGTTTCTTATCATGTATTCTTCGAAGCTCTCTGCCCAAATGATGTCTCCTTTCAATGTGTGATGGGGGCCACTCCCACTGCCTTCAACTTCTTGTAGAGGAGCCCTGTGGGGACCTGCCAGAGCCCTGGGGTGCTTCCCCCACCACTGGATCCACAGACTTTTTACCCCCTGGCCTGTTATCGCCCTGCAGTTCTGCATCACTGCATGTGGGAGCGTGAGTCTGCAGAGGGACTTATGGACTAGTATCAGGCTGACGGACTTCAGTTGGACTGGGCTGTTTTCCTGGTCATCAATTACTCTCTGATATGAAGGACTTTCTTACACGTAGACAAGTGTCACTGGATTCGTTTCTCTCGGTAGCCCGCCCTAACACGGACTAGAAAGTCCCTTCTTTTTCCTGAGGAGAAACTGCTTTTGAGTTGCTGCCTTGCAGACCGCAGCCCAACATGTATCTACTGTGTCACCAGGGCTCCACGAAGAAGGCCTGTCCGTATTATGTAAATTTACATAGCACACACTAAAGAGTGATGAAGATGTGAAAAAGTCTAGCAGCATCTTGGTCTCAAAGTGATCAAATATGCACTCAAGATGCATTGATGATTACTAGTAATTGGAATGCAAAAGCTAGAAAAACACAGAATCTGTAGTTGGAAAATAAGGCTTGGTATTTTCCAAAACCAAGACTTAATTCACTGAAAAGTTGTTTTTCAACAACACAACAGCAACGATAGACACGAACTTGACCAGATGGAATCCACATCAATCAAATTGACTACATATTGAAAGCGACCATGGAGAAGTCCAATGTCATAAGCCAACTGAGGTCAGAGACTGGCTGTGGGACAAACTATATTTGGTCACATGTAAGTTCAAGTTGAAGCTAGAAAAAATTAAAGCAAGTCCACAAGAGCCCAAATATGATCTTGATTATATGTCACTTGAATTTAGAGACTATCTCTCAAATAGATTTGGCACATTGCAGAGCAATGGGTGAAGGGCAGATGAGTGGTGGGATAACACTTAGAACATCATACGCCCGGAAGGTCAAAGGTCATTAAAAAGAAAAGAAGGACCGGAGTCGACATCAGAAGAGACTCTCAGCAGGGGGTGCCCACGGGAGTGTAAGGGATAGACTCTGGGGCCAGAGCGTGGCACCCCATCGGACTTGACTGAAGGACATGCCTAGAGTTAAAAAACCAGTCCTTGATCTATTTACAGGTTTTTCTTTCTTTTTAAAAACTTTTTTCTTTTAATTAATTTATTGTTTTATGGGCCACTGGTTTTCTTTTTTGTTGTCATCGCTGTGTTCTCATATGTCACTTGTCTTGCTATGCCTTGTTTTTTTGGTGCATATTATTAACTCTATAGATTTATCTAGATCAGATAGGCTGGATGAACAGTCTGGAGGAGAAAACAACGGGACCAATGGTTCTGATAAGCAAGCAACCATCTAGCTCAGAAGCATCAAAGCCCACATGGAAGAAGCACACCAGCCTGTGTGAGCACAAGATGTTGAAGGGACCACGTATCAGACATCAAAGAACAAAAAAAATCCTATCAGTGGGTGCCCACCTTCCCAATATGATCACTTAAGACAAATGTGTGCATAAGCAAATGTGGTGAAGAAAGCAGATGGTGCCCGGCTATCAAAATATATAGCATATGGGGTCTTAAAGTCTTGAAGATAAACAAGTGGCCATTTGCTCTGAAGCAACAAAGCCCACATGGAAGAAGCACACCAGCCTGTGTGACCATGAGGTGTCGAAGGGATCAAGTATCAGACATCAAAAAACAAAAAATCATATCATTGTAAATGAGGGTAAGTGCAGAGTGGAGACCCAAAGCCCATCTGCAGGCAACTGGACACTCCCTTTCTGAAGGGTCATGGGGAGATGAGCCACTCAGTATGCAGGGTAGCAACGATGAAACATAAAACCTTACTCTAGTTCTTAAATGCTTCCTCCCTCCACTATCATGATCCCAATTCTACCTTACAAATCTGGCTAGACCAGAGGATGTACATTGGTACAGATAGCAACTGGAAACACAGGCAATCCAGGACAGATGACTCCTTCAGGACCAGTGGTGAGAGGAGATACCTGGAGGGTCAAGGGAGGGTGGGATGGAAAGGGGGAACTGATTACAGGGATGTACATATAATATATATAACCTCCTCCCTGGGTGAAGGGAGACATCGGACAGGGCAAGATATGAAAAAATAATTCATGAATTATGAAGGGTTCACGAGGGAGGGCGGAGTGGGGAGGGAGGGGAAAATGAGGAGCTGATACCAAGGGTTCAAGTAGAAAGCAAAGGTTTTGGGAATGATGATGGCAACAAATGTACAAATGTGCTTGATACAATGGATGTATATATGGATTGTGATAAGAATTGTACGAGCCCCCAATAAAATGATTTTAAAAAGAAGAAGAGACTCTGAAACTTGCTCTTTACCATAGAGAAGCTACAGCAACGGGAAGAAGTGATGAAGTAAAACCTGAGCGGGCAGGTTCAACGGGCAGCTTAAAGTAAGACAACAAAATGTGCAAAGACCTGGAGTTAGAAACCAGAACAGAAGGACACATTCAGCATTCTCACACTGAAAGAGCCAAAGATAAAAATAAAGTTGCAATCTTGAAAGATTCTATGCACAGAATAGTAAATGATACAGCAAGTATCCAAACCAAAAAAAAAAGGAAGGAATATACAAAGTTAAAAAAGAAATTGGGGGCCATTCAACCATTTTAAGAGGTTGCATATGATCAAGACTTAATGGTATTGAGGAAGAAGTCCAAGCTACACTGACAGCCTTGGTCAAAAACAAGGCTCCAGGAGTCGACAGAACACACTAGTGCAAATGCCCAACAATCCCATGCAGCTCTGGAAGAAGGCATGTTTGTTCTCATCTCAGAGAGAGGTGACCCAGCGGAATGTGGCAATCATCAAGCAATACCATTAAGATCACATGCATGTAAAATTTTGCCGACGATAACGGTTGTAGCAGAAGAGGAGGTGGAATAAGGAATATCATTACTGACATCAGATGAATCTTGGCTGAAAGCAGAGTACCAGAAAGATGTTGACTTGTTGACTGTGTGGATCACAACAAATTATGGATAGTCTTGAGATGAATGGGAATTCCAGAACCCTTCCCTGTGCTCCTGTGAAACCAAGAAGCACTTGTTGGAACAGAGCGCGGTTGAAAAGCAGGAAAGGTGCGAGTCCGGGTGTATTCTTTGCCCACAGGTGATCCGTGTGTACGGGAACCTGGAGGGTACGAAGAAGGAGGTCTCAGGGTTAGAGGAGTGCTCGTGGGTAACCTGAGAAAGCAGATGGCACAACCTTGCTTGTTAAAAGCACAGGGCTTGAAAACACCAGGATAAAAAGAAGAATCAGGTGTGTCTTCCAAGTGACCAGTGGACACCATCATGATCCCGTCAGTGTCAGCAGCAGGCAAGAGAGCAAACAATGTCTTGCATGCGCAAATCTTTCCAGGACTACTTTATTTGCTTTTTGGAAAAAAAATCATTTTGTTGGAGGCTCTGACCACTCTGATAACAATCCATACATCCAATGAATCAAGCACATTTGTACATAAGTTGCCCTCATCGTTTTCAAAACATTTCCTTTCAACTTGAATCATTGGTATCAGCTCTTTTCCCTCCCTTTCCCCGTCATAACCCCTTGAAAATTAAAAATTATTTTTATATTTTACACCATTCACTGTCTCCTTTCACCCATGTTTCTGTTGTTTGTCTTCCTGGGGGATGGGCTATACGTCAATCATTGTGATTGGTTCCCCCTTCTCCCCCCACCATGGTATGGCTGTAGCCATTACTGTTCCTAAAGGGGCTTATCTGCCCTGGATTCCGTGTGTTGAGATGTCTTTTCTGTACCCAAGCACATGCTCTGGTCTAGCTGGATTTGTAAGGTAGAACTGGGGTCATGATAGTGGGGGCGGGGGGGAAGCATTAAGGAACTGGGGGAATGTGTGTTTCATTGGTGCTATACGGCACCCTGGCTGACTCCTCCCTTTCTTATGACCCTACTGTGAGGGGATGGCACGACTACTTTAAAGTGCTCAAGTGGAAGATGTCACTTTGAGGACTAAGGTGTGCCTGCCTCATAATCAGTGCGATATGGAAGGCCGCAATGGAATCGATGCAGTGAGTGGTGGTGTTCGTGAAGGGCACTGAAAGTATCACAGTCTGCTAGGAGAGCAAACCAGTCCATCCTGAAAGCACAACTGTTTGAACTCCTGGTGGCTGACATTGTGGTAATCCATCTCATCGATGGTCGTTGTCCTCGTGTCTGCCGACCCTTTCCTTAATCAAAGGTGATGCCCTTGTCCAGACACCGGCCTCTCCTGACAGAGACCATGCCCAACGTGTGAGATGAAGTCTGGCCAGCATTACTTCTAGAAACCAATGCAATTGTACTTTTTTCAAGACAGACGTCTGTTCCCCGCAGGCTGGATTCTATTGTTGATCCCAGAACCGACTCCTTGGTAACCAACCCCACCGCACCATCGTTTGCTTTCTGAGGGACTGCTTTAGAAGTTTTCTGTAGACACTCGGTGGTATGTACGCAGAAGTGCCTGACAGTGGACTGAGCAGGGAGACCTCCCCTCAGCCTCCCCCCTCTCTGTTGTGCAGCCCATAAAAGAGACCACAAGACCTGAGTGTGGGTGGTGGATGATGGAGAAATGCTGCCCCGGGACCAGTCAGGTGAATGAGGGCTGGGACTCCTTCTTGGCGGTGGGGAGACTGTCCTGTGAGGAGACGCTGCTGTCAGGGAATGGTAGTCAGGGAAGGTCCTCCAGTCACCTCAGCTGGTGTCACTTGTCCTTGTTCCCTCTGTAGAGATGCACATCCCAGAGTGGGAGGCAGCAGGGGTCCGAGGTGAGGGATTCCTGACTGCAAGGGTCTGGGGCTTGGCTGCCTCCTCAGGACTCCTGTAGACCCAGGACTCCCAGATCAGGGCCCAGCAGGGAACCCCCCACCCTACCAAACTGGAGTGGGGGAAGGGTTTTCTGGAAACAGGAATGAAGAGCAGGCTTTCTGAGGGCCTTTCTGTGGTCACTGCTTTTTTACCCATCAGCCCCTCTCACAAGCACAGCACTCTCCCCCCAACACACACACACACACACACACCCTTGGCCCCCCCCTCCACACACACACACACCCTTGACCCCCAGGCCACAGGGAGACCTGACTTTGCTGCCCACCAGGAGGCTGACCCTCCGCTCAGGAGTGGGCGTGGTGAAGGCTCAAGGGAGGGAGCCCACAGGCTTAGGCTTAAGAGGATGAAATGAGAGCAGGTGGTGGCCCAGAGCCCCAACTGGGAGAGGACAGCCCTGACCAGGTTCTACTGAGGGACCCTGGGCCACTGTGGACTGGCCTTGGGACAGGGAGAGAGGGGTGGCATGGCTGCCCTGCCCTTTAGGGGTAGATTTGAAGGTGGGGCAGCAAGCTGGCTGTACTCCTACTCCCCAGGAAATGAAAAGGGTCCCAAACCAGGTGGCTGTCAGGCCCTCTGATAAGGTAGCAATGCTGTCACCATGCTGCACATATGGGCTTCCTGCCCCACCTGCCAGCCAGCCCACCCTCCTGCTCCCACCCTGGTTTGGGAGACTGTAGGGCCATTCCCCTTGGGCGACCGCAGATCTACCCTCTGTCAAAGGTGGGGCTTTCTGCTCCCTTACAGAGACAGTCTCGGGACCCACAGGGCAGTTCCACCCTGTCCTACAGGGTTGCTACGGGTTGGCATCAACACCATGGCAGTGAGTTTGGACATGGGTGCAGTCCCACATCCTAGGAAAGGTTCCTCCCAGCTAGGGACCCACAGGGCACCTCCTTTTGCATTGTAGAGGCCTCTATAGCGGATGGGGAACAAGGTGAAAGGTACAGAAGGCCGTGCCCCCTCCTGCGGAGGCTTGGGCTGAACTGATTCCCTGCTTCTAACGTCAGAACCACAGGCAACACTGTGCCCCATAAACTCCATGAGTTATAGCACCTCCTGCTTGGGCCCATCTTCTCAAGCCTGCTCTGCCACATCCACACATGTGACAAGTCATGGGGCACCACCTCCTGCCACCACTCCCTGCCTGGACAGAGGGCAACTGCAGGGTGACCTTGCTGGTTCAAGGACACATCTAGTTCCCCGTGGAGCTGGGGAGAAGGGGCTCTATGTCATGCCTCACACGGAGAGTCCTCTGAGGTAGATTCCAGTCCTGGGTGTGTGTGGTCTCTGATCCAGCTGTCACCCTAGTGTGTCGGGGTGTGCCTGAGACTCAGGGAACCAGACAGTTGTCATGGACGCTTGGGTGCTGCCGGTGTGCCCGTCCAGAGCCAGCTCTTGTCAGGGTCGCGAGAGAGGTGGGGGGCAGCAGCTCCTGTGCACACGGTGGGGGTGATAGATAGGTCAGCACATTCTGCAGAGGGAGATGGAACTTGGGGGCCACCTGGGGCAACCTCTTCTGGGCCCAAGGGGGAGCACAAACCCAGGGAAAGGCTGGGTTGGCAGAGGGGGTGCCCTGGGCTGGCAGTCCGGCTCTGGGTCACACTGGGTCTGGTTGTAGGCGTCATCATTGGGCCAGGTGGGTACAATCCAACTTTAGGGAGGCTGCGAGGCTCTGAGGCTCAGGGACGTTCCTCACTCCTGAACTACCCCTAGGCCTTCGCAGGGAGCAATGACACCCAAGGACTACTTGGGGATCTGTTACCACCCTCGCATGCCATTGCCCAGCCCTGTTTCCCCACCCTTTAGGGGAACACTAACGTGAGGAAACAGGTGGGATGGTGGAGTACCCGGTGTAGGATGGGTGAGGGGGGCTTAAGTTGGGGGTACCAGGCTGAGGGAGGCCCTCCCTATCAGGGTCAACTCCTCTTAGCACTCCAGTCTCACCGTACACCCCACACCACAACCCAGGAGTGGGGCCTCTGCATCGCCTTTGGTGGACATTGATGAGGGCAGGGAGGGAGGGCAGGCTGCTGCCTTCTGAACCTCAATATATCCGCTTCTCAAATGGGCAGAGGGACTGGCTTGCTGGCTTCTGAGACCCAGTCATGCAGGGGCTAGCCTAGGGTGTTGGGGGGATGAGATGCCAGGAGAAAGCAACTTTATTTTCAGGGTCAGGCTGGGAAGTGGCCGGGCCCCGGGCAACTAGCGGGGCACAGCACAGAGCTGGAAGGGGGCTGGGGACACCATGAGGGCATAGACACCATGGTCGCTGGGCAGGGGTTGTCCGGGGGGCACCGAGAAGCTGAAGCGCTGCAGGAGGCGGGTGAAGAAGAGGAACAGCTCCATCCTCGCCAGGGGCTCCCCGAGGCAGGTGCGGCGGCCTGGGGGTGGGCACACTGGCTCAGTAAGTCTGGGGGCTGGGGTCCCCCATCCATCCCTCACCAAGGCTTGTGGACCGGGCACCCCCCAGGCACCTGCTGAGAAAGGCATGAAGGCCTCCTGCTTCACGAAGTGGCCCTGGGCATCCAAGAAGTGCTCTGGGTGGAAGCGGAAGGGCTTCTCCCAGAAGCTCTCATCCTTCAGCACCGATGACAGGTTCAGGAAGAGCATTGTCCCCTGTTTAGGAGACGCTGGTGTGGCTGGGGGCCTGGGCAGGGGATGCTGTGGCCCCAGCCACCACTGTACACTCAGACACACACTCCCCTCCGGGTACACCCTGAACCCACCCAAGGAAAGTTTCCCTTGGGACAACACCCTAACCCTCCTGCTCCCACCACAGATCAGGGGACGAGTCTCCCACGGCAGGTGCAATGTCTCCTGCAGGCTGGAACTGGACCTCATGCCTAGAAGGCTGGACACACAGGATGGATGGACAGACAGACTAGGACCTATAGGCATCCCCTGGCCAAGACCTTGCAGGGGCTGTGAGCTGGCAGGTGGCCCTGAGTCCAGGGTGAGTGGGTCGCAGCCCTACCTTGGGGATGATGAAGCCCTGCACTTCAGTGTCGCGGGTCGTCATGTGAGGCACGTTTAGTGGCACTATGTCTCCAAAGCGTTGCACCTCGTGCACCACGGCTGTGGTGTAGGGCATGCGGGCCTGGTCCCCCAGCTCAGGTCTCTTCTCCTGCCCTATCACCTCGTCGATCTCCTGCTGGACACGACCTGGCAGAGGGGTCCCCAAGTGAGCTAGAACCCAGGGCCCTTCCCACTCCTCTGTAGCCATGTGTCCACATGCCCCGGTGTCGGCAGCCCGGGCCCAGCTCTGCCGTACCACTGACCCTGCTGTACAAATGGAGCTGGGGAGTGGGAGGGGTGGGGGTAACAGCCTGTCCACCCTCAACGTCCTGCCCGGTTCTCACGCTGCACGTCTGGGTGCAGGATCATGAGGAGGAGCGCCCAGGCGAGTGTGGTGGAGGTGGTCACCATCCCAGCAGAAAACAGGTCCGCGACCACCATACGCAGGTTCTCATCAGTGAAGCTGCTCTCCGGGTTTCCCTGGTCCTGGGCCGAGCACAGAGGAGTTAGAAGGGGGAGAGGGAAGAGCGGGAATGCCCAGACAGCCCCACCCTGGTGGAGTCCCTGCTTCACTGGAGGGGCGGTGCACAATCCCCACTCCCAGGCCCTGGCTGCTGCCTGCACCTTGTCCACTTGGTCTAGGAAGGCATCGGTCAGGTCTCGGGGTGGCTGGCCTGGCTCTCGACTCTCCCGGTGCTCAGTGACCAGCCCATCCAGCAGGTCCATAAAGGCTCCTAGTCCCGAGAAGACCTTGCTGGCCAGTCCGGGGATGCGCAGTAGTATGGGGCATGCATTCAGCAGCTGGAGGATACATCAGGGATTTGGGTGTTATCTTGCTCCATCAGTGAACCAGGGCTCTCCTGGAGGCTGACCTGCCTGCCTGACCCTTCCTGTCCCCTGTCCCTCCTGTACCTCTCGGAGGAAGGTGGAGGCCTCCTTCAGGCCCTCCTCCACCGCCACCAGGAGCTTGAGGAAGGTGGGGTCGTCATATTCAAAGCGGCGCCCGTGGGTGAGGGAGGCGATGACATTGCTCCCAGCTTTGTTCAGGAGGGTGTTGGGGCTGAAGGGGCGTCCTGCAAAGAGGGGGTGGTTCACAAGCGCCCCACGGCCGGCAGGTCATCCCCTGGGCGCCCTCAGCTCCTGCTGCCCAGCTCTCACCATCCTCGGCGGCGAAGGCGGCGCAGAGGCAGTCGGCCTCCTCGATCACCCACTGCTCAAGAGACTTCTTGCCCAGGCCGAAGTTGCGCAGCGTGGACAGAGAGAAGCGCCGCTGCTCCCGCCACGCGTGCCCATAGCGTGCCAAGATCACACCTGTGGGCTGACGGGCTCGTGGGCGGGGCCAGGAAGTGTCCTGCGGCCCTCCAGTCCCCCTCCTCACCCTTGTTTGGGATAGAAGTCACCCTAGTCCTCCTGCACCCCTCCCCGGGACAGACCTCAATCTCACCAAGTCCCAATGCCCAAGATAGGTCCCTCTCCCACCTGCTCAGTGACCAAGGTTCCTTGCTCTTTTTTTAAAAAAATTAATTTATTTATTTTTTTACATTTTATTAGGGGCTCATACAACTCTTATCACAATCGATACATATACATATACATACATCAATTGTATAAAGCACATCCGTACATTCTTTGCCCTAATCATTTTCTTTCTTTTTTTTTTTTCCTTGCTCTTTTTACTGGAGCTCCCAGATCAGAGCCCTGGGTGGGTGGTAACACACTAGTGGTACAGACCCGCCCTGTCCTTAGTCTGTGGGCTGATTGCTTTCTCTGCAGGACAGGCCCCACCCCTGCCCGGGACAGGCCCCACCCCTGCCATGCCCTCGCCCAGGAGAGACTCCGCCCTATCCTCTTTCCAGTACTAGACAGACTCCGCCTACGCTACGTTCCCCCATCACTCAGGAGAGACCATACCCCATCCCTTCTCTCGCCCTTGACTCCTCGGTAGGTCACTGACATCCTAGATGGGTCACTGTCAGCCTAGTCCCCTGCAGAACATGGCCCCCGACCTCGTAGTCACTTGCCTTGGGCTTGTGGCCCGAAGCCAAGGTGCTTGTAAACTGGCATGGGCGGGCGGTCGGCTGTGTCCTCGCTGTGGAGCACCAGCGCCTCGCTCACAGCCTCCAGCCCATTGACTACGACCACTGGCTTCCAGCACATCTGCAGGCTGAACACATCCCCGAAGCGGCGCCGCAGCTGCAGGCCGAGGCCAGGGTGACTGTCAGGCCGGGACCCCACCACGGAGATACCCATTTTCACCCAGCAACCAACTGGTCTAGGCCGTTAATAACGGTTCAAAAATAAAAGGCCTGACCTTGGGGCCATTCTCTCAATGCCCAGATGTGATTTTGCAGTTTACCCTGGTGGCCTGTGTGCAGAGGCAGCGGAACCAAGGCTTGGGGAGGTGGACAGTCTGGCTCAAAGTCCCAGAAAAAGATGGGAACAAGGTCTTTCACCTCTGCCCTCTCTAAATCTTGATTTCACGGTGCTCAGTGCCCAGCCCCCCCCATTCGCAAGGCCCATTTTCCTGGCTCAGGACCAGATTTGGTCTTGCATAATCTGGCCTGCAGCCCGGCCCACTCCCCTTTCTGAAGCTTTTGTGCTGTTTTTAAAAACAATCCAATGGGGGCTCCTCATGCAGCACCAACCCCGCCCCTTGATTAACCTGTTGTCTTCTGGGTGAGCCTTTGTTCTCTTTGGTTTCACCTGTCATCCACTGTCCAGCACTGGGAGAATGTCAGGGGAAGCCAGCCCCTAAGACATCATTATGGGTTCGGTAGGGCAATTGTACAGCGATAATAAGTAAAGATCATAGTAAAGTAATAGAGAGCATGAGAGATAGTAGTATTGAAATAAATGGAGTCAGACACGATTCATGGTAGCATGCTCACCTCAACTCCACTTGATGGTCCACGTAGAAGGAGAGAGATATTTAATGCTAGCCCAAGCTTTTTATCTTCTCTGGGGACAAGCAGTCCCCTAATTACAGGTGAGGACATACATCACAGGAAGGGATTGTGCTATAGGTAATCCAGTAATGAGAGGGGGTGGTCTAGGGACATACATGCAATAGGAGAGGAGATATTGGGGATATACATGTGAGAAGAAGAGCAGACCATAGATTCAAGATGGCGGCCTAACCTTGGTCACCCTTGGGCGGGTTTGACCTCTCTGGGGTCTCCTACAGGAAACAGACAACTACTCTCCTTATCAGAAGGGAGTGGGCCATATTTGTTGTGGGATAGACAGTGATGGCTGCTTGCTCTACATGGCTGATAGCTCTTAGAGAGAATAACCCCTGATCTGCTTCTGATGACCTCCATGTGTATGGTCATTCCCAAGCAGCTGTTTGACATATATTTGGGGAGACAGCTTGGGAGAAATCCTTCTATATCCCACAGGACAATGTCCACACCTCCTACGTCCCAGCCCACCGGCCTCACCTGGGCCATGCTGTGTGGCAAGTCCTTGAAGTTCAACTGCAGCATGTTCCCCAGCACGGGCAGTGGCAGAGGCCCTGGTGGGTAGCGAGCAGCCCAGCGCACACGCCGGTACATCAGGTCCACCAGGAGCAGGAAGATGGTCACGGCCACGGCCAGGGGCGCCAAACCCTCCCCGGTCAGCAGGCCCATGGCTGCCTCACTGTCTCCCTGGCTGGGAAGCAGCTTCCACAAGTCGACTCTGGACAATCCTGTGCACACCTGGCACCCTCGAACCAAAGCAGCTTCCTCAGCCCAGCTCTGGCTTATAAGGGGGTGAGGACTGGTCTTTGCCTTCCACCCCCAGCCAACTTGTTGTGCACTCAAGTCCAAGGTCCTCAGTGCCCAAGGCTGCGAGGGAGGAGCCAGTCTGTGAAGTTTGGGGGAGGGGCAGAGCAGACCCACCCCTCCAGGGGCGGTGCTTGAGATCCAGCTGCCATCTAGGATTAGGACGGGTAGAAGCACACACCCTCCTTAATCATTCCTCCTCCAGGGCTCTTGCCATGTCCTAAGAGGATACAAACCTCAACTTTCCCACCCCTCACTTGCCACCTCCTAGAGTGGCCTTTACTCTCTAGGTTTGTCACTATCACTTGCCTGGGGAACACACACACTGAACACCTACTACTCCCACAGGAGGCACATCCCTGCAACCGCTCCCACACAGATACACATAGTAACCCACACTCTGTAACTACTCATGTAGCCAGAGGAGTGAGTGGACACGCCCTGACTGACTGAGCCGTCTGGAATCTCAGCACCAGGGCCGTTCAGGGGAGAAAGGAAACTAGGGCCCTCTGAGGAGGGGGCCTGCTCCCTCTCCTCCCCACCCCTTTCTAGACCTGGAGCTGCTCAGTCTTCCAGGGACAAAGAGGATAGAATTCCACTGGGGTGAGGAAGCTTTCTCAAGCTGGTGTGTGGGCCTCCTCCTACCCCTCCCCCACCATGGCCAGCTGCAGCCACAAAGCCTGCCATTTCGGCCTCACTGGTGGTTGGGCCTCCGGTCCTGCTGGGTCAGCTGCCCAGCCTCTCCAACTTCTCCCTCCCAAATCTGCTTCTGGCATCCTTTAGTGGACCCCAGCCTCCCTGGACAGCTACTAGCTTTGGTGCCACCCCCTGCTGCTTTGCAGCTGGTGCTATGGCTGCCAGGCTCCTTCTCCCACCCCCTCCCTCCTAACAGGGAGTATCCACACTGGCCAGGCCAGGGCCTCAGCCCCTCCTTCAACAGGTACAGGTGTGGGATTAAGCTGTTAAGTGGATGAAGCTGATTGAAACCCACAAGCTGAAACACACATAAATGTGGGGATGCAGGAGTCCAGGCATCGGAGAAGGGGCTTTCCAGGAGCTGAGGGCAGGGAGGGTCTGTGCAGGACACTCCCCCTCAGCCTCCTTGCCCAGCCCTGGGAGTGGGAGGCAAGCTCTCCTTCTGGACACAGCGTAGTGCTCCAGCATCTGGAGGGGTTCTCCCGGGGTAAGGCTCCCTACTGCCCAGAGAGGAAGGGGAGGTGAGGGGTCTCTTCCCCAGGTTTCCTCTGACCATGCCCTTTGGACTCAGCAGAGACCCTGGGGGCCAGTGTGGCTTAGACGGTGGCTCAGTTTGTGACAGCAATGCTCTCTGGCAATGCAGGCTTTCCCTGCAGCGCCCCTCACTGGTGCTCGGCTGGACCCTGGGGGGAGACAAGTGCCACGCGGCCCCTGTTCCCAGATGAGTGGCAGGCCATGCAAAGCCAGCTCCAGTGGGGGCACTGACCAAGGCTGTCACAGGGTTTGGTGTGAAGGAATCTTTGAGATGTGGGCTCCAGCTGCTGTCACAGCTGGACTGTGGAGAACGGGGGTTCCTGGGCCCCGAGATCGAGGCCACTTGACAGACCAGAAGGCCTCAGCTCAACTACGTGGTGCAAATTGGCCTGCAGGACGGGTGTCTGTCACAGGACCTGGACCGTGATGCTCTTTGATACCTGCTCTTACCTGTTGTTGTCCTGCCCCACCCTCTAGAAGCACAGCCACCTCTGATGCCTGGTGTCTGTAGGCCCTCGGGTGGCCCCTGTAAGGAGGGCAGCTCACTGTGCCCACCACAAAGCAACCGGAGCTTCTATGCAGGGACCCAAGAGGGCCAAGATTCCCACCTTTCCACCCAGACTGCTGTCCCCTCATCTGCCACTTTGGGGCTGTAATCAGTGTCCCAATCTGCCCGATGCAGCACTGGCCACAGCGTGCTGGTACTTGGGCTGTGGGCGCATAGGCCTCAGGCAGCAGAGGCTCCCTGCTGGGACCAGAGGGCGTTCCTGGGAGCCCTAGGTGGCTCCCCCCCCCCCCCCCCCCCGCCCCCTCGCCGTTCCTCCCCCAGCTCACCTGCATGCCACAAGGAGAATTTTGCCTAATAGGAAGCATCTGCCCACAGGAAGACATCTTGCTCAAAATAGCCGTCTTTTAAGTTTGGGGCTCCAAATCGATGCTTGAACTTGATTTGTACCTCAGTAATGCCAAGTCAAGGCTGGACATGGACCTGAGACTGGAAGCAGATCTGAGCAGCTCGGGAAGCCACATCCCTACGGTCCAGTCTGCCTGCCTGCCCTTGCTGCCAAGGCCCCTGGGAGCCAACCACGCCCTGCTCTAGTGGGATGTGAAATGATACAACACTGCAACAAAACCAACCTGCCTTCTAGAGTCCTAGTTCTACTTTGTAACATCATGTCTACTGTTTCTGTCCAATAAAATGTCGAGTTACGTTGCATTTTAAATACCCGTGAAGATCAATATTTACTGGCAATGTGTCCACTGTTAGCGGAGCTCTGACCTGCCCAGGCCAGGGCTCCCACCGCCCAGGCTGGGGGCAGAGCAGCAGCTGGGGGTCTGGACAGCTCAGAAAGCGGCCTCTCCAGAAGCGGACCCGGGGGAGGAAGAGAAAAGACTTGTTTTTGTTTTTAAAAAGAGAGAAACAAGGTTAAAATGAAGTTTATTATTTTTTAGCGTTTTTTTTTTTTTTTAATAAACCTATGTGTGAAACAGCTGTTTTATCTCCACGGCAGACTGACCTGAAAGATGCACTAACTTCTTCTTAAGGCCTTAAGATTTTTTTTTGATACGTTTTTCTTTTTTTAAAACCCAACTATTATAAAGTATACAATCCACGAAACAACACAACACAACGTAACCACTGGCAGGGCTGCTCAGTGGGTAAGCTCCGGTTTCCTTTATAAAAATGAAGCAAAAAGCAAACAGGTAACTTGTGTTTGTGGGCCACCCAGGGCTGATGCCACTTGTCCTGAAGCCAAGGCCTGGTCTTTCATCAGTCCCCAAGGTTGGGGCACGGCAGGAATGGGCCGGACACCGGAGACCAAGCCAGTCAGCCCTTGACCCTGCATGCAACTTGGTTCAGACACTCTGTTTATCTACTGATTAACCCAAAAAAGGATGATAAAAACAAAAAGATTTAAAAATGTAAAAGCAATTATAGTGTTTCTGGAAATGAAAAAATTTATTTATGTTTAAACATCAATTCCCCATTCTTGAAAACATGGACCGTCCCCACTCCCCTCCCCCACACCTGCCCACTAGGAGATGACTAGTGAGCGACACAGGGTGGGGTGGCCTGTCCCCCAGATCCTCGGAGGGCCCTAGAGGCGGGAGAGGCCTACAACCCTCTGCGTGAGATGAGTTTGCTCAGTTCAGTTTCACGCTGGAATCTCATTGTTGCTGGAACACACTTGGAGTTATTCCACTAGATGAGTTTAAAATAGAATCAAAAGGGATAGCGCACCTTTCATTTAAACAAAGTCTTTCCAGACTAAAAATAGATTTATATATATATATTTTTTATCCCTCCCTTTCATTGTCCCCACCCTTCTCCCTTGACCTCTCCCCTCTCCCCTCCCCCCAGTTGTTACTATGGAGATTGTGTCCATGGAAACAGCCATTCCAACTTCTTGGGTCTCTTTCTGGGCATCCAGTGAGTGGGATGCAGAACTGAGGAGGAAGTGCTGGCCGGTGGGCACTTCAGGATGGGGGTGGGGTGGCTGCTGAGGATGGCCAGGTCTCCATGCCATCGAGGGTCCACCACCTCTCACCTCCACAGTCTCACCTGGAAGACAAGAGACAGGCCCCCATGGGGTCAGCTCCTGGGGTGCTCCTCCTGGGGATAGTAAAAGGCACGGAGACCAGGAGAGGAGGTGGTCCTGGCTGGGCTCTGCTCTGGAGCCCAGCTAACTGCTGCTCCAGTTAGCTTGTGTGAAGAGACCTTCACACTAAGGGCGCTGTGGCCTGTGTGTTCCTTTGGAGGGCAGGCCGGGTACAGAGCATAGCTCCCAGCACACAGAGCTCCATGGGCCCGCCAGGAGACTCCCCAACCTTGAAGCTCATGGGGTGGTGGTAGGGGGAGGCACAGGCTGTCAGAGGCACAGGGCTGTTCAGAGTTGGAACTGGGCCCTGGTGTCTCACAGCCTCGCTGCTATAGTCCCTGTCCATCTGCAGGGACCTGGCGGTGAGGCTAGGGGCTGTGGCAGGCATGGCTGAGGGAGCTGGTTTCCCCTCTGCGGTGGAGTTCCAGCATTCTCAGTCCAAAGCCTAAGCTGCCAGGGCACCAGATCTGATTTGGCCAAAGCCTTCCAATGGCACCCCACCACTGTTGGCTGGACCTGCGCAGACCTGACTTGAGCAGTTCTCACTGTTGGGGAGGGAGCTGAGGTCAAATTCAGAATCTGCCCCCTTTAAGGAGCACACAGTTTCGGTCGAGCAGCATCTTCTCGGTCTTGGAGGATTGCGCATTGGCCTTTTCTCAACAAAGCCACAGCTTGCCATTGCCTCCTCAGAGCAGGGATTAAACTCTTGCAGCTCCACTGGTGGGGATCAAGACTCAGCTACATTTTTGCTTTGCTTCGATCTCTTCACTAAATCCCCCCTCTCCCCTGCCCCCCACAGGCTCAGGGGGCTTGCTTTTTAACTCCCCCCCTCCTCTTTGTCTCTTTTATGGTCTCTCACACACTACTGCTAACCTCCAGACCACTCCCCTTAGCCTAGAGTATTTAGGCCTGTGCCACACCTAGCCAGGTGAGCTCCACCCTGAGTGGCTAGCCCAAGGCTGAAAAAGGCCCTGCTGACCTAACAGGGGATACTCTGCTCAACATCTTTCAGGGGGAATTCCTGACTGTGTGCCTGGGATCCTAAGGTAGCTCAGCCAACACTCAATGGTCCAAGCTGCAGCAGGAAACTCTGCCCAACCTCCACAACAGCAAAGCAGCCTTCTGGGTCACTCCCCTGAGAAGGAAGGCACAGGAGGATAAAGTGGTAGGTTAATTCCATAGTGAAATAAGCTGTAGGCAGTTTGAAGAAGCACTCCTACAAGTCTCCCAGAGAGAGCCAGTGCCACCTGGCTCCTCTAAAACAAAACAACACAAACAGCCATCAGCCCCAATGACCTCAACAAAAAAATGGGAGAAACAAAAGGCAATGGCAGATGTCCTGAACATAATGACATGCATAGAAGAAGCAGACAGTGAGCTGCCACAGAAAGAAATTTTCAGAATGGTACTTGGAGTCATACAGGATATGAGGGAAACAATACAGAAAACATGAAATGATAGAAGAGGTAAAAACTATAACCCAAAGAGAAATACATGAGCTTAGGGAGGAGATAAAAAAAACCAGTAGCACACTCACGGACCTCAAGAAGGAACTGGAGAAATCAGAGAACCGCATCAGTGACTTGGAGGACAGCCAAGCAGACTTTAACAAACGCAAACAAAAATCTAATAAAATCACCAGAGAAGCTGAAGAAAACTTAAGAGCTATGTCTGATGCTATGAAGCGGAACAACATTAGAATTATTGACTTACTGGAGGAAGACACAACAAAGAAGTCATCTGCAAAAATTGTGAGAGAATTCTTGGAGGAAAGCTTCCCCAGCTTAATGAATGAAAAGCAGGCAACCATTTAGGAAGCTGAAAAAGCACCAACTAGACTAAATCCCAAGAAGAAGTCACCAAGGCACATAATAGTTAAATTATCCAACTTTGAGGAAAAGGAGAAAATTATGAGAGCAGCCAGGGAAAAACAAGCAATCACATATAAAGGTTCCAAATAAGAATATGCTCAGACCTATTAGCAGAAACTATGAAGAAGAGGAGAGAGTGGAGTAACATATTCCCAAAATTGAAGGAAAACAATGGAAACCCAAGAATACCCTACCCAGACAAATTATCAATCAAGATAGATGGAGAAGTAAGAATCTTCCCAGACAAGGAAAAACTCAAAAGAATTTTTAGAAGAAACCCAGACCTACAAAAGATCCTTGCTGACCCAGTATGGGCAGAAGAACAACACTCACCAAGCATAAATAAGAGACCACCACCTAGAACAACCTCAACCAGAGGGCAAAAAAGAGAAAACAGACTTCAAGATAGCATTGAATTAAAAATAGAAAGACTTCAAAGGCTGCTGAGGTAAACTTAAAAAAAAAAAGGCAAAAGGGGTGTAGGGAAGAAGCTACAGTATAAAAACATTCCTGGTGTGAAGGACCAGGTAATATGGCAGGGACCAGATCAAATACAGGAATACACATGATAGACAACTAAAAAGGAGGTGGGGAAAGGAAAAAAAAGTAATAACAATAAAAAAGAAAAGGGTCGTGGGGGCACGGGGCACTAACCCAACCAAGGGGAGGATATTGTTTATATCTCCACAGGGAAAGAGGGACCAGATTTCAACCAGGTACTCTAAGATGTGAATGCAACATGGCGGTGTGGAGTAGGGAACCAATGGAGAGGTCTGGGGGTCCGGCCCCAACACCAAGTACTAAGTGGACACCTGCCCCTCCCCTCAGAAGAATTTATTTCAAAGGACGGCACTGAATCTACAGCTCCAGAAGAGGGACATATATGATTGGAGCACATGGGAGCAGATGAAGGGGGAGGAGGCGAGAGTAGAGCACATCATGGCCCACCAGGCCAGGAGGTCGATGTTCCCAATTAGAGCAGCCAGTCCAGAGAGGACCACAGGGCCGGCCCCACTATGAGATATGATGCCCCTCAGTGACTCATCGCAGCCCTACAGGGACAACACCGGAGACACAGTATGGGAATTGCACCCAATTGGATCCTGCCACATCAAGGCAAAGCGTTAAGGGGGTACAACAGAACAGCAAGGGAATGGAATGGCAAGGTCCCAAGGGAATGCTGAAGGTGGACTTTGGGACCAGGGTGTAGTGCCCCAACAGACTGGACTGGAAAACACTCCTAAAGGCCAACAAATAATCCTTGAACTAACTACAAGTTTTTCTTTCTTTTGTTTTTGTCATTGGTGTGTTGTATATTGTTGCTTGGTTGTGCTCTGTCTTGTTTTTGTGCATGTTATCTCCACAGGTCTGTTTAAATAAGACAGGCTGAATGAACAATTGGAGGAGAAAATAACAGGGCCGATACTTCTGTGGGGACGTGGGAGAGGGGGAGGTAGGGGGACATGTAGTGGTATTAATAAACCCAGGACAAAGAAACAGCAAGCAATCCAAATCGGTGGTGAGGAGGGTGTGGGAGGCCTGGTGGGGCAGGATCAAGGGTAATGTAACTAAGAGGAATTGCTGAAACCCTGGTAGGGACTGAGCATGATAGTGGGACAGGAGGGAGGCAAAGGAAATGGAGGAAAGAGCTGGGAAGCAGAGGACATTTATAGAGGTCTAGATAAATACATGTACATATGCAAATATATTTATACATGAGGATGGGGAAATAGATCTATGTGCATATATTTATGAGGTTAGTATTAAGGTAGCATAGGGACATTGGGCCTCCGAGACTCAAGTTCTCCCTCAGTGCAAGAATACTTTCTTCTATTAAATTTGCATTCTATGATGCTCACTTTCCCAACACAACCACTGAAGAAAAAGTGGGTAAACAACTAAATGTGGTGAAGAAAGCTGATGGTGCCGGCTATCAAAAGAGAATGTGTCTGGGGTCTTAAAGGCTTGAAGGTAAATAAGCGTCCATCTGACTCAGAAGCAATAAAGTCCACAGAGAAGAAGCACAGCAGCCTTTGTGACCACGAGGTGCTGAAGGAATCAGTTATAAGGCATCAAAGAACAAAAAAATCATATCTTTGTGTCCTCACCTCCCTGATATGACCGCTGAAGACAAATGGATGCATAAGCAAATGTGGCGAAGACAGTTGATGGTGCTTGGCTATCAAACGATATAGTGTCTGTGGTCTTAAAGGCTTGAATGTAAACCAGCGGCCACCTGACTCTGAAGCAACAAAGCCCACATGAAAGAAGCACATCAACCTGTGCGATCACGTGGTGTTAAAGGGATCAGGTGTCAGGCATCATGGAGTCTTACCATAGTGAATGAGCAGGGGGTTGCGAAGTGGACACCCTTACAGAAGGGTCTTGGGGAGGAGTCGAGACAGTCAGGGTACGATGCAGCAATGATGAAAAATACAACTTTCTTCTAGTTCCTAAATGCTTCCTCTCACTGTCATTATCCCGAATCCTACCTTGCAAGTCTGATGACCAGAGGATGTACACTGGTAGAGGTGGGAACTGGAAACATAGGGAATCCAGGGCGGTTGATCCCCTCAGGACCAATAGTGTGAGTGGCAATACTGCGAGGGAATAGGGAGAGTGGGTTGAAAAGGGGGAACAGATTTCAAGGATCTATATGTGACCTCCTCTCTGGGGGACATACAACAGAAAAGTGGGTGAAGGGAGACATTGGACAGAGTAAGATATGACAAAATAATAATTTATGTATTATCAAGGGTTCATGAGGAATGGGGGAATGGGGAGGGATTGGAAAATGAGGACCTGATGGCAGGTTGGGTGGAGAGCAAATGTTTTGAGAATGATGAGGGCAATGAATGTACAAATGTGCTTTACACAATTGGTGTATGTATGGATTGTGATAGGCGTTGTATGAACCACTAATAAAATGATTTAAAAAATATATGACTCCCATGTCGAAGACCACTGGTGGTCAGCACCTCACATGGACAGGGCCACAGCCCATGTTGGGAGAGAGGGGGCTGTGGCCCAGAGACTTGCCTTTGGATGTTTACAATGTGCCTTTTCGGTGGACACTTTATTGTGCTGTGGGAGACAGTTTACAGGAGGATCCAGTTTTCCATTCAACAGTGTAGACACGCTTTGTTTCCTGACACGACAGTGCAATCCCTTCAACTCCCCCACGTTTGATCCACCCCGTGAGCTTTGTTTGGGGGCAATGCTGCCCCTTGGGTCTCAGACGGCGGTTCCTCACAATGAATGGAATAGCTGTTAGCTGGGAAAAGCACTTTTGTCACATGGCACATACTCTGATTCCTTGCCGGGGGTCTGGACGGACACCAGGAAGGGCCCAGTGTCCCAGCTCCCAGGGTAGTTGAAGAAATGAGCGTATTAAAACCCACAGGGGCATGGAGCTGCCCGCAACACCTTCGGTTACAACCGGCCAAAGGGGTCTACTCTGAAGCAATGCAAGGCTGGAGGGAACCCGGCAGGGGCTCTGACTTGCTCTGACTCCAGTTGGGGGTCGCTCAGCAGAGTCCTGGTACCCTGCCAAGAAGGCAATTGACCCTGCAGAGCTGTAGAACGCAGCAAGGTGGTAAGAGAAAGTTTTTAGAAATGCCCTCCAGGCAGATGCTTGTGTGCCACCCCCACATCCTCTTCCCTCCCTGGAATTATGAACAAGCTGCTCCAGAGCACAGGCATTTGATGTGATGGAACCAGCAGCCCCACAGAAACAGCCACCCTGATGTCAGAACCACAGCAGCCAAATGCCCTGGAAAGAAAACTTCGGTGTCCATGGCGACATCTATCCATGAAAGTGTTTCCCGAGACTCCACCTGCTCTTGAAAAGCCTGGGCTGTGAAGCGCTTGCTTGCCCTGAGTGTAGACAAGGGACTCTTCTTTCAGTGCTCCACACACAGGCCACCAAGGACCCATTTGCTGGGAGCACATACACCATGCCCAGAAGGATCCTTGAGGCAGACTGGGCTCAAGAACCTGCCACAAAGCAGGGTAGGCCAAGTCACCTGGACTCAGGTCGTCAGCAAAGCCAAGACTCGCTCAGGACAATGGCAGCCTTGAAGCCACCCTGTCCCCAAGAGCGGAGCCAAGTGCGCAGTGTGGCGAGTGGCGGGCCAGGTGCCAGAGCCCCTGACCCGTCCGCCTGTCCACCTGCCTCAGGCAGCATCTGGAAGAACCGGTGGTGAACACGGCTTCTGTCAGGGAGAGCTAGCCGCCGCTCACCTGGGCAGTCAGCTCAGGCAGGCTCCACTACACGAGCAACAAAGGCCAGGTCGGGGAAAGGTCACTTACACTTCAAGAAAAGTCAGTGACCTTCAGCTCCTCATCCTCACTTCAAGTACTCAGTGAGGACACCGAGTGGAGGCTGCCTGGGGGGCACAGACTAAAACATCTTCTGCTACCGTATCAATTTCCAGTGACCAGCATTCCCCAGTCCCTGAAGAAGCTGTGCAGGAGGCAGGCCATGTGCTGGGAGCACAGGACGGTCCTCAAGAGGTCCTTTGTGCCATGCACACAGGGGACTGTCCTGTCACACTCGTTCGGAGCAGGGCTTTTGGGTGAGAGGCTTCTGCCAACACAAAACAGCCAGTCCTCTCGGGACTTCCCAAATAAAACTAAGCATCACCCAAACCGCTTCAAAGCAGAAAGCTTCAGTGCAGGCGCAAGAGATGGACCAAACCTATGAGGTCTGACTGAAGACATCTCTCCTTGGGTGTTACCTTTGCCACAAAAATGCCCACGAAGGTGTGGAGTAGACGGGACAAAGCAATGAGAACTTTTCAGACATATAACCAGACATTGCGAGGGAAAGAGGATGGGGTCTGGGGGCTATAGTCTCAGGGGACCTCAAGGTCAACAGGCATAGGGAGTCCACAAAGACAAAGGTCTACATTCTAATTCGGTGAGCAGCAACCGGTATCATAAAAGCTCATTAAGAGTCATATTGCTTTCTCCCCATTGGGAGGAAAGACAGAGTGGTAAAAACAGAAAGACACACAAACATTCAGGCCAATGCACCACTAATGAACTGCAAACATAAGTCTCCACAACCCTGACAAGAAAAACAAAATGGTTCCTCGATTCCACCAAGGGTTCCGAAAAGGATCCCAGTCAGTGGTCCTGAGAAGACGAGGAAAATGTGAAGCAGAAGTGCGTAAAGGAGACGGCGTCCTGGTGGAGCAGAGTCCGGTGAACCCCGTCAGAAGTCTGTAACTAAACTTGCCCCTGTGTTAGAGTGCTGCTGCTGTTAGGGACCACTGAGGCGGTTCCAACTCGCAGCGACCCGATGGACAACAGAACAAAACCCTGCCGGTCCTGCGCCAGCCTCACTGCGGTTGCTGTGCTTGAGCCCACTGTTGCAGCCGCTGTGTCAGTCCCTCCTGTGCAGACCTTGCTGTGTGTCTCTGCCCCTCTACTCTGGCAATGATGCTATCTTTCTCCAGGGCTGTCTCTCCTGACATGGCCAAAGTACAGGAGGAGGCTCTAAGGAGCCTTCTGGCTGTACTTCCTCTGAGACAGAACTGTTGGCTCTTTGGCAGTCCAGGGTACTTTCGATGTGCTTTGTCAGCACCACCATTCCAATGCATTGATTCTTCTTCGGTCTTCCTTATGCAGTGACCAACTCAAAATGTCTATGAGCAAAGGAAAATACCAAGGCCTGGGTCAGATGTACCTTAGCCTCAAAGCAACATCCTTGCTTTTCAACTCCAGCGAGGTCTTGTGCAGCAGATTTACCCCCAAAAATGCATCCTTCGATCTCTTGACTGCTTCTTCCATGAACACCGAGAGTGCAAGATGAAACCCTTGACATTGTGAATCTTTTCTCCGTTTATCCAAATGTCACCTTCCGGTGCAGGTGTGAGGATTTTGGTTTACTTTGCATTGAGTTGTAATCCATTCAGAAGGCTGCAATTCTTGGTCTGCATCAGCAGGTGCTTCAAGTCCTCCTCACGGTTAGCAGGCAAGGCTGTGTCATCTGCATATCGCAGGTGCTTAACAAGCCTTCCTGCAGTGCTGTGTTAGCAGAATCAACCACTGACCATCAAAGGGGCAGTGGCTGCTCAAGCACAGACGCTGGGAAAGAAAGAATGGAATCAAGGGACACGGGGAGAAGAAGCCAGGAACACTGAAGGGATCGGAATGGAGGAGCCAAAACACATGTGTGTAAGTTGTGTGTGTGTTCTCTCCGGCTTTTCAGAGAGGGGACACTCTTGTCTGGTGACTGTACTATCAAACACTTTACCTGCACTCACAAAAACTTACTTTCAAAACACAAACTCAATTAAAAACCCAGATGTAACTAGGGCAATATAATGAATCATGCTTGAGAAAGGCTTCAGCTAGACTAGGACAGACCACGGACCTGACTACAAGCATGAAGCAGGCTAGGGGAAGCCGACACAGCTGGTGCTGGAAAAACATCCCTCCATTCAGGCAGGTCACAGCCCAGAGCACAGGCTCCCAAAGAGAATAGGTCCACGGCCTCCTTTTCCGGAAAGAGAAAGAGACAGACAGGCGGCATGACTGACTCAGCGCTCCCTGACAACGAAAATCATTTGAACTACAGTCCATGACCCATTTATAAAGTGTCGAGCTCACTGCTATCCAGTTGATACTGACTCAGCGTCCCATAGGACAGGGTAGAACAGCCCTGTGGGTTTGAAAGACTAACGCTAATGGGGGTAGAAAGCCTCTCCTTTCTCCCGTGGAGTATTTGTGTGGTTTTGAACCTCACACCTTCCAGTTTGTAGTTAGCAGCTCAACATGCAGCTTCCCTGGGAAACCGGGTCTAGAGCAAGGGCTTCCTTAACGCTTTCCATCTGCATCCCCTTTCATCAGAGACATTTACAACGGCAACCACCGCCACACGGAACTCGGCTTTCCTTATGTGTCTGATTTCAACTTCATATTTTGAATTCATTGTACGTTCAGAAAACTTTTACTGCTGCCAAATTGTTCACGAACCCACATTCAGGTACATGACCCTGTAGGGGCCATGACCCACAATTGAAGAAGCTTTGATCTAGAGGAAGAGAGATGACCTTTGCAGGAAACTGGGGCTGAGTCAGAACCCAAGGCCTCTGTGTCACTTGGTGGATAGCACAACTTGGCTAAAAGGCTTCCAATTTTTCAATGGTTATCACACAACAAAAACATTGCCCGGATCATCTGAAAAGACCAGGAAAATCCTGGGCAAAATCTAACACCTCTTCACAACAAAACACTCCGGGGACAAGGAGCCAAAAGGAGCTTCCTCAACTCGAAGAACACCCACAGGGAACAGCACCCACAGGGCTAGGAAGAAGAAGTTCTTCCCATTTCTTTTCAATCTTGTTACAGCAGGTTTTAATCAAGGCAAGAAAAAGGATAAAAAAGACATCCAAGGTTGGAAAGAAAGAATAAAACTGTATTTGCAGAAATTAACATGATCCAGAAGGAAAAAAATGCTAAAGAATCCTCTTAACCCAAAAACCTCTTAGGACTAAATGGTTCAGCATGGTTACAGGACACAGGACCAACATCACAAGTTGCTTCTATTTCTGTACACTCATAGCAGACTGAATTTAAAATTAAAACAATTCCATTTACAAAAGCACCCAAAACAATAAGATACTTAGGGATACATTTAATTAAAGACGAACAAAACTTAGACTCTGAAAAAAAGAAAGTGCTACTGAAGACTAAGTAGATGGGAAAATATCCCGTAGGTTTATGCATTAAAACTCCTTACTGTTAAGATGGCAAAACTTTGGAAATCTCCGTCAAATTTCCTAGGGACTTCTTTGCAGAAATGAACAAATGAACTCCAAAATTCATATGGACATTCAAGGGACTCAAAATAGCTAATAGTGAAAAAGAAAGGCCGGCCTCACACTTCCTGGTCTCAGAAATCACTACAAAGACATCAGATGGTAGAGACAGGGTGGGGCGCTGGCCAAAGAACAGAAGATAGATCAGTAGAATAGAATTGAAGTCTAGGAGGAAACCATCATTTACAGTCAAGTGATTCTCCACAAGGATGCCCTGACAAGTCAATAGAAGAAAAACTAGTTATTTCAATAAACGGGCACCTGGATATCCACATGCAAGAAAACAAAGCAGAAAGAAATCCCCACACCTCACACCATATAAAAAATCTAACACATGATGAATCAAAGATGAAAATGTAAGAATATCGACTATAAAAACCTCAGAAGCAAATGTAAATCTATAACCTTGGATTAGGTGGTTTCTTAGCTATGACATATACCCAAAAAAACACAACGAATAAAGTAGAGATGAATCAGATTTTATCAAGATCAAAACCTTCCATGTTTTAAAGGACTTCAGAGAGGAAGTGAAAACACATCCCACAGAATGAGAGAAAACTTTTATAAATTGCCTAAGGGTCGTGTATCTATGATAGATGAAGAAACCTTGCAGCTCAATAGTAAGAAGACTAATAATCCAGTTAAAAAATGGGCAGAAGGGGGGAGCGGGAGGGAGGGGAAAAATGAGGAGCGGATATTAAGGGCTCAAGTAGAAAGCAAATGTTTTGATAATGATGATGGCAACATATGTACAAATGTGCTTCACACAATTGAAGTATGTATGAATTGTTATAAGAGGTATATGAGCCCCTAATAAGATTATTTTCCAAAATGGACCGAATAAGACATTTCTCTAATGATAAAGAATAGCCAGGAAGCACTTAACAAGATGCTCAGTGTCACTGGGCATCAGGGAAAGACAAGTCAAGACAATGAGAGATCCCTGCACACTCATTACAAAAACAAACAAATTCCATGACAAAGACTGGTGGGGATTTAGAGAAACTTGGACCAATCCTAAAGGGAATGTAAAATGTAGCTACTTTGGGAATAGAGGCTCGTCAAACGCTTAAACAGTTGCTAAATAATCAAGCAATCCCACACCTGGGTTATACATCCCCAAGAGGAGGAACAACCTATGTCCACGCAAACTCTTTTGTATATTTATAGTAACATAATAAGCAAAAAATGGAAACAATCTATATGTCTATCAACCAATGAATAAATGACTATTGTATACCTATATCATACATACAGGAACTAAGCACTGATACGTACACATTATACCACATAAAAGAAGTTAGTCAATAAAGACCACATACTGTATGATTCCATCTTAAAAAATGTCCCTAATATGCAAATCCAGCAAGACATAAAGTACATTAGTGGTTGGCTAGGGTTGGGAGAGAGGTGGCAGGCGTTCTTTCTCAGTGTGATGAAAACTTTGTAAAACTTACCGGTTTGCATAATTCTGTGGCTGTCTTAAAACACTCTCTGAATCGCACATCTTAAACAGGTGAACTGAGTGACATATACATTTCAGATCTCTATTTAGATATCTACTCTATCAGGAAAATTTATTAAAGATAAAGAAATCACCTATCCCCTGCCTTTCTATTATCGTGTCTGCAATTCTTTAACATTTAGGAACAGCACCAAGGTCAGAGAGAGAATAAGAGCTACCGGGGAGGAAAAGAGAGGTGCGCCAGGTTGTGGTCTTAAGCACGCGGAGACTCCCTCTGGCCAAGGCCTGTGGCCCAACTTACCTGCGTCAATGGCACACGGGTAATGGTACCGGAAGGAGCAGACTTTGTTGTAGCAGCCCAAGGTGGCACCTGCCTCCTGGCAGTGGGAACATTTCTGAAACAAAGGTAGGACAAGTCAGACATGCTACACCGAGCCATGCCATATTCCCACTCACCCCTGTCCGCTGGGCATCTCCCAGACCCCGTCAGTCAGGGCCTCAGCCTGTGCCTCTGTGGTCACAGCGTTTGTGGGGGCAGAACAGACTGGTCCATTTCTAACCTCTACTCTCTGACCACACTGTGGAAGGGATGCAGCCACAGTGTCATAAGCCAAACCTCAGAGCGCCTCCATCCCTCCATCGACGGATCCAGGGCTTGAGGGCTCAAGTCCATGCTGGGAAGTTGTCACCCCACCCCAGACACACGGAGCCACAGTCCGGGGAGCATGTCTGGGGCTACAAAAGGCACATTGTCGGCAGGGGACTGACCCGGGATGAACCATTCCAAGCTTTGCAGAGAACACCACAGGGGAGTAAGCCGTGGTCATGGCAGGGGTGAGCACCTAGCCCTGCCACTGTGCTCCCGGGCCCCAACCACTTCTGCCACCCACCCAATTTTGCCTCGTTCCTCACTAGCTTAGCAGCCTACAGATCTTGCCTGGTTATTTTTGCAGTGGAGACTGGGGTAGGAGAGGCTAAGATAGTAGAGTTAAATATAAACCTTCTGGAATTAAAAGGGGAATCTGCTTTCTAGTGCTTCTTATATTTGTGAGGTTTTATTTTTACTTCTGAGCCACTTACCCTACATGCCCAATGCAAGTCCACATCCCTTTTCAGAAAACATGGTCCCTGCGTGCCGAGCGGTATTTTTATACACTGCATCCTATTTTAAATGTACACTAGGAAACCTGCCACCAGTTTCTGGCTGAGGGGAAAATTAGCCTGTAATTGTGACGTTCTTCCTTATATGGTCAGGCTTTCCAAAGTGCGGTGCACCTCCAGCCTCCCTCCTCCCCCCGCTGGCTGCCTGGAGTGCACCTCCTGTGGGTGTCACAAGTGACTGGTGGGGGCTCTAGGAAGCCAGGGTGCCGGCCTAAGAGAATTGCAGCCCGGACGCTGGTGTTGCCCTGTATTGCCTGCTCTGAGTTGACTTGCCTAAGTCAGTGCACCATGCACCGCAGAATGCCAGTGGGGCTCCCCCACCCTGCATAGCGTACTCCCTAGGAAGAAGAGGCACTCAGGCCAGCTCCCAAAACACAGATTAACAAGACGATGTCGAGGGACTGAGACTTTATGAGGCACAAACAGTGCTCCCAGGACTTGGCAATACCCAGTGTCAAGAAAGCATGATTTTGCAAGTTCCAAGGCATCAGGCCTTGTTTTCCGAGTTGCTAGGACTTCTGCACTGGACCTCATGGACGACTGCTCGCACCAGAGCACTACATTTGTGAACGGCCCTGTCCCTTCAGTCCCGCTCTCTCTCGACTCTTAGCATGGGTGAAAACCACTGCACACACAGGAAAGGCAGGGGCAGGGCTGGAGAAGGCTACACTAGGGGAGAAGAGGTTCCCAGGTGCCCCAGCACCTTTCCAGGCTTGGTGGGCCTGCTCCCTGCAAGGGACAGGCACTCGATTGTAGTGAAACCAATCCACTGTGGCAGCCAAGGGACAAGTGCCCACCACCGCCACTGTGCCTCTGGCATGGCTTAACTCGTCCAGTGCTCACCACCCCTCCATCCAAGATGACTTGCCAGAGGCCGCCTGTCCAAGGTCAAGGCCCAGATTCCTGCTGACCCCATGGCAGCACCTGAGACCCTGTAGGATAGCTCCTTGAAGAGGTGTTTCTTGAAAACGGTAGCTGACATCATGGGACAAGTGTGCAGAAACTCACAGGGCAGTTTAATTTTCTGTGTCAACTTTCACTGAAAACAACACAGTATTTATTCTTCCTTTAGTTTTTAAAAGACCGCTGTTCCACACACGCCCCCCCACCCCCCCCAAAAGACCAGGATTTTTCTGGGTACAGAGAAATCTGTAAATGCTACCATCTGCTTGGACATCCTTGCCAAGACATAAAAGACCACACCAGGGTATCAATTAGCCAAGGCGGGTGGTGGGCTTTTAGGAGTAGTTCTGGAAGGGCCGTCTGCAGGGGGAAGGGGCTTCTGAGGGGGCAATGGGTGGTGGGCTTCGAATATAAGTGACAATCTGAGGAGGAGCCCGGAGAGCTTGACCTGGTGACCCTCCCGAGGAGTGGAGCTCAACTTGTAGCTCCTCTGCTCAGGCAAGGGCCCAGCATCCACCGCCCTCGGGGGTTGGGGGGAGTCTGTGAAGAGCTGGGCTGGAGAGCCTGGGGTGTGGGAACGCCTCCCTCCTTTCTGGCTGGGTGTTCTTGGCTACAATTCTACCCTCGTTTCCTCAATCTGCTAACTGGGGACTAATAAAATGCCATCTCTGCACCTTCAGCCCATCTGTGTGCGGACAGGCCTTCTTCAGTGTACTGTGTCGACCCCTGCCCAGCTTGAGAACCACTGCCGGCTCGGGTGAGAAAAGAAACACTGACGCACTCATGGGCTGACTCGATCCCAGGTTTCCCGGAGGCTGTTTAGTGTTCCCATCTGCACTGCCAACGATGCTCACCCTGATCCTCAGGCCCATGAGAGTCAGAGATACTAGGGTGTTTGCAATGGTGGAGGGAGAGGTCACACACCAAGAGGGCGGGCAGCCTCTCCAGCTGGAAAAGAAACCACTTCATTCCTAGAGCCTCCAGGAAGAAACAAGGCCGTGCACACACCGGGGCTTCAGCTCAGGGAACCCGTCGGCTGCCAGCCAACCAGACTGTGAGAGAGCAACCGCTGTTACCTTAAGCCACCAAGTTGCTAACAGTCGTACTAGAAATGAAGCACAGCTAGTCAATCTCCCCTTACATTCTCTATGTCACGAACTTTTTTTTCATGGAAAACTGTACCAGGAATGAAATGGTAATTGTTTGCACCACGTGATCACTGAGGAGTTAGGAAGCTAACAGGATAGGAACTCCCACCTTGTCCCACCTGAGCTCCAAGTTCCATGGTCTTCGTGCCTTCCAGGCTCCTCCAGGGATGCACCTACCCAATATCCGAAGAGTTCTTCCTAGATGTCTGGTACCAAACCACCCAAACCTACTGCCAGCGAGTCGGATCTCATTCAAAGGGACTCTGTACAAGCTTTCTGAGGTTGTGCATCTTTAAAGGGGCAGAGCGCACCATCTTTCCCCCACAGAGCAGCTGGTACGTTTCGAACCACCAATCTTGAAGTTCACCGTCCAGCACTTACTCAACAGCACCACTGGGGCTCCATAGATACCCAAGCAGAACACAGCTACTTCTCTCTATCTCTGTAACATCCAGGTCTTCTTCAAGTGCCAAAACGAATACCCAGGCTAGTACCATTTCCAATCATACCCTCTTCTCTGCCCCGCCCCCTTTCAAATCTGGAAAAACACATAGTAGCCACTAACACCACAATGATTTGCACGATCCTTCTTAAATCCCGCAGAGAACACAGCCATCGACATAGGTGGACCTTAGTTGGACCCACTGTGGTGCTACAGCACAGGAACTAAGTCAATATACAGCCTTCTAACAAGCAACAGTCTGATAGCTCATGATGAAACAATCCCACAGTGAATTCATTTAGCAGGAAAGAGAATAAAAGCACATTTCTAGCCACTCTGACATTTTATAAACTGTGCATTTGGAAAGGAGCCCTGGTGGAATTGTGGGTTAGGGGTTGGGATGCTATCCGCAAGGTCATCAGTTCAAACCCTGCTGCTGTTTGGCAGGGAAAAAGGATGAATCTGCCGGTTCCAGGAACAATTTGGTGTCTAGGAAGCCCTAGGGAGCAGCAGTTCTATCCTGTCCTCTAGAGGCACTGCGAGTTGGAGTTGGCCTGAGGGCAGTGACATATTTGGAAAATACATAACACCTAGAGTCGGTCTTCTGAACATACTTATCCCGCGATCCCTCTCGACATTTCCTGCCCTAGTAGCAGGACTCGAGATGGAGAACTGCAGGTTCAGAGGCTCCCAGGGGAGAACAGGTCTTTCCCGGGACACATGTGGCCAACCAGGTAACCACTGGTGTGGGTATAAGTGCATCCTGGCCTGATGTCTTTGGGGGAGGGCAGCAGCAGTTCTGTGGGGTCCCGTGGAGTCCCCTCCGGCATCACGTCTGTGCCAGGGGATGCCTTTTCTCCAGCAGCTCACAGGGTCTGCGTGTTCGAGTCTGTCCATGTTCCCACGTCCCCTGGGAGGGAGTCGGGTGTATCCCCATGTGAAGGTGAGTAGATGGGCTGCCTGCCATGAGCGCTTGGAGAGAGCACGGCACTGTTCTGCAGGGCCTGGTGAGGAGCAGGTAGCAGGTGCATCCTGCAGAGCTCAGGAATGTGAAACGAGGGGTGTGCCCATTCCTAGTCTCCCTAGTGTAGTTTCCCCTTTCAATTACACCTCCTCCTGTTTCTAGGACAGAAGCCTGTGCTGCCGAGATACCCACTCCTGTGGGAAAAACACAAAATAACAAGACTCACTGCCGTGGTGTTGACTCTGACCCGCAGTGACCCCACACAGGGCTTCTGAAGCTGCTCTCCTCCAGCCTCGACTTTTTCTCTGCGACAGCTGGTGGGCTTGATTCTCCAGCCTTGCTGTTGGCAGCCCACTGCTAAACCCAAGGTGGCACCAGTGCTTTTGCTGTAGCTCTGTGCCCTACAAAGCCCTCCTGGAGTGTGTTAAGATGTTGGCAGCAGCATTACACAAGGAACCCCTAGGTCTGGGTCCCTGCTTCCTCAGTATGTCCTCCCAGCCCCACTCCCTACCCTAGAGCTTCCCTGTGACAGACACACTCTGCAGAAGGTGCTTGGATCCACACCATTCTCAGGGCACCACTAGAGGGCGCCCACGGACTCCCATGGTGCCTCCCAGAGCCCCAAGAGGCCAACACACACCCATTGAAGGGGATCCAGAGCCCATCACACTAACTTACCATCTGTAAAAGGGGGATAGTATTTCATCGGCCTTCTTCAAAAAGTTGTATAAATTGTGCCAACGTTTTACAAACTAGAAAAACAGGTAGCCGTAGGGTTGATCCTGACTCACAGAGGTGCTATTGGACACAGTGAACCTGCAGCTGGTTTCCAAGGCTGTCTGTGGGGAGGGGAGGGCAGGGCACCAGGATCTGCTACATAATTGCTAGGAGTTACAAAAAGACATAACATATCTATATCCATCTTTGTGCCACATTTTTGGTAGTTTTTGATGTCAAAATCGGACACAAATACAGACTAAGCAAAGCCTATTAAAAAAGCTCTGGTGGCAGAGGTTGCTAAACAAAGGTTGCTAACCAAAGGTTGATGGGTTCAAAACCACATGGGAGAAAGATGTGAGCACCTGCTTCCATGACAATCTAGAGCCCAGCAGACCCTCTGGGGCACCTGGACTGTGTCCTGCAGGTTCCCTCGGATTCGGAACCAACTCCAGTTGCGGCGTGTAGAGAAAATCAAACCCCCACTCCCTGCCATCAAGTTGATTCTGACTCCAACTTTATGAATTTTGCCCCATGGTGTACTTCCTGTGATTCGCAGCACGAGACGCGCAGAGGCTTGTAGCAAAGTGTGACCCTCCACTTTCAGGGGAGATTCAGGGCTCCAAGCTGTCGGCTGAGTCAGGTGCACTACTGAATGCAGTTACCGGCCATCAGCACCTGTTCCACCCCTTGGTGTTTCTATGGAGACAGCCCTTTCGCCCTGGGCCTTGAAAATCAACAACCCAGTCATCATGAACTAGCCAGGCCTGGGCCGGTTTGCATGGACAACTCCCTGAACGGAGGTTTTACAGCAAGATAGGGCTCTTTGGGGCAGTAGCTGCCTACACAAAGGCTCAGCTCATGTGTGTGTGGAGTGTGTTTGTGGTATGAATGTGTCTGCGTGGAAAATGCCAGGTGTTGGGCCATTGTCTGGACACTCACTCCTCCGGACCCAGTAAAACAGCTGACACTTTAGTGTAAAGACGGGCCCACTTGTTCAAAACACACCTGCATGTAAAATTGACTTTTTTTTTTTTTTTAAAAAGGAGCATTTTGTTGTGCTTTAAGTGGAAGTATACACAGCAAATTCATTTCATTTCCCCTTCAACAGTTGATAGGCACTTTGCCCTCCTGCCCCGCCCTTTTTCTTCTGCTTCCCCCACTCTTTCTGCCTCTCCAGCATCCATATGCATCTCTGCCCTCTATCTTTGCCCTTGAGCACCAGCTGCCTGTGTGGTGTTGTGTAGCTGATGCTCTAAGGCAGTGCTTCTCCACCTTCCTAATGCCATGACCCTGTAACAGTTCCTCATGTGCAGGTGACTCCCAATTAAAAAAAAAAAGCGTCTCTCTGGCTTTCTCTAGTCTCAGCCCAGTGGGTGGTCACGTTTCTGAATTTGAGCTGTTGCTCCACATTATTCTCCCATTCTCATGGAGACTTCCAGTTGTGTGTGTGGTCAGTGCTGTTGTTGGTGGCAAGTGGTCCCCTCCGGGCTCCCGATTGATCAGAATTGGATTTCTCAGGCCCCAGGGAAGCAGTCACTTCTGGAGTTGTATAAACTTCTCTTTACGTTTACACGTGAGGGGCTTCGAAAAGTTGTGGGGAAAATTCCATTATTGTTTCATTCTACTCTTCCACGAAGTTCTTGAAACCTCCTCGTGTTTCCTGGAAACCCAGTGGCCCAAGTCTTCCAGCCCTGGTAGCACTTTCTCTTCACTCATGTGTCTGTAGGGAGCTGCAATTACCAGCCTGTGCCCTGAGCTTTAGATGTCTAGAGTGCCTTACAGGGGCCCTGGTAGAACTTAGGATTAGCATTGGGCTGCCAACCGCACGGTTGGCATTTCAAACCCACCAACTGCCCCATGGCATAAAGAGGGGTTTGCTCCTCTAAGGCTTTACGGTCTCAGAAGCCCCACATAAGGTGGCTATGAGTTGGAAATGACTAGATGGCAGAGGTTTGGATTTAGAACACTTTGTTAAAAAGAAGAAATGCTTTGTACTTCGATCCCATGGTGGCGATAAAACCCATCCCCTGAGCTTTCTTCTCATCATTTTTCTTCTCTCAAGTGAGGTTGCTGGTGACATGCCCGGGTTCTTGGGAAGTGCCCGTGGCAGCTACTATCCAAGCCTTGCATGGGAGCAGAGCAACCTGCTCTGCCACCTGCTTTCCTGAGCAGACTTCCTGGGCTCTTAGTATGTACAGTAGGGCTGCTGCCACCAGGCCGACCTCAAAACCATTTGGTTCAAAACCACCTCGATGAAGCGGTGCAATATAGTGGATCCCACTCATGGTTCAGTTTCCAGTGCGTATAAATTGTGTACACTGTATTGTAGTATGTAAGAGCCTTATTAAAAAAGCTTGAGAATGCCCACAACGTGACAGTGACAGACGTGAATGGACACTATGTCCACCAGTAGATTGGATTCCTGTAAGGCGGCCACAAACCTTCAGAGTTTGTCAAAACAACAGTCTGTGAAGTGCAGTAAAAGCAGGTCTGTGGTTGAAAAGGACACCCCGATGTTAGAGCCTGTCATGCAAGGCTTCCTGTACCTTGGCCACACCTGGGACGGTGTGTTTCCAACTGCCGCCGGTCCCCAGCACTCCTTTCTTGAATCACCCACTCCCTTGCTTGGCACTCGCATTGGTGCGTCATTCCCCCATGGAGAAGGCTCGTTCCCAGTGCTGGCTTAATCCCACCTTCCTCCAAGGCCCAACTGTACTGCTCCTGGTGGATGAAATCTCTCCTCATGCTGGCCTCCGAGGGCGACTGCCCTTCCTGACCGGCACCTTTCAGACACTTGTTATTATACGCTTTATCTCTCTCTCTCTCACTCACTCCAAAGTGCTACTAGCCCGAGCTTCCTGCTGTCGTGGGACAGTCATACGTGCCGTGGGAACCCAAGCTCTGCCTCTCCGGTGCGTGTGTGACTGCACGAATCCTCACGCCTCCTAAGACCGCTGCGCTCCTGCTGCGTTTGGGGGAAGCCCCTGGGAGTCCTATCAGTAGTGGGGTGCGGAGCTGCCCAGCTCACAGCTTTCCTTTCTAACAGGGCATGGAAGACGGGCAGAGGAGAAAGTGCTCACTCAATGATGGGCTTACTGCTTCTCCTTCTGGCAGCTCAAGGGCCAGGGAAGCCCTCTGATCACTGAAGCTCCCTGCACGGCCCTGACCATGACCCAGGACCCTGGGCTTGGGCTGTTCCCTGCAGAGTGAGTCCACTGTGCCCTGGGACACAAGCGCCTCGGTTGTGAACAAACAGAATAAACGGCGGTCTGGGTGATGGAACGACAGCCACGGAAATCATTCATGGCTGGTGCTTTCTAGCCTGCCCAGGTGTCCGCTGAACACATGGGCCACTGCTGTACCGCCAGGTCGCTCGAGCCTCTGGGCTGGGCCCACCAAGGCACTTATGGGGCTGGGACCCATATCCAAAGCCCAGCCAAGACTGTCCCTTTTCCTTCAGTGATGCTGGCTGCCAGCCATGTGGACGACTTAAGAAATGTCATTCTTAAAAGGAGAATTTCAGAAGTTGGGTTCTGTAGGATAGAAGACAGTCTAAGGAGTGGTTTGTGCTGAGAAGGTCTTACCCCTTCTTCAGCATTGCTCCAGGAAAGGACCAGAGAAGACTTGTCCAAAGCAAAGCAGTCATTGCTTTAGCATGGGTCACCATTTCCTCTCCTGTCACCACCCGGAGTGTCATAAAGCCAGGAGGACTGCTTCTATTCTCATGGGCCCCACCAGCTGTGTCCTTAGCAGGGTGCCACCTTGAGCGGGAATCAATCGCGTCTCAAGGTCGGGTGCTTGTTGGAAGGAGAAGGGCCAGGCCCCTGGGTGGCCATTTTCCGCAGAGACCAGCTTGTCAGTTGGGCTCTGCGCCTATTGGTGCTGCCCTGATCCCTCTCTGACCCCAAGGACTGGCTCATTTGGTATCGCCGGTGCCCTGACACCAAGCTGTCCGGTCCTGGAGGCCGTAGAAGCCCTAGCTCAATCAGCCAAGGCATCCAGCCGCACGCCGGCTGACAGTTTCCGAGCAGATGGCCTCATCCTTTCCTGTTTACCGACACCCAGGGCTCTGAGACAGAGCGTCCAATCGCACTCACAGGAAACCCCACACTTCAGGAAGAGGGAGAGAACAGGTGGTGTGTACACCGAGACCCCACTTGTTGAGGCGCGAAGTGAGAGACGCGCTGCAGAAACACAGCTTCCCGCGGGCTCACCAGTGGAACTGAGTTCAGGAAATGACCGCCCCAGACTGAGTTTATTTGCATTCTGACACAATAACATCACGTCACCTTCCACTGGGTGCCCTCACGGGTCGTGTCCAACATAGAACTTGGACAAGAAATCCTTCGGCCGTGGTGCTTGTTTCATGGAAGAAGCGCATCACATGCGTCCGCTGCTTCCACACCTTGATTGTTTCCTCCAGCTCCATCTTGCCCTGCACAGGGAAGGGGGGGGAGGGCTGGGGGCAAAGTGGGAGGGATCCAGCCCTCGGGGCTTGGGCCCTGTTCTTGGTTTCCCACCGGCCAGACAACAGCTATTGTATCAGGAAAAGGAGGTAACGGGCCTGCAGCAACTCCGAGCCTCACACAGATCATGCACCGGGGCTAACTGGTCCCCCAGAGAAGATGCTTCCCGGGCAGCAGCCCTTCCTGTAGCACTGCCTGGTGGCCTGAAGTCGTATTCACTCTTTCTCCCCTTCCTCCTCACGGGGCTCACTGAGGGTCCTCCGGAAGCTAAGGAGGCTGGCCGGAGAGAGCCTCAGGCCCAGTGTTGGCCCCATTTGCACAGGGCTGACTGACCACCAGCCTGCCTGCCTCTCCCAGTGGAAAGCCGGCTACCAGATGAAGCAGCACCCCCCGGGATGAGGCCCTACAAGGGCTTGAGCACTTTGCTCCTTTTTTTGGTTATAAAACACAGGTGGGGGGCTTTCCCCTTAACACCCTTGCAGTTGCTATAACCAGGGAGGCCCCTGAGGCCGAGCACTGTTCTCAAACCCTGAGCCCGCACTCGCTTCTTTGTAAACATGGAGACAAAATGTTCATCTGGGGAGACCCAGGGCAAGTTGGGTGCATGAAAGGGTGGCCAAGTTCCTTAATGATCAGAAGATCCAGCACCCTGGGGTCCGTGACATGGGCGTTCATGAACATTTCTCGGACTTTGTCCCGTCCACGCTTCACCGTGATTTCCAGCTGGAATAGGTGCACTAGGAGGACATGATTCAGGGTAGAACCAGCGCGTCAAGAGAGATTTGGAAAAGCTGCAGTGGATGTTCACGGAAGCCGTGCAAGCTGCCGCTTCCTTCCACTTACTAGACATCAGCCCTTCCCTGCTCTGGGGGCTCAAGAGGTCGAGGTGACCAGCTGCTGCTGCTCCACCTTCCCCGCCCCCAGCAGCTTCCATTCCATTCCCTGTGAGGGCAAGGTGTGGGGCTGCAGGCAGCAGCCAGTACAATGCAAGAGTTCCCATCATGGGGGTGGCGTCAATGCCAGCTGACCGGCCCTCTGAGGGGTGTGACTGCGTAGGGCCTGCAGGAGGGGAAGGGGAGAGAGGTTTTGGAGGTTCACTCCTGCTCATTATTGAATGGAGGGGCAGCTGTTGGGACCGAGGACGGAGAAGTCTGAGGGGCAGCAATCCAGACACATGGGCAGATTCAGTAGCTTCGACGTCATGATTGTCCTTCTGTGCATGCTGCTCCCCTCTGAGGCACAGTCGGCCTCCCCACGGGGTTGACTGGTGACAACCATGGTGGGGCAGGGCCTGGTATATGGAGGGGACTGTGGGGAGGGGCGAGGAGCTGGGGGCAGCTCGGGAGATGGCGAGGTCAGAGTGGGCATCCTGACCGCAGTGCTGCGCCTCTTCCTATGATCTCAAACCAGCTCAGGAAACCAGGAGGGCCATTTGGTGACTGAGGAAGTCGAGCTTAACATCTGAATGTTTAGTTACATTCACAACTTGGGGACAGCGATGGGAAAATAAAACAGCCCTGAAGAAAAGACCCGAGTCACAATGCACAGAGAACCATGCCTGACCCACTCAGGACATTGGTAAGGGCAGAAAGAGACGAGAACTGAGGCCCCAGTTTTATGACTAGGTGTCTGCCGTCAGCACAGAGGCTCCCTTGGGGTCGATGTAACTCGGGGTCGCTCCAGGGAGGACGTCCTACACTGCACTTTCTCCCTGACGTGGCTTTGCTAGCTTCCCATCGACCGTGGCATTCTATAGAGGAAAGTGCTTTAAGCCCTACAGACTGGCAAACACACCCTGCTTTCCCGTCAGAGAAGAGACTATTCAACATCCTTGTTAGAATATTAGGGATTTTAGTAAAGAGCCCCTAGCGCCCCGCCCCAACAATAAAGAGAGAAAAACAAATGGGCAAGCAAACCTGGAAACTAGAATTGAGAATTCTTCCCACTGGGGCCAGTGAGCCTAGAACACATGACAGTGGCTTGTCTGAATCCTACATAAGGACCCTGGCAACCGGGGCCCTAGAGCCACAGTCTGTGTTGAACGTATCGGAGTGCTCCTTTCAGAACAGGGATGTGGAAGGAGAAACTGTCCCTGACAGCAGTACTCAGCTGGTCTGCATTTTAAATGCACGGCTCAAGCCAACCTATGGGAGTTGTGGAGGTTCCTGCAGCCCAGCGACCGGCCGGCCAAACCCACTGCCATCAAGTCAACTCCCACTCATGGCAACCCCTTGAGACAGCAGAGATGCCCGCATGGGCTTCCAGGTTCAATCTTAATGGGAGCAGAGAGCCTCATCTTTCTCCTGTGGCTTCACGCCGCTGACACTGTAGTCAGCAGATCTACGTGAAACCCACGCTGCCATCAGTGTCTCCCAAGTCCTCCCGCTCTGAGCTGCCCAGGGTCTGTGAGCTTCCAAGGGAAACGCTCACTCGCACACGTAGCACCGCAACCCTCTGGGTTACCTGTCCTTTTGCTAAGAATATTCTGGAAGGACTAACTTGTTAGTAAATCTTAAACACTGTGAAAAATGAAAAGTAAGCATTACTTTCTTTGGGTACCACCGATGATGGATATCTCCGAGGAACACGATGGCTTCAGACAAGCTGGACATTTGTACTTACAAGAATGGTCCCAAGTTATAACCGATTCAAAATGAATGAACCACAAAAATCACTGAAATTATTTGGTGCCAATTACCTACCCTTTTCTAGGGAGACCCTACACCTATGTCCCAGGTACCTCCTCCTAGTAAAGTCCCTGAACAAGCGCCCCCGTACCAGGGAGAAGGACAGTGGGAAGACTGCAGGACCCCCCTGGGCTCTGGCCTGTAGAATCACTCACTGGTCTACACCATGGGGTTCCCGGCTCACTTTGACCGCATGTACACTAGGCTGGTACAGAGAAGGTGAACGCAGCCCTGTACCAGGCTGAACTCCGGATTCGTGGGTCTGATACACATGCAGTTTTAGAAGCAAGGTGCACAGCTTTTTGCTCTAGTTCCTCTAACAATCCTGGCAGGCCCAGGGTGTTCCCTCAAAGGAAGACCATGTGGTGCAATGGAAAGGGCCTGGGCTCGGAGACCGGACAAACAGGGCTCAGTCTCCATAGCGAGCACCCTTATTAGGGGCAAAACCCCTCAGCCTGTTCTTTCCTCAGCTGAACAACAACAAAACCCAGGGGAAAGTGCCCTCTGACCCACTCCTATACGGGGCCATGGGGCTGACCAAGTGCCAGTCTTTGCAGATGATCCTGCCTGAATGAGCTCGGTGTAAACTGCCGGGCCTTCTCCACACATCAGTGACACGGTGGGCAGACTGCTCTGCTTCTCTGTCCCTCCTTCTGAATCATCCACAGGACACTTCCATGCAAGGCCCGCTAACATCATGTGTGGCCTATCATACAAGAGGTGCCCAATGACATGGACATTAAGTGACCGAATAGAAAGTCAACAAACAAACAGGAATAAACTGTTAATCTGTGAGCGGCAAGGAGCATGAGACACTTTCTTCAAAGGAGAAATCTTAGCAGACAAAGAGGTCTCCCCGCAGAGACCAAGGGGTGACCGGGTGGGGAGGGCTCATGGGGTTGGGAGAAACAGTCGGGGCCTGCTGTCTGGTTCTTCCACCAACGAACACTGTGACCCATAGCCAGTTAGTGTGCCTCTGTGTCCTCATGTGTAATAAGGAAACCTCTAACACGCACCCTAAAAGAGAGCAACATGAGCATTAGGATACTCTGCTGTCAATTGCCATCCAAACTCTGGATGCCCTTTTAGCAATGCTGGAGCCCCAGTGAAGGAAAGCGGGTCTGGGCACTGGACAGGTTACAGATCACCAACCCCTCACCTCCAGGCGGTGAGGCCCCCGGCGGCCCTTCTTCTGTGCCCTCTGGGCTCCTGTAACCCCTGCCTTCTCCCTGTCAGGCTGGGGCCAATCTTCCCAAACAGTACTTAAGGGAAGGTCTGGCAGTAAATGAGGGGGTGGCCCCGAAACAGCTGGGCACTATGAGTTTCCTGGCTTCTAACCCCTTGTAGCCATCATGCTTGAGTGAGGCTGGGCAAACCCCCCTTCCTGAATCTGGACCCTCTGTTACCCCCTGAAACACAGAACGGCCCCAGGCACACAGAGAAACAGTCTTCTCTGAACATCTGAAAATGAATGCACCCCTACACTTCCCATCCCTTCTGACTGTCACCCTCCACGTCTATTGTTGAACTTGAGTCCCAGCCAGCAGGTCACTCAAAGTCCCCTATCCTTAATCTTTGTAGGGTGAAGGAAGTTCCCATCATCAGCAACCTGACAAGAACTACTTGCAGACAGCAGTCCAGAAAGAAAAAGAATGTTTGGAAATGGATTGTGGCAGCAACTGCACAATACTGCTTGCCATGATTGAACTATGGAAGGATCGATGTCGTAACTCCCAATTAATAAAACGTAAATATTTTAAAACTCCTTTGAGGACAAGGACTCTGTGGGACAGACACAGTCCACCCTGCCCCACTCTCGCCCCAAATACATCACATTGGGTTTTGCCAGAGCAGCCTGATGACTGTGCCCTAAAAACCCAGCCCCGTTCCAAACACTTCCTAACACTTCCGAACAGGAACCTACTGAATACAGTTGCATTCCGAAGAAGGAGATTAGAAGGCACAGAGAGATGAAGGAACTTGCTGGAGGTCACACAGCCAGTCAAGGGCAGGGCCCTGAAGGAGGACCTGGGCCCTAACCTCCACATTCTATGCCTCACAGTAGGGGTGAAGGGCCAGTTTAAAGATCTTGAAAAGCAGTAACAATAGAGGGACACTCCCTGATACCTGTGCAGGGAGCCGTAGGTACACTGGGCAGTACTGAAGGGACACAGGACAAGAAGGCAGCTGTCTCTGCATTCGGGAAACTGCCTACCAAACCTTTGGCCAGCTGACATCTAAGTGAAGGCTGGGGTGCTGGAGCAAAGGGGGCAGGCCAAGGGAATTTCACAGGAAGGAGAGGCAGCAGAGCAAGTGACAAGGTTGACAAGGTCCCACAGACTATCCAGGAAGGACCAAAGCCGGGGACACTCACTAGGTGGCACAATGTTATGTGCTTGGCTGCTAAGTCAGTGGTTTCCAAGCGACCAGCTGCTGGGGGTTGGCACCATGTGGCAGTCTGCTTCCACACATCCTGGGAAATTCTCTCTATGGCGCATTTCTACAGGATGGCTGGGGATCTGGAATGCACTGAACATTACAAAGACAAGGGGGGATTCGGGGGGGGGGGGGAGGCGGGCAGGGGAGGTAGCCTGGCCAGGAAGACTGGAAAAAGGTCGGCGGACTTATTGAATGACCTGGGACGGCATTCTCCCTTCTCCAGTTCAGTCTCTTTTCCTGTAAGTGGTGAGGGAGCTCAATGCCTACAGCCACTGCGGAGCGTCTGCAATGTTTCCTGAGCTTTTCAGGTTCTCTTGGGAGAAGCCGGGGCTTTCAATTCCAGAAAAAGAATTCGTCTCAGAAACCCACAGGGGCAGTTCTACTCTGTCGTATGAGGTCGCTGTGAGTCGGCAACGACTCGGTGGCAGTGAGTGAGTGAGTGAGAGTTGGTTTTGTGCTCCAAAGCCACCAGGGCGGAGGTCGGACCATTGGTCGCGACTCCCTTGAGGACCCCACACGTCTCACCGATCCTCTTAGCGGGACTAACGCTGACAGGTCGTGCCCCTCCTCCAAGGGTTCCTTTGAGCTCCGGGGGCCACGAGAGGCCAAAGCGCCGTCGGATGCTGGGCACCGGCTGGCTGACCGCGGCGTAAACGCAAGCCGAGGCCACCTTGAGGTTGGGCGACCCGACTCCACCCAGAACCAATCGGAGGCCGGCGACCTTGAACATTGCCACTGAGGGCCCGCGCGCGCCGCTGCCTCTCACCAGTGTTTGGCACCTCCCGATACCAGGCACGGTAGAGCTCGCGCACCCTCCGTCTGGCCTCGTTCATGTCTCGGCTGAAGATGGGCTTCACGGAGGCGCCGGCCGCAGCAGCGACCCGGCCTACGATGCTGGCCGCCATCTTGCTAAAGGAACCACTTCCTTCACTCCGCCCCTCTTCGACTCGGAGCGCGTCCCCAGGCCAATAATCTTTCTCATTGGTTCAGGTTGATGGTAGTTACGCCCCTAACTCCTGGCTGGGCGGGAGGACGGCTAAGCGATTCTCTGATTGGGTGGGAGTGCAGCCGTGGAGTTGCGCATGCTCACTAGCGGAAACACGGCCCTGGGTCGCCGTCCGTTCTTAGCGTCGCACCGCGGACCCACTGCCGCCGCCAGGGGGCGCTAGGGGACAAGCTGCCTGCTGGCGGGAGGGAGGCGGCGCAGAGCCAAGACCTCCCGCGCGCCCTGAGGCGCCTCAGGCCTCCGAGCGTTGCCTTCGCTGGAGGGTCTGGACATTTGGGCCCCCGGAGGCGGAGAGCGACTTTGGACCCACAACCGTCGCGCTGAGCCTGCCCCTGCGCGGCCCTTCGGCCACAGGTAGGCTTTCTTTTCATCCAGTCTGCGGTAGACAGGGGCAGCCGGCGCAGCGCCATCCTCGCATTTAGCTCCTTGGCGTTTCTCCACAGGCCGATTCTGCCTGCAGCCCCGCTTCAGACAGGCATTTGGGTCCCCAGGCCGGATCTCTGGGAAGGAATTTAGGAAGGGAAGGGACTTTAGCTGCTCCCATCCAGGCCACACCCTGTCAGCTGTAACTGACCCGCCCCTAGTGCTGTGAGCTACCAGGGATGAGTACCACAGAAGAACCATCGCCCGGCCCTGCGCCCTCCTCAGGACCCTTGTGTGGATGCTTTACCTTGTCAGCTGTCTCCTTGACGATCAACCTCGCTTTCACCGGGCTGTACTTGACCAAGTGACATGCCCTCTCCAGGGACTGCCCTCTCCTGGCCATATGAGTCCGTAGTAGGCCTGTTTACTCTCTGGTCTGTAGGGATGGTTGAAACCCAAAGCCCAGGACTGCCACCAATTCCATCCTGAACTCAGTGACCCAGGAGGAAGGCAGGACTGCTCCCTAGGAGGCTTTAGATCTGGAAACTCCAGGGAACAGGCAGCCTGGGGTTCCCCCACAGAGTGGATGGTGGGGCTGCAACCTCTAACCCATCAATTAGCAGCCTAGCACCTGTCCCTCTGCCCCACCAGAGCTCCGTAGAGATTTCCTGATCCGCATTTTGCAGATGAGGAAACTGAAATGCAGAGAGGCTCCCGTTGCCACCTTAGACCCCTCCTCTGGCAGGGACATAGGTCTCTCTGAAAACTCAAGTGACAGGCTCCTTGTGGGTGCCTGCTGGAAAGAGACCAGTGTGGGTTATGGCCTACATCTATGTGTTAGTCCGGGTAGACCAGACAAACAAATCCCTGGACACACATGAGTATAAGAAAGAGATTTATCTACGAGAGCAATTGAACATTGAGAAAGCAGCCCAGCCCAGACCAGATCAAGCGCATAAGTCTGATATTAACCCTTATGTCTGATACCAATCTATAAAGTCCTCTTTAGACTCACGAAACACATGCACTGAATATGATGCCGAATGTAGAAGATCAGAGGCCATTGGGTAAAGGCCTTGGATCCAGTGTCATTGGAAACATCTCTGCACTGGCAGGGGTCTCTGTGTCAGGGTCGGTCCATGTGTCTTGTTAGCTGGTATGTCTCCTAGGGAGTGAACAGAGATAGAGAAGTGTCTCTCACCTCCCAGGAGGAAGTAACGGATTTCCCAGAATTCTCAGGAGAAGGCCATGCCCACACAGAGGCCTCATTAGCTATCTCCTGATTGACAGCCTAGATGCCACCCCTACACTCTTAATCCTTAAATTGACACCAGTTTAGCTGCCTACCACAATCTAGCTCAGGGTTGAAAACAGATTCCCTTTAACCCACTTGCTTTTAACATGCATTTTTACCTGGAAATGACTCAGACAGAGGAGGCATGGAGTATATGTATATAAATGGCAGCGCATCAAAGTGAAGTGGAGACTGGAATTTTACCCCACTAAGGAAGCGTTCAGGGCGACCCAACAGAACCACACACACACACCGTCCAGGTGACCAACACAGAAAATGTGTGGGAGGGAGACCATAGTCGGTGTAAGATAGGAACATAATACTAATTGATCATTTATCAGCAGATCGCCAGGGTCGGGAGTGGGAGGGAGCGGGAAAAGGGGAGCTGATCCCAAGGGCTCAATAGAAGGTAAATGTCTAGAAAAGAATCATGGCAACATATGTACAAATATGCTTGATAACAGCCAGCGCATTAGCTCGTTTAAGGCACACAGCACACCTGTGAGGCAAGGCTGGTTGTTAAGCCCATATTACAGATGAGAAAACTGAGATCCAGTAACTGAACCTTAGGCTCCAGAAATTATGCCCCACATCATGACACCTATCTGTGTCATTCAACGTTGGCCCACCATCCTGCTAACCTCAGCTGTAACCATTGCCTTGAATGTAGTGCCTAACATTCTTTTGTTTCATTTTATATACATCTGAAACACACTGCCCAGATTTGTGGAAGAGATATTTGCAAATCACATATCTGATAAGGGACTGGTATTTAGAATATATAGCTCTTCAAACTCAATAATAAAAATACAAATGGGCCACTTGAAAAGCCAGCAAAGGATATGACTCAACAATTCTCCAAAGGACGGAAACAAATGGCCATGAATGACAGGCAGAGGCTCAGCATGCCAGTCATTAGGAGACGTGCAAATCGCAATCACTCTGAGATATGATCTCTCACCCACTTGGGACAGCATGAGTGAACAAGACAGTAACAGTGTTGGTGAGGATGCAAACCGAACCTTTATCCTTTGCCAGTGGGGATGTAAAATGGTACCCTGGCTCTGGAAAGTAGGTTAGTCAATTTTCTTTCCCCAAAAGTTGAACAGAGTCTTACTGTGGTAGTTACATACTTTCATGTAACTTGAAGATATATAAAAAGTGCACCGGCCTGTGATCTGCCTCCATCCTTGCATGCAGCTGTGTGAATCTGAAGAGGGATTTATGGGCTTGCTCTGTGGACTGAGCTGGGATGTTTCCCTGAGCTAGAATGACTTCGTGATATAAAAGCTGTCTCTTATACATATATGAGTGTCCTGGATATTTTTCTCTATTCAACCCGGCCTAACACACTTACTCTGTAATCGATCAGTGCCATCACTGGGCATTTACTTAGGAGAAATACAAAGATCGGTCCACACCACGGCGTGTACAAAAGTGCTCATAGCATTAGGCACAGTTGGCAAAGCGTGGCCATCAACTGATGCATGGATCAGTACAAAGGGACCTTCTATACCAGGGACTATTTTCTAGCCATGAAAAGGAATGTGGTCCTCACTCCACCACGTGAACTAGGCTTTCCTTCAAACTTACCTGTAGCCTTTGAGCTTCAGGCTGAAAGTCCATCGTGTGAGAGGCAACCCATGACTGCTGTCCCAAGGCTATAGAACTGCTTATCTTTGGACTGTGGCTCAGTTCTCATGCCTTGAGGGTCCCCAAGACATAGTGGCTGGGAATGACCATATACTTACCATTGTAATGCCCTCTTACTTTATTCTGACACATTTTTATCTGGTAGGCATGATTCTGCTGATGTGAATGCATATTATTGAAAGTTTTGCCCTATTACCCACCCACCCCCATTGTTCATGTAAATAATGTCCAGTCATTTAAAAGTTTAATCTGTATAAATCAACAGCTCATGAATAGCAGTTTGTAGCTGGCCTGGACTTGTATAACTTCCTTTTCTCAACAGTGTTTTAAATTCTATACCATTGGCTAAATTAATAACACTCTGCACAGAATTACCATATGCTCCAGGGGGATGATTAATAATGTTCTCTAAAGTAAAATGAAAATGATGTGAACCATTTAAAGTGAACCACTAAAGTGAACCAGAGACACATATAAACTTAGCTATATGGATGAATTCTGGGCTCGCACTTAGTTATAGCCCCATTCCAAGAACAATGAGTTCTTTTGACATGGCCCTGCTTGTTGCTCGGCCTTACAAAGAGGTCGCTGAAGACTTGGGTGCTATAACAAAGTGTGGTGAAGAAACTAGATGGTGCCTAGCTATCAGACAGAATAGCATCTGGGGTCTTAAAGGTTTGTCTTCTAACAAGCAGCCATCTAAGTGAGGCATCAATTAAGTCCACATGGAAGAAGTTCACCAATCTGCATCCATCTAAGTGAGGAATCAATTAAGTCCACATGGAAGATGCTCACCAATCTGCGTGATCCACGGATTGTAAATAATAAAATCCAAATCCAAAGGAGGGAATGGTATTTGGGCTTAAATTGTGAACACCTGGTATTACAGAAGTCTGTGCATGACGCTGGATGTCCCAAATCCATTTACAGGGTCCACACATGGATTACGCCTTTGGTGAATCCCCTCTGAGCAGAGCTCAGGTATGTGAATAGCATTGTTATCAGACAGAGAACATTGTAAAGTTGATTATGACAGAATCGTTAGTTTAAAATGTTTTATCATTTGATCTCCCCCTTTTACAGTTGATTACATGTACAAAGGAAAAGAAAAGTGCAGGGGAAATTCATGTGGAGTAGGCTCCGGTGAATCCTCCCTGACCTTGGACAAGGGGTGTGAGAGCCTGGCTCTCATGCAGAGCGCATTTGGAAGTGCATGACTGCAGAGGGAGTTCAGTTAAAATACAACCCTTTCTCAGTTGATGACCCGTCTGACCCAATTTACATTTCATCTAGTTTTTAATATTCTCTGCTCTCTTTTAGATTCAAGTTTTTCTGTTTTACTTCATTATTAGTGTGTGTGTCTGTGTCTGTGCGTGTGTGTGTGTGTTTTCCTGTATATGAAATCCAGGTTAGGTAAGTCTATAGAGACAGTAACTGAATTAATCATTTTTTGGATTTATGGCAGGGGGTTGGGAGGAAATGGTGAGCTAATAACTATGCGTACAAAAAAGAAGAAACTTCAAAAATAAAACTTTTCTTACAAAAAAGAATGAAGTCATGATATATGCTACAACATGGATGAACCTTGAGAACATTAAGCTGCGTGAAACAAGTTATACAAAATATTGTATAACTCCACTCAAATGAAATATCCCTGAATAGCCACTTACACAGAGACAGGAAATAGATTGTTTGACATCACTGTAGATCTCAGTGAGCTGCAGGAAGCAGTAGAGAGAGATGCCGTGTAGCCTTTCTCCGGTTTCCCTCAATGGTGTCAGCATCCAGATCTGTATGTAGCACAGGATCAAAACCAGCATATGTACAGTCACATCAAGATCAGAACATGTATATCACTGAATGCTTCCTCACACTGCTCCTTGATAGTCGTACCCACTTCCCTTTGACCCCTCCCTCCTTAGGCCCGGACTGCCACCAATCTAGTCCCCATTTCTATAATTTTGTCATTTCAGAAAGATTATGTAAATGTACCCACATGGTATGGAAGTTTGTGTGTTTACGTATATTATTTTTTAAAGAATACAAAACTATATTCATCATGATTCATCTGTTTTTACAATAAATAATATACAATAGTATTAATATTCTGATTACTATAAAGCTATTTTCCATCGCTTCAGCCAAATTGGAATAACCCAAATACTGAGAAATTGAACCACTGGTAAAGAATGGGTTTGGGATTAAAAATAAACAAAAAGAAGCCATGCAGAACAATAATTGAGATTACAAATTTGTTCACCATTTAGGTGAACAGTTCTTAAATTTCACCCCTAACTATCTTATTAGGTTTTCACCAGCAAAGTCTGAAAACATCCCATGAATCACAACCTTTTGGTCAGTGTAAGGCAGGGGTTTCATTTTCTGTAAAAGAAGGGTGAGCTAAGAGGGACTATTGCTCCTATACGCCCTGCGTGGCTTATTGAAACATGCCAATATCAGTCAGTTTTCTTCTCTGGATCATTTATTTGTTTGAATAGCTTATAGCTTACAATTTATTCCCCATTTACTTAAGGTGATCGATCTATTTCTTGAGCTGCTCAGAATGATAGAAAATCATTCTACATATGATTGTTAAGTGTCAATTTTGTTTAGAATAGTTTAGTTTTTGGTAAATGTAAACACACACGCACACGCACACACAATCCAGACTGGTCATAAGGCATACGTTCTGGATGAATACAAGCTCTGATTGAGTAATGACTGAGTAAAATTTCTTTTCTGGTAAATGAAGCAACTACAAAAAGCTCTGTTCCTTCAAAGCAACCAGTGCTCTCGATGCAAAAACAGCAAAATAACTCCAACAACTGCAATACTCTTTCAAGACAAACATACCAACCTTGATTTCCATTAGAAGGTCGTTAATTATAATATGCAGTTTATATTATCTATAAATAAAACACCAGAGTCAAATTATACCCATCGGTATCACTGCCACCAAATAATGAACTTCCATCTTCTGGACAAGAATGTCAAGTTAGTTTCTCCTCATGAAACACAGTTCAGGTCATGTTTGCCTCTCTTGCCCCAAGCCTGTCTCATCGGAATCTTTCCATTTCTGAGAACCATTCACCTCCCACTGCTGGCTGTGGCCCCAATTATTGGTTCAAGATCAAGGCCTTGGGCATAGCCCCTGGGTCTGTCAGCAGCTTCTCTTTTTTCCTTGTCATCAGATTCACTGTCTGATAAAGACTTCCTTTTTGTATCATGTTTTCTTTGCCAGCTTTTTGAGAATTAAGAAATGCTTTGATGGATTCTGGACAGGCCCCATGTTCTCCAGGTTCCCTCGTAGTGTCAGCATCTGTCAGTCCCTTCCTTTCCACCCTCCCATTCAGCACGTTTTCTACCACTTGAACTTGTTTACTCTTTCCATTCTGTTTCTTTCCTTTTTTTCTTTCTTTCTGCAGCATTGTTTTATTGGGGCCCTTTTGAGTGCAGACTTGAACTATTATTCATACCTGTGCGCTACTCTAGGTCACAGGCCCCAGGCGTCTCCCGCCCTGCGAGCCTCCAGCTGAAGCCACACCTGAGCAGGAAGGAGGCTGGGTGCGAATGCAGTCGTTTTTGCTTAGCTCAGATTCTGAAGATTTCCTTCTATGATTTTTTTTCTAGAAGTTTTCTAGTTTTACATTACGGTGTGTGATCAATTTGAGGTGTGTGTGTGTGTAAGGTTGCATTTTCCCCTCCGGGAGCTCTCTTTCTTAATTAAAAATTAGGATAATTTATGTAAAATACAAAGGTCGTGTGCAAATTCTGAGCATTTTGATAAATGTCTACACTTCCATAACTTCATAATCCCGATGAGACCGTTCCATCCCTCTCAAACCTTCCGCCATTCTCCCTTGAAGTCCTTCCCAACACCCTATCAACCAATGAACAGCCTTCTGTCCTTAAGGGTTGTCTCTGTCTGTCATCTCTATTTAAGATGGCGAATTAGGAAAGGGGGTACATGTTGAATCAACTTTGTATTTCACGGTTTAAATGACTTAACACATACAAAAGGTCCACCTAGTGTTGCCTTTGCAAGGATGTCATGTCGTTGGGAGAACACAGCACCTAGCCTTGTGAGGCTGGTTTCTGTAGCACAACGTATTTTCCACAACATCCACATTGTGTCTGTACTTAGTCCTACGTTGTTCCCACGGATGTGCATCCATTGTGTGGATGTAGGAGTTTGTTTATCCTTTCATCAATGAAAGATATTCGCAATGTTTATGCCTTTTGTGGGGTATAAAAAAACCACTGCACAGAGTCGAAGAAGAAGGACTGGCTCCCCACTCTGAAGGAAGGAGCCACCGGAAACCATTTGCTTCGAAAAACAGTCAGATACGAAGACCTCAAAACTGGAAGCCGGATATTATTGGAGGGAGTCCCGGAAAAGGGGCCTCTCAGGTCCGAGGGACTCAACTGGCAGATGAGGAGGAGCTGGTTTCTCAGAGTGGAGTCCACCATGGTGACGAGGGTCCAGTAAAGCCTGTGGGAATGCAGGGGTGGGTTCCGATCACGGTGCTCAGTGTTGACATCACTAAGACTAAACCGTATCCCAGCCAAGTTCTACAGTACACTCTGGTTACTCTTCCTTGTGTTTAACTGTGATTTCTGCGATTTTCTTTGTGTATATCATTAATTCCCAGAGGCTCTGGAGGCAGTGTGCGTGACGCCATGGGCTGCTAACTGCAAGTGCCGCCAGGTCAGCAGTTCAAATTCACCAGCTGCTCCTCAAGAGAAAGGCTGTGTGTTGTACTCCCGTTAGGAGGTTCCATCTCAGAAACTCACAGGAGCAGTCCTACCCCGTCCTGTAGGATAGCTAGGAGTCAGCATGCATGTGATGGCGTGTTTCTTATCATGTATTCTTCGAAGCTCTCTGCCCAAATGATGTCTCCTTTCAATGTGTGGTGGGGGCCACTCCCACTGCCTTCACCTTCTTGTTGAGGAGCCCCGCGGGGACCTGCCAGAGCCCTGGGGTGCTTCCCCCACCACTGGGTCCACAGACTTTTTACCCCCTGGCCTGTGATCGCCTTGCAGTTCTGTATCACTGCATGTGGCAGCGTGAGTCTGCAGAGGGACTTATGGACTAGTATCAGGCTGACGGACTTCAGTTGGACTGGGCTGTTTTCCTGATCATCAATTACTCTATGATATGAAGGTCTTTCTTACACGTAGACGAGTGTCACTGGATTAGTTTCTCTCCGTAGCCCGCCCTAACACGGACTAGAAAGCCCCTTCTTTTTCCTGAGGAGAAACTGCTTTTGACCTGCTGCCTAGCAGCATCTTTGGTCTCAAAGTGATCCAATATGCAATCAAGATGCACTGATGATTACTAGTAATTGGAATGCAAAAGCTAGAAAGACACAGAATCTGTAGTCGGAAAATAAGGTGTAGTATTTTCCAAAACCAAGACTTAATTCACTGCAAAGTTGTTTTTCAACAACACAACAGCAACGATAGACACGAACTTGACCAGATGCAATCCACATCAATCAAATTGACTACATATTGAAAGCGACCATGGAGAAGTTCAATGTTATAAGCCAACTGAGGTCAGAGACTGGCTGTGGGACAAACTATATTTGGTCACATGTAAGTTCAAGTTGAAGCTAGAAAAAATTAAAACAAGTCCACAAGAGCCCAAATATGATCTTGATTAGATGTCACCTGAATTTAGAGACGATCTCTCAAATAGATTTGGCACATTGCAGAGCAATGGGTGACGGGCAGATGAGTGGTGGGATAACACTTAGAACATCATACGCCCGGAAGGTCAAAGGTCATTAAAAAGAAAAGAAGGACCGGAGTCGACATCAGAAGAGACTCTCAGCAGGGGGTGCCCACGGGAGTGTAAGGGATAGACTCTGGGGCCAGAGCGTGGCACCCCATCGGACTTGACTGAAGGACATGCCTAGAGTTAAAAAATCAGTCCTTGATCTATTTACAGGTATTTTTCCTTGTAAATTTTTTCTTTTAATTACTTTATTGTTTTATGGGCCATTGGTTTTCTCTTCTGTTGTCATCGCTGTGCTCTCTCATTCGTCGCCTGTCTTGCTATGGCTTGTTTTTGATAGATCTATAGGTCTATCTAGATCAGATAGGCCAGATGAACAGTCTGGAGGAAAAACAACGGGACCAGTGGTTCCGGGGGGACATAAGAGGGGGGGAGGGGTCAGGGGGTGGTGCTGACCAACCCAGGGATAGGGTGCATCAAGTGATCCAAAATCAGTGGCAAGCAGGGTGTCATTGGCCTGGTAGGGATTCCGCAAGGGCAACGTAACCGAGAGAAATTACAGAAACCCAAATGAAGGCTGAGCATGATAGTGGGACAAGTGAAAAGTAAAAGGAAATAGTGGAAAGAACTAGGAGACAAAGGGTATTTATAGAAGTCTAAATACAGACATGTACATATGTAAACACATTTATATAGGATGGTGGGGAAATCGATCTAGGTGCATATATTTATAGGTTTAGTATTAAGGCAGCAGATGGACATTGTGGTAATCCATCTCATTGATGGCTGTTCTCGTGTCTGCTGACCCTTTCTTTACCAAAGGTGATGCCCTTGTCCAGACACCGGCCTCCCGTCAGAGACCATCTCCAAAGTATGTGAGATGAATTCTCGCCAGCCTTACTTCTAGAAACTAATGCAATTGTACTTCTTTCAACACAGATCTGTCTGTTCCCCGCAGGCTGGATTCTATTGTTGATCCCAGAACCGACTCCTTGGTAACCAACCCCACCGCACCATCGTTTGCTTTCTGAGGGACTGCTTTAGAAGTTTTCTGTAGACACTCGGTGGTATGTACGCAGAAGTGCCTGACAGTGGACTGAACAGGGAGACCTCCCCTCAGCCTCCCCCCTCTCTGTTGAGCAGCCCATAAAAGAGACCACAAGACCTGGGTGTGGGTGGGGGGATGATGGAGAAATGCTGCCCCGGGACCAGTCAGGTGAATGAGGGCTGGGACTCCTTCCCCGCGGTGGGGAGACTGTCCTGTGAGGGGACACTGCTGTCAGGGAACGGTGGTCAGGGAAGGTCCTCCAGTCACCTCAGCTGGTGTCACTTGTCCTCATAGCCGCTGTAGAGACTCAACAGCCTAGATTGAGGCAGCAGGGGTCTGAGGTGAGTGAGTCCTGACCACAAGGGCCTGGGGCCTCGCTGCCTCCTCAGGACTCCTGCAGACCCAGAACTCCCAGCTCAGGGCCCAGCAGGGAACCCCCCACCCTGCGGAGCTGGAGGGAGGAGGAAGGGCTTTCTGGAAATAGGAGTGAAGAGCAGGCTTTCTGAGGGCCTTTCTGTGGTCACTGCTTTCTTACCCATCAGCCCCTCTCACAAGCACAGCACTCTCCCTCCCCCAACACACACACACACACCACACACACAGTGCTTGGCCCCCAGGCCACAGGGAGACCTGACTTTGCTCCTCACCAGGAGGCTGACCCTCCCCTCAGGAGTGGGCATGGTGAAGCTCAGGGGAGGGAGCCCACAGGCTTAGACTTAAGAAGATGAAATGAGAGCAGGTGGTGGTCCTGAGCCCCGACTGGGAGGGAGGACAGCCCTGACCAGGTTCTACTGAGGGACCCTGGGCCACTGTGGACTGGCCTTGGGACAGGGAGGGAGGGGTGGCATGGCTGCCCTGCCCTTTAGGGGTAGGTTTGAAGGTGGGGGCAGCAAGCTGGCTGTACTCCTGCTGCCAGGAAATGAAAAGGGTCCCAAACCAGGTGGCTGTCAGGCCCTCTGGTAAGGTAGCAATGCTGTCACCATGCTGCACATATGGGCTTCCTGCCCCACCTGCCAGCCACCCACCCTCCTGCTCCCACCCTGGTTTGGGAGACTGCAGGGCCATTCCCCTTGGGCGACCGCAGATCTACCCTCCGTCAAAGGTGGGGCTTTTTGCTCCCTTACAGAGATAGTCTCGGGACCCACAGGGCAGTTCCACCCTGTCCTACAGGGTTGCTACGAGTTGGCATTGACACCATGGTAGTGAGTTTGGACATGGGTGGAGTCCCACGTCCTAGGAAAGGTTCCTCCCAGCTAGGGACCCACAGGGCACCTCTTTTTGCATTGTAGAGGCCTCTATAGCGGATGGGGAACAAGGTGAAAGGTACAGAAGGCCGTGCCCCCTCCTGCAGAGGCGTGGGCTGAACTGATTCCCTGCTTCTGACGTCAGAACCACAGGCAACACTGTGCCCCATAAACTCCATGAGTTATAGCACCTCCTGCTTGGGCACATCTTCTCAAGCCTGCTCTGCCACATCCACACACGTGACAGGTCATGGGGCACCACCTCCTGCCACCACTCCCTGCCTGGACAGAGGGCAACTGCAGGGTGACCTTGCTGGTCCAGGGACAAATGTAGTTCCCCGGGGACCTGTGGGGAAGAGACTCTATGTCACGTCTCACACTTAGGGTCCTCTGGGGTAGCTTCCAGACCTGGTGTCTGAGGTCTCTGATCCAGCTGTCACCCTAGTGTGTCGGGGTGTGCCTTGAGACTCATGGAACCACACAGTTGTCATGGATGCTTGGGTGTTGCCGGTGTGCCCGTCCAGAGCCAGCTCTTATCAGGGTTGGTAGAGGTGGGGGGCAGCAGCTCCTCTGTACAGTGGGGGTGACAGGCCAGCACATTCTAGAGAGGAAGGTGGAGTTTTGGACCACCTGGGGCAACCTCTCCTGGGCCCAAGGGGGAGCACAAGCCCAGGGAAAGGCTGAGTTGGCAGAAGGGGTGCTCTGGGCTGGCAGTCTGGCTCTGGGTCACACTGGGTCTGGTTGTAGGCATCATCTTTAGGCCAGGTGGGTACAACCCAGCCTTAGGAGGTTGTGATGCTCTGAGGCTCAGGGAGGTAGCTCACTCCTCAACTACCCCCAGGCCTTCACAGAGAGAACAATGACACCCACGCCCAGTTTTCCCTCCTTTACCACCCTGGCACCCACTGCCTGGCCCAGTTTCCCCACTCTTTAGGGGAACTCTCAAGTGAGGAAGCAGGTGGGGTGGTTGAGCTCCCGGTGCAGGCTGGGTGAAGGGGGCCTGAGTTGGGGGTACCAGGCTGAGGACACCCCTCTCCATCAGGGTCAGGTCCTCTTAGTGACCCAGTCTCACCCCATAGCCTAGGAGCAAGGTCTCTACACCACCTTTGCCACCAGACCAAGAAGACAGCAGTGGGCATTAATGAGGAATGGGTGGGAGGGCAGGGCAGCCTGTTGCCTTCTGAACCTCAGTATACCTGCCTCTCAAATGGGCAGAGAGACTTGCCCTCTGACTTCTGAGGCCCAGTCATGCAGGTGCTGTCCTGGGGTTTGGCTGTGTGTGCGAGGAGGACCAGATGCCAGGAGAAAGCAGCTTTATTGTCAGGGTCAGGCTGGGGAGTGGCTGGGCCCTGGGCCTCTAGCGGGGCACAGCACAGAGCTGGAAGGGGGCTGGGGACACCATGAAGGCATAGACACCATGGTCGCTGGGCAGGGGTTGTCCGGGGGGCACCGAGAAGCTGAAGCGCTGCAGGAGGCGGGTGAAGAAGAGGAACAGCTCCATCCTCGCCAGGGGCTCCCCGAGGCAGGTGCGGCGGCCTATGGGTGGACACACTGGCTCAGTAAGTCTGGGGGCTGGGGTCCCCCATCCATCCCTCACCAAGGCTCGTGGACCGGGCACCCCACAGGCACCTGCTGAGAAAGGCATAAAGGCCTCCTGCTTCACGAAGTGGCCCTGGGCATCCAGGAAGTGCTCTGGGTGGAAGCGGAAGGGCTTCTCCCAGAAGCGCTCATCCTTCAGCACCGATGACAGGTTCAGGAAGAGCACTGTCCCCTGGTCAGGAGACGCTGGTGTGGCTGGGGGCCTGGGCAGGGGATGCTGTGGCCCCAGCCACCACTGTAGACATATACACACACTCCTCTTCGGACACCCCTGAACCCACCCAAGGAAAGTTTCCCTTGGGACAACACCCTAACCCTCCAGCTCCCACCACAGATCAGGGGACGACTCTCCAATGGCAGGTGCAATGTCTCCTGCAGGCTGGGACTGGACCTCATGCCTAGAAGGCTGGACACACAGGATGGATGGACAGACAGACTAGCACCTGTCGGTATCCCCTGGTCAATACCTTGCAGGGGCTGTGAGCTGGCAGGTGGCCCTGAGTCCAGAGTGAAGGGGTCGCAGCCCTACCTTGGGGATGATGAAGCCCTGCACTTCAGTGTCGCGGGTCGTCATGTGAGGCACGTTTAGTGGGATTATGTCTCCAAAGCGTTGCACCTCGTGCACCACGGCTGTGGTGTAGGGCATGCGGGCCTGGTCCCCCAGCTCAGGTCTCTTCTCCTGCCCTATCACCTCGTCGATCTCCTGCTGGACACGACCTGGCAGAGGGGTCCCCGAGTGAGCTAGAACCCTGGGCCCTTCCCACTCCTCTGCCCTTAAAGAGAATTTCCTCTGTAGCCATGTGTCCACATGCCCCGGTGACGGCAGTCTGGGCCCAGCTCTGCCATACCACTGACCCTGCTGTACAAATGGAGCTTGGAGGTGGGGGAAGTAGGGGTAACAGCCTGTCCACCCTCAACGTCTTGCCCGGTTCTCACGCTGCACGTCTGGGTGCAGGATCATGAGGAGGAGCGCCCAGGCGAGCGTGGTGGAGGTGGTCACCATCCCAGCAGAAAACAAGTCCGCGACCACCATACGCAGATTCTCATCAGTGAAGCTGCTCTCGGGGTTTCCCTGGTCCTGGGCCGAGCACAGAGGAGTTAGAAGGGGGAGAGGGAAGAGCGGGAATGCCCAGACAGCCCCACCCTGGTGGAGTCCCTGCTTCACTGGAGGGGCGGTGCACAATCCCCACTCCCAGGCCCTGGCTGCTGCCTGCACCTTGTCCACTTGGTCTAGGAAGGCATCGGTCAGGTCTCGAGGTGGCTGGCCTGGCTCTCGGCTCTCGCGGTGCTCAGTGACCAGCCCATCCAGCAGGTCCATAAAGGCCCTCAGTCCCGAGAAGACCTTGCTGGCCAGTCCGGGGATGCGCAGGAGCACAGGGCACGCGTTCAGCAGCTGGTGGATACACCAGGGGTTTGGGTGTTACCTGTGCTCATCAGGGGACCAGGATTCTCCTGGAGCCCGCCCCCCTGCTTGCCTGACCCTCCCTGTCCCCTGCCCATCCTGTACCTCGCGGAGGAAGGTGGAGTCCTCTTTCAGGCCCTCCTCCACCGCCACCAGGAGCTTGAGGAAGGTGGGGTCGTCATATTCAAAACGGCGTCCGTGGGTGAGGGAGGCGATGACATTGCTCCCAGCTTTGTTCAGGAGGGTGTTGGGGCTGAAGGGGCATCCTGCAAAGAGGGGGTGGTTCACAGGTGGTTCACAGGCGCCCCACGGCTGGCAGGTCATCCACCGGGCACCCTCAGCTCCTGCTGCCCAGCTCTCACCGTCCTTGGTGGCGAAGGCGGCGCAGAGGCAGTCGGCCTCCTCGATCACCCACTGCTCCAGAGACTTCTTGCCCAGGCCGAAGTTGCGCAGCGTGGACAGGGAGAAGCGCCGCTGCTCCCGCCACGCATGCCCATAGCGTGCCAAGATCACACCTGTGGGCTGACGGGCTCGTGGGCGGGGCCAGGAAGCGTCCTGCGCCCCTCAGGGGCCCCTCCTCACCCTTGTTTGGGATAGAAGTCACCCTAGTCCTGCACCCCTGCCAGGGACAGACCTCAATCTCACAAGGTCCCAATGCCCAAGATAGGTCCCTCTCCCACCTGCTAGTGACCAAGGTTCCTTGCTCTTTTTACTGGAGCTCCCAGATCAGAGCCCTGGGTGGTAACACACTAGTGGTACAGACCCGCCCTGTCCTGAGTCTGTGGGCTGATTGCTTTCTCTGCAGGACAGGCCCCACCCCTGCCACACCCTCTCCCAGGAGAGACTCCGCCCTATCCTCTGCAGTTCTGGAGACTGGACTCCACCTGCTGCTATGTCCCCTCAGGAAGGACCACACCCATCACTTCTCTGGCCCAGGCCAGGCCCCTCTTCCAGACTTTCCTAGCTCCTACTAGGTCACTGTCAGCCTAGATGGGTCATTGTCAGCCCAGGCCCCTGCAGAACATGGTCCCTGACCCCGCAGTCACTTACCTTGGGCTTGTGGCCCAAAGCCAAGGTGCTTGTAGACTGGCATGGGCGGTCGGTCGGCTGTGTCCTCACCGCGGAGCACCAACACCTCCCGCACAGCCTTTAGCCCGTTGACCACGACCACTGGGGTCCAGCACATCTGCAGGCTGAACACGTCCCCGAAGCTGCGCCGTAGCTGCAGACCGAGGCCAGGCGACGGTCAGGCCGGGACCCCACCACGGAGAGAGCCATTTTCACGGCACAACCCACTCTGGTCAAGCCAGATGGGCCCTTATCAGCGGGTCAAGGATGAAAGGCGGGCTCCTGGCCTCTGGGCTATTCTTTCTCCGGGTCCAGGACTTCACCTGGATCCCACGGCCTACCTATGATTTTGCTGCTTCACCGTGGTGGGCCATGAGTGGAGGCAGTGGAACTAAGGCTCAGGGAGGTGGGCAGTCTGGCCCAAGGTCCCAGAAAAGAAAGGATAAAGCTCTTTCAGTTCTGCCCCCTCTAAGGCTTGAGCAAATCTGGATTTCACGGTTCTCAGTGCCCAGCCCTATTCCCAAGACCCTGTCTTCAAGCTCACCAGATTTAGTCTTGCATAACCTGGCCTGCAGCCAGCCCCACTCCCCTTTCCAGAGCTTTTGTGCTGTTTTTGGATCTCATCCATCTTGAACCCCACCCCCAGGATTAACCTGTTGTCTTCTGGGCGAACCTTTCGTTCTGCCTATGGTTTCACCTACCACCCAGTGTCCAAACGTCCTGTGTCCCACCCCTCCACCGGCCTCACCTGGGCCATGCTGTGTGGCAAGTCCTTGAAGTTCAACTGCAGCATGTTCCCCAGCACGGGCAGTGGCAGAGGCCCTGGCGGGTAGCGAGCAGCCCAGCGCACGCGCCGGTACATCAGATCCACCAGGAGTAGGAAAACGGTCACGGCCACGGCCGCAAAACCCTCCCAGGTCAGCGGGCCCATGGCTGCCTCACTGTCTCCCCGGCTGGGAAGCAGCTTCCACAAGTCGACTCTGGACAATCCTGTGCACACCTGGCACCCTCGGGCCAAAGCAGCTTCCTCAGCCCAGCTCTGGCTTATAAGGGGGTGAGGACTGGTCTTTGCCTTCCACCCCCAGCCAACTTGTTGTGCACTCAAGTCCAAGGTCCTCAGTGCCCAAGGCTGCGAGGGAGGAGCCAGTCTGTGAAGTTTGGGGGAGGGGCAGAGCAGACACGCCCCTCCAGGGGCGGAGCTTGAGATCCAGCTGCCATCTAGGATTAGGAGGGGTAGAAGCACACACCTTCCTTAATCATTCCTCCTCCAGGGCTCTTGCCATGTCCTAAGAGGATACAAACCTCAACTTTCCCACCCCTCACTTGCCACCTCCTAGAGTGGCCTTTACTCTCTAGGTTTGTCACTATCACTTGCCTGGGGAACACACACACTGAACACCTACTACTCCCACAGGAGGCACATCCCTGCAACCGCTCCCACACAGATACACATAGTAACCCACACTCTGTAACTACTCATGTAGCCAGAGGAGTGGACGTGTCCCTACTAAGGCAGCTCAGGGCAGAAAGTAAGCTAGGGCCCTCTAGGGGGCCTGCTCCCTCTCCTCCCACCCTTCTAGACCTGGAGCTGCTCAGTCTTCCAGGGACAAAGAGGACAGAATTCCACTGGGGTGAGGAAGCTTTCTCAAGCTGGTGTGTGGGCCTCCTCCTACCCCTCCCCCACCATGGCCAGCTGCAGCCACAAAGCCAGCCATTTCGGCCTCACTGGTGGTTGGGCCTCCGGTCCTGCTGGGTCAACTGCCCAGCCTCTCCAACTTCTTCCTCCCAAATCTGCTTCTGGCATCCTTTAGTGGACCCCAGCCTCCCTGGACAGCTACTAGCTTTGGTGCCACGCCCTGCTGCTTTGCAGCTGGTTTTATGGCTACCAGGCTCCTTCTCCCACCCCTCCCTCCTAACAGGGAGTATCCACACTGGACAGGCCAGGGCCTCACCCCCTCCAACTGGTACAGGTGTGGGATTAAGGTGTTAAGTAGATGAAGCTGATCCAGAAGCTGAAACCACATAAATGTGGGGATGCAGGAGTCCAGGCATCGGAGAAGGGGCTTTCCAGGAGCTGAGGGCAGGGAGGGTCTGTGCAGGACACTCCCCCTCAGCCTCCTTGCCCAGCCCTGGGAGTGGGAGGCAAGCTCTCCTTCTGGACACAGCGTAGTGCTCCAGCATCTGGAGGGGTTCTCCTGGGCTAAGGCTCCCTACTGCCCAGAGAGGAAGGGGAGGTGAGGGGTCTCTTCCCCAGGTTTCCTCTGACCATGCCCTTTGGACTCAGCAGAGACCCTGGGGGCCAGTGTGGCTTAGACGGTGGCTCAGTTTGTGACAGCAATGCTCTCTGGCAATGCAGGCTTTCCCTGCAGCGCCCCTCACTGGTGCTCGGCTGGACCCTGGGGGGAGACAAGTGCCATGCGGCCCCCGTTCCCAGATGAGTGGCAAGCCATGCAAAGCCAGCTCCAGTGGGGGCACTGACCAAGGCTGGCACAGGGTTTGTTGTGAAGGCATCTTTGAGATGTGGGCTCCAGCTGCTGTCACAGCTGGACTGTGGAGAACGGGGTTCCTGGGCCCCGAGATCGAGGCCACTTGACAGACCAGAAGGCCTCAGCTCAACTACGTGGTGCAAACTGGCCTGCAGGACAGGTGTCTGTGACAGGACCTGGAACGTGGCGGTCTTTGATACCTGCTCTTACCTGTTGTCCTGCCCCACCCTCTAGAAGCACAGCCACCTCTGATGCCTGGTGTCTACAGGCCCTCGGGTGGCCCCTGTAAGGAGGGCAGCTCACTGTGCCCACCACAAAGCAACCGGAGCTTCTATGCAGGGACCCAAGAGGGCCAAGATTCCCACCTTTCCACCCAGACTGCTGTCCCCTCATCTGCCACTTTGGGGCTGTAATCAGTGTCCCAATCTGCCCGATGCAGCACTGGCCACAGCGTGCTGATACTTGGGCTGTGGGTGCATAGGCCTCAGGCAGCAGAGGCTCCCTGCTGGGACCAGAGGGCACTGGGTAGTGTTCATTGCAGAACGTTCCTGGGAGCCCTAGGTGGCTCCTCCCCCCCTGCTCCCCCCCCCCCCGCCCCCTCGCCGTTCCTCCCCCAGCTCACCTGCATGCCACAAGGAGAATTTTGCCTAATAGGAAGCATCTGCTAACAGGAAGACATCTTGCTGAAAATAGCCGTCTTTTAAGTTTGGGGCTCCAAATCGATGCTTGAACTTGATTTGTACCTCAGTAATGCCAAGTCAAGGCTGAACATGGACCTGAGACTGGAAGCAGATCTGAGCAGCTCGGGAAGCCACATCCCTACGGTCCAGTCTGCCTGTCTGCCCTTGCTGCCAAGGCCCCTGGGAGCCAACCACGCCCTGCTCTAGTGGGATGTGAAATGATACAACACTGCAACAAAACCAACCTGCCTTCTAGAGTCCTAGTTCTACTTTGTAACATCACGTCTACTGTTTCTGTCCAATAAAATGTCGAGTTACGTTGCATTTTAAATACCCGTGAAGATCAATATTTACTGGCAATGTGTCCACTGTTAGCGGAGCTCTGACCTGCCCAGGCCAGGGCTCCCACCGCCCAGGCTGGCGGCAGAGAGCAGCAGCTGGGGGTCTGGACAGCTCAGAAAGCGGCCTCTCCAGAGGGGCCCGCGGGAGGAAGAGAAAAGGTTTGTGTTAAAAAGAAAGAGAAACAAGGTTAAAATGAAGTTTATTATTTTTTAGCGTTTTTTTTTTTTTTTAAATAAACCTATGTGTGAAACAGCTGTTTTATCTCCACGGCAGACTGACCTGAAAGATGCACTAACTTCTTCTTAAGGCCTTAACAAGATTTTTTTTGTACTTTTTTCTTTTTTTAAAACCCAACTATTAAAAAGTATACAATCCACGAAACAACACAACACAACGTAACCACTGGCAGGGCTGCTCAGTGGGTAAGCTCCGGTTTCCTCTATAAAAATGAAGCAAAAAGCAAACAGGTAACTTGTGTTTGTGGGCCACCCAGGGCTGATGCCCTTGTCCTGCAGCCAAGGCCTGGTCTTTCATCAGTCCCCAAGGTTGGGGCACAGCAGGAATGGGCCGGACACCGGAGACCAAGCCAGTCAGCCCTCGACCCTGCCTCCAACTTTGTTCAGGCCCTGGCCAGGCCCTCTGATTATCTACTATTTAACCCAAAAAAGGATGATAAAAACAAAAAGATTTAAAAATGTAAAAGCAATTATAAATAGTGTTTCTGGAAATGAAAAAATTTATTTATGTTTAAACATCAATTCCCCATTCTTGAAAACATGGACCGTCCCCACTCCCCTCCCCCACACCTGCCCACTTGGAGATGACTAGTGAGCGACACAGGGTGGGGTGGCCTGTCCCCCAGGCTCTCGGAGGGCCCTCGAGGCGGGAGAGGCCTACAGACCTCTGCGTGAGATGAGTTTGCTCAGTTCAGTTTCACGTTGGAACCTCATTGTTGCTGGAACACACTTGGAGTTCTTCCACTAGATGAGTTTAAAATAGAATCAAAAGGGATAGCGCACCTTTCATTTAAACAAAGTCTTTCCAGACTAAAAATAGATTTATATATATATATTTTTTATCCCTCCCATTCAGTCCCCCCACCCTTCTCCCTTCACCCCTCCCCTCCCCCCTCCCCCCAGTTGTCACTATGGAGATTGTGTCCATGGAAACAGCCATTCCAACTTCTTGGGTCTCTTTCTGGGCATCCAGTGAGTGTGATGCAGAACTGAGGAGGAAGTGCTGGCAGGCAGGCACGTCAGGGTGGGGGTGGGGTGGCTGCTGAGGATGGCCAGGTCTCCATGCCATCGAGGGTCCACCACCTCTCACCTCCACAGTCTCACCTGGAAGACAAACAGACGGGCCCCTATGGGGTCAGTTCCTGGGGTGCCCCTCCTGGAGACAACAAAAGGCATGGAAACCAGGAGAGGAGGTGGTCCTGGCTGGGCTCTGCTCTGGAGCCCAGCTAACTGCTGCTCCAGTTAGCTTGTGTGAAGAGACCTTCACACTAAGGGCTCTGCGGCCGTCGTGTTCTCTTGGAGGGCAGGCCGTGTGCAGAGGGGAACTCAGACCCTGCTGGTCCACCAGATGGATCGGGACCAAGATTTCTCCAGGAATCATGGATATACCTCTCAGCAGGGAGAATCACTTTCTGCACCTGGGTGGCCGGGCACAGCTCCCAGCACACAGAGCTCCAGGAGCCCCCCAACCCTTAAGCTCATGGGGGGGGGGCAGGTGGTCAGAGGCACAGCGGGCTGTTCAGAGTTGGAACTGGGCCCTGGTGTCTCACAGCCTCGCTGCCGTAGACCCTGTCCACCTGCAGGGACCTGGCGGTGAGGCTAGGAGCTGGGTGTGGCCGGCATGGCTGAGGGAGCTGGTTGTCACTCTGTGGTGGAGTCAAGCCTCAGCTGCCAGGGCAGATCTTATTTAGCCAAAGCGTTCCAATGGCACCCCACCACTGCTGGCTGGCCCTGGGCTGACCTGGCTTGAGCAGTTCTCACTGTTGAGGAGGGAGCTGAGGTCAAATTCACAATCTGCCCCTATCAAGGAGCACAGTTTCGGTCGAGCAGCATCGTCTCCACAAAGGAAGAATCTCTGCACCCCTCGTACCAGGCTATGTGCTGGGTTCGCACCAGGAAAGACAGCAAGCCTGGCAGGCCCCCTGTGGAAGCAGCAGACTACACAAGGGGGCCCTCAGGCAAGCAGGTGCTGAGAGAGGGAGGGCCCTGTGATGGGGACAGTGAGGCTCTGAGGAAGTGGCGCCCATCATGGGAAGGGTGGGAGTCACGGAGCTTCAGGAAACCCTGGGCCCAAGGGAGGCGCCTGCTTCACCACGGCCTACCTATGCTGAGAGCCAGAGATGCCGGGGAGATAGAACAGACTCTCAGATGGACAAGAGTGGGCAGAGACAATGAGAGAGGGACCATTGTCCACAGACCTGACACTACCCTGGGGCTGATGCTCCTCCTGTGCTTGTGATCTGGCTCTGTCACAGGATGAGCCCAATTCTCTGAGGTGACTGTGCGCCAGGAACATGCTCTCAACAGGATGCATTTCTGGGACACTGGGAAGCACCAAACAACAATGGCTTTTTCCCCAGCTAGGTTCCTAGGGTACTGTTCTAGGTCCTCTATAGAATGGCATCATAAACCCAGCTGCAGAGCTTGCCCAGAGCAAGCTGGGACCAAGGAGTACGGCTGGAAGACCCCTCCTCACCAGCCACCAGGATTATTCCCTTGTCCTAAGGCCCGACAGGGGTGGGGCACAACTACCACTCTGAGCTGCAAGCACCACCCCAGCCCTGGAGGGGAGGAGCCAGGAGAGCCTGCTGAGGGCCCTCCCACTAAAATGAGCTAAAGGCAGCTCACCATAGCAACTAAAGGCAGAGACCAGGATGTCTGGGCCCTCAGGGGTGCGGGTCCACCCAGACAGAGCCCTCTCTGTGAGTCACAGCAGGTTGGCTGAGAGAATGAAACACATCCTGAGGTCTGTGATGTTTCTTCCCCCTCAAATGACTGTGCTGCACAAATCTGCTAAGTGTATCCGACAGAGGACAACGGGACCCACTCCAGTTACACTGGGGCTGTAGAGGGGCAGGTCTGTACCTGGTGGGGCCCAGAGGGCTGTCAACAGAAAGGACCCTGAAAGGAACATGTCTGAGCCCACTTGTCTCCCACACGCGGTAAAGCAAGTGCTCCATCTCCGGTTCTCGTCTCTCCCCCCACCTCGGACTCAGTCATGTGTGGCATGGGGGGACCTATCTATCACCCTGTCTCCATGGGCATGCCATGCTGCCCAGACCAGTCCTCACACACAGAACACCAAAAGATCCAGGCTACAGAGAACAGGCAAAGCAGCCGACAACATTCCAGAAGTCTCTGCAGGGCTCCCTTGTCTAAAGGAAGAGCCCCTCCAGAGTACTAAAGACAGAATGCAAGTAACCAGTCTTGGGCCAGGAACCACAGAGACTTTTGCAGGCACAGAGTAGATGGAAAAGATTAGAACAGAGTGAAGACCCAAGCTGAGGGAGCCCAGGCTATGGCTTGGGAGAGGGCGGGCTGCGGGGCCCAGGGAAGAGCTCTGTGGCACCCCTGTAGGTGTCTGGGCTCAGGCCATGTGCACAGATGGCCTACTGGGCGCCCACTCACCTGTGCTTGCTGGACTCTGGTTCCCGTGAGCCTCGGCCCCTCAGCCCCGCTCCGACTGCTCTGTGCTGAGGCTGCCTTTGGCGCTCTTGTTCTGCAATGGGGGGAGCGGGCATGGCAGGGGAGGCTGCGGCAGAAGTGCCCAGAAGACAGACAGGGGGATAGAGCGGGTGGATGGGAGTGGCACATGGAGAACGAGAGAGAAAGATGAGAGTCAGTACTGAGGGACAAATTGGAGACACTCAGACGGCTTTCTGAGGACACACGTGGCCATTCAAACAGAGACGTTCCCAAACCCAAACCGCGTAGGTAAGTAAAGGTAAAAATCTCATGAGCCATGCAGAAGAATCACTGGCGAGAAAAGGCGCAGGTAAGTATCTAAGAGGGGTGCTTTGCAGGACATTCTCTCAGGAGGACCTGTTGCTCTTACTGGTTCTATTTGGAGGTTTTTACAGACTGAGCAGCTGGTGACCACCAGGGGTCACTGTGACCTCAGCCAGAGGCAGCAGCATGGCCACAGCAGGAATGCCATGCTCCTCCCCCTCCCTCCTGGCAGATGTGTCTCTCTGGTCCTACAGGAGGCCATCCCCTAGCTGCATGCCTGAGGAAGGGCCACTCTGCTCATTAAAACCTTGGGGAGACTGTGCACGCCCCTATAGCCACTCTGGGAAGCCGCTGCCTTCTGCTCATGTATGATGCCTAGAGCCAGTCTGGCAAGTACACAACGCACAGGGACTCTGTTCATGCCACAGGGAGACCGGCAGTTTCCTTACGTGTCCTTAACAGCCTGCACTACACACTCCTTCCATAACCACCAGCATCTCTTGGCGCTGGCTTCTCCACACTGCCGCCGTCAGCAGGGGGGGTGACAACCCAAAGCCTAGCTAGGGGGCAGACAATGGTTCTCCAATGTCTGGTCTCCAGGTTTTGGGGACACTGTCTTTTGGGGGCTGAGGACTCACCTTGTGCTTGGGGCACCTCAGTGAGAAGTTGTCTTCATGTAGCAAACAATCTGCAAGATAGAGGGGATAGTCAGAGGTGGGCGGCGGGCAGCACACGGGCTGGCCACCTGGGCCCACAGACTCGGAGATTTGACTGAACACCAGACACCCCAAACAAACAGTAGTATCTCCACATGATGAGTGTTACACCAAAGACCAAATTAACCCCATGACCATGGAGCCCGTGCCGACTCAGGGTGGCCCCAGAGGGCAGGGTAGAACTCGCCCTTGGTCTTCTAAGACAGCAACTCTTTATGAGAGTAGGAAGCCTCATCTTTCTCCTCCTGTGGAGTGGGGTGGTGGTTTCAAACTGATCTTGGGTTTAGCAGCCCAGTGAGTAACTGCTGTGCCACCAGTGTGCCTGTGTCTCCACAGCCACTCCGACACGGCAGTTTGAGAGCACTGAACCAACCGCATGGGGAAATGTTTGTATACAAGACTACATATAGCAAAAGCAGGACGCACAGACCTGAGGATGCCACTGCATTTTCTTTCAGAAACAAAGCCCGACAGACGATCCACAGCAGCACTCCCTGTGGCAGCACAGGGACAGATGATCTTCACTGTCCTTGTTGTTTCTGTATGTCCACAATGAACTCCTATTATCTGAATAACCAGACCCAATCTCTAAAGAATGTTGTTTCTAAAAACAGTTCTAGGCGGAGCCCATGCCAAGACCCGGAACGAAAGCCTCCTCATACACACACTTCTGGCCCTGAGGCCTGGCTCTCCGGGTGGAAGGCTTTGCGACAGAGGCAGAGAGGGGGCCGGGAGGCCAGCTGAGACCACCTTTGCCCTACAGCTCAGCCCACCATCCACAGGGAACACCAGGAGGGTGTGACTAGTCCTTAAAGATATCAATCTCCTCCTGTAGAAGACCAATGGTGGTCAGCACCTCAAACTAACAGGACCACAACCCATGTTGGGTGAGAGGGGGCTTGGCCCAGGGACTTACCTTGGTGATGTTTACAATGTGATTTTTCGGTGGTCAGTTTACTGTGCTTTGGTAGACAGTTTACAAGTGGAGCCAGGTTTCTATTCAACAGTGTAGACACGCTTTGCTTCCTGACAATACAGTGCAATTCCCTCAACGTTCGGACATTCCCCCATCTCTGATGTACCCCGGGACTTTGTTTGGGGGAGGTGCTGCCCCTTGGGTTTCAGATGGGTAATTCTCACAGACAATTAAAACATTAGCTGTAAACCGGGGAAAAGACCTTTTGTCACATGGCACATACTCCGATTCCTTGCCGGGGTTCTGGATGGACACCAGGAAGGGCCCAGTGTCCCAGCTCCCAGGGCAGTTGAACAAAATTTGAGGATTAAAACCCACAGGGGCATGGAGCTGCCCGCAACTCCTACGGTTACAACCGGCCACAGGGGTCTACTCTGAGGCAATGCAGGACTGGAGGGGACCCGACAGGGGCTCTGGCTCGCTCTGGCTCCAGTTCGGGGCTCACTCAGCAGAGTCCTGGTACCCTGCCAAGAAGGCAGCTGACCCCTGCAGGGCTGTAGAATGCTGAAATGTGTTAAGAGAAAGTTTTCAGAAATGCCCTCCAACCAGATGCTTGTATGCCCCCCTCCCCGCCCCCCACCGCATCCCTCCCTGGAATTATGAACAAGCTGCTCCAGAGCACAGGGTCACACTGCCTGGCATCTGATGTGATGGAACCAACAGCCCCACAGAAACAGCCACCCTGATATCAGAACCACAGCAGCCAAATGCCCTGGAAAGAAAACTTCGGTGTCCATGGCGACATCTATCCATCAAAGTGTTTCCCGAGACTCCACCTGCTCTTGAAAAGCCTGGGCTGTGAAGCGCTTGCTTGCCCTGAGTGTAGACAAGGGACTCTTCTTTCAGTGCTCCACACTCAGGCCACCAAGGACCCATTTGCTGGGAGCACAAACACCATGCCCAGAAGGATCCTTGAGGCAGACTGGGCTCAAGAACCTGCCACAAAGCAGGGTAGGCCAAGTCACCTGGACCCAGGTCGTTAGCAAAGCCAAGACTCTCTCAGGACAATGGCAGCCTTGAAGCCACCCTGTCCCCAAGAGCGGAGCCAAGTGCGCAGTGTGGCGAGTGGCGGGCCAGGTGCCAGAGCCCCTCACCCATCCGCCTGTCCATCTGCCTCAGGCAGCGTCTGGAAGAACCGGTGGTGAACACGGCTTCTGTCAGGGAGAGCTAGCCGCCGCTCACCTGGGCATTCAGGACAGGCAGGCTCCACTACACTAGCAACAAAGGCCAGGTCGGGGAAAGGTCACATACACTTCAAGAAAAGTCAGTGACCTTCAGCTCCTCACCCTCACTTCAAGTACTCAGTGGGGACACGGAGTGGTGGCTGCCATGCTGGGGGGCACAGACTGTAACATCTTCTGTCACCGTGTCAAATTCCAGTGACCAGCATTCCCTAGTCCCTGAAGAAGCTGTGCAGGAGGCAGGCCACGTTCTGGGAGCACAGGGCCGTCCTCAAGAGGTCCCTTGTGCCATAGACAGAGGGGACTGTCCTCTCACCCTCGTTATGAGCAGGGCTTCTGGAAGGGAGCCGTCGGCCAACACAAAACGGCCAGTCCTCTCGGGACTTCCCACATAAAACTAAGCATCACCCAAACCGCTTCAAAGCAGAAAGCTTCAGTGCAGGTACAACAGAGGGACCAAACCTATGAGGTCTGACTGAAGACATCTCTCCTTGGGTGTTACCTTTGCCACAAAAATGCCCACAAAGGTGTGGAGTAGACAGGGGACAAAGCAATGAGAACTTTTCAGACATATAACCAGACATTGCGAGGGAAAGAGGATGGGGTCTGGGGGCTATAGTCTCAGGGGACCTCAAGGTCAACAGGCATAGGGAGTCCACAAAGACAAAGGTCTACATTCTAATTCGGTGAGCAGCAACCGGTATCATAAAAGCTCATTAAGAGTCATATTGCTTTCTCCCCATTGGGAGGAAAGACAGAGTGGTAAAAACAGAAAGACACACAAACATTCAGGCCAATGCACCACTAATGAACTGCAAACATAAGTCTCCACAACCCTGACAAGAAAAACAAAATGGTTCCTCGATTCCACCAAGGGTTCCGAAAAGGATCCCAGTCAGTGGTCCTGAGAAGACGAGGAAAATGTGAAGCAGAAGTGCGTAAAGTGCGTAAAGGAGACGGCGTCCTGAGGCGGTTCCAACTCGCAGCGACCCGATGGACAACAGAACAAAACCCTGCCGGTCCTACACCAGCCTCACTGCGGTTGCTGTGCTTGAGCCCACTGTTGCAGCCGCTGTGTCAGTCCCTCCTGTGCAGACCTTGCTGTGTGTCTCTGCCCCTCTACTCTGGCAATGATGCTATCTTTCTCCAGGGCTGTCTCTCCTGACATGGCCAAAGTACAGGAGGAGGCTCTAAGGAGCCTTCTGGCTGTACTTCCTCCGAGACAGAACTGTTGGCTCTTTGGCAGTCCAGGGTACTTTCGATGTGCTTTGTCAGCACCACCATTCCAATGCATTGATTCTTCTTCGGTCTTCCTTATGCAGTGACCAACTCAAAATGTCTATGAGCAAAGGAAAATACCAAGGCCTGGGTCAGATGTACCTTAGCCTCAAAGCAACATCCTTGCTTTTCAACTCCAGAGAGGTCTTGTGCAGCAGATTTACCCCCAAAAATGCATCCTTCGATCTCTTGACTGCTTCTTCCATGAACACCGAGAGTGCAAGATGAAACCCTTGACATTGTGAATCTTTTCTCCGTTTATCCGAATGTCACCTTCCGGTGCAGGTGTGAGGATTTTGGTTTACTTTGCATTGAGTTGTAATCCATTCAGAAGGCTGCAATTCTTGGTCTGCATCAGCAGGTGCTTCAAGTCCTCCTCACGGTTAGCAGGCAAGGCTGTGTCATCTGCATATCGCAGGTGCTTAACAAGCCTTCCTGCAGTGCTGTGTTAGCAGAATCAACCACTGACCATCAAAGGGGCAGTGGCTGCTCAAGCACAGACGCTGGGAAAGAAAGAATGGAATCAAGGGACACGGGGAGAAGAAGCCAGGAACACTGAAGGGATCGGAATGGAGGAGCCAAAACACATGTGTGTAAGTTGTGTGTGTGTTCTCTCCGGCTTTCCAGAGAGGGGACACTCTTGTCTGGTGACTGTACTATCAAACACTTTACCTGCACTCACAAAAACTTACTTTCAAAACACAAACTCAATTAAAAACCCAGATGTAACTAGGGCAATATAATGAATCACGCTTGAGAAAGGCTTCAGCTAGACTAGGACAGACCACGGACCTGACTACAAGCATGAAGCAGGCTAGGGGAAGCCGACACAGCTGGTGCTGGAAAAAACATCCCTCCATTCAGGCAGCTCAGAGCCCAGAGCACAGGCTCCCAAAGAGAATAGGTCCACGGCCTCCTTTTCCGGAAAGAGAAAGAGACAGACAGGCGGCATGACTGACTCAGCGCTCCCTGACAACGAAAATCATTTGAACTACAGTCCATGACCCATTTATAAAGTGTCAAGCTCACTGCTATCCAGTTGATACTGACTCAGCGTCCCATAGGACAGGGTAGAACGGCCCTGTGGGTTTGAAAGACTAACGCTAATGGGGGTAGAAAGCCTCTCCTTTCTCCCGTGGAGTATTTGTGTGGTTTTGAACCTCACACCTTCCAGTTTGTAGTTAGCAGCTCAACATGCAGCTTCCCTGGGAAACCGGGTCTAGAGCAAGGGCTTCCTTAACGCTTTCCATCTGCATCCCCTTTCATCAGAGACATTTACAACAGCAACCACCGCCACATGGAACTCGGCTTTCCTTATGTGTCTGATTTCAACTTCATATTTTGAATTCATTGTACGTTCAGAAAACTTTTACTGCTGCCAAATTGTTCACGAACCCACATTCAGGTACATGACCCTGTAGGGGCCATGACTCACAACTGAAGAAGCTTTGATCTAGAGGAAGAGAGATGACCTTTGCAGGAAACTGGGGCTGAGTCAGAACCCAAGGCCTCTGTGTCACTTGGTGGATAGCACAACTTGGCTAAAAGGCTTCCAATTTTTCAATGGTTATCACACAACAAAAACATTGCCTGGATCATCTGAAAAGACCAGGAAAATCCTGGGCAAAATCTAACACCTCTTCACAACAAAACACTCCGGGGACAAGGAGCCAAAAGGAGCTTCCTCAACTCGAAGAACACCCACAGGGAACAGCACCCACAGGGCTAGGAAGAAGAAGTTCTTCCCATTTCTTTTCAATCTTGTTACAGCAGGTTCTAATCAAGGCAAGAAAAAGGAAAAAAAAGACATCCAAGGTTGGAAAGAAAGAATAAAACTCTATTTGCAGAGATTAACATGATCCAGGAGGAAAAAAATGCTAAAGAATCCTCTTAACCCAAAAACCTCTTAGGACTAAATGGTTCAGCATGGTTACAGGACACAGGACCAACATCACAAGTTGATTCTATTTCTGTACACTCATAGCAGACTGAATTTAAAATTAAAACAATTCCATTTACAAAAGCACCCAAAACAATAAGATACTTAGGGATACATTTAATTAAAGACGAACAAAACTTAGACTCTGAAAAAAAGAAAGTGCTACTGAAGACTAAGTAGATGGGAAGATATCCCGTAGGTTTATGCATTAAAACTCCTTACTGTTAAGATGGCAAAACTTTGGAAATCTCCGTCAAATTTCTTAGGGACTTCTTTGCAGAAATGAACTCTAAAATTCATATGGACATTCAAGGGACTCAAAATAGCTAATAGTGAAAAAGAAAGGCCGGCCTCACACTTCCTGGTCTCAGAAATCACTACAAAGACATCAGATGGTAAAGACAGGGTGGGGCGCTGGCCAAAGAACAGAAGATAGATCAGCAGAATAGAATTGAAGTCTAGGAGGAAACCATCATTTACAGTCAAGCGATTCTCCACAAGGGTGCCCTGACAAGTCAACAGAAGAAAAACTAGTTATTTCAATAAACGGGCACCTGGATATCCACATTCAAGAAAACAAAGCAGAAAGAAATCCCCACACCTCACACCATATAAAAAATCTAACACATGATGAATCAAAGATAAAAATGTAAGAGTATCGACTATAAAAACCTCAGAAGCAAACGTAAATCTATAACCTTGGATTAGGTGGTTTCTTAGCTAAGACATACACCCAAAAAACACAAGGAATAAAGTAGAGATGAATCAGATTTTATCAAGATCAAAACATTCCATGTTTTAAAGGACTTCAGAGAGGAAGTGAAAACACATCCCACAGAATGAGAGAAAACTTTTATAAATTGCCTAAGGGTCGTGTATCTATGATAGATGAAGAAACCTTGCAGCTCAATAGTAAGAAGACTAATAATCCAGTTAAAAAATGGGCAGAAGGGGGGAGCGGGAGGGAGGGGAAAAATGAGGAGCGGATATTAAGGGCTCAAGTAGAAAGCAAATGTTTTGATAATGATGATGGCAACATATGTACAAATGTGCTTCACACAATTGAAGTATGTATGGATTGTTATAAGAGGTATGTGAGCCCCTAATAAGATTATTTTCCAAAATGGACCGAATAAGACATTTCTCTAATGATAAAGAATAGCCAGGAAGCACTTAACAAGATGCTCAGTGTCACTGGGCATGGGGGAAAGACAAGTCAAGACAATGAGAGATCCCTGCACACTCATTACAAAAACAAACAAATTCCATGACAAAGACTGGTGGGGATTTAGAGAAACTTGGACCAATCCTAAAGGGAATGTAAAATGTAGCTACTTTGGGAATAGAGGCTCGTCAAACGCTTAAACAGTTGCTAAATAATCAAGCAATCCCACACCTGGGTTATACATCCCCAAGAGGAGGAACAACCTATGTCCACGCAAACTCTTTCGTATATTTATAGTAACATAATAAGCAAAAAATGGAAACAATCTATATGTCTATCAACCAATGAATAAATGACTATTGTATACCTATATCATACATACAGGAACTAAGCACTGATACGTACACATTATACCACATAAAAGAAGTTAGTCAATAAAGACCACATATTGTATGATTCCATCTTTAAAAAATGTCCCAAATATGCAAATCCAGCAAGACATAAAGTACATTAGTGGTTGGCTAGGGTTGGGAGAGAGGTGGCAGGCGTTCTTTCTCAGTGTGATGAAAACTTTGTAAAACTTACTGGTTTGCAGAACAACATGGCTGGCCCCACTATGAGAAATGATGCCAATTAGTGACTAAGGGCTATACAGGGGACAGCACCGGAGACACAGTGTGGGAATTGCACCTGACCTGATCCCACCACACCGAGGCAAATCACTGGGGGATTGCATGGAACAGCAAGGGAATGGAGTGGCAAGGTCCCCAGGGAATGCTGAAAGTGGACTTTGGGACCAGGGCGTGGTGCCCCAACAGACTGGACTGGAAAACGCTCCTAAGGGCCAGCAAACGATCCCTGAACTAACTACAAGCTTTTCTCTTGTGAACTGTTTTGTTCAGTTCTTTGTCAGTGGTTTGTTTTTGTTGTTTTGTTGTCTGGTTGTATACTGTTGCTTTGTTTTCCTCTGTCTTGTTTTCGTGCATGTTAGTGTCTCCACAGGTCTGTCTGAATAGGACAGGCTGGATGAACTATATGGAGGAAAAACAATGGGACCGACAGTTCCGGGGGGACTTGGGGTGGGGGGGTTGGGGGGGTAAGGAAGTGGTGTTAACAAACCCAGGGACAAGGGAAAAACATGGGACCCCAAATGGTAGAAAAGGGGGAGTGGCAGGCCTGGTGGGAAATGATCAAGGGTAAGGTTGCTTAGAGAAGAGGTATACTCTAGCCCAGGTGGCGACGAAGCATGGTAGTAGGGCAGGAGGAAAGTCAAGGGAGATGGAGGAAAGAGCTAGGAGTCAAAGGGCATTCATGGAGGTCTAGACAAAGACATGTACATGCAAATGTATATAGGAGGATGGGGAAATAGATCTATGTGTCTATACTTATAGGTCAAGTCTTAAGGTGGCGGAAGGACCTTGGGCCTCTACTCAAACACTCCTTCAATGCATGAATACCTTCTTTTATTAAATTGGAACTCTATGATGCTCACTCTCCCGACACAACGGCTGGAGCCAAAGTGGGTGAACAAGTAAATGTGGTGAAGAAAGCTGATGGTGCCCGGCTATCAAAAGAGATAGTGTCTGGGGTCTTAAAGGCTTGAAGGTGAACAAGCGGCCATCTAGCTCAGAAGCAAATAACCCCAAATGGAAGAAGCACACCGGCCAGTGCGATCACGAGGTGCCAAGGGACCAGGTATAAGGCATCATGCAAAAAAAAAAAAAAAGATATAAGTGTGTGTATATATGTATATGTATATATGTATATATATACCATATTAAATGAAGGGGGAAGTGCAGAGTGGAGACCCCAGGCCCAAGTGTCGGCCAATGGAGATCCCCTCATAAAGGGGTTTAGGAGAGGAGATGGGTTAATAAGGGTGTGAGGTAGTATCGATGAAGAACACAGCTTTCCCCCAGATCCTGGATGCTTCCTCCTCCCAACTACCATGATCCGAATTCTACCTTGCAGGGCTGGATAGGGCAGAGGTTGTACACTGGTACATATGAGGGCTGGAGGTACAGGGAATCCAGGGTGGATGATACCTTCAGGACCAAGGGTGTGAGGGACGATGCTGGGAGAGTGGAGGGTGAGTGGGTTGGAAAGGAGGAACTGATTACAAGGATCCACATGTGACCTCTTCCCTGGGAGAGGGACAGCAGAGAAGGGGGGGGAAGGGAGACTCCGGATAGGGCAAGATATGACAAAATAACGATGTATAAATTACCAAGGGCACATGAGGGAGGGGGGAAAGGGGAGGGAGGGGAAGAAAAAAAAAAGAGGACCTGATGCAAGGGGCTTAAGTGGAGAGCAAATGCCTTGAGAATGATTGGGGCAGGGAATGTATGGATGTGCTTTATACAATTGATGTATGTATATGTATGGATGGTGATAAGAGTTGTATGAGTCCCTAATAAAATGTAAAAAAAGAAAAAAAAAACTTAACCGGTTTGCATAATTCTGTGGCTGTCTTAAAACACTCTCCGAATCGCACATCTTAAACAGGTGAACTGAATGACATATACATTTCAGATCTCTATTTAGATATCTACTCTATCAGTAAAATTTATTAAAGATAAAGAAATCACTTATCCCCTGCCTTTCTATTATCGTGTCTGCATTTCTTTAACATTTAGGAACAGCACCAAGGTCAGAGAGAGAACAAGAGCTACCGGGGAGGAAAAGAGAGGTGCGCCAGGTTGTGGTCTTAAGCACGCGGAGACTCCCTCTGGACGAGGCCTGTGGCCCGACTTACCTGCGTCAATGGCACACGGGTAATGGTACCGGAAGGAGCAGCCTTTGTTGTAGCAGCCCAAGGTGGCACCTGCCTCCTGGCAGTGGGAACATTTCTGAAAGAAAGGTAGGACAAGTCAGACATGCTACACTGAGCCATGCCATGCCACATTCCCACTCACCCCTGTCTGCTGGGCATCTCCCAGACCCTGTCAGTCAGGGCCTCAGCCTGTGCCTCTGTGGTCACAGCGTTTGTGGGGGCAGAACAGACTGGTCCATTTCTAACCTCTACTCTCTGACCACACTGTGGAAGGGATGCAGCCACAGTGTCATAAGCCAAACCTCAGAGAGCCTCCATCCCTCCATCGACGGATCCAGGGCTTGAGGGCTCAAGTCCATGCTGGGAAGTTGTCGCCCCACCCCAGACACACGGAGCCACAGTCCGGGGAGCATGTCTGGGGCTACAAAAGGCACATTGTCGGCAGGGGACTGACCCGGGATGAACCATTCCAAGCTTTGCAGAGAACACCACAGGGGAGTAAGCCGTGGTCATGGCAGGGGTGAGCACCTAGCCCTGCCACTGTGCTCCCGGGCCCCACCCACTTCTGCCACCCACCCAATTTTGCCTCGTTCCTCACTAGCTTAGCAGCCTACAGATCTTGCCTGGTTATTTTTGCAGTGGAGTCTGGGGTAGGAGAGGCTAAGATAGTAGAGTTAAATATAAACCTTCTGGAATTAAAAGTGGAATCTGCTTTCTAGTGCTTCTTATATTTGTGAGGTTTTATTTTTACTTCTGAGCCACTTACCCTACATGCCCAATGCAAGTCCACATCCCTTTTCAGAAAACATGGTCCCTGCGTGCCGAGCGGTATTTTTATACACTGCATCCTATTTTAAATGTACACTAGGAAACCTGCCACCAGTTTCTGGCTGAGGGGAAAATTAGCCTGTAATTGTGACGTTCTTCCTTATATGGTCAGGCTTTCCAAAGTACGGTGCACCTCCAGCCTCCCTCCTCCCCCCGCTGGCTGCCTGGAGTGCACCTCCTGTGGGTGTCACAAGTGACTGGTGGGGGCTCTAGGAAGCCAGGGTGCCGGCCTAAGAGAATTGCAGTCCGGACGCTGGTGTTGCCCTGTATTGCCTGCTCTGAGTTGACTTGCCTAAGTCAGTGCACCATGCACCGCAGAATGCCAGTGGGGCTCCCCCACTCTGCATAGCGTGCTCCCTAGGAAGAAGAGGCACTCAGGCCAGCTCCCAAAACACAGATTAACAAGATGACGTCGATGGACAGAGACTTTATGAGGCACAAACAGTGCTCCCAGGACTTGGCAATACCCAGTGTCAAGAAAGCATGATTTTGCAAGTTCCAAGGCATCAGGCCTTGTTCTTCCGAGTTGCTAGGACTTCTGCACTGGACCCCATGGACGACTGCTCGCACCAGAGCACTACATTTGTGAACGGTCCTGTCCCTTCAGTCCCGCTCTCTCTCGACTCTTAGCATGGGTGAAAACCACTGCACACACAGGAAAGGCAGGGGCAGGGCTGGAGAAGGCTACACTAGGGGAGAAGAGGTTCCCAGGTGCCCCAGCACCTTTCCAGGCTTGGTGGGCCTGCTCCCTGCAAGGGACAGGCACTCGATTGTAGTGAAACCAATCCACTGTGGCAGCCAAGGGACAAGTGCCCACCACCGCCACTGTGCCTCTGGCATGGCTTAACTCGTCCAGTGCTCACCACCCCTCCATCCAAGATGACTTGCCAGAGGCCGCCTGTCCAAGGTCAAGGCCCAGATTCCTGCTGACCCCATGGCAGCACCTGAGACCCTGTAGGATAGCTCCTTGAAGAGGTGTTTCTTGAAAACGGTAGCTGACATCATGGGACAAGTGTGCAGAAACTCACAGGGCAGTTTAATTTTCTGTGTCAACTTTCACTGAAAACAACACAGTATTTATTCTTCCTTTAGTTTTTAAAAGACCGCTGTTCCACACACGCCCCCCCCACCCCCCCCAAAAGACCAGGATTTTTCTGGGTACAGAGAAATCTGTAAATGCTACCATCTGCTGGCACACCCTTGCCAAGACATAAAAGACCACACCAGGGTATCAATTAGCCAAGGCGGGTGGTGGGCTTTTAGGAGTAGTTTTGGAAGGGCCGTCTGCAGGGGGAAGGGGCTTCTGAGGGGGCAATGGGTGGTGGGCTTCGAATATAAGTGACAATCTGAGGAGGAGCCCGGAGAGCTTGACCTGGTGACCCTCCCGAGGAGTGGAGCTCAACTTGTAGCTCCTCTGCTCAGGCAAGGGCCCAGCATCCACCGCCCTTGGGGGTTGGGGGGAGTCTGTGAAGAGCTGGGCTGGAGAGCCTGGGGTGTGGGAACGCCTCCCTCCTTTCTGGCTGGGTGTTCTTGGCTACAATTCTACCCTCGTTTCCTCAATCTGCTAACTGGGGACTAATAAAATGCCATCTCTGCACCTTCAGCCCATCTGTGTGCGGACAGGCCTTCTTCAGTGTACTGTGTCGACCCCTGCCCAGCTTGAGAACCACTGCCGGCTCGGGTGAGAAAAGAAACACTGACGCACTCATGGGCTGACTCGATCCCAGGTTTCCCGGAGGCTGTTTAGTGTTCCCATCTGCACTGCCAACGATGCTCACCCTGATCCTCAGGCCCATGAGAGTCAGAGATACTAGGGTGTTTGCAATGGTGGAGGGAGAGGTCACACACCAAGAGGGCGGGCAGCCTCTCCAGCTGGAAAAGAAACCACTTCATTCCTAGAGCCTCCAGGAAGAAACAAGGCCGTGCACACACCGGGGCTTCAGCTCAGGGAACCCGTCGGCTGCCAGCCAACCAGACTGTGAGAGAGCAACCGCTGTTACCTTAAGCCACCAAGTTGCTAACAGTCGTACTAGAAATGAAGCACAGCTAGTCAATCTCCCCTTACATTCTCTATGTCACGAACTTTTTTTTCATGGAAAACTGTACCAGGAATGAAATGGTAATTGTTTGCACCACGTGATCACTGAAGAGTTAGGAAGCTAACAGGATAGGAACTCCCACCTTGTCCCACCTGAGTTGCAAGTTCCATGGTCTTCGTGCCGGACCATGCTGCCTTTCAGGCTCCTCCAGGGACGCACCTACCCAATAGCCGAAGAGTTCTTCCTAGATGTCTGGTACCAAACCACCCAAACCTACTGCCAGCGAGTCGGATCTCATTCAAAGGGACTCTGTACAAGCTTTCTGAGGTTGTGCATCTTTAAAGGGGAAGAACGCACCATCTTTCCCCCACAAAGCAGCTGATACGTTTCGAACCACCAATCTTGAAGTTCACCGTCCAGCACTTACTCAACAGCACCACTGGGGCTCCATAGATACCCAAGCAGAACACAGCTACTTCTCTCTATCTCTGTAACATCTAGTTCTTCTTCATGTGCCAAAACGAATACCCAGGCTAGTACCATTTCCAATCATACCTTCTTCTCTGCCCCGCCCTCTTTCAAATCTGGAAAAACACACAGTAGCCACTAACACCACAATGATTTGCACGATCCTTCTTAAATCCCGCAGAGAACACAGCCATCGACATAGTTGGACCTTAGTTGGACCCAAAGTAGGCCCCACTGTGGTGCTACAGCACAGGACCTAAATCAATATACAGCCTTCTAACAAGCAACAGCCTGACAGCTCATGATGAAACAATCCCACAGTGAATTCCTCATTTAGCAGGAAAGAGAATAAAAGCACATTTCTAGCCACTCTGACATTTCATAAACTGTGCATTTGGAAAGGAGCCCTGGTGGAATAGTGGGTTAGGGGTTGGGATGCTATCCGCAAGGTCATCAGTTCAAACCCTGCTGCTGTTTGGCAGGGAAAAAGGATGAAATCTGCCGGTTCCAGGAACAATTTGGTGTCTAGGAAGCCCTAGGGAGCAGCAGTTCTATCCTGTCCTCTAGAGGCACTGCGAGTTGGAGTTGGCCTGAGGGCAGTGACATATTTGGAAAATACATGATAACACCTAGAGTCGGTCTTCTGAACATACTTAAACAGAAAACATCCCGCGATCCCTCTCGACATTTCCTGCCCTAGTAGCAGGACTCGAGATGGAGAACTGCAGGTTCAGAGGCTCCCAGGGGAGAACAGGTGTTTCCCGGGACACATGTGGCCAACCAGGTAACCACTGGTGTGGGTATAAGTGCATCCTGGCCTGATCTCGGCATGGTGTCTTTGGGGGAGGGCAGCAGCAGTTCTGTGGGGTCCCGTGGAGTCCCCTCCGGCATCACGTCTGTGCCAGGGGATGCCTTTTCTCCAGCAGCTCACAGGGTCTGCGTGTTCGAGTCTGTCCATGTTCCCACGTCCCCTGGGAGGGAGTCGGGTGTATCCCCATGTGAAGGTGAGTAGATGGGCTGCCTGCCATGAGCGCTTGGAGAGAGCACGGCGCTGTTCTGCAGGGCCTGGTGAGGAGCAGGTAGCAGGTGCATCCTGCAGAGCTCAGGAATGTGAAACGAGGGGTGTGCCCATTCCTAGTCTCCCTAGTGTAGTTTCCCCTTTCAATTACACCTCCTCCTGTTTCTAGGACAGAAGCCTGTGCTGCCGAGATACCCACTCCTGTGGGAAAAACACAAAATAACAAGACTCACTGCCGTGGTGTTGACTCTGACCCGCAGTGACCCCACACAGGGCTTCTGAAGCTGCTCTCCTCCAGCCTCGACTTTTTCTCTGCGACAGCTGGTGGGCTTGATTCTCCAGCCTTGCTGTTGGCAGCCCACTGCTAAACCCAAGGTGGCACCAGTGCTTTTGCTGTAGCTCTGTGCCCTACAAAGCCCTCTCGGAGCGTGTTAAGATGTTGGCAGCAGCATTACACAAGGAACCCCTAGGTCTGGGTCCCTGCTTTCTCAGTATGCCCTCCCAGCCCCACCCCCTGCCCTAGAGCTTCCCTGTGACAGACACACTCTGCAGAAGGTGCTTGGATCCACACCATACTCAGGGCACCACTAGAGGGCGCCCACGGACTCCCATGGTGCCTCCCAGAGCCCCAAGAGGCCACCACACACCCATTGAAGGGGACCCAGAGCCCATCACACTAACTTACCATCTGTAAAAGGGGGATAGTATTTCATCGGCCTTCTTCAAAAAGTTGTATAAATTGTGCAAACATTTTACAAACTAGAAAAACAGGTAGCCGTAGGGTTGATCCTCACTCACAGAGGTGCTATTGGACACAGTGAACCTGCAGCCAGGTTTTCAAGGCTGTCTGTGGGGAGGGGAGGGCAGGGCACCAGGATCTGCTGCATAATTGCTAGGAGTTACAAAAAGACATAACATATCTATATCCATCTTTGTGCCACATTTTTGGTAGTTTTTGATGTCAAAATCGGACACAAATACAGACTAAGCAAAGCCTATTAAAAAGCTCTGGTGGCAGAGTGGTTCAGCACTTGGCTGCTAACCAAAGGGTTCAAAACCACATGGGAGAACGATGTGAGCACCTGCTTCCATGACAATCTAGAGCCCAGCAGACCCTCTGGGGCACCTGGAGTGTGTCTTGCAGGCTCCCTAGGATTCGGAACCAACTCCAGTGGCAGCTTGTTGAGAAAATCAAACCCCCACTCCCTGCCATCAAGTTGATTCTGACTCACAGCAACCCTGTGGGACAGAGCAGAATGGCCCCAGTGTGTATTGGAGACTACATTGGAACCGGAATCAAGCCACTGGTGACTCCAATATATAACTATGCCACCTGGGCTCCAAGCGATATGAACAATATTTAGGGACCTCATTTTCTTTCCCTCAGAACCCGGCCCCAAATAAGGAGCACTGGGTGGGTTAATGTAGCTTCCTTTCTAAAAAGTTCAGTTGCCAGCATTTATGTTTAAACAGTGTTTTACCTTCCAGGGTGTGGGTAGTCAGTTCCTGGCCAATCTCCCCACGCTTCACTCCCTCGTCCATCTATCCCTCTTCTCTCCCAGATATCAACAGAGCAGGTGAATGGCAAATGGCTGGAAAGTTTTATAAGGAATTTTTTGGGAGGGTAGTAATACTCTTGGAAAGGCACCAAATAAACACGGAACAAAATAACACATGACCACAAAGGAAACCCCAGAAGTATACAAGGGTGACAGTGGTCGAGAGGCTGGACCCTGTACCTGAGGACTTCTGCCCTCTCACTCATTTGGAGCTGCCTCGGCCTGGATACCTGCCCTGAGCTGGACCCACCCTTGAGAGGCAATGCCATTTGCTCAGTCAGAATCATCTAGAATGATCTGCTATGGCTGTGTCTGAATCCCCTCCTGTCATTCCAACAGATGGTACCGTTCCCCACATGGAGCAAGTAATCGCTCATCTTCTCTGCCTCCTGGGACACAGCCACCGTGTCGAAACAGGGAGAGGGATATGTACGCAGCCACACTTTCCCCACGTTATCTTTCTAATATAAAAGTCAGAAAGTCACCCAATGAGATCCTTGTGCCCCTCCTCTACCAACTTCCCAAACAGCTCTGCTGATGCCCTGAACAGTGTGTTTGTGGGCGCTTTTCCAACCTTCTCTCACTGCCACGGAGTTGACTCTGTCCTATAGGGACCCTAAAGGACATGGCAGAACTGCTGTTGGGTTTAAACAGTTCAGTGAGAATGTGCCACCAAGACTCCTTTTTCACCCTATTAAAAACCAAAACCAAACTCACTGCCATCTAGCCAATTCTGCTGCCTAGCCACCCTCTACGACGGGGTGGAATTGTCCTTGTGGGTTTCCAAGAATATAACTTTTCAATGGGAGTGGAAAGGCACCAGGGCTCCTTTCCGACCATGTCAGAAGCCCGTACTAAGTGTGTTGGTGATACATGGGGTTAGGGGAAACCGTGGGAAGGCCCTTAGAAGTGGGGCAAAACACAGGGCATGACCAAGGCCAGTGTCCACACCCCCCCATGACAGCCTGGTTTCCAAGAAGAACTTGCTCCCTTCCTGCCTCCTCTAGCATCTTTGCAGCAGCAGAGGGGGATGGCTGGACTACGGTTGGCATGGAGTGCTGCTGCTCTGAAAGAAGCTCAAAAGTCTGGGATCAAAGGACTCTTCTTCATCGACAATGTCCTTCCCTGTCTCTCTCCACTTCACCTACCAACCAGAGGCCAAGATTTAGCTGCAACTTTGAGAGCCTGGTGAGCACAGCTGACATGCCCAGGGCTCAGCCCGTGGGCTTGTTCATTTTATCTTTCAGCAAAAAATCATACACAACCTGGGAGAGAGCGACTTCTCTCTGGGCCATTGTATCTTGGATCGCTTTAGCTGCTGCTGTTTCACCGGTTCTGCCACTCACACATTGGGTCTAAGGAAGGTCAGGCACATGGGCTGCAGCTCCATCAAGTGTGACGCTGCCCGGTCAACAGAAGTAAACCACCAGGCCAGCGCTTCCTAATAGTATCACAAGTACATACTATTCTACTGAACATATAAAGGATTTGGAGTGCCTAATGAGCTGTCCTTTGGCACTTTTAAGGAATGCTGGTGGCACTCAAGGACAAGTGTTGGGTGCCCTGCAGGAGAAAGATGAGGCTGTATGCTCCTGTCAAGATTTGAAGTCTCAGAACTCTCCTCAGGGTTGATGTGAGTTGCAATCAACTTGGTGGTGGCAGCTTTGTTTGGGTCTGGGTGGTACAGTGATTAAAGTGTTCAGCTGCTAACCAGAAGGTCAGAGGTTTGAACCCACCAGCCGCTCCATGGAGAAAGATGTTGACAGACTGATTCCATACAGATTACAGCCACATAGACCCTACTTTGCGCTATATGGTGGCTAGGAGTTGAAATGGACTCAAGGGCAGCAAGGGTTGGGAACTTTTCATTTGCCTAGCTGACATGCCACTTCTGAGTCTAGACTCCAATGCTGCAGTCTGGAAACTGAAAGCCTAGGCTGAGTGACAATGAGGAGGAACCCGACCAGTCGGGTATTCCGTGGCTCCATTTTCTTATTCCTCCTTTCTCTCCCAGACAGTTTTCTCTAAACGTTCCACGAATCCTTGCATTCCAGGGGCCTGTTGGTCTCCAGTCTCACCTTCAATCTCAGGGTTTCAAAGGACTGGTGGCATCCATCTCAGTATGTGGTCGGCACTTTTCCTAGCCACTTAGCTCATCCTGACTGCAAAGGAGCCGACAAGCCTACCTGGGATTTGCCTGTGGGGAGGCTTCAGAATTGTCTGTGGTTAAGACAACACTAGAACAGGGCAGATTGGCCTGCAGCTCACAACTTCACCAACTCAAGACCAAGAAAGTGCCCTGGGGCCCAGACTTCCATAGGGACAGATGGACAAGCAGGAGCTCAATTCTCAAGGGCAGGGAGCTGAGGGCACACTGCACTTCACGACACACTGGAAAGAAAAGCAACAGGAGTTGATGGTGACCAACCGAAACAAGGGTCACGGTGAACTCGGTGTTGGCTGGTGTCTGCACCTAGGGCATCAGCCTCAAATATGTGCCCACCTAAAAGCTACCTCCTACAGAGTAGAATGTTTTGGGGTTCAGAGTAAAACCTCAACTGGGATCATCAAGAACGGGTTGAAGTGACACTTTCGGATCACAGCAGGTAAAGCTAGAGCCCTTTCTGGACCACAGTCTCCACCTTCCTGTCTCAGTAACTAAATCTGACACCAGGAAAGGAGGGGAGTTGATATTGAGAGCGACTTCTATCAGGACCCTAAGCAGACATGAGGTTTTTGTCAAAGTGGCCCCAAAAACTTTCTTTTTAAAGATAAATGTCACCCAGCTAGCCCTTCTCCAGTATCATTTCTTATTTCTCTTATAGGAGAGATAAGGGGGAAAATAACATTCAATAAGTCTACCAGTTGGCATGGTGACATTTACCAGGCCTGTCTTTCTTACTTATAATTCCTCATGTCTGTCAGTCTGCCACACTGCGGTGGCTTGTGTGTTGCTGTGATGCTGGAAGCTAGGACACCAGTATTTCAAATACCAGCAGGGCCACCCATGGTGGCTAGGTTTCAGCGGAGCTTCCTAAGACAGACTAGGAAGAAGAGATTGGTGATCTACTGAAAAAACTACACACAAACCAAACAGCTAGAGAAACCCGGTGAACAGCAGGCACAAGGTCTGAAACACTGTGGGAAGGTGAGCCCTCAGGCTGGAGGTACGGCTGGAGAAGAGCTAGCTGCCTCCTCCAAACAGAGTGGACCTGAATGACAGGAATGAAGCAAAGCTCCATGACCTTCCTTTGATGATGGGCATGACTCGAGAAGAAACAGCTGCAAATGCCTATTAATAATTAGAACATGAATACACAAAGTAAGAATCTAGGAACCTTGGAAGCCATAACAAATGAAATTAGAATGCATGACAGTATCCTAGGCACTGGAGTAAGCAGAGATGGACCGGCATCAGACACTGTGAATCTGACAACTTATGATCTACCATGCTGTGACAGAGTGAAGGAAAATGACATCATAGTGATAGTCCAAAAGACTATTTCAACACCCCAAAACAAAATGCATTGCTGAATAGAAAACTCATTTATTCTGTACAAAAAGACTATTTCAAGATCTACTCTGAAGTACAACAGTCAGTGATTACATCTATAAAGAAGACCAGCAAATATGACTACTATTCAAACTTAGGAACCAATTGCTAATGCCAAATATAAAGATACTGAATATTTTACCAACTTCTGCAGTCTGAAACTGATCAAACATTCCATCAAGATGCAATGAAACTCCTCGATAATTTGAATGCTAAAGGAAACTAAGACGAATCAATGGAAATATATATATATATATATATATACATATATATAAGATCAATAAATTTAGTTGGTGCCCTCCATAAGGAGTCAGAGTGAAAAACCATCCTTGCATATGGGCACCACTTTCCTATTTGTTCCTTAAGAAAAAAGGCGGAGACTATCACGTGAATCTTGTCTGAAGAAAGACACAGGAATCAAACCGGTTACATCTGTCCAAAGAGACAGTATCATTAGTTAGAACAAAGGCCAGGGCCAGTTGTGGAACAGAACATCGGTTGTTCATATAGAAGTTCAAGCTGAAGCTGAAGCAAATGAAAACAAGTCCGCGAGAGAGAGCCAAGGTACAACCTCAAACATCTTACCTCAATACAGACTGCTTCAAGAAGAGATCTGACTCACTGAACACTAATAACTGAAGACCAGATGAGTTGTGGGATGACATCGGGACAATATACATGAAGAAAGCAAAGGAACATTAAAGGGTGAAATGAAAGGGCTCAACAGAAGAGTTTAAAGGGCAGTTCAAAAAGATAAAATATTGAAATGTGCAAAGACTTGGAGTTAGAGAACCAAAAAGAGAGCACACTTGGAATTTCTCAAACAAACAAAAAAACCTAAGAAAATGTCAAGTCTCAAGTTGCAATATTCAAAGAGTCCATGGGCAAAATATTGAAGCATCATAAGAGGATGGAAGGAATACACAGTCATTCTACCAAAAAAAAAAAAAAAAAGAATTGGTAGAAGTAGCATCTGATCTAGAACTAACAGTATAGAAGAAATTTAAGCTGCACTAACGGCACTGGAGAAAAACAAAGCTCCAGGGACTGAAAGAACACCATTTAAAGCAGGGGTCTTCAAACTGCGGCCCACAGAGGACCTTTATCCGGCCCGCCGGGTGTTTTTGCCCCATTTGTTTTTTACTTCAAAATAAGGTATGTGCAGTGTGCATAGGAATTTGTTCATAGTTTTTAAAACTATAGTCCGGCCCTCCAACGGGTCCGAGGGACAGTGAAGTGGCCCCCTGTTTAAAAACTTTGAGGAACCCTGATTTAAAGTGTTTCAACAAACTGATGAAGGGCTGGGAGCACTCACTAAGCTGTCAAGAAAAACGACTCAAACTCACTGCCATCGAGTCAATGCTGACTCACAGAGATCCTACAGGACCTTTGCCCTATAGGGCAGAGTAGAACTGACCCCATGAGGCTGCAAGATTGTATATCTTTTATGGGAGTAGGAAGCCCTGTCTTTCTCCCATGGGTTGGCTGGTGACCTTCTGGTTAGCAGCCCAATGTGGTGTAACCATGAACAGATTAGATGAGACTTGTATTTGTGCTAATTCTAAAGAAAATATGATCCAACAGAATGTGGGAATGATTAAACTATAACCCTAATATTACACACAGGTAAAATTCTGAAGGGACTTCTTCATAAGTGATTGCAGCAGTACATTGATAGGCAACTACCAAAAATTTGAGTTGGCTTAGGAAAAGACAGAACAAGAAGAAATATTGTTGATACTAGATGGTTATTGACTCAAAACAGAGAATATCAGAAATATGCTTACTTGTTTTATTGACTACACAGACATCCAACTGTGGGGATTATAACAAATTATGGATAATATTGTGAAGAATGGGCATTCAAGAACACATAGTTGTGCTCATGGAGAACTTGTACTCAGATCGCCAAGAACAAGGGGCTACCCTGCATGGTTAAAACCAGAAGCTGCACCCTTTCACTGCCTTCAATCCATTTGTATGCTGAGCAACTCATATGAAGCAGAGCTCAGCACCACGAGTGGCTGAAGACACATTAACCTGCCGGTGACATGCAGATGAAATACCTCGTTTGGTCAAAGTGAAGAACACCTGAAGCATGTCTGATGGATTGTACCTCAACAAAGTGAAAACAAAAATCCTCCAAATGGAACCAGTAAGCAACATCATGCTTAAGTAAAGAAAATCCTGAATTTCTCAAGTAGTTCATTTTATTTAGATCCACAATGTCCATGAAAACAGCAGTCAAGAAGCCAAATGATGTATTGAATTGGGCAAATCTACTGCAAGAGACCTCTTCAGTGTTTAAAAAAAAAAAAAAGCTGTCACACTTGAAGACTAAGGGGTGTCTGACCAAAGCCAGGCTATTTCCATTGCTTCACATGGTGCTGTGAGTTAGGTGTTGGGCTGCTAGCCACAGATAGATATTTCAAACCAAGCATGTAATCCGCAAGAGAAAGTTAAAGAAACCTTTACAGGGTCACCAGGAATCAGAATGGACTGGAAGGCAGTGGGCAATGTACAAGTGGAAGCTGGACAACGAGTAAGAAAGACCAGGGAAGAACTGATGCCTTTGAATTACAGTGTTGGTAAAAAAAAACAAAACCATTAAGTAAGTATGGACTGCCAGCAGAACTAACCACCTGTCTTGGAAGAAATACAGTTAGAATGCTCCTTAGAAGTGAGGATGGCAAGACTTTGAATCACATACTCCATGGATCTATTATCCTGAAGGACCAATCCATGGAGGAGGAAATTATTCTTGGTAAAGTAGAAGGTCAGAAAAGAAAAGAAAGGCCTTCAACAGGAAGGACTGACGCAGTAGCAGCAGCAGCAGCAGCAGCAGCAAGGGGCGTGGTGAGGATGGTGGAGGGCCAGGCAGGGTTTCCCTTCTGTGCACAGGCTTGTTGTGAGTCGGAACTCACTCAAAACAAAATCATATTCAGTGGAATACCTTTTACTTGGGCACTACCTCAAACATGAAAAATCAATCCAAAGCTACGACCATCTAGTAGGTTCTGACTCAGTATATGAAAGCAATTAGGATGGCATAAAATGAGAACAGAGGAAAAGGGGTGCTTGGGAAGGTGGGCAGCAGGAGAGTGGTTCTGCCCTTGGGCAAGTGACTTAACTGCTGCAACCCTCAATGGAGTGTCTCAACAGTACAACAGGACTCTTATCCACTTGGCAATACAGAGGGTGGAAGCCTTCATACTGTTGAACAAACTTACTGAGGGGGGTGGGAATCAGAATGTGGATTAACAAGGAAGGAAGTGTGTTGTTAAATGACTTCTCAGGCATTCCTAAGACAATGTGGGAAGCCAGAAGTAAGAGGAGCAGCAGCCATCTGCAGTGCTTTTCTGATGCTGTCCCTTCCTGGGCCCGAGATCCCCTGAGGCTGACTGCACACGGCTTGCTCCCTAACTCCCCAAAGCCAATGACCAGGCAGCCTGCCAGGAGCCGCGGGGGTGGTGGGGGGTATCTAAGAGCATCTACGCAGAATGATTAACCCAAACCCAGCCATGTACACGCAGTTGTATTTGAACATCTGCTTTATCTACAGCAGTTCATCCTTTTCAGATCTAGCCCCAGGCCTATCTATGCACTTTGTCCCCACACTCAATTACTGGTTTTAATAGGGATGACGTATTGATGCTTGTGTGTTCTATGGACATATGAGGCTATATAATAACAATCAAGAGGATAACACAGGCCTGGCAGTGCTTCGTTCTGTTGTCCACAGGGTCACTCAATCAGAAGGGATTCCCTGGCACCCAACAGCAGCAGTTTTTCTATCATGGTGGCCCCTAAGGGTGGGGGGCAGTTTATACTTGACAGAGGCAGCAGAATGTACTCCTGGTATGGATGTGGTGGGCAGACTCTGGCCCCTCCCTCACTGTCGCTCTAAGTGTTCTAACAGGTTTTCCTGGGGTCACAGCCCTGCGGGGTTTCACAGCAATACAGGCGCACCTCAAGCACTGATACAACTTTAAAAGACAAAAGCACCATGAAGGTTTGCTGCAGCCCTGTGCCAGCCAGGTCTCCGTCCACCATTCCTCACAGCAGATGTTGGCAGTCCTCACAACATTTCATGCTGTTGTGCACTCCATGGACTACATTATGGGGGTGCACGTGGAACTTTTACCTGCACTGGGAAAGCACAACAAAATGCAGGACCCGAATGACTGTGGCACAGGCTTTAGGGTGGCGGTGTGAGTCTCTGAGGTAGGCTAGTGAAAACCAAGGAGGAGAGCAAAACATACCTGGAAGACTTTCCTTGCCCCTCCCCTTCTTCAATTCAGAAGGCTTACCCAGGAAGCCGTGGCTTGCTCACTTCTGTCTTGCACAAAATACACATGATTTGTTTGTGGTAATGCTGAAGCACAATCTTCAGAACTCCACTGCTCCCCCTCCCCCCCCACCCCCCTGTCAGAGTCACTGTGGTCAGTGATGCTGTTTCTCGGGGCCTGGCCCCTCCCAGAAGCTGGGCTTGTCTGCCTCTGACCCACAGGGAGCCTGTGGGCCACACTGATTTCACTCACAAGAGTTTTGGGTGGCGGAGCTTTGCTGAAGGCAGTGTGTGTTTGGTCTGGGAGAAGCTGTGCATGGTTAGAAGAAAAGGGATTAGAGCCCTTTAAGAAGCTGGAGGGGAGGGGCTGGGATGGGGAGCGCAGGCTGGGCTTGGGGCTCTAAGGCAGTAATTAGCACTTTCCCTCTGAATAGCAGCTGGGAACCTGAGAAAAAGCGGAAGCAGCAGGAGCTGGAGCCCTGCAGCAGCTCCTAGACGGCGGCATTTCCTCCTCTGGTGCAGAGACAGACAGACTTATGGGCCAAGCTAAAAGCATTTAAGTTGCACATTACAACGTACTGGCTTATTTTTATTCCACCCTTTGCTCGAGCAGTGGACTGTCTCACAAAGAAAAATGACTACTTTTTTTGTGTTCTCTGAATCTTATAAAGGGCTTATTTAAAAAGAAATTACCCAGCAGGGAAAGGACCCTTGGAATAATCCTGCTTCTTGCCATGACCCACCCTACCTGTGAGTTGCTCTATGCTTCTACAAAATCAATTAGTGGCTGCCACCTTCACCACTGGGCACCCACATTCAACTGTTTACTATTTCAGGAACAGACATGACATCTAGTTGCTACACTGACCCTGTTATAAGACTTCAAATCCTCTGCGGACGTTCTGAAGTCCACCCTGGTGCTTGCTTATCACATCCTTCCTTCTCCCAGTGGGCCTGGGGTAGTGGCTGCCTCACCAGTTCTTTCAGTCTGCTCCCCTTCTGAGTCAGAACCAAGCACTTGTCCAGGTTTGCATCTGTTCTGGGAGTAGGCAGTATGACAAGGGACAGCTGGCAGGAGGCTCCTTGTAGACACATGGCAGAGTTGCAGCAGAAGACAACTTTGAAAGCGTGACTGTCTGGCTGTATGTATTTAAGCTACTGACAAGTTCACTGATCCCAAAGACCTGCCAGCACCCTGCTACCCTGCCCCTCCCCCAGGTTTAACAAGGCGATAATGGGTGAGAAGTGGGTGAGAAGCTATTCCCACAGGCCTTTTCTTCCAGGAGACCTTGCCTATGAAGGAAGAACTTGGTTGAAACCTAGCTTGCTTGGGCACAGACTGATTTCAGGTGACTAGCTCTGGGCCCGTCGATCTCAGAGTTGATTTGAAGTGTCTCTCAGAGTGTGCCTCTGTCACCTCAAGTGTCCATGCCAGAAGACTGCATGCACAAGGGGCTCCTCACCCCCAGGACAGTTGGTGAAAACAGATATCCATCTGTATGGATAATGCATGGAAACAGTATACATCTGTCTGGATATTGGCCTCTTCCTGTTTTAGAAGGTTCATCCCAGAGTAGAGAGATGCTTGAGGGAGCCCTAGTGGTCTAGTAGTTATGCCTAGGGCTGTGATCCACCTGCTGCTCCAGAGGAGAAAGACAAGGCTTTCTACTTCCTGAAGTTAGTCTCGGAAACCCCCTGGGGTAATTCCACCCTGTCCATAAGGTCCCCCTGAGTCAACAGCAGTGTTAGGTTTGGTTTATGGTAGAGTGCTACTCAGCAAAAGGCCAATCCTCACTTCGAACAGAGTGACTTGTGTATAACATGACCAAGGCTAGAAATTCTAAGCTCAGCACTTCTCACCTCTCCCACCTCCAATGTGTTGATTGTTAGGTACTTATCAGAGTGCTAGGGTGTCCCCCTTTGGGGCAATAAGAAAGTCCAGTTGCTGTCTGCAGTGACAAACTCAGAGGGTGGGGGTGATGACGACAAAAGGACTTACCTGTAATTATAATTTTCCAAGAAGCCAATTCCTGTAAATGGCTGATAAAACCAAATGTACAAGATCTATAATTAGTATTACTCCTTGGCCCTCCTCTCTGAGCACAGAGGTTGTGTGACAGGCAGTGGCTCTGTCAAGGGGGTTTTGTTTCATGAGTGAGATCAGAGAGAAGCAACAGCAGTTTAGTCAAATTCCTGAACTTGTCTGAAGACATGTGAGCAGAGATGACGGGAGTGACAGTGAAGGCTGAGAGAGTGATAACTTACTGTGAAAGTGAAATGAGCTGGCTCTAGGAGCAAGTGAAAGGGGGAAGGTGAGAGAGAAGTTCATGATGGCCCCAAGGCTGTGCCAGAGATGGACACATGATATGGTAGGGGACCCTGGTATTGTCAAATTCTGGTTTTGAATGAGGTCAGCAGGCAGCTGAGAGACAGCACTGGAACTTTAATTCTAGGTATGAATCCCCCATCACAGTTCAGAGTAAAGTGGAGGCTCTCCTCTGATGGCCAGCCTAGGACATCTGGTTAAACATAGATGCCCAGTGAAGGAGAAGCACCACTAATTGGCTTTCTACAAAGACTCAACTCACAGACAGGGTGGGTCACGGTGAGACACAGGATTAAATCAGGAATCACTTCCCTTGGGGAAAATGCCTTTAACCGTCAGTGTTAGGACCTAAAGGATACTGACCTATTGAACCAAACCACCCAAATCTACTGCTCTAGATTCTGACTCACAACAACCCGACAGGACAGAGCAAAACTACCCCATGAGGTTTCCAAGGCTGTAGAACTTTACGAAAGCATGCAATCACGTCTTTCTTCCGTAGAGTGGCTGGTGGGTTTGAACTACTGATCTTTGGGTTAGTAGCTGAGTGCATTAGCTACTGTGATTCCATGGGCCTTGGTCTGCAGCTCTTCCATGATTGCCTATTTCAGAGGCATCCACTAAAAACACAAGCACAGCTATCTGCCCTCTGCGAGGAAGGTGATGTCAGGTTCAGGGGGCACTCTGGCTTAAGCCTTCAGAGCTAGCTGGACGAGGAAGGGAGTGAGCAGGCGTGATGGCAGTCCTGGGGCGGCACTTGCTGCCTGAGGAACTAGGCAGCAGGTGAGCTGATTTATTAAAAATTGTCACTTACCAGGGAAAGTCACATCCACCAGATAGTGGGAACCGCAAGCTGAGAACAGGGCGTGGCTGTGGATGGGCAGAGGACTGGGCCTGCACAAGCTTGCCTTTTGATCACTGATAGACAACAACAGTCTCAGAGGGGTAAGGGACCAGCCCGAGGTCAGAGGGGGACTGTGTGGAGCTCCACTTCCTCCCCAGGAATGCTGCCCTGGCAGCCCTGTCTCTAGTGATGGTTGATGGCCAGCAGGTAGTTTCAGAGTATACCTAGAGACTAGGTCAAGTCTTGTTACTACCACCGGGACCCTTTGATTTTGTGTGAAAGGCATTCATTTTCCAGAAAAATTTGTTAGGCCTGGCTCATTCCCTAACTGCTAGAAAACTGTTTAGTGCATGGATAAATAGCAACCATATCTCTCATAACTAAATTAACAAAGCAGTAAGTTAGAAGCATTTATGAGACTATTTAATAGATATACCAAACAGAAACTCGGTGGATTAATTTAATCTGAGTGCCTGGCCTGACTTGGTCATGGAGGCTGCACCTCACCTGTGCTGTGGCGCCAACCGTCGGGACTGGGGACAAGACCCTGGCTGATCTTTCCTTTAACCCAGTTCATTTTAACTACAAAGAAACCAGAAGCACCCACACAGCTCTTCACTCTGCTGCCGAACACGCTCTGCAAAGGGGGAAAATTAAGGCGACTCTCCTCAGATTTCTGCTCAGGGTGAAGTCACATTTTTGGTTGTTTGTTTCCCCCAGGCCCCACCTCTCCCCTCCATTTTCTCTCAGACACATGCTTGTTCTGACACTCAATGTGCACGTGCTAACAGGAAGTGCCAGGGAAAGCTGAGTGGGAGGAGAGGAAGCAGTGATGTGAAACTGTGGGGCAGCAAACTTGCTCAGATGATGCAGCAACATGGTTGAGCGTCCTGGCAGCAGAGGGGAAACAAGAAAACCCACCACAAAGCAACCTCCAGGGAGAGACCAGCTGCTCAGGAGACGCTTTTATCCTCTGAGAGGTTTTCTTGTTGGGCCTACTGCACTGAGAGACTATCTGACAGTCAAGGCTCGCAATGCATGCCTGCTGCCATGCTCTCAGGGAGTGAGTACGTATGTGATCACCAGCTGGAAGATCGGCAGTCTGGACCCACCAAGAGGTGCTGCAGAGTGAAAATGCTGGAGACAGAACTGAGCATGACGGTGGCGGCACAACCCAAAGGATTGCATGCTATGTGAATTATGTTAATAAAAACCAAGTGCTGGAGCACACACATCTACTCACGGGATCCCCACACTTGCTGTCATTGTCTCAATGACGGTAGTGCAGTGGACCCAAGATCTGGAATGTGGTTCGGGCCTCCTGTGTAGAAATCTGGTGCTGTGAATTAAACCCAGGCACACAGGCTTTGAACGCAGGGTCTGTGAAGTTTAACTCTCAGTTCACACAGATTTCAGACGAAAGTCCTTGGTTTCCTTGAAAGCTATTTCGCACAAAACAGCTTCTGGAAGCAGTGTGGAGGGCCCTCTGCTCAAACACCAACGTGGGTCAACGAGATGGCTATACGCAACATCAGAGTTTCTCAGGAAGCAATTCAGGTATTGTCCACATCTTTGTTTGAGGTGTCACTTGCCCAGCAATAAAATAAAATAAAATCTCTCTCTCTCTCTCTCTCTCTCTCTCTCTCACACACACACACACACACACACACACACACACACACACACACACACAAACACACACCAGCACTGTGGTAAGGAGCCCAGGTGGCACAGGCACAGTGTATTAAGCATGGTGCTACTAGCAAAAGATTGTTGGTTCCACTCCACCAACTGCCTCATGGGAGAAAGGTGGGTCCACCTGCTTTGGACAAGATTTACCTCCGGCGAGGCCAGAAGAAGCCAACTTTGTCCAACAGGGTCACGGTGAGTGGAAGCTACTCCATGGAGGTGAGTTGGGGTTCTGGCTTGGTAGAACACCTGGTTAGGGATCTGTCTTCTGATGTCAATCAACATCAACCAGTGGCACTTAGAAATGGGCAGAGATGCTTCCCTGTCTTCCCTGAGGGGCCAGAGCCAGCTGGGAGACTTGTAGCTGGTTTTTCATTTTCTCAGGATTTAAAATCTACTGGATCATACACAGCTATCCACATTCCTGGCTTCTCTGAAAGTCAGAGCCCTTGGCCATGCCCAGCCCCCTTCCTGCAGGGACTAGCCATAGAGCTGCTGTGCCCTCTTCAGATGTGGCACCCGGCTCTTCATGACTGCCTGCCACCTGGCCTCAGCTGGCATCTATACTGGCAGCCCCAAGTATAGGGCAGTACCATGCAAAGTGTGATGTGTGACCCGCTTGTTCCATTGACTTTAGCTTTAAGCTCCTCATCTGGCTGTGAACCAGAATTTTCAGCAGCAGTGAGAGCAGAAACAGGCGCCGGGGCAAGAAGGTTGGCTATAAGTGGAACCAGGGGCCCATGTCTCTGTTTCTGTTGCAACAAATGGCCATGCTTTGTGCGAGGACCCTTCCTGCCAAGCCTTGATTCATGGGCTGGCTGTAGGCTAAACATGGGAGTGCAGTTTAATATGCAAGGTTTGATGTTATGCTTTCATCATTGGTCCAATGAACGAACAGCTGATTAAAAAAATGACTGCAAGTTCCATCAGAATGGTCACTAACGGAAGGAGCCCTGCTCCAAGCCCCAGCACACAGATACAATTCAACCGATAAACCCAAACCCACTACTACTGGGTCCATTCTGATTCAATGACCTGATACAGGGCTTCTAAGGCTATAAGGCTTTCCTGGAGTAGACAGCCTCATCTTTCTCTTGCAGAGCAGCTAGTGGATTTGAACCCCTGACTGTGTGGTTAGCAGTCCAATGTCTGCCCAACAGCCTCAACCAGGCTTCTTTCATGGCATCAATGCAAAAACTCACTGCCATTGAGTCGATGCTGACTCACAGCAAACTTATAGGACAGGGTAGAACTGCCCCTTTAAGTTTCCAATGTGTAACTGTGTTCTATTTTGATTCCTTTCTGAGGGAATGACTGTGAAACATGCAAAGAGAATCACCGGGCAAAGACTATTACCCTATCAAGTCAGCAGTTCAAAACCACCAGTTGCTCAGCAGGAGAAAGATGAGATTTTCTGCTTTCTTAAAGATTTACAAGGAACCCACAGAGGCAGCTCCATCCTGTCCTATAGGGCCACAGAATAGACTCACAGTGGTGGTGAGCTCTCAAGTTGGTACATTTCTTTTCAGTTTGCTGGGCAGTCTTATATTTTAAAACTATGATGGCTTATTGTAAAAATACCATATTCACTTTGAAACATTTGAGAAATACTGTATAGACGTGTACTGTATACAAGTCACCTGTAATCCCAGGACTAAGGGATCACTTAACATTCTTTATAAAATTGTGCGTCCTGTGTGTGTAAATGCTGGTTATTGGGTTCCCCCCCTTTCTGGTTATTGGTTTACAAAAATAATTAAAACAAATACAAACCAGTGGTCACCAAGTCCACTGCGACTCACAGTGGCTTCATGTGTCAAGACAGAGCAGCAGAGCTATGCTCTGCAGGATTTTCCATGGCTAAATCTTTTTGGAAGCAGATTAGGTGCTTCCAAAGTGGAAGACTTTATTCTCCACCAACCCAGCTTTAGCTGGTTTTTGTACAAAATAGCTTTCAAGGAAATCAAGGACTTTCATCTTAGATGTGTCTGAACTGGGAGTTGAACTTCACAGACCCTGTGTTCAAAGCCTACAACCACCTAGCAGCTTGGAGTCTTGTGACATGACACACTTACCCAGAGACTCTCCCAGCAGCCTTGCCTCACTAGGCTTGGGTCCTCTTCCCAGGAGGTGGGTGGGCATTTGTTATTTTGTTGACCCTGGTCCTGTGCTTTTTGCTTATATGGCAGTGGAGCTCTCCCCTCATAAGGCCCTGACTTGACAGCAGCATGCACCCACAGGTTGGAATGAAGCGTCACTGTAGCGTGTAAGTGCCAGATCACCTCCACCACACTTGGCGTACTGAGCAGGGCTGCACTTTCTCTGCAGCTTGATTTTTACCACCAGTGAGTTTGCTAAAAAGAAATCTGGTGCCCAGTGGTCAAATGCTTGGCTGCTAACCTAAAGGTTCCAACCTACCATGCAGTGTCTTCTTAAAGATGACAGACTTGGAAACCCTGTGTCCTCTGTCCTTCAGTGTCCCTCTCAGTCAGGCATACCTCTTTATTAGATCCACCCTTTATGAGGGCACTGTTGTAGGGCAGACACCATCCCAAATATTTCTATCCTTTAAAACCACATCAACTAGAAAGCCTTAGTAGTTTAGCACCCTGTTCTCAGGCTCATTTAACCTGCAGCAGCCTTCTGTCCGGATTCTGCTTATACACTAGAAACCCTTACAAAAGAGCTCTCTGTACGTGGGTTTGTAGCTGGGTTTGCAAGCGAGGTTATCCAGACTAGAAAAGCAGACACGGAAAAAGGATCGCATACTAAGGAGAAACCATACATTTCCAAATCAATGGTCAACAGGACGAAAACATAATTCATAAACTCAAAAGCCAAACACCGTCATCCAGTTCATTCCGACTCACAGCAACCCTACAGGAGAAGGCAGGCTGTAACTCTTTATGAGAGGAGAAAGTCTCGTCTTTCTTCTGTGGTTTTGAACTGCTGACCTTGCAACTAGCAGTCCAACGTGTAACCCTCTAGGCCACCAGGGGTGCTTAACAATACAATATGAACATCACTAATTTAAAAGTATCACACAATAGAAAAGAAACGAGAATGTTTTAAAGAATATCCAGCCTCTTCCTCTCTCCCTTCCCACCAGCACCGCAGTGAGCCATCCTTGGTGTGAGCCTCTGTAAGGTGACATCAGGCAATGCCAACGATCTCAAAGTCTAACCACACAAAACACTTTCTGACCTGGCAGCTCACCATCCAAAGCCTTACCCCAGACATAAAGCTTCCTGAACAGAAATGTGACTGAGATTCATTATAGTACAACCCTGTTAAAGTAAAACATATAGATTACGAGGGTGTCTTCAGAGTGAAGGGGACACTCTTTGGGCCTGGATCCTGGGTCAGTCCCCAGATCCACCTTCCGGGTGTTTTTTTCTTTTTAAAATCATTTTATTAGGGTCTCATACAACTCTTACCACAATCCATACATACATACATCAATTGTGTAAAGCATATGTCTACATTCATTACCATCATCCTCAAAACATTTGCTCTTTACTAAAGCCCCTGGCATCAGCTCCTTATTTCCCCCCCCCCTCATGAACCTTTGATAATTTATAAATTATTATTTTGTCATATCTTGTACTGTCCGCCATCTCCCTTCACTCACTTTTCTGTTGTCCATTCCCCAGGGAGGTTATATGTAGATCCTTGTAATTGGTCCCACCTTTCCAACTCACCCTCCCAGTACTGCCACTCACACCACTGATCCTGAAGGGATCATCGGCCCTGGATTCCCTGTGTTTCCAGTTCCTATCTGTACCAGTGTACATCCTCTGGTCTAGCCAGATTTGTAAGGTAGAATTGAGATCATGATGGGGGGCGGGGCGGAGAGCATTTAGGAATTAGAGCAAAGTTATATGTTTCATCACTGCTACACTGCACCCTGACTGGCTCGTCTCCTCTCTGTCAATGCCCAATTTCACATGCATATGAGGCAATGAAAAATACCGTGGCTTGGGTCAGGTGCACTGTACTCTTCAAAGTAATCTTGCTTTTCAATACTCTAAGGAGGGCTTGTGGAACAGGTTTACCTAACGCAACACTTCTTTTGATCTCTTGACTGCTGCTTCCATGAGCATCGACTGTGGATCCAAACAACACAAAATCCTTAACAACTTCAACCTTTTCTACATTTATCACCATGTTGCTTAATGGTTCAGTTGTGAGTATTCTGGTCTTTACATTGAGTTGTAATCAATTCTGAAGGCTGCAATCCTTGATCTTTATCAGCAAATACTTCAAATCTCCCTCACTTTCAGTAAGCAAGGCTGGGTCATCTGCATACCACAGGTTGTTAATAAGCCTTCCTCCAATCCTGATGCCACATTTTTCTTCACATAATCCATCTTATCTGATGATGTGCTAAGCATACAGATTAAATAAGAATGGTGGCAAGCTACAACCCTAACACACACCTTTTCTAATTCAAAACCATGCAACATTCCCTTGTTGCATGGTTTTCCCACAACTGCCTCCTGATCTATGTACAAATTCCACATGAGCACGTGTTCTTCAATTCCCATTCTTCTCAAGGTGATCCATAGTTTGTCGTGATCCACATGTTGACTGCTTTGGCATAGTCAGTAAGACACAAGCAAACATCTTCCTAGTGTTCTCTGCTTTTAGTCAAGGTCCATCTGACATCACGAACAATAACCCTTATTTCACGTCTTATTATGAATCCAGTAGGTCCCTGTCAATGTACTGCTTGCAATCTTTGTTGGGTGATCTTCAGCAAAATTTTGCTTGCATGTGATATTAATGATATTGTTCTATAATTTGGGCATTCTACTGAGTCACCAATCTTTGGAATAGATCTTTTCCAGCCAGTTGGTTAATAAGTAGCTGTCATTCTAAGTTTCCTGCCATAAATGAGTGCTTTCAGTGCAGTTTAAACTTCTTTTTTCAACACCATTGGTTCTTGCTCGTGTACTGCCTCTTGCAATGGTGGAATGTTCACTGGTTCTTTTTGGTACTGTGACTCTGTATTCTTTCCATCTTCCTTTAAAGTTTCCTTCATCATTCGATATTTTCCCCATAGAATCTTTCAATATTGCAACTCAAGACTTGATTAGCTGTAGGAGGACATCAAGACCATCATTCACAAAGAAAGCAAAAAGTCATTCTAAAGACAGGAAAGAAAGAAAAGAGTGGGATTGGTGCTGTCACGGGCCTGAGAAAATAGCGTCACAGCCCTTTGGCCACAGTGAGGAATCGCGCTCTAGGGGGCAACTCAACCGGAAGAATCACGCTCTAGGGGGCAGAGGTGACTTTCTTCAGGAACCCAATCTATGTTCCATCTCTGCTGTTCTCCTGTAATGACACTTTCCGCAGTTCAAGGTGTTGTCAATACTGTCAATAGCTTGGGGAGGTAGGGCACCAGAAAACAAACATACACCCAGTAATTTGTCACTTCTGCCTCCCCTCTCATCTTATTTGAAGCCGTAACCGTTATAGCTTTATTTCTGTGACATCTCCACACACCCTCTCTGGTGGGAAGTAGGGATGTCCTCTCTGTGGAATTTATTATTATTATTTTTTAATTAGCACAACATAAATTGAAAGTTGTTTTGGGCTTTAAATCTACTTGTAAACCAAAGCCAAAAATACCCTTCAAATTCACTACCAGTGAGTTGATTCTGACTCTTAACAATCCTCTACGACAGGTTTGCTGAGGCTGTAAATCTTAGAGGAGTAGAAAGTCTCATCTTTCTCTCATGGAGCATCTAGTGGTTTCTAACTGCTTACCTTGTGGTTAACGGCTCAGTGAGTATATCACTGTAATACCAGGGCTCCTTCAAAGCAGAGCCAGTCCTTATTAAAAATACCTAGAGTGTGGACTGATCAACCACCCAAAAGCCCCTTCTGTCTATTACACACCAATTCTCTGCGGAACGTAGTCATCTTTTCCTCAATCACCTTCTGGCGGTCTTTTGACCACCATGTCCACTGACTCTCTGGCTGAGCTAGAAACCTTAGCTTTGTCTCATTTTCTTTTCCTGTCGTACCTCATTAGTTTCTAACATTGCTCCCCAGGTCCCTACATCTGCCCTGAATTCATAAATCACACATTTCATCGTGCAATTTTCATGCTTGGGAGCCTGTGGTGGCTTTGTGCTGCCCATAAAAGATGGGCCAATCCCTAGAAAAGGACAAGAGCCATTTGTCCTGAGCATGTGTTTTCATGGAGGGGCCTCTGTCGAGTCATTTTTGGGTACACACACACACACACACACACACACACACACACACACACACACAAAACCACCCCATCGACTCCCTCATGCCTGTCAAAAAATGTTTATTTAAAACATAACTTTATTGCTGGGTAGACGTTTTTTACTTGGCCTTTGGTATGGTGAGCTGGATTATATGAAGAATGTGGCACCGGATTGAAGGAAGGTTTATTAACAACCTGTGGTATGCAGATACACACCTTGCTTGCTCCAAGTGAGGAGAAATTGAAGCTCTTGCTGATGAAGATCAAGTATGGTAGCCTTCAGTATGGAAATGTAAGGAAGACTAAAATCTTCACAACTGGAATGAGGGGAGTTCAGAGTAGAGCCCCAAAGACCATCTGGACATACCCTTGCAGAGGGGTCAGAGGGAGGAGACGAGCCGGTCAGGTACAGTATAGCAACGATGAAACATACAACTTTCCTCTAGTTCTTTAATACTCTCCGCACCCACTTCCCCGCCCACCACTATCATGATCCCAATTCTACTTTACAAATGCGGGCTAGACCAGAGGATGTGCACTGGTATAGATATGAACTAGAAATACAGGGAATCCTGGACAGATAAACCCCTCAGGACCAATAATGAGAGTAGCGATACCATGAGGGGGAGGGGCAGGTGGGAGAGAAAGGGGGAACAGATCACAAGGATCTACATATACCCCCCTCCCTGAGAGATGGACAACAGAAAAGTGGGTGAAGGGAATGTCGGACAGTGTAAGACATGACAAAATAATAATAATTTATAAATTATCAAGGGTTTGTGAGGGAGGGGGGCAGGAGGGGAGGGAAAAAAGGAGGAGCTGAAACCAAGGGCTCAAGTAGAAAGCAAATGTTTTGAGAATGATGATGGCAACAAATGTACAGATGTTCTTGACACAATGGATGTATGTATGGATTGTGATAAGCGTTGCACGAGCCCCCAATGAAATGATTTTTGAAAGTAAAAAAAAAAATCTTCACAACTACTGGCCCAATAGGCCACATCATGATAAATGGGTAAAAGGTTGAAGTTGTCATGTATTTTGTCTTACTTGGATCCACAGTCAATACTCATGGAAGCATCAGTCAAGAAAAGATGTTTTGCATTAGGTCAATCTGCTGCACAAGACCTCTTTAGAGTACTGAAGAGCAAGGATGATATACTTTGAGGACTAAGGTGCGCCTGACTCAAGCCGTAGTAGTCTCCAATTGTATCATATGCATGTGAAAGTTGGACACTAAATAAGGAAGACAGTAGAAGAATCAACGCATTTGAACTGTGGTTCTGGGGAATACTGAAAGTACTCTGGACTGCTAAAAGAACATACTGGTCCGTACTGGAAGAAGTTAGGTCAGAGTGATCCTTACAGGCAAGGGTGGCAAGATATTCATACTTTGAACATACTGTCAGGAAAGATCAGTCTCTGGAGAAGGACCTTATGTCTGGTAAAGTGAACAGGAGGTAAAAAAGAGGAAGATTCTGGATGAGTAGCTGCATCAGTGGTTACAGGCATAGTAACAATTGTGAGGAAGGCACAGTACCACAAAGTGCTTCATTCTGCTGTATAAAGGGTCGCTGTGAGTTGGAGCTGACTCAATATCATTCAATAACATACACAACTGCAGATTCACAGAGATGAATATTAATGATTTTACTTAAATGGACAGGGCATATTTTATTTCTTCCCTATTTACCTCTTCCTCTTTGAAGAATTTATTTCCTTAAGAGTCCCTATGTGGGCTAGTGGTATTTTCTAAGACTGTAATTAAAAAACGAAACTCACTGCCACTGAGTCAATCATGAGCCTATAGGACAGGGTAGGACTGTCCCTGTGAGTTTTACTCCTTAAGGGATCTTTTTTTCCCGCATAGTGGCTGGTGGTTTTGAACTTCTGACCTTGCAATGAGCTGCCCAAAGTGTAACCACCACACCACCAGGGCTCCTAGTGATATTTTGTAAGGCAGTAATTAATAGTGTACCTTAAACACCACACAGAATAACAAAAAAATGGGACTTTTCCACAAGAGTAACCATGAGGAAGAAAATGTTCTCTTCATATGCAGGGCATATGCAAGTCCTAAGTTTGGGACATTCCTGGGAAGAGTCACAAATGTGGTAGGGGGGTGGAATGTGGACACGCTCTCGGCCCACTACAGTGAGCCACTTACCACAATACATCAAACACTCTGTATGGTGGGTGCTACTGTCAGGTCTCCACGTTTTGTAAATGAGAATTAAGCAACTGATATGGTCAGCAAGTGGCAGCAGCATCAGGCTCCCCACTCCCCAGCTGGTTGAGCGGGCCCAGTACCACATAAGCTGTAGCAGATCTTCAAGGGCCACCATTAAAAAGGACGTGAGTTTCCCAAGTCAAATCTCCTTCCAGGATATGAGGGTGTGGGAGGAAACTCACTGCACTCAAGGCAGGGCGGGGGTTGGTTCAGGGACGGATTGGTTCAGGGACTGCAAACTGGCCTTAGATTACCTTTCCAATGGAAAAACCACGGCCAAGGCCACCGTGTTGATTCCCCCTCAGAGTGACCCCACGGGGCAGGGGAACTGCTCCCTAGGGCTTCCCAGAATGTAAATCTTTGCAGGAGAAAAGCCTGGTCTTTCTCCTGTGTGGATCGACTGCAGGGTTTGAACTGCTTGGCTTCAGGTTAGCCACCCAATGAGTATACCCCCAGGCTCTACTATTATTTTTTAAAGTGTTGGATAAAGGACTGCAACTCCTGGAAAATGCAAAGCCTAGTGCAAGAGCTGTGTAGAGCAAGGCATGGCACTTGACGGGAAGCACAGAGACCTCTTGGCACCAGTGCAGGCCCCACGACAGCCATAATACGGCTATCGGAGCTTGCGCTGCAGTTTATTCTCCACAAAGTAACCTCAGCTCCCTTCCAGCACACCTATTGGCTTTCAAGCAGGCACTCGGAACCTTGCTGGACTGGAAATAAATTCTGCTTTTACGTGGCATTCGATCATGTTAGCTACATGAGCAATGACTAACATCTCAGGGACGAATTATTTAGCCTAATATACAGTCTCTTGTCAATATTCTTGCTTAGTCAGTTCTTTAGCATTTTCAAAGAATAATCTCCTCCTTCCAAGTTTTACTTTACAATCAGGAGGATGTTCTCCAGCATCCCCCCGATACAGGAACACACAAAATCAAGAAAGAGACTGTGGGGTAATTAAGAGTCCCTCCATTTGTCAGGTAATAAAATAGCGTGTCATCCCGATCAAAGAGGCATGAAGAATATTAAAGACATGGAGCCAGTTAGTCCAAGTTACTAATGGGCCACATAAACATCAGCTTACCACTACCAATTATTCTGAAAGGGATCACATTAGAAGGTCCTGGATAGAGTGGGAGAAAAATACGGAAATAAATTCAGAATCATAGGCAATCAGGTCTGCTGAGATTGTGGCCCTTAGTCCGAGCTAGAAATGAACTCACCTCCATGACATAATTTTCGGTTCAACAACAGACAGGTGTATAAGAGTAATTGATAATACTAGGGAGATAGACACACCTTAGAATAACCAACCACTTGAGAACACAGGGCAGCATTTACCAAGGGCAAAGTTCTAGAGCAGGAGTCCTCAAACTTTTTAAACAGGGGGCTAGTTCACTGTCCCTCAGACCCGTTGGAGGCCGGACTATAGTTTAAACAAAACAAAAACTGTGAGCAAATTCCTATGCACACTGCACATATCTTATTTTGACGTAAAAAAACAAATGGGGCAAAAGCATCCAGTGGGCCGGATAAATGTCCTTGGTAGGCTGCATGTGGCCCGCGGGCCCTAGTTTGAGGACCCCTGTTCTAGAGGGTCAGGAATGAAGGGGGAATAGAAACAGAAAACACAAAACGTTCGACTCTGTCCTACAGGGCTCCAGAGAGCTGAAATCAACTCAATGGCAGTGGATTTGTTTTTAAAAAAATGTTGTGGCCTTTTCTTGCCCATTGCCAGGGAGTCAATCACAGCAGTCCGATAGGACAGAGAACTGTTCCGTGGAATTTCCAAGACTGTAAATCTTTAAGGGAGCAGACAGCCTCATCGGATGCTCATAAAACTGACCAAAAGTGAATATACCTGCTCAAACCTAAGAAGCTAAACTTGAAAAGGGACCTGGACAAATCAAAACGTTATCTATCAAATTAAAGAAACTAAGTATAATTTTAACCTGTCCTTGAGTACATTAAAAAATGTAAAAATAAAATCTAAGCAAACAAAACAGAAAAGGGCCTTGTCACAGTGGAACATTAGGGCAAAAAGCCAACGAGATGTATAGATTTAAAAACTATTTTAGAAATCAATAAATCACTAAGCTACACTAACCAAGAAGGTGTGTGTCACTTGGAGCTAACAAGTCGTCTTTATTCTGACGGTACTAGGGTGCTGTCTTCTCTCTTCCCATCTTACTGGGTGGCTTGTGAGGATGAAACATAAGTCTGAGTGTTTCTAAAAATCAAAAAATCAAGTATTCTATTCCTAAATAGGGATGTGAAATAAGTTGAATGGGATTCAAGGAAGAGAAAAGAAGTGTAAAAGGGTGCTGGAGCAATGGCTACAACATGAGAAAGTTGGCTTAAGAGCGGCATTCTGAGACTAGTAGAGACTGCTTGCTGCCAGTGCTTGAACCTGTTATCAAGGGAGATGGGAGAATCTGCAGCCCTCCTGAGGAAGCCATGGCAGAGTCCCGAATGCATAATTTAGAGCCTTTAATAGAGAGAAGAGGAGTCCTGCTGGCACACTGGAAAGCACTCAGCTGCTGGTATGGACTGAACAGTGTCCCCGCCACCCCACCTCATTGTGTGTTGCAGGCAGCTCCGCCAGAGGACCAAGTCTTCTCCTTTGCAGCAAACCCAAAGGCCAACCATTTGAACCCACCAGCTCCTTGGGAGAGAGGTGTGGGAGTCTGTTTTCCTGAGAATGACAGGAATGACAGCAAGACCTTTGGGATCCTTGAGGAGCTCTGGGGACAAAGTGGTTATGTGTTGGGCTACTGTCTGAAAGGTCAGGGAGTTTGAAAGCACCAGTCTCTCCATGGAAAAAAGACAGGGCTTGCTACTTCTATAAGAAGTTAGAGTCTAGGAAACTCACAGGGGCAGTTTCTACTGTGCCATGTAGGTCACTATGAGTTGGCATTGACTTGATGGCAGGAGTTTGGTTTGTTTTTGTTTAATGGGGTCTTTATAAATCAGAATCAACTCAGGGCGGTGGGTTTGGTTTTGGTTCATACCTATGGTTACAACCCCATTGGGGAATGGGCACTTTGTAAGATTAATGAGACAGCAACTGTTTGGGGTATGCCTTATTTTAAGCTCTTCTACAAGGTAAGAGATGAAACAGGCAAAGCAAGTCACATGAAGTTCAACAAGGGCCTTCCTCCAGGAGCTGGTACCCTAAGTTTGGACTTCTAGTCTCCTAAATTGTGAGAGAAAATGTCTTTGTTACAGCCACCCTCTTGTGGTATTTGTTACAGCAGCACTAGGGAAGGGAGACAGCTTGCTGATGGGTCGGCAGCCAGCAGCTCTGTGGGAGAAAGCCCAGGGGCCAGCTACTCCCAAGATGGCAGCCCAGAGTACCCCAGGCAGCAGCTGGGATCTACGGAACAGAACCCAATCACAGCAACTGTAGAGAAACAGCAGTTTGGAGTCAAAAGTACCTGGACGTTGGCCTTACAAGAAAGCATTCCAACTTCTTACCCTTGAGCCAATAGGGAAGTTGAAGCACACCCGAAACATGTAAGATTGCAACTCAGATATATTTTTAAAAGATACTTTAAGTGTTTCTTACTTAAAGCACACCTTGCTATCTTAGCCACTCAGCCACTGAAAACTGGTAGCGTAGGGGTAGGTTTAAGAAAGAAATTGATTTATAATATCCAGCGTCTGTATTCTAATTATAACATTCCAGATTTTATTTGGGGATCAAATCTGACAAGCAGTAGACGAAACCAGCGCTTTCTGAAGACAGATTCCTGATTAGGCATTTTAAAGGGAAGGCCAGGCCTGCTGCTCACCAGCCTTCTGGGCTGGGGTTGACTGGGATGTGGGGTGGTGACAGCATTATCCTGCCCCTTTCACCTTCCTTACCTAGACCTGGCGGAGACAGACTCTAGGGACAGCTGGCTATAGGTTCCCAATGCTGCTAAAGAATACACAAGAGTAGACTGCACTGAGAAATGTTAATAGTTTGTTAAAAAGAAGAAAACATTGGCAGATGGTCACACTCACACACACACACACACACACACACACACACACACACAAGCAACAAATAAACCAACTAAATACTGCAACGTACGGAGGAAAGCTGACAAACATGGCCAAGATGATAATGGACCCCAAATCCCAAAGACTCCACTGTTGTGAGTTGATTCTGACTCACAGCAACTCTGTAGTACAGAAATGAATCACCCAAGGGTTTCCCAGGCCGTCAGGAGGAAGCAGGCGGCCTCATCTTCATCCCAAAGAGCAGCTGGTGCATTCAACCTCAGATCCTGACAGCTTGCAGCTGAGCACTCAACCACTGCCCCTCAGGGCCCCTTTGATAATGGCGCAACACTATGCTCAGATTTGTAGTGTCTCAAGAATGCTGTCCTCTAGCATCTTAAACGTCATGTCTCCTTAAGACCTTTGCATTTTAAAACACCACTAAGTCTGAACTTAAAGGAAGTAAAATTTCAGTTTCAAACTTGGGAGGTAGTGATGACGGAGAAAAAAATTCAAAAACAACACCCTCAACCACCAAGCCCAACAATCAAATCCACAGGGATAGTGTAGACCGGCTTCCTAGGGTTTCTGAGGCTGCCCAGCTGTCAGGGGAACAGCCAGCCTCAGCTCCCCGCTACAGAGGGGCTTTTCAGTTAACAGTCACAGTTAACCCATTATGCCAGGGCTCCTTGGAGGGAGGAAAGGTGGAAGAAATGAGATGGAGGTGGTGGGATGTGTGTGTGAGAGAGAGGGTGAGGGCTTTACAAGGGAATAAGTTCCTTGTGAGATGGAGTCAGAATGTTCTAATTTCTATATACACAGAGAGGCTTCAAAAAGTTTTGTGAAAATTTGCATCATCTTTCAATTCCACTTTTTCATCAACTTCTTGGAGCCACCTCATATGTGCATTTCACGTTGAAGGTTTACTACGTCTACATTTTATAAGTGCTTCTTTTCAGTTAAACAGTTAGAAATTCCGGGGTTAACACAACAATCAAATACAGGGCTTTGGTACGGGTAGTGTAATATGACCAGGGCTGCAAGGCCCTTGGCTAACTGAATCCTTATAATTCTGCCTATGATTGAAAGGCATTTTCAGAATTTGTCAGTACATATGAATACAAAATCTATCATCAGATTAAATATGGTAGGCTTAATGTCCATTTACATACATATCTGTTCCTGTCCCACAAAAATCAAGGACTGGAAGATAGATTCTACAGGCCATGAAGGATTGAGAGAGGACACAGGAGGTGTCCAAATTCTGGAAGTTGGAAATTGAACAGTGATGGGTAAGCAATTGAACAGATGGATAGGAAATCAAGACGTACATGCGTGCAGGAGAGGATGGCTTAAAGCTGACCACTTGGTGCCACAGAGGTTAGGAGGCACAGATTTCCCAGAAAGCAGGAAGTGATGGACTGGATAGCAGAGCATCAGCTCAACGCTTATAGCTAGAGTTAGACCCTTACACAACTCAAACCAATTCAATCAAGTGGATGTCCGCCCCCCTCCCCGAGTGGCGTGGGGTTATATGGAAAACAGGTGAGCAAAGGTGATGAGACCATATCCCTACACCTACAACTCCATCTCTTTCCCCTATTGGCTTCTAAGATAACTGGCAACCAAGTTTATATTCCCTAGTCAGGAGCTGTCAACATTTTCCTCAGGGAAAAATTGAACTCAGAGACAAGACCTACAGATGGTGATTGGGTGTCCTATTACTGTCTACACAGAGGGTCACCAAGACTGTAAGCCAAGGCCTACTTTAGCATCTCTCTCTCTGACATACATACATGAACAACTGAGAGTAACCTGCATTTCAGGAGCCTCTGACAAGACAAAGAAAATAGGAAAAGACAGAAAAATTAAAAGAAAGATTTAATACATTTAATGTGCTCTAATAGTAAGAGAAACAATTGCAGCCGTAACTTTTTTTTTAAAAATAGGTAATATTTGAAGAAGAAAAAATTTTGAAGACAAAGAAGTAAATTAAAGGGAGTATGGTCATGTTGAAGAAAGCAGGGGGCAGAGATGAAATATAAATGAAAGAAAAAGCCAAGAGAGATCTAGTCAGGAGGAATAAGTGCTAACTAACAGAAATTCCAGAGAGAACACAGAAAAGAGGAAATGACCCACGAAACAATACGTGACAAAATTCCTGAATTGAAAGCTTATGTGTTTTCAGGCAGAAAGATCTCTCCACAGGGTGAGCCCAGTACAATGAATGAAGAGAAACCCTAAATCAAGGACTAGCCCCAGGACTAACGCTGTGACATTTCTGGACTCCAGAGAGTATCTTCAAACTTCCAGAAGTTAAAACAGATCACATACAAAGGACTGAAAAATCAGAATGGCTCTGGTCTGCTCAACTAAACCTGGAGCTGCAAGACAAGTCCAGAGCAAGGACTTTAAGATATGGAGGGAGAGTTATGTCAGATCTAGCATGCTAATCCCCAGCCACCCCACAAGAAAAAATGAGAGCAGGACAAAGTCGTGCTTAGATAAATGAGATCTCGATGAATAGACCATCCAGCGACCCTTTTTTGAAGGAAGCCACTAGAGGACAATGTATTCTATTATGTGAGGGATCAAGAGAGAAGGGAATTGAACTATGATGAAGTTATGCCCTAGGCAGCGGTTCTCAACCTGTGGGGTCAAGACCCCTTTTGGGGTCCCCCAATTCATAACAGTAGCAAAATGAGTTATGAAGTTGCAAGGCAAATAATTTTATGTATTGGGGAGGGAGTCATCACAACATGAGGAACTGTATTAAAGGTCAAGGCATTAGGAAGACTGAAAACCACTGCCCTAAGGCAACTGCTCCAAGACACATTTAAGGGACAAAATACCCTGATTGGAAAGTCTGAATTAGAAAGATGTGGTTCAAGAAAATAAAGAGAGAACATGAAATAATTTTAGAAGAATCGAAAAATAATCACAGTTTTACTAAATTGAACACAGGATAATTTGTGAGGCTGAAAAGCTGAATGTGTGTGTTTTGCGTGGAGAGAAGGGTTAAATGCTATAATACAGTCAGTGGATATTTAAAAATGAAAATAAATAAATAACAGATTTACAACACTGGCAGAAACCATGGTGGCACAAATGGTTGCGTGTTTAGCAGTAACCCAAAGGTGGGCAGTTTAAACCCACCCTGTAGCTCTTTATGCAGAAGTCCTAGCAGTGATTTGCTTTGGTCAAGATCAACCTCGGGAGAACTTCTACTGTCCTAAGGGGTCACTACGCGTGGAAATGAACTCCATGACCCCTAACAATAACCGCATAGCACTTGCACGGTTCTGTCCCCTATGAACATGCTGTACTGACAAAAACTGTAACACGAACTAACTCTTCCAGGTCATCCACTTCATTTTCAATGCAGCTCTGGGACTAGGAGCTCTCAACTTGGAGGAGCAATCACATGCAATGTGTGCAAAGATGCGTTGCATTAGGAAATCTGCTGCACAAGACCTCTCACAAGTATTGACAAGCAAGGAGGTTACCAAGCCATGACATTTCCCACGGCTCATATGTATCTCAAAGTTGGACCCTGAATAAAGGGGACTGAAGGAGAATTTGACTTGTGGTGCTGGAGAAGAATATTGAAAATACCATGGACTGCTAAAAGGACACACCGATCTGTCCTGGAACAAGTACTGCCAGAGTGCTCCTTAGAGGCAAGGATGGCGATATTTTGCTTATATGCTTTGGACATGGTGTCAGGAGAGACCAGTCCTGGGAGTAGTAGATCATGTTTGGTAACATAGAGGGCACTAAGAGGGCGGCCCTCAACGAGATAGACTGACACAGTGGCTGCAACAATGGGCTCAAGCATGGGGACAATTGTGAGGATGGTGCAGGACCAGGCAGTTTCCTTCTCTTGTGCTGAGGGTCACCATGTGTTTGAACTCACTCGATGGTGCCTACCAACAACATCAAGTATGAATAAGAATAAAACTGAAACACGTACAAATGGAAAGAAATGGAACCAAAACAAAGCAACTCAGGTGTATGAGAGCAAACGGTAAGGTACTCACCATCTCTCTGGCTATTTCCAGCGCTTCTTGCAGGCCATAGAGCCTGCCGCAGACCAGGTAGATTCCATTGGCCCAGAGAATACACCCCTCGTGGACCCAAAATTCATTGCTGTCAAGAGGTAGTTCAGGGATTTGTAACTCCAGCTCAGGGCCACCTTCTGAAGCAGTGGGCACACCGGGTTTTGAGTCCAAAGCAGTCTTTTCGCCGCCGCTGCCCTCGGTGGGTGCTTTCTTACCAGGGAGGGCCCTAGACAGTGACCGAGGGCCTCCGCCACAGTCTTCCGAGCGGTGCCGCCGCTTGAACCTGGGGTGGGCAGGCAGGCTCCTCTGCTCCTTCTGCTGCTGCTGCTCTTCCTCCTCCTCAGTGTCCGTCTTGGAGCCGTTGGAAGCACTTTTGTGCCGCACCTTCACTTTGCTCTGCATTTCTGTGGCTCGTTTGGGAGGCGGGTTCTTCGGGAGAGTGGCTGCATAATCTTGGGGATAAAAGGGTCCAAAGAGGTCGCCCATGTTTCGGTAACTGGCCCATTTGCCACACAGACAGCACACCAGGTGCCCCATAACAGAAGACTCTGTCACCACAGGCCCCTGCAGCATAAAGGACGAGGCTGGGAGAGCCTTGCTTTCAGTGCTGCTGGGTGGAGGGGTCAGCGACCTCTGACCCTTCCGGCCCCTCACCAATTTGGTCTGTTCTTCTTCTTCAGCATTGATGATTGTACACACGGCTCCGAGTTCACACTTGTTTACTACGTGGATATAAGGAAAAAAAGACTTGTTCTTGGCATCGGTTTTATCCAGTGGCTGGGTGGCGTACTTCAGCTTGATCTCAGGCTCTTGGGGCTCGACGATAGGAACAGCTTGCTTGGTTTTCCGCTTCCGCGGCTGGGCCCCTGGCTTCCTCCTCTCCCTCCTCTGCCTCTGCTTTTTTGGCTTTGGCTCTCCGTCAGCAGAGCCTGGTGGTAACTGAGGGGGCGGAGGGGGCGGAGGAGGGGGCTGCTGTTGCTTCTTCTGCTTATTCACACTACCAATGGGTCTCCCCTTCTTCTTTCCTGATGGGAAATAACCCTTAGGGGGGAAGCCCTCCTGTTTGGGTGAAATCGTCACCGGCTCGCTCTCTTTCTCTTCAGCCTTGGGGTTCACTTCAGGGGCTAGGACACCCGCTGGAGATACATTCTTTGAGTCAGGAAAAATGAAAGGTGCTGGCCCACCCAGGGACCCATCTGGTCGCCCTTGGTTACTGCTGAGCTTCTGTGAGGTTGACAACGCCATGGCACCGGGGAGTTCCTTTCCAGCAGTGACCGTTTCAGGATGCGTCTCTGTCTTCACTTTGTCATCCCCGCTGCCACGCCATTCTTCGGAGGACCTTGGAAGCGGCTTTTCGGTACTCAGCTCCTGGCTGGTTGGGCTGATTAGGTCAGGCACTGCCTCACCTTTTCGCTTCTCCACCTCGGCTTCCTGGACAGCAGCACTGATGCCTTCCGGAGGGCCACATTTCAGAGACAGGATGTCATCCAGAGTCACTGTGTCTCCCCCGGCCTCAGTGCTGTTTGAGGCTGCGCTGCGCCTGATATTTGGGGATGTGATCTTCTGAACAATTGCTTCCAACTTCAATCCCCGTCCTTTCCGAGGGGGCAGTATTTTGGTCTTAGCAGGGCTTGTGAGGGTGACAGCAGGGCAATTCCGATGATCTGGACTGGTGAGGTCCCTGGAGGAGTCTCTCTTCGGAATACCCTTCATTTCCTGGCTGTGAGAAAGATGGGCATAGGAATTGAATGCTTTCTCAGCGCCTTCCTTTGATGAGGGAAGGAGGCGCGCTCTATCTTCAGTGTTACTGTTTTTCACATCTTGCGACTGTCTTTTACTGGGAATGGGAGAGATAAAAGAGCGGACACGCCTCCTCATGATTAAGGGGTTTTGAGGAGAATGATCCTCTTGACCTGGCAGTCTTAGCATCACATTACTAGGTTTAGACGACTGTGCAGACTCCGGGAGCCCGTGCCCATCACTCTCATGGGGCGGCCCGTACCTTTTTTGATTGGACATTCCTGGAGGACCACTGCTTTTGGCTGGAGAAGTCTGCCGAGAAAGATCCCAGCAAGAGTCTTGCAACTTCTGGGAGCCGTGCTTCAATTCCATGCCTTTGCTAGGCAGACCATCACTGGACAAGAGGCAGCGCCCGGCTTCCTGACCACTGGGATCATGGTAAGTCCCCATTGGTGGGCCATACATCATACCATCTTTGTCGTTTTTCAGAGGGCTCCGGACTCTGTCGAGAAACTGCTGCTGCCTCGGGCTCTTGCGCGGCCCCTCCTGCCTGTGCTGGGCAGCAGCAATGACCCCTTGGGCAGAACTGCTGCTCCAGTCCTTATACTCCTCTTGCTGCTGTTGGTACATCTGCCTCTTATAATGGAGTTGAGAATTCAAGCCTGCACTTGGGTCTCCGTAAGCATGAGCCCGAGCATTGGCGTGATAAGCCGAGGCCAGACTTTCTGAGTTGGTTGAAAAAGGAGCGTGCAGGGAGCTCCTGTTGGCCCTCTCTGAGAAGGTCATATGTGGGTTCATGTGATGAGGGTCCCCTGCTGGACCTCTGCTCCTCCCAGGAGACATCTTCAATTTTTCGGAAAAGTCGTGATACTGAGAATGGGACCGACCTCTCATCCCCTCCCGGCCACCAACTCTGCCAGGGACCCGCCGCATTGGTGTGGGCCTGCTCTCTTGCGGAGGCCCGTAATCTGAGATGGGGTCATGGGTTGCCGCTCCAGGATTGGCATTACCTCGGTAAGACTCATGCTTAATGCTGGTAGGATGGCAGTGGTCTCCAGATTTCTTGTTGTTGAAACTAGCTTGGGATTTGGATTGTTCGAAGTCTTCCTCTTTGATCTGCCCGCTCTGGGACTTCAGCTTGGTTTCCATGGACACCAATCCACCTGGAAGAATGACGGACTGACTTAGGCTTGGATTGAGACGCTCACTCCTCCCTATTCTGGTGTCGGCACCCATGTGTGCCAGGGCATGAGCCCCTGGGTCCCTGACAATCTGCCTCAGTGGAGATATGTCACAGATCACCGATCTTCTTTCAGAGAGAGAGCCCCCAGGCTCATGTGCGGATGACTGGGGCTCTATTTCAAACTTGCGGGGAATTGGATAGTCAGCCAAATTGATCTGCTTCATCTCGGGGGCCGAGCTGCTGGATTTCCTTTCCCAGGGGCCCCAGTGCGGGCTCTCTAGCAGGGACCCGATGCTTTTGTTCAGAAGGCCCCTGCTGGCTAATTCATTGGTCTGACTAACTAAGACATTGGGTCTGGAGGCTCCTTCGAGGCCACCAGCCATCCCTTGGTGCTCTTGGGCACTTCGAGAATACCTCCGGTCAGGGTGGTGGTGGTACCCCTGCAGCACCTCTTGCAGGAGGCTAGGAAACTTCTCGTTTCTGCCCTTCCGTTCTCCGTGGCCAGTGAAATCCCCCTTCTCTTGCCCCATGGGATACTGAGGAAAGCCACTGACATTCCGTGGCATGGCTGACCCAAAGCTATCTTTGTAACTGTAGCGCAGGCTTCCAGGGGATTTGCTGGGCTCGGTTCTGCCTGTAAAACTCGGGCCCACTGCAGAGTGGCTGCTCTGGCCATTTCCCTCTCCGTTGTGGTTGGAACTGTTATCGCTGTTCTTGTTTCCTTTGCTCCCTCCTGCTGGCTCTGGCTGTGAAAGCGTGGCATGGCTCGTTTCCTTGGCCCCGCTGGTGCTGGGCGGCCTTTGAGCAGCCACGGGATCGTCCTCTGGACAACCCTTATCCTGTCCCCCTGTCTTTTCTACCCGAGTTGCCATGGCCTCCCGGGAGACGATCACCCCGACTGTCTTCTCATTGACTTTAGGGTTGCCCTCAGACGACAGTGGCGTGTCCTTAGCACCTGGTGAGGTAGCCTCTTCTCTTGCTGCAGGACTGGTACTGAGTCGTGGGGGCTCGTTCTGCGTGCCTTGTGCCGGTGAGGAGCCAGCTTTCTCTGAGGCGCCACCCTTGTAGGTGGTGTCAGAGCTGGTGCTCTGGCCGCTAAGCTGCCTTACTCTCTCACCTTGATCCTCAGAACTGCTGGAGCAGCCTCCATCCAGCGACTCGGCCATGGGAGACTTCAGTTGCTCCTCGGGCTGGGAGGAGCCTTCAGAGTTGGTGCAGCTGTCTGCTTTCTTAGAAGAGGAGGAGGGCCTCTTGGAGGTTTTCTTCTGAGGTGTCAGGGCATCTGAGAGCAGCATGTGCTGGACAGTATTGGGAAGGTTGGCCACCTGGGTACTCAGGGCGCTCAAACTGCTCAGCCCGGGATCTGTCAGTCGCTTTTCTGGCACACCTTCTAGTCCGAATCCCTTGAAGCCTGCAGCATGGGAGTTGGGGCTGGGCATCATTGAAGGGGTGGGACTGAGTTGCGGCATTAACTGTAAAATTCTGTTTCTGGAGCCTATGGGCACACTGCCTTGCCCACATTGGAGAGTCTCCCCACTTTGCATGAGCGGCGAAGGGGTAGAGCTGCAGCTTGGAGACTGAACCACAGAGGCAGCAGGAGAAGGGTTAGAAATAGGGCTGAAGTTCTGATGGAATTGCATGGGGGACCGCACAGGAACTTCGGGCTGGTTATACTGCCCCACCTGGCTCTGCAGGGGCATCTTGGTGGCAGTGTTGGTATACTGCATCACATGCTGAGAGGGGTGCTGCTGGGGCTGCTGCTGCTGCTGCTGCTGGGGCTGTTGTCCCTGCTGACTCCCTTGTGGGAGCTTTGCCTGCTCAAAATTTTTCATAGACTGAGGCTGATAGCTGTAATTGGATTGTGTTCCATAGGCCTGTGTGTTTGAGCCCACGTTATGGCCCTCATACTGGGCACTGGCATTCACACTGTAACTGCCATCGTAGCCCTGCCCAGACTGGCTGAAACGCTGTGGTGACGGGAAGGAGGAGGAAGAGGAGGAAGAGGCAGAAGACTGGTAGTGCTGGCCAAACTGACCCACTCTTAATTGGTAACCAGTTGCAGAGGAAGGCAGCGTTGAGGGCCGCTGCATTGGCTGTAGGTGGGATGAGCCAGAGGAGGGCTGACCAGTGGCTTGTGGCAGAGGCTGATGGGATTGGTAAAGCTGCTGTCTCAACTGCTGTACTTGCTGCTGTTGCTGCTGCTGGCTGGAAGCCTGCTGCTGGTACTGAGCACTCCCCGGAGAGAAAGGCCCTGTGTAATCCTGCTGATAATGAGACACACCACCAAGGGCCGAGTGCTGTGCTTGGAACTGGCCCACATGACCCTCACTCCCATACTGATTGCCAAAGCTGCTTCCCTGGGGAGGCCCATAGCTCTGCACAGGCCCAGAAGGCCTTCGCTGAGGCTGTGGGGTTCCTGTTGCCACGGGGTCTTTGTTGCCTGCCATATAGTAGAAATCCCCAGCTTCTTTCCGAAACCCCTGGTAGCCTTGATGGCCAGAGGTTTCACTAGCCATAGCTGCTGCAGCAGCTGCTGCTCCTCGTCGTCCACTACTACTACTGCTGCTGCCGCCGCCGCTGCTGCCACCACTTCCACCACCAAAATTCTGGAACATCTGGGCCTGACGAGGGCTGAACTCTTCTATCCGGGATGAGCTGTGTACCTCCTGCGGGTAGCTCTGCTGGTTTCCGTGGTAACTGCTTTGCTCCCGAAAGGACTGCATACTGTTTAGCAGCACAGAGGCAGGCCAACAGGCCTCCTGGAAACGGGAAAAGAGAAAGAAAAATATTAGATTAGCAGCTCCTCAGCCCAAATAAAACTGAGTCTGGGCTACAAAAGGGGGTGAAAGATCATTCAGGCAGCCAGATGCAGCTTGCATGCTGGAATTTCATCTCCTTTCATTTCTTATCCTATCCATGTCTTAAAATGCAAACAAGCAGAGAAAAGGTCTAAAAAGTGAGGCAGGAATCCAAAGAAACACACAGGGAACATACGAATCCAGGAGGGTGAAAATCTCCTTGTAGATCACAGGCCCCCCAAATTCCACTGGGTTAAAATATGGGCCTGTGTTATTACTGGGAGAATAATGATCAAAACACACCTGCCACTGAAAGGGCAGCATATGCCTGAGGTCAAAGTTCAAGGAAGCAGGATTCCAACTGGAAGGATAACTAGAACAGGAAGTCCAGGGAGGAAGTAGAAAGAATGCTGTTACCCTGAGGGACTACAACCCAGCCATGAAGTCCAGGGTGGAAGCTGTTGGATGGGAAACTGATGTGCTCTGCGCATTTTCCCCCAACGACAAGTGAAAACCATACCTTCCAGGTATTGCCAAGGATATAAGGGGCGAGAAAAACATTTTGGTTTCTTTGCTTTTATGTTAAGTCTATCGTTGAACTTGAACTGAGACCCAAACAATGAGCACGGCCTAGTCTTCCCCCCAACCCCTTTTTGAGACATGGACCTGGCCATCCAAATGCACATTACTCTCAGTTTGCTGTAATTACCAGTGACTTATGATAACCCCAGGACTGTCAACTCCCATCAGTCAACCACACTGACTTGGGAGTCAGCTTCTTCCTCTGGGAAACTGGGTCCAAGGCCCTGCTCTCAACCACCCACCCCAGTTCCAGGAACAAAAAACTAGAGTGTAGTACGGACAAGGAGGTTCACCAAACTTTAATCAATACAGTAGATGGCATTTACAGAAGGCCCTTTCCCAAAGTTACGTGACAGAGCCAACTCTGAATTATACCCTCTCTCCTCTGAAAACAATGAAGTAAGAGCAGATTTTTATTTCTCCTGCTTCGACTTGTCTTCGTCTCAGGTGGAGCGATGACTAGGAAGTCAAACTGGCTTCAGATGACTTCTGGAGATCAACTGTGTAAAAATTATGATATAGGGTAAGGCGAGTTACTGAGCTACGAGACATTTTTCTATAGTGCTATATCAAACGTATGCTTTGGCATACATTCAAAGGAGCTGAAATGGGGTTGCCTATGAGTATGTTAGGGGTGCTCTTGAAAGGTAATTCAGAGACGCTGTGGTGGTCAGCCCAGGTCTCTCAGATCCTAGCCTGACACCTGTGATGACCTCACATGGCTCTTCAGGACTTTGCTGAGATGCTTATCTACATCCCACACTTAGTCTGGCCAATGTCACCTGACTGGTAAGGTCTTCCCTGGCTATCCTATTTAAACCTGCAAATTACAACTCCTCCTCCAAGCTCTAAGACGTGCTGGTGGCACAGTGGTCAGGCTCTCAGCTGTTAACCTAAAGGTTGGTGGTCTGAACTCACCAGTGGCTCTATGGGAGAACGATGTGGCAGATGAGAGCCTTGGAGACTCTATGGGGCATCTCTATTGTCCTATGGGGTCACTATGAGCTGGAACAGAAGTGACAGCATTGGGTATGGTTTGGGGTTTCCCCCACCTTCCACTTTATTTTCCTCACAGCATGTATTTCCAACACATGTGCTACTTGTTTTCTACCAGCTAGAAAGTAAGCTCCCTGAAGGGCAGCCTGCGTGTGTTCCCTAATGTAATCTTCCTGTCATTACAACGGCAGGAGCACAAATGGTATAGAAATTGGACCCCACAGGACTCAGCTATAACCTGTCCATTCAGGGGTGGCGGACGGGGCTGGGAGAACTTCAGGGAAACAAAGAGCAGAGCTGGAGAGGCAGTGGCCCCTGCCCATGTCTTCCAGTGCCAGTTCCAAGGAATGACACCCAACTGGGGTCCACAGGAGGCCCCAGGAAAAGATGTGAGGGAGCTGAGCCGGCTCAGGGTAGAAGGTAGTCATGCCAAATGCTGAATGTACCTCCTTCTGAAGCAGCTAGACAAATAGCTCCATCTACTACTTTGATGCTAAGTTTGACTACAGTCATAAGACCTACTAAAGCCATCTCTAAACAACCAAGTAGAAATAATCCCCACATCTAAAGGCAGCCTCTCTCATCCTTGGCAAGAGACTGTGTTCTTTGTTCTCAAACATCTGCTGGGCGGCAGATACAAGCTACGTGATTACATACTACTGTGGAAAGCATCTTAACACACCCGCACTCTCATCACAGAAGCTCAACATCCCCAATTCACAGAGGAGGAAACCAAGTGCCCAGTTCACACTGCTCTTCCAGCTTAGAACCACGGGGACCCCCAGGCCACACTCCAGGAGCTGCCCAGAGGCTCTGTCCTCAGTACTTAATTGACAGGTGCCACTTGTCCTGTCAGAGGTCAGCTGTGAAAGCAGAGGCTGCCAACAATACTCTGAAGTGTGAGTCCCTTTTCTGCCTCACACTCAAGTCCCTGCGAGGCTCCTCCTGCTGTACTCTGCAGCCACTGTCCTTTCTAGCACTGTCACAAGCACTCTGTCCACCAGATTTCCTGTCTGTGGCAGGTTTCTACCCTAGCTCTTCCTGTCAGTGGCCTTGTCTAGATGATAAAAGGGTGATGTGTTAGGTTGAACAAAAAGACCAAATCTGGCAGATTAAGCTACTGAAGCACTTCCTTGAGAGGCACTCTGTAAATAAATGCATGTTGCTTAATTAACCCTTCTGTAAATAAAATCGAATTTTTGAAGATCTGGGAATGGAAACAATGTTGCTACGTGCTCCATACTTTTCCTAAATGGAGCCATTGCCCTGCAAGGGGATTTCAAAAAGTTGGTGAAAAAACAGAATTTAAATATACTGGAATTATCCCACAAACTTTTTGATGCCCCCAATGTGCACCAGAATATGCGTCTGCGGTACCCACAAAGGCACCTCTCCTCCTGAAGTCTGTCCTCAACCCTTCCTAGTAGATTCCATCTGTGGCTGCCCTCCCCATTGTTGGGGTTCTGGTTTATGAACTCGAAGAAAAGAAAAAACCCACAGCCAAATACCTCCTTCCAAGGCACCAGTCAAGTTAGATATTCTTAGTATATAGAAAGTTTCTGATTACCAGAGGTGGCTGCAAGTCAGATCTTTTTCAGTAGTGCCATGTAAAATGCAATTAGGAAAAGCAAGTACCCCAGCAATTAAAAAATGTAACCCCCCCAGTAGTTGTAATTTTAGCATTATACAATCAGCTAATAATAAAGATAATTCTAATACTATCCTGTCATTAAAAAAAGACAAAGCATCAGTGTAATCCGTTTTAAAACGTGTTTAAGAGTAACAAATGCCTGAATACTCTTTCTGAATGAATATAAATGTCCTCTAAGGAAAACCTGACACCTAAAGGAGGAGTAAGTCACTAAGACATGGGGAGGCGGGGAGGGGGGGGGGTGTGAGACAGACTTCAAAAAGTTGTGGGAAAATGGAATGAAAAGACAACGGAATTTTCCAAACTTTTTGAAGCTTCCTCCTATATATTAAAAAAACAACACAAAATAAACCAAACTCTGTCATGGGAGCAAACAGCCTCGTCTTTCTCCAGAGGAGTGGCTAGTAGATTTGAACCACCACTTAGCAGTCCAATGCTTGCCTGACAGCACCACTTTGTACAAAACACTGCCATCGAGTTGATGACAACTCATAATGACCCTGTAAGAAAGGGTATAACTGCCCCTGCGGGTTTCCAAGACGCTTAACTTTTTACAGGAGTAGAAAGTCCTGTCTTTTTACTGAAGAGTGTCTGGTGGTTTTGAACAGCTGGCTTTGTGGATTGCAGCCCAACATGTAACCACAATACAAACAGGGTTCTTCAAATACACAGCTAATACAAATATACCGAGGCTTCCGACCTGCTTCACTCACTTATCTGGACATCTCTGAGAAGTTTTAGAAGGTCATGGACGTGGATCAGTGAGGACCAGAACCCACTGGCTTCACATTCAATGGCCAGGGGTCTATGTACCAACCTCACCATCACTGCTTCCCCACAGGAGGCCACCCCTCTGCCCCTCCCCACTCCCTAAGAGGACTGACAGAAAACCACCGCCATTTAGCTTTTCTTTCCCGTTTCCCTCACACATCTACCAGCGTCCCACTCCCATGCCCAGTCTACTCTCTGCCAAGTTCTCCAAACCCTCAAGGCATCTTCCTCTCATCTAAGTACTTTCTTCCTTTTTTATTCCAGGTCTAGCGAACCACTGGGTGCTTTGGGGGTTTTGTTTGTTTTTTATTCCCCTTCCTTGACTTCAAAAAAAAGAGAAAAAAAGCTCCAATTCCAAAGACACTAACAAGACACAAGCCTCTGGCCCTGTGCCCTGTGTGGGGTATTCTTGGCCTCCACCCCCCCTCTCCTCTGCCCATCTCAATCACTGTAAGCCATGGGGATGGGGTGCCACCTAAGTTTGTCAACAGGCTCCAGGTCTCTGACCTCTAGCTTCTGGCCCAGTCTGTCTAGTAAAAGGAGGGAAGAGAGACGCAAGAGAGGGAGGAGGACTTTATTCTCCTGGCCCCCACCCTGTGGTCACAAAGGTTGGCTGAGACAGAGCTCTGGACAGGCTCCCCATCCAGCTATTTCTCTAGGCTCCCAGGACTACTGCTTGCTCTGGCCTTTCGGGCCTAAGGTCAGTGACAGTTCCATGTGAGTGCTTCCCAGGGAACTCGTGTTCCCCTCATGACTTCCTCAGGCCCTGCTCACCCTCTGAACACTGCCCATTCAGTAACACAAGACCCTGCACTACAGTCCACTCAGTGCTACGAGCAGCCTTAACCAAAGTCTGTGCAGACCAGAAGCTGGGGTGAGGATCCCTCTGTAGGGTTCCAGGTTGGTGTTTGGCAGAGGGAGGCACCAGAGAGAGGGGAGGCAGAAGGAAAGCAGGATCACAGCAGATGGGCTGCTGTGGTGCTGCAGTGGGAGATGGCCAGAAGCCACTGCTCTCCCTGTGGTGCCAGCTCCGAACATCTATCTCTATTAAACCCTTTTCCTACCTGGCAGTCAGCAGCCCTCCCTTAGCATACACCTTGAATGGCACACGCACGAGCTCCTCACCTCACCCAGCCCGAGTGCACCATCTGCTTCCTACTGGAATCCCAGCTGACAGCACACCTCTCGGTTCCCAGCCTTCGGAGCAGGCCATTATCACCCAGGGAGCAAGACCACCATCTCATGTACGTATCATGGCCCACCAGGGGGCCTGAAACCCCCGCCACAGCAGACCGAGAAATGGCAGACAGGCAATACACACAGGAAACATTAGAAATGTCCAAGGTTCAGATGGGGTTGAAACTTAAAAATAGCCATCCCGCAGGGGCTGGAGCAGGCTGGGGTCTGCAGGCCTCATACAGGGACTAGGGCTCTCAGGGCCAACGCTGCCAGCCTTCTTGAGGTGGTGATGGGGAGACAGAAGATTTAGTTACCTCTGTACACAAGGGCTCTGGGCCATGCCACTGTGGCTTGGGTCATTATCAACCAAGATGGCAAAATCTAATTTATTCTCAGCAGTCTCCAACTTATTTTCAACAGCGGAGATGACATTCTTTCCTCAAGTGGCCCAACTTCTCATCCTCAAGGAAACACCATCCTCTCCCTGATGTCCTTCAGAACAGCCCCCACCCCACAGCCCCATCTCTCCGACCTTTCTTCATTGTGTACTTGCCCTCAGTCTCGTCATCCTTGTCACTGTCACTCTAATATTTCTTGGATTAAGCCAGCACTTCCAGAAATGCTTTTTCCCCACACCAGTCTTCAGGAAGAAGCTTCCTTCACCTGCATTCAGACCATGTCCCTGTCCCCACACGCCTCACAGCCCTCTTACATCCCCAACTGTCTGAAAGATGCTGAGGCCCTGAGATTCTTCCTACCAGGCTGGGCCATCTTTTCTACAAGTCTTCCCCAAAGTGGAGCTCTGTTGTCTTTCTCTGCTTAGTAAAAATAAACTTTGCAAAATACATTTGCTTTTCCCATCTGAGCCATGTGCTGCTAATTGTTGCTGTTAGTTGTTGTAAATTCTGCCTTGTGGTGACATTACATAGTATGGAATGTAACAGCCTGTTCCTATGGCATCATCATGATCGCTGTTAGGTTTGAGTACCTACTGGTGGTTAGTGTGTCCCCTTCTAACCTAGGGAACTCACCTTCCAGCACTCTATCAGACAGTCTCCTGTGGAAATGCACATGGTTTTTATTGGCTCACTTGGGAAAGCAGATATCCAGATCTGTCCAAGTCTGTCAGCTTTGCTGGGACTTGCCCACCGTGAATGACGACCCAGGCAGTATTTGAAATGTCAGTGACACAGCTTTTGGCATTATGGCAACATGCAAGCTACCATAGCCCTGACAATTGAGAGATAGGTGGTGGGGTGTATTAACCGCTGCCATTTAATAAGCAAATTTCTATATAGTAGGCACTGGGTGGCTTTACATTACATCTCAGCCTCTGGACAAGGAATGGGATCCAGATGAAGAATGTACTTTGTGAGAAGCCACTCTTCTAGGACATGCTGCCACTGAGAGTCTAACGCAAATTCTTCATTCTAAAGTCTCTATCCCTCTCTTCCAGCACATATTGAACAAGGAGACCCAAACCCATGAGTTTGAAAAATCCTGTCAAGCAAATAAGTCAGATGACAACTGGTAGACACTGGTACATGCCTGCCACACACCTATGCCTACCCCAGGTGCTGTGCACAGATGTACTGTTGGGGAGGCTCACCAGGTTCTGCCTTATGTAAAGCAAGGCTCAGTGACATTAAGGATGCTTTTCTGTCAGAGTAAACTAGAGTGGGGTGTGGAATGCCTACTCCACAGTCCAGTCTGTTCTTTGGGCAGAAGCCTTTCTCAAACCAGCAAGAAGACACCACTACTTCTTCAAAGACAGGGAAGCATGTCATTAGAAGGTGTCTTGGACTGTTGTGTGTCCCTCCCCCCACCACCACAAAGAAAAAAACCATTATAAATCTCTACCTCTATAATCTGTGTTTATCCCATTTGGGGATGGGGTTCTTTGTGATGTTAATGTGGCAGTATTATTAGAGTGTGTTTTAAGCCAGTCTTTTTTAAGCTCAATCAGAGAAACAAGGGGAAATGCAATGACACAGGAAGACCATCAAGGAGCCACAGCACAGAAACCGAAGAGACAAGGACAGAGAGAGCAAAGCTTCCCTTGGGATCAGCACCTGAAATTTGGACTTCTGGTCTCAACTCTGAGAAAACAAAATTCTGTTTGTTAAAGCTACAGTCTGTTACTGGAGCACTAGAGAAGTAATGTTTATTAACCTTGGAACCTGAAGGACTTGAGTTGACTGCTTGCACCAGATTGTACCTGGAACTATCTCTGTCATTCGTCTTATGTGTGCAAATTCAGGGTCTCTTAAATCATCAGGCATGAGTATTTGTCCCAACATCTGACTAGTGATTGGGCTTCCTCTTTCATACCCTAGGCTGTGTATGTTCAAGGGCAGAGTTTGGAGGCATCACAGGTGTCTCAGTACAAGTAGGCCTGTGGAAGAAGACGATGGCTGATGACACTGACCTACTACTTCCTGGTATGGGAGCCCAGGAAGAATCTTGAAAGCACAGGGACAATTTGATGGGCTGTTTGCCTGCCAGTCACCTAGAGGAAACGAAATCCACCTCCCAGAATGCTATAGATTAAGAAGTTTGTTAAATGTCTCCCATTGCTCTCAAAAGGACCCATGCCTGTGCTACACTGTGGGAAGAAAGAACACCCACCTCCAACCACCATTAAAATACACACAAGGAAATGATGACAAAGACACAATGTTTACAGCTACTAACCTATCTCCCCCCAAATTAAACAGATGCTGTCTCACCTGGTGATGTTAGGGTCAAGCTACAATACAAATAATAACAAAAGCAGCAAACATTATGACACCTTGGGAAAGTGATTTGGTAATAAAAATATTCATACCTGTAGACCTAGTAATTCTGCATACTAAGGAAATCTCAAAACAAAAACAACGTACCATGGTCTTCAATGCTATGTCAGGAAAAAACTGCTAACAGCCTATTAATTCTCTAACCTGTGGAAAACGATTAAGCACACAATGATAAACCCACTCAGTGAACTAGTTAACACAACCAATACAAGTCATCGCCAAGCAGGGTAGCGCTGTGGAAGTCTGACTGTGCAGGGCCGGATCAGGAGGGGCAGCACCTGTGCTATGGTGATTAGGTGGTCATTTAGTCCAGGATCAAAGGAAGTACATGGGAAGATGAAAACCTTGTGTCTGCCAAAGCGGCAGGATTGTGGGCGCAAATTCTCCTTCTCATTTTCTATTTGTGTTTGGGTAGTAATGATCACTCTAAAAAGTACACTGATCTCATTGAAAACACACCTCTCCACCTCATCTCAGAAGTATCCCTGTGGTTACTGACAGCCAAGCACTTCATTGCCCAAGGGGCAGGAAAAGGAGCAAAGCAGGGCCAGCAGAGGAGGGAGGAACTTGCTATAAAGAACTTCAACTCCAGGAAGCCTTCAGAGCCAGGGCAACTCAGACAGCCTGGTGCCTGAGAGGAGTCTGCACACTGGAGCACTAACTCCCACTTGGTCAGAGCCATGCCTAAAGATGGGTGAAGTCCACCTCGTGGGTGGGCAGCCTATTTTTAGACAAAATCTCCAACAGTCAGGAGGCTGTAACATCAACTTCAGGGGATGGTTCCCTTGATGCAAGCTAGAGCTGTAAATCTGCTCTGGGCCCAACCCAAAGAATTGGTGGGAGGTGGGGAGAGCGGTCGGTGCACTCTGGCCCAAGTCCCACACCATATTCACAGGGACTTTCCAAGACCCTGCTGGAAGGCCACATGCATGGGCAGGGTGGCCAGCTACTTCTTGGGAAGACAGGGGAGGGAGGAGCTAGCGCTAGCAACTCAGGCTAGTGGGGCTGCTGGGGCTTTTTCCTAACTGTTGAGCCCAAGGACTTTTGAGATGTTAATTTCTTGTTTAAAAGCTGTTTGGAGACACAATTTCTAAACCTTTACAGACAAAGGGGTCACAGAAAGCAATTAAGGTTGTCACTTTTCAGCAAAAAGTGCACTTCATTTTATCACAGCAACAAAATTTGAAAGATACCAAGGTGTGACCCGAAGTAGAAGGGATCAAATGCTGTAAAAGGAGCTTTACGAAGGGCTCAGAACCAAAGGAGCCATAGAAACACACCAAGTATCTGGACAAGACGACTTGGGATCATAAAGCTGTCAATCAATCCAAAATCTAACTCATTGCCATTGAGTTGATGCCAATTCAGTGACCCTACAGGGTAGGGTAGAACTGCCCCTGTGGGTTTCCAAGACTATAACTCTTTATGGGAGTAGAAAGCTCATCTTTCTCCTTAGGAATAACTGGGGGATTCGAACTGTTGACCTTGCAGTTAGCAGTCCTACACCTAACCACTGCACCATCAGGGCTCCTATATAAAACCGTCAAGTCTCCTCAAATTAGTTATGAAGCTAATAATTTGTTTATCAAAATCTTAGTGGAGTACCAAAGGTAACTTGGAACATTTCACATGTACAGTAGAGCTGCAGAAGTATGCAAAGCTTCACACACCAATACCAACATTTCACATCATTTGCACTCTCACCCACACACACCCTTTATCATTAGTGTTTTCTTGACTCTGAAAAGCGAGCTGAAGACGTGAAGATCCATCAACCCTAAGCCTGGCAGTGAACATCTCCAGAGGAGATCCACAGACTCAGGCAGGAACAGCACACATCTCCACGCCAGGACACCAGCATGAACACTGCTCTACCATCTAACCCACGGGTTACATTCTAGGATCTCGGCAATGTCTCTCAGGCCCAGAGGAATCCCCATCCAAGAATGCACTCCGATCAGTTTCCTCAGCACCCTACAATCTGGAATCCTTCCTCCAATGTCCCTTTACTTCTACATCCTTGACTCTGGGAGAGCCCGAAAGCCTGTCAGCAGCAGACTCAGGCCATACCTCCTTGCAGCGACAGCACAGACATGACCCTGGTGCTCCACCCCACAACCCCACTGCCCCTCAGTCTATCATGACAGATGGGGCCTGATGGGGACTCTTCCCAGCCCAGTCAGGTTAACCATACTCACCTGTCCCTATCTGCCAGGCTTCTCAAGAGTAAAGTTATCATAAAACCACTTAGTATTTTATGGAAAAATTCTGAGATGATGTCAATGTCAAACTCTACCCATGGTCTTTGCATCCCTGGCTGCCAAAGTAAGAGTATTTGCCCTCCATTCCTTTTGCACAGATTAGCAGCTGGAACTTTCTTTACACTCATTCACTCACTCACTCCCTAATTCACATTAACATGGACTCATGCATTCCAGCTTACACACAGTGGGTGTTAACTCACCATCATGACTCAGATGCTCAGTGTTCCACATATGGCCAATGGAAACTTCACTAAACTAGATGCCGTGTCCACTCAAGTATTCCCATCTTACCTAAGGATCCCCCAGTTTCTGGCAGAACAAGATGTTTTGGGCTCACCGTGAATTTTCCCTACCCCCAGCCAATTCTCCAAGGACACCTGATTATTTTAGAGAAGAACATCTAGAAACAAAATCTGGGCAGTAGGACTGATCACAGAAACTGGACTGTCACTGCTTCCGGCTATAAAATGTGTACAAAGGTGCTTCAAAAAATTGTAGAAAACTGGAATTAAAAGATAATGGAATTCTGCTATGACCTTTTTGAAGACCCCTTGTATCTGTTAAACCCACACCTATTTCTGGAGCAACAGTGTATATGAGGGGGTTTCGGAAGAAAAATGGAGCTGAAAGGTAATGAAATCTCCCCAAGAATTGTTTGAAGCCCCTCACATATGTTCCCCCCCCAAAATCCACGTTAATATAGATGCTTCCACTTCCAACACATCTCAGGATTTTTTCAAGAGCCCATATGTTTATAATTCCTTTCTCAGAGACACACGGGGCACTCCTGTTATTCTCCCTCTACACCTGCTCAATTAACATATCTCCTAAACACTTCAGCTTCTTCCTCCATGTTCCCTCGCCCATGGGATAAATATGCCACTCCTGTGTCAGCCTTTAATAAACTAAGTCTAATGTTCATGTACAAAAAATATGTAAAACCAGTCAAGGCAATGTGGAAAAGGATGAAAAATCAGGACAGATTTGCCCCTACAATAGCCATGAGCTGGCACTGCCTCAAAGGGTTACACATAATTGCAACTAAAATATTAAAGTGTATTGGGGTAATATACGACCTTTTTAGGAGAAAGGTAGTCTGTGTGTGCGCACATGGAACTCTTCGAAGCAGTGGCAGTGGGAAGCAAGATGTTGGGGAAGAGTTCTGAGTGAGGGAGGTACTCGGTGTCATCTGTGAGATCTGAGTGATGGGCATACAGATGCTACCCATTCTCTCTGCTTTTCATGCAACAGTTTTACTTGACTGCCAATGAAAGGTTGGTGGTTTGAACCCACCTGTGGCTCTGCTGAAAAAAGACCTTGTGATCTGCTTCTGTACAGCAGAGAACCCCTAACCTCCACAGCTCAGCTTTCTGCCCAACCATAGACAGCCCAGTGAGTAACACCAGGGAAGTATGTGTCGCTCAGAATCACCCACCAGACCAGATCTGAAAGAATGGGTGGAACTGGTCAATACCAGGAGGAAGGAGGAAGTGCGTTAGATTATTAGATTGTGAGGATTGCAATCAATGCCACAAAGCAAAGTGTGTATGAATTGTTGAATGGAAAACCAGTTTGCTCTCTAAACTTTGTGTCCCACATCACAATAACAACATTTAAAACCAAACAAACCCTGTGAGGCATGCATGGGGCACAGTTCTCCCACATGAGGTTGGTATTGACAACAGTTGGGAAACCTAGTAACTTGCACAAGAGCCTCCCCTCAGTGAGCGGCCAACCCCATTTAGAGCCTGACTGTGTGTGGCCCTCAAGTCCACGCTTGCTTTTCCTGCTACTCCATGCTGCCAGGAGCTGTGGGGATAGAGGTCACAAGGGATTCTCAGGCAAAAGGGACATTTCAGCAGCATCTTCACAATTAGAGTTGGGGTTGGGCAGGTGGCAAGAATGGGCAGCAGCCTGGGCAGAGGCCTGAAGGTCTGAAGCATGTGTGGGGACCAGCTAGAAGCAGGCTTCACCAGGGCGGGTAGGGTGGAGTGTTGTTTTTGAGAGGTGACCTGGAAGCTCCATTTGGTAACAAATGCTGAGGAATCTTCAATTCCATGCTAGGAACTCTGTCGTGTTTTTCAGACTGAGCAAAGAGGGAACTAGCATTTTGTTTATTTGCAGATGATGTCAGAAACTGCCTTTTCCTGATACCCTATGCAAGGACCTTTTCTTTTGTACTAGTAAATTCCAAAATATACTCATTAGTAAGAGTACAGAAAAAATGTTGGAATAGGTACATACCAAAACATTAACTAGTTGTTCAATTTCTACTTACTGAATTCTTTTTAAAATAAACAATGAAACTATATTCTTGTGCTAACGCACACAACTTTTAAAAGAAAAAATCAGTAGGATTTATGGGAATCCAGCAGAGTAGCTTAGCAAGCCCCTAACCACCAAATCTGCTAAACAGCTGGCCAGGAGCTGCTGTGAACATGGTAATTTTAAAGCACCGAGAAAGGGCCTCACAGGTATGAAGGAATTGGAGGATTTCTTTTCTGAGTAGAACCATTTTCTTATTTTTTAAATCATTTTATTAGGGGCTCATACAACTCTTATCATAATCCATACATACATCAAGGAATTGTAGGATATCTTAGACGCCCTTAGAGCACTGTGAGCTAGCAAATGACTGGTAAGTATCTTATGGGAGAAATTCTGAGAGTATGCCAATATCCTGTTCTTTGTCAAATCTCTACCCACAAAAGCAAGTTACTAACAGAGTCAGATTTCAGTTTTCATATGGTTGCTCTGAGTGTTTTGTGGAAAACAGACTGAAGGAGGGTAAGTTTTCTTAAAGAGCTATTTTGGTAGTCTGGGTAAGGGATGTTGGCTGCATGGATGAATGTGGTGTCGATGGAGGTGGTGATGTGTGGTCAAATAAAGGACATATTTTGAAGTTCGAGCCAACGGAAATCGCTAGTGGATCAGAAGTAGATGTGAGGGCACAGCACCATTGATGACAAACACTCCTGGCCAGCTAGCTGAGCAGCTGCCGCGTGCAGCCTCTGCTCTGTGCGTTTTCCATGGAAAACTCCACTCCATCTTCACAACTACCCGTAAGGCAGGCCAAGCTGGCAATCCTTCCTATTAATGAAGACAAAGCCGGCAAAGCAGAGAGAGCTAGTCGCTGCTGGGGCCTCACAGCTAGTCGGAGGCAATCCTGGGCCTACTTGGACGCTGTTCCTGGCGGGGTGACTGTGAACAGGGCCCCGTTTACAGAGCACGGTGAGGTGGGAAGTGGGACAGGTTGAAGGCCATCTAGAGTACAGTATCAGACACATGAACTTCAGATTCCCACTGGCCGTCCAGTCCATACAGGCCTGGATCCTAGTGGGGGGTGGAGAAGACAGCCCTTAGGAACAATGGCGTCAGTATGGAGACCATCAAGGCACCCCTCCCTTTCAAGCAGCAGGTTGTTAAATCTGTTTAGTGGGTCATGAACTGCATTTACAAAAAAACAGGGTGGAAAATAACCCATGGTTCATATTAAGATGAAACATAAAAACTGCAACTTTCATTCCAGTTGTGAGTGATTGTTTGTGCATATCTGAGTGTTGAGGGACTGGGTAGCATTTGGGGTAGTCACTAAGGGTTTAAAGCTACCGATCTAGAACATGTAGTATAGTCTCCGAATCACCCCAATATCTAACAGTTGTGAGATGAGAAAAGGAGTCCAACAAGATGAGTGAAAGGTAGGAAATGGCTAATGTAGAAGGGGGAAAGGCAGAGGTGACCCCCAAGACTAAGCAAATGTGACATCATGCAAACCAGATGTGCTGGTGAGGGGTCCTGCAGCAAGGCCCCAAGACAGAAGTATACAAGTAATTCTGAGATGGTGAGGAGAATTCACAGTGCCGTGAAAATATGGGCTGTGTGTGTATGCGTCCCCTGTTGTGAGGTCTGATCACTATGTACAAAGGAAAAGAGCCCAGGTGGAGCAGTGGGCACTCTCCAAGTTTCTCTAAAGATGACAGTCTTACAAACTCTAGAGGGAGTTCCACTCTCTGTCCTACAGGATCACTATAAATCCATTTGACAGAATGAGTTTAGCTCTGTACAGGAGGGGAGAGGTTTAGATTCAAAGTCTGAAGCAACTGTGGGATATCCAGTCTGAATGAAGACTCATTTCCATATGACAGCAATGATCCAGTCACTTGAATTTTTTTTTTTTAAAGCACCTACTAGATGAGGTCCTGTCCTAGGTCCTGGGAATACAAGGCTCCTACCAGGAAAGGCACACTGTCCAAGAGACAAAAGACCATACCCTAAGGCAAAGGGTGAAGCAGGTGCAGTCAGGGTACCAAGTGCCAACCCAAACTGCCTAGTCAATGCTAGGACACCAAAGTCTGACTTGTCTATTGCATTTACTGTCCGCATGCCACTATATGGTGCCCAGTACCCTGCTTCACCTTCATCCCCATGTCATGTGACTGCCTCGTGTGTACACGTGTTCATGGTAGGGTGTACACATCGCTAACCCACCTCTAGGATAGTAGAAAGGCAAAAAGATCTGCTTCCCTGAAATGTGGCTCTCTAACTCAGCTTACACATGCTCCCATTCTTACTGAGGCGCCCTCCCAATCTAAATCACTATACAGCCCCAGCAGTGTTGTCTGTCAATTGGACTGCCACAAAGTCTTCCTTATTTGCCTCTAACACCCAAAGCTGGGGCACTGGAGTTCAAACAAATAAGCCCAAACTAGAGATCCTCAGAGAGGAAATAAAAAGGAAGACATCAGTCTAACAGCTGACAGCAGCCATCTCTGCAGTGGAATTACAGGGTGGGCCACTTTCTAGAAACTGGTTTAACAAACATGATAACAAGATGCAAAATTAAAAACAAGAGGAATTAATTGCAGCTACTTTTTACTGCGTGGTTAAACTGTGTCAGGCAATATAGGAGAGCCTAATTTTGCCTCAACAACTCTGTGATGCAATCATCAGTCCCTCTGCAGTCAGGAAACTAAGCCTCGCTGAGTTTGAAGTGGTGCCCACAAGGTTGCACAGCTCAGCAGGGGAGGACGGTGGGATGGACTCCCGGGTCTCCTTAAGAACATGCCAGCAACCTGTCAGCTCTTAACAGGCTTGCCTCTTCCCAGCACTCCCCGCTGCACGCACCTTAAGACAGTCTGGCCTTTGGTCTAGTTGGTCCTTCTGTCTCAAACTCAAACCACAATCAATGCCATCAAGCAGATTCTGACTCAGAAACCCCTCCCCACCCTTGAAAATCCAGCACCACTACCTGCCCCTGACCAGCGCACAAATCACAAAGTTATTCCTGCTTCCACGTCTAGTCCTTAGGACCTTGGTTCTCCTGCACACCAAGCAGGCACTCACATGCTGTGTGAAACAGGCAGATCATAGATATTTTCCTTCAGGTACAAGCCAAATAACAGATGGAGACCAAGAGTTTTCCGTGGGAGGGACACTAGTGCTGAGAAGGGTCTCTATAGCCGCCCACCCCACTGAATTTCACCTCTCACCGAGGCTCAGGAGCAGGTGGGCCTTGCCTTTTCCCACAAAGGGACTGAACAAAACAGACCACCACTGCCAGGGAAGAAAGGCAACCTCACTTACTATTAAACAGAGAAATGGTGTGAATCAAAGGGTTTTTAGAAAGTGTTGAAGGGCTTTGAAAATGAGCAACCTTGCTAAGACTCTACCCCTGGAAAGCAGGCCCTTTCGGATAATTGCAGGGAACGGAGAAAACGCTCAAAGGTGCTTTCGGCACAAACATGGAAACACGCAGCGCCAGGGCAGCAGACGCATTGAAAATGCACACCCTCTGACCACAGCTCAATGTATGAACAGGGCCGAGGCCCCCCAGCTAATACACTGTACAATGAAAGCACTATCCCAACTACCTCGGAAAGGAAATACAGGAGGGGACAAACATTTTAATGTGTCCTTGGCCTTCTTGGACAAAGCAATGAGAAATGCAGTCAACCAAAACATTCAGAGCTGGTTTTATTAGAGGTGCTAACACCATAGGTCAACCTGTCAAGTGAAGCCCGAGTTCTACAGGGACAGTCCACTCCAGATAAAAGCCAATGGACCTTTTCATAGTTTATGGGGTCCTCTCCATATGGCGAGGGATGCAGGCATGGGAGAAATACTGACTGGATGATTAACTCCCGTGGAACAAGCACAGGTGTTAGAGGCACAGAAGCTGGTTGAGACACACTCAGCAACATTCGCTGTTGTCTCAAACTCACCACAACCCAAGTTACATACAGGGGCTAGTGTGTCCCCTCTAGTTACTGATAAGTGCATCTAGAGAAGCTAACTAATCGGAAGTTTCTCATTTTAAATAAGGAAAAACCCCAAAACAAGTCCACGTTTAAGTCCAAAAGAAGCTAAACTCATTCCCACCGAGTCAAATGCAACCTACAGTGAGATGCTGAAAGACAGAAGAATGGCCCCATATGGTTTCCAAAGCTATAAATTCGTTGGGAAGTAAAATGTTACCTTTTTCTTCCATGGACAGGCAAGTGGATTTGAACCCCTAAACTTCGGGAAAGCAACCAAACACCACTGCACCTCCAAATTCACTGACATTGAGTCAAATGTGACTCATAGTGACTCTAAAGGACAGAGTAGAACTCCCTCTTGGGGCTCCTAGACTGTAACTGCTCACAGAAACCTCATCCTTCTCCTGAGAAGGGGCTGGTGGATTTAACTTCTGACTGTGCAGTTAGCAGTTAGTAACCACTAGCACTAGAACTCCCTCACTGCTCCTCCAGGGCTCCTTCATACTGAAATACTAAACAAAAACCAAATCCACTGCCAACTCATGTCCACCCTATATCCTTTGAGACTGTACATCTTTAAAGGGGCAAGCAGCCTCATCTCCCTCCAAGAGGCTGGTGGCTTTGAACTGCTGCCCTTGTAGATGGTAGCACAATGCCTAACCCACAGCATTACTAGGGCTCCTTTCTAACTTAAAATAGTCACCTGTAAATATCCAGGAAGAACACCAAGAATTAGCAAATGAATCTGGGATTAGAAAAGCTAAAAGAAACAACTCAATCATTTCAGCAACACAAGATCTCTGTGAGTGGCTTTGACTTGAAGCTCTAGCCTGTTTTAGGTTCTCACTTAATTTGAAAAGAAGGCAGCCATGGCCCAAACAAGAAGGGTGTCAAGTGTAAATATGAGGCATAAAGACAATAAGCAACAACCATAAATGCTTCCTTTCCGCTCTCAATCAGGCCTCCTTCTACGATGTCCTGTGTCAGTGAAAAGAGCAGGGGATACAGGCACCAGCCAGCACACAGCTGTCTCTCTCCTTTGGGACATGGCTCTCTTACAAGGAATAGGGCTAGCAGGCATGAAGAATGAGAACAAGAAAAATGTGTGAAGACAGAATTTTATGCTAGCAAGTAAAAGGTGCAAAAGAATTTTCATTTAGCTAGGTACAAAGGGCCCCTTTCCTTTTAACTTTGTTTTCTACTGAGTTTTCGTGGGAGATGCATGGGAAAAAATACTGTACTTGAATCAGGCAACACATTTATAAGTGCTAGGTTTGCCACTTGTTCTGTGACTTGGGCAAGTTATTTAGCAACAAGTCCCACTTTGCTCATGTGCAAACCTACCTTGTCACCTCATAGAATTGCTCTATAATATATTTGTTAACTGCTAAGTACTATATAAAGAAAAATGAGTAATACCACTACTACTGCCCATCACATCTCAAGTAAAAGTCTGAACCCATGGCAAAATGCAAGCAGTAAGGAAAACAAAAGCTGCAAGAGAGGCTACCTAAGAAACATACACTCAAACAACACACAAAACCTAAAAACCAGAATAAGTACTACTCTGATTGACAGAAACTTCCGATGGCTAATGTCTATGTCATTCAGCAGTGAAGATGCCCCCACCCCTCAACCCTGCTGTGGGTGCACAAGAACCACTAACTCCCTGCTTTTGAGGTGATTCTGACTCCTGGCAACCCTACAGAACAAAGTAGAACTGCCCCTCATGCATTTCCGAGATTGTTACTCTTTGCGAGAGCAGAAAGCCCTTTCTTTGTCCTGCGAGGGAGCGGCTGGTGATTTTGAACTACTAACTTTGTGGTTAACAGTCCAACATGTAACCACTAGACAAGCAGGGCTCCTCATAAAAACCACAACAGGGTTAAACCCTGGTGGCTCTTCCTAAATTCCAGTTGAGAATGCCAACCCAGCACATCTTTTACAAGCCAAAAGACTAGTTCCCACTGTCCTCAATTAAGGGCAGAGGTCCAACTATGCAGAGACCCATTGGGAAGCAAAAGGCCTCACCCGTGCAGAGCGGCGTCTCTCCCTACCTCAACCACTAACATGAGATTAGCCAATACCAACTTTAGCGATTCTAAATGAGCCCTAATTGCACAGGGTCTTGATAAGCATCACAACAAATATTTTTCTGAAAAAGCATTTTTTCTCCAAATTTTTTAGGTGGCAGTAATAGCTATGATCCACTAGTGTTTACCATGAGTTGGACTAACCTCAAGGTCAGCAATTTGAATTCACCACCCACTCCATGGGAGAGTGACAAGGGTGTCTGTTCCCATCACTATTTAAAGTCTTGGAAACCCTATGAAGCAGTTCTACTCTGTCCTATAAGGATGCTATGAGTTGGAATCAACTGGACAGCAGGTTTGGTTTATGATAAAGTGGGCTATGTTCGAAACATTTTAAGGCTATTAACAATTTGATCTGCACAACCACCCTATGAGGTGAGCACACTTAGTATTTCCATCATCCAGAGAAGGAAAAGAAGCCAAGTATACAGAGTTAACAAACGGGTCGCAAGTTTGAACCCACTAGCCACTTTGTGAGTGACAGATATGGCAGTCAGCATCTGTAAAGATTCCAGCCCTCTGGGACAGTTCTACCCCCCATGGAGGGTCACTAAGAATCAAAATCAAGTCACTGGCAGTGGGGGTGGGTGGGTTAGTTTTTGGTTTCAGACAGGGCCATGCCCTTGATACTGGCTCTCAGTGTATCCTCCAACTGTCATCACTAGATTACCAGTTCAGCCATCTCTACTTGGGGTGAGAGAGATGGTAAACTAGATGACAGCTGGATATCTTGCACCTTACAGTTGGTCACTGGTTTCAAGGTTAATGTTAGAATAACATGAGATCATGAAAATAAGTACACCTTATTTTCTGATACTAATAACAACTAATGAGATGAATCTACTTATTTCTGTGGAATCAATTCTGACATAGTAACTCCCTTATCACAGAGCAGAATTTCCCCCATTGGGTTTCCAGGCCTAAAATCTTCATGGAAGTGGACAGCCACATCTTTCTTCTTCAGAGTAGTGGGTAGGTTTGAACCACAGACCTCCAAATTAGTAACTAAGCACTCTGACCACTATGCCACCCGAGATCCAGAGAGGTGAGACCTGCAGTTCCCTTCCTGAGATGTTTGCTGACCTCTGGTGGCCTCTAGGACCCTGTAGCCAAAGACAGTTGATCACCCCACCCCTACTCCGACCCAAACCGTGGAGTAGGGCCCTAAAGGGCTGCACCCCAGGAATAGGAACGAACTGGATATTAATCTTCCCACAGCTCAGTTTCAAATCATCTGGAGCAACCAGAAAAATCTCAAACCCCTGCTTGGATTAGAATGACCCCAGTTTGCTAATACAAGTCTTCTCGGGCACATGGAAGAAGGAAATGAAAATCCTCCTCAGAAAAAAAAAGTCATCCATACCCAAAGCCTCTAATATTTCCATATTTGTTTCAAATGCCAAGTCCAGTACACAAGCACTAATAGACAAAATACCAGGAGCAACAATCCGCATAGTCAGACCAAAGGGATGCCAGATACTGAAAACATCAGAATAAAGCAAACCTTGAAAAAATTCAGGAGGAAACGAATCCATTTTAAAAAGTGGCAGAGCAGATTTGAAAAAGAACCAAAACTGAAAAATAAAATGAAACTCCTCCACTGAGGTCTTGATGGAAATTAAAAGTTGTTAGTCAAAGAGAATCAGCAGACTGGAAGACAGATCAGAAGGAACTACTCCGAATGGAGCACAGAAAAGGATAAAAAGTAAGGAGAGGGAAGGTGACAGAAAGGATCTGAGGAGGTCATGTAACGTGTATGTGCAGTTGGGGACCTCACAGTGAGACCACAGAGAAGGGAGGCAATCACTCTGTGAATAGGACGGCTAAGAATTTTCCAGAACAGATCAGAGATATTGAGTCACAAATTAATGAAGCTTGGTGAATACAAAATGAATGATCTTGATTGTTCTAGAATGTCTTCTAAAAATTATGGGAATCTTTCTCTAGGTATAGTGCTACAATTAATTATGCAAATATCCAAAGCAGGCCTACTGTGTTGCCAGACAAAAGATTGTAAAGATAAATAAAAGTCAAACACTTAAAATATACGAGGGGTACCCCCCAAAAAAGGGATTTTTTTCAAAGCTACCAGTTTAAGTTTTTTCACAAAGCAACCTTATCACCTTCAAAGAACTCTCCATTACACTTAATACATTTGTCAAACCTGCAATTCCGTTCTTTGAAACATTTTTCAAACTCTGTTTGGATGGCTGACAGCACCTCCCCTTGTTTTTTTCCCTTTACTTCTTCTATGTCATCAAATCGCTGTCCTTTCATGTCCCTCTTCATTTGATGAAGCAAAAAGGTCAGGTAAGTAAGGTGCATGGGCAGGCATGCTGTTTTAGCCAAAAACTGGTGCATTCTGAAGGCTGTGTGAGCAGGTGCATTGTCGGGTTACCTGTCTGCCACAAACCAGGCCTTTTTTTGTCACACACAATTACACTATCTTTTCAGAACCTCTAAATAGAAAGCTTGATTAACAGTCTGACCTGGTGGAACAAACTTCATATGCACTAAGAGTCAACATTTTCATCCCTTCAGGAAGTTGATGGATGTCTACAAGAAGTTTGTCATCAATCGACATTTCACCTTTTTTGAAGTGAGACAACTACTCATACACTTGAGTTTTTCCCATAGTGCTGTCCTTGTAAGCTGTGTTCAACATCACAACAGTTTCTGCGGCATTTTTCCAGAGCAGAAAACAAAATTTCAGTTGCACGCTGTTTTTAAATCGGCCATATCTCTCTCTCTCTCTCTCTCTCTCTCTCACACACACACACACACACACACACACACACACACACACACACAACTCAACCCAGAGGTTCTAGCAAAACTTTCACTAAAAATATTCACTGTGATTAGAGATAATCTTCCCAGACAACACCGCTGGATGCACTAACTTAGAAGAGTTGCTCTATGCTCGCCTAGCAGAAAAAATTGAGTACTACAGCAGACTTTTTCCATTTTTTTCCTGGCAAGGGGTGGGGTACCCCCTCATATGTTAAACTGCAATGATCTCTCTACCTATGTACTACCATAAAGAAGGAAAGTATTAACAAAGAAATCTGGTGAAATTTAATAGCAAAAAGACTAAAAGGCACCTATAGGAAACGCAAAACAGATGACCCCACCATTATCAAATGATCCTATTTCTTTCACTGTGGTAAGTACACCCAGTCTAAACTTAAGGCCATAGCAAGAAAAACTTGAAAAAAATCTTTTCTTCCCAGTTCTTTATCCCTACCTAATAAAGGATTTTGAAAACTCTAAACAGACAATTCTCACTTACCTCTATTCATGGTGGCACAATTAATTCTTATGATCATGTTTTTCACGCAAGTCAGCAGGGAAGAACTAGCTCTTGGAAGATCAGGCAAAGGAAGGAATGTTGGGCCATAAGAGAGTGGGACAGTGTCAGTCACTGGAGAGCAGAGGAGAGCTACAGCAGACGCCAGGGCACATGTATACAAGCCAGGGACTCCTCAAGTCACACAAAAACCAACCTTGTAAACAGCCAGAAAAATCTCTGCTTTCTACTAAGTTCAAACTGCTAAGAGATTCCTCCCATCTGAAGAAACAGAAAATGTGGTTTTGTTGCTGCCCACCCCAAGGTAGAGAATCAAAGGGGAGAAGAAATAGTTCAACGGTCAGCATTAACATCCTTGTCCCAAGTTGGAAAATCAATCTGAGGAGTAGCAGATGAGACCTACACCATGGAGGCGATGAAACAAGCTTTCCCGAAGCCCCAAGGCAGGATGTCCATCACGTGGGGAGGTATCTATGATTTTAGGTTTAGTATCTGACCCTCAACCCAAACACAAGAAATGTGCCTGGCGCCTTTGTGCTCTGAAGAATACAGTGACTTACAAAATCCTATACAAGATGGGCTTGGTTCCTCTAGCACTTGTGAGCTGTGCAGATGTCAGAGGCCAGGAGAAGATGAAATGACTAAAGGAAAATATAGGCACAGGACAAATTGTGAAATTGTTCAAAGTTTCTGGGATCTCATTAGCTCTGAAATTCCATTACTGGCCAAACCTGCATAAAGGTTGATTCATACCTATATGCCAACATGCCGAAATTAATTTGTTCAGGATAAGGAGCATCAAATTCCCAAAGGAGGTGCTTTAGACGGAAAGAACCCAGGACACCAGAGTGAGTAAGTTCAGTACTGGTAACTTAGTCTCTCCTTTAGTGCTGGCTCACCCAGAGGGCCTTTGATCCCTAGCCCTGCAAGTGTATAACATCTTAAAGAACAACATGCTGTATGGGTTTCAAACAACTCAATTCACTATTAGTTTATATTAGCGCTGACCTACTTCTTTGAAGAGCTGAGCTCAACGACCAAAAGCTAGCCTTTCACCACCATCTTCCTAAAATATCCTTCTAATACTCTGTAATGCTCATCTGAGGGCAAGAGAACAAATGATGTTCTAACTTGAAGTCAGCCTCCTGCTGCATGGAGCCAACCTCTGCTCACCTGCCCAAGATCTCAACTGTGTTCTTTGTGCCTTGCTTACATCATTGGCTCTTCCCCCAATGTTTTCTAGCACCTTCCTTCCTTTATGGGCAATTGTTACCATGTCCTATCGCTGTTTCCCTTACTATATACTGTTGAACACCCCGGGGACACAGGTTAGGAATCACCTAGGAATTCTGGTTTCGCATTCTACTCCAAATTCTAGGTCCACTGTACCACATTCTTCAATTACATTTCCCCTGCCTCGCATCAAAAACACTCCTGAATACCTATAGAACCCTTGTGGCTAAGGAAAAGCCTTCCCTGTGCCCAATTTAATGCCACTCCTTCTTTTTCCTACTTTTGTTCTTCTCTACTTCAAAAATCATTCACAGGTTATGCCCACATATTTACCACACTGCATGGGGGTACAAGGGCAGCAAAACTTGCCCTCAGAAAGGACTAGGAAATGGAGGGCAAGGACCTGGTTAGAATAAAAAGTGAAGATAGATTACATGTAAGGAAAATTACAAAATACCAAGAGGAAAAGCACCCAGCCATGATAATGTTAGGAGTTGTTTCATGGAAGAAGGACCATTTGAGAAAAGCCTTGAAGAACAGATTCCAAGAGATGAAAAACAGGGTGGAGCTAGGGGAAGGGCATGGACAAATGCCTGGAAGCAGTAACACTCCAGAAGCTGGGATGGGGGATGCAAAAAGGATGCAAAGTCTTACTGTGGGGCCCTAGATAGCAAGGTGAGGCACCTGCATTTAATCCAGCACACAATGGAGAGGGTGCTATGAGAGCTAATTTTGGGAGATTTTCTGGCAGCAGCCAGGAAGGGCTACTCTTCAACAGATGACAAGTATGGGTTAGGCAGGTCATTCAAGTCACTGCAGTCCACTTCTACCGCAGCTCTGATTTGTCTCCAGCTGCACGGGTTTCCGTGTCATCTCAAGGCACCTCTCTCATACTCTCTCCACACGCACTTAAACATGAGCCCCAAAGAACAATTTAGTAGTTTAGTTTATCCTAAACCTTATGGATTAAGAGAACCATATGGCACACAATCTTTACCACTACTACTTAGGCTCCTATTGTGTAGCTTGATGAAGAGGTTTGGCACAGTGGCATTAACGAGGGGCTCAAGCATAAGAATGATTGTGAGGATGATGCAGGGCGGAGCGGTGTTTCCTTCTGCTGTACACAGGGTGGCTACAAGGGGAAGCTGATCGATGGCACCTAACAAACAATATTGTGTGCCTGGGTGATGCTTAAACTACAAGGTTGTCGATTTAACCCACCAGCCATTCCATGAAAGATGAAGGTGCCCGTTCACTTAAAGACGTCGTCTTAGAACGTCTAGGGAACAGGTTTCCTCTGTCCTATAGGGTGACTATGGGCTTGAATGGCAGTGAGTTTGGCTTGGTTTTATTGGATGGCAGGCACTCCTCGAGGCAATGGGGATGCCAAAGGTCAACGAGGCAAATTTTCTATCCCTTGGAGCTTACATTTTAGAAGGAACAGACAAAGACAAAGATGTCAATGATACGCACTACAAAGAAAAGGAGAGTGGGGAGAAAGTATGTGCTGTAGGACTGCCTGAGCCAGGGCCGGTGGGGAAGGCCCACTGCAGAGCCAGAGAGAGGCTGCCAGTGGTGTGTACCATTTGGGAAAGGCATCCATTTTACACTAGAAGGCAACATAGTATGGCTGAGGGAGCCAGACAGAGCTGGGTTCTAATCTTAGATCTGTGACGTACTGACTGGTAAATTACTGAATCTCCCTAGAATCTCTCTCTTTATACCATTTTACAGAAAACTTACTGACCTTATCAGGCTATTTTGTAAAAACTGAATAAAGAATGTAAAAAAAAAAAGTACATGCTGCTCGGTAAGGAATTTATAAATGGTAGCCATTAATTTATTAAATTAGTTGTTTAATCTACCTAGAAATGGATTTTGCTGAAAACCAGGTTGTGATTTAACAAAATCTAACAAACAAATCCTTAGGAAGACCTTGGGAGATGAACCACCTGAAAATAAAAACAAGAGAATACTCGGCAAAACAATATTAAGAATCATTTGCATCCAATATTAAAAGATGGCTCTAAAAACTGCTTCAACTAAAACACCAGGCTAATATTCTTGACATTTTTAATATATGCAATTCTTTTCACATTTAACCATATCAACAAAAGTAACTATTTTCATGTCTACTTTGATCCTCTAATAAAAAAATACTACTAAGGTGATAATCTTTCCTTTGTCAAGTTTTTAATCTAGTACAGTCAAGTCTTATCTTTAACAGAAAATAAAATAATACAACTAAAAATACTTGCCACTTTGACCGTTTCTAAGTACACCGAGCTATTTTCATCACGAGTGCAATCCCCATCATCTTTCCCTGTTTTTCATCACTCCAGACACAAACTCAGTACCTCTTAAGCAGTAACTCCCCATTTCTCCTGGCCCAGGACTCTGGTAAGCACCAGCAAGCTTTTGTCTCCAGACACTTGCCTATTCTCAGTAATCCCTTTTTAAGTGGGATCATACAGTATCTGTCCTTGGTGCCTGACTTACAGTATATATTCGAGTATAAGCTGACCCAAATATCAGCTGAAGCACCTAATTTTACCACAAAAACTGCATTAAAATGTGCTGAAAACTCGGCTTATACACGAGTATATATGGTACTTAACTATGCATGGTTTCAAGGTCGATCCATGAAGCTTTTAAAAAAAATTTATTGGGGGCTCGTATAACTAAACACAATTCATACATCCATCTATTATGTCAAGCACATTTGTTACCATCATCATACTCAAAACATTTTGTACTTGAGCCCTTGGTATCAGCTCATTTTCCCCCTCCCTCCTGAACCCTTGATAATTTATAAATTATTGTCATGTCTCACACTATCCAAGTCTCCCTTCACCCACTTTTCTGTTGTCTGTCCCCCAGGGAGGGGGTTATATGTAGATCCTTGTGATCAGTTCCCCCTTTCACCCCCACCTTCTCCTTACCCTCCTGGTATCACCACTCTCATTATTGGTCCCGAGGGGTTTGTATTTCCTAGATTCCCTGTGTTTCCAGTTCTTATTTAGAGACCTTTTTATATAGACTAGAACTTTGGCACAAGAAAGCTAAGACAGGAAGGACAATGATAATCAATTCATCATTTGGTTCCACTCCTTCCATCTCCTCCAACCCTCTCCTCGCAGTCAAACAGTTCTCTCAATTGTTTACCACACCTCTCCTCATTAAAACCTTGCTCCGGTGCATGAAGAACAAGTGCCCTGTTCCCACATTCAAGGCCATGCTGTCCTGCCTCGCTCTCATTGCTTGGTCCAAGTCTCTTCTGCTCTTCTCTTCATCCCCAGGTCCCCAAGAGCCTCTGCTGTGCTATGCAATCTGCTACATACTTTTGAATCTCGCTCCTGAAGAGCCTATTCTGGAATCCTCCTTCCCCACACAGCTCTCAATCAGACTTGCACAGCACTCTCAAATGTTCTTCCCCTACTGAAGTCAAGAGAGGTAGCTTCTTTTCCTGGTTCTCCCCCAGCACTCCGGCTATTATGATAGGCCTTTAAGTCTTAGGCAGACCTTATAAATGTGAATTTCCCAAGCCCGATTCTCCCACAGACAGTCAGCTCCAAGAAAGGGGTGTTTTATTTATTTTTGCATTTCTTGTACTTAGCATGGTAGCTACTTAGCAACCTTGGCTGAATTAAAATACACATTTTTCCCCCTCTGATGTGTTTCATCCCCTTAGGCTTCATTTGACCTGTGTCTGTAACTTTAGAGGATGTCAATGGTGTCTGTAACTTTAGAGGATGTCAATGTTCAGTACATATGGTATAAATAAAGTTGCTTAAAAAGAGAGGGAGATTTAATAAATGATGCAGGCTGCAATGTCCTCCTCACTCCCGCTTGCATTTCCCCTGTTCAGTATTTCAGAACTTAAAGCCACTACGAAGATGAAAATTTGACTCGTTATGCTTAAACGCAAATAACACACAGAGGGAAAAACCAAACAAACACAAAAAATGGTTGCACTCAATTTGATGCAGTGTGCCTTCGTTTATGGCTGTTCACAATTGACACAGGTGCCTGAAACCGTTTTAGGTTCAGTGACATTGACTGGGCAGGACTGAGTTTATAGGAGATATTTGGCTAGAATCTTAATGGCACACCTCTATACCTGTCACCAAAGAGGAATTATTGGACACAATTTTACTGTTCAAAAGCGCTCCAACAGAAATTCCCAGTGTTCCTCAATGGGCAGAGACTTCTTTACCAAGATCATTCATATTTCATCCAACCACATCTGCTATGTTTTCCTTCTCCAAAGTCAAGAAAATGGTTGGCCTATGTTCTTTAAAATTAATCAATTTCATTCTTGGGTTTATATGCATATTTCCTACCACCCTCTTTAACCATTTTAGTGACTCTTAGGAACCCTTTGCAAGTTTTCTACAGCGAATCTAAATTCAGCATTATTTTAGTACCTACTATATGAGTGGACCCCGCCAGGGCCATAAAGATCAACAAGGATTGGTGGCTGTGCCCCCTAGGGTCACTATAAGAGACATGGAACAAATAGGAGGCTCTTTTCTCCCTGTTTAGGAGACTAGAAGCCAGTATTTAGAGCAGGAGTTGGCTCCAGGGCAGCGGTTCTCAACCTGTGGGTCGTAGCCCCTTTGAGGGTTGAATGATTCTTTCACAGGGGTCACCTGATTCATCACAGGAGCAAAATGACAGTTATGAAGTAGCAACTAAAGTAATTTTATGGTTGGGGAGGGGGTCACTACCACAAGGAACTGTATTAAAGGGTGGAAGCATTAGGAAGGTTGAGAACCACTGCTCTAGGAAATGTGCATCCTCTCAGCTTTCCCAGTCCAGGTATTCCCAGGTTCCTAGGCAATTCCCATGGTAAAAAAAAAAAAAAAGTTTGTGTTTTTACCCTTCTGTACTTAATGGGCTGTTTTTCTATCACAAAGCTAAATGGGGTTGAAGCACCCCCACAATGGTGTGACAAGGATCCCAGGTGATGCCTGGTGACCTACTTGATTGCTAACCAAAACAGCTGTTTGAACTACCAATGGGTATGGGTACAATGATGTGGCTTCACTCATGAAACAAAGGAAAAACCCTATGCTCAAATGGGATTGCACACACAAGGATTGGAATTCCGATACATATAACTGGGGTGGGGAAGTCACACAATTCAATCCACACAGTGGCCTTCTGAGACTCCGGGGTCCTGTGGTGAAGTTGATGCAGTCGTTCTATAATACATGACACACATTACAGTGACGTGTGGCTAAAGGTGAAGGTGGCGGCAAAGGCTCAGTGCACTGATGACCTGTAATATCAACCAAAGCATTGGACCCTGCGGGTCCTGGCAGTGCTGGTTCAGCATTATCTCACAAGTCATCTTCACAGCAGACACCTTATGGAGGATGCTCATCAAAAGATGAGCAAGAGGTGAACTGCTCTGGGTGGAGAAGAAAAGAGGATGAACCTCCCAGGCTGTGCCAAGGACACTACGAGGCCTCCACAGACCCTGGAGCAGCTAGATCAGGGAGACCAAGTGCCCCCCACCTACGGCACAGAATGATACAACAGTTAGGACATGGCGTGCTTGCTAAGTATTTGTTAAATCAGCAGGAGGACTCAGGGGACTAATTTTCAAGTGGATGGTCTAATGGCAGAGGTGGGGCCATTAGGAGTGGGAAGTGCTGGAGGCACTAGAATGGGCACTCCACAGAATTACAAAGGTCTGATTGGTGCCTTGAAATCCCATCAGACAGAAACCTCATCTTAACTACTTTTCACTTTTGCCCTGCAATCCTTCTTTCTCCAGTCAGCTCCATTTGCTTACCACAGCAGTTTCTGCAGATCTTTCCTACATTTTTTTAGCTTCCAACCCACCCTCCACCCCTCATGCATCGCTTTCAGCAGAGGGTAAGCACAGACCACAGATAGCACTCTCACCTTATGCCGCTTCTCCCATGCTTCTGTTTCCCCCAAAACTAAACTTGCTGACTCATTTAGCAACCCCCTGTGGGTTTCTGAGACTACAACATTTACAGGAGTAGAGAGCCCAGTTTTTCTCCCATTGAGTTTCTGGTGGTTGTGAACTTCCGACCATGTGGATCGCAGCCCAATGTGTTAACCACCACACCACCAGAACCCCCTGCCCCCAGGTGAGTTATTTTCACATCCATCCTGAGATCTCCATGAGGTTCTTCAATCCAACACCCTTCCTCTGCATCTTAAATATGGGTCCTCCCTGGCTGGCTTCTTCCAATTAGAATCTAGGCACAGTTGAATTTTTCCTATGCAGGTTTGAGTTTATAGGAGACATTTGGCTGGAATCTTGATGGTGTATCTCTACACGTCTGTCACCAAGGAGGAATTACTGAACAGTTTTACATTCAAAAGAGCTCCATCCATCTCCCAACAGGCTACCTTCTACTTTCTGTGACCACCACACATGGACAAGGGTTGAGTCTTGGCAACCATCTCTAGGTCCTCACCTCACTTTCTCATCAATACACAACCATCTGGTTTTCATTACTGCCCTCCACCAGCCCCTCCTGGAGCGCTGGCTTGTATCACTCTTTCCTTACACCATGTGTTCAGCTTTTCCTTCTGCTGTCAACAGGGCTCTCTTCCTTTAAAACGAGAGCCCTGGTGGTGTGGTGGTTATGGACTGGGAAGCTAAGCACAAGGTAAGTAGTTCAAAATCACCAGTTGCTCCACAGGAAAAAGAAATTTTCTCAGAATCCTGTAAAGAGTTACAGTCTCAGGCAGTTAAAGTTGCTATGAGTCGGCACTGGGTTTGTTTGCATCCTCAGAAGTTTTGTCCTGGGCCCTCTTAGTATCCGTCACTGTGAGAGGGGAACACGAAACTAGCTGGCAGGGGGGTTCTAAGAAGACTCAGTCCTTGTGACTGGGAAGGCCAGCACTCATGCAGGAAACTAGAAGGGGATAGCTTCTGCTTCTCCACACAGCTACCCACCCACCTGCCTTACTCTGAGCTGGGAACACTCCAGTTCCTCCTCCAAAAGCCAGGCCTGTGCCTCAAACACCAGGCTATCTCACAGCATTCAAGCTTAAATCTGCACCAAAGACATCGCTTTATATCCCACCCCAATCTTCTCCCCACCAGTCTCCTTTTTCAGTGAGGCCCCCACCGCTGCCTTCCAAACTAAAAGTCTTGACTGGATGTGGCCCCTCTACATTTCTGAAAGCTCTCATCCATCTCCACTATCCTCAATACCTTCATTTATGCAACAGATCCAGCCCAGCTGGCCTCAATTGTGCCGTCGTCATTGGCATGAAGTATAAAGCACTGCGAAATACAAAGCAAATCCTACTATCTGAGAGGTCAGGGAAAACCTCTCTGATGTGGTTACATGCAAATCTGAATGACAAACAAAACAAATTTTTGAATAAAGATTTTCAGGGAAGGTGTACCAGGGAGGAGGGTAAAGAACTGAGAAGGCAGCGAGGTGGGGCCCTAGGAAGCCAGAAGACCAGGTCCGATGAGTTCAGAGAGAGGCTCGGCTGGGAGAAGACTGTTAGTACCAATGAAAGCAATGGAAAGACTGGAGGATTTTAGGTGGGGAACTAACTCACTCACTGCCCTGGAGTCAATTCTGACTCATAACACCCCTACAGGACAGCACAGAACTAACTGCCCCTTGGGGTTTTGGAGCCTGTAGATCTTCACAGGAGTGGCCAGCATCATCTTTCTCCCTCGGAACTAGCATAACCTAAATTGAATGCTTTAAGATCAGTTAAGCTGACAAATGGAAAAATTAATTTGGAAGAGCAAAAAAGGGCTTAGGAAAACCCATCAGAAAGTTAATAAAAATAATAGTGTCATCCAGATTGAAGAGGAGATGGTGCTTGGGATGGGAAGGAACAAGTTGTCTATCTATTTGCACACATAGTAAAGTGGACTTGCTGAGGGACAGAAGGAACTTAGACCAATTCATTAGTTGATTTCAGGTCTCATTTACACAGAGCCAAAAGCTCAGATCCCTGGTGTATGCTCCAGTTTTGATGAATGCCTATCAAGACCCAGACTATTTCCATCACCTGAAAAAGTTTCCTCTTGGCCCTTCCCATTCAATCCCTCTCCACCCAAGAAGCAAGCACTGATCTGATTTCTAGCATCCTGAAATTAATTTAGGAGGCCTGATGGCATGGTGGCTAAGTGTTTAGCTGCTAGCCCAGAGATGGGCTGCTCGATCCCACCAGCTAGCTGTTCCATGGGAGAAAGACGTGGCAGCGTGCTTCTGTAACAATTTCCCACCTGGAAAACCTTAAGGTGGCCCACCACTCATCTGTCAGGTTGTCATATTGGGGTGGCTTGAAGTTGAAGCTACACCCCACTAGGATTTCAAACACCAGAAGAAGGAGGAATTGGCTGTCCATATGCCTCACAGACAAATGAAAGTTGGACGAGTAAGAAAGGCCGCAAAAGAATTGATGCCTTTTAATTTATCTTGTTGGTGAAGAATATTGACGATACCAAGGGCTGCCAGAAGAACAAACAAGTCTGTTTAGGAAGAAGCACAGCCAGATGCTCTTGAAAACAAGGATGGTGAGACTTTGCCTCATATACTTTGCCATGTTATCTATCAGGAAAGCCCGGTCCCTGGAAAAGTGCAGCATGCAAGCAGTGTTTCCCTCGTTCTGCTCTAAGTCGGCGCTGATTCTACAGTACCTGGTGATAACATCAGCAATATATTCCACTTCCAGCTGCATGCCTTCTAGGTGGTTTTCCTTACACACCCCCTTAGGCTACAATCAAACATATGAGCATTCTTCCAACCCCTCAAAAGCATTCCTTATTTCACCTAAACCTTTGCACATGCACTCTGGACACCTTTCTTTCCCCTCTGTTCTCCTGTGCTACCGAGATCATGTTATTTATTCGTTCAACAAAGTTCACATATGATGAGAACGCTGGCTAGATGGTTCTGAGCAGAGAAAAGAACTTTTTTTAAAGTCCACAAGGTGGAAAAGAGCTTAGCACTGCAAGGAGACTGAAAGAGCAGGTGTGGCCAGGGGACAGCCATCCACAGCAGGTCTCCCATCCAGGGCCTTATTGGCCATGAGGAGGGGCTGGAATTTTTTTTCTACCTGCAGTGGGAAAGCTTAAAAAACTCTAACCAGGAGAGAGATAACTGACTCATCGCTGCTGTAGGCAAAGTAGACTGGAGGACAAGATTAGAGAGGGAAGGCCAGTTTTAAGAGGCAGTCAGTGTTGCAGGGAGGCACTGACAGCTCAGAAGACAGTGGCCATGGAAATGATGGACAGAATCAAGTCATATTATGAGCACAGCACTAATGGCCAGTCAATGATGGGTTCCATGGAAAAGGTGGTGAAAGAAAAGGCAAAATCTTTCTTGAGAAATGGAGTTTTAAGGAGAAAAGGGCAAGTGGAAGAAAAAGAGTTTGTGAGGACAAAGTGTTCACGCTGGGGTCCATAAGCTACTGTGGGAAATCCAAGTAGAAGTGCCGAGAGTTGAAGGGGCTACGTGAGGTCTAGCTGAAAATGCCCACGTGATGGTCACTGTTTACACTTGCCACGAGAGGCTGGAGATACACAAGACTATCTGGAGAAAGTGAGCCCAAAGAGGGTTGGCTCAGAGAACACCAAGAAGTATGTAGGAGAGGGGGCGAACAAGCCAGAGGCAGGAGGGGACAACCCCCAAGGACAACGGTCAACAGGTAGTAAAGAAGAGGCTGGCCCTCCTCTGGGAAGCCTCCTGTGGCTTTCAAAGCCAAGAGTTTACACATCCCGGAACCTCACCCTGTGGCCCCTCTGTGAAAGCACTTTTGATACTGCCATGTAATTGCCCTGCTCTACTGAGCTGACACAAAAGCTGAAACCATGGACCGGAACCTACCAACCATCACAACGATTATGAAAATGGCGCTGGGTTGGGTGACATTTCCTTCTACCAGACACACAAGGTTACTATGAGCCAGAGTCAACGCAACAGGGCCTAACACCAGCTGAACAGTTCTATGAGGGTGGAGGATCAACAATTGAGGCAGGAAGCAAGCCTGCTCTAGTCCAGAGCCTGGGTGTGGGGCACACACACCATGACTGCTCCCACTCACCCAGTGTCCCCTGTAGGCAGCACCCGCACCACTGTGCAGAGTTCCAACTTTAGTGCCTTCTCTCAATTACCCTTGTTAGGTGCTGCTGGTCCAATTCCAACTCCTATCAAGCCCAAACGAAAGAGCAGAACCGCCCCAAAGGGTTTTCTTGACTTTGATCGTATAGAGGCAGATCACCAGCTTCATCTCCTGGGGAGCCACTGGGAGAGCTGGAACTACCAACCTTTCAGTTAACAGGTGAGCACTTCATCGTTGCACCCCTATAATCTCATGATTATGTGTACACGTGAGGAAGCTGAGGCTTGGGCAAAACACCCAAAGACACTATTTCTAAGTGATGGGAACAGGTGAGGTCACTCCAGGCACCAACTATGTGGACTTCCCACAGGAGGAGAACCCTCACTTGCCAAAGAGACTCAAAACTTACAACCTGCTAGCAGCCCAGTCAGGCTCACAGAACTCCAGACTCCAATGTAATGCTTCATATGTAGAAATACGGGCTTCCCTGAAACGGAGGTCTGGAACTTAAGGCTTCCAAGGTTTCAACTATTCTGGATTTTACAACCCAATTTTAACCACCTACCACAAGCCCTACATCTACAAAGTCTCACCCTCACTGCGCAACTAATGGACCAAGACATCATCAGGGCAAAAAAAACCAAGGCTACACATCTTTCTGAGCAGTAACAGTGATACAATTTTCTTTATCTGTACTCTGCTTCCAAGATGAATTCCTTAAGACAGGAGTTACTCAAGTTTTGTCCTAAACGTGCACACTGGTGCCCAGAGGTTTTTGTTCTCTCAGGAGCCACTGCTGACACAACTGCTAGCTAAGGGCAGGGGTCCTGCAGAAAGAAGGACCACTGGCCTCTCTGGCAAGGAACAGGGTTCTCGATTTGACTGTGTCAGAATAAAGCTGCCTAACTCTTGGCACTTATCCCAGGTTGTCCAGCCTGAAGGTATGGCTTAGCAACCTTGTGTGTTTCCTCCAGTTCTGTAATTCTATAATCAGAAAAGAAATGAGAGGTTGGGAGCAGGCATGGTGGACTCCAGCTGGCTGGGAAAGACTGAGAGGACCAAGCCTAACCTCCTGGTTAGGGTCAGTAAGCATCTGTCTCGCAGGGTTTCCCTCCCAGCCTCAGCCTCTGCTCTTGAGCTTTGCTTGCCTCCCTCAAGAGCCTCCCTACCCAAGTTTCACTCACTCACTCACTCACTCAGAGTGCCCATGTGAAGTAACACCCAGCAAGGGGCCTGCATAGAGAAGTCCTTTGAAGCTTTAACGAAGTAAGATGATTATAGCACCCCAACCAAGCTCTCCAATGAAAAACAAACAAAATGAAAGGATACTTCTTACACTGTCCAGCAACAATCAACAGTGCTGTTGCATCAGGACATTTAACAAAAGCAACAACATTCCACTTTCATAGACTATTGTGGGTTGCTGTCCAGTTGGCTCTGATCTTGGTGACCCCACTGATAACAGAACAAAATGGTGCTCGCTGTGTTCTCTGGGGTCGAGGCCACTGTATCAATCCATCATTGAGGAGTTTTCCACTTTCCTCTCCAAAGACCAGACCCTACTCATGATGTGACCAAAGTAAAGGAGTTAAGTCTCGGACAACATTCAATGATCCATCAGATTTTCATTGGCCAATTTTGGGAAGTTATTCACCAGGCCTTTCCTCAAAGTGTGTCTTAGTGTGGAAGCTCTACTGAAACCTGTTCACTATGGATGAGCTGGCTGGTGTTTGAAATACTAATAGTCTCACTTCTGAAATTATAGCAACATGAAAGCCAGGAGAGTACCACAGACAGACAGGTGGTGATCTTAATGCCTCAAGCTACCATTAAGACTCCCTTAAGCTCTTTTGAACCAGGTCCCCATTTAAAAAGCACAAAGACAAAAGCATATTGAAGGATTCAACCAACCCACCTCCACCCTTTGAATGAGTTTCTCGAGATGCTCTGAGGTAAGGTAAAGTATTCCCTGTTTAATGCCATTTTTATCCAGCCCACAGTTCAAGTCTGACTGCCCTGCTGCTGGCAACAAAGGTTGCAGAACAGAGAACACGCAATGAGCACCTGAAATAACTGTCATATTGTATTTCCGTTTCCTCCTTCCCTGCTTTCATCACCTGACGTTCTATTTACCGCTTGCAGTCTTCCAGGGCAGGCTTTTTCTCCATCTTGCCAACCACTGCACCCATCTTCTGTACTTAGAAAAACACCTACAAATAGGTGCTAATGAGCGAAAGTTGGAACACATGTGAACAGACACAAAGCACCTTCATCCACTTTCAGGAATGCCATGTTTAAACATGGAAACCATCCTCCAATCAGGCATATATTCAAGTGTTCCAATTACCTTCTCCCCACCCTAGAGAAGAGTTCACATGTGTACACTGTAGTTAAGGATATTTTCCCTAGTAGCTCAAGTTTTCTCTTTGACTTCCCCACAATGAAGCATCAGATAACAAGCCACAGATACACCAGTAACTCAAGTTATAGTTCATCTTCCTGCTGTGTCTTGCGCATTACCTACAAAGCAAACGAGGCTCCAATGCAGAAAACACTGATTTTGTTTGTTGCCATGAGAACCTTCTCACCCATATGAGGCTTTCTTAAAGGCCTTTCAACAGTCTAATAACCAGGAAAACCACCCAGACTAAGTGCAATATGACCAAAGAGGATCTTGGAAAGCCTTGATTTCTGTACATTCTATTTCAAATGTATAAACTTAAGGTACTGCTTCTCTCCCATATAAATAGGCATTCATTGTTTTGCTTCATTTTGTCCTTTTTACAGCTAAAAAAAGAAAATGAGGGTAGAACTCTAGACAGTTCTAATGAGCACTAAGGTAGGTACCCGGGACACAAAGCCCCCATGAGGAAGAGTAGTAAGATGTACTCGGAAAAGGTTTCTCTCTCTCTTAAGTGGTTCTTTTGAGCTCTCCCTGGTCAACCCGAGAGAGCAGTCACCAGATAATATCCTTCCTGTGCACTGTACACTAGTAGCACAGGCTAAGAGAGCCCCTTAGGAATGATAGCACTCTATGAACTAATATTTGAAGTTCTCAGCTCCAGATAGAATTGCAGAACTGGGATTGAAAGAGAAACCTTTTGTAGATTAAATCCCAGGTACACTGGCAAAGCTGGGCAGATACGGTGAAAGTGTAGGTTTAGAGAACTCCCTGGGGTCACTAATGCACATGGCAGTCACTAAAATCGTGTTCTCTGGGATTTTGCTGGAGTTTAGATTTGGGGTTTTAAAATGCAGGTAGGGGAGCTGAGCAGAAATTTCTGGATGTCAAGGCTGTGCCTATCACACTCCCTGGTTTGTGCCTTGAGCAGGCAGTGAGGTACAACAGATGTATGTAGATGCAGGCTTTGGAGCCAAGGAGAGGAGGGTCATAGCCTGGTTACTAAGCTCTGTGGCCACTCATGACTCTCGGGTTCAAGGTGGCTTAACAATATCTCAGGCAAAATCTGCCACACAGGTTTGGTTTTAAAATATTTTTTCTTAAAGCATCCTTTCCCATCTATATGATGAGACAGTGAACTCGCCAGATAATCTCAATTCTAATTTATTGGTCTAAATAGATTGATTGTTTCAACTACATTCCATTTTATTTTACAGAGTTAAAAAGGGGGGGAAATAGTAAACTAAAGAAGTTTGGGGACTTACTCAAGATAACCACTGGGCAGTACTGAAACAAAAGCCCAGGCCTTTCAAAGGCATATGTGCAAACAGAAGTTTGAAAATGGTTTTCTTTCTTTGAAAGTTACAAGTAAATATAAGCTTATGTGGTGAGATATCTGCTCACAACGTAATAACTTGGTTTTCTAAACTTCGCCCAATGAATACAAGGTCCCAATTCAAATAGTAAACAGCCTATTTGGGGAAACAGAAAGGAATTAACCTGCATAGCTGCTGAATAAATCATCTATAGGGCAGGTCCCATGCTGACTTACACAAAAACTGCCACCACCATCCACGTGAGACCCTTTCTGCAAACGTGTTGTACAGAACGAATAAAAATGTACTCTTAGATAGACCTAGGCTCTTGCCCTTCAGACCTCAGGTACTTAAAATTCATGATAGAAATTTCAGACAAAGCACACAGAAACTTTTGAGGCTGGCCAAAGTGTACTTACCAGTCAAAAGCATGCATGGCCTAAGGCCCTCACACACCATAAAAATCAGTGAAACTAATTGGTGTTCTTCAGCATCTGAGAGGAAGCATCCAGCTACCATTAAGAAATAAATCGGGGATGCAAATAATTAGTGCACCCTGAGGTGACAGTTAATTCCACTAGCACACCATTTCACAGGAGATACTTTGGAATGCCACTCCATCCCTATTCTGAGAACACAAGTGCCAGAAACCTCAAAAGGTAGCCACACGCCCAATGTCCCTTGAAAGAGCTTTAATTAAGAGTCCTCCACAATCCCCTGCTTAGAAAGTCTCTGAGTCAATCAACACACACAGAGCCAAGCATACCTACCACCTTCCCCACATTTCTCAATTCCTCAGATGTTCTCAGCCACCTTTTCCAGCCCCCCCACCCCTAGTCATTTCTTCAAGAGTTCCCATGACTTCGCAGTGATGTGTTGGGCAGCTAACTGCAAGGCCAGCATTTTGAAACCACCAGCGCTGGGCAGGCTTTCTACTTCCATAGAGTCTGGGAAACCCACAGGGGCAGTTCTACTTTGTCCTATGGGGTCACTATGAGTCAGCACCAACTCGATGGCAACGAGCTATCATTTCTTCTTTCACAAACACTACGAGCAACAGTCAAGAGAGGCTGTAACCATACAATACTTGCACCTTTTGAAAAGCAGAGAACAGCCCTGAGATTTGGGGTGTGGGGAGGGAACAAGAGCAAAAAAAATAGCGCTGACAAAGTTTTATGCTGTTAGAGTGGATAGAGGCACAGAACGAAAAGGAAACTTAAAAAAAAAAAAAACACACACAACCAAAAAAAATGCCTACAGTCAAAACAAAAGCACTAGATGGGAAGGTACCAAAAGCCCAAACCACATAAACCAAACACTTGCTGGGTTTTACCTGGAAGAGGGTCATTTCACAGATGAGGAAATGAGGGCCCCAGGGAGAGCCAGGCCTCGAAATTATTTGGTAGTAAAGCTGGAAGCAGATCCTGGCTCTCCCAGGTCGGAATTCCCGAAGCCTCCCCTCTACCAAGCTGCCACCCCATGTTAAGATGCTTTAGAAAACTTCACTCTTCACGGAGGCTGTTAACATAAGGGTCCAATTATCTTCCAAAGATCTGCCTGTTAGATAATAGCTCGAAAATTCCATCCATTTTCCAGCAGTTACCAGAGTCATCTAAACTTCGAAGGAACAGGAAAAACAAAACATGGAAAAAGCAAGGCGAAAAGGGGAGTGGAAATCCTAATTCTTCTCCGTCCCCTCAGGGCAGACGAAAGGGTGTGCAGACAGACAGTGCTAGTATCCACGACCACAGAGACGGACAATATCCCCATCCACAGGCCGCGGAAGGCGGGCGCTCCCCGGTAACAGCCCCCCCCCACCACCAAATTCCACTCCGAGCGCGGAGCACCGGAGACGTTCCGCCTCCCGCCGCAGGCGCCGCGGGCCCGGTCGGGGCAGCCGCTCTTCCTCCTCCACTTTCCCCGCAGAACGGCGCCAGCAACTCGGCGCCGCGGGCTCCCCACGCGCGCCTCCGCCGAGACCCCGATCAGACCCCGTCCTGCTCCTCGCGGCACTGCTGGGGACCCGCACAGGAAGTGCGCCCCGCGCCCGCTCCCCGCCCCCTGCAGCCGGTACCTGCCCTCCGCCCCCAACTGGCGAGAAGCCGCCGCGTCCACATGGCCTCAGGTGTTCGCAAGGCAGGAAAGGGGCCCGTCCTTCCCGCGTCCCGGCGCCCCGACCCGCAGCGAGGAGGCTCCTCGGGGCTGCCAGGGGCCCCAAGGCGGCGCCGCCCGCTCACACCCTCCGCCTTTGCCCTCGAGGCCGCGGCCGGCAAGGACCGTCCCCGCTTCTAGCGCCCTCAGGCTAGGGCTGCTGACCAGCCTGGGCTGCGACTCCCGGGGTCCTGACCCCCATGCCCCCGGACGCCAGGGGGCCGCTCGCCTCAGCACCCCGGGGCCCGGCCCCGCTGCACTCTCAGGTCAGGCCGGGCAGGGCCATTCCCCTCAGCACCCTAGCCCCGGCCTCAGAGGACCAGGGCTCCGCATGCCCAAGTCGGGCTGGGACCTCTGCCCCCGTCTCTCCAGGCCGGGCGCCCCGCTCGGGCCCCTCTCCCCGCACCCTCTCAGCGGCGGTTACCTGAGGGAGCCCCCCGCCCCGTCCCCGCGGCCTCCGCCGGGGGCGGGCGGGGAGGGAGCGGTGGCGGGCGGCGCTGCGCGGGGTGGGGGTGGGGAGCCTGCGCCGCCTCCAGCTCCCGGGCCGGGGCCGCGGCCCCCCGACGCTCGCTCCGGCCCGCGCGCTCGCTCCCCGGTCGGGCGCGCCTCAGGGCGGGCTTCCCCGGCGGAGGCCGCGGCCGCCTGGCAGGGGCCGAAAGCGGCTGGGCTCCGGGTTTTTTCTCTCCATTCTCCCAACACACAGGAAATAACAGAGCGTCAGGTGACGGCGCGCGGCCAATGGGAAGGCTCCGGGCCGCGGCGCGCGGGCGGGTGGGAGGGCGCGCGGCGGGGCGGGGCGCAGGGGGCGGGGCTGCGGGAGCGCGCGTGCCCACCCGCGTGCGGCGACGCCGCGCAGAGGTGCCGCCAGGCCGGCCGGGACCCCAGCCTGGGACGGGCGTCGCCCGGGCCGGGGCGGCCCCCAGGCAGCTGCTGGGCGCAGCTCGCTCACCTTGCCGCTCTACTGGGGCCATGTTGGCCCGCGGCACCGGGCCGTCTCGGGATGGCCGCGAGCCAACTTTCTGGGGAGTTGGTGGCCCGTAATCTCGCTGCGATTTCTGGCGTTCCCTGGAGACACCAGCGACACAACCGGGTGCTGGAGAGGATCGGGCGTCCTCCCTGCATACCTACCTAGCCCAGCCGGGCCTGGGGGCGGCTCCTGCCTGGGAAGAGCCCTCCAAGCCCAGCTCCCTACTCTTGCCAGAGACTTGAGCCCTCTCCGAAGACACCTCCCCGCCCCCACCTCCGCTCCGCACCAATATAAGCGTTAGGGGGTGGGGGAATGCAGCCCCTCAAACGCCAGGGGCCTTGGCCTGTGGGCATCTAAAGCAAGCATGCTACAACCTGGCTAATGGGGCTGACCAGGGGTCCCCTGAACTACTATGGAAATAAGGTGGAAGGCTGGTGCATCCAAGGCCTGAGCCCTTCCCAGCCGCCCAGAACAGTTGGGCTTCTTCTGGAGCAAGAGCATAGTCTGACTTGCTTTTCCTTAAGAAAAAAATCTCAGCTGCAGTATAATCGCTGAGGTGTGGGTGCTGTGGAACCTGCCCGAGTCACCCAGTGAACTGACTAAATTCTGTCCCCTCTCTGGGCCTGTTTCCTGTGGGTACAATACAGATGACTCAAAAGTCACTGCCGGCAAGTGAACTCCGACTCATAGGGGGCAGGCTCTTGAGGAACGAAGTAGGTCTGCCACGCAGCATTTCCGACGCAGTAGATCTTTTTGCCACACCTTGCTCCCACGGAGCAGCTCTTGGGTTCAAACCGCTGACCTTTCTATTAGCAGCTGAGCACTGCACCACCAGGGCCTTACTGAGGCTGCAACTGGACCCTTCAGGCAGGCCCCACCTATCCTGACTTTAAGGAGCTGTTCTCCTGCCCTGAAGCAACCCAACTTGAGAGAGAACTGGAATGAGCAAAGCTCTTGGAGCACCCTGGCACTTTGATTTTCCCAAAGCTGGCTCTCCTGCAGCCCACCTGACCAGAGCCTGGGGTCATGTGGGGCAGGCTTTCCCAGGAGGGGGGTTCAAGGCAGCACCTGAGAAGCCTTTGGCTCTTCCAACCGGTCTCACAAAGGGGGGGGGGGACACCAGCTCTTAGGTGGGTTAGGGTGATTCTCCAGGTGGTGGGGAACCAACTAGGTAGGGTGTGTTGGGCTTTCGCAGCTGAACAGCCTGTCAGGCCCTCTCCTCTGGCCTTTCCCATTGTTCTGGGAGTTTCATTTTCAAATTCTCAGACACCAAAGCCTCCTGTGTGGGTGTGGCCTGCAGAGGGCAAGTTTCAGGGTGCAGCGCAGGCCCAGGTTGTCTGGCTGAAATGGAAGGGTGCAAGGAGCTTCCAGGGGGTGTTTGGGGCACTCTCAATTTGAGAAATCCCTGTTCCTGATGACCCCACCCCACACCAGGCCTCCTTCCCTTCCCTTTGCTTCAGTGGCTCCCCTTCAGCTCCATCAGGTCTCAGACTGGGGGACAAGGGGCATGAATGAAATGGACAGAGACAAACTTGGCAACGGCTCTTTCGCAAGGCTCCTGCCTAGGACTGACCCTGCAGCCCCCTCCCCCACCCCTGCAGGTCCCTGCCCATCCAGCCTCCACCTGAAAACCCACCCCTGTCCTGGACAGCTCTTCACTTTACCTTTGGAGAACGAACACACGTGGCCATTAAAACCAACAGATTTGGGCTCATGACTCCTGCTCTGTGACCTTGGGCAAGTTAAGGCACCACACAGCCTTGGCTTCCTCAGCTAAAATGGGACTAATAATGGCCTTGCTGGTAAGGTATTGGGGGAATCTAAAGAGAGGTCTGCAAACAGGATTTGGTAACCCTTTCACAACAGCTACAGCTCTATGACAGTCACTGTGTCACACAGCAAAGTGGGGCTCCGAGAGGCTAAGTGCTGCCCAAGAGCTTCACACCAGTGGCTTCCCATCCCTCATTGAATCCCTACCCCCCCCCCCCATGAACTCTTTAAGACAACCGATTTTGCCCTCCTCTCCTAAGCCAGTCCACTCAAAAAACACTCATTAAACTGCATCAGTGGGATCAATCCCAGAAGCAGAACCCACCCCTTCCCTCCACCCTGGGCTCAGGGATGGCTTCTGGAAGGCTGTCACACTCCCTTTATTCAAAGCCCCCCTGCCCTCCTCCAAGCGCCCTGGCAGCTCCAGGATTACAAATGGAGCCTTCCGCCTCTAGGTCACCGATTCCGCTGCCATCTGTCAGCGCGGATTGATTGAGGAGCCTGGCCCTGCTCAGCAGATCAGGGACTCGTGGGAAGTGAGCCGGTGTTAGTGCCTCTGCACAGGGATGTCTTCCCCCCACCCCCCACCCCACCCGCCTGGGCTCAGATGAAACCCTCACTGTTCTCCTTCTTTGGGGGTGGGGTGGGGGCAAGGGGAGCACCGAAATGTTCTCAGGAGAGGCTCCTGCTCCTGCTCCAGGGCTTGGGCTGGCCTCCAGGAATCAACTGGCAAAGGCCGCCTCTGGTGAGCTAGCCAGTGGGAAGTCCCCCAGCATCCTTCCTCACTCTGGGCCTCCTCACCCAACTGCCTACTGTATTCTCTTCTGGCCTGCTGGGCCTATGGGTGGGGGTGGGGGGGGGTGCTTTCCCAGAGGTCTTCCAGGAGAGGCTGCAGGCCCCACCCGATGAATGTCTTTCCCTCTGGGCCACAGTGATCACAGACACACACACAAACATAGGTGGGGGTGGGGGTGGGGGGGACTGAGAGTGCTCAGACAACAGGGAGTGATCCTTTGTGGATCTAGAGGATTCCTCCCTGAGCACCTGCAGTGTGCTGGGCCTGGCATCCCTGATGGAGGAAGCAGAGGCTGGGAATCTTTCCTTTTGGGCTGAGTTCAGGGCAGGCTCTTTCTAACTGAAAATCAGGAAATACAGGCTAAGGGGGGACTGAACAATTCACGGCTCAGACTGCTCTTTCCCCAAAGGCTGGCTGCTCAATCCACTGACAGACGTCTTAAAAGAACGGCCTGGTGATCCACTTCCCCCAAACTAGGCAAACACAGGGTTGCCAGTGGTCAGATCAACTTGAGGTGTACTGGTCTTCAGGGGCATGAGGGGCCAGCTGCCCAGCACAGGCGTGAGGAGTACAAGATGAGGCTGCAGATGTAAGCGAGCGAGCAAGGGAACCTGCAAAGCCTCACACCTGTAATGCAAGCTGCATGACTTTGTCACTGGGTCTCATGGTGGCCTTGTCTCCAGAGTTTGAGCTCTCAGTGCCCCGTGTCTCCAGGATCAATGTGCCTCCTCTGGGGTCCCGGCTGGGTTGCTAGGGAATGCATCTGTCTCCCCCACTGGGGTATGAGCATCTGCAGGGCTCACACCTCTGCTGCTGAGGCCTCTGGCACCCCATCCAGGGTACAGTGCCATGTCCATACACATCCTGTCAGTGAAGAAGATCCAGCCTAGAGAAAGACAAGCGGGCCAGGTCCCAGGCCCCATGAAACTGCCCCCGTTTCGCCCACTGAGTGGCTGCAACAGCCTAGGGAGGTGGGCACTGGGGCCAGGGAGGCACAGAGCTTGAGTAACTTCCCCCAAACAAGTCACACAGCTTAGAAGAGACCAAGGCAGAATTTGAATCCAGGTCTCTCACCTTCTGAACCACTAAACTTTCCAGAACTTAGTAAGCATTGCCAAGACGGGGCAGCGGACTCAAAAGACTATGTATGAGTAGCCGGGGAAGAGGGACTGCAGGACAGCCCCAGCCTATCCCCATAAGTACTATGTGAAGACCAGGGAGACTGCAGTCTACGCCTCATCTTCCCATAGGTGGCCTGAGACAGCCCCATGGAGACACTGAGGGGAGATCACTCCCTCCCCACTTGGCACTCATGGACCCTGGGGCAGCCCCTGGCCAAGTGATGCCAGCACACTTTGGGTTCCACTGGTGCCTGCTCCCCCCCTTGTTTCTCCAGCTGTAAATGGGAGACAGGTGATACGATCTGTGCCTGAGGGAAGTCAGGATCTTTCCCTGGTGACACCTCTCAAGCCTCCCCACCAGCCCGCAAGGCAGGGATCACCATCCTCATTGTATGGCCCAGGAAGCAGCGCACAGAGAGGTTAAGGGACTTGCCCATGAACGCAAAGCTACAGGAGGCAGAGCTGGGCCTCGAACTCAGCCCTGTGAGTCAAGCCCTCAAGGAGTCACACTACCAAGAGTCAAAGTAAAGAGGAATGACATAACAGGTGGTGGTGGTGGTGCTGAGGTGCCAACTCACGGTGACCCTATCCATGCATAACAGGACCAAACACTGCCCTGTCCTGCAGCGGCCTCACAACCCTTCTTATGCCTGAGCCCATCATTGCAGCCACTGTGTCCTTGAGGGCCTTCCCCTTTCACTGCCCCTCCGCTTTACCAAGCCTGGTGTCCCTCTCCAGGGACTGGTCTCTCCTGACACCATGTCCAGACGTACATGAGAGTATAGACGTACATGAGAGTATCTTGCATCCTCAGGATACAAATCTAAATCCACTGCCCCCAATTCAGCCTGAGCCACCCGAGGCAAGGGCTTCTGAGACCCTCAATCATCAGGGGAGCCTCATCTTTCCCCTGAAGAGCACCTGGCGGGTTTGAGCCACAGACCTTGTGGTTAACAGGACCAGGCTTACCTCTCAGACAAAAAGCACCTTTTCGTTCTCTTGTGTGAATGTGCTTAATCCTCACGACAACCCTGGAAAGGTGGTTGTGTTACTATCCCAGTTTGCCAGGAGGACACCAAGGCCCAAAAGGGCCGAGCTGGCCTTGTTCTCTGGCTGCCAAGCCCCTGCGCCCCTTTATCAGGAGATAACAACAGGGAGGGGGCTCTTCACTGGATTCCTTCTGCTGGAAAGCTTGAGACTTTTAGCCCCATCATTGTCTGGGCTCCACGGGGGAGGCAGAGCCACATGCTGAGGCATGCTGCGGAAAGACTTTGTTCCATCCTGTTTTGTTGACATGTACTTCATTTTAAGCTGAGACCCAAGCTTCCCTCCAAGAATTCAAACCTGGAGAAAAACTCCCGTGCTGGGCTTTCCTGGGTTGCTGTACTAAACCTTCACACCACCACTCCACCACTCAGGCAGCCCCCCCTGCCTTACAGGGGAAGAAAGTAAAGCCCAGAGGCGCTAAGCACATGCCCGGGGCACACAGCTGCTCAGTGGGACCCAGGTCCTTCCCCAGGTTCCCAGCTCTTTTGAGCTTTCGCAGCTGCCTCCTCCCCAAAGCCCAGAAGTGAGTCTTGTCTGCGGGGCCGTGGGGGTAGTAGGGAGAAGGTTTCTGCTTCAGCATCTGCCACAGGCTGGTACCTCGGTGGACCTGAAGGCCGTGGCCAGGGAAGTCGCTGAGAAGGCTATGGGATCTTCTCCATTGAAGAATGGGGACACAGGCTCTCTCTAACCACCCGTCGTCCTCCAGCAAGGCAACCGTGTTGGGGAAGCAGCCACACGCAGCCGTGGAGCACCTGAGGCCACCAGCCAAAGCACATGTGTGAGGCTGGGGGAGCAGACAGCAGCAGGAGCTGACCCCTTCACCAATGCTCAACCAGTCCTTTGGGCCTCAGCCTGCCCCCTGGTCCATCTGTTCCTGCAGCAGATTCATTCCAAGGAACTAGAAGCCCTCTCTGGGCCGCCTCGCCCTGGCTTCGGTTCCCAGTGGGACTTGGATGGCTTTTGAATTCGCTTCCAGCTGTTCCTCACCTCTGCAGCGGCCTCTCCCATGGCCATTCTGCTGGCTGGTCAAACCAAGCAGCCACATTCCTATCAGCATGGCCCCTTCTCTCTCCCTTGCAGGCTGGAAACGATGGCACCCCCTCCGAGAAGCCTTCCTTACACTCATTCAGCATCCAACAAATATCCATTGAGTTCTTGTCCTAAGCCAGGCATTACTGCCTGAGATGGAAGCTTATTAAGGCCCAGAGGGGCATGAAGGAGAAAGGGAGTCATCGCACAACAACCCTGGAAGGACGGAGCGGGTCGAGCGTGTTGGCAGGGAAACATGGCAGGCACAGAAAGTATGCTACTCAAAGGACAGAGATAGGAAGTAGCCACATGGCGAGCTTGGAAGTGCCCCTTACAGAGTGCAGAACATGGCAAAGGCCCTGAGGCAAGAGAGTGTGAGTCTTCCTGGGAAGAGCAGAGAGGTGGTAGAACAAGGCAGCTGTGAGGTGGCCACCTGCAGCTCCATCTCTAGGGCGGAGAGAGACCTGGGAGGATTCAGAGCCAAAGACACAAAGCAGCATCCACCCCCAAATGCTGCCACCAGCTAGCTTGTGGCCCAGTCTCTTCTGAAGAGTCCCAGCCCCATGTTCGCCACCCCAGAACCTCAGGCTATCTGGGTGTTTGAGTGGGAGGGTTACCCTCACCTGCTCATGGCATCAGGACCACCCGCCTGGCCCAAGAAGCAGCATTTGGAGCTGCTCCCAAAGCCTCTGGACAGGAGATGCCAGTGTGTGTCCTGCCCCCTGTCCTCTGCACACACACCCCCACCACCACCCATGTCTCAGATCTCTCATGCTGCTACCACAGTAATATCAACTGGGAAGGGGGGGGCGGGCTTTAACAAGCAGAAATATATTTCTCACAGTTTAGGAGGCCAAATTCAGGTCGCTGGCTCTAAGGGACAGCTCTCTCTGTCAGCTCAGAGGGAAGGTTCTCCTCTCTTCAGCCCCTAGGCAACCCCTGGCGTGATACCTCTCATCTCCTATCTCTGCTGCTGCTCTGCGGATTAATCTCATATCTCCAAAGAGACTGACTCAAGAGAGCACACTACCCTAACCCTGACCAACAAAGCCCATTCCCAGTGGGATTGTAGCCACAGGCATCCAGCGGACACTAGACACCACCAATTCTGGCACCGCCCCCCCCCCCCACCTCCCGCAATTCAATCCCTAACACCACTGAAGGGGCTGAGCTGCCAGAGGGGCCTCCATTCTCTGCAGGTTAGGAAGCTGAGGTTTTAGCCTGGCCACCACTGGGGAGCCAGCACCCGGCCAAGTCCCTGCCCCATCAGCACGCAGCGTGGCACTGCACAGAACTCAACCCCCACTGGTTTCCCCTGGAAAATGGCCAAGACAGACCTAAAGACCACCACTGCGGGGGACGGGGATTTTGATTTGACAAACACGTTTCCCATCTCCAACAATCAAGCCTCCGAGGCCCGGGGGACCCGTTTTACAGCGGAGGCCAGTGGCCCCAGGAGAGGGAGGGTCCCTCTGCCAAGCCGAGGCTGGAACCCGACTCCCGTTGAGGCTCTGTGTGGGATGAAACAGGCTTTCCAGAAATCTCCTTTCAAAATGTTGAAAAGTGACGTATTTCATCAGGATGTCTGTCAGGCCAGCAGTGGGAGCCAACACACTGATTCTCGGAGGCTGTTCCACCTGCTCGTCAGAGCCACACTCGATTCCCAGGCCCTGTGGCCGGCAGCCTCACCCAGGGCCCAGGAGAGGCCCGCCTAAAGGCCCCTGGTGCCCTGGTGTGTGGGTAGCGCCGGGCACAGAGCAGGTGCTGCAAATGCTGAGTGAAGGAGGGGTCTGGGCTGACCTGAGAGGTGGGCAGTGGGGCTTTCCTGCAGTCCTCGGGTGTGCTCATGTACACTGCCCCCCACACACACACCCTCAGAACCTGAGGGATGGGGACGATTACCAGCCCCTTTTACAGGTGTGGAAACTGAGGCACAGAGCAGCACTGATCCCGAGGTCATACAACGAGTGGGTGGGAGAGGCGGGCATATGAACCCAGGTAATGCCTTCCAAAGGAGTCCCCTCGGGGCTGTTTTTAAGTGTCAGGCCAGCAGTTCGAACCCCCCAACTGCTCTGCAGGAACAAGATGCGACATTCAGCTTTCCTCAAGATCCACAGCCTTGGAAACCCTGTGGAACAACTCTACTCTGTCCCATCGGATTGCCCTCCACACCGGCTCCCAGGCCAGTGGAACCACTCTGGCTAACACGTGCAAAGGCCCCTGAGGACTTGCCTGGTGCTCTGGGCCCATCTCCTTGGATCAAGCCTTCCACCCTTGGGTCTCCCTCACAGTTTCCACATAGCCATTCAGTCTTTTCTGGACAAGTCTGTGGACCCAACATTCAGGTTTGGTCTGTGAGGCGCAGGCAGCCTCCCACCACCCCCACCTACTGCTATGCAGGGAGGTAGCTACCTGGTCTCTCCAGCAATGGTCTCTGGGTCCCTGCCTCTGATAGAAGTCAGTGGCACACACTGCACCGTGTGGCCTTCAGGTGGTGATCGGAGTGTGACTACGAAAGGCAGGAGAGAGCAAGGCGTGGGCCTTACCTCTTCCTCTGTAGAATGGGGACACTAAACTCATCCGCTGTCCCCTCTGCCACCTTCCCCCCAGCTGTATCCGCTCAAGTGCTTGCTCACCTGAGGGCTTTGTCAGAGTATGTGAAAGCGCGCTCATGTGCTAAAAGGTGCAGGGACACAGTACTTTGATCGCCCACCTACTTGGGGGCGGGGGGTGGGGGGCCAAGTCAGTGCTCAGGGCAGCGAGAGGGACACAAGTGAGGCTGAGAAGGAGCTTGCCAACACTCAGGCAGCTGGAGGCCCCTCCTGGGAGGTAGCTCTCTGGGTCTCTGTGTATGCCCGCAGGCCCAACCCTGGATGCAACAGTGTCAGCTGGGTAGCCATGAGACAGCCCCCTCCTGCCCCCACCTCCGGGGGGAGTGCCTGCCCTGCTGGAGCCCCTTGCCTCCGTGAGGGTGGTGAGGGCCGTGGAAAGGCAGGGCTCTGAAGGGGTTGCCTGCTGGCCAGCGGCAAAATGTAAGGAAAGGCATCTTTTCTGGAAAAATCAATGGGCAGATGAGAGTGCCCAAGTCACCACCTACTTGGAAGCCATCCAAGAACATCCAAGTGACAAGAGAGTCCCCGCGTCTTAGAGCAGTGGGGGACCTGAGAGGTGAGTGAGCAGGTCCTCATGGTCCAGAGAGGGAAACCAAGGCCAGGGTAGGGGCCACCTATCAGTGGCTGCACCCATCTCTAGTGGGCAGCGTGTCCAACCCCAGCTTGCTCTTGGGCAGTGGTGGAAGGGCCCTTGCTGGCCTCCATGCCTTGCACCCCACCATCCAGTCACCCCCTAGTCTTGTGCATACACAACTGCTAGCTTAATTTCACCCAGGAAGCATCAACTCTCTGAGGATGCAGGGAGCACTAAATGAGTGAATATGTCATTATCAAAGCCTGCCTGGCTCTTAATAAAGTGCTCGCTATTCTTACCAGATACAACCATCATTCACATTTTACAGCTGTGCAAACCGAGACTCAGAGGACTTGAACGCCTGGCCCAGGCATAGAAGATGCTAGAATTTCCACTCTCCTGGGCTGTAGACTAACTATGGAGGGCTTCCTGTGACAGGAGTAATTCTCACACCGGAGGCTCAGAAAGGGCAGGGCCCCTGCTCACGGCCACATAGCTGGTCAATGATAGAGCCAGGATTTGAACCCTGGCTCCCAAGCTCTTAGCCTTGACCACCATTCTGCATTTCTGTGGGGAGGAATACCACTCCTGTCTCTGGCAGGAACTTCGGGGCACTTCAGGGTTCCAGGGTGAAGAAAATGCATAGAACTTTCACCCAAGTCAAGGACTTGACCAGACACCCCCAGGCCCCAACAATTGCTGGCTCTGGCTCAGAACCTGGTTCAGGCCAGTCCCAGGGCCTAGAGACTGAATCACAAAAGGACCCAGGGTGGTCCTGAAAATCACATACCTAAAGGAGCCAGCCTGAGGGGCTTAGGTGGGGAGGAACCAGGCCAAGCCGCCTTCACAGGGTAGCAGAGAATGGCAAGTATTCAGGCAAACATGCACCCAGAAGATGCCCTTGCAATGACTGAGCTGCTCAGGTGGGGCCTGCCAACTCCTTTATCATTCAGTCAGGCCTCCCCTTCCTAGGAAGGAGCTGGCTCCCACCACCAGGAGACATGGGGGCCCTCCTACAGCTTCATCCCTAGTCAGGCCTCATACTCTTTTCCTCTAAGCCATTGTACCAGGACACCTTCTTCCCCGGCCTTGGCTCAATGCTAAGTATAACTCCTACTCACCCTTCAAGGCCTACCTCAAACGCCACCTCCTCTGTGAAGCCTTTCCTGATTACCTTCTCAGAGTCCTTGAAAAGCCTACTGAGTTTCTCACTTAAAACAAGAGAAACTTAAAAACACTGGGAGAACTTTTCTGGTCTTGCCTGGGAATCACTGGCACATCCAGCAGCCCCCTACCCAAACAGCTGCCCTTAGTTGAGCGCCTGCTGTGTGCAGGCTGGTGCCTCACCAACTGTCTCCTTAATTCCCAGAAGGAGTCCGCAGGCGGAGACTACCAACACCCAGGTACAGTTGCAGCTCTGCGAGGCAAAGCCAGTGCCCTTACATAGTTAGAAGGTGCTAAGAAAAACCACCACCTCAGTCCAAAGCTTAGAGCCTGGGGGTGTCTGGAGGGGGCCCACTATTCTTCTCCCATCACCGGATGCCACAAGCGTGCCCAGCTTCTAGTGGGTAGTGCTTGGGGCCTAGGCGACATGAGCGGAGGGGCCAGCAGGCCTCTCCCTGTTACGGTCCTACCTGGTCTCCTAGAATCTCTGGTCAGGAGGCTATTGGTTTAGGCGTTGGCATAGACCCAACATTTTGGCTTCAGGGAGCACTCCCCCCCCTTTTTTTTTTCCAGCTGACCCACAGAGCTCTAGGGGCACCAGGATCCTGCGGGAGCTGCCCTTCCCACGGATCTCTGCAGTTTGGCTTCAAGGCCCAGGACCTGAGCCTCTGGACGGTGGTCATTGAGCCTCAGGACCCCCAGGTGTGGCTGGAGCTTGCCCCACCCACCCTCAACATCAAGCTCAGGTGAGAGGGTTTCCCACAAGAGGTGGGCTCTTCACACTAGGGGAGGGAGTAACTATTCCATCTGGGGATCTGTGAAGCAGACCCCTGCTCCCTGCACCTTGGAGCACAAACTTCCTCTAAGGTCAGCTCTGGGAGGGTGTGGGGTGCCAACAGGGTGCTAGTCAAGGGCCCAGGGCCACCCATCCAGGTTCTGGATCCAAGGACAAGTGAGAACAAGGGAGAGGGGCGCAATGCAGGCCTGAAGCTCATCCCAGAGGGGAGCAGGGTAGAGGAGGTGGCCTCTGGCATCCAGGATCTGACCAACAAAGAAGAAAGGAGGAGTCCAGGTACAGGACCAGCTTCTAGGGGCAGAGGCCTAACATGTACCAGGCTGACCCCATAGCCACAGCCCTCCTGTGACCGCCACGTGCACAGAGGGCACTTGCTGGGGCTTCCCAGCTCAGGACTTGAGCTACCTGCAGGCGCCTGACCCTAACAAGACCCCACCAGTGTGCTCTCTCTAGAGGCCAGCTCCCAACTCCCTGACCACCACCTCTTCCCTCCCAGCCCCGGCTATGGTTGCTGCCTGGCAGGCTCAGGCCCCAGAGGAGTCCTGGTCTCAGGCAACTCAGTAAATACCCAACCTGGCTGGGCAGCAGACCCAACCCAGCCTCCGTGTCTAGTCACCCCTGGAAAGCAGCCAGGGGCAGAAGTAGCCTTCTGAGACCCCAGGGTGCGAAGACAGGACTGTGGTCCAGACAGGGGACAGTAGGAGGAAGGAAGTGGAAGAGAAACTGCTGGGGGCAGAGGTGGGGTCAGGGGAGTGTGCAGGACAGTGGCCTAGCCACAGGCAGGGCAGGGAAGAAAAGACCCAGCTCCTGCCCACCATGCTGCCTGCCTGTCTCCAGCACTTCACTGTGAAAATAAATGGAGAAGCGCACTCCTCGCTGGGAAAAAAAAAGGGGGGGTGGTGAGTGACAAAATAATAAAACCCCAAACCGCCCCTCCCGGGCTCCCTCTGAGTGCCTGGGCCAAGGTCTTGGCCTGGGTCCCTCGGCTGCTCTCCCTGGGAAGCGGCTGGTGCCCCATTTGCATTTCCCACAAACAGAGACAACACAATGTCATAATCCCTCTCCTGTCATTCTCCCCTCTCCTCCTCCTCCTCCCTCCTCAGACTCACACACGCTAACACAAAATGACGGCTCCCCCACAGCCTGCGCGAGCAGCGCGCCCCGCCACCTCTTGCCTGCATCCGGTCGCGCAGCCCCTTGCCCAACTAGTACCTGACCACCCACTGCCCCATCCTTTGTCCCGAGTTGCCCTGACAAATGGCCCGCTGGCGGGGGGCGGGGGGCTATGCATGGAAATCATGGGGGGGGGATATGAAAGAGACATGCCAGCGCCCGCCCTGCGCCTCCTCTGCACCTTCCCTGCTGGGGTCCCAGCCGGCTGGCGCTGCGATCAGAGGGGCGGGCGGCCGGGCCGGCCCCTGGGACTCTGATCGGGACCTGCCCTTCACGCCCCTGCTACTGCCGCGCTCCCGCCCCCTGCAGACTCCCTGCCCCCCCCCCAGCCCCTCCTCTCTGCCACCCTGCCGGGCACCGCACTGCTCTTGAAGGTCCCTCCACACCGCGCGCCCCGCCCGCCGCCACCGCTCTTCACGGCAGTTCAAAGCTGCAGCCGCCACACAAGCAGCTGTGGCCTTTGATGGGAACCCGCGAGAGGGGCGCCCCGGAGGCCCCTCCCCGCCCCTCGTTCCCCGGGGACCCGCGGCCGGGCAGCGCGGCGGAGCGCCCAGCGGGCACGCCTCGGAGCCAGAGCAAACTTTCACGACCTGAGGGACAGCACGGCGCACCGCCTCACCTCTGCAGTCGCATCCTCCTTCCCGGGCACCTGCCCCGGAGCCCGCCCGCGGCCGGGCCAGCCTGCAGGGTGGGGGACCACTCGGGAGCCGCGGAGGCCAGGAGGAGGGGACCTCGAAAAAGGAGAAGAAAGAGGCGGGGGCCGCGCCTCCAAGCTCAGCCTCCGCGCCGCTCCTGCCCTAGTCCAAGCCCAAGCCCAAGCTGGCAAGTGAAATCACAGGGCCGGGCCACTGACATCAGCGGAGCCTCTGACATCACGCACCGGCCGCTCTCACCTCTGCAGGCAGGGGGGGTTAGGGGAGGGAAGGAAGGAGGGGAGCACCCTGTCTGCAGAGCGAGCGCACGTGCCAGCAGCGTGGGGGGCGGGGAGGGACAGCGGCAACTCTCAGTTGATGTGTCTGTGAATAACTGGCCCCCCAGAATGGGGTGCTGAAATGGGGGCTTGCACCCACTGGAGATGAGCACTGAGAGTGCACTGCCAGGCCTGAAGTCCTCTCCAGAGTGCTCATGGAGCACCTACTGTGTGCCCCCTGAAACAGGAACTCTGCTCCTTAGTGGAGGTGGTCAAGGGGCCAGGGAGGGAGTGGTGGCTTCCCTGAGGCAGCAAAGGGGTGGGCTGAGCTGGGACTCCAAGCCAGGAGACACCCAGGGACTGGGAAGAGGCTCAGAGTCTGGGCCTTGGGTGGGATAACCCACCCATCATACCCCACAGGCTGGGGTTTCAGTGGAAGGGGGTGGGGAAGGCCAGTATGTTGTGGGGTGAGCAACCTGACCACTCTGTACCCCAATTCCATCTTGGGGTAGAGATCCCTCTTCTCAGTGAAAATTCCAGTGGGCAGACTTGCTACCTGGAGCACCAGGGCCCTCAAAAGTACCCTTTCACCCCAGGAGCCAGTGCCCATGCTCAGGTGGAGAGAGTCCCAGGACCTGGCTGGAGAGGACAGAGCTTCTGTCTGCCTCTGGGCCTCCCCTTCCTGTGACTTGGGCCACTCGGACTCTGGTCACCACCTCTGAGAACACCCCAGTCTCTCCAGGGCTTGGGTAACCAAGACCATGGTGTCACATTGTACTACCGGACCACTGGCTGCCGAAACACAGCACACACCTGCATCTGAGCTTCCAAACCTTGGCGCCTGGGGCCTGGGAAATGGACTGACACACAGCAAAGTCTAGCAAGTACCAGGCTCCTTTATCCCTTCTCATCCATGCCCGATGTCCATGTCCAGCTAATGGGAGGTCACGGAGCTGTGCAAAGTGCTTCCATCCCTCCTGGGCCTCCCCTGGACCCAAGGGCAGGGTTCCCCACCTCCAGTCTCAGGAAGCCTACCAGGTCTGCCCCAGTCTTTTCCCCCTACAAGACACAACACAGTACAGAATCCACGCTGGAAGGAAAAGCAAGCCCACCGACATCCAGTTGATGGGACTCCGTAGGACAGAACAGAACGGCTCCACAGGGTCCCCATGGATGTGCCTCGTCTTTGTCCTTCAGAGGGGGCTTAAGCCCAATGTTTACCCCGTTGCAGAACATGGTCTCCTAGAGGCAAAGTCACACAACCCCAAACCCAAATCCACCCAAATCGGGTTGAGCTGGACTCAGAGGGACCCTCCGTAGAGGGTTTCCAAGGCTACATAGCTGCATGTGAGCAGAAAACCTCATCTTTCTCCTGAGGAGAAACCCTGAGGTTAGGGATCCAGTGCTCACTCAGTAGCACTGCCCACACTCAAAACAACCAAGCTACTGCCATCGAGTGAGTGGATGCTGACTCATAGCGCCAGGGTAGAAATGACTCCTGAGTTTCTGAGGCTGTAAGTGCACTCAGGAGTAGAAAGCCTGCTTTTCTCCCAAGGAGCTGCTGATGGTTCCAAACGGCCGACCTTGTGAATCACAGCAAGACTTAACCACTGCAGTGCCACACCAAGTACTGGGAAGCCCTCGGAGACAGATGAGTGCACAGGCAACCAGGAGATCCAGGACAAGCACCTTCTCTCTGGCCTCCAGGCCTTCGCACATGCTCTTCACCCTGCCGGAGCACCTCCTCAGCCCACCCTATCCTGGCTACACAAGGGTCTTGGCCAAGCCATGCTGCCTCTGAGAGTCATCCGGAGTCCCAGCCCCAGCTAGTGTCCTGGAAAGAAAGGGTCTGGAGGCAGACTGCGGGGCAGGAGCAGGGGGCAGGATTTCAAGCCTCTGCTCCCCAAGAAGCCTACTTCCTCTCTACGCTAGGGGCGACGACAGCGGAGTCTGTGAGGAGGGTCTCAGCACCTCTTAGACGGACCCTAGAAGTTGAGGTGACATTTGTTCATCTGCCTGGCTCCCTGGTTGGGGGTGGGGTGGGTCTTGCCCTCTGAGCCCTGGTACAGTGAGTGGGCATGGAGGGAAGGCTGGCTGACCAGCAGGGTAGAGAATCCAGTCCAGCCGGTTGGTACCTGCTTCAGCTTGTCTGATTTGCGATCTTATTTCACCCGCTCCACCCCCTGTACCAGTGACTTTTCCCAAGCCTCCTCTGTTCCATCTGTAAAATGGGGAAGAGGACAGATGCAGTGTGGCCTCTCCATAGGGGCCAGATCGGCATGACTTTGGTCACCGGGGCCTGCACTGTCTGACAGGGACCCCGTGGGGTGTGGAGAGGAAGTGGGCTTTGGAGGAACAGCTGCTCTGACAGAAGCACACTCAGCCTTGCTGCCCTCACTGGGAAGCCCTGTCACTCCTTGACATCAGAGGGTCTGGGGAAGATTTCAGACAAGGAAAGTGAAAGTGCCCACATACCCAGGGCCTGGCGCTCAGTAGCTGCTCCATGAACTTGGCTCCCACCTATACCCTTGAGCTGTGAACAGATGCTCACCGCCATTCCATGATTTTCATGAAGACCCCAGGTGGGTGAGATCAGAAGGCAGGGACCAAAGGCACAGAGAAGCAGCATAGAAGGAAAAGGAAGACCATCCTGGGGGAGGGTGCTGGGGGTGGGGGTGGGGTACAGCAGCATCCAAAGGCAACTCCCAGGCACATCTGGAGGGAGAGCCCCCAGCACTCACCGTGGGAAGTGCAGAGCTAAGTGGATGCCTCCTAGCCCTTGTGGTGGGGAAGCTACTGTTAGGGACTAAAGCTCCCAACACAGGGACCCAAAGACCAGAAGGCTGGAACACTGAGGCCTAGAGAGAAGACAGACTTGTACCTGCCTAGGCTCACAACCTCGGTCAGTGGTATAGGTAACACGTGACACCGAGGCGCTTTTAATGACAACGATAAGCCCACGGCCCATCTTGAGTTGATCTGGGAAAGAGCAGAGCTGCCCCCTGGGGGTTCACCATGCTGGGATCCTCACAGAAGTAGAATGCCTGGTGGGCTCAAACCACCGACCCTTTCCGTTAGCAGCCATGCTGCTTAGCCACTGTACCCACAGGGAGCCTTACCATGACAGTAACAACAGGGAATGGTCATACAGAACCTACTCTACGTCCCCTGCTCTTAGGGTTCTTATGACGATCAACTGACTGAAGCCCCACAACTACCCATTACCCCCATTTTACAGAGGGGCAAACTGAGGCTGGGAAAATGGGACATCATTGCCCCAAATAAAAAAGCTCATAAAAACCCTGGGCTGTCTAGCTCTCCAGAATACAGCTCTTAATCCACATACCTGACCGCTTCTCATCATACCATGTGCCCATCCAGTGCTGCTGGCAGCATCCAGCCAATACTTGCTGGAGCTCCTACTGTCCCAGGCTTGGGGGGGGGGGAGATCAGCGATAACCGCATAGCCAGTCCCACCTGACCCCTGCCACCTTACACTGAGCCCAGCTGTCTCAGAGCTCACTAAAGACTCTCCTGCAAAGCCCAGTTTCTGATTCAGCTCCTTAAGACCACAGTCTGTTCTGCTGCTGGGAACCACAAGCCAACCCCCTTTCAAAGGTCACGGCATCTGCTACTGGGGAAAGGAGGAGTGAAGGCCACTGACACTAACCAGCATCCTTCTCTGGGCATGAAGGTACGTCGCAAGGTCTGAGGTCCTGCTGATGATTACAAAAACCCTGCTCTCATCAGAATCTGGAAATGTTCAGTCCATGGGGTTTGAAGTGATTGAGCAAAAAAAGGACAATGACTAAGTTCTGTCGTCACAGGAGTTGAGTGAGGAAGTCTGCCCCTGAACAGAGGCAGGCCGGGCACCTGCTCACAGGGCTTCCCAGGCGAAGCCGACCTTCCGCTCACAGCAGCTCACCTGCATTTTTCCAGGCCACTGAACCGTTCTACTCAACAAGCTGGATCCACTGTCCCCATTCCCCAGAAGGGGAAATGGAGGCACAGAGACAGGATGTCTTGCCCCAAAGCAATGCAGGTCTGGCTGGTCCCAAAGACCAATCCCCAACTCAACACCAGCACATCCTAGGTTTCGTGCAGCCTCAGGCAGACAAGGTTCTCTCTCTGGTCTGAGGCTTCCTGGTCCACACAGGGAAGATGTTGGGAAAGAGGGGCAGGAAGCCCTTCTCCATCCCTGACATCCAATCTTTCCTTTCAACAAAATGCCCAGCCTGAGGCCAGGAGAGAAGGTCAAGCAGACACACACCGTCCCATACCCCCAACATCTCCTTCACCAGCCCCTTAACTTCTCCTGTTTAAGACCCACAGAGCAATTATTGGTGATTGAGGCGGGAGGAAGAGGGAAAATGGGGTTAACAGTGATAGGGAACGATGACCCCAATAAAGGGTAGGGTTGCATTGGCAATGGTTGTCACTGTCACCTGTAAAAAGGTGAACTGGCCCAAGATGGTATATTTATAACCATAACTGAAACAAACAAAAAACAGCTACTGAGGTGGCTTCACGTACAAATTCTTCATGGGATTTGGTTCCTTGGTTGAGAGGTTTAGGGTCATGGTTTCATGGGGCATTCAGTCAGTTGGCCTAAAAGCTTTTAATGCTTCTGTTCTACCTTGGAGTTCACTGCATCGTGCCTGAGGTCTTGAAAGCTTATAAGCAGCCAACTGAGGCGCAACAACTGGTCTCTGTTCACATGAAACAATGGGGAAAGGCGAGTCCAGAGCAGGAGGGGGAAATGGAGTGTCTGGTTAACTGCCTCCACAAACAATTACCCCCTTTGCCGTGACACTGGAAGAGCTAGGTGGTTCCCGGCTACCGGGAAGAAGCATTTTGATCAAGGATTCTCTAGAAGAATCCCAATCAACTGGGGGATGGTTCAGAACAGAATTCCAACTTCTCCTGGAATTGAAACTCTGGAGCCACGGGGGCCCCTGGAAGTGTGTGTGTGTGTGTGTGTGTGTGTGTGGCTTTGACAGCATCTTTCAGCTCCAAGTCAGAAATATCCCCTGGAGTCTTCTGAAACCCAATGACAGTTTAACCTCACTAGTGAAAAGTTCAAAACGAAGCCACTCCACTGGAGAAAAGGCGAGGCTTTCTATTCCCATAAAGGGTTACTGTCTTGGAAACCCACAGTGGACGTTCTACCATGTCCTACAGGGCAGCTATGAGTTGTAATCGACTGGGTGGCAGCGAGTTTGGGTTTGGGGAGTGGAAAGGTCTGTCCTTGGCATTCTGCTCCTTCATGTCTGGATGAGCTCAAACTGGCCACAGCAACTCGAAAGGCCAGGCGGGGACCTTGGTGGGGAGCAGGTGGGTGTTCATGGGAGAGGAACAACTTGGAAGAGTGTCATCCACGCTGCTGAATGGTCCCTGTGCTAAATGTCCAACTGGTGTCTGTCAGTGTGTACTCTGGGGACAACAAACTAATGACATTGAAGAGAGATTTTGAAAATTTAAAAAGCAGTGGATCTTAGAATGAGAATCGGCTTCTCCAGCCTATAGGCTCACACCACCCCCACACACACCCGCGCCAACTTGGGGGAGGTGGGATGTTCAAGGGCAGGAGGTGCCCTCCCTCCCACCCTGCCCCCACCCCCACCTGGGAGGTGCTGAAGGAGGGCTGTCACTAGGATCATTGAAGATCATCCCCACCTCTGTGCCAAGTGCTCCAGGCCTCCCTGTCCTCCTCCAGAGAATGGTAAGAATAAAACTGCAGGGCAGGGGTCACTCACCCCCTTCCACAGAAGAGAAAACGGAGACAGTGGGGTGGCCAGAGCCGCCACGACCCACCCAGAGTCTGGGGCTGCAGGAGGGCTGTGTGTGTGAATGGAGACTCTGAACAGCATCCCCGACCCCCACCCCCACCGTCAGGCAGCGATGGCAGCAAACACAGGGTGATGGGCCCGCAGGGGGCCACCAGGGGCCTGCAGCCTGCCCCGGGCACAGCTGCCGCCCTGGCAGACCCCCAAAGAGCCCCCCACAGAATCGCTGCGCTCCCGAGCTTTTTTCCCATTCCAAACATGCCAGAGCCCCACAGACCCCGGAGGCTGCTACTTAGCGCCAGATTAATCACACCGAATTCTCCATCCAGATATTGCGTGCAGGCCGAACTCCCACCGCTAATCGCCGTAATATTCTCCTCGGCGTGTGCAGGCGGCCGGGGCGATGTTCCAGGAATATTAATTCTCCACAGCAGCGCCCGCACGCATGCGCCCCCTGCGCTGCCGGCGGCTGCTCCGGAGCGGGGGAGGGGGGGTTGGGGGGGCAGGAGGCGGGGTCTGCAAGAGGCTGGGTGCGCCTGCCCGGCCACCCAGGCGGGAGGGGAGGTCTGGAGAGGGGCCCCAAGGCCACTGGGGGTGGGAGGCAAGCTCGTGCCTGGGGCGGGGGTGGCCCCACTCCCTGCCTCTCCTCCAGGTCCTGCCCTGGGCCCCCTGCCCCAGGACCTGCAGGGGCACAGGGCCCCCAGAAGCCGCCCAGCACGGGCCCTCTGATGTCCTCTCAGCACGCAGGGCTTTGAGGAAACTGGCAGCTAGGGACCGGTTAATCCCAGCCAAAGAGGAAAAAAGCGCGCACACAAAAAGGAACAGGAATCTTTCATCTGCTCAAAATATAAAAACGTGGGCGGTGGAGGGGACTCCGGAGGAGAGGCTGGGGCGCTGCTGTGGGCTGGCCAGGGCCTGGTGGGCTGGGCTGGGGGCGTGGGAGCAGGCCTCTGGTGCTGGCAACTACTGAGGACCCCTGTCCTTCTCAGGCGACCATACATGTCAGGAGCCCAGCGGGCGGGGAACAAGCAGAGACAGCAGCAGGGCACACCTGTCCCAAGCCCACTGGCTCTGGCAGAAGCAAGCGGGGCAGACTTGCCCCTTCGGCTGCTGGTCCAGTGGGTACTGTTACGGGGCAGGGGATGAGGGAGGCTGCTAGCCTGCCCGAGGGCAGCTGGATGCCCCACTGGACCCACTCAAACCAAACTCACTGCCATCAGGTCGATGCCAACTCATAGCGACCCTATTGAACAGGCAGAATTGCCCCTGTGGCTTTCCGGGGGGGAGGGGGGGATAACTCTTTAAGGGAGCTGAAAGCCCTGGCGTTTTCCCTGGTGGTTTTGTGGTTAGCAGTCCGACATGTGACTACATCAGGGCTCCTTGTAGACCCTAAACACCCTTAGGAAGAGTCACACCTTCGGGAACTGTGTAACTGACCCTCGCCCACATGGTCAGAGTTCAACCTCAGAATGATCCTGGGAGGCAGCTGAACATCTCCCCGTGCCTGTCAGAAATTGAGGCACAGAGCGGTACGGGAACTGGCCAAGCCAGATCAGTGCCCAGGCTACGAGAACTCAACCCCAGGCCTTCCTCCTCTATACCCCCATTTGGCTGTCATACCTCCTCTGATGAGCACACACATGTACTCTGTACCACACACACGCATGGGGTCCTTCCAGGAGCACACAGCTTGGTGGGCAGATGAGAAATACACTGATGGTCACAGTCTAGCCTGAGCCCCAGGGGAAGGATCCTTCCTCATAGCCTTAAGGGTTAGGGAGGGCTTCCTAGGAGAGGCAGTTACCAAGAAAAGCCAGCGAGGGGTCTGGACCAGCGTCGACAGAGTAGCCTGGGCCTGCCACAGGCTCACCTGGCTGGGACTAAGGTGAGGTGACTTGTATGAGTGGCCCCATGCAGGTGGCTTCCACATGAGGGGCGGGACTGGTGGTAGCAGCTGACAGGACAGTACACCTACCAGGCAGGTAGCAAAGGGCTGGGTCTCACAGGGTGGGTGAGGGAGAGCACCCAAGGCTGGGCTGGAGGTCGAAAAACAGTAGGGAAGACAGTCTGCCTGGGGCCGACTCATTAGGCCTAGTGTGAACTTCAGTTGCTGAGCAGCTGTGTGTAGTCAGTCGTTGTGTGGGCAGAGGGGCCAGGGCTCTGGGATGCTGAGGAGGGGCTTCTTGAACCTGGTTCCCCAGTCCTGCCCTGACTAAGAAGCCAGGTTCGTAGGAGCAGATGGCAGCTTAAACCAGGGCACAGAGGGGGCAGCTTGTTTCTGAGCCAGCCCAGTGTCTCTCCAATGGCACAGAGAATCAAGGTTGAAGCCACAGGGTGGGGTGGTGGGGAGAGAAACACGCAGGCAAGCTCCCTGGCTCCTGGGACCTTCCTGACAGTAACCAATGCAGTCCACCCAGAGGGACACCATTCCTCTCCTACCCCACGCCCTGGTTAAGTCTCACGAGTGTTGAAAAACCATGACTTCTCATTCCCATTTCACAGATGAGGAAACTGAGGCACAGAAACACAACATGGCTAGAGATGAACACATGGGTCCCTCCCATGTGCTGGCTTCCCGCTCCCAACCTCACAATGCATTTGCATGGGGAGAAGCACCCCCATCTGACCAGGAGGGGGTTCACCTAGGTACGCCTATCAGGAGGTCTTGGTGAGGGCCTGACAGGGTGAGCTGGGGGCCTGGGATTGAGGGTGAGAAACATCATCTATAATCACCATGGCTGGAGCACCCCAGGAGAGAAGCAGTCTGCCTGGGCGACACCCCAGGTAGGCGACACTCCTGTAGGATGAGATCGCTGGGCAGGAACCCAAGAGCAGTTTGGAGAACAGCCCCCCCCACCCCCCGGAGACACCCCGTGGAGCCCTGACTTCACAGGCTTCTGAGCCAAGGCCAGGTCCCCTCACCCTGTGTGCCTGTCCTCCCTGCCTCCGGGTCAACCGCTGCCCTGGGCCCACCTGGGATAGCCCTACAAGGTGAGCATATCTGACCACAATGGCAGCGTCCCCTGCCCTGGACTCCAAACTCAACATGTCCCCGGAGCCCCCCACTAGGACTCACTTCTGGAACGAGGCCCCTGGATAGCACAGCAGGGTTCGGACACCCACCTGGACCTGCCCCTCAACAATTCAATGGCTTAGTGCTGGCTGCTGGCTCCAGTGGAGAGACCTGGGCCCAGCAGAGCCTGTTTATTCCTCAGGATTAGGGGCTGACCACACCTCTCCGGAAGGGTCACAGCATGGACTCAGAGAGGAGAGGTGTTACAGAGTGAGTGACAAATGCCAGTCGTTCCCCCGGGGCTGGGTACTTGATACCAAGAGATACCCACTGCCATCCAGTCAATACAGAACGGTGGAGAAGTGCCCACTCCCCCTCCCCCAGACTTGTCAAGGCTGCTATCTGTATGGAAGGAGGTTGCCTGTCTTTCTCCAATTGTCACCCTCTGGCTAGCAGCTGAGCACGTAATACCTGTCCCACTAGGCTCCTGGGGGCCCTTAAAAGGGGAAGTGAAACTCAGATCCAAGGGGCCCATATTTCCCTTCCTTCACCCCCATGACAGCTCCCCTCCTGAGGGCTACGGGGGGGGGGTCCAAGTGAGGACAATGCAGCTAAGGTGGTACTGCTAAGAGCATGAGGACAGACCAGGGGGAACACCTGCCCACTGCTACAGAGTACCAAGCCCCAGGTGTCCCTGGCCTGGCTTCAGGAAGGATGCCAGACGCTTAGTGGGCCTCCAAATCCAATTCATGAAGCATCTAACCCCCACCTCCTGAGCATGCCCTCACCTCGCTGTTGGGGAAGGGGACAATTTTGAAAAAGAGAAGCCAGAAATGGCAGCATCGCACTGTGGCAGCCAGGGGCGGTGTGGCCCCCACCGTCAGGGGGCTCTCCCTGGTCCCCCACCCAGGGCTGCAGTGCCGCGTGCCCCGCCCCCCAGTGCCTCTCTGCCGCAGGCACCTGCCAATCTCGGCCGGGCCCCCACCCCCTCTCCCGGAGGACAGATAATTCTCTCGCTCTCCCGGCCTGACAAAATAACTAATGCTAACTCAATAAAGTCCCCCTTGAAGGTTTTTAATTACCAGACTGCGCCGAAGACGAAAGACTGGCGCAGGCGGGAGGCTGGGGTCGGCATGGCAGGGGCCTCCCTGCCAAGCCCGAGAGGGCAGGGCCTGCCCGGCCGCTGCTGTCCAGGGTGCTGGGCGAGGCGGTCCCATCGGTCATGAGACCAGGGACAGAGGCAGGCCAGGCTGAGTACCGAGAGCTTACAAGGATATCCTGAAGCCTTACCACCAAGGCTGAGCTAGAGTCCTCGCTGTGCAGGTTCGGGCAGTGGGACTGAGGGGCCAGTGGCTGGCTGTGCACACTGTCCAGGATGGTCAGGGGTATGAATCCTCCACCAGCCGGAGGTGGAGGCTGGTGCTGCGGCTCCCTGGAGGGTCTGAGGGCACAGAGAGGCCCACAGGATAGAGCCCAATGGTGCTTGGTGGCGTTCATGCAGTGGGTCGAGCTGGGCCTGGGGCATGGACAGGCCGAGGGGCAAAGTTGGAGCCTGGAGGGGGTGCAGCCTGGTGGCCTGACTCTGGCCACATTCCTTTCAGTCCTTAGTACCCTGCCCCCATTCAGCCCACACTCCCCTTGATCCTCCACACCTCCTTATGCCCTCAGACCTGTTAGTCCCCTGGCCCGTGGAGGAACCTGTCCCTCACTTCCCTGTTCAGTCTTGTTCACACCTGAGCCCCTGAGCCACTGGCCTGCCTCCTAATCCTTCCCACATGCCAATCCTGTCCCTGCCGCAGGAATTTGCCTTGCTCCTCTCTCCAAGATACCCTTCTTTTACATTTTGCCCAACTGGCTCGTGTTGAGGAGCCCTGGTGGTGTATCGGTTACATGTTGGGCTGCTAACCATGAGGTGAGCAGTTCGAAACCACCAGCCACTCCTCAGGAGGCAAATGAGGCTTCCTACTCCCATCTAGAGTTGCAGTCTTGGAAGCCCACGGGGGGTGGTTCTACCCTGTCCTATCCAGTCACCGTGAGTCAGAGTGGACTCCACAGGTGTGAGCAATTTGGGGTTTGGCTCATCTGAACGAGCTCACACCCTACAGGTGCTTCCTCAGGGAAGCCCTCCTTGAGCTCTCCACCCTGCCACCTCCACCAGAGGCCCCTGAGCAGCTGTAGAGAACAGGGCACAAGAAGGGGCACTAGAGGTGTGTGTGTGTGTGTGTGTGTGTGTGTGTGTGTGTGTGTGTGTCTGGGCTTTGAAGACTGGCTCTATCTTCTTGGGCTGTGTGACCCTAGGAAAATGTACGCACCTCTCTGTGCCTGGGTGTTCTCACCTGCGGGTCATGATACTCCCTAGCTCACTGTGGTCACATCCACCCAAGGCCCCTTGCCAGCTAACAGTGATGTGGGCCACAAAGCATGCTCTTGTTTCATCCCTGCTGCCATGCAGAATTCCAACCCCCACCCCCACCCCACTCCAACAGCCTCCCGAGTCCTAGGCTGGACCATTCACCGCCAGGCACAGGCCACCCTCTTATATGGTGCTGTATGTCAGCAAGGGCAAGGACGCTGCAGCCACCGGAAACCCCACCCCCCTTGCTGCCCAGTGCAGCCCACCCCCACCCTCAGCCGCTGCCTAGGCTGCAGAGTGATCCTCCCTCTTGTTTTCAAGGCTGCAACCTTTTGGGAAAAGACCACCAGACCTTTCTTCCAAAGCACTTCTGAGTGATTCTCAACAGCCACAGGCTTCACTGGGTGCACCACCCAGGGATCCTGAAGCCAGCCCGGTGGGGCTCCGCTCTGCCCCGGGCACTTCCTCCTTGCGTGGTCACCCCCACATCTATTTCCTCACGTCCAAAATGGGGGTGCAACAGTCCTCATTCACAGCAGCATTAAGAGGACTCTGACTGAATGAGTTCGTATTGGGGGGGGGGGTGTTGTCTCAGAACAGGGCTAGTGAGCTGTCGCTGTCCTCCTACACCCAGCCTCAGATGACCAGATGCCAGGCCCCTGCTCTGCACAGGCCCTGGGCTGATGAGAACACTGGGCCATGGGGGTGAGGGAGTGGCGGCCAAGAGCAGCTCTGTAGACCCACCGCCTGAGCTGTGCTCTTTTCGCCATTGCCTCTGCGAATTCTTTCTTCCCTGCTTGCAGGGTAGTGCTGGGAGCAGGCGCAGCTGTGCTTGGCTCCCCAAGGGCCGAGAGGGGCGGTTGGCGGCCCCAACACCCAGCCCTGCCCGGAGCCTCCTGGCTGGGATCACAGCCCTGCGGCATTGGAGCTGCTGCCCACCAGCCGGCCCCCTGGCATCAGGCCCGGGCTGCCCGCCAGCCTGGAGAGGAGGCAGCTTGGCCGGCAGCCAGCTTATGTTGCCTGAGCTGTCAGCCGGGAGGCAGGCCAGGCAGGGGCGAGACCCCAGCCCCTGAACAGGGGCCCTCGCCAGGTCTCCTGGACAGGGCTGAGCTTCTCCTCACTGCCAGGGACATGAGGTGCCCCGAGGATGCCTGCCCCGAGCAGGGCGGGGGATGTGGTCCCAGGAAGCCTGGGCCCCATCAATTCAGCTCAGCCTTCCAGGGATGAGAGCTATTGAGGAAGTAGCTCCGGGGAGGGGTGTTTCGAGTCAAGCAATAATGAAAACAGCAACAGCCACAGCTGACACCTAGCTAGCTCCCACTTCTGTGCCAGGTGCCCCACATGCTACACGCGGACAGCTCCCACAGGCAGCTGCTGTTCTCCCCCCACTACAGATGTGGCCACCCGGCAGTGACTGACCCAGAGCCGGCTAGCCAGCTGGAGGAGAATTTGAACTCACACCCCAGACCCTGTGCCCTGATCCCCCTGTTCCACTGGCTCCAGCAGCCCCAGGTGCTCATGTCCACACTGGCTAGTCTACTCTATAAAATAGATACCATCAGAGAGCTGGTCAGGGGCTGGTGACGGAAAGACAGGCCTGAGGCCTCAGCTTGGGCAGAGGACATGAATGGGAGGTGACTATAGGAGGGGTGGGGGTTGTTTTCATTGTACTGAGGCCCTGGCTGCCTGTGCCAGGCCCTCCACAGCCAATGGGACAGATGAGCTAGACGGGACAAGCACAAGGAAAGGCAGGTCCACCTGCCCCAGACAAGGCAGATTCAGGGAGACTCTGGGTAGGCATGCAGTCAAAGGAGTGAAGACCTGGGCCCACCATCCCTGGTTCTGAGGCAGGGGGAGGTCCATGGGAAGATCTGTGCCAGTATGTGGTTGAGGGGCTGGGCACTGGGGGGTGGCACATCAATACAACATGACAAGCCTTTCCACCATCCATCTTCTCATTCAAGGTACACAGCCAGCTACTGGGGAGAAGGTATTGCCATTACACCCCCATTACTCATTAGCCCAGAGAGGGTCAGTGATGTACCCAAAGTTGCACAGCCAGGGTACAAGCCAGGACCACAGGACGAGGAGGGCTCCGACCACCACATGCCCTAAGCCAGAGATCCACGGCCTGAGCCTCAGAGGCCGAGACCAGCAGGGACAGGACGGAGGACAAGTGAGCTGTGACAGTGGACGTGACACACTGGTGGCTGCTGACAAGCTGCCCCTGACAGGGGGCGCCCCGGTGGGGTGGGGCTCGAGGGTCCTTCCCTCTAGAGAGGGAAGAGCCAGGGGTCCCTGTCTCCTCCCTGAGGCTTCCAGGAGAGAACAGGGCAGGGAGGATGCTCCTGGGGACAGTACAATGGAGAGCTGGCAGGAAGCTGCTAAGGCCTCTCTGGTCAACCTGCATGTCCTGCTTGGTGTCCCGAAGCAGCAGGGCCCCAGGAGGCCGCACACAGTAGGCCCACTGCCTGGCATGGTGAGGGTGTTGCCCTAATTGCTTCTCCTCGCTTGCCTTTCAGGGGCCCACCTGCCAGGAGGACAAATTTAACAAGAAAGTGGGGCAGTGATGAAGCTGAGCCTGGGCAGGCGGGAAGCAGAGAGGAGGGGAGCCCTTTTGCTCCAGAGATGGTCCCTAACCCAACAGTACAGGAGCCCCCATCCCCACCAACCTAATGCCCTGGGTGGGCTGATTCCAACCAGAGGTAGCAGAGGAGACCTGCTGGGTGTGAAGACTGGGTGAGCCTAGGCAGGGCTGTGGACTCCAAGGGTCTCCATGCCCACCCCCTGACCTCTGTACGGAGGGAAACTGAGGCTCAGGAATCACTGGATAAGCCTGGACGAGTCTCTGAGGGTCCCAGCCTTCTAAGAAGTGAAAGGGGCAGGTAGACTTGCAAAGGCCCCAGAGGACCAGCCGGCCCACAGGTCCTTCCCCTCCCAGGACCACCTCCCTCCACAAAGAGGCCTAATGAGAAGGGCAAGAGAAGTGGGGAAAGGTTGTCTTTCAGGCAAGGAGGACCTAAGGGGCTGTGGGGGCTGACGTCTTAGCGCTGAAGCAGGGGCTAGGGACTGCATCTGAGGACAGAAGGGGCTGCTTCCCTCTGCAGTCCACAGCCTCAGCCTTTCGCCTCACACCCCATCACCCCCACCCCCTCCACTGTCAACTTTCTGGCCTTAACACTGCCCCCCATGCCTAGCTGGCTAGTAACAGTGCCCAGGGGTCTCAGTTTCCCCCTAGGCCAGAAAGGCTGCAGGCTCTGTACAGGGCAGCCTTGACTTCAAGGTCTCATGAATAAAACATGTTGTCGGTGTCAGGTCACCTAGAAACACGCCCCCCCACCCCGCCCCCAAGGGCACCCCTTACTCCCTCCCACCAGCAGTTCCCAGTTCCACGAGGTGGGGGCTGGGGAGGTGGGGGTAGTCTTCCCCCAAACTACAGCCTCACTCAGCCAGGTAATCTCAGGAGTGGAGGGCAATTAGGAGGTGCTCAGAGGAGGAGGGGTAGCGTCGATGAGAAGAAGGGGAGGGAGGAGGGGGAGAGAAGAGGTGGCGGCGGGGGAGGGGCAGAGGGAGCGGAGGGGGAGGGGCGGACTGCAATCTCCGCAACATCAAAGCGTCCCCAGCCGCAGAGCTGGGTCACGTGCGCGCGCCTCCTTCCTCCCTCTCCTTTGCTGGGAGAAGCTGCTGGGCCTGGGGCAGCGGGAGGAATTTTAAAACGAGGCAGATTGTTCAGAATATTGGGGGGGGGGCTAGGGAATGCAGTCTGGGGTTTTCTCTCCGCATCCGTGCGGGGTACAGAGGCTGAGAAGCGCGGGTGCTGGCACCCGTGTCTCTAGGTACAGGTGGGGGCGCAGAGTGGTCCCTGGTTCGTCGCTGGGCAGGGGGCCAAGCTGTGGACCACCCAGCTCTGCCGGGCCCACCACCCAGCCGCTGGCAGCCTGTGACGGAAGCCCAGGACTCTGCATTTCTACGGGAACCCTCCCTTTGTTAAGGCTGGCGCAGAAATAAACGACAAAGGAAAAGCCCTGTGTGGGGGCAGGCAGAGGCTGCTGGGCCAGGGCCCCCACATCTGCCAGTTCTGAGGCGTCCAACCCCCACTGTCACAGCTGGGGAAACAGAGGTCCAGTGAGGGGAAAGTCACCCGGTGGACACTTGGGGAGAGGGTACCAGGCGCTGAGGCCAGACGGATGCCAGAAGGGTATCCCCTCCACTTCGCCCCCCACCCCGCCCCCCAGTCCCTGAGTAAGACACCAGACTGCCTCATCTACCCTCAGGTCAGCCCTGCTGCCTGTGCAGCCTCACACTCCTTCTTGACCCAGCCTGCCAGGCCCCTGACCCCCCCAACCCACTCCTGAGACTGGGCTTCCTTGGATCAACCATTCCTCCTTTAAGCCAGCCCTTACCAGGCTGGCCACGCAGGCAGGACGGAGCAGTGGGAGTCAGAAGGGGTGGTGGGCAGGCGCTTCTCCCCAAAGGGATCTGAGGTCCCAGGGCAGGGGCTGAGAACTCCAGGCAGATCCCCAGCAGCCTCAGAGGTCCAGGAGCACCAAGAAGTGGGAAGGGCCACTGACTGACCCGCTGCACTCTCAGGTGGGGGCTAGACATCAGTCCCGGGACTCATCCACCCTCTCCTGTGTGTTCATTCAGCAATTGCCCGAGACAGAGGGGACCACAGACAAGGTGCCTGCCCCCACAGAGGGCACAGACAGGAGCACCCGGGTGATGGGCTGTGACGGGGCGCCTGGGCTCAGCCGGACATGGGACAGACCTAGTCTTCCCAAGCTGGAATCACCTGTCTTACGGGGACAGGGACTCCTCCTGGAGAGGGGACTGTTTATGCCTGGGTCCAGCCAGGGGTGGGGGGAGGGGCATGTCTCCTTGCCTTTATTCTAGTGGGAACCAGGGGAGTCATGGGCGTGCCTCCCTGGGCACGCTGAGGGGTACAGTTGGAGGCCTGGCTCCCTTCAGACCAGGCCAATGGGTGGCAGCTGTTCCCATGGGCGGACTTCAGCTCCAGTCCTCGAAGAACTTTCCAGTGAGGAGAGCCCCTTGGGTTGGTGGCCACGTGGACTATGAAGAGCAAAAGGTGGCCCTCAGGGAAGGAGCCCCTACAACCCCCAGCTCAATGCAGCCCAGACAGTGAAGAGGGGTTCTGTGGTCCTGCTTGGAGGGGCTGGGAGACCCCTGATCGGGAGGAGCCAGTCACACAGCTACCAGGTGTGAGGAGGCCAGTTCTGGAGATGGGGAAACTGAGGCCCAGGCTACTACAGGGAAGACCAGATGGGCACCAAACTGGTGGGTGGTCTCTTCCAGGGGCTTCTGGGAGGGGGGAGGAGTGGAAGGTCTGGGGGGAGGGACCGGAGAGGTGGAGGTCTACCCTCAATTTTGGCCTCAGAAATCAGGGGCCTGGTGGGCCAGCCGGTGGTAGCGGGGAGTTGAGGGTGCACAGGCAAATGCAGAACCTGAGGCTTGCTGAGCCCCGGACCTCATCACCTGTGCCTGGTCCTGCACCTTGCATGTATGTGCATGCGTACATGCGTGTAATGAGACAGATCTGGATCCTAAAGAGCTCCTACCCTACCCACCAGTCTCAGATCAGAGGCCCAAAGACCAAGAACCCTCCCATTTGACAGAAAGAGTCAAGTCCAGGAGAGGTGGTCTTCCCAAGACCACCCACCCTCTGCTTCCAAGTCCTGCTTACTCCCAGAAGGAGGAGGCCCAGCTTGCCCCGCCCCCACTCTGCCCCAGGCTAGCTCCCAGCACCCATTGCCCTGGTCCTGGCTAGCCCCTACACCCATCACCCAACCCTAGCACCCACCCAGAAATTCTAGAATAATTTCTCACCCGACTGTGTGGCCCCCAAGTGAGAGTCCACCCCCCCACCGGCTCGGCCCTGCTCCGCCCCAGCACATCAAGTGATGGTGGTGTGAGTAAGGAGCATACTTGTGCTTCTGGGGTGGGGGTGGGGGAGCAGTTTGCAAAGCCCTCTTTCAGAAGCCAGTTCCTAGTCAAGTCGTCCGAGTCACCTGTGGGTGAACTCGGCCTGTCCACCCAGTAGTTGGGCGCTTCATTAGGGGCTGTCCAGGCCAGGAGTCACACCACGTCACCCTTCTTGAACACCACTGGTCTCCAGGGGAAGGGAGAGTTGAATCTGCACCCTGTATCATGCCTGACACCTGTACCCCTCCCGGAGTGCTCTTTGAGGGGACACCCTTTGTGGGTGGGAGGGTGTTACACAGCTGGGACCTGCATGGCTAGAAAAAGGCTCAGTCCAAAGAGAGAAGGGGGTGGGGCAGAGAGCAGCAGGAAAAAAGGAGGGGACCTGGAAGGAGAAGGAGCGAGGAAGGAGGAGAAAGGGGGAGGGGAGGAGGGAGGGGAAGAGAAGAGGGAAAGGCAGGGGAGGGGCAAGGGGTAGAAAGGGAGGGGAGAGGGGACAGAATGAAGGGAAGGGGAGGAGGGGAGAGAGAGAGTGGGGGATGGGGGAAGAAGGAGAGGTGGAGGGAAAGGTGGGGAGCCCCTCTCTCCCAGGTGCCTAGCGGATCACATTCCAATGAGCTGGGGCCAGGGCCAAGGTCAAGGCAGCAGGCCCCTGGGTGCCAGGGGAGACCTGGCCCAGCCCCCTGCTGTAAGAACATCAAAGCCGGTTCCCAGTCAGCCCAAAGGTAGTTCTTGTGTCATTTGAGGTCTGGCAGTGCTGGGGCCGTATTTCAGACTGATACGGAGCAGGCTGCGCGCCCCTCCCGCCTGGAGATCCCCATCTGCTGTCTACTTAATACCCCATTACCGAGAAAATATACAGCCAGCTCCTGCCCGGCCGCGGCCACCCCTTTCCTACGGGAAGATCAAAGCTGTATTAGGTTCCCGCCTGGAAATTCTGTCAGCAGACCCAAGGACTGTGGGACTGGCAGGTGGAGGCTCTACCAAGCCAGGGAGTGGGCCACTGGAGCCAGGCTGGGGGGCACCACCTCCTGCTGAGCCCGTCACCCTGGACCCTTGAAACTCTGGGCCTGCACCCCTCCTGTGCTCACTCCTGCCCTGCCCCACGAGGCCTGCTCTGTGGTGACTTGAGAAAGCACCTGAGGCTCCTGAAGCCTGTGACCACCGCCCGGGCTGCCCACCATCAGCCCTGTCCATCCACAGTCCTGCATGCCAACCCTGGGCTCAGCAGGCCCAGGCCCCTCTCTGCACAGAGGCGGCACAGCAACCCTGTGAGGGGAGCAGAACCAGCCCTTCTGGCGCTTACTTTGAGGAAACTGAGGCACGTTGGAGGAAAAGACCTTCCAGGGGGGTGCAGGGCTGCTCATGGAGGAGCCAGGATGCCCACCCACTGCCCGCCCAATGTGGGAGGTCAGTGTCCCCAATGGCCACATCCTGTCCAGGGGGCAAGGGGGGCAAAGACCTCTTCCAGGTACTAGCTTTATATCCCAGGCTCTTCTGCTCCCCACCTGGTTCCTGTGGTCCCTCTCCACAGCCTGTGCTAATTCCAAACCCAGAAAGTGGGGTGCAGAGGCCCACAGAGGGCCAGCAGCAGTGGGGGCGGGGGCGCTCAGGCACACAGCGAATCCAGTTTGTTCATCCCTCTCATTCCCAAGATCCCACAGGCAGAAAGGGGGACAAAGGCTGCATAGTAGCCCCCCAGAGAACCCCCCCACAATCCTACAGAGCACTGCGCCTGCACCCATCACACGAATCCAACAAATTTAACAGCACTAATTCCTAATTCACACTAGGGGTGATTGACTCCTGCCTCTTGGTGAGGACCACCTCACTCGCTCGTCCTCCCCAAGTCTCCCAGCCTCCTTCTCTGGGGGATGGCGTTGTCATCCACCTGGTCACCCAGGTCAGAACCCTGGGCTCTCCCAGCTCACATCCCCTTTGCAGCCACTCTCCAGAGCATCCTGTGGGTCTCTGGACGGCGCACCTGTCCAAGCATCTCCCCGCCTTGAAGAAGGAACCAAGGACTCACTCTGAGCCCTGGCGTTCTGAGTCCACAGGGCACCCCTTGACCCGCCTCAATGGAAAGATGGAGAAAGTATGCAGCCCCTCCTCTGAGCAGGCTGTTCCAGGCTCTAGAAACTTCCTGCCTGCCTGCCCCGCCTCAGAGGTCCACCCCTGAAGCTTGGCCCACAGTGATGATCCTTAATGGTATGCCCAGTGTTCCCTGAAGCCCCCCCCGTGGGGCCTGTAACGCCCCAAGGCAGGGACAGGGCAAGCTAGGCGCTGCAGCCCCACACCCTCCCGTGCTGCCCTTTCCTTCCTGTGGGAAGTCAGGCAGGGGGCAGGGATGAGGCGTGGAGGATAGGGGTGCCCCTGGGGAGCTCAGAAGCCCCCACGACATCACTGTCCACGGACATCTGACCCTGGAGGATCCCTCCTCAGGCCCCCCTCCCCAGCCCGCCCTCCCTGAGACAGAGCAGCAAACACAGGGCGAACCGAGTCATTTTCTGGACCTAGTGGGGCTCAGTGAGCCAATCTGAAAGTGGAATAAACCCCTGCCCTTGGGGGGTTGAGGGGGGTATGACACATGAACACAGTGTGTCTGGCCCCCGAGACCAGCCCCCACCCGGAGCCAAGAGCAATGGACCCAAGACACCGTGCACGGCTGCCAATTCCCCGGCTCAGCAGAAAGCCTCCATTTTGCAGGGAGAAATTAATGAAAGGGAGAAGCCTGGGAAATTACGAGTTGCCACCTGCAATTTCTCCTTCCAAGGGAAGCGGTGTGATGTCTGCTTAAAGCCGCAGCCGCCCTGCCAAGCTGACAGCTGAGCGCCTAGGCAGGTGGGAAGTGAGGGGGGTGGCTGCTGGGGGATCCCCTAGGGTCAGGTGCCTCCTCCACAGGGACCTCAGAAGTAGAAAAGCATCCAGCTGTGGGGAAACTCCTTTCCACCACCACTCTCACCAACCCCATTCACCTTCTGTGGACAGGGAGTTAGCCCAGGGGTCCAGGGGCGATTGACAGAGTCAGGCTCGCCCAAGGACATGGTCCCGCCGGGGGTGGGGTGCTGTGCTGGGTCCCCTCTCTCCACACCCCTGGGACAGGGCTATTGGAGCCCACTCGGAGTTGTTGTTGCAAGATGCTATGGAGTTCGTCACCACTGACAACGACCCCGAAACACTGTCCGGTCCTGCACAGGCTCACAATCGCAACCCACTTGACCAGCAAGGAAACGAAGCCACCGCTGAGGGCCAAGCCGGGCTGGGCCTCCAACCCAAGTCGTCTGGTGGCAGGGCGATCCTGCAAGACTGGCACTGCGGTAGCCTTGACTCGTACCTGTGAACACCATCATGATCGCCCCAGCCCAGGTGGTCACAGGGAACCCTGCCTGGTCACCACTGTCTCTCCAGTGCCAGGTGAGTCATTACAGAGATGAGGACAACGAAGGGGGAGAGAGGGAGAAGTCCTAGTCACCAAGTTCCCCGATTCCCAGCCTCCTCCATCTGTCCTCTGGGCAGTCACTGCACTGGGCCCCACTCTCCACCTGATCTGACACATGCCAGGCTGGTCCCCTCTTCCAGTATCCAAGATTTCCAAGTCCGTCAAATGCCCACCCTCACCGAGCTGTCTCTTCACGGTCCGTACATTCTAACCTGGGGCACCAAGCCTGACTTCCCAGCTGTGAAGACAGTGATTCCCAAGCCCCAGAATGTGAATCGGGAAGCTCCATTTCACCCTGGTGCAGCAAGGGATTGAATATAGGGCTACTAACTGCAAAATCAGTGGTTCAAACCCACCAGCCACTCGGAGGAGGGAAGATGAGGCTGGCTGCTCCTGGAAAGATTTATTTAGTCTCAGTTACCCCAGAGAGTAGTTCTATTCCGGCCTACTGGGTTGCTGTGAGTCGGAACCGACTCCATGGCAGTGGGATTAGAGTTTATTCTGCCACTAGGCACAGAGTGAGACGGAGCGGGACCATCCTACCGGGAGCCCAGGTCTCCTCTGCCAGTCCCCTCTAGCTGTGTGTCCCCTGACTATTCTAGGCCTGAGTCCCCCCTGCCACCTAGCTGTGTGCACCCAGGCAGGTCCCTCTGCCTCTCTGGCCTCCAGCTTGGAGAGCCGGGAGGCCGCCTGCCTCCCACTCCATTTGGAAGGCGAGCTCTTGAGGCACCACTATCTCCCAGCGCCACGGCCCTGGCCATATATTATTATAATGGCCTTGGCCAATAGGGGCGCGGGCTATTAGAATGAGTTAAGACCAGATTAATCTGCTTAAAAAAATATGCCTGGTTTTTACGTTGAGCATTCCTTCCTAACAACTCAGGCTCCTTCCAGGCCATTATCTCGTTTTATCGTTAATTCAATTCCATAAACATGTATTAAGTGTCTATTACGTGCAGAGCCCTGGTCTGGTGGCTGGGGTGGGGTGAGGAGGTGACACAGGGTGGGGAGGCTCTGGTCCCCAAGGAGTCTGCCATCATCAGGTCAGGGGTCCATTTGACCCTTAGGCGTCACCCCTGAGAAGTGAGGCAGTTTGCTCAGAAGAGAGATTTACCTTGGAGGACTGGGGGTTCTTCCTGGCCCATGAAAGTTGGGCCCAGGGACCCTTGAGTGTGCTACAGACTGAAGGCCTACTGGGTGCCAGGCACTGTCCCAGGCAACACACACACACACACACACACACACACACACACACACACACACACACACACTCATTCCATTCCTCCAACCACTCCAAGGGCAGTCATGATATCACCCACATTTCAGACAAGGAAATGGTAGCTTAGAGAGGAAGGAAGCAGAGGTTCGGACCCAAGAACCTGGACTTGAGCTTTACATGGGTCCCCCAGGTTTAGGGCAGGACTCAGGCTGGTAGGCAGGCACAAGAACCCAGAAATCAATCGGTGAGCAAATGAACCAACACCTACCCCTGCCACTCACCAGAAGTGCATCTAACTCCCCAGGGCAGGGCCCTGTGATGGCTGGGTTCCGAGGAGCAGAGGAGGGGTGGGACTGGGAGACTAACAGAGGGCAGGAGAAGCACAGGTACCGGTGGGAGCATGCAGAGACTGAGCCTCCGTGGCCACCTCTGCAGAACCGGGGCAGTCACATCTGCCTCGTGGGGCAGAGGTGAGGGTAAGTGAGGCAGGCTGGGGGAAGTTAGACCAGGGATGCCCGCTGTGACCACATAGGTCCTGAGAGTAGTGGGTACTCTAGGCAGCTGGGGTCTAGGGGATTGAGAGGGCACACAGTTGGAGGACCACCTGGGTCCAAGGCCAAAAGAAAAGGCAGGAAGTGGAGGGGCTGGGCCCTGTGGGAAAGGCCCTGGACTTCTCACACTCTTCCCTCATGGATTTGACTCACACAAGTGCTCCCGGGGTCCCCGGGACAATGAGGGGTCTAGAGGGGTCACCGCAGAGGGAGCACAGTGGTACTGGACTGACGGGCACTAAGGGTCCCATTGTGGCCAGGGAGTGGGCAGCAGGAGACTACATGCCAGGAGCCAGGCCTGGCTATGACCCCCAGCCTCCCTCCTCACTGCTTCCCACTCTCTACTCTCATGCCAGGTCCTCGCAATCACATGCCACCCCATCCTAGAGACACGAGGCAGGGGGACTGTTCTTCAGCCCTCCCCACCGCCCCCCTCAGCAGAGGCAATGCGGTGAGTGATGCAGGCCACAGTTGCAGGGTGGAGGGCAGCGTGGCACAAGTGAGCTGGGGGACTGAGCACAGGTGCAGGCCCCTCTCTGAGCCTCTAGGCCCTCTGCTGTGGAACAGGCCGACACGAGCACCCAGGGTCGGGGGAGGCGGACACGCGGGGAGATCTCGCAGAGCAGCTGCTGGCTTTTGTCACCATCATGGCCATCCAGGGGCTTGGATGTTGCTGTCCCCAAGGCCAACTCCACCCAGGACTGAAGCCCACTCCCTCCCCAGTGTCCCACAGGGCTTGACGCCTGGCGGCAGCTGAGCAAAAAAAAAGTATCTGACTGAGGCTTTGAAGGATGCATAGGAGTTCACCAAGCAAAGGGAGCAGAGAGGCAGGAACGGCAGACCCAGACAATGGGTTTCAATTGGCCCCTGAAGGCTTTGCAAGCGATAGCGACATGTTGGGGCTTGTATCTAGGGGCAGCGGGAAACCCAATGTTTGTAGTCAGGCTCAAAACTGCTGTATGACATGCACTCAGCAAACATCTGTGGAAGGCAGGCCTACTATGTGTCAGGGCCTTGGGGACTCACAGTGGGGCAAGAGGCTCCTGCGGCTCTTGGGCCATGGAGCCGAAGATCCAGAAATGCAGTAGCCAAGATTCACGAACAACTGACCGAGTCCGGCTCTGAGGAAGGGCTGTTTCAGCTGAGAATGTTCCAGGCCACAAGAACTGCCCCAGCAAAGCCTAGAAGCAGACAGGAGTGTGGCTTTCAGGTCCACGAGGCAGCAGGCAGGGCTGGATGTGAGGCTGGGGGCTCCTGAGTGGGCAGGGTGTGGGGGCACTGAGGCAAAGTTTGGGTTTTGTTCCACTAGAATGGCGGCCAGGCCGAGCCGGGAAACCTGCCAGGACCTGTATACCCTGCACATTCTTGGAAGGGGAGCAAGGAACCAGCCCTGCCAGGCAGATTTGTGGCTTCGAAAGAGCACTAGGAGAGCCCCGCAGCGGCCTGGGCTGCCACCCGCCCGCCCTCTCTCCTCCCAGGCGAGCGCACCCGGCAGATTGATGAAGCAGAGGCCCTATCTGTCTTTGGTTGAGCTCAGCTTCTGGCCGTGTCTTGGATGACACCTGATTCATCAATACTGGAGGAAATACAGCCAGCAGGATGGGCCCATTAGGAGCTGACCACAAGCTGACCAGTGCGAGGGCCCACGGAGCCTCTGCTCGGGAAGATGGCCCAGGGGAGACGGATGGGTGGCCTGCTTCCCACAATGCTGCTTGGGAAGGTGCCTGCCTCCAGGCCCCACTCACTGACCCTGCCCACAGCAAGGCTCCAGGCAAAGCCAAGGTCAGGACTGGGATTTCAGCAGGGCTGGCGATTGGGACACAGGGTCAGGGAGGGAGAAGGGGACGCTTGGATGCTTCATCGCCCAGAAATACTAGCAGGCCTGAGACTCTCCTGCTCAGTAAACAGCTTTCCTACCCCCACTCCCGTCATGGAAGAGGTTGGGGGTGAAGGAGAGGGGGAGATGCTAGACAGCACCTCCTGAGAATGAGTGGAGGGGCCACGGGTGAGGCCCTGGCTGCTCTGTGCTCAGTTTCCTCTTCAGACAAACGAGAACATTCCTGACGTGGAGGGTAGTTGCCAGGCTCGAACCAGACTCCAAATTGAGCGGCACTCATTAATTCATCCGGGGTCCCCCTGGCGCCCCATGGAGGAAGGGTGTCACACCAGTATCACACAGCCATGCCTCCTGCAGGACCGAGGGGCTGCCACAGGAAACAGGGGGCACCCCACAGGCCCATTCCAGCCTCGGCCCCTCGTAGCTGGGGGCTGTCTCCGTGTACTCCCCTATAAAAGGGGGATTCAGACCTTTGACCCAGGACTGTGGTGAGGAGCAGTCCAGTGCCAGGCACACAGAATCTGCCACTTTCCCTCCAGCCTCTACTTCCTTTCCCCAGCCCCTGCACCAGAGCCCTGTACATAAATGAGAACAGCCTCTCCGTCTGGCCTCCTAGACCCACTGACTATCCAGAGACTGGGATTCAAAAGGGATACCTTCCTGGAGGGGACAGTGAACGTCAAAGGGGTGGCATTTATAAAGAACCTGGAATGGGCATTCATTATGCCCAAGGAACAAATCGCTAATAGTAAACTTTCTACCAATCAGCAGCAAAGGGAAATGTCAGGACAGGCTCTTCTTAAGACTATTTTGAGATCAACTTGCAGGGTGGGAGGTACTCACAGGACATCCACACAGGACTGGTACCACCGCAGGTGCACGGGCCTCCGAGAGAAACAAGATGAGTCCCCGACACCTGGGTGTCCACCATCGATGGGTGAATGAGCAAGCCACAGGGAGTCAGAGCACCGGTCTCCTGCCCGGTTGGCAGGGCAGTTCACACAGCCCTGGGCCCCGCTGGTCTGGCCAGTTTCTGCTGGGTGAATGCTCACAGGGAGCATGCTGGTGGACGAGAATGGTGTGTTGACCGTCTGATCTCATCCATCAGGGCTGACTGCGCCAGGCAGGCACGGTGGCAGTGGCCAAAGGGGACTGAGGGTTGGAAAGCTGAGGCTCCAAAGCCCCTGCCCTGAAATAAAGTTTTAGGGTGCCAAAGTCCAAGCCATGGCCCCAGTTCATGGCCACCACCACAGTTAACCTTTGCTCCCTGGTGTGTGATGTGGGCTGGGGGACAGACCTTTGGGTCACTTTGTCTGAAAATATGAATGGTCATTCCTGCAGAGATGGCAGGCTCTTCTTTCCCATCTCTCTCCAGTCCCCAGGGCCCACATCTGGCTACCTGGTGGAGGGGGGTGTTGCCCAGTGGGCAGGTGTTTTCCTGGGGAGCTGGCCTGGTGTGGGGGTGGTCAACCGCTCCACGCCCCAATCAGCCACCAAGTTTCACAAACTCTCTTGGCTTAGAGCTCCTACCTGGCTCAAACCCTCACTCCCACACTGGGGGCCCTGGACCAGCTTCCCAGTGCCTCAACCTCCCCACCTGGGAGCAGAGGTGACGACACCCACCTACGGGTTGGGGTGTGCAACTCTGTCACCAGCGTGCGTCCAGTCCCTGACTTATGGTAGGCTGCAACAAGTGGCAGCAGATGTAGGGACACCAGGGCCCGATTCCCGGTGCCCAGCAGTACACCCCAAAGCTGCCAACCCCTGACACAGACCCCTGGTGTCAGCCAACAAGGCTGTCCAAAGTCTACGAGAGTCGGATGGCTTGGACTCTCTCTATGCTGTGAACAGAGCCCTGACCAGCACACCCTCGCCTTTCCCCAGTCTAGCCCTGAACCTCAGCCTCCTCAAGTCCCTCCAGTGCCCGGCCCCTCCCTGTCCACCCCCAGGCCCTCCGCCTCCCCCAAGCAGAGTTCACTCTGCTTTCCTCTGGACATGTGCAGGGCTGTTAGGACCCCAGTTTTCCCAGGTGACTCACAGGCAGCCCCCTCCCCTAGGCCCATCTTAGCAGACACAAAATGAGCAGGGCCAGCCAGGCCCGAGGCAGGGCCTTTTCCTAAGCTGTCCCCAGGGCACATATGTCCTTCATGTCTCAGCTGACAGGTCCCCTCGCAGAGCGACGGACGGCAGGGACTCTTATCTGCCACACTCAACTGGGCATCCGCTATAAAGAGAACAGGGGAGAACCAATGGGTAAATGCTGGGCAACGGAGGCGCCCCATCTCTGTGGGACCCTCAACGCCCACCAGGCTGACTCAAGACCAAAAGACAACCCGGGAAGGGGAAGGAGCGTGGGTCTGAACAGTCTGGACTCCCTTCTGGCCACGTGCTCTGGGCAGACGCCTAACACGATCCTTTTCAGCCTCAGGACGCCGAGGGGCTTGACACGGACCAGCTGCCACTGCCGAGGGGAGGGCTGCCAGAGCGCCGATAAGCTCCTGGCAGAATTGATGGCCGCTGTCGGAAAATGATTTCCCTGAGGCCCGTCTCAGGCCCTCAGAGGAGCGCAAACCCCAGGTGGCCATGCCTCCCTCTGGCAGTGGCTGCAGCCCACACCTGGCCCTGCTGCTTCCTGGGCAGGGACAAGCAATTAGCCAGGAGAAGAAGAGCCAGGAGGGGCTGAGGACAGTGAGGGAGTTTTATGGCCCCTGCCTGTGTCCCTTTTACTGGCTCTGAGCTGCCCAGCTCTTGGGAGCCTGGCACACACAAGCACCCAGGGCATTGAGTGAACGACCGACCAACCGACTGACCACTCTAAAAGCTGCGCAGAGGACCCCACGGTGGCGCCAGGAGGCACAACACGGCCCACGCAGGCCTGGTCCCCCAGGGCCTCTGTCTGGGCCCCCAGCCAGGGAGATGGAGCTCACGCAACAGTGGGAATTGGTTTTTAATCAGCTGTAGGCCCACCCCCTGTCCCACAAGAAGATGGGATGGTTTGACGGGTCACAACACAAGACTAGTTTCTCAGAACTCTCACACACCCTCGAGCTGGTTCCAACTCTTAGCAACCCAACAGGACAGGAGAGAGGTGCCCCATGTGGGTTTCTGAGAAAGACTTGTCTTCCTCCTTCGGGAGTGGCTGGGGGTTTCGAACTGCTGACCTTGAGATCAGCAGCCCAACCAACGCGTATCCACTGCACCACCGGGGCTAGTTTCTGTAGTGAGCTTTTCAAAGGCGTGGCATTGAGCCGTGGTCTGAGGAGGCGGCGGTGGTGGGCTTCACCTGAGACTCAGGGGGCCTGCCTGAGAGGGAATTTCCAGGAAAGGGTTAGTCCACCAGTCAGCATGGGGGGTCTAATATAGGGGTTCTCAACAGGTCGTCCGATTCATCACAGTAACAAAATGCCAGCAATGAAGCAGCAACGTAAATAACTTTATGGTGGGGGTCACCACAACAGGAGGAACTGTATGAAAGGGTTGTGGCACGAGGAAGGCTGAGAACCGCTGGTCTACCAGGAGGGGCTGGGGGAGGAGGTAGCAAAGGAAAAAGCCAGCCTGGAGAGGAGGAGGGAGAGCACGGAGGGCAGAGCCAAGGGGATGCACCCTGATGGGGTGGGCACGCGGTAGGTGGCATCCTGGTCTGAGCTGCAGCCTGGTGGCGAAGGCAGGACTGGGAGCCGGCAATTTCAGGAAGGGGTGTGCAGTGCAGTGACAAGGGGCACTTGGGGGCTAGTGGCACATGAGACACCACCATCCTGGGAGGGGGAGGCGTCACTGAGGGACGGGAGATGAGGCCGGAGCAGCCAGAGAGAGAGAGAGAGAGAGAGAGAGAGAGAGAGAGAGAGAGAGAACACGGGCTCCTGGACAGAGGAAACAGTGTGAATAAAGGTTTGAAGACAAAAAGATGCATCAAAGGGCTTCGACTCTGACCTGAGACTGGGGAGATCAAGAGGGTCCTGAGGCAAGGAGTGACAGTGACATGGCTCATTTGCATATGCAGAAAGGTCACCAAGCCTTAGTAGGCAAAGGCCACAAAGTACCAGGCAGTCTTCTGGGGTGAGGGGAGAACCACAGAGATGCTGACTGCCCCCTCAGTCCTCCAACACATAAAATCACCCCTGTGGTAGGGCTCACAGCAGCAGCACGGCCTCAGACAGGCCCCAGCACAACAGTCCTCCTGCAGGATGTGTGCACAGGGCAGAGGCTCTTACCCGGTGGCCCCAGGACCCTGGAGAAAGAACAAAGGTTCTCTCATCGATGGTGCTACAGAGGGGCCCCCCCAGGCTGGCACTGCCGCTGCCCCACTTTCCAGCTGAGCAAGCCGAGGTCCCACATGGAGCAATGACACCCCCACCCCAGCGCCCTGTGTTGACCCCCACTCGACCCACCGCTGTGCCACGAGGCAGGGGGCGGGGAGAGAGCACCCCACTCACCCAGAGCTAGCAGACTCTGGTCCAAGGACCAATTCCATGATCCTGGGCTGATCGCTCCACACCCAAACCACCCACGTCACAGGACCCGAATTGTGAAGGCAAGTGGCCAGGAGGAGGAACTCGGGCACGGGGGACAGAATACTGTGTCCAGAGAGAACTTGTCCTTCCCAAGGGATTGCAACCGGCAGACTGGCAGCGTCCCCAAGGCCACCACCACCTCCACATGTGCTGCCTCCAGAACTGCCCTCGACAGCCCACCTTGTCTTTCTCACACTGGACCCTGGCCACATCACTCCCCTGCTCAAGCACTGGCAAGATCTCCCATCATCTCCTGTAGATAGACCATACTGGTTCCCGGGGGCCAGCCCCTCTAGAACTTTCTGGTCTCATCTCTGCCACTTTGTCTTCACCCTGCGCTCCTCCAGCTGCAGTCAAATGCCACCCTCCCCAGATGCCTGGTGTGCACCAGCTTCTCTCCTGGAATGCCCTTCTCTGGCCCCCTCACGGCATCCTTCCCATCTCCAAAGCCCTGAGAGCACACTGGTCCCAGGTCTTGCCTCCTGCCTCCTCCCTCCTGCGAGTCTGGCCCCCTGCCTTCCCTCCCCCGCCCTCCCTGGGAACACTCTCCACATTTGCCGAAAGATATAAATGATCTCTTTAGCCTCTGAGCACGCCCGGCTTGGATGTTGGCAGTTCAGCCAAGAGCCCTCGTGTGGAAATCACAACGGAGGTGCTGGCAAGTCCCTCAAGTCGCCCTAGAGAGAAAGAGAGAGGAGAGCCAGCCCCATGATGATGGACCCTCGATCCAAATGAGGGTGACAGAGTTCACTCTCCTCCCCCACAGGATCACCCTTACCTTGCCGGTATCACCTCCGCAGCCCCTCACCACCGAGGCAGAGAAAAGGCCCCCTTGCATTGATGTGGATACTGACACACTGAGTGGCTGAGGGACCAGACACAAGAGAAGGGTCCCGCCTGGGGGCGGGGGGGAGGCACACACACAGCAACAGAGCAGCTGGAGGAAGGAGTCTGAGGGCCTTTCCCATAGCCCAAGGGTGGAGCGGGCAGAAGAGGGGAGCCACAGGGTGGGGACGGCTCCCCCAGGGCTGGTGAGAAACACGGCCACCAGCCAGGAGGGCCCCGATTAGGTAGTTGGCTTCAAAGGCACCCCGAGCAGAGGGTAGCCAGCTCCCACTCTCGCCCAGGCAGGAAACCATGCCGGCTCCGCGCCATTTGCGCCCGCTCATTCCCTGGCAGCCCCATTGGCCACATTCCCAGAGCCCTACGGGGCAGGCAGGCCCAGGCAGCAGCAGGCCCTTCATGGAGGCTCAGCTCAGGGGCCTATGCGGGGGCACTGCTCTGCTCTGACCCCACCAGCACCCTGTCCCACTTACCTGCCAGAGGACCTGGCCATGGCTAAGGCCAAGGCCACAGGCCCCGCCCTGCTTGCTGGCATTATTTGCATATGCTAATTAGCGGCACATCCCCTGCTCCACTTGGAGCCAGCTTGTTTGGGGAACGGCTGGATCTGGCTATACCTGTACTGTGCTGATGTCACGCCGAGCTATTTCCAGCCCGGTTGTCATGGAAACCACAAGGCCTCAGCTCCAGTTAGGAGTTCAATATATAATTTACTTACTCCCCCCCACCCCATCCCTTCGGCCCCACCCCAGAGACTGGGGTCTACGGGGAACAATCGGCAACAATATACAATAACACCCTCCGCTTCCCTCGGCCGCATGGTGTTGTGTGTTTGGGGTGGGGTGGGGGAGGGGGTTGGCGCAGCAAAAGGATAGATCCATTTTGGAAGAAGGGGGGACCACAGGGAGGAGAGAAGAGCTTTCCTTGTTAAGGGGGAGCACAGGAGTTGGCATTGGAGGAAGATTTCAGAGAGTGGGCACAGGCCTGGCAAAGGGGCAGGCAGGGAGCCCACCTGCCCAGTGACCTCCCAGCACTGCCGGCACCAGAAACCACAAGAGAGGGGCATGATTCTGAGCAGAGTCCCTGACCACAGGTGACCCGTGAGACTCTGTAAGACCCACAAGGCCTGCCGTTCCGAAGGTGTCATAATGAAGGGGTGTTGAGGCGTTAGCCACGCCCAGGCCTTGCGGTTCATGGCACTTCTCCGTACAGTCAGCCAAGAGTGACCCTTGCCATGGGGGCTCAGGCCCTCTCTATCGGGCGATCCCTCAAGACTCCCTTCCTGACGCCCACTCTGGCCTTGGCCACTCAGCAGCTCCATGCCACAGGTGCTCATGGTCACCTGCTGTGTGCCATGTCCTGTGAGAGGTGCCAGGGGCAGGGTGCAGGAGGAGCCCCAGCCCAGCATCAGCATGCAACGAGGCCATGCAGAGACCGCTGTGAGTGTGGGCTGCATGACCATCACAGGCTGATTCCGAGGAGGCTTCCTGGCAGTGGTGCTGGCCTGAACAGGGGCTTCGAGGGTGAGGTCCTGGCCAGGAGAGGCAGGTAGTCCAGGCAAGCAAGCACAGGTGCGCCCAGGCCAGAGGAACCTTCCTCAGGCCTTGTCCTTGTGCCCCACTGAAGGCCAAGGGCACCCGCACCTCCGGGGCCTCTGGTCTTTACTCACACCTCACTGTGCAGAAAGCAGGGAGGTGGCATCCCCAGGCCCAGGCTTCTAGACCAGGCCACAGGGCTCCGGACAAGCCTTCTCCCTTTCTGTCTGTTTCCTCACCTGTACCATGGGACGCAATGTTAGTGCAGAGGAGAGAGAGGGAGTGCCTGAGCACACATGGTCAGCCAGGAGCAGCGTTTCTGAGCCCTCACCCTGTGGGGTACTTCACTGTCTTCTCTAATCCTCCAGACAGCCTTGGGCGGCTCAAATAAGAGTGACCTCCTCCTTCACACCCCACAGAGCCTGGGCAGCACTCGGGGAAGCCTGGTCCCAGACCCCCAGAACAGGGTTGTGAGTGGCTGGGGCTCCCCTTTTGGAAGTTCTCCCCCCGCCCTGACCATCCTTCCTAGAAGCCCGTGCCTCTCCCTGTGTATCACCTTCCTTCCATCCCCCCACTGCTGGCCTGACTCAAGGGCAGGACAGGGAGCAGATGAGCCCCCCAATTCCTCACCATAGCCCCCAAGAACTGGGCCCCATGGCTCTTCCCCACACTCCCCTCACACCACACTGGTGTCTGGACTGTCCCGAGAACCCTGCCATACCCCGGCCTCGGGGCCTTGGCACATGCTACCCCATCCACTCGATGCTCTTCGTTCAACCACGAGGGTATGGACGCTAGAGCCGGTCAGCCCCAGTAGGCCACTGGCTTGGCTACTTAGCAGCAACTGGCCCAGGTGCCATCTGGGAAGTGGCACGATGACCCACGAGATGTCAGTGAAGGAGCTTGGCGCATGAGGGGGCAGAGCAGACCACCGGGAGCAGTGGGACTGGCTCCCTTATCCCCTCCCCCCAGCCCGTCCTCCCTTAACACTCCCACCTCCCACACTGCCCCACCAAGGAGGTCCAGACCCAGCTCACAAGATTCATGACTACTGTGTATGCCCCCCAACTCCAGCAGATCTGGGGTCGGGGAGGGGTGTCACACGTCAGTTCAAAAATTAAGGAAGGCTGTGGAACCCACAGACCTTGTCCAGAGCCCCTTAGCCAAGATGGCAAGTCACCAGCCAGGTGGCAGCCCCTGCCCCTTCTGGGAGGCTATGGCACTGTGAGCCCCTGATGGGCAGGAAAGCTCCTCTGTGGGGCCAGGTCAGGGGCAGGCCCAGCAGTCACAGCTGTGTCAGGCCCCGTGGCCAGCTGTCCCCACTCCCCACAGCCCCAGCAGTGTACACACAGCCTCCCAGGGAACTGCAAAAAATGAGTTAATGTAACCTTATGGCGGAGAATTTAAATACACGGGAGTCAGGCCACGCAGACTTACAGTTCCCCAAGCAACTGTAAAAGCCGCACAGCAATTCACCAGCGAGAGCTGAGAGGGGATTGAAGTCCAATAGTGCCAGGCAGCGCCCGGGGCTGAGTGCCCCGACCTGCTTGACAGATGGGGTTCTAACAGACATCCGTGGGGCACACAGAACCCGGCAACATATGGAGCCTGCTGGCTGGGCCCCACAACTCACTGGACACCAGGAAGCCCTGCCACATCCTGCCTGTGAGCCGGGTCCCTGCACCAGCCCCCAGCATCTCCACGCCTCTACGCCATGCCTTGGGCGCTATGGGACCCCGGGCGGGCCAGGCCTCGCTCACTCTGCGTCCAGGTCCTCCTGTGAGACAGGGAGAGAGGCTCTCACAACGCGACACGGGAGCCACCAGGCCAATGCCCAGCACACACGAGCACTCTGCACAGGGGTCACTGCCACTGTGGCGGCTGAATTCACAGGGCCGTTTTATCGTTCTCTCTTCTCATCCAGAAAGGGTCGCAGGGAGCACAGATGGTGGCACTTAAGGGAGGACCATGGGGCAGGGAGGGATCCGTCATCTAGTGACTGAGAGCTCAGCGTGTGCCAGGCCCTCTCCGGGAAGCAGGGCAGCGGTTATGAAACACAGAGGGGGCAAGAAGCTAGGACCCCTAGCTGAGTCCCAGCACCGGCCCCACAGCCCTTTCAGAGGCTGGCTGCAATCACCCCCAAAATGGGCAGGGGGGAGGAGACTATCTGGGCTGGAAGAAGCCCCTTCCTCCATACTCAGGGGCAGGGTAAGCACTGTGCCCCTAACCCGAATGTCAGTAGTGTGATCCCCGCCGCCATCTGAGGGGGAAGGGAGATGGCCTCCTGTAAATCCTATGGCGTTCTGCTCTGTCCTGTGGGGTCACTGCCTGGAGAAGGCCTGGTGGGAGGTTTACCTGGACCCTGAGCTCCACAGCCAGCAGCCAGGGTCCAGGGTGTGGTATGCAGAGGGGGGTCCAGGAAAGGTGTGTAGCTAGTAGGAAGGCAGGAAGTGGGGGGACAACCCACTGGCATGGCATGAATGAGCGTTGAGTGACCAACAGTGGAGGTGGCCAAGGCTGGATCACACAGCTGCTAAGTGTTTTCAGAGGCCACCTCTCCACCACCCACTGCAGACTCTCAGCTCCCGGACCCCTCCCAGAGGCTGGCCAGGACCGAGGGGGCGGAGAGGGCAGGGCACTCTCGTAACCCGGAGGACAGGGGCAGCTGCACAGGCAGAATTGAGGGAGGAGCCTGAGGACTAGCCAGGGGATACAGGTGCTACTTCCGGTCAGTCTGGGAGCCGGAGGAGGTGAGAACATCCCACCAGGGGACATTGGCCTGGCTGGGCAGGTGCCTGATGCGACAGCAGAGGTGGCACAGAGCTGAGGGAACAGGACGGAGCGACACACAGGGGCAGGACCCCAGAGAGTCTGCATACCTCAAATGTGTCCCAAGCCGGGGGCAGGGGGGGGGGGCTCACAGCCACTTGGAGAATGGCTAAAATCAGTCCCATTGTACAGGTGAGGAAATCGAGGTCCAGGAGGTGAGATGGACAGCTCGGGGGTGGGGGGTGGGAGGGTGGAACAGGGTGGGACCAGGCTCCCAGGCTGAGCCCAGGACTCCGGGAGCCTCTCCCAGCGCTGGGTCTCTCGGTGTCCCTGAGGGCAGGGGTCAGAGTGCTCGCCTTCATCCCAAGATGGGGCTGGAGCTCAGGAAACCACAAAGAACCAGGAACGAGCGCCAGGCTGACCCAAGTTCCAGAATGGACTCTGGCAGCACCAGTTTCAGGCCAGCTGCTCAGCCCTCTGGCCACTGCTCTGCTTGTCCTGTCCAAAGGGACTGGGGACTGCAGCTGCCTCTGGGCTTCCCTGGCTGCCCAGGGTCACCACCAGGCATGGACATGTCCCCCCCTAGGGGTCCATGAAGCAGTCTGCCAGGTCGGCTCTGTGTGGTACAACAAAGCCAAGTGTCCCCCACCCCCATCTCTCTGGCCAAGAAGTCACTCCTGCTCTCGGACCCCTTGCCACCCTCCTCCCTCTCGCTGTGCTCTGATATCATGGGCACCTCACTACCCCCCCACATCCCCTGCCCAGCAAAGCCTAGCTTCCTCTCCTTGGGCAGTGCTGAGGCAGGAGCTGGCAACAGCCCGGACCAAGCCCCAGGCCGAGAGCCACTGGGAGGCCCTTGAAGAACCCCACTCAACCGTGCCACATGCCCACAGCATGCCAGGCAGGCAGGACCCACGGAGGGGCTTCGTTCTTGCCCTCAAGAATCTCCCAGGCATGATGGGGAGGCTGCAGAGAAATTGAGGCTCGTGGGCCCAAGTGGCCCACAGAGGAACACTGCTCCGGGAGCCCGGGGACAGCTAGGTGCCAGCAGACATGACAGCACAGGTGCCCGAGTCAGGTTGGCTGGTGGGGTCACTGTGCAGACGGCCCAGCTTCCTGTCTGTTGGGGACACCGACAGCAGAGCCCTCTGTTGAGAGGATGGTCACAGGCCCACTTCACCAGGACCCGGCCGAGGTCCAGCTCGGCCTCTTGAGTCCAACCCTGTTCTGGGACACAGCTCCCCTCGGCAAACCACCTGAGCCTTCTCTGGCCACCCAGCCTGCCCTTCCTCGTCCTTCCCTCTCCCCCTCCCCCCCAGTGGTTCTGAGCCCAGTCTCTGTCCAGGACTTGGCCCTCGCTCACAGACTGTGCTGTGTGGTCCGGGAGCAAGTCCCCTCCCCTCTCTGTGCCGTGTCTTCATCTGAGATGAGGAGAGGGACAGTACCTGAAGAAGCGTTGGGGATCACCCTTGGGCTGAACCCATTCTCCGAAGCCTGTCCCCATCAGAGAGCCCAGCCCGGCTCAGGAGAGGGGCAGGTCAGCTTTGTGGGGCCCGAAACCAAACATGCCTGTCTCATTTGACCCCGGGCCTGGGCCAGCTGGGGTCCTCTTCCCCAAGTTCTCAGGTAATCGCATTTCCCCCATCATCGCATTTGACCCATCATCCGTGGGGGAGCCAGGGCAGTGGCCTGGGAGGGGGGCCTCTGAGAAGCAGCTGGATCTGATAAGCCTGTTTGGTCCCAGCCCCCTCCCTGGGCAGAAATGAGAGACAGCTGCGACAGGGCAGTGGTCATGCTGTGCAGTGATAAGAAGGGAGTGAGCGCTGGGAATTCCTCCCTCCTGCAGTGAGGCCATAAACCTGTCCTTCATCCCTGCCCCAGGGCTGCCCAGGGCTGCTCACATCTGCCCAGCTGCAGGGGGAGGCCCTGTCACAGCTGGCACCCGTGGTTAGAGAGTGGCCGCGGGACAGATAGCTGTGCAGCCCCCTGGCCCCACACTCCCCACTGCAGGAGGACAAGGCTGTGGTCATTCCTGGATTCCTGGGCGAGGGAGCAGAACAGGCAGGCAACGGATGTGGAGCCAGAGGCTGGGGACAATGTGTGGACTCTGTGCTGGGCTTACAGGGAGCCCTTGGCCCTTGGCCGTTACAGGGTGGAGAGAAGTGAGATGCATGGGATGGTGGGGATGGATGAGAGGCCAGCCCAGAATGCCAAGGAGGGGTGCAGGAGGGTGAGATGGGGCTGAGCCCCGGGGGGCAGCAGAGACAGGGGAAGCAGCCCGAGGTAGACATAGTGGGAGGAGGCCACCGGGGGCTGCAGGCCAGTGCTCCAAGCCCACCCCTCATTCAACCAGCAGATTAGGGTGGCCTGACACTCAAAAGATGCAGCTCCATGGAAGTGCAGAGGGAGGGGGGACGGAGGCCAGGGGCCTAGAGTCAGGAGACCCCACATCAGCCAACAGGGGCCCTGGGCTCCTTTTGGATCTCTGCCCTCCTGAGTGTCCCCTGAAAACTTACTCTGGCTGGAGCCCACCAGTCTCTTCCCAGAGCCCCACAGAGCCCCGCTGCACAGGCTTGTTGGGGAGCCCTTTCCCACGCAGCTGTCAGAAAGTTCAAGGAGAGAGACACACATCCTGAAGTTGCCCAGCCCCAGGCGTGAAGCCAACCTGTTTCCCGGAAGCACTGGTGCCTCCCCTTCCCTAATTCCCAGCTCAGGCCCTTTGCACAAGCCAACCCTTCTTCCTGGAAGGCCCTTCCTCCCTGCTGTCTCTCCGTCAGCTCCTCAGAAAGTCCTGCCTGGTCTACAAGGTGCAGCCCCAAAGGTCTCCTACAGAAGCCTACCAACTCCATGACTGCCCATGTGTGGCCGGCTAGCCCGCAGCTACGTGTTGGCATCAGTATTTGCTGCTGTGGGGGTGGTGAATGAGGGAGATGCCTGCCCAGACGCCCAGTGACAATACAGGGCCAGCGGGGGATGACGGCGCCATCCCCGAAGGCTGGGGACACTCTGAGGCCTGACTCAGCCTGGAGATCTGTAGGAGAAGATTCAGAAACCAGAACCTTGGAGCTCAGGGTCCCCCCCCTCCCATGTCCATTTCACAGATAGGGAAACTGAGGCCAAGAGAGGGAAGCCGGCCCCCGTAAGTACCCAGAGAAGCCGCCTTGCTCCACCAGTCCAAGGCTCTCACCAGACCCACGGCCCACCTGACTCCCTTGGGGGAGGGGCCACCCTCTCCCCCCCCACCCTGTCCGCAGCGGCCCCCACCCCACAGTGTATCCGGCACGCTGGCCTTCCCAGTGGCGGTCCGCTGGGGGCTGGGGTAGCGCTGGGCCTGCGAGCTGTGCGGCTGAGCCGGGCAGCTGGCAGCAGCACAGCTCCGAACCAGCTGTTTGGATGACAAACTGCGTTCAAGCTTCATTAGGGTAATCACGGGCTCCCCTCCCGGCAGCGCCGCGGAGCGCACTGTCAACCTGAACTAATCAAACCCAGCCCCAGGACGCCCGCCCGCCTGGCTGACAGGGCGCAGAGCCACCCGCGCTGCCTGTGGGACTGCGGACCCCGGGCCTGGCTGGGCTCTGGGGAGGGCAGGCGCCCCACCCACGGGGCACTCCCCAAGGCCTGTGAACCTCAGAGGGTGGGTGCAGGGGCAGCGGAGGGGAGGAGACCAGCCACCGTGACCCACGGGTGTGGAGGGATGTGGAGGGCCACAAGGCCAGTGGGGTGCAGGGGTATCAAGCTTAATGCCAGCCAGGCCCACAGGGCCCACCCCCACTGGGTCCCCATGCTTCCCACCCTGGCCCAGCCACGCCTCCTGCTGCCCCGTATGCTGATGCAGAGGCTGGCCATAGCAAGCCCCTTAATGGCCCTGAGGCTGAGCAAGGGTGCAGGACCACCCCCCAACCCCACCCCCAGGAGGCTGCACGGGAAGTATTTTGCCAAATGTGGAACTCAGGCCTTAGCAGGTCCCGCCACCTGGGGCCACCCCACTGTCCTGCCAGACTGTCCCAGCAACTGCTGGCCAGAGCCTGCCCACACCCGCCTGCCTCACCCCCCTCCCTTCCCCTGGCCAACTGCCCCCATCCACCCCCAGAATCAGAGCTCAGCTGAAAAGGGGCAGATCTGACTCCTGGGACAACTGGGGAAACGGAGGCCCAGAAGGGGCGTGTCACAGATGGTGACATAGGAAGAGGAGGGAAGGCCCTTCCCTTGTTCCCTAGTCCACTTACCCACCCCCGGGCACAGGCCTGGTGGCTGCAATGTGCCAGGCATTCAGGACTCGTTGAATGACTTGTGAGTGACTCTTGACTGGCCTGGGGATGCAGCCCGGGGTTCACTGCCCAGCCAGGAAGGAGACACTTAACAGCAAAGCCAGAGCAAGACCTGGTCAGTGACCTCCACCGGGAGGGATGGGGAGGCCAGGGCAGGCTCTCTGGAGGACGCACCACTCCCGCTAGTCCAGCGGTTCTCAATCTGTGGGTCGAGACCCCTTTGGGGGTTGAATGATTCATAACAGTAGCACAATTACAGCAATGAAGTAGCAACAAACAATTTTATAGTTGGGGTCACCACCACATGAGGAACTGTATGAAAGGGTCTCAGCATCAGGAAGGTGGAGAACCACTGTGTTGGGCCCTGAAGGTGAGCTGGGCCAACTGGTCAAAGGGAGGTGGGCAAGGCTCCTGCAAAGGCCCGGGGTGGGAGGGAGCATAAAGGCTCACTGGTGTGGCTGGAGGCAGTGCTGGGGGCAGCAGCTGGGGTGCCAGGCTGGGGCTCAGGCATGTGGATCTTTACTTGCAGGACACGGGGAGCCCCTGGAGAGTTTCAAGCAAGGGTGAGAGCTCAGAGTGCTGTGAGAAGAGCGAGGGAGAGGGTTCGGATCCCGGTTCGGATCCAGCCACGGTGTAGACCGCGGGCATGGGCAATGAGCTGAGACAAAAGGGCAGACACGGGCAGGGACAGGCCAAACAAGGTTACCCACAGCAAGTTCAGAACTGGGTAGAGCCAACCTACGTGGCTGACATGCGCGGGCATAATTAATGCACGCAACGTAACCCACACACGCACACACAGCCCCACTGTTTTCCTGAATTCCATCATTTCCACGTGCTATCTTGGTCTTGGCACAGGGAAAGAGGCAGCTTTCTGCTCCCCAAAGGACTTACAGTCTTAGAAACCCCCAGGGGCAGCTTTGCTCTGGGTCACAGGGTCACTCTACGTCAGCGTTAACTTGATAGCAGTGAATCTGTTTTTCAGGCAGGGGTGGAAGTGATAATTATGTGGGTATGCTATTTGTGAAACATAGTTGGTGCCAGGCTGGTGGTGCCACCGGTGGACAGGTGATAGCTGAGAGGGTCTAAAAGGTCCTCAGTCTGGGTCCAGTGGGCTTACACAGCTGAACATGTTGACAATCTGTCCACGGTGCACGTGGGCTTGGCGCACCTTCCAGTAGGAAATCATGCCTCAAAAAGAGAGTAAACAGAAGCAAACTCTTAGCTCTGCCACTTGGTGCCCCACAGCCTGGTTTCTGTGTGTCAACAGGGGCAGGGACAGTAGCCTCCTCCGGGCAGAGACAGTGGCACCCGCTCACAGTGGGAGCACGCAGGCCACAGCAGAAGGTGCCAGCTTCCCCACACCCTCCAGGAGCTTCGGTGTCCCCAGCTATAAGGGACCAGCAGTGTCCACCCGCCTGGGGGCAGCGGGGAGGGGGAAAAGGAGTCACCTGTCCACTCCCTGGACTGTGTGTCCTCCAACTCAACCACTGGGAGCAACTGAGAGGCTGAAATGCCATCGCTTTAGGTGGTACTCCTGGGTCACTGTCCAAGGCCACATGGGGGCCCTCCATCCCCTGTGGCCCTACGAAGTGCCAGGCCCAGCCCGGGGCCTCCCCTCTAGGAGGAGCATCAGGAGCCTGCTGGGATACGGACCACAGGTGAGGTTGGTCCAGCCTCCTGTGGGTACCAGCTCCGGCAACACTTCCGCCCAGGGCCGCCCTTACTGCTGGAGAGGCTGCCTGCCCGGTGCTGCTCACGGCAAGTACAGCTGGGGGCAGGAGGGTCTGGGGCGCCTCACCGCTACCTGAAGACCTTGGGTGGCCTTGAGAAACCAGCAGCATCATTGCCGAAGCCCCTGTCACTCAGCTGCCCCAGGACCCTCGAACTCAATCTTTTTACTGCCTATGTTCAAGGACCAGGCAGTGCCATCACACGACAGAAGAGGGAACTGAGCCTACTAGGGGATACTTGGTGCCCAAGGCCTGCCCGCTGAGGGGTTTCAGAAAGAGCCACATGGCTGGAACCTCCTTGGTCAACCCATCAGGCACAGCTCCAGTTCCCAGAGCAGAGAGCTAGCGTGGTCTGTGTTCTCCCCACTGCCTGTCTACCAGCACAGGGGGTCGGCTCACTCATAGGGCACATCCTCCTTCACTTAGTCAAGCACCCACCAATCAGCCACCCCCAAACAGAACACTCACTACAGGGTGCGTCCGGCACTTCCAGAACCTGGAGGTACAGAGTGAGCGGGGCTGCAGGGCACACCCCAAACCAACACCAGACACCTCTCTTACACACTCCCTCCTGGGAGCGGCCTGCCACCGCACCAAGTACGACCTCCAGGAAACCTCGGAGCAGCAGTCCCAAGGGGCCGAACAGGTAAGTGTGCAACTCCTAAACCAAACACAGTGGATCGTGCTAGCCCACCTGGAGGTGCCTCGGGGAAAAAAGGCCCGGTGACCTGCTTCTCAAGGGGCCTGGTGGTGTCGAGGTGACCCGTTGGGCTGCTAACTGCAAGGTCGGCAGTTCGAAGCCACCAGCCACTGCCTGGGACAAAGGCGAGGCTGTCTCATCTGTAAAGAGTTTCCGTCTCGGTAGTCACAGAGGGGCTCAGAATTGACTCGATGGCAGTTAGCTTGGTTCTTTGGAGACCTGCTTCTCAGAGGGCACCACCCTGAACATCTCACGGAGCACACGTGGGGTGGCGTGAACCTGAGCAGGAGCAATTTTTTGTTTTGTCATTCCCCTAAGCCACCTTATGCCCACTCTGCAGATCAGGACATGGGGACGTCAGGTCATTTTCACAGCCTCTAAGGGGAGCAGACCCGCACTTCTGCCTGCCTGTTGCCAAGTGGAAGTCTCAGCACCCCACTCCCCTGCCCACATGGATACGGCCCTCAGCCGATGGGTTAGCAGAGCCTAGGCCAAGCTGGTAACCAAGATGCCAGCCCATCACAGTCTCAGGCCCAGTGTGGTACCCACAGTGGTCCTGGCACTTGCCTTTGCTTAAGCTCCTGGTACCTGGGCTTTCTAGGGGGTCCCAGAGACTACTCTTGCCCCTGAGGACCCTGCTGGGGCAGCTTAGCCCAGGACAGGCCCCAGCTCTATGCTGATGTCCACATAGCCACAAGGAAGTAAAGGAGACCACAAGGACGCAGACAGCCCCACTGGGATGCTTCCCCGCCGACCGTGGCTGGCACCTTCTCAACCATGGGGACCCCGTGAAAGGGACTGATCGCCCTGCTTCGAGGAGCACCCTTGGCTGGCCGGCACAGCTCTGCCCACCATCTGTACTGGCATGTTTGTGAGTGTCTGCCAAATGCCAGCTGTCACTCTCCACACACTACCGTGAGCTCTGTGAGGCTGGGACCTAGTCTTCACAAACGGCTCACCCCCGCCCCCAGGGCAACAGGTGCTGGCGGGACCTCAGTGCATCCATGAAGGCTCACTGTTGCCTGAGCAATGCGGAGTAAGGTGTGGTGTGCGCGAATGCTCCAGGCAGAGGTTCAGCAGGGCAACATCCCGCTTACACAGACAACAGGCTCTGGGAGCCACAAGGGCCGTTGCTGAAGGTGACAGGAGTCCAGACCAGGACACTGATTGACAGACCGGGGCCACTGGGTCCCAGCCTTCATCATTGCCCCCACCTCTTCCCCACCACCACTCCTGGCCTGCTCACAGAGGGCAACTGAGGTCTGAGGGGCAGTCATCAGTCCTCCCCTGCTCCCCAGGCACTGGGAAGGTTGTCCCAAGTGCCAGTCCACAGATCTGGAAGCCTGCTGGCCGGGTCAGGTGGCAGCTGGTGACCTTAGCCCCATTAATGTGACCATGCAAACCGGCAGGCACCATGATCGGCTCACTACAGTGGGAGGGGGCCAGAGCCCAGCCAGGGGTTAGCAGCCAGGGCAGCAAAGGGTTCCAACCCGACCCCCTGCACAGTTACTCCTCTCCTCCAAGTCCCATGCTCCCCCCTGGGAAGCACCACCCTGAGTGAAGGTCCTCTCTCCCCAGGGGGCCTGGCCTTGACCCCCCCCTCTCCCTGGATGACCTCAGCTGAACTAACAACTCCAGCAGGCCCTTCGATCCCTCCACCCACATCCTCCCAGCGTGCACTGCTCCAGGGAGCCCACCTCCCCTAAGGGCTCCCCCTGACCCCTCCACGTGCTGTCCAGGAACCAGGTCCTTCCTTCCCTCACATGAGCACCCCCAACTCTGGCCTCACTGCCAGGTCCCTCCCGCTACCGAGACCCTCCGAGACCCTCCCGAGACTCCAAGAGAGGAGTAAAGCTCAAGCCCTCCTCCAGCCCCCTCCCCACCACAACTCATGTTCTCCACGCTCCAGCTACCCCAGCAGCCTTCCAGCTCAGCCACAGGCTGAGCCTGCAATGTCCTCTGCCCAGCATTCCTTCCCCATTTCCTCCAGGCTGCCCTCCTGGTGCATCGGGTCTCAGCCCATGTTTCCTCTCAGCGGCAACCCCAGGCCCACCCGGCAGGTCACACCCCACAACCAGCTCGTCTTCTCATCCATCTTTGTCCCTGCCCACTGTCGTGTCCCTCCACCGCCTAAAGTCCAGCCTGGCTCTTCTCTCGTCCTGAACCACGGTATTCTTGGCTCTTACCTCGAAGCCCAGACCCACCTGGTGCACCCCTGGGCCCTCCCTGGAGCCCTCTGCCAGCATCTCCCCGGGTCACCACCTCCTCCTCCTTCTCAAGCCAACACCTCCTCTCCCCCTACTCATCCCTCCCACAGGGTCAGCACTTGGAGCATACACCCCTCTCACCCTAGCATTCAAGGCCTTTACCGCCTGGCACCAGCTTCAAACACCCCCCCCCATTCACCCGCTGCCCTCATCTCCACTTACACGTCCGAGTGCCACAGCCAGCTACCGTGTCCCCCACAGCCTGCAGTGTCACCTCTAAACCTCTGACCCCTGCTGTTCCCTCTGCCTGAGCTCTGCTACTGCTTCTCTGCTGGGCAAACTCCTATACCTCCTACAAGACCCAGCTCACAATGTCATCTCTTTTGTAAAGCCTGCCCAATCCTTACCCTGTATCTGTCAGGGCTCTGTTGGTTCCCAGGGAAGGAAAACCAACTCAGAATAGTTTTGAGTAGAAAAGAGAATGTTTTGACTTATGTACCTGAGGACTCCGGGGTGGATGAGGACATAGCTGGACCCAGAGGCTCCGAAGAATTCTTCTACCCCCTCACCTTTGCTCTGCTGCTCCCCACATGCTGACCTCACCCAAGATTCCCCACTTTGGACGTGCTGACAGCAAGGCAGCAGTGGCCCCCACATTCAAACCTGCTTCAACCACCGCAGCAGAGTCCAGCTTGCCCAGGGCTCTAAGCCAAAATTTCAGGGAAGCCTCTGATTGGCTCAGATGGGACACATGCCTACCTCTCAACCAATCACTGTGGCTAGGGGGAAGCCTATTTTAACTAGTCCAGTGGCATACCATGAACCCTGGTGGTACAGTGATTAAAGTGCTCGGCCGCCAATGGAAAGATCAGTGTGTTTGAATTCATCGGCTGTGCTGCGGATGAAAGACGTGGCAGTCTGCTTCCCTATGGACCACAGTCTTGGAGACCTTCTGGTCAGCTCTCTGTCCCGTGCGGTCTCAAGGACTCAACAGCAGTGGGTTTTTGGAAGGCAGTGGGGGCAGGAGGATTAGGTCCCAGGACCCCTGGGCCCAGGAAGACAGGCCCCAGGCTCCAGATCCCATCCCCGCCCACCCTCCCTGCATAGACCTCCCCCCTTCATCTGTCTACCCACCTCACCCACTGAACATCCCTTGTTCCTCAGCACTAGGAGTCCCCGTGGTGAGGGGCACCCCTTTGCCCACTCAGCCAGAGCCCCAGAGGGCTGAGAAACTTTTTGCCTGGTTGAATGGCGGTCAACAGTGCACAGGAGACGCCCCATGTGGGGTGTACAACAACGGGTTAACAGTCACCCCTGGCAGGCAGCAGATCTGCATTTTCACGGAGGCCTCAGGGGGACACAAAGCTTAAATGGCAATGCGCAGAGCTGGGAAGGGGGTACCCACGGGGGGCCTCGGCAGAACCCAGCCCGTGGGGGCCACTCGGCCGACGCACGGAAGAGCTCACCCAGGGGCTGCCGAGTGGAAGGGCTGGGAAAATAATTACCGAGGAGGCCCGGGAGGGAGGTGGGGAGGCTGGCGAGAGGCTTAATGAAACTGCTAACGCGTTAGTGATTCCTGCCTGCTCGGAGAGGGGGGCAGACGGCCATATTGCCAGCTCCTGCAACTGTCTGCCAGGCGGGACCGGGCTGGGCACGGCACGGCACGCGGCGGCAACAATAGGCACCTCTTCATCATCTGCCTCTCGGCACGTGACTTTCAACAGGCCATCTTAATATATTAAAATTCAGATGACAGTATATTTCAGCACATCGCATGCTGAATCGGGCTGGAGTCCATTCAGACGCATTGCAAATGGAACAGCGAAAATTCCGATTCAATGCAGGCTCCCAGAGCTCCAGGCACAGGCGCCAGCTGGGTGTCCAGTCCCATTTTCCAGACAGGAGGCTGTGCCCCAGGGAGGTCTTTCCCTCCCAGGGACCAAGAACCTTTGGGACCTGAGCTAAACCCCATGCCCCAACTGTCCTTGCATCTTTTCATCCTCAGAAGAGCTTGGTGAGGCAGATGGGTCCCCCTGACCTCCTGTGGACTAAGGCACGCAAAGTCTTGCCCCCAAACACACAGCAAGTCTGCAGGGTGCAGGAGCACTCCCTGGGGCTGGGGCTCCCAGTCCAGTGCTCTGACCCACACACAGCGTAGCTGCTTATAAGCCAGTGCTCTCTGCACTGCAGTCTGCAGCTGATACCATTTCTGCTCCAGGCGAGGAAACAGGCACAGAGAGATGAAGTGGCGAAGCCAATGCCACACAGCTGGACGGCCACAGAGCGATGCCTGCGCTGACTCTCCAACCAGGATCTTTGGGCGTGTTCCCCGGTGCACAGAGGCCACCTAACACCCATGGCTGGCTGTCAGAAAGTCCGTGCCACCTCAACCAGGGTTCATTCGGCAGCAAACTTGGCCAGAGGGGCCAAGTAATAGATGGGCAGCTGCCCAAGGCCAGAAATGACCACAGGAAACTAAGGCTCACAGAAGCAAAGTCACATGCCTCAGAGTGACCCTCAGCTAGTAAGTGGACCAGCTAATGAGACTGAACCATCCCACCGGAGGTCCTGGCCTGGCCACTGGCCCGGGGTATTTAGTCAGCCAGGTGCTCCCGGAAGCACAGGTTCCAGGTCAGTGACACCAGATACCAGCCAAACCCTCCTGCTTCTCACAGGTCCTCGGCCCAAGACCAGCAGGACTTGGGGTGGATCTCGGTCCCTGCAGATCCAGGGCTTCCTCCTCACCCCCCATCACTGCCCCTGAGGCAGCCATGGGCCAGGGACTTAGGGACTAGCTGTCTCCTTCACCCCCACCAGCAGGGTCTGGTCAAACCAGGTTTGTGAAGAAGGATGCCGTGGGGGCCCACTCAGGACCTCCCAGGTGTCCCCAGGGCTGGGGAGGCTCCTCTCTAGGGTCCACTTGGGGGCTGTCAGTGGACAAGGTCACCTCTGAACCACTTCTGTAGGTAGAGAACTCCAGCACTGGTGACATGATGATGATGATGAAGATAGATAGATAGATAGATACATGGAAAAGGGGAAAATTAGAGCAGCCACTTCTCTAAATGTCCTGTCGGCTAAAAGGGATCCCCTGAACCCCATCAGAGTAGCCCTGGTCTTCGGCCATCACCAGATAAAGAAATAAAGGCTCAAATGGGCGATGCCACCAGTACAGGAAGCCCCAGGATCTGCCCTGTCCTAATTTCCCAAGCCCAGTCCAATGCTCACCACCGCCAGCAGGTATAGCTGTGCCCATTCCACAGCGGGGCACACTGAGGGGCAGAGCAAATAGGGTCCAACCCAAGGTCAGGGTGACCAAGCCTCAGAACAAGGTCTCAAACTCAAGCTCACCGCCTCTGTCACCCGCCAGAACTGCCTCCTTCTCCAGCGTCAAGGAAGCTGAGAAGGGGAGGGGGAGGGGAGAGGAAGGGAGGAGGCAGCAGCGAGGAGAGGAGGGGCCCCCACCCCGCCCACAGTGGGCTCCTTCTGGTCAGGGAAAAGCCTCTAATGAAGGCCCGCAGATGCTGCGGAGCTGGCGGTGTCAGCCCGGCGCCCCGTGGAGCCTCGGGGCGAGCATCTCTGCTCCCAATTAGCACACAGGTCCTCCATCAAAGCTCCCGCCTGCTGCCGTGAGCAGAGGCCAGGGATGGCCCTGCTGCCCGGGAGGAGGCCACTGCACTGGCAGCCCAGCCGGGCCTCTGCCCCTGGCCTTCCTGAGGGGAGCGCAGACCCCCGGTGCCCCCCACTCACTCACACCCTCTCCAATCTGCCAGTTCAGGGCAGACGCCGTCACCCTGGGGGACGCACTAATGAAGATGGCCGACATTAATCTCTTCCCTCTCCCGACAGGTCAATTTATAGTTCCATGGGGAGCCTTGGCGTCCAGCCAGAGGATCTGACATAACTCTCCCTGTTCCCCGAGAGGACTGTGAGGGTGGGCTCCAGGGGGCAGAGGGGCTGTGGGCCCCAGGGGACAGGACAAGGAGGGCTGAAGCCACTGTCTTGTCCCAGGCGTCCAGCATCCCAGTCCCAGCAAGCCCTGCTGGAGAAGACCTTGGCCCTGAACCAATCGTGGAGGTCAAAGCCTGCAGAACCTGGGGACACCATCAAGCCAGGACTCTGGAACCCCGGGAACCTGCTCACCAGCAGGGGCCCACAAGGAGGCAGGAGACTAGCCACCCTGCTCCTGCCAACCCCCAGGGGCTCGGTTGCTAAGCCCTCTAAGGAGCTCATGCCCAGCTGCTTCCTGCCAATGTCTACTGGCCAACAGGCATGCCTCCAGGATCACCACAGTAGTCACCTGGGGCCTGGCCCTGGGGATGTCAGCAGGTGCCCCACCCTCCTGGAGCACCCAGTCTGATGGGGAAGCTTTCGAGCACACCGCGCCATGCGGAGAGTCGTAATGGAGGGAGTCACAAAGAAGGGGTGGGGGGGACAGGGAAGGAGCCTCACTCCGCCCACCTAAGATGGGGTGGGAGTCCAGGAAAGCTGCAGGAAGGAAGGGACCCCAGAGCCAGCTCCAGGAGGGAGGGATTGGGAGGGGGACCCAGCAGAGACAGGGGCTACACTGCTCCCCAGGGGCAGGGCTGGAAAGGAGGGCAGGGCAGACCACGGAGGCCCTCAGGACAAGCTAGGGAGTTTGGCCTAGTTTAGGGATGTGGACAGCTACGGAGTTGGGAAGCTCAGAACTGCATTGAGAAGGACAATGTTGATGACGAGATCCCAACCTGATGGAGGAGGCTGGTGGGGGGCTGAGCCAGTCCCTGTGGGGCAGACCACCAGGACCTGGGAGTAGGAGGGACACAAGGGTGGTCAGGGAGGCTGCAGGCCTAGGGTCCCCAGTTTGGGAATGAGTGGGATGGATTCGATGTCACAGGCCTGGGGTGGGGGGGTGGGGGGATGAGAAACGGCCTGATACTAAACTGGGGAGCCTGGCCAAGGCCCAGAGAGGGCTCCCAAACCTTGCCTGGGCTTAGGAGAAGCCAGCTCTGGGTGCTGGCCTTGGGCTCAAGATCCTGCACAGTGCTGGACTCTTCTTCTCCTGGGGTCAGGGGGAGCCCTGGACCTGTCTCCTCCCAAGTGCTCTGGGGGAATCAGGGGGCTGAGGAAGACAGGGAGGGGGGGCAGGCAACGCCTACCTACCAGGCTGGGCAGGGCTCCAGCTGGCAACCGCTGGGCCTGAATCCCCTCCCCCATCCCAGGGTCTGGACACTGGTCCTGCACTTAGGAAGTGCTCCATGGATCCCTATAGGATGGCAGCCCCCTCCCTCATTAACCCTCCACCTCCCCCTGCCCTAATCCAACCCCCTCTGCAGCCCAGGGAGACTCTGTTTTCTGAGCCCTCTCCCTTTCAGAGAGCAAAGGGGCTTATCCACAGCCACCGCTGGAACCAGGATCCCACTGAGCCCAGAGCACACACTTAGGGAAGGGGGCAAAGAGCCAGGCTGAAAGGAAGACCCCAATGCTGACAGTGGCTGCTCTGTGGAGATGGGACAATAGATTCCTCCCCCTCTTCTTCCTCTTTTTTTTTCTACAATGGAATATTCATACGCTGAGCTCAGTTGCTGTGGGGGGCCTAGTGAGGAAAGCTCGGGGCTTCACATCCAGCCACCATGGGGTCAAATCCTGGCTTGGCCACTTCCTAATTGGGGTGACTGCACCAGCCACTTGCCCTCTCTCGGCCTCCGTTTTCTCATCTGTTCAATGGGAGCAGGTCCCCTCCCCCTACTGGGGCCAGCAGGTCAGGCCCAGCGCACAGTAGGCGCGCAGCAAGTGCCAGCCTCGGAGCATCACACCCCCGCGTTCTCGCCACCTGCCTGGCCTCCAGTGGGAACTTGGGACGCCCCCACGTGCCAGACGCTGGTGCCAGCGGGCGCCAGGCTCCCGGAGGGGGCGCCCGCCCTGCGCCCACCCGCCCCCCGCCCTCCCCGCCGCGCCAGCGCTGTCCCCTTACCCTGGCGGCCGGAGGGCCGGCATCGGTCCCGCAGGAGAGCCCGGGCACAGGGGCCGGGCTCCGGAGTGCGGGGCGCGGGCGCGGGCAGGGCGCGCGGGGGCGCGGGCCGCGCGCTCCGGGCCGTGCGCCCCGCGGCCGCCGCGTCCTCGCCTCCAGCGCGGGCCCCGCGCCCCGGCCGGCCCGGGGGCAGGCCCTGCGCAGCGCCGCGCCGGGCGGGGGCGGGCCTCGCGGGCCCTGGAGAGGCGCCCGGCGGCGCGGGCTCCCGGCGGGCGGCGCCGCGGCGGTGGCCCCGCAGCTGAGTGGTGGGACGCGATTTACTGGCTGCAATTCCCGGCGCCCCTCGATGGCACTTAAGAGAGACCGGGAGGGAGCCGGGAGAGCGGGCGGAGGGCGGGCGGGCGGGCGGAGGAGGGGCGGCGGAGCTGTGCGCGCCGGCGGGGGAGGGGCGCGGGCGGGGGCGGGCGGGCGGGAGGTGGGGAGAGGCCCGGATGGAGGCGGCGGGGCGGCCGCGGCGCGGCGGGCGGGGGGTTGGGGGTGCGCTGCTTCCAGCCCCCGCCCACCCGCGCCCAGCCCCCCACGTCCTGGCGCAGCTTGTTGGGGTGAACCCCACCCCATCCCCATCTCCCCGCCAACATCCCCCATCACCCCACCAGCCCATTCCACCTCCACCTCCCTCTTTACAACCCCCCACCCTCCAACCGGCTTCCTTCAAAGACACCCCCTCCCCAACTCCATCACCCAACCGGCTCACCCTACTCCGTAAACCCCCACCATCCATCCATTCAGCCCCCACCTCCCCTTTCACAATCGCCCTCCAAACCCCCACACCCTACTCCATCACAGACCTCCCCCCCAGGCATCCTGTGCCCCCTCCCACCCACCCTTCACCACCTCTGCCACCAGAGATCAAGAAACTCGTGGCCCGAGGGCCCAATCCAGCCTGAAGCCAGGCTTGGTTTGACCCCCCACACTACTATTTTTTTGGTTTTAATTAGAATTAATTCCCACCATTTAAAAAGCGGGAATTTTCACATAAAACCCATATTTCCAGCTTCACTTGGAAAAGCAGTGGCTCTGGTAGGCGCTTCACCCTCCTGCATTGCTGCTTGGCCGCAGGCCTGACAGGACACTGGCCAGCAGCTGCCCCAGTCCCCACCGGGCCCACCTGCCTGCCCTCCAAGGCATGCTGTTAGAACTTCTCCCCACGCAGATCTTCCCAGCACCCTTGTGGACCCTCTGTCGAGTGGCCCCCCGTTCTGCGAAGCCTCCTAGCCCTGCCTGCTCCCCCAGTGGCCACCCAACCCTCCCTGTGCCCACAGTCCCCAGGAGGCCAGGCACCAGCCTCTCCCAGCCTGTTCCTGCCCCACTGGCACGGTGGCCTCTGCGGCTGTGCTCTCGCCACAGGGCTGCTGCTGCTGCTGGCTGGAGGCTCCCTCCCATCCTGGCTCCGGGCCTGGCCCACAGTAGGCACTCAGCAAGCCTTGGCTGTGTAGCTACAGAAGGAGAGCGGTGGGGACTGGGATTCTGAGAGGCCGCCTGGGCCATGGCAGGCACAGGGCACCAGTCCCTGCAGCTGATGTTCATTTTAAAAGCCCCAAATGTTCGTTCAGGGTGGCTCTCAACCAACCAAGGAAGCTAATGATTTCCACGCTTCATTTTTCTCCACCTTAATCCCACTGCCAAGGCCTCAGGGCCTCTGCTGTCCCTGCCCTCAGACTGGCATCAGGTCCCTCCCAGAAAGTGTAGATGCCCTGGCCTGGGTGTGACTGGAGGGGGTGGGGAGGCGCCTTCCTGGCACCTGTGAGGTGGCCACAGCCAGCTGAGACCTACATGTCAGAGGGGACAGCTAGATGGCAGGCACCTGTAGTGGGGGCAGTCCAGTCGCCCTGGTGGGCCAGGGCAGCACTCTAAGACCAATTCCCCATCAAGTCTCTCAGGTCCTCCTCCCCTGCTACTTCCTGAGCAGAGGTCAAAAGGGGGATCCCAGCCCACTGCCCCTTCAGAGTAACCACCAGACTCCAGCTAGGTTTAGCTCATAATGCTCATCATGAACCCAGGCAGCCAGCTGATCCCATTTTCAGAAAAAGAAACAGGTTCCGAAAGGATGACCTTGCTCAAGGTCACAAGGTCGGTAGAACACAGAGCTGGGAGCCTGTGTGACCCTCCAGAGTGCCGTTGCCCCACCCCAGAGAAGTGGGTCCCCTCAGGAAGGGACCTCTTGCCCAGTGCAGGAGGTGTGCCAAGTCCACAATGAGACGAAGCACCCAAGTCCAAGAGCCCCTCCCGACAGGCCTCTCTTAAGGAGCCCTCACCCCCTCGACACCGTGGCCATGCAGCTGGAAGACCAGGTCGGTGCCCTCAACAGTCAACACCATGCACATATCATGCCCTACCTTCCTGTGCCTCAGTGGGCCCATCTGTGAGATGGGTAAACAAGACAAACTGGCAAGGAGAGGCCCCTCAACGTCTTTCCACCCCCACAGCCTTCCCCGACATGCCAACTTTGCCCAATCAGTGCTCCAGCCTAGAATTCCAACCCTCCTTAAAGGGCAGCTTGGGGCAAGTACTCTGGAGGCGAGCCTGCCTGGGTTTGAATCCTGACTCCCAGCTTGGACTCGCTGGTCTGGCCTATGTCCTGATCTGTACAAAGCACAGGGGCTGGTCCATAGAAGGGTGAGTGGTGTCAGAGACTCAGAGGTTGGCAGGGATGATGGGCATAGAGGCACACAGTCCTGCTGGACGGTCATCATGCTCAAGGCTTGTGGCAATGAGGGCATGACAGGGCAGGGCAGGATTTGGACCATGTCCCTGAAGGATGCACATTCCCATCCCACTGTGCCCGTTGTGTGGCCTTGGGCAAGTTACGTGACCTCTCTGGGCCTCACTTTCCCCATCTGTACCATGGGGATACTGGCCACTGCCACAACTTCCATCTCACTGATTATGCTGAGGAGTAAACCCACCAACAGATCCGGCGCTTAAGACAGTGCCCAACCCGCTCAGGCAGCGGCAGTTCACTCAGCATAGCCGTGATCTGTAAAGGCCACTGGTACCCAGCTCAGAGGGACCTTCCTGCTGTCCTCGTGGGACCAGGAAGCATGGTTTTTAGCTCAGTAAATAATCAGACCCACATTCAAATACCACCTATGCTGCGTGCCAGGCCTCTGTTCCCTAGCTGTGAAATGGGGATGTGACTATCGCTGTAGCAGCAGCCTGTTGGCACTGTGCCCACACCTTACCCTTATACCTCCCCTCCCTCTGCCCCCATCAGCTCTAGGATCAAGTGCAGACAAGCCTCATGGGACCCAGGACGCAGCCCACAGGGTGGTCAAATGAGGCACTTGGCCTTCCTGTGACTCAGCCTGAAGCCCTTGGACTGGTGGTTGCTGGGAAGTAGAGGAGGGGGCCAAGCCCTTTAGGGCCTAGGATTGTCCCTTAGGACACAGAGTGGTGGTTGGGGGCACCCGGAGAGAGGGTGAGGTCCCTCAAAGAAGGCAGCTGGGTAGGGGCCCTGCCCTTTGTTGCCTGTGGGACCTTGAGCAGGTCACTCCAGCATCCATGCCGCTGTTTCTTGGGTGCTGAGCTGTGGTCATGAGGCCGAAGGACTCTGGAAGCCAGATGGTCCCTCTAACATCTGTTCCCTCTGGAGCCGAGGGGGTGAGCAGATCTTCCCCCAGCCCCATGACCTCGGCCCCCCTCACCTCTCCCTCTCTTGGCAGCAGACACACCAGCTCCCTACAGCCCACCACCAAGTTCCTACCTCAGGACCTTTGCAGGTGTTGTTCCTTAGACTGGAAACCTCTGTCTTCAGCTTTCCAAACCCTCTACAACCCAGCTGCCCCAAGGGTGGCTTTTCTGGGAGCCCCTAGCTTCAGCAGCAATCAGGTCCCCATCTTTGGTCACTGGTGGTTCCGCCTCATAGTGACCCTCTGTACAGCAGAGCAAAACACCGGTCCAGCGCCTTTCTCACAATTGGTCTTAGGTGTGAGCCCAGCTGCTGTCACCATAGTGTCGATGTTCTCTAAGACCATCATCTTGAGTCACCCGTTGATTACCTGGCTGGCCCGCCGGCCCCTGGAGAGCACACCTCTGTCTGCCTGGATCCCGGAGGGAGGGGTTATGCATGGCTAACCCTGAGACCAGCAGTTGGAAAGCACTAGCTGCTCGGGAACAGAAAGACAAAGCTTTCGTTCTCACGAAGGGTTAGATTCTAGGAAACCCACAGGGGCAGTTCTGTCTTGTCCTACTAGACTTGATGGCAGTGAGTTTTGTTGGATCTCGCGTACTGCCCCACCCCAACCTGTATACATAGTAGGTACTCAATATCTGCCACACCGTAAAGCTTCTCGGAGGAGTGGATAGCGGACACACACACGCCCCACCGGGGTCCCCTACTGTCCATTGTCCTCAACCCTCCAGTGCAGAGTCCTCTCCATTCTGCAGCCAAGAAGCGTGTCCCTGTCACCTCCGTGTGGCTGGGCTTCTCGGATGAGGGGACCGGCAGTGTTCCAGCTCACAGCTCACAGCTCATTGCAGAACTGCCTGGTGACACAGACGGCCCCCGCAGGCCTGGGGAGGCCCCATGCCATGATGCCAGATGTCGCCCGGGACTCCCAGCCCGGGAGCCTGGCAGGGCTTCTCCAGGCCCACCCACCCCCAACCAGCCTGGCCTTGGAGGGGCTTCCAGGCTGAGCCCAAGATGGCATCTGGGGGCTGAGCTCCCGTGCGCCAGGCACACCCCCGTGACAGTTTACAGAGTGCGTTCACAGACATTATCACGTCGGCTCCTAAACGCCCCCTAAAAACCACACTAAATCTCTCACTCTGGCTCCCAAGCCCACCGGCTGTGGCGGCATCAGTGAGCTGAGGGGCCTGGGGCCCTGAGCCTGTCAGCAGGGATGGTGGGCGGATGGCAGGCCCAGCTGGGGCGCTGCGTGAGTGCAGAGTGCCCCAGGCCCACTCCGGAGAAGCAGAAAGAACACAGCCCCTGTCTGCACCCAGATGGGTTCCCAGGAGCAGCCGCATGCAGGCGTGCAGGCCAGGGCATGGATTGAAGGGTGCCACAGAGGTTAAGAAGGGCCCCCCTACCATTATCTCTTCAGGGAAGTGGGGTGAGGACTGTTCAGGGACAGTCAGCCCCAGCGGCTTTTCACCATCCTGTCTCTCCCGCCCCCAAACCAGCACAAGCCTCCCTCTTTGCTGAGCCAGGTCTTGCCCATGCTGGTCTGGCCCCTGGCACGCCCTCACTACCTTTGGGAAGTACAGTGTGCACGGAAGGACAGTTCAGAATGCCTCACTTACCTGGAGGCTCCTGACCACCCCCTCTGGGCCTGTTCTCTCCCTCCCCCAAACTGCCCCACCCTCTCCCTCTCCCTCTGCACCTTGAGCCCCTGAGGGCAGGACCAGTGGGTATGAGTGAATGATGGGGTGTGACAGGTGTCCTCTGCCCTGGTGTCCTCTGCCCAGCCCCCAGCCCCTGGGGCCACAGAGAAAGTACCCCTCCAACATCTGAACCGGATCAGCCAGAGGCGGTTGGGTTCTGTTTTCTTACTGTTTCCCTTGATTCTCCAAGTTAGAGTAGCTCAGCTTACACCCTCTGGAAAGTTCAGGGAAGTTTAAGTAAGCAGGGCGGGGAGGGCCTGGCCCCAGGGGCTGCAGCTCCCTGGCAGGCGGCCCTCCCTCCCATGCAGCGCAGGCCAGGCCTGTGTCCGGCTGCCTGCCTGGCCGCAGCCGCTAAGCCACAGGCTTGACCCCTGGGCCACCGAGGCAGCTGGCCTGTCACCATGGCAGGTGGTGGCTTCTTCTCTGCCGTCACCTCTGAAGGGACCCTGCGTTTCTCTTTTCCTTGAGATGAAAACCAGCTGCAGGGCTGGGGCCAGAGCCCTGTCCCAGGTTTTTATGAAGTGATCGCCTTGCACTGCCTGAAGCTGGTCAGGGCATGGGCAGCCAGAGAGCTGGAGGTGGGGGCGAGCGGCCACATTCCCTGGGGGGCACTAATCCCCCTAGGGAGAAATCTGAGGTCACAGCCTGCCTCCTGGGTCTAGAGTATCATCTCCCTCTGCCTGGGACCAGGCCTCAGCTTCTGCCTTAACACACACACACACACACACACACACACACACACACACACACACACCACCCAGACAGGTCCCACCCACCAACCCTCACAGGACCCGAACCATCCTCTCTCACACCTCCCATCCTTGCCGGCCTCTTCCCTAGTTCTGACCACTGGCCTCCCAGATCCTCTGGCAAAAGACCCACGTTCTCCAAGTCTTTCCTGACACATGGCCCCGTTGACCAGCGAAGACCCTCAGCCCACAGCTGAGGATCAGGTTCAATTCTGCTCAAAGAGACCCCCATAGGCTGCTGGCCAGGTGGGGGTGACAAACTGGTAGCGAACAAAACCCTGTTTTGAAGTGTGAGCTTGAGGGTCCAACACAGAGCCCCCGGCCCCTGGAGGGGTTTGTGGCCAGAACAGGAGGCTGAGAAGGGCAAGAAGGTCCTCCCAGGCCAGGAACAGGGATCCTCCAGAGAAAGCCAGTAGTGACTGCACCCCAAAAGCCGCTTTCTTATGGCCTCCCTGATTTAACTCACCCAGTCTCCCCACCCAACCTGGGTTCTATCTGAGTTACCCAGAGAGGTTAGAAGCTGGGCTGCTGGCCACTCAGCAAACCTGGGGCTCAGGCTACCTCCCGCCCTCCCCCCCCCCCCCAGTCCCGGCTCTCAGTCCTAACAGGTTACAGAAGGTGACACTGTTGTCTGTGAGATATAAACAGATGACATCCACCCACAGGCCAGCACAGTGCTCTCACCATCATGCCCAGCATTGCGGACACACACAGGCACCCCGGATCGCCAGCTGCCTCAAGCCCTGCCCCCTCACAGCTCCATCACCCCTTTCTGGGGACCTCCCGCTGCACTCTCCCACTTCACACCCAACACAGAAATTAACTCGGATAACCACACTGTGGTCTTGTGAGCAGCCACCTAAGAGGCAACGATTCGTCTCTCTCCCCAACCAGAGGAAAGGTGAGGGATGCCAATTGTAGACACATGGAAGCAATTAGTCCAGTGGACTAATGGAACCCAGAAACCCCAGTCTCCACAGCCCTGGGAGCCAAGATCATTCAAGGAAGCCAAGCTGACTGGTCAGATAGAGATGGGAGGAGCCCTGAAGAACATGGCTACTTCGTCACCCTCTAGGTCAGCGGTTCTCAACCTGTGGGTCATGACCCCTTTGGGGGTGTCAATCAAACCTTTCACAGGGGTCACCTAAGACCATCAGAAAACACGTATTTCTGATGGTCTTAGGAACCAAGACACCCGCTCCGCTATCCGTCTTCAGGTGGGTCCACCCACATACGAGTACCCTGCATGAAGACTTTACCCATGCTGCACTGTGCTTCAAGACAAAATGTCATTTATTTGTAATTAGAAATAAATATTTCACAATATATAATGACATATTATTTTTGTGATTAATCACTATGCTTTAATTATGTTCCATTTGTAAAAATGAAAATGCATCCTGCATATCAGATATTTACATGACGATTCATAACAGCAGTAAAATTAGAGCGATGAAGTAGCAACGAACATAATTATGATTGGGGGTCACCACCACATGAGGAACTGTATGAAAGGGTCGCGGCATGAGGAAGGTTGAGAACCACTGCTCTAGGTCTGGAATAGAGCTTGCCTCCATGTTAGAATCATCAGCCATTTAAGATCAAAAGGCAGCATTTATCCAAGAACAAACGACGGCAAGATGGAGGGATGGAAACAGGGAACACCAGAAGTGGGATCAGCGAGGGTGCATTGAGGGTGCTTGCAATGGCTGAGTGTGTGAATTGTTGAGTGTAAAAGCGATGATCTGCTCTGTAAGCCTTCACCTAATTCACCATACAACATTTTTTATTAAAAAGCAAACTTCAACTGGACCAATGATCTAAAGGGAAGAGCTAAAACTATAAAGCTCTTAGAAGAAAACAAGCACTTGTCATCACAAGCCTCTACTCCAAATCTCACTGCCATTGAGTTGATTCCAACTCACAGGTGACCCTACAGGACAGGATAGAACTGCCCCTGTGGGTTTCTGAGCCTGTCAATCATCTTGGGATGAGCAAGCCTCGTCTCTCTCCCACGAAGCAGTTGGTTTTCAAACGGCTGACTTCGCGGTTGGCAGCCCGATACATAACCCACTGGACCACCGAGCCCGCTTGAGCTTAGACTAGGAATGGCTTTTGAGATCCAACACCCAAAGTACACCCAATGAAAGGAGGAGAAGAAGAAGAAAGGACCTCATTGCAATGAACGAGTTCAGAACACTCGGATCAAGGACGTAGAAAAAACAACTCACATGATCTGATACAGACCTTATTTGTCAAATACAGGTGTACAAAGGACTCGCCATTAATTTTTTTTCGCCATTAATTTTTAAAGAGGCGAATAACCCAGTTATAAAACAGGCGAAGGGTCTGGACAGATATTTCTCCAAATGATACACACATGGCCCAAGAGGCGCATGAAATGATGCTTGGCGTGGCCAGTCATCAGGGCACTGACGACGCCACAGTGAGCTACCACTTCACCCTCACTAGGGTGGCCACGCTCAGAAAAACAGAAAATAGCAAGTGCTGACAGGGACGCAGGCACATTGGGACGTTCGTTCATTCCCGATGGGAACGTAAGAGGGTTTAGGCACCATGGAAAGCATCCCAGCATTTCCTCAAAGCATGGAATATGGAAATGCCCTATGACCCAGCAATCCACCCCTAGGCACGCGCCCACGGGAGCACCCACTGTCACTGCATAGTTACACAAGAAATGCTTTGAAGGTGTGTCAACTGCCAGCGTTGAAACAGTTTCCTTCTTGGGTCAAAATCCCAAGCACGAGAGATCTGGTTGCAACACTTACCATCTGTCGACCAAGACAGAGCGATTTCAAATTGGTTCGGAGCCCTGCCCCCCGCTGATATTGGCACAAAGGCCAGATGATGCAGCAGGACCCAAGAGATGCTGCCTGGTCTGCACATCAGAGTGGTTTGACATTCGGGGGGCGGGAGGGGCCATGCAGGCTCCAAGCTCTGATGACTCCTCACTCTCTTCCCACCCCAAATGCCCTTTCCCCCTTCTTTGCCTGGGTCTCCCTCTTCCTGAGCCTCAGCCAGACTTTACTGGAACCCAAACCAGGAAGCCTACCTGATTGGAACATTTCCCATCACTTGATTAGCAACGATTCAGGAATGTTTCACCATCAGATTGGGAAGAACGCAGAATCATCCCAGAATGCCCTGGCCCAGGGCCCCCTTCTCTCGACTTGGCCTGTGGTGGAGCTGCTTCAGGTCCAGACACCGGTGAGGTGACAGGTCCACAAGAGCCGGGGTCCTGTCTGCTACGTTCACGGACACAGTCCCAGGGGACTGGACTGTGCTGTGAAGTGCTGGTTGAATGCCAAGAGGAAGGAGAGATGGGGAAGCGGCAGGGAGACTGGGCATGGAGCAGGGAGGGAAGGGAAGGAGGAGGGTGAGTGGATGGATGCAGGGGGTCATGGAGAGCAGGAAGAATGAGCGGGGAACTTCATCTTGGCCTGTGGCCATGGTAACCCCCGAGGATGGCCCCTCTGGGTCCCAAAAGGATCCCTGGAGCACCCATAATTGATGAGACTCAGAAAGTCCCAGCTCTGTAATACACAAGTGATTGCCCAACTGCATGCCCCTCCACCCCATCCCACCACTCTCTGATGGTCCTGGTTCCAGCCCACCAGGCCTCCAAGCCTCCCTTAGGGTCTTGGCTGAGCCTTCCCAGCAAATGGACCACCTCTGGTCTCCTCTTTGATGCCTCTCCTTCCTCCCCTCCCATATCTAATCTATCAGCAAATCCTGTTGGATTCTCTTTAACAGCCTCCTGATCGGGGTCCTTGGCTCTGTGCTGCACCCCTCCAGGCTCTCCCAGCCCCCAGAATCCATCCTCAAGTGGCCAGAGAAATCCCTTCCCAGTGAGGCCACCAGGCCCTCCCTGCTGTCTCCATTGACTCTCTGAGCGCCTCTGCTCCTCTGCTCCTCTCACCCTCCACCCCCATCCCCCACTCTCACCCCTGCAGGCACACTGAGGTGGGAACACCATAAACCCAGACCACAGGCTGCTTTATCCTGCCATGTGTCTGTCTTCCTTCATCAGAACAGGACCTCTGGAAGCACCAGGCTTCTGTCTGGCTTGTCCACTGCACTGTCCCCAGCACTACGCCCTGGCTGGTGGCTCAAATGTGAGGTGCTTGATAAACTCGAGCTGAATGAATGAATGAATGAATGAACCTTTCTGGTGTTCAGGCTTGTTCCTCCCAGCCTGACTTGCCCTCTACCAGGGTCCTACCTTGCCCATCACCACTTTTATCCCCTAAACACTGGCTGTCCTCTCCACAGGGCTGCCTGAGCACTCACATTGGCAGGTGGGGGAGGTACAACTGTGGGGGTCCCCAGGGTGGGGGCCGAAGGAAGATACCCCAGGGTTGGCTCATGTCCCCAAGGAGCTCAAGAGCATTTCTGCAGCCCCTTCCCCATTGGAGCCCTGCTGGACCACAGCAAGGCAGTGAGGGCTGCCTCCGAATGCCACCCTTGGTCACTGTCACTCTGCGTCTCCCCCTTCCAACCCTCCACATGGACTCTCCGCATCTGCTTGGCCAGGGAGACCATGGTCAGGGGTCACATGGCTACTGAACCAACGAGGAAACGGAAGCTAAGAGAGGTTGCCAAACTCAGTGAGTTGCTCCTGGCTGGATAAAACTGGGTCATGAAGAGAGTTAAGTCCTTTGCCACCCCCGCTGGGCCAGAGGGGTGACCAGAGACACACAGAGCCGGAATGGGGAGTCCCTGAGCTCCATCTGACTCCATGAATGATGCAGGCAGCGGTGCTGACGGCTCAGAGGCCCCGGGAACACATCGGTGCGTGATGACAGCTCGACCCGGAGCATTTCGCAAGGGCTTCACGGGGGCCGCGGTGGCAGGGATGAGCAGGAGGTGGCTCTGCAGGCGTCAGTGCGCTTGGAGTCCGAAATATCATGGTGGTAGAACCTGTCTCACTTCAGAGCGGATGATATGAGTCAAGATGGGCCTAAGGCAGATGCCCGTGAGATGGGGCCAGACAGCCCTCGATGCTCCAATACCTTCTCACTAATTCTGACACCAGCCATCCCTGCCACAGGTTCTCCTCTGGGTTTGAAAATCTGTGGCAATGGCCACTCGCAACTCATAGCCAGTCCTTATTATTTGGTGGTTTACGAAGGAACAGGCTGCACATAGGCTCAGTATTAGGAGGCCTGTCCTCACGATAAGACCGTACAACACAGCCTCCTCAGTCTCGAGGACAGGCCTCTGGTCTCAGTCCTCTGAAGCCAGGCTCCTCTTGGCCCTGCCCCTGTTGCCGCCAACTCCACACCTGGGCCTCCTCCAAGACTCTCACCATCTTCCCTGTTACAGCGCTTGGCCGGCGTTACACATCTTTAGGAGGTTCTTGCCTCCTCCCGCTCTGGTTCTTCCCACTGCTTCCTTTCCAGCTTTTTTCTATCTTTAAAAACCTCTGTGGGATTGGCTGCTTCTCTATACAACCCCTTGTCAATCATAAGACATGGCCTCTCTCCCAGCAGAGGTGGTGAGTGGGACACACAATGACCAAACCCCTCTCAGCAGGCCGCAGACACTTCATTTGAGCGGTTGGCTATGCAGAGCCTGTGGCCACTTCATCTGCCTGGCTTTCCACTGATTTCTGCAAGGTGCATACCTGTCACAAGACAGGCTGCAGCTCAGGACCAGACCAAAAAAAAAAAAATCTATCAAACCACGAGATGGTTAGCTTCCCCCAGAAATGTCAATCAGCCTGGACTAGTAAAACGGAGCAAAGGGAATTCCTCAGGGATTCCTTAGGGGGGAAATCTCTGGAGCCCCTTTTCCAAAGGAACCCATGCAAACAGCTGCATGAAGGAGGTCTTTGAAAACAACTCTGTCTATACATGTGCATGTGTGTGTCTACGAATGCATGCTCGAATATGGGGATGTTAGGGCACAGGACTCTGGAGCTGACCACCAGGAGTCCTCAATAGCTCTAATGAGCGGAGGGAGAGGGGCTAAAATTGGGAAGGGGGAGAAAGAGGTCTGTTAGCAAGAGGCATAATAGGATATGGTTCCAACCAAGAGGCAGTGCTTACCCCAGCCATAAGTCCGATATTAGCCCATATGTCTGATACCAGTCTATAAATTCCTCTTCAGACTCACACAACACATACAATGATACCGAACACAGGAAGACCACAGGCCAGTGAGTGGAAAGTCTTCTGGATCCAGTGGGGGTGGGAGCATCTCAGCTCTGGCGTGGGTGTCCACGTGGCTCCTCCAGCTGCAGGGCTCTGGCTCCATCAGTGTAGCTCCGCGTGGCTTGTCATCACAAATGTCAAGCAGTGTGTCCGCCTTCAGGAAGGAAGACAGGAGTTCCCAGAATTCTCAGGAGAAGGCCGTGCCCACCAGAGGCCACATTGGCTTATGGCCTGATAGACAGGCTAGACTCCACCCCTTCTCAAGTTGATAGGAGATTATGTAGCTGCCACTCCCTCAAAGCCTTTGAGAGGATCCCCAAGCTGGGTCCAACAGTTCTGCATCACAGAGTGGTGTCAACAAGATGGGGCGTTGCTGTCAGGTGCCCTCAAGTCAGTTCTGACGCCTTGCCACCCCACGCCTAGCCACCCCACGTCCAGCAGAACAAAACCCTGCCGGGTCCTGCCTGCGCCCTCCGCACAGTTGTGCTATGTTTGAGCCCATTGTTGCCGTCACTGTGTCGATCCAGCCCCTCGAGGGTTCTTCCACTCTCTTCTCTAACCCTCTACTCTACCAAGCAAGCTGCCTTTCTTCAAGGACTGGCTCCCTGACACCAAACGCAAAGGACATGAGATGAAGTCTCATCCCCTGGCCTCCTGAGGAGCATTCTGACTGTATTTCTTCCATGAAGAATGAGCGATCCTTTGAGTTATTGTTCAACTGACTTGAAATCATGGTTGAGCAAGAGAATGGGTGGGCGGCCATTGGTTCCCCAAGAGACCGCTGCCCCCTTTTCTGCCTTGTCATGGGCTAGACCCCAGATACTAGGCTCTGCCCTCCAGGGACAGACACCACAGTGGCAATCTGTGTCTCCCAGCTGGCTGGCTTTCCCAGGAGGGAGGTCTGCTGCCTTACAAGCTCCTCCTAAAGAGGGCAGTGAATTGGCGGCTACTACCGCCCTTTCTGCAGATTAAGACGCACAGAGAGGTGAAGTAACTTCTTCAGGACCACCCAGCAGATGAGGAGCAAGCTTTGAGTCGAAGCTCTTTGGGCTGGCTCCCTTAGGCAGGTCAGAGGTCTGCCCAAGTCAGGTCACAGACTGCTCACATCCAGGCGGCACATGGTGAGGAGGGGCGGGTCGTGGCTCAGGGAGGGACTGAGCAGGGACTTGGAGACACAAAGACAGGAGAATGAGAAGGGCAGGTCTGGCAGAGAGGACAGAGAGGAAGGACAGCGTCCCTCTGCCCGGATTACAGATATAAACTGGTACACCCATACCTCCAGCCTTGGCCTGGGCTGTTCCCTCTGCTTGCATGGGGTCCCCATCATTGTCCTCTCTCGGCTCAGTTGGGCCAGGGGGGTAGCATGGTTTGAAAGGAAGCCTGCTGACCTGCTGACCATGGGCCTGTCCTGCTGCGTGACCCTGCCTCACAGACGGAGGTGACTCCTGAGCCTGCAAAGTGCGAGGGAGCAGAGACGGGACCCTGTCAGGAAAGACATGGTAAACAGGGGAACAGAATGTGCCAAGGCTCAGGGTAGATTTTGGATGTGTTGGCCCCCATATTCCTCCACAGCCTGGGGAGCCCCATATACTGCAGGGCTTAGAGCCAGCACTCCTGACCAGGGCCAGACAATGCTCACTGACTTTGGTGCCCCCCAGGCCTGGCTCTGATATTGCCCTAACCAGGTGCTTTGCTCTTGCAGACCCTTGGCTGTCTCACCTGTGAAATGGGGTCAGGCCCCACCTCAAGCACCATTTGAGCAAGGGTGTAAGGAGATTCCCCGGGATCGAGGACTCTCACGGTTGTTAGGTCCCGTCATTGCTTCGGTTCCAACTCCCAGGGGTGCGTGTTCAACAGGTGGAAATACGGCTTGGTTCTAAGTGGGCCACACCATCTCTGCTGTCATCTGGTGGAGGGTCTTACTCTCGCTTGCTGACTTTACCAAGCATTTCTGTCCTTCTCCAGGGACCGGTCCCTCCTGAGGGCTCTCCAAAGTACGTGAGACAAAGTCTCAGTCCAAGTGCTCAATAAGCAGCAGTGCGGTGGCCTGGTCGTGCTGTCGGATCAGGGTTGGGCTGCTAACCACAAGCTCAGCAGTTCAAACCCACCAGGCAATCTGGGGGAGAAAGAGGACGCTATCTGTTCCCAGAGAGAATGACAGCTTCGAAAACCCTATATCGAGTCACCTTGGGTTGGCATCGATTTGATGGCAGTGGACTTGGTTTGGGCGGCCTGGAGCACCGTGGCAGAGACTGTGCAGTGAGAGCTCTACTCCTCTGGCCTCTGCTGTCTAGCCACTTCCCAGGTGAGGGGCCTAGTGAGCTCTGGAGGGTAAGAGAGCTTCGGTGTCACCAGTGTGGCTCTTTAATTAGAGGAGGGAGGTCAATTTTAAAGACGGGGTGAGATGTGGGTCCTCTTTTAAAGGGGACAGTGAGAAGTCCCCAGCTGCCCTCAAAGTCATGCTTTCCAAAGTGATTTTGTGGCCATTCAGCTGACCAATCCGATTGGAGACCAATGTCCAAGGGTCGCTCGGCTGAAGTTGCCAGGAACCACTTGGCTGTTGGAGGAGGCCCCCCTCACTCAGCTGCCCTCAGACCTGGCCCAGCCGGAACAAGTCTAACAGGAGTGGGCGCTGCAGGTTCAAAGGCCCACGAGGTGGGAACAGGCAGCTGGGCGAGGGAGCAGGAAGTGGTCTGTGGGCACAATGGGGGGGTGGGAGCCACTAGGGTAGAAGCAGACAAGCCAGGGCCACAGTTAGAACCTGCTTGGACACTGAGTGAGTGGGGAGCCCTTATCAGGTGCTGGGCAGAGAGGTTGTGCAAAATCCAGCAGGCTCACCCCGGCTGCTGCGTGGAGATTGGGTAGCCAGGGCGTGAAGAGGGGCAGAGAGACCTTTGAGGAGGCTGCCGCATTCATGCAGATGGGCAGTGGGCGTGGACGGAAGGGGTCTAGCTGCTGGTAGATTGTAAAGGCAGAAGCAACAGAATTTTCCGGGGCCAGATGGAAGGGAGGACCCCCTGGTTTGGGGCCTGAGAGCAAAGGTATGGAACATGGAGGGGGTGCTCCTTGGAATGGGTTGGGGACCTGGGTTGTGATGCTCACTGGCCTTCATGCAGAGTTTGGTGAAGGACTGGCTGGCTGGGCAGCTGCTATATGGACTCTCCCCCAGATCATACACATAGGAAGTCCTGCTGACCTGGTCTGCAGGCCCTTGAGGGAGCCCAGCTCCTGGCCTCCAGAAAAGAGGACCAGGGGCCCCACAGGCCCTGCCAGCACCGCCTGGTGATATGGAAGGGTGGTCAGGGAAAGCTTCCAGGAGGAGGTGGGATAGGAATCTTGGCAGACAGAGATAGGGTGGGCATTCTGGGAAGGCAGCTGACACTGCTGGGAGGTTAAGGTGGGACCTGAAGGAGCAAAGCCCCAGAAGAGTTGGAAGCCAATGCATGGGTGCTGCAGCCCACCCCCTGGGCCCACCTGGGCTCTGAGACCTCGGTCAAAATGCCAAGTCTCTGAGGTCTCCATGCTGACCTCCATCCAATGGGAATGGTTCCCTTCATGGGTAAGTATGAGTTAACCCACTAAGTATACAGGACAGCAAATGTGACCTGTCCCATTAGGGACAGGAAGGGGACAACAGGAGGGATTGCAGCAAAGAGGGAGAAGGGTCGTGTGAGCAGCCCCTAGGTGAGGTGTCTGAGGGGTCCAATAAACAGGGACTTAATTCCTCTGGGGCAAAGGGGAGCCATGGAAAGTTCTATGTAGAGAGACAGGAAGATACTCCATTCCATCCTTCCTATCTGCCACCTGTGACCCCCACCAGCCACCCACCCCATTCCCTCTCGGTTGGGGGCTTGGGACACATCTAGTAATGACAGCTGATGTTTGGAGAGCACTTAACTACATTCCGGGTGCCATTCCAAAGCCACCAATTCTCACAACAGCCCTGCCTATGGGGCTGGGTCTACGGTGGTTGACAGATGGCAAAACGGAGGCGCTGAGGCGAGAAGCAGAGCAGGGACTCGGAGCCGGCATCCGGAGAAACTCCAGCAGCCACACTGCCTCTCCGCCTGGGAGTCTGCCCTGGAGCCCTTGGCGAGTGACTGAGCAGCTGGGATTCAGCTGGGAGGTCATCAGCGTCACTCGACTCACCCAGCAGGCAGGACAGGGGCCACCGCGCAGGGCAAAGCTGTCCACCAACGAGCCGGGGCTCCAATCCTGTCTGTTGGACCCCAAATGCCCAATCTGGGGCTTTTCACTCCCTTTCCATCTGAGTCTTGTGGCTTTGCATGACCCCTGGGGCTCCCTCGGCCTGTATGTACATGTGTTTCTGGGGCCCTCACTCCCTTTAGCAATAGAGAAAAGCCATTCCTGAGCTGCCCTGGGGCCAGTGCCCCAAGCTTCATTCTGCCTGTTCCCCCTTCCTGGCTCTCCCCTTCCCAGGAGGCTTTCCAAGAAGTGGTCTCTGCCAACCTGGTCCCCAGCCCTGCCTCAGTGACACACTGGTCAGCCCCTCCAGCTTCCAGTGGAGGAGACCATGCCCTCTGTAAGGCTCTCTAGGCAGGAGCACCTGCAGAGGGGCATACAGGTTCAACGTCTGCAGACCGGGTCAGGGCCAAGGTCATGCCTGGGAAAAAATAAACAGGTTCTGGGAAAGACACACACCAGAGATTTACTCTGTGGGTTTTATTGGTCTGAAAGTGGGGAGGGACATTATACCATGTGAATAATGCAAGCAATCAACTCCTCCCAGGGTGGACTCTGTCAGTGAATGGACAGAGACGGGGCCACCTTCACACGCAGCTTCTGATCGGATAGTCGACCAAGTCCGCGTCACCCAATCCAGCATGTCACTTAAAAGAGGGCGCTGTCCACGGGGTGTGCTTGCTGCCCCACTCCGCTCTTAAACTCTGCTCTTTCACACCGGGTGCTGCCTTGCTGCTGTTGCTCAGGACGACTCCATCGGTCCGATTTCCCACAGGGGCCTTGGAGCTGGAGAGACACTGGCTCGGGAATCCAGGAGCTCAGTCAGGTGTCTTTGTGGCATCTACTCCATCTCTCAGTAGCCAGCCATGATGTCATAAGACCATCAGATTTCCGGTAGGGGGAAAGCGCTGGGGGATTGGAAAGAATGGATGTTTCTGAGCCTCCTGTCAGGCAAGCAGGCGGGGGAAGGGGCTGGATGTGTTGGGAGGGGCCGAGGGGCGGCTGGCTGGCGGGAGGCCCGGCGAAATGCTTGTGATATTAAATGTCAGGCAAAAAACCTGAACAATCCAGCCACCCAGATGTGGTCTAAATCTCCAGATGTTGGGCAGGGTGAGCAGACAATGCACCTCCCACCCCCTCCCGCCCCCTACCCCTGAGAGTAGCCTGACATTTCGGCGGTGACCCTGGCCCTCCGCCAGCGAGCTGCCAGAAGCCGTACATCATCGCCGCTGCCCACCCCTGGGTCTGGAATTTTTTTTCTAAATCTTTACACACGGATGACAGGAGTAACTAGGTCCAGATTTTTAAAGGCTGTTGAAGCCGTGATTTGAAAAGTTCAGTCCCTGGAATTAGCTTCCCCGGAAAACGCCATGTAGGCCAAAAGGGAGGGGGAACTGGGGGCTGGGGGTGGTGGTGGTGGAAATCCTTCAGCCAACACACACACACACACACACACAAACATATGTGACTTCTAAGCCAGAGGACTTTAAAACAAAAAAACAAAACCAGCCAGTCTGAGAGGCAAGCTGGCTGACAAGCAGAAGCAAACGATGATCCTTCCCCAGGCGCCCCCCCCCCTCTTCAATTCCGAAAGGCTCCCAGCTTTGTTCTTCTGACAAAGCCCCTCACTTCCAAGCAGTCGGCAGTTGCCAACAAAAGCACTGAGCAGGGCTCATTTACACTCCGACTGGGCTCAGGAATCGGGTAGTACAGAGCTGGAAAGGGCTCTGCCTGGGCCGCTGCCCACAGCTAGCCAGGGGCACCCCCAGGCCCCAGGGGGAGTCCCATGGCCACAGGCCAACAGGGTCCCAGCCTCCTGGCAGCTTGGCCACACGCCTGCTGAGGCCACCTCTGAGGCTTGTGACATCAGGGGTAATTGCCCCTGAAAATGAGTCAGGCACTACAGGGCTCTCAGGGACACAGCCCTGAGCCTTTCCAGGCACAGGCGGTGCAGAGGCTGCTGGGTGGGGGTGGGGTGGGGGGGTTGTGTCTCCAATTAAACGAAGGGCTTTGGTCACTGAGAAAAGGGGTGGCCAAGGGCAGTGTCTGGTCCAGGGCAGGTGGAATGAGCCACGACTTCGGGTTGAGACCTTTGGGCCGACCCTCCCGGAACAAGGCCTGTGTATGACAGATGAGGCGATTGAGGGCCAGGGGCAGGCGAGTGGCCCACCCTAGGTCACCAGGCTAATTAGGAGGACAGCCTGGACTAGGGGACAGAAAACAGGCCAGGCGTAATGCAGCTCTTCCCTGAACACATCTCACTGCATCCTCACTCACCCTGTGAGGGAGGGATCATCATTAACCTCCCTTTCCAGAGGCGCCTGTGGAGCTGCAGAGGTTAAGTAACTTGCCCAAGGTCACACAGCTCGTCATTAGCAGAGCTTGGCCAGAACTCTGAATCCAGTGCTCTTTCCATGGGATGAGGGTGGGGGGCATGCAGTTGAGAGTTCAGGGCAGGGGGGTGGGGTAGTGAATCTGATTTAAATACAGATTTAAAAGGCTGGCGGATCCCCTCAGATCCCTGCAGAATGATTCACAGGACAGAGTCATTGCAAATTAATTTTTTAAAGCCATCGCAGGCAGGAGGGCTGGCTGTTTGGGTGGGGAGGCGGCTTTTCTTCTGTCCCTGGCAGAGCCTGAATAAAGCCGGAGCTGCTATCTCCAACCTCTGAAGGGGGGCAGGGGGGACTAAAAGCTTTGTCCTGCACCTGTGGGAGCGTAACAGCCGCAGGAAAGGTGCCAGGCACCCAGGTCTGCTGGAGCCTGGAACGGGGAAACCAGAGTGGGTAAAAATGACAGTGCAGTGGCCCCTGTGTGTCCAATCCTGCTTCCCCGGGCAGGGCTTTACAGATGCCACTGGGTCCCTGGGCGACCCAGAGGGATGGAGGGGCCAGGCAGGCACAGTAGTCCAGTACCCCAGCCCTCTGGCTTCCCCCCTCCCCCCGACCCCGGCAGCATTGGAGAGAAAGCAGCTTCTGACAGCAAGGATGCAAGAGGCTGACCGGAGCTCAGGAAACCCCATTCTCCAGGAGAGGGGGTCTCTGGGCTTGCAGCCCAGCTCTTCCACAGGCCCCACTCCTGGCCGGCCAGCCCTGGCGCTGCAGCGGGCTGTCCGCGCCAGGCCTCACACTCTGCCCACTGACCTGTGGGTTTCCTTACTTTGTGTCTGTGGAGGACTCAGGGCCAGGAGAGGGGAAAGGTTCCTGCCGCCGTCTGGATGCCTGACCTGGCCTGGCAGTCGCGGTGTTTCTGGGGAAACCCGTCCTGTTGCTTATGTGTTCTGCCTTCTGTACACACAGAGCTGAGCTGGGTGATGCCTGGGTGATGCTTACAGTCCACATGGATAGCTATGTGCATGCATCCATACAGGGTGGGGATCCTCGGGCTAGGGGTGTCTGTTCCAGGGCATGTTCCAGGTCAGGGAAGTCGGGAGGCTTGCTGGAGGAGGTGGTACTAGAACTGGGACCCAAGGGACAAGGAGGTTCGGTGTCCCCCACAGAAAGACCTTCAGCAAGCCCCCCTAAAGTTGTTGTTTCCCCTCCCCCCACCCAGCTGCACTGAGAGTCCCTTCTGTCTCCTTGCTGACTCTCCTTGTCAATGCCTTTCTGAAAACTAAACTCACTGCCAACTGTCCTAAAAGCCCCTTCAGGGCTGAGAGTGGGTCTGCCCCGTTCCTAGCAGAGCTGCCCTTACCTTGTACATACAAGGTGCCCGGTGACTATTGGTTGATCAAAAAGAATAATCATGTGTAAAGGCCCTGTGGTGGGCGAAGTCACATGAATAAAATGGCATGGAGAGCAGGGAGGGTGGGAGAGTAGAACACCCCAGGGACTACCTGGGTCTCTATTCTGCCTCTGGGCTTCCTTCTGCCCTGCCCAGGGCCCAATGGGCTAGGGCGACCGCTGCCCCCAACCACACCACCCAGACAGCACCCCGGTGTTTGAGGGCAATGGGTGCTAGTGTCACCTACTACCACCCACTCCACCAGCTTGAGATAGTTTCTGCCACTGCCAACCCCCCCCCACCCCGTGTCACCACCTGGAGCCACATGAGGCAGAGGGAGGTGTCCCCCAGTGGGCCCACCAAGCCTCCTGCAGCTAGGCTCTCATTTCATCAGCACTCATCAACTCTGCAGCCTGCCTGTTTTCTCCTCCCTGAGGCAGTAGTGGAGGGAGCAAATGCCAGCTCTGGGCTAGGACAGCCTTCCATGGGTCCCCCTCTGATCTCCAGTGGGTGTGACTGTGTTGGCGTCTCTGAGCCTTAGCTCAGGATGGGAGCAGGGGAAGGGGCAAGGTGGTGCTGAGTGAACACACCTGCAAAACTTGAAATGAACCCCACCCCCATCTTCATCCAAGACTCCGCCCCGCTCCGCCCCCCACCTCTGCAGCCCGGAGTGGCGTGGGGGACAGGGATTGTGCAAGGATGACAGCCCGAGGCTGGGACATGCAGGACCATGAAGGCGACTGGAGGAGGTGAAAGGCGAGCACTCTCCCGCTCCCGAGCCACAGCTCGGGGACCCTGCTAGTCACCCGCCCGCCCTGCGTCCCCCTTTCTGCAAACTTTCCAGGCGGAGATTGGCTCTCGTGTCCAACCGCACTGGGCTCCCAGGACACACCGCCGCGTCCGCCCGGGATCGAAGTCCGCGTCTGCAGTCTCACCAGCCGTGAATCCTGGGCACTGCCAGCCTCAGCCCTCGGGACCTGTAGGAACTACGCCGTCCCTTGGCGTCGCCTGGGCCAGCCACTCGCGCCTGTCTACACTGCCCCGGCAGCTTCCAGCGTCTACACTGCTCGGGCATCTCCCGGGTCACTGGAGACTTATCAATCACGAGCCACGCCGACACCACTCCGGCAGCTCCTGGGTCACCGGAGACGTTTCTCTCAGGAGCCGCGTCTACACCGCCCGGACAGCCCCCGGGTCATCGGAGACTTTTCACCCAAGAGCCGCGTCTACACCGCCTGAGCACCCCCTGGTCGCTGACTACACCTCCGCTTAGCGGCAGCGGCCCCGCTACACCGCCCCTGTGGGAGGAGCCCGCACTTTCTCCGGGCGCCCGGTCCCCGGTCAAGCCCGCCCGGGGCTGCTTACCTAGCCCGCGCGCTCACGCTCCTGTCCCGGCCACGCTCTCTCTTTCATGCATTTTACAATATTGTCAGTGGCGAAAGAAAATGTTATAAATCCTCCAGAATCCTGTGGCTGCTCACCTCCTAGCTCCCCGCTCCGCGTTTTTCGGTCTTTGGCACAATGCGCGGCCCCAGCGGCCGGCCACCGGCCACGGGGCTCGCGGGAGGCGCGGCGGGGCGGGGCCTGGGAGGTCCGGGGCGGGGCCGGGGCGGGGCGGGGCGGGGCGCGTCGGCTGAGGCCGCCCACCCCCGGGAAGAGGTGGCCTGCGACTAGGACTTCTGTTCCTGCTCCTGATTGGTCGTCCGGCTGGCGATGCTGATGGCTGATTGGCTGAGCCGAAGAAGGGGCTCTGGCAGTGGGGGTGGGGGTTTTCATGTTTCATTCTTTGCTTTTTTTTTTTTCCTCGTGGCAGCAGCTGCTCTTTTGGGTTCTGAGCTCTGGCGCCTTTTCCTCGCTGCCTTCCTGCAAGTCGAATGATAAATACCAGCCGGGGACTAGTGGCAGGCCCCGCACCCCGCTGTGTCTCCAGGTCTTGGCCCACGCCTTTGCTCAAAATACGAGGGTTGAGTGAATTCGTGGGAAATGTGCGTCCAGCTTTTTAGAACCCAAACCCAGCTCATCGCCATCGAGTTGATCCGACTCATCCCCACCATATAGAACCAGGATAGAACAATACCACGGAGCTTCCGAAGCTGTAACGCGGTATAACGTGGTCTAACGATACCACTCCAAGAATGGGGAAACTGAGGTGCAGAGAAATGTAGTCACCGGTCTAAAGGCACCTGAGCGTGGGTGGCTGATGCCGTTCACACAGTGGTGCCTTGTGGGGTGTCAGGGCCTCAGTTTCCCCATCAGGCAAAAGACCAAGTTAGAGCCAACGAAGGGCGAGAAGGGGAGCCATGTCAATGAGGGTGTTCCACCTAGTCTCCATGTTAAAATCCCTGCGGTATGCTGGGCTCTCTCCCACCCCCAGGAACTCGTCCAAGCACCCACACCTCAGCTCCAATCCCTTTCCCCGACCTCTGCCTAATAAGCCATGAGGTCATGATATCACAGGGCAAGTTAGATGCATGCACCCCCTCAAACCAAGTGATTTCCTACCTCTGAAGGTTTGGGGTGGCCAGGGGGGCCATTGGGACCACCATCAAGCAAACAGACCTGAGCAGGAATGCTGCCTGGTGAGGGGTGGGGTATCTCTGGGAGCCCCCTTTGGATGTAAGGATGATCTCTAAGCTGGGGTGGGGAGAAGACTTCCCCTGACAAAAGAGGGTATAGGAGCTGCCACAGGAGAGTTAATTGAGCCGTCCTGCCTGCAGTGGAGTGGGCAGCCGGGCTCAGGCACTCTCAGAGAGAGGACTCACCTGCTGTACAGGGATCAGGAGTCAGAGGGCTACCTGGGAACGCTCTGAGGTGGGTGGACTGGTTAGGGGACAGGAGCAAAGGAGGGGATGTGTCTGCTGGGACACGGGGCGAGACTCCATCTTCTACTTGGCTCGAAAGCGCAGGATGGCAGAGGAAATGGAGGGGAGCGACAGCAGAGCGCAGCTGGCTAGGACTGTCCAGCGCCAGCTGTGTGATCTAGAGCCCCTGTGAGCCTCCGGTGGCCCTCTGCAAACCAGGAAAGATCCCTGACTGTCCGCAGGGTATGAGTGTGCAGGCCAAGTGCTGCGCAGGTCTGCTCTTGACATTCATACTTCCTTGAATGAGTCTGTTCTGGCTCTTAGTGGCCCCTGTGACTGTAGAACTGCCTCCACAGGGCTTTCTTGCCTCAACTTCTCTTGGGAGTGGGAGGCCAGGTCTCTCTTGCACAGAGCGCCCGGTGGGTTCAAATGGGCAGCCTTTCTGTTAGTAGCAGAGTGCTTGGACCACAGGGCCACCAGAACTCCCTTTGTGTCACCAGGCAAAAGCAAAAACCAAGCCCGTGGCCCTTGAGGGGCACAGCATTTCTCACTCACTGCCAGGGAGCCAATGACCTCTCTTCGTGACCCTGTAAGACAGGCTCGAACTGCCCCTGTGGGTTTCCAAGACTGGGACTCACAGTGGCTGGGGGTTTCTGTCTGATGGCCTTGCGATTAGCGGCCCACTGGGTAACCACGGTGCCACCGTAGCCTTGACGAAGCTATGAATCTTGACGGAAACAGACGGCCTCATCTTTCTTCCTGAGAGTGACTGATGAGCTTGAACCACTGACGTTCCCGTCGGCAGCCAGATGCTTCATCCAGCATGCCGCCGGAGCTTCTTAATGTGAAAGCCACCCACTCACCCACTGCCATTGGGTCAATTCTGACTGTTAGGGAACGAATAAGACATAGTAGAACTCCCTAGGACTTGAAGGCTGCAAATCTTACTGGTCCAGACAGCCTCATCTTTTCCCTCAGGAGTGGCTTCCAGCTGCTGACCTAGCAGTTAGTGACCCAATGTGTAACCCATTGAAACCACCCCGCCCCCTCAAAAAAAAATCCTCCCAACCTATGGTCATCGAGTCGATGCCAACTCACAGTGACCCTACGGGAGAGGGGAGGGAGAACTGCCCCTGTGAGGTTCTGAGATGGTCACTCTTTACGGCAGTAGAGAGCCACGTCTTTCTCACACGGAGCGTGGTGGTTTTGAACTGCTGACTTTGTGGTGAGCAGTCCATCGAGGAACCACTGTGCCACCAGGCCATCTCCAGGACTCCTTAATTATCATATGCTCAACTGACACAGGCCGGCGTGAGTGTGTGCCTTCCTGTGCCCACCTCTGAAACACTCAGGGCAGCTGCTCAAGTGACTTGCCTGATGGCGCTGTGCCCGGCTGTGGGCTAGAGACACATGTACAGTCACAACGGTCCACCCCTGCATCGTGGACCCTCCAACCTGAGGGAGGAGCCCTGAAGCACACATCTCGAGGTGAGGAGAGAGATGCTCAAAGAGGCCCCAAAACAAAGCAGGGAGGAGAGCCTGCCTGTGGGAGGGACCAGGAGCAGGCAGAGCGGACTTGTCCAAGCAGGGGAATTGCAGCTGCAGCTTGAAGCAAAAGCAGGGTGAGATGGGGGTGGGGGTTAAGTGGGCAAAGAGGAAGGAGGTGGGAAGGGGTGGCTGGCCTGGTCCCCCTTCATTCAGTCATGTCTTCTCTCACTCGGTTGCTCAGTACTGAATTCTGGGGCCAAAGGGACAGACAGGGACAGAGCTTCCTAGCTGACATCCAAGGCAGGTCTGGAAAAGAGAAGTCAGACCTCAGGAAGAACTGGAGGGGAAAGACCAGCAGGGGTGGGGAGGCTGAGTGTCCTGGGGGTAGGCAGGCCTGCAATTCTAATGGAGGGGGGTGGGGGATAGGAGTGGGCTGGTCTCAGGAAGGCTTCTCAGAAATGACATTGGAGCAAAGCCCTGAAAGCAACCAAAGAAAGAATGTTGACTCAATGCGGCTCAATCAGCAAAGAACATTCTGGAGAGAGGCATGTGCAGAAGCCCTGAAGCCAGTGTAGCCAGGCTGTATTCTTCTCCTAGCTGCACACTGCTCTGTGTGTGTGTGTGTGGGGGGGCGGTCGGTGGGGGCAGGGAGTCTCCTGTCCTCAGCCCTGGTCCATGAACCAAAAATACACCCCAAGCCCCACACACAGGTGCTCTCACATCGAGTCTACCTTAGAGTTGGTTTCCAATATCTGGGCTTTCTTGTAACCCATCTGGGTGGACTCGAATCCCCAGCCTTACAGGGAGCAACAGTGACATCATCCAGGATCTCCCTTAGCACCCAACACCTGCCAGAACAGAGCAGGAGGAGGTTAACCCCCTGCATCCCCCGCCCCCCAAGCCTGGTGCTCCAGGAGGGCCCTGCTTGACCATCCCTCTCTCCCTCCATCCCTCCTCCACTTGCCTGGTCCCCATACCCACCTGCGTCCTGTATACACCCCGTGATGGAAAGGGTGATAAAAGCCATCTCTTAAGCAGCTGGTGATTAATTGCCAAGTTAATTGCATTAAAGAGGCCGTCATTACACTTGGGTTTGGGAGGCTGGAACCGTGTCTTGGGTAGGGTGGGTGGTCAGCCCGGTTCTCTGACGAAGTGGGCTGGACGTCTGGAAGAGAGAGCAGGCGGAAAGGGAAGGAAGGAAGGAAACCACAAAGCTCGAGTGGCGTTTAAACCATCTCGGTGTGCAGGGGAGGGCGGGGAAGCCGTGGGGGCGGGTTGAAGTATTTAGAGATTGGGATTCATAAATGGCCGGGCTGCCTCCCTTTATACAGAGAAGGGACCTTAAACTGATGTGTCCATCGACTCCCTCCTGCCCGCCCCGCGCATCCTCACGCCAACGATGTTCCATCTTCATTTCTGATTGATTTTTTCCTGGCAGAGGCGCCGAGTTCTTTGCGTTAAGTGTCAGGTTCTCTCTGTACAAAGCTCTTAGAACGTACTGGAGGAGACGCTATTCAGAGGCACCCTGTGGTGTGTCCTCGACATCGTCAGTAATCACCCCTCATTTATTTGCTTTGATTAGTTTGGAATTTGCACACAGGTTTCCCCAAAGCCACCCGAAACAGTCCCCAGTCCTCAGGGGCACTGGCAGGTGCAGGGCTTACTACCCATAGCCAGTGCGGCCTCTTCCTCAAGACCCTTGACTAGGGGCGGCCTGGGTCATGGGGAGGGCGTGCTGTCCTGCCCCTCTGCCACATGCCCCTGATGAACTCATTCCTCCAGGCTACCAGAGGCCTGGTCTCCATCTGGCTACAGCCTCCACCTGTCCGCTGATCTTGTCCCTGGGACACTTCCACCTGGTTGTGTCCCAAGTTTCTACTCACTTCTGATGACAGAAGTCAGCCTCCATTCACTGGGTGGTGACTTAGACACCCCCTGGCCATATGCCTTGAGGCCAGCAGGCACCTGGGTTTTGTTGACCACCCTCAGAGTGGTGCCCTGCCCCCAAATCTACTGCCCTGGCTTTGGCCTCAGCTGCTTAGCCTCAGCATCCCCCAGACTAAGCGCTACTGACTCGAGTTGACTACTGAAGAATGCCCTGCTCTCCAACCTCTGTTCCTAGCTCCTCTCAAGCATCTCCCCTCTCCTGCGACGGCACTCCTCCCGCCTCCAGGCCTTTGCTCAGGATGCTGTCCATCTGCAGTGGCCTCCCTTGCCCTTCAAGTCTGCCTCTCCCAGGAGGCTTCCTTGGTTGGATCAGTCAGAGTGGTCACTGCTGTCCTTCCCACACTACCTATGCCAAGGGTTCTGTGTCAATGTGCTCGGGTGCCCTGGGAGTGAGGACTATTGAGAACATCAGCCCCAATGTCTTATAGGTCTGTGTCCCACCTGGCTTCGCTGTCTGATGGCCAAGGGACCTTGAGCATCCACTGCCCCTCTCTGAGCCCCAATTTTCTGCTAGGTGGTACCCCAGAACTGGGCAGTCGGACCTTGGGCAACTGGAGGATGAGGCCAACCCATCAGTGAGGAGGGAGAGGAGAAGTCCAAGGTTGGAGTGAGCACACCTGTAGCAGTTCCGGGGTCATAGCTGTAAGGAGTCACCCCCAAAGCAGGAGGGAGCCAGCCACTGACCAGAGCAGGGCCTCTTTAAGAGGTGCAGGCCTGGGAGGCCGGATGGGCTCCTTCCAGAAGGAAATGTGGCTTCATTCCCTGTGGTTGCTGTGCTAAAGTACCACCAAACTAAAAAAACAAAAACAAGACTTACTGCCATACAGGCAATTCCTCCGCGTACCAAACCTGTAGAACAGTCGAACTGCCCCTGTGGGTTTCCAGGCCTGTAAATCTTCACAGGAGCTGAAAGCCTTATCTTACGCCCTCGCAGTGGCTGGTGGGTCTGAAGTGCCCGCCTTATGGCTAGTACCCCAGCACGTAGCCCGTTGCACCGCCGAGCTCCCCACCAGTGCACCCCAGGTCCACATGTCGACTCCCGAGAAGTCTGGTCCCCAGGCAGAAAGCAAGGCAGCACTAGGCACAGCAAATTGGGTTGCTAACAGCAAAATCAGCACTTCAAAACCACCAGCCACTCCAAGGGAGACAGATGAGGCTTTTTGCTTCCCCCCAAGATGCACAGTCTAAGAAACCCTCTCCTGTGAGTCAGAATCCACGGTAGTGAGCCGAGTGGTTTTTTTTTTTCCAAAACGAGCAGGCACTGCATTGCCAGCCAAGGAAAAAGCTCATTCATTCTTTAAACAAATGTCTGCAAGCCTTGACTGTGAGTCACGCACAGATAAAGAGTGACAAGCAAGGCGTGTGAGATTCTGGAGAAGACGGATGGTATGAACGCAGCCCGCAGGGCCGGGCCCGTTGGAACAGTGAGAGGGATGAATAAGCTGCCTGCCTGGGGAGGGATCGCATTTTAAGGAAGGCTTCATGGAGGAGGTGACATGTGAGCTGGGTATTGAGACTCTAACAGTAACTCTTGGGCAAAATGCACAGAAAGACGAGACCCATAGTGTCACTATGAGTCAGAACAGACGCCGGAGCGGTGAGGTAGGTTTTGGTTTTCTTAGGCAAAGAATGAGGTGAAAGGCCATGGGCGGAGAGCGTGGTGAGAGCACAGGTTGGGAGACAAGGGGAGTTTGGCGTCTTGGAGGCATGGATGGGACTTGGGGTGACTGGGTTATATCAGGGGGTGGTCAGAAAGGAGGTGGGGGGATTCTGGGTAAGCAAAACCACGGGTTTCTGATTCCCAGCCCCCAGGTTCTGGCACCCGGAGAGGGATGGGGAGACGCTGTTGAAAGAATGAAAGGCTTGTGTGCGGGGTTAACCATTTGTGGATCTTGGAAGCCTGTTGTGAGGGTTTGTGTGTGTGTGTGGTGTGAGGTATAGAATCAGCTTCACCCTTCTTAAACATTTTTTTTTCAATAAATAATTTTATTGGGCACTCTTACAGCTCCTATGACAATTCATACATCAATTTTATCAAACACATTTGTACATAGGTTGCCATCATCATTTTCAAAGCATTTTCTTTCTCCTTCAGCTCTTGGTATCAGCTCCCCTTTTTTACCTCCCTTTCCCACCCTCCCATCCTCGTGAACCCTGGATAAAGGATAAATGATTATTACCATATTTTCATATCTTACGCTGCCCATTCTCTCCCTTCAGCCACGTGTCTGTTGTTCATCCCCCTGGGTGTGCGTGAGGGGAGAGGGGGTGTTATAAATCGATCATTGCAATCGGTTGGTTACCTATTTCTCCCACTTCTCCCCCACCTGCACCCTACCCTCACATTATTCCGACTCCTATTACTATTCCTGAGGGGTTTATCTGTCCTGGATTCCGTGTGTCAAGAGCTCTTATCTGCACGAGTGTACATGCTCCAGTCTAGCCTTATTGGTGAGGTAGAACTGGGGTCATGATAGTGCAGGGCAGGGAGCATTAAAGAACTGGAGGAATGTATGTTTCATTGGTGCTGTGCTGCACCCTGGCTGACTTGTTCCTTCCTTGTGACCCTTCTGTCGTGAGATGTCCAATTGTCTACAGATGGGCATTGGGTCTCCACTCTGACCCCCATCATTTGCATCGATATATTTGTTTGTTTGGGGTCTTCTGAAGCCTGATACCTGAACCCATCCACATCTCGTGACCACACAGGCTGGTGTGCTTTTTCCAAGTGGATTTCATTGCTCCCCTGCTAGATGGCAGCTTGTTTAACTTCAAGCCTTTAAGACCCCAGATGCTATATCTTTTAATAGCCGGGCACCATCAGCTTTCTTCACGACATTTGCTATGCACCCATGTTGTCTTCAGTGATCGTGTTGGGAAGGCCAAGTTCATCCTTTTGTGTGTTTGCCCTGATCATGTGTTGATGAGACAGCTCTTTCTCTATTGGATTGTCTTGGTACTCTTGTTGAGAATCAATTGACTATTAATATAAGACACTCTGGGGTGTTGAGAGGGAAGTGATAAGTTAAGAATGGTTGCTTTGGGTATGGAGCCTGGGAAGGCTGGAGAGAAGAGGACTCAGAGGGAGTGAGACTGCTATGTGGGCATGAAAGAGGAAGGAAGGAGGGACTCTGGGGAAAAATAAATCCCTGAACTAGCTTGGGGCCCCTGGTAGCTTGGAGCCAGGCATAGAACTAAGCCCCCGGCCATGGCAGTGAGGTTTGTGGTGGCATTGGGAATTGGGGTGGGTGGGCAGGAGGTAAAACCAGCCTTCCTCCACCCCTGAGTGGTCACAGAAAACTCACCGCAGACACAGCCATTTGTGAAGTAGGTTTTAGGGAGAGGAAGAGGATTATAAATGCAAAACATGCAGCGGCAGCAGCAGCAATATAATCCCAGATTGTAACACTTCTAGACGCGGCTCGCACCCCCAGGCTCCCTGAGTCTGGGAGTTTCCACTGGGGCTTTCCCAGAAGGATCCAAATGTCCAGGCTGCCTGGAGCCAGCACCCCGCCTCCTCCCACCAGTTTTGGCTTCGGCACGACCCCATGACCTCTGCTGACTTGCCTCCATTTCCCCAGGAGGCCCCACGTCCTGCCACAGTTTCGAGAAACCCTCCAGTGACGAGCTGGCGGCAGGCAGGCTGTCTCAGAAGGAAGGTGGCCCTTCTTGGCCTTCCTCAGCCCCAGAAGGGCCTTGGGGTCCTCTCTGGATCTTCCTGCCTCTGTCCCACCCCATCTGCCCTCTGGAGGGGGCTGCACAGGCTGGAGAGTTCGTCCCCGCTGTCCTTTCCTGGGGAGCCATCCTTCCCGAGCACCATCTGTCTCTGCAGCCCCCACGGTGCAGGGCCGTCTGGAGGCTGAGTGTAGACCAGGAGTCCAAGGACCGAAAGCAACGTAACCTTTGTGCACGGGGCCCTTGGGTCCAGCCTGTGGCAATTGCAAATGGCACGTCCTGTGACCCAGCAACTCCTCCTCGTCAATGCCCACGGAGAGAGAAGTGTCCAAGGGAGCATGTCCAGGGGAGGCCCCTGCAAGGCCAAGAAATCGTGAACCATGGAAAAGGCAAGGAGGACACAGATAGTTCAATAGGCTGGAGGGAGGGATGTTCAAACATCACCCCCCCCCCGCCGCCCCCCCGAGCTGGGGGGTCTGCAGCGGAAAGGGTGTGGCTTCAGCGGCCCCGCGGAACAGCTCTACCCTGCCACACACGGGTCACCAGGAGCCCAATCCACTGGGCGGTCAGCCACACAGCATCTATGGCCAGCAGAGAAGGGGGCCGTGTTGCTTCCGGGAGACAGTGTTTGTTCAAGGCGATGACAACAGACGGTGGTGAAGGATGCCCCACAATGCGGTGAGTTGCCGCCCTTGAACCGGTTTGGACCCAGAGCCACCCCGTGCACCACCGAGCACACACCGCCGGGGCCTGCACCATCCTCCGCTCGAGCCCGTGGTGGCAGCCACTGCGTCAGTCCATCTTGTCGAGGGCCTTCCTCTTGCTTGCTGAGCCTATACTTGCCCAAGCGCCATGTCCTTCTCCAGGCCACTGGTCTCTCCTGACAACGGGTCCAGGGCCCGTGAGACGCACTCTGGCCACCCTCGCTCCTAAGGAGCATGCTGACTACACTTGTTCCAAGACAGATTTATTGGTCTCTGGCAGTCCAGGGGTTATTCGATATTCTTCACCAACACCCATCGTTCAACTCAGAGTGGATGTCATTAATGTCACTGAGCTGCACACGTAAGAATGCATGAAATGCTTGGCTATGAATATTTCACTCTCATAAAAAAAAAAAAACTAAGCTAAACGATTATAAACAGGATGAATGTGGAAACACCACAAAACAAGGGAGAGGGGATTCCCTTTCCTTGCAGTTGAAATGCTGGGCGGTGTGGTGCCAGTCTGCCCTGCTCAGGTGGACAGAGGGACAGGCAAACCACCCCTCGCGGGGGCAGCAGGGCCTGATCCACATGCAGCCCAGGATCGGTGGCCCGGGTATGACTGCAGATCAAAGAAAGTGTCTGAAAAAAAGTGTCCCTTGTGTGGAGGCCCCCACCTCTTGGGGGGGTCTAGCTTCAGGGTTGAGAAAGCCCCCTCCCCCCAGTGGGCAAGTGGCATCCCCCCCAGCGCGCGGAGGGACCCACCGCCAGACGCCACTCCAGCAGCCCATCTGGGCTGAGGCCACGGCCCGCCTTTCTTGGCCGAGCTGCCTGCCAAGAAAAAAAGCAATTGAACTACATAAAAATCCATTCCTGAAACCCCAGAGGCATCTTCACAACGAGCATAGCCTTTAAATTAGAATGTGGGGGGGATAAAAACCCAAAAACGCAGATTCTGCCTGTAACTTGATTTCGGGTAAGCCAGAGAGCTGTGGCCACCCTCCGGCTGAGGTCCAGAGCTGTCTGGCAAGGACAACCCAACCCTGCCAGAGTCCAGAGTGTTACTGGCATGTGTTCCCATGGAGACTCTGCTGTGCAGAATCCTCTGGAAATCTTTGCCAGGGAGGGGCTGCCACTTCCTACCCCCTCTTCACGTTCCTGGGCTCGTTTGCCAGGGATGAGTTTCTCAAGCAGGGACTAGAGGCCGGCGGAGGTGGAGGGTGGTCTCAGGGGCAGAACAAGGAGGGGGGGGCGAGAGGTTAAAACCCACTTAAAGGACTGGGGATGGTCCCACCCCATGGCAACCCCAGGTGTTAGGGTGCAAGGAGGATCCGTGGGCTTTCATGACTGTGACCCTCTGGAAGCAGAGTGCCAGAGGGGTTCAAACCACCAGCCTTGTGGTGCGTGGCTGAGACTCTTGAAAGGGCAGATGAGAAACACCCCAATCAAACCCACTGCCACAGAGCTGGTTCCAACTCATAGCAACCCGATAGGACAGAGTAGGACAAACTCTTCAGGGTTTTTCGGATGTAATGGTTACAAGCTGGGCTGCTCACTGCCAGATCACCAGTTTGAAACCATGAGCAGCTCCGTGGGAGAAATACAAGGCCTTCTACTCCTGTAAGATGTTGCAGTCTCTGAGGTCACTGAAGATATGGGTGCTATAGCAAAGTGTGGTGAAGAAGCTAGATGGTGCCCGGCTGTAGAAAGAATTGCCTCTGGGGTCTCATCATTCTCAGATTCTCCTTCCACTTGGGTTCCTAGAATCAGCTTGTTTTCCTTTTTTCCCCTCTCCCTCCCTCCCCGCTCCCCCTGAATCCTTAATAGTTTATAAATAATTATTTTATCTTATCTTACACTTCCCGGCGTCTCCCCTTCCCACCTTCCCATTGCCCATTTCCCAAAGAGGAGGTTACACATAGATCCTCAAGATCGGTTCTCCCTTTCTATACCCCCTTCCCTTCCGGTGTCGCCACTCCCACCGCTGGTCCTGAGGGGTTCATGCGTCCTAGATTCCCTGTGTTTCCAGATCCCTACTGCACCGCTGTGCATCCTCTGGGCCTCTGGGGTCTTAAAGGCTTTTTAAACAAGCAGCCACCGCAGTGAGGTATCAACTACGTCCCCATGGAAGAAGCACACTAGCCTGTGTGATCCAAGGATTGTAAATAATATAGCCCAAATCTAAAGGAAGGAGGGAATGGCTTCAGAGCTTAGAGGGTGGCCATCTGGTTTTCAGAAGGCTCTGGATGACAGTGGAAGCCCCAAACCACATGCAGGGTCCACGCATGGATGAAAGTCTCCCCCTCCGATCATCCCTGACGATGTGAAATAGCCCTGTTGTCACACAGAGCGCATTGTAAAGTCGATTATGGCACACATAGGTCAAAATGTAAAACCACTTGGTCTCCCGTTTGACCCATTTTAAAGCTGTTGCAATTTAAAAAAAAAAAGAGGGGGAGAGAGGGGAAAGACACACGGATCAAGCCTGGGGGATCCCCTCTGACCATGGATCAGGGACAGGAGCAGCCTTGCTAACATGCAGAATGCTTTGGCCAGTGGATGGTTGCAGATGCAGTTAGGTTAACATTTAGCACCCTGTCATTTGAATTCCTTTATGATCCCTTTAAATTTGTTGTTTTTAAAATAATTTCTGCTTTCTTTTCCTTTGAAGTTTTTATGTTTTGCTTTACTATTCTTATTTGGTTTTTTAAAATCATTTTATTGGGGGGGGTCATACAATTCTTACCACAATCCATACATCCATCCATTGTGTCAAGAACATATGTCTTATTTGTTTTCGGACGCTTTTTCCTGTGTAAGAAATCCAGGCTAGGTAAGTATAGAGACGGCAACTGGGCATGTGGCAGGGCAGGTTTCCGGGAAATGGAGAGCGGATGAGTATGAGAATGGAGGAAATGTCCTACAACTCTGCTTGATGTGACCGAACTATTGAATTGTCTAATATGTGAATTACAGGCCAATTAAACTGTTGTGGGGAAATAAAAAAGAGTTACAGTCTCAGAAACTGACTAGGGCAGTTCTACCCTGTCTGATGGGGTCATTCTGAGTCACAGTGGACTTGTTGGCAGTGAGTTTTGCTTTTCTGTTTTCAAATCTTCATGGGAGCAGAGAGCCTCATCTTTTGCCCAGGGAGCAGTTGGTGGGTTTGAACTGCCCACCTTGTAGTTCGCAACCCAAACCTAACAGCCCTGCCAAGGTTCTGCCATTCAAATCCCAAAACCCACTGCCACAAAGTCACTTCCGACTCATAGCTCCTAACTATGTATGGTTTCCGAGAATGTAAATCTTTACAGGAGCAGAAAGCCTCATCTTTTTCCCGTGGAGTGGCTGGTGGGTTTGAACTGCTGGTTTCGTAGTTAGTAGTCCAATGCTTACCCTGTACTGCCACCAGGGCTTTGCCACAGGCAGTTTAAGTGTCTTGGAGTCTTGGATGCCTTGAGGATCTGAGAAGGGGCAGGCTTGGGCGGGCCCAGCAGTTTCCACCAAAAAAGTCCTGTCAGGCCCTGGAACCAGTGAGGGAGTTAGGCCCCTTGAGAAACAAAGCAGTCCCTGGGGGGAGGGACCCTAGGGCAGGAAGTACCTGTCCCCCCCCCCCCCTGGGGCTAGCCCCCTGCTAGCTCTCAGCTCCACTCAGGACCTCTGCCAGTAATATGCAGTACCAGTGCCCTCCCTCCCTGGGCTCTATCCCAGCCTCTAAGTGACCCCCTTGGCCCTCCAGGTTCCTCCTGGCCCAGAACTCGACATCATCCTTGGTCTACCTTGTCTCTTACCCTGCCGCAGCAGCCCTCTCTGCCCGTCTGATGCATCTTACTCTGCTCGTCTGATGCATCCTTGTGGCAGGCAGAGGGGCATCCAGGGTGGCCAAAGCGGTCCCCATGCTGTCCACAGAAGCCTGCTACTTGTGAGTTCTGAGTGCTGCAGGGAAAATACCTGCTGTCCTCTCCGTGTGAGGGGTGGGGTTGGTGTGGTGGTGGAGGGGTTCCCTCACTCTGAGCACCTCTGAGGGGCCTGATTGAAGAAGTCTCTTTTCTCCTCTTTTCTCTTTTCTCCTCCACCCTGCAGTCAGACTCCCTGCCTGTCTCCAAGGGCCAGACAGAGGCTTCCTAGGCCTCTCTACTGCCACCTGCCCCTCAGCTCACAATCCTGGTGGCTGGGGAGCAGGGCCTCAGGCTTCCTTGATGCACACTTGGGGCCTCAGAACATTCATCCTGGTCCCTCCCCGCCACCCAACTTGTGTCAACGCCCCTCTGAGGATCCTGCTCTTCCATCCGGAAACCCTTCCTCTGCCTCCTCCCATTCACCAGTTCACGGCAGTGCCCTGGCTTTCCAGCATCCAGGCCACCACGCTGTCCACAGAGGGGTGACAGGAAGAGGCGATGGCCACAGGTGGCCTGGCAGGTTAGGTAGGTCACAGGAAGCAGATGGAGTTTTATTTCTAGTGAGGGCAATTGTGGGCGATTTTGAGCAGAAGAGCAATGTGAGCCCATTGAGGTTTTATAAGGAGCGCTGCCTGTTTCGTGCCAGCCGGGGGGCGGGGCTGAGAGGCGGAGGATGCTTGTGTCCAAGCAGGTTGGGCAGTCAGCAGCCCTGCCCTGCTCCCCCAAGGCCAGCAGGAACAGACTGCTGCTCCTCTGGGGCAGTTGTCAGGGCTGGGCCCAGACAGGCCAGGAGATGGGGAGACAGGCTTCCTGGCTTTGGGCTGGGGGTCACTGCACCCTGCCTGGCTCTAACCGCCCCTTCCCCCCCTCCCCTGGGAGAGAGGAGTCTGGAGGCAGCTTCGCCCCTCCACACCTGCTGGCCCTGTGCTGTGGTGGGACCAGACCTCATGGGCAGAGCAGAGGAGAGGAGCGGTGGAGGGGCAGAGGGACTTCTGGGCTTTGGTCTGTCCTGCCTGCTGCCCCTTCCCCCACCCCTCCCTGCTGGAGGCACCTAAACTGCAGAGCTTTGGGGGCTGACCTAGGCTGCAGGAGGCGGGCCAGTGTTGGGGCTGCACTACCAGCGCCCCGAGCTCCCAGCGTTGGGGGTGTGGGTGCAAGAGTACATCTGGGCCCCTGAGGCAGTCCAGTGGGGGGAACGGACCTGCCTCTTTCACAAATGGGCTGAGGCTGAGGGAAGGGCAACGGGAGGAGGGCGGGGCCAGAGAGCCCAAGACCACACTGCCAGTAGCCAGCCCACTCCACCCCCCACTCCACTGGGAGGTGGGTTTCCCACCACCACTCGGGTCTCTGAACCATGGATGATGTGCGCACAGTGAACCTTGTTCTGAGTCGCCACGTCCAGAGGGCTCCTTTGTCCACCTGGGGTGGCCCCAGCACTTGCCCGTGGTGCCGCTAGGTCTGATGGAAGGCTGATAGGGGCCGGTCTGCACAGGGCTGTGGGGCTGGGTTGGGGGGTGACAGCAGTGGGTAGAGGGAGTTCTGGGGGCTGGGTCCTGAGTGGGAGGAGGAGCAGGGACATCCTGACTGGGAGAGGCCTGAGGAGAGTTGGCACAATGAGGCAGGCTGGTGAGAGACCACTGTGGGGTCCTTTTGGGGGATGGGACAAGGTCAGGCCATTCGACTCCCGTTAGGCCGCTCTCCGCAACTGGAAAACAAGATGTTGTTGTTCTTAGGTGCTAGCAAGGCAGTTGTGACTCAGAGACCCTCTGTACAGCAGAATGAAGCACGGCCGGTCCTACGTACCACACCAGCCTCACAGTTGTTACGTTTGAGCCCATTGTTGCAGATACTGAGTCAGTCCATCTCCTTGATAGTCTTCCTTCTTTTCAATGACCTTCTCTTTCCACCAGGTCTCCTGTCCCCTGTCTAGAGACTGGTCTCTCCTAATAACATGTCCCAAGCACGTGAGAAGAAGGCTCACCATGCGCCCTCTAAAGAGCATCCTGGCTGTACTTCTTCCAAGACAGATGCGCTCGTTCTTCCGACCATCCATGACACTTCCAATATTCTTTGCCGACGCTAGATTTCAAATGCATCGTTCTTCGGTCTCCTTTATTCCATGCCCAACTTCCGCGTGCCTGTGGTGGCCTGGGCCAGGCCCACCTTAGTCCTTAAAGTGACATCCATGCTCCTCAACATTTTCAATGCAAGACGTTGCTTGATTTCTTGGCTGCTCCTTCCATGAGCACCGGCTGTGGAGCCAAGCACGATGAACTCCTTGACAACTTTAAGGTTTTCTCGTTGATCATGCTGTACCTAGTGCTCCATTTGGGAGCACTTGGCCATTCTTTGCCTTATGTTGTCATCTATGCTGAAGGCTGCAATCTTTGATCTCCATCAGGGCTTGAAGTCCTTTAATGTCCACAGGCAAGGTTGTGCCATCTGCATATTGCAGGGCATGAATAAGCCTCCCTCCAAACCCGATGCCACGTTCACTAGTTTCTCAAATTACCTGCGCGGTATGTGGATGGAATCGTATGGTGAAAGGCTACAGCCCCGTGCACACCTTTTCTTCTTATAAACTACACGGACACCCTCGTTCCGTTGGTCCATGTACAGGTTCCACAGGAGCACGATCAAGAGTTCTGGAATCTCCATTCTTCTCCACCTCTTGCATGGCTTGTTATGATCTGCAGGGGTCCTCAAGCTTTTTAAACAGGGGGCCAGTTCACTGTCCCTCAGACCCATTAGAGGGCCGGAATATAGTTGTTTTTTTTAAACTATGAACAAATTCCTATGCACACTGCACATATCTTATCTTGAAGTAAAAAAACAAACGGGGCACAAACACCCGGCAGGCCAGATAAATATCCTCGGCAGGCCGCATGTGGCCCGTGGGCTGTAGTTCGAGGACGCCTGATCTATAGAGTCAATAAAACACAAGTCAATAGCTTTCTGGTATCCTCTGCTTTCAGCCAAGATCCATCTGACATCAGCAACGCCAGCCCTTGTTTCACGTCCTCTTCTGAATCCGGCTTGAATTTCTAGCAGCTTCCTGGCGATGTTCTGCTACAACGGTTGTCGAATGATCTTCAGCAAAACTTTACTTACGTGTGAGATGAACGATGTCATTCGACAGCTCCCACATGCTGTGGCGCCCTCTTTCTTTGGAACAGGTACAAGCAAGGATCCCTTCCAGTCGGTTGGCCGGGCAGCTGTCTTGTAGATTCCTTGGCACAGGCGAGGAAGTGCGCCCAGTGGCTCACCAGCTGGTTGAAACCTTTTGTTATTCCATCCATTCCTGGAGCCGGGTTTTCCCCCATGCTTTCAGTGCCGCTTGGACTTCCGTATCACCTGTTGTTGCCCAGAGGATCCCTCTTGAGATGGCTGAGTGGTGACCGGTGCTTTTTGGTACGTGACTTTGTGATCCCTTCTGGTCCTCTTTTGAGGCTTTCTGCATCGTTCAATCTTCTCACCCCTAATCCAGGGGTCATACATGGAATTGGATCCTTCCAATAGCAGCTCAGGTGGTGCTGTTGGGGAGGCATGCGACTATGAACGGAAAGGCCACCAGTTCAAACTCCACTTGCTTCTCAGATGGAGAGAGAGGAGGCTATTCGCCCCTGCAAGGATTTGCAGCCTCGGAACCACCGTGCTCAGGTGTTCGACTGTGTGGATCATCACAAACTATGGAGAACCTTGAGGAGACCTTTGTGCCTGTGGGGAGGCGGTACATGAACCAAGAGGTGGTTAGCTGTTCAAATAGAACAAGGGAACACTGGGTGGTGTGGTTGGAAGGGGTGTCAGCCCCCCACCACTAATCACAGGTTCGGTAGGCACAGTTGTACGGTTGAGACATATAAATATTACATGAAAGTCATCGAGGGCCTGAGAGATAGAAATAATGGAGTCAGACACATTTCATGGTGGCATGCTCATCTCTGCCCCATTTGGAGGTCCACGTGGAGAGAGGGGGAGAGGAAGGGGGGCCGGGAGAAAGGGAACAGGGGAGCGCGGATGGGAGAGAAGAGGGGGAGCTGACGACAGGCCATGAAGGGAGATCTTTATTGCTAACCCAGGCCTATATATCTTTGGCGGGGATTGCAAGCCCACTAATTACAGGTAAAGACATAGGTCACAGGAAGGGTTTGCACTATAGGTTATACAGCAATGAGGGGGACAATCTAGGGACATACACGCAACAGGAAGAGGAGGGATTGGGAGTATACATGTGGCAAGGTGAGCAGATCCTAGATTCAGGATGGCAGCCTAACTTGGATGTCACTGAGCCGGTTTGACCTGTTCCCTGGCTCAACTGATAGAGACCATTATCAGTAGGGTGTGAACTCCACCTAGGGGAACCAAGCTAATGGTAGCAAGCTTCTTGGGAGAAGTAGCCCATTGACCTTAACAGCAGGGAGCAGGTCCTACCTGTCTGGCAACTGACTGCCTTCAGGGAGGATGTCTCTAAGCAGCTGACCTGCCCCCATATGCTGGCAAAAAGCCCCTGATATTTGGCATGTCTTTGGGGCAGACAAATCTGGGGGAAGGTCTCTTTATAACCCCATAGGGTGGTTTAAAATCAGGAGAGGTGTGCGCCTGGGTATCTTCCCACCATCCTTATTCAATCCGGTGTGTTGAGTAAATATAACCTGAGAATCTGAGAAACAAGAAGGAGGAGGCGTCAGGATTGGAGGAAGGTTTATTAATTAACACCCTTGGACATGCAGAGGGCATAATCTTGCTGGCTGAAAATGAGGAGGACTTGAAGCACTTGCTGATGAAGATCAAGGATTGCAGCCTTCGGTGTGGGTGGTGACTCAATGTAGAGAAGACCTAAGTCCTCACAGCTGGACCAGTAGGCGACATCACAATAAAGAAAAGATGGAGGCTGTCAAGAATTTCATCTTATTTGGACCCACAATCAATGCTCAGGGAAGCAGCAGTCACAAGATCAAAGGATGTATTGCATGGGCCAATCTACTGCACAAGACCCCTTTCAAGTGTTGAAGGGGAAGACGTCATCTTGAAGATCAAGGTGAGCCTAGTCCAAGCTGTGGTGTATTCAATCGTATGCATAGATGGCACCTGGAGGATCAAGGTGGGCCCGGACCAAGCCAGGGTGTATCCAATTAGATGCATTGATGTCACCTTGAGGATCAAGGTATGTCCAATCGAATGCATGTGGAAGGTGGACACTGAACCACAAAGACCAAAGAAGAATCAAGACATTTGCATCGTGGTGCTGGCAAAGTACATTGAAAGCACCATGCACTGGCAGAAAAAGAAACAAAAACATGTGTCTTGGAAGAAGGACAACCAGAATGCTCCTGAGAAGGTAGGAAGGTGAGCCCTCATCGCACATACTTTGGGCATGTTATTAAGAGACCAGTCTCTAGACAGGGGACATGATACCAGGTCAAAATAGGTCACTGAGAAAGAGGAAGATGGTCAAGGAGATGCATTGATTCAGTATCTGCAGCAATGGCTTCAAACATGTGAGGCTGGTGTCGGACCGGGCAGTTTCAGTCTGCTGTACGGAGGCTCTCTGAGATGGAACCTCCTTGCTAGCACCGCCCATGGGTTGAGATCGACTCTCCGGACCCCAGCTCACTGCCACTGAGTCAGTGCAGACTCATAGCAACCTGACAGGACTGGGTAGAACGGCCCCATGGGTTTTTGAGACTGCACATCTTTTTGGGAGCTGAAAGCCTCATCGTTCTCCCTCAGGGTGGCTGGTGGGTTGAAACTGCCAACCTCAGCGTTAGCAGATCAATATGCCACCAGCGCGCTTTTTGAGAGCACACAATTTGGGAGAACCCTACGGCAGGGCTGGCCTTTTAAATAAGCTTCACCAGCCGCTCCTCAGGTAAAATATAAGGCTTTCATTTCCACAAAGAGTTGCAGTGTCGGAAATTCACTGGGGTAGCTTTACCCTGTCCTGTAGGGTCACTATGAGTCGGCATCAGAACTATGAGTTTGGTTTTTGATGAAGTCAGCTACATGTGAACTCTACTGTGATTGATAACTTTATGTCAACTTGAAGCTATATACAGGTGTAGGGGTGGTGTCTAACCTGTCAATCCGGTCATAGCCTGATGGTGCCTCCTTGTGGGTGTGGCCTTCTCATAAGGAGGGTCTTAGGGAGCCTCCCTCTCTCTCTGTCTTTCCCCTCCTGCTGGCTGGTGACCCTAAGAGCTGCCAGAGTCCTGCCATGTTTCCACCAACCTTGGGTCCCTGTGACTTTGCACCCACAGGCCCGACGCGTGATCTCCCTGCATTCTGCACCATTGTGTGTGGCTGCGTGAGTCTGAAGAGGGATTTGTGTACTAGTATCGGACTTATGGACTCAGATTGGTCTGGGCTGGGACATTTTCTTGATATATAATTACTCACTGATAGAAGGCTCTTTCTCACACATATTTGTGTGTCACTGGATTTGTTTCTCTGGTGAATCCAGCCTAACACCCCTACTTTCGAAAGAGGGTCTTTGATGATGCTCTCAGATAAGTTGAAGTGAAGTCACACCAGGTTAAGGTGGGTCCTCATCCTACATGAGTCATGCCCTGATAAAAAGTGCAGAACAGACTGAGAGAGACACAGGGGAAGAGAGCCTGTGACATCCAAGTGACAAGGTATCTGCAGGCAAGCAGTGCCTGAGGCCACCCGAAGCTGGAAGAAGGGAACTTTCAGAGTCAGCAGGGCTCTGCTGATGCCCGGAGTTCAGACTTGTAGCCTGAGACTGAAAGGGGCCATGTCTGCTGTTTCAAGCCACCCCCTTGGTGGTACTTTGCGCTGGGAGCCCCAGGAGATACCAGGTCCTCCTCCATCACCAGGGGTGCCTGGGCCCTCCCCACTCCAGGCCTGCAGCCCAACCACCATCACTCTGAGCCCAGCCTCTGTCGCTCCTGGTGCCTGAACTCCATGGTGTCCCTGTCTGCCCTCTGTTCACCTCTGTGTGGCCATCCTGTGGCCTTGGACTGGGGGACCGTGATGGGGAGGCGAGGCCATCTTCATTGTCACTATTTATTTACCGGCTCCTTCCTGCTCGCTCACCTAGTCCTGGCCACATGGCACCTGCCTGGAGCCCCCAGTCCACCTAGGGGTAGGATGCCCCAAACACAGGCGGGGGGTGAAAACTGGTGCCGCATAGCCCCTTGGGGCATGGAAGTGTGAGTTGGGCTTGGGGAGCCGGTGGTCCTTGGAGATGGAATTGGGACTTTGCCCACTGGGATGGGGAGTGGAGTCAGCCTGGAGAAGGCATGGAGATGCTGAAGAGTTCTCTGGAGGGGCTGGGTGCACAGAAGGTGGGGCAGTCCCGGCAGGAAGGGCCTTGGGAGTGGGGGTGGGGGGGAAGAGATGATGGAGTACCCCCAGGCCCTCTTGCTGGCTCTGTCCCAGTCCTTTGGAGAAAGGGGTGGCCCCAGTGCCTCTGATCCAGGGCAAGACCTTGCCCTAGAGATTTTCATAGACCAGGCCCAGTTCCTCATCATTGTTGGCTCTGGGGAACTCCTTCTGGAAGACAAAGAGAAAGAAAACTAGATGCAGCAGAGGAGGAACCTGCCACCACGGTGACCCTCAGGCAGATGGATGGATGGCTATGTGTCCACTGTTGCAGGGAGGCCTGCCTGTGGTCCCTAACACCCTAGGGAAACAACTCTCATTTCCTCCCAATCTCATCTCCCTCCATTCTGCCCCTATGTCTGTCCTCAGTTCCCCTCCCCTGCCTGCCTCAGGGTCTCTCCACATGCGGTTCCCTCGGTCTGGAAGCTCTCCCCAGCTGTTCCCTGGTCCCCCTCACCCATCCCCACCCCCTGTGGGACTCAGCATCCCCGAGAGGCCCCCACCCCCCTTCACACCAGGTGCAGATGTCTACATGTTCCCAGGCTCCCAGAGACAGGGATGTGCCTAGGCCCTGCTGAGGTGGCTCAGACAGCCTCGGGGTTCCAGAGTGGGGAAGCTCCAGTGAGACTCGGGGCAAAGTCTAGAAAGGGCTTCAAGAAGGGGCGATTCAGCCAACTGAGCCAGGCTGTCCTTGGGGAAGGGGCACATCCAGCCCTCCAACCCCTCCTAGCCCTTCTTAGGAGCTGTGGGCCCACCCAGCAGGCACAGGCTCCTTCCTGTAGGACTTAAGAAACCTTTGCACTTGGTGGTGCCAGCTTGGATGCAAGTAATTGAACTTGAAGCATCTGATGTGGGGTGGGGTGGGGGTGGGGGCGGGGTGGCTGGATTCACAGGAAAGCGTCATTTTCCACGCTAAGGATCCCAAGGTTTACACGAGAGTGTGCACCTGAGTGAGCCTCCCAAGTCCCCTCTTCCAGATACCGGCAGGTCCCTCCCTGGAGCCCTGGCCTAGCCGGGTGGGCTGACACCAGGCCAGCCCCAGCCTGCGGGGGTGCCAGCAGCGTGGCACTCCCACCTGCATGGCCAGTGCAGATGCTGGACGTGTAGACATCATTGCTCACACAGCCAGGGCGCCCGCCGGGACCCTAGCCTCCACCCTCTCCGTACAACATCCAACCCTCACGGTCAAGCCCAGGAGGAACCGCGAGGAGACTCGGGCACAGAGAGGTGAGGTCATTTGGCCAGGGCTGCCCAGCTGCGCACTGGGGTCTCAAAGCCGCCAGTCTAGCTGCCTGCTCTTCCATTCTGGGCCAGGCGCCAGGATCTGGATTCAGCTCAGAAGCTGGTGGGCCACGCCCACAGTCCTCTTGAAGTCCCACGTGGTAGAGGGAGAGCTTGAGGGTCAGAGGGGCTCCTGGAGGAGCCTGGCTTGAGCTGGCTGCCCGCCCCCTGCCCTGAGTACCTGGGAGAGAGGGCTTCTCGCCGAGGGTGTGCTGCTGGCCTCGCTCTCGATGAAGGCGTAGACTTGTGTATCACGGTGCTGCAGGGACTGTGGAGGACAGGCAAGGCGGGGCAGTGCCCACCAGTCAGTACCTGGACCTTGACTGTGGGCCTCCCAGGGGCCTCAGAGGCAGGCAGAGCCCCTGGGACACAGGCTGGAAGCAGACGCCTGCCCCACCGAGCACAGCATGTCAGCTATATGTGCTCTTTTCTCTTGGGGTCACCCTGACCCTTGTCCAGTGCCAGCTCCTAACTGTGCCGCTACCAGCTCCCTCCACCCACCCAGCAGTCTCCAGGAGCACCTGTGCTCGGCCCTGCTGGGATCTGTCCCAGCTTCCACCTGTGGCAAGAGAAAGGGCTTGGGCCCTTCTCTGCCTAACCGGAGGTCCTTAACCCCCAGCCATGACACCTGCGGCCATTGATTCACCAGGACACACACACACACACACACACACACACACACACACACACACGGCATCCCCCTCACTCCCTGGTTCCCGGTCCCCAGTCTTGTGAGGCTCCCATCCACTCATCTACCCACACCCTCGGCCAGTGGTTCTCAATCTTCCTAATGCTGTGACCTTTTCATACAGTTCCTCATGTGGTGGGGACACCCCCAACCATAAAATTATTTTTGTTGCTACTTCATCACAGTAATTCTGCTAATGTGATGACTCAGGTGACCCCTGTGAAAGGGTCATTTGACCCCAAAAGGGGTCGCGACCCACAGGTTGAGAACCACTGCTCTAGACTTCCACAGACTCCCCCAGCCCAGCCCAGGAGGCCCTTGGCGCTCTTGGTGTCCAAGTCGCCTCTTCCTTCTCCGGCCACGGCATCCTGCTGGAGGGTCTGGAGTCCAGCCTGGCCTCTCAGGCATGCCACCTCCCACTTTCCATGCACCCACTGCAGTCAGTGGTCCCGAGGCCCCAAGGCCCCACTCAGTCCCCAGCACCCACTCTCTGACCATAGCCTAGCCCCAGCCTCCTCCCGGGAAGGCAGTGAAGAGGTGAGCCTGGTGGGGTTTGGGCGGGCAGGACCACACTCCTGGCACTGGAAGAGGAAGACCAGTTCTGCCTTCCAACAACCTCTCCCCCCACCCTCACCTCGTCCCCCAGAGACAGAAGCACCTGGAGGGCAGGGCCGGGTCTGGTTTGTCACCAGGTTCCTGTACCAAACCTGTGCCCTGTCTGCACAGAGTGAACAGCATCTAGGGGCCTGGGGAGAGGGCTCTGCACCCTCATGGGTGGGTCTCAGGCTGATCAGAGGCCACCTGAATGCAGAAAGGACCAGGTGAAGTCAGACAAGGCTGGGTTCCACCCGGCTTGGACACAGCCAGGCCTGCACCACCCCTGCTTAACCCTCTCTGGGCTCAGCGTCCTCCTCTCCCTTGCAGGCTCCATGCAGGATTAAATGAGATGCTGTACAGGGAGCCCCCAGCACAGGGTCTGGCAAATAGAAAGCGCCAAGCCCGCAGCTGCTGGATGATCATCTAGGGAGGGTGGTGTCTCCCTCCCCTCTGCGGGCACAGCCAGACACCCGCCCCCACCTTCAGAGCCTGCTGGGCTCGGGGTTCCATGTTGGGGTGGCCGGAGCAGCGCTCACTGCCAGCCTGAGCAAGAGGCAGGAACCTCCTTTCGTGTGTACATGTCATATGGATGCCGGCTGGTTGCCAAGGAGGCGGTTTCCCCGGCAACAGGCAAGCAGGGCTTGGAGGAGGCTGGAGAGACAGGTGGTGCTCAGAGACACGAGGAGGGAGGGGAGGCAGGAGGGAGGCGCCCAGAGGCAGCCGGGCATGAAAACCCATGTAATCAACCATTTGGCGCTGGGGAGACCCTCACGTCAAGGGCATCAGACTCGGGAATGTTGAGGCAGCCTGGGGACCAGCTCAAGGGGCCTTCTGTGCCAGAAGGAGGGTGCGTCTTGGGAGAGGGGTTCCCCGCCTGCCTCTGTGTAGGAAGAGGAGCAGGAGCTTCTCAAGGAGGGGCCCCATTTCCAATGGAGGAAGACTTGAGGGCCTGCCCCCTTTGTGTCTACTGAATGCCAGCTCCACCCACCCACCCAAGCCTGGCACACAGGCGGGGGGGTGCTCAGGGAAGTGGGCCCACCCTTGAAGGGTGGGCCCTGAGCGACACATTTTCCCAAAGGAAGAGAATGGTCCCTAGGCTGGAGTCTGGGGAGGGAAGGGAGTAGGGGGGAGTGGAGAGGGTGTCAAGTTCCGGCTGGAGTCCCTCCCTCACATAGGAGCCCAAACAGACCCGGAGGTGTCTGAGGCCACACAATCCTTGGTGGCAGGGCCAAGGCTGGGTCAAAGGCCTCCTGCCCCGCTGTTGAGTGTTCCCAGCCTGTGGCCAGGGGAGAGGAGGAGGGGCAGCTTTCCTCCTGCAGGGCTGTGATGCTCTGACTCAGCTGGCCTGGTGGCCTGGCGTGGGGAGAGAGGGCGGAGAGCAGGGAGGCTGTGGGGCTGCTGCTTGTCACCAATTAGCAGCTGCTGAGTGACGCTGGTGGCAGGTCCTGCCCTGTGGAGCTGCATTTCTTTTCCGGGTGTGACCTGCGTTCTTGGCTGAGACACAAGGTGCAAGCCTTGTCAACAGGACCCCCGTGGAGGCGCTAAGCTAGGTCCTCCTAGTGGGGGGGTGATCCCCTCACTAGGAGCGAGGATGCAACGAGGTGCCCAGGCCTCAGCGTGGACTGTCCGTGGGGCTAGGCTGGGCCTGAGGTTGGGCTGGGCCTGGGGCTGACCTGGAGCTGACATGGGCTGGGCTGGAAGGCGGCCAAGGAGCCCTGGTGGTGTAGTGGCTACACATTAGACTGCTAACATCAAGGTTGACAGTTTGAAACCACCGGCCGCTCCGAGGGAGAAGAGCTTGCTGCTCCCGTGAACAGTTACAGTCTGGGGAACACAGGACAGTTCTACCCTGTCCTGTGGTGTTCCTGTGAGTCAGCAGCGATTCAATGACAGCGAAAGCTGGCCCCGGGGAGAAAGATGAAGCTGTAAGGACTCACAGTTACAGAAACGCTAAGAAGCAGTTCTACAATGCCCCCTGAGATTGATATGAGTCAGAATTGACTTGATAGCAAAGGGAATAGGATGGGCTGGGTCTGGGTCTGGGTCTGGGACTGGGCCTGGGGCTGAGGCTGGGTCTGGGGCTGAGGCTGGGGCTGAGGCTGAGGCTGGGTCTGGGGCTGAGGCTGGGGCTGAGGCTGGGACTGGGGCTGGGGTTGGGGCTGAGGCTGAGATTTGGCCTGGGGCTGGGGCTGAGGCTGGGGCTGGGACTGGGGCTGGGAGGGCTCTGAGTCCGGTTGGGCTGATCTGAGAGACCCCCTGGAGAAGGATCCCCAGTCCTAGGCTGAGGGCACCGCTTGTCTGAAGAACAGAGATAACAGAGCGGGGGGGAGCTGCAGCAGGTGCTGTGTGCCATATCAGCAAAAGAGCCATGGCTGAGAGAGGAGTTGGTAGCTGCAATGAGGAGCAGTAGGGACTGGAGGCTCAGAGCAAGAAAGAGGGTGCTGATGAGTCAGGCAGAGGCTGGGGACATGCTATAGGAGAATGCCCACCCCAAAGCAGTGCCCTGTCTGCCTGGCACGGGCCCCAAAGAGCCCCAGGCACCGTGGAAGATAAGAAGACTCCACTCAAACATCGCCCTTCAACCGTAAGCACTAACTGAGAGTGGGGCTCAAGACCAGAATGCAACAAAGGTGGAAGATGGCTCTGCAGGTCTTGGATTGATGCAGAAAAGGGAGCCAGGGGTTGGTGGGGTGGAGAGGTTGGAGGGCTGTGCTGGGAAGGGCCTGTCTGAGGAGAGAGCAGAAGGAGAGGGGGCAGCCCTATGGCTAGCCCAGGCAGAGGGACAGTCAGGACCCAGGGCCTGTGGCAGAGCTTTCTGGAATGTTGGGGGAACACCCAAGAGGCCAGTTTGACTGGAACAAAGACATGTGGGGATAGAAAGGGAGGGCATGTGGCCAGAGAGCTCTTGGTGGCTACTGTCAGGGACGGGAACTTGGAGGGCTGCAGTGGTTGTGAGAATGGGCTTTGCAGATCTCCAACGACCAGGAGCAGAATTGCCCAGAGGCCTGAATTATTGACTTGGAAATCCATTTCCACTTTTGTTCCAAGGCCATATTCCACACTGGCTGAGCAGCCAGGAAAGTGTCTGGGGACCCCCAGGGCTTCCCTGGTGACAGGCTAGACCACTTGGCTGGACCTGTCTTCTCTCAGCCCTTCCAGTTCAGCCCGGCATCCCAGTATGACAGTGCTCCCAGATGGCCCCAGCACCCTCTCAATCTTCTCTCACTTGTGAGATTTCCTTAATAAAATCACCTCACACTGGAACTCGAAGGACCTAGATTAACCAAGGGCATTGGGCAACAAGAGCCACGGCTTGCCCATGGTTTTACAGGATCTCTTTGGCTGCCATGGGATGGAGTCCAGGCTGTGGGAATGAGGCTTAAATCTGGCCAACCATGAGGGTCTACCAGTACAAAACCAGGGTCAGCCTTCGTGAGCTGAGAAGGGGCCAGGCCCTGGGTGGGTTCTGAGACAAGATTCGTTAACGGATTAAAAAATGGGGAGGCTCAGCACGCCCTCCTAAAAAGCATTTCAAAAGGGATCAAGGACTTAAACGTGAAAACTCCAATCATCAAACTCATGGAAGAAAGCGGAGGGCTCTGGCTGGGGGGCATGGTGTGGGGAGAAGGGCTATCAGATCTGAGGGCAAAGGCACGAGCCACTGAAAACCAACCAGGTCAGGACAGGAGGACCTCATGAAAGCGCTCTGCTGCTGGTCATCCAAAGAGGACTTTATGGGAAAGTGGAAAGGCAGCCTGCAGACTGGGAGGAACCAGTCAGGGTCAATGTCAAAGAGAATATTCAAATCGCCAATAGGCACATGAAATGATAGTCAACAGCACAACAGCCTTAGCCAGTCACCAAACCCAATCCCCCGGCCTTGGAATCTGATTCAGAGCACCTGTAGGACAGGCTGGAAGTCCTTAGAGACTCAGATGGCCACGTAGCTAGGGAACCCCTGCACAGACCAAGAATACATCAGAAACCCACTGCCCAATCAGAAACCAGCTCACCGTGACCCGATGACGCACAGTAGAACTGCTCCTTAGGGTTTCTGGGACTGTCAACCTCTACAGAGGCAGAGGGCCTCATGTCTGTCCCCCAGACTGACTGGTGGGTTTGTGAATCACCTAATGCTTCACCCACAGCGCCCTTGGGCTCCTCTCAGACAGGAAAGACAGGCAAGAGAGGCCAGGCCACTTCGAAAGAGTCAGGTTCTAGGAAATCTTGGAGAAACGCTAGGTCTCTGGAGGGAGATGTGAGTCCCAGATAAAGATCTTGAGATGGAAGAGACCTTCACCTGTTTGGAAATTGTTTGTATATGGGGCTCGGGCCACAGGAACAATTGTGAGCATGGCCCAGGACCGGGCGGGGTTTGGTTCTGTTGTGCCCAGGTCGCTGCCACTCAAGGGGCACCACCACCACCACCACCACCACGCGTAATGATGCCGCCTTCACTCTGTCTTTCCGAGACCTTCCAGTGAGCAAAGCAATCAACTAGGCTTTGAACCCCTATCTCTCTAGCATTCCCCAAACCACGCTCTTCTCCCAGATTGAAGTGTGCTATTTTCTTCTTTTTTTCTCATGTTACAGTATAGAGTGAGCATTTTCCATATGAAATAAAAAGCAAAATTTATCATAACTAGGAGGAGAAATAGATAAATCTATAATTATGATGACAGGCTTTAACTCTCTTCTCCTATCAACTGATAAGACAGGCAAAATAATATATGTCGGCAAAATAATAGAGTCGATTATGTCCGCTCCCCTCCCCGCCAAAAAATGGGTTCACTTGACTGGGCCCTGAGCCTCAGGATTATGTCATTATCTTCCATCTTGTGATGATATAATTATTCAAGTGCAGTAGGGTATATGCATTGGGCTGCTAACCGAGAGAGGTTGACAGTTCGAAACCACCAATTGCTCCAAGGGAGAAAAATGAGGCTTTCTGCTCCTGTAAAAAGTGCCAGTCTCAGAAAACCCACAGGGCCAGTTGTAGTCTGCCCTTCCTCCTAAGTTGTTAGCCAACGGAAAGAAAGCCTTCCCCTAGAGCCAGTGCCCCAACGTGCACTTCTAGCCTCCTCAGATGTGAGAGACTACATTTCTGCACCGTGGTATTTCTGTTATCGTAGCGCTAGATAAATAAAACTGCAAGGATATGGTACATTTGAACAACCTGATCAAGAAACTTGACCTGGTTAGCATATCTAGAACATTCACGCAACCATCCACAACGCAAGGTCTTTCAAGTGCACGTGGGCTATAACTGGGCCAGAAAGCCAGGTACACAGATCTCAAAGGACTGAAATCATGCGTGTGATCTCAGCATAGTCTCGGATAACCGAGACATTTGTTCTTGCTGTGGTCAGGGCCGGAGGCATCTGCTCGACTCACGGCGGCCCTGTGCTCAACTGAATGAAACACTGCCCGGTCCTACACCACCCACAGCTGTTGAGCCCACGGTGGCAGCCACTGGGTGAGCCCATCTCCCTGACAGTCTCGGTCTTTTTCAATGGCCTTCTAGTTGACCAAGCGTGATGTCCCTTTCTAGGGACTGGTCTCTCCCAATAACATCTCCAAAGGGTGTGAGCCTAAGTCTCAGCATCCTTGCTTCCAAGGAGCATTCTGGCAGATTTGTGGGTTCTTCTGTTCAGCCCAGGGGACTTCAATATTCTTCCCCAACGCCGTCATCATTCAAGGCGCTGGTTCTCCTGAGCCGCCATCTCCCTTATCAGTTGCCTAGCTTCTGCATGCCTAGCCATCAGGCGATTGGAAATCCCGTGCCTTGGAATTGGGTCAGGAACGCCTTAGTGCTCAAAGTGACCTCCTTCCTAACTCGCACTTTAAAGCAGCCCTGTGCAGCCCAGTTGCCCGATACGATTCACCATGGGATCTGTTGTCTGCTGCGTCCATCAGCGTTGATTGTAGACGCCAGGAAAATGAAATCACGGACAAGGTCAATCCTATTGCGTTAATCTTGCAAATAGAAGCGGCACGATGCCATCATCATTGTCAAAGAGAATCGTTAAGATCTATGCCCAAGTGCAGCTCTGCCAGTGTGTTAGTCCAGGTAGACCAGAGAAACAAATCCAGGGAGACTCCTATGTGTCTATAGGAAAGAGCTTTCTATCCAAGAGCAATTGAATATTGAGAAAACATCCCAGCCCAGTCCAGAGCAAGTCCACAAGTCCAATATTAGCCCATATGTCCGATACCAATCTATAAAGTCCTCTTCAGACTCACGAAACACATGCAATGATGCCAAATGCAGGAAGATCATAGGCCAGTGGGTGGGACGTCTTGTGGATCCACTGGCGTTGTAAGCATCTCAGTAATGGCAGAGGTCTCCACGTGGCTTCTCCAGTTCCCAGGGCATGGAGTTTTTCAGCGTAGTGCCCTGTGTCTTGTCAGTAGAGATTCTCTCAGAGAGTGAGCAGAGAGACCCCTGCCTCCATGGAGAAAATACCAGAGTTCTCAGAATCCTTAGGAGGCCATTCCCACACAGAGATCTCATTGCCCTACAACCCCAGGCTAGACTCCACCCCTACATTCTTAATCCTCAAAATGATACCAGATTATGTAACTACCACAGTCAGTGATCAGAGAATGCCCATACCCTTATTAGGAAGACCAGTTAATATTATTAGTAAACATATCCACCAACCACTAAGGCTAAAGACAAGTAAATGAAAGACTTTACTGACTTCTGCAGTCTGACATGGAACAAACACACCACCAAAAGATACCGATAACCCTTGGTGACTGGGACACAAAAGTCAGAAACAAAGGGTTGGATGCTGGTGATGGACATGACGCTGGAGATGATCTGGTAGGATTTTGCAAAACCAGAGATTTAGTCATACAAATACCCTTGTTTCAACAACATAGACAGCAACTGTACATGTGAGTCTGGCTGGATGAAATATGCAGGGATTAACTCAATGACATCTGGGGGAAGACATAATCGAGATGCTCAGTATCGTCAATCAGAAGAAGGCCAGGGGCAAAAAAAAAAAAAGGAAAGAATAAAGCTTTCATAATATAAGCTTTGAAAAATAAAAATGCCAGGGGCTGACGATGGAGCACACTTGCTCATGTGCAAGTTGAAATTGAAACTGAACAGCAAAACCAAACAAAGCCACGAGTCGACGGGGGCTCAAGTCCAACCTTGAGCACTTCCCACCTGCCTTTGGAGACCAACTCAAAAATGGGTTTGATGCCCTGAGCACTAATGACCGAAGACCAGATGATTTGTGTGCGATGGTGCCAAGGACACTCACTGTGCTGTCTTACTTCGTGTTCTCTGATTTACCTTCCTAGTCTCTATTATCCGTTATAATGGCATCCAGACACTCACAGATAAAACTCATGATTAGAGGGTGTATTGAAAGAAGTGATCCAGTTGTAATGGCAGTGAGAAATGCTTGGGGTTGAGTTGTTTATCAGGACATTGTACAGAGTTTCAGATCTGCTAGTAAAGGAGTAATGGTGTACAATGGGGTACCCCCAAAGAACCAGATTGCACCAGGTGGATCAGAGTTTTCATAGTAGTACACACACACACACACACACACACACACACACACCCCAGAATTGCACCGGGTGGATCAGAGTTTTCATAGTAGTACACACACACACACGCACACACACACACACCCCAGAATTGCACCGGGTGGATCAGAGTTTTCATAGTAGTACACACGCACACACATGCACACACACACACACACACACCCCAGAATTGCACCGGGTGGATCAGAGTTTTCATAGTAGTACACACACACACACACACACACACACACACCCCAGAATTGCACCGGGTGGATCAGAGTTTTCATAGTAGTATGCACGCACACACACACATACCCCAGAATTGCACTGGGTGGATCAGAGTTTTCATAGTAGTACACACACACACATGCACACACCAGAATTGCACTGGGTGGATCAGAGTTTTCATAGTAGTACACACACACCCCAGAATTGTACCGGGTGGATCCGAGTTTTCATGGTAGTATGCATACACACACACACACACACACACACACACACACACACACACACACCTAGGTGAACATCAAGCAACTTGCTCTGAGTTGGCACACCCAGTGGTGTCACCTGGGAAGGTTCTCTCTGGTCACAGTGAATTTTTTCATGAACGCAGTTTTGCTAGGACTTTGTGTTTTGTGATGGCTGATTTAAGAGAACAGTGTGCAGCTGTGAAATTTTGTTTCCTGCTCAGGAAAACTGCTGCAGAAACTGTTGTGGTGTTGAATAAAGCTTACAAGGACAGCACTATGGGAAAAACTCAAGTGTATAAGTGGTTTTCTCGTTTCAAAAAAGGTAAAGTGTTGATTGATGATAAACCTTGTTCTGGACGTCCATCAACTGCCCAAACCGATGAAAATGTTGACTTATGGTGCATTTGGAATTTGTTCCATGAGGTCAGACTTTTAATCAAGCTTTCTAATTAGAGGTTCTGTAAAGAATGTGTAACGGTATGTGACAAAAAGGTCTGATTTGTGGCACATGGGAGACTGGTTTTGCCACCACAACAATGCACCTGCTCATGCAGCCAACTGAGTGGCCAGTTTTTGGCAAGAAAAACCACCTTGCCTCTCTTGCCCCACTCACTTTATTCATCTGACCTTGCTCTGTGAAACTTCTTTTTGTTTCCTCAAATGCAGAAGCACATGCAAGGACAGCGATTTGATGACGTAGACGAGGAGAAGAAAAAAAAATAAAACGAGGGAGGTGCTGTCGGCCATCCAAATAGATGAGTTTTTAAAATGTTATCAAGAATGGAATCACAGATTTGACAAACGTATTAAGTATAATGGAGAGTACTTTGAAGGTGATAAGGTTGTTTTATAAAATAAATTAAATATACAGCTTTGGAGAAAATGTGTTTTTTTGGGGGGGGGGATACCCCCTTGTATTCCACTCTGCTGTAAGCCTCAACCCAAAGACATTCAACTTAAGCTCAGCAAACCCAGTTCTCAGAATTAAGTGTCCAGAAGCCCCCTACTCCAGGAATCCTCAGCCTGAAGGCACTCAGCTCCAGTGCAGTGGGTCAGCAAGCCCAACTTTCCCAAATAAGTGCCCAGAGCCACCCCATTCTGTAAGTCTACTCCTTACATAAAAGCACCCAGCTTAACTTAATCCATGAGTTAGAAAACCCAGCACACTGTTCCAAGCTCTGGGTCCTGGTTCTGCTGATGCTTCACTGATGCGATAGATGAAATCTGGATCCAGGAGATTCACTGTGAAGAGATCTCGGGTCCAGAGGATGCTCCTGGCTCTTGCTCATAATGAGATCCCTCCTCCTGCTTCCCAGAGGGCTCATCTTATACAAAGCAGAATGGCACTCCAGAGAATCCTATTTGCAATTACTCACAGGTAACGCTCAGTACCTCCCCCCACCCCAATCTTCTTACCACAGCCTTGCAGGGAAAGGTCCGTTGGGGAGAGTTAGAGACTTTGGCCAGAAGGGCCACAGTAAATAATTCACTGCCCCTGCAGACATCCACGAAGACAGTAAAAGATGATCTTTAAAAGACAGAAAAGACCAAAATTGATGCTAGAAGAGACTCAGAAAACTTGTTCTGGGATGTAGAATAGTTGAAGGATAAAAACAAAACACGCACACACACACACACACACGCACACACACACACACACACACACAGAGAATTCAAAAGGCAGCTCCAGAAGATAAAACATTAATCAAATATACAAAGACCTGGAGTTAGAAAACCAGAGGGGAAGAACAAGCTTGGCATTTCTCAAGCTGAACGAACTCAAGAAACAACCCCAGAGCAGAAGAACGCGATGGGCAAAATGCTGGATGGGCAGGAACCGTCACAGGACGATGGGAGGAACACAGTCATTGCTCCAAAAAGAACTGGTCAATGCTGGACCAGTTCAGGAGACAGCACGCGGTCAAGATCAGAAACGCTGTGTGTGAAATGAGCCCTCAGAGAAGCAGGAGGGAGGATCTCGTTGCCAGCCAGTGCCAGGAGTGGGGTACGTCCTCTCAAAAGAAGTCCAGGATCCACTGAAGACAAGAAACAAGGTTCCAGAAATGGACAAAATACCAACTGAGACGTTTCACCACATGGAGGCAACTCAGGAAGGCTTCACCTATCTACGCCAAGAAATAGGCAAGACATCCACCTGACCGACAGACGTGCAGAGATATGTGTTTGTGGCCATTCCAAAGAAAGATGAACCTATCGAATGTGGGAAGCACCCAGGACCCTGGACATCACCCACAGATGATAAGCTTTGCTGAAGACCATTCGAAAGGCCGGTAGCAGCATGTGGACACGCAGAACTGCCGGAAAGGAAAGCCAGATTCGGAAAAGGAAGTGGGGCTCTGACATCTGCTCGTTGCTGATGTCAGATGGATCTTGGCTAACAGCAGAGAAGACCCAAAAGATGTTTGCTCATGTTTTATTGACTGCGCAATGGTAAGTCAACTGTGCGCGTCATAATTAAAATTATGGATAACATTTCCAACCTTGGGAATTTCAGATCAAAGACTACAGCCTTCAGGATGGATTGCACCTCAACATGAAGAAAGTAAAAATCCTGACACCTGAGCCAAGAAGCCACATAAATGGAGAAAAGGTTGACGTGACCAAGGACGTAGCTTAACTTGGGTCCACCGTGCACATTCAAGGAAGCAGTAGTGATGAAATCAAATGACATGTCGTACTGGGCAAATCTGTTGCAAAAGACCTTTCCCAAAGGCCACGATGATAATTTCGGGCACCTCACAGGCAGGTGAAAGATAGACAGTGAATAGGGTAGAGGGCAGAAGAATTGAGGCCTTTGCCTTCTGGTGCTGGCCAAGAATATTGGCTAGAGCAGGGACCGCCGGAACTGTGAACAATCTGTCTTGGGAGAAGTACAGCCAGAAGGTTCCTTTGAAGGTAGGAAGGTGAGGCTCGGACTCACATACTTGGACATGTTATCAGGAAGGACTAGCCCCTGGAGAAGACCAACAGGCTTGGTAAAGCAGAAGCAGAAGGACTGATGGATTAGTCACTTAGCACCTTATGGACAAAAGCAGTAGAATGGCCAACGAAGAGCCTGGCGTCCAGTGAGATCAACTGACCCAGTAAATGCAACCATGGGCTGAAACAGCCACGACCCTGCAGATGACAGCGCACCCGTCCATGGTTGGCTTTGCTGTACACGGGCTCACTAGGAGCCGAACTAACTTGACGGCAACTAGAAACAACAACAGCGTCTGCCCCATCGTCAGTGCTCAACAAAAGGCTCACGTCATTCTTACCTGCCCACGGCCGAAGCCAGCTAGTAGGGATTGGTCTGCAGGGCTAGCAACATCCCAAGGTTTCTCATGACGTTCTCTTTTCTGGTCCTAAAGTCTCTCCATTCCACACGACAGGGTGGTCGGGCCTCTTCTCCGTGAGCCAGAGAAGTCAGCCTGAGCCTTAGAAGACTCTAGACACGGGAGAGAAAGATATTCCATTCCAAAACGCATCTCCTCCATTAAGAATCATCTTGTAGAAGGTGCTGATTCAGAGAGAGATGTTTATGATCGAGTGGAACGTGGAAACGATAGATCCATGGCTCCAATAAAAACGTGTGGGTGTGCGATGGGTGTCTCGGAGTCTATTTATAGAAAAAAGGCTAGTTCGGTATAAAATGCAGCGTTATTAGTATTTCTCCTGAAAGAAGATGGGATTCCGATGGCTCATTGTTAGCTCATCCCTTCTGATCCATTAAGGTACCTGTTGCTATGGGACGCCATCCAGTCGGTTCTGACTCAGCCACCCCGCGTGCAACAAAATGAAACACTGCCTGGCCCGGCGCCAGGCTCACAATCGTTGTTACATTTGAGCCTGTTGTTGTCCATCCATCTTGTCCAGGGTCTTCCTCGTTTTCACCGCCCCTCCACTTGACCAAGCATGATGTCCTTCTCCAGGGACGGGTCTCTCCTGACAACATGTCCCAAGTGTGTGAGACCAAGTCTCCCCATCCTTTCCCCTAAGGAGCACTCTGGCTGCACTTGCTCCCAGACAGCTCTGTTTGTTCTTTGGGCATCCGTGGGACTTTCAGTAGTCTTCTCCAGCACCACAGTTCAAGCGCGTAGATTCTTCCGCGGTCTTCCTTATTTGAGGGACACGTCAATAGGAAGCAGTTGAAAATACCGGGGTTTGTGTCAGGCGCAATCCAGCCCACAAAGTGACATCCTTGCTTTTCAACACTTTACAGAGGTCTGGCGCAGCAGACTGCACCGCAATGTTTGCTCTCTGACGGCTGCTTCCATGAGCTCTGACTGTGGATCCAAGCGCGATGAAATCCCTGACAACTTCACCCTTTTCTCCGTTTACCACGATGTTACCCATGGTTAACCTTATGGATGCACACACACACACACACGTGATCTAGATGGCACATTGCACTCATCTACAAAAGCTATGAGCCCCTTACCATGCAGCTGATTCTGACTCACTGCCACCCTACAGGACAGAGCACTACTGCCCCCCAGGGCTTCCAGGGCCGGCCTGTCTTTGGGGGCAGACGACGGCCTCATCTTTCTCTGGAGGAGGAGTTGGTGGGTTTGAACCCTCGCCTTTCACAGTACTTTTATCCACGGTGCCCCCTGGGCTCAGTATGGCAGTGTGTGTGTGTGTGTGTGTGTGTGTGTGTGTGTGTGTGTGAGAGAGAGAGAGAGAGAGAGAGAGAGAGAGAGAGAGAGAGAGAGAGAGAGAGAGAGAGACTGCTTTATCTGCAGAGCCCAGAATTCTTCTGAGAAGATGCTCTGAGGGCTGTGTCGAGCCGGGTGGACGGGGGCGGCACAGGTCCAGCAGCCAGTGGGAGTTTCCGGGGTGAAGGAGCAGAGGGCAAGGTGGATGGGTAGGTGCCATTTGACGTGATTGCTGCTTCCCTATACGGCCCTCCCCCTCGCTTCGATTGACCCCATCCACCCCATCTTTGGGACATGGGGGCATCCGCGCTCTGGGTGGGGTGTTGGGGCAGGGGAGCTTCCCGTGTGCTTCAGGGTGATGGGGACAGACGGGCTCAGTGACCACGTGCCAGGCAGCCGTGCCACAGGCAGCCCGAGCTTCTGCAACAGGAACCCCACCCCCCACCCAGTGCCAGTGCGAGGTGGCCTCCTGCTGCACAGTGAGGTCCCAGCAGGGATCCACAGCCCCATGGAGGCGACGCCCCGAGACACTGGATGGCTTTTGTCCTGGCTTGCTCTACAAGGATGAGCAGGTGGTCCTTGGGGAGCTGAACCGAATTGGATAGGAAAGAGCAGTTTCTTGCTCTCCCGTGGGAGCAGGGCGGGGCGGGGCGGGGTCAGCACTCCAGCCCAGCAAAGGCCAAGGCTCCCTGAGCTCGGGGCCGTGGCCACTCAGATAATGACAAGGACGGGCTCAGTGCTGATGACTCCCAGTTGGAGTAACCAGGATCCTGGCCCGTGTCCCCGCCTGTGATGGTCCCAACACACAATGTGGGGGTGCTGCCTGGGTGGGGGTGGGGTACGGGATGTACGTGGCTGATGGAAACCCCCATGCTGTCGCTGCGTTAGATGTAGGACAGCGCCTGCCCCTGTCCTCTTTTGTCCTCTCTGTTGTTGCTGGGCTCTTGTTTGTGCAAGACAAACAGGAAGAGGTTGATCAGCCAGGAAGGGGAACAGTCAGATGTAGAAACTTCCCTTATTCCCCATTAACTGGTGGGCGGCTGGATCCCTAGTTCCAAAAATGGAGAGGGCAGCCAGGGAGGGACCTCACACTTGGGGAGTGCCAGCAGGGCCCCGGGGAGGGGTGGGGGACACACACCTGCAGAATACTTCATAATCATGTCTTCAGAGTCTGACTTACTGTCCCACTTTACAGACAAAGCAGTTGAGGCGCAGGGAGGTCATGTAGCCGGTGCACGACAGAGCCAGTGGTGTGGGCCTGGCATCAGGGCTGGGTGAACGCCCAGGCCCTCTGGCAGGCCTGTGAGAGAAGGGGGCACACCGGCCCAACTCACCGTGTAGATGGACTCCGATGGAGGTTGCTTGGGGGTGCTGGCTGGTTGCTTCCCTTGAACTTGCATCTGTTTCTGTGGGGAAGGAGCCATAGCTGTGAGGTCCGGGGGACAAGCTGTTCTGCCGCCCTCCTGTCCCCAGAGACCCCCTCCATGGGAGAGGGTGACGGATGGTCACCAGGTCACACAGACACTACCCAAAACCAAAAAACCATACTTACTACCATGGATCAGTTCTCACTCATGGTGACCCTATAGGACAGGGCACAAGTGCCCCTGTGCATTTCCGAGACCGTGCCCGTTGCTTGTCTTTCCCCCTCGGCATGACTGGGGGTTTCGAACTGTGCAGCTAGCAGCCCAGTACATTCGCACTCTACTCTGGAGTTCCCAGACAGCCACCTTTCTCTCCAAACCTCCAGAGAAGCATGGCCCAGGCCTCTGAAACCTTTTCTTAAACACCTCGCCAGCCTGGGGCCTCAGGAAATGACCAAGGCCGCACGGGCCTCTTCTTCGGGCAGCGGCTGGCTCAGGGAGGCGGAGTGCAAACACGGTACCAGCTTGCAGACTCTGGGTCACAGATGTCTGCTGCAGGTAAGTTCCCAGCAGGTGTCTGCAAGGCCGGGCTCCCTGGTCTGCTCATCCACTCATCACCTCTGTGACCCGGAGCAGCCCCACTGCCCTCTCTGCGTCTTCTCGGTGAGACTGTGTGAGGGATCACTGAGGACTCAAGGGGCCAGGGCTTGGCCCGGTGGGGCCCTTCGGCAGCCCTGGCTCAACAGCACACCCTGGTCAGGACCCTTCGTTAGCCGGGCTGCATGGAGACCTGGATGCTGTCCCTGCCCTCCTGGTGACTTTACTGCAGGGTGACAGGGAGGGGACACCTCCCCTGCAGGAAAGGTTGTTTGGGGGTACATTCACAAGAAGGAGAGCAGGGAGTTCCAGGCAGAGGGAACAGCACGGGCAAAGGCCTGGAAGTCTTGAGGAATGGGAAGGGTGTCTTGGGGTAGGGAGAGGTGGCCCTGCCCAGTGTGGATGCTTTCAGCAGAGGTGCCAGGCTGCAAGCTAATGGTGGCGCTGAGGCAGGGCGAAGGGGTAGGAGGCTGCAGGAGACATGCAGCCGCCTCCTTCCCAGGCAGAGGGAGGCGGGCCTGGCCTCCCCACTCATCCCCGGCCCCACACTGCCATCAGTGGAGCAACAGCAGCCTCCTCGCTGGGCAGGAGCTAATTAAAAACCCTGGCCGCCTGCCAACCCCCAGCCCATTTACTCCGGGATTAGCTCTGGAGAGCTACTTAACTCGCAGACAGGAGCCAGCGCCACCCCCAGCCCCGAAATCATAATGGCTCTGGAGCCGGGGTCTCTGTTGGCAGTGCCAGGTGCAGCTCGAGTGGGAACACATTACCTGCCTTCTCTGCCCCCACCCCACAGGGAATGCCACAGAGGTGCCCCCAGGGCACCTCCGTGCCACACAGGAGGAAGCAGAGGCCCAGAGAAGGCAGGTAACTTGCCTGAGGGCACACAGCCTGGAAGTGGCAAGGGCAGGCCTCGCCCCCCCCCCTAGTTCTGCGGGGACATTCACCCCCTTCCTGACACAGAGCCGCCTGAGCAAGGTCCCCTCCTCTCACCTCAGTCTGTGTTCATGACACTTGCTGCCTGGCAAGGTGGGGTGGCAATGGCAGTTGGGGTGCACCAAGGGGAGACGCCCCTCCCCAGGTGGGTACACCTGTGGGGTGAGCAGGGGTGAGCCAGTAAAGAGCTAGACCCACTCGACACCTCTTGCTTTCTGTTTGACCTTGAGCACATCGCGACCTCTCTGAGCCTCCCTGTGAATTGGGAAGTCTCCCTCAGAGCCCGTCAGTGTGGCATCGTCTAGACCTCGCATGTGTGGCCTAGGGCACAGTGGCTTCTTTCCTTCCATGGTGCTGGGCAGGTGTGTGTGGGGTGGGGGGATTGTTGCTCGAAACGGCACACAGGAGCCTGTGCCCACAGCATCTGCTCAGCACAGCCCGGAAAGGCTGGAGAGCTCTGGTTTCTTGGACCAAGATCAAAAGGGATCTAGTGACAACAAGAGAAAGGATGCAGTGCCAGCATCAGGGAGCCACCTGGAGGGCGCAGGGAGGATGCCATCAGCCCCCCAGGGGGGAAGGAGAAAGGGCCACAAGGAGCAGGTGAGCGGTGGTGGCTCATCTGGTACAGGTGTGGATGGGGCCTCGCCTCACCAGGGCCCACCAGATCAGCTACAGAGAGGGAGGCTGGCAGCCCTTCTGCCCCTCTGGCATGTCCTAAGGAGCAGCAGGGATGGGCAGAGACAGCCGTGCTGGTGAGATGCATACCTTCTTCCAGAGCAGCAGAGCAGTGCCCAGGACACTCAGCACAGCCAGGAGACCAGTGAAACCCAACAGCAGGAGCCGCTGGAAGGTCCTCGGGGGTTCTCGGTAGCCTGAGTCTGGGAGGAAGAGCCGGAAGGAGAGGAGTCAGTTATCCAAGACAAGCTGCGGCACCACCCACCCACCCCAAGACCTACACCCTCCAGGACCCAGGACCCTGCTGACAGCAATCCCTTGCAAGGCACCCCCCTGGCCAGCCCCGAAACCCTCAGTGCTCCTTTCCATGCCTGCTTTGGTGACAGCTCTTTTGTTTATGGCCTTGATTCCTGACAGCGTCACTTCTGGAGTGAACTCAGTTCTGCTCCGAGCCTGAGGGAGTAATGTCACCTCTTGGAGCCCCCTCCTCCCGTTTGTGAACTGGTGATCATAATGATCTACTGCAGTGAGGTGGGTAGGGATGTAGTGCAGATGGCAGAAATTATGCTTGCTTATACTGGGTCAAGCAGGTGGCTAGCCTGCACCAGTCTACGTGAAGGGCCCTGTTTTCCTACTTCCTTTCAGTCATCCATCCATCTATTTATTCATCCACCATCCATCTATTCACCCACCATCTAGCCATCCATCCATCCATCCATCCATCCATCCATCCATCCGGTCACCCATCTACTGACCATCCGTCCATCTATCCACCATTCAGCCATCCATCCACCCATCTGTCTATTCATCCACCATCCATCTATCCACCCACCAGTTATCCATCTACTGACCATCCACCCATCTATCCACCATTCAGCCATCTATCTACCCATCTACCCATTCATCCACCATCCATCCATCCATCCACCCACCATCTATCCATCCATCCATCTGGCAAATATGTGCCAGGTCAAATCATATACCAGGCACATCAATGTTTGGAACTTATTGGGCACTTCTGATCACCAGGTTTAATTTCATCCATAAAATCCTCTGACAGTCAGTATAATGCCAAGAAGAGCAGGCCCAATGCCACACCCTGGGAAGCAGGAGCCCCAGGTTTTTGGGATTCGGCAGCCCCCAGCTCCCTCCTGAGGGAGTGGCAAAGGCAGGTCAGAGAATCATGACTTCAGTGACAGACCTGTAGTTGACGTCTAGGGTCACTCTCCTTCGAGGTTACGGTGAAGCCTTGAAGAAGCTTCATGGAATGTATGGAAGAAACACATGGGCACTACACCCATGTGCTCACATTTTGCTCACAGGATGCTGAGACCCACGGGACCAGGTGACCTGCCTAGGGTTTCCTGCCAGAGGATGACAGAGGCAAATCCACACCCCACACCCTGTCCATTCTTCATAAGCTGGGCGCTTCTGGCTCCTCTGTTCTGCTTTAAGCCCCTCACCCTGCGGAGAGCCACAGATCAAACCTCACCTCGGACCAGGATGAAGGTGCCATTGCCAACTTTGGTGTCCTGTGGCCACTGGACTGAGCAGTAGTAGGTGCCAGTGGCTGATGCCTCCGGTAGCTGGAGGGTGATCGGGCATTCCACGGTGTGGGTCTGGTTCTCTGTGCCCTGGCTGGGTTGGCAGTAAAAATGTTTCTCGGGGCTCCTCTGGCTCTGGCGGTCCACGTGGAAGTAGTTAAGGGTGAAGCTCTTGTACCCTGGGGTGTATGGGTAGGTGATTTTGCAGCCAAAGGAAATGACCTTGTTGGCCAGGGTGACCACGATGGGGGGGCCAGTGTGCACCACTGACTGTCCTCCTGCAATGGAAAGAAGGGGCAGGGCCACTGGTCAGTGCCAGTGGGTGTGTCCAGCTCCCTGCTTTCCAAGCACCTGTGGGGGCCTGTGCTGCACTGAGTACCTGGCATGCACAGGTCCACATTCCCTGATGGTCACGCAGGGACTGGCAGGAGCCCAGGCAGCATAGAAGCGGCGTCTGTGGCACCAGGAGGCCCAGCCAACACTTGTGCCATACCACTCCTGCCAGACTCTGGGAAGGAGCTTCAATCCTGCCTGAGATTGGAGACCACGGAACTCACCCACACAGAGCACAGCATAAGAGATTGAACTGTGCCCATTGGCCCCAACCCTGGTATCCTAGTGGTTATGCATTGGTCTGCTAACCATAAGGTCAGCAGTTCGAAACGACCAGTTGCTCTTCCAGAGGATGATGAGGCTGTGTGCTCCTGTAAAGATTTAGAGTCTTAGAAACCCACAGGGGAAGTTCTACCTCGCCCTATAGGATCGCTAGGAGTCTGAATTGTCTTAGGGTACAAAAGAGACCCCATGTCAAATAGAACTTAAGGAGAACATGTATCACGTCTTACAAGAGACAAAGACATAGACACATCATCCGGATAAGGGAGGGCATTAGCAGGAGGTCAAGACAGCATCCGAGGGCTCACAGCCACCCAAGTGCTTACATCAGGCATGGGACACAAAGGAAGCTGTCACAAAGCCCTGCGTGGTGGCAGATCAGTCGGTCACAGTGACAGCTGGACAACAGGAGAAGAAACCAGACCATGATTGGGACGCGTACGTTATATTAGAGAGAAGGGCTCACAGAATTGGCCCAGGGCCTTCTGTCCAGGGCAGTCCGGGTGAGATTGATGGGGGATGACTTAACCCCGTGTCACCTCTGTACTGTCCCTGTGCAGTGATCTCCATCAAGGACAAACCCAGACAGGCCCCTCAGAGACTTCCCCTCCCCGAGCAGACTAGAGAGGGGTGGAGGTAATCCGCTCTCCAAGGCGTTCCCGAAAGGCGAGATTATCTAGACCTTGGTTCGTAGAATGTATTCAATGGAGGATTCATCTATGGGGGGACCCTGCAAATGGGTTTGGGGCTGTCACTGTCATCCATCACCTTTGGCAAACTGGGTGCTCAGAATTTCAGCTGATACAGAATCGACTGGAGGACAGTGAGTTTGACTTGATTCCAACTATGTGTGGAGTCTTAGCCTCTTTTCCTAAGGCCGAGGAGCCTGGTGGCACAGCGGTTAAGCACTTGGTCACTGACCACGAGGCCTGTGGTTGGAACCCATCCGTCGCGCTGCGTGAGAAAGGCCTGGAAATCTTGTCCTGGGACGAACAGACTAGAGCGTGAGTTCTGCGTGTCACATGGGACGGCGATGAGCCCGAGGCGCTGACAGCTGCTCAGGGACGCTGTTCCCTTGCGATGTGGGCGTGTCCTAAACATGATCCCCCTGAGCCTCAAAAATATCACACCACTGGCTACAGAAGCTGAAAGAGATAAGGACCTTCCCCCAAAGCCAATAGAGAGAGGGAGAGAGAGAGAGACATCCGCCAGAGCCAAGAAAGAGAGAGAGCGAGCCAACAGAGAGAGAACTTTCCCCCAGAGAGAGATGAAGGCACAGCCAGAGCCAGACAGACAGACTGCCCCAGAGCAGACGCAGAAAGAGAGCCTTTCTCCAGAGTCCAGAGAGAGAGAGAGAGAGAGAGAGAGAGAGAGAGAACTTGACCGTGAGAAGAGCTCAAGGGCTGCCCTGTCAAGCCCTTCCCGCGTGCTTCATGCAGTAGCAGCTTCAGGAACTGCAGACACCCAGGCACGAGGCGGCCAACCGCATGGAGGATGCTCCGGGCAGAGGAAGCGGGCAGGCAGCAGAACGAAGGCCCCTTGAGTTTCCTGGCAGTGGCTGAAAAAGGGGATCGGGTCTGCCATCCCTGTGAGAGTCAGCGTGAAAGTCCTCCCAGGAGAAAAACCCGTCCCTGAATGCGGCCACAGTGAGGATCTGTCAGGTTCTTAGAGCCCGAGCACAGCTCTGAGTGGGAGTTGCTCCCTGCCACGCAGGGGCTGCACACACAGCTGCTGCACAGGCTCTGCAGGAGCTACCTGGGCCTGGCACCCCCTGGGGTGCACCTCTACTCCTCCGCCTAGCACATGCCCACTCAGGCACACACACACCCCATGCACCCATAGGCACACCCATACACCCATACGCATACCCATACATACACACCCATCCACACATATACACACACCCATCCACGCACATACACCCATACACCTATACACACACCCTTACACCCATCCATACACCCATCCACACACACACCCTTACACCCATCCACACACCCATCCACACACACACCCATCCACATACCCATACACACATATACCCATACACACATATACCCATACACCCATACACACACCCATACACACAGCCCCATACACACATACACCCATACACCCATACACCCATACACCCATACACACACCCATCCATATACCCATACACACACATACACCCATACACACACCCATACACACATATACACACATACACCCATACACCCACCCACACACACACCCATACACACACCCATACACACAGCCCCATACACACATACACCCATACACCCATACACACACATACACCCATGCACACACCCATACACACATATACACACATACACCCATACACACATACACCGATACACACACCCATACACACATACATACACATACACCCATACACACACACCCATACACACATATACACACACCCATACACCCATACACCCATGCACACACCCATACACCCATACACACACCCACACCCAAATGCACACCCCCACATACATACACACATGCACCCATACAAACATACACACATACACCCATACACACATACACATACATGCATACAGACATATATAAACATACACACATATACCCATACACAAGCACACACCCATACATACACACACGCACACCCCCACATACATATACACATGCACCCATACAAACATACACATACACCTATACACATACACATATACATACCCATACCCATATACACACATAAACAAACACACATACACATGCACACACACATACACACACATACAGACATACAACCATACACACATGCACCCATACACACACATACAGACATACAACCATACACACATACACACATACACCGATACACACGCATATACCCATACACAAACACACACCCATACATACACACACGCACACACACCCATACACACACATGCACCCATACAAACATACACATACACCTATACACATACACAATACATACACATACCCATATACACACATAAACAAGCACACACATACACATGCACACACCCATACGCACACGCACATACGTACATACACTCACATACACAGCGTGCAGCAGTGCTGCCCACATGGGCCTCCACGCCTGCAGCCCCCTCAGAGGTGGGTTGGTCTCTGGGCCACTCCAGCAGTCACCGCCCCTTGGCCTTCTCTCTTCCTGGCTCTCCAGAACCTTCCTTCTCCAGCAGCCAAATAGCAGACAGCTCCAAATTGAGGTCGGCAGCGAGCAGCCACGAACAAGCAGGCTGAGTTGTTAATCGGGAGAAGATCATGCAAGACGCTCCGAGGGAGCAGCAAGATTTATTTTGTTGGGGACATCAGGCATGGGCTCCGCCAGCGGGGGGGTGGGGGGGCGGGGTGGCCCATGGGGCTGGCGCGAGGCCAGGCTGGGCTTTTGCTGGATCTATTGAGCTCCATCCGCCTGCAGCTGAATTCCAGGAAGGAAACCCAAGAGACCCGGAAGACTGAGGCCTGGACCAGATGGCTCAGGCCGAGCTGTTACTATGAGTTTCCTGGGGAGCCACTAAGGAGCCCTGGTGGTGCTGTGGGCGACGTGTCTGGCTACCAACTGCAGGGCCAGTGGTTCAAACACTCTGGCCGCTCCCAGGGAGAAAGACAGACAGGCTGCCTGCCTTTGTGAAGACTTACAGCCTGGCAAACCCTCTGGGGCAGTTCAACTCTGCCCTGTAAGGTTGCCAGGAAGTGGAATGGATTCTGTAGCAGTAAGTTTTGGAGTGAGTTAAGCCACCAAAGAAGGACCCCTTCCCCAGAGAACTTAAGGTGTTAAGAGTCCCAGGGAACCAACTGCCCGCAGGTTATAGTGCGTCACAGGGGACCCTTATGTCTCTGCACTTGGCACGGGTGCGCTTCTCGCTGCCTTTAAACAATGACGGCATACTGGGGGCGTGGTTCCAGGAGAACTGGGGACACGCCCACCATGTTCTCCTTTACCCAGAAGCCCATCCACAGCCCTCCATGGCAAACCATTCTCACTCCCACCCTGCTGCCCTGCTAGTTGCCCCCTACAGCCCATCTCTCCTCAGGGTCCCCAGTTCCACCCCCCATTGGCTAAGCCCCCTTTCATGTTTCCGACCTCGATTCTCTGCAGAGACGCCTCATCCAGGCCTGAGACAGGGGGGAAGGGTTGTTCCCTGATCCTCCCCGAGGGGCAAGGTGGGCCACCCCTCAAGGGCAAAGAGGGGTGTAATGATGGAGCATAACATGATGCAGGCTGTGGGTAGGACTGCACATCCGGGTCATGCACCCCTCTCTACCTGGGATACCTTCCTTGACCTCCTCACCTGGCCAGTAGCAACCAAACAAAACCTACTGGCGATTCCTGGCAACCACACACGTAGGCTCCGTAGGGCCTCCCTGTCGGTAATCTCTAGAGAAAGAGATCACCAGTCCTGTTTTCTGAGGTGCTGCTGCTGTGTGAATGACCGAGTTAGGACTAGATCATCACAAACCAAAGGAACATCGATGCGTTTGAATTGTGGGAAGTGCCATGGACTGCTGAAATCAATCTGTCTTGGAAGAAGTAAGGTCAGACTGCTCCTGAGAGGCAAGGATGGCAAGAGTTCATCTTACATTCCTGGGACATGCTATCAGGAGACACCACTCTTCACCCCGGAGAATGACATCGTGCTGGGTCAAGTGCAGGGGCAGCAATAAAGTGGAAGGCCCTCAATTAGATGGACCGGCACAGCGGCTGCAACAATGGTCTGATATAGGGACAATTGTGAGGTTGGCACAGGACCGGGCAGTGTTTCTATTGTGCATTGAGACACTATGGGTCAGTGTCGATTCGATGGCACCTAACAACAATAATCACAAGCCGTTTGAAGTTCATAGTGACCAATCATAGGCCATTTGTAGTTAGTAGTAGCCAATCACAAACCATTTGTACCACCTTGGCCAATCCCTGCTCATCCTGGCATCCTTCACTACATGCCTGTGCTCCTCCTGGCGAGCCTGAGAGGCAGCGGAGTGGGTGTCGTTGGGGTTTGTTGGCGGGGGTCAGGAAATGAATGGGACCTGGCCAGGGTCACTTGGCCTCGCCAGGGCCTGCAGAGCCCCGCCCACGTACTCAGGAGACACTTGGTTCTCCTCTAGGGAGCGGGCAGCACCCAGGGCTGGGCTGGGAAGGACACGGAGTCAGTTGGACAAAGTCACTGTCCAGCTTGTTCTGGTAAGAAGACACCCATGTGCATCCCGTTCAAACATCCTTCTAGAAAAGGATGGAATCTGCCTGTGCAATTACAGTCTTTCCCATTCTGGAGACATCCATAAAAACAGACTATGGTTCTGTATTCATGCGGGAGTCGTTACTTTAAGGTCAGGGGGCTGGCGTCATTCAAATGCATGGTGGAGTGGGGTGATGGGGCAGGGGGGTGGGGGTGTGTCTGCAGAGCATGACCTTCAGCCCTCCTTCCCAGCTAACTGCTGTCTTGGCAACATGATGGCTCAGCTGCAGGACCACTGATGCAGCAGGAACACGGATGCAGACCTGGCAGTGTGGCCAATGACCTCCACGGCTCCTTCCTTTTGTGGGGCCTGGACCACAGCAGCTGCTTTTCTGGGACCTGTGATTCTGAGGGGACCCTTTGTGGGTGCAGGTTGGGGGGGGGTGTCCCAGCTTCAAATTCCTTGCTGGTTCATAAGAATTTCTGGACCCGTGAGTTCTACGCAGTGATCATTTGCGTCTCAAGCACTGGGCTTGTCATCAGCAGCTGTGGCTCTTATCAGCTGGCCCTGACCCAGGGTGAGTCCATGCCCTGCACTGTCCCCAGGGTCGACAGCCATTCAAACCACTTGGATCTGTAGGGCTGTCATTGGCTGACTTTTGGAAGTGGATCGCCAGTCCTTTCTTCCTAGTCTGCTTGGTCTGGAAGCTCTGTTGAGACTTGTGCAGCATCATGGCACTAGGTCAGCCTCCAGTGGCTACACCTGAGCTGCACTGACTGGGAATAGAACCTTGGTATTCTGCATGAAAGGTGAGAATTCTTCCACTGAGCTATAGTGTCCCTCCACAAACAGCTAGGACGCTAACTAGGTCAAAGCCTCATCCTTGCCCCAGCAACACCCCTGGTCTAACAGGGAAGGAGGTTGGGCACATAGGGAGCCTGGGGTGGGCCGGCTCATAGAGAGAGAGAGCTGTTAGTTCTGTCTGGAGTATCCGAGAGGAGAACGGCAGGAGAGAGGGAGGGAAGAGACTTCTGCAGTCAGGGCAACCCCTAGACCCACAATTCTCTGAAGACAGCTCCTGTGCTGGGGAGCTTGTGGGCCCAGGGGCTCAGTCCAGCATTCCCGCTGGGTGGGTCAAGTGCCCCCTCGGCCCAGCAGGGCCTCAGCTGGAAACTGGGGGTGGGGCAGGGAGGCTGCACGCAGGGCTGGGGCAGTTTCAGCACCAACCAGGTTCTGCTTTCTGGCCGTTACAGGAGTGGAGGGTTGAAGGATGAAGCTAGGACTCTTTGGTGGCTTCAAGTGACCATGGGACTGTAACTTGCTGGAAGTTTTCCCCAGGAGACAGGGACTCCTCCCCTCCCCAGGAGGTGCCCAGTGGCACGGGAGCAGCGCGTGGCTCCTTTCCAAGGGATTCCCTGGTACTGAGGTCTGTGCAGGCTACAATGGGCCGACCCCCTGCCACAGGCAGGGAAGCTTGCCCAGGCTCCCCTGGGGTTTCCAGGAGTGGCAGACTCCATGCCAAGGGGTCTGTACACTGCAGGCCATGGGACTGACGGACAGAGTGGGTGTGAGGAAGGGAGCACTTTACTCCCTGCCCCTGCCGTTCTCCTCTCGGATACCCACCCTCAAAATCACATCTGCCGGGAGCACCCCTCTCCAACCCTCCAAGATCTGAGTCCCTTTCCTCCCCCTTCACAGCACCCCCACGATGCACAAAACCCAGTGTCCTGCTTCCCACCTCCTACCTACTGGCACGACTTCTGCGGGTGGGAGGCAGGCGGGGAGGAGACCCCAGGAGAGTTTGAATTCAATTTACAAGGTCAAGATGAGCAATTAAAACTGGAGCGCGGGTGGCTCCTGACTGATGAGGGCAGTTTGCTGACCGTCTGGGCTCAGCTCGGCTGTACTCCTCCAACCGGGTCAGACAGGGCCACTTGGAGGCACCATTAAAGTGTGCCAAGCCCCTGGCCTGGAAGATGGTACCCATGGCCTCCGGCATCGCCCCACCCATAGTACTGTGCTCACCGAACTCACTCTGACCACCCACCCAGACACCAAGCCTTTGTCCTCCCTATTCCCGTCCTGTCCCAGGGATTGGTGGTTACACCCTTGCCCCTCCCCCTTGGCCATTCTGGCAGGGCAGCTTCCCTGACCATGTTTCTCAGGCATCACGGCTAAGCCACGTGATAAGAGAAGCCAAGGAGCGCTCGTGGCACAATGGCTTAAGTGCTGGGCTGTGACAGTTGGCAGTTCAAGCCCACCAGCTGCTCTATAGAAGAACGATGAGGCTATCTGGTCCCAGAAAGATTGATCAATTCAGAAGCTCTATGGAGCAATTCCACTGTCCTGTAGGGTCACGGTGCGCTGGCATCACCTTGATAACAGTGGGCTTGTTTGTTTGGTTTTAACATCCACAGGGCATGCTTCCCTTTTGCAGATGAGAAAACCGAGGCTCCGAGAAGGCAGAGATTTTCCCAGGCAGCTCCGAGAAGGCAGATTTTCCCAGATTTTCCCAGGGTTGGAGCTAGAACATTAAACTGAGTCCCCTGGAGTCCCTGAACTCCACACCCTTACCCACAGCTCTATGCTGTGATTGTAAGATTCCAAAGGAGGCAAAAGAAAAACTTCTTGAATGAAACACTGACTGCCATCGAGTCGATGCTGACTCACAGGGACCCTATAGGACAGGGAAGAACTGCCCATGTGGTTTCAGAGACTGTAACTCTTGACAGGAGTAGAAAGCCCCGTCTTTCTCCCGAGGAGCGGCTGGGGGTTTCAAACTGCTGCCCTTGAGGTTCGAAGCCCAACACCTGCCCAGGGCTCCCCCGAATGCCAGACGCGCCTGTTTTGAAAGAAAGCCAAGCATCAGAGGCTGTTTCCCTAGACTTGGCCACCGCGCCTCTGTCTGTTTGTCCTGTGGTGGTGGTTTACATGTCACCGTGATGTGGGAAGCGAGGCCACCCGTATTTCAAATACCAGCGGGACACCCACGGTGGACAGGTTTTAGCGAAGCACTCAGACTAAAACAGAGTAGGCAGACAGGGCCGCCCGGCGATCTTGTAGCCAACAAACTCCTATGAGTCACACAGCTGCCTCATCCGGTGTGCCCTAGGCTGGCAGGCAACACCCACCAGCTACAACCAGGGACTCAAATGCAACAGGACGGGGAAGGTGGCGCAGAACCGGCAGTGTTGGGATTTGTTCTGTTCTGTGGACGTGGGTCTACGTGACTCAGGACCCACTCAGAGATAACTTGCAGCCACTGCAGGCAGACACGTCCAGCTGCAGACGGGGGCCAGGGGACGAGGGTACCCGCCACGGACTGCTACTTCCATCTCAGCCCCAGCACAGCCTTCTACAGACCTGCAGGGCCCCTGCCTCAGCAGACACTTCTGAGAATTGGGTGGGGGGCACTGTTGTTAGTTGCCATCAAGTGGGCTCTGCAGATGGGAGCCCCCCCCCCGTCCCGGAGAACAGAACGAAGCTGTGCTTTCTCCGGGGCCACCTTCAGGATCCTCCCATCTTCACACCGAAACAGCCTCATGGGCGTCAGGCGTTGGGGCACTGGGGCAATGTGTGTTCTGAGCGCCCTCCAGCATCAGATCCGTGAATGGTGGTGGTCCATCGGTTTTTCATTGCCTGTTTTTCAGAAATCGAGCACCTGCTTTTCTTCCTTAGTCCACACGCTCCACAGAAGCCCGTCCATCACAGGTGATCCCGCTGGTATTTGAAATGAAGGTGGCATCGCTAGCGACACTTGGGCCACCACAGTATGTCAAGCGGACAAGACCAGTGCGGGAAACTTGGTGTATGAGTAGATGTGCTTAAAAAGCTCTGGCCACTCCCCCTCACTTTGCTCTGGAAGCTCCCCCATTTCTTCCCCTTCCCCACGCAGCTTCAGCGGCTCTGATCTCCTCCCTGCCCCCACCTCCTGGCTAGCCTCCTGGCCCCGCTCCCTGCTCCATCTGGAGCTCAAACCTTTCCATGGTACACAGCGTCCTCCACCAAGGGGGTCAGGCCTGGGCGGACATGCTGATCAAAGCCAGCCTTTCCTCCTTCGGTCTGTTTTCCTGGAAAGCACTTGGATGCCCCCGCTGCAGACACAAGCTATCCTCCTGGTCTCCATTCTAGGCTTCGCCCTCCAGTTCACTCCCGAGGCTCCGAGCGGAGCCATGTGTAAAGGTGCACCTGCAAGGCTGCTGAGGAGACCAAGCCCCGGCTGCTTGCTTTATCACAGAGCCCTGGCCATTGGAGCGTGAATCTTGGGGTGCAGGGTACAGCAGGGTGCCTCTCGCAAGCAGTGACATCTCAGGAGAGTGGGACAGCACTTTCGGACACAGAACATACCTTCCTGTGGAGCTTTTACCACCGATGCTCTGGGCCTGGCGCCCTCCATCACCAGCTGTCCCACTTCCAACACCTCCAATTACAGAGATGCCTAGAGAGGCGCTTGGCCCCCAGCCCCCACCCCGGTCACTGAGAAAAACTGAGGACTTGCAGGGGATGTACCAAGAGCAGGAATGTCAAGTGCTTGGCACCGGAAATGTATAAGCATCACAAATTTTTCTGTAATATTTTTAAAGCACCCGCCTGGATGTTGGCCTGTGTTGAAAAACAAGATGCCCACACATCGGGGCTCACTGGCAGGGGGCAGGGAGAGAGGGGCTGGGTCGACGAGGGACACTCGGTGGCACAGTAATTGAGTGCTTAGCCATGAACCCAAAGGTGGGTGATAGCAACTCATAGGTTGCTCTGCGCAGGAAAGGCCTGGCAATTTCCTTTTATAAAGACTGCAGCCTTGAAAGCACTAAGAGGTGGTTCTATTCTGTGACCTGGCGTCGTGATGGGTCGCGTTGGGATTGGTTTTTCCGCAAAAGCGGGCCATCAGGATGGGGTGGGGGGCGGTGGAAGGACTGGTGAGGTGGGGGTGGGGCGCCGAGACACCCCCCTTCCCAAGGAGCGAGAGCCCGCCCAGAGCGAATTTGTGTTTGAACCCGTCACTCTCTATTGCCCTCTGCCCTCGTCCCCTGCCTCAGCGTGGCACCTGGCCCTGGGCAGACATTCTGGAGAGACTGGGATCCAGCCAGAAGAATGTCCAGCTCCCCTGCAGTTCTGCCGCCCCGAGATCCCAGCTCTGAGTCTAGAAAAATCTTGCCTTCCCAAATGAGCCTTACAAGAAAGGGGCAGGGGCGCGGGGCGGGTTCCCAGCGCAGGAAAGCACGTTCTGGAGGGGAGGGGGCACTCCGGAGCTGGGAGGAGTTGGTCCCAAGGGCTGGCAGAGGGGAGGAGCCCAGGAAAAGAAAGAGACCCGCCCACCCGAGAGAGGAGGGGTGGGGGTGGGACCTGAACGGAGGTTGCCGTGGAAACTCAAGGCGGAGCGGGCGTGTCTGTGTGGGCGTTTGGATTGGGACAGGACGTGCACATGATCGGCATGGCCCCACAGGAAGATGTGCCCCACTCTCCTCCAGAGACCTCCTTGCCTGGTCGCGCACCGGAAGGCGGGAGAAAGACATGGCCACCACAAGGCTTACCTGAGTCGCGTCCTGGGACGTGTGACCCCGCCCCTCTTTTAAAAATAGAACAGCGTCTGCCTGTCAACCCAAGGACCCCTGCCACACCCCAGCTTCTCTAGCCCACCCCTCCCTCCCACGGTTCCCCTCTCTGGGCCAGTGCAGGTGAGCATCTGCACCTGGACCCTCTCTCTGTGGGTGTCCCTCGGCCCCCTTAGCTCCCACACGTCCCTCAGACTCTCCCTACACAACCCACCTCCGCAGGGTGGACATTGGTTCCTTCTTGCTAGTTGTTGAGCGGGCACGGCCTGGTGGCCACGTCTCTTACATCAGAGCTGAGCAGTCCTGTGCCAATCTCATGACGGTTAGTGTGTGTGAGGGCATTCTTGCAGCCGCTGTGCCAATCCATCCCCTGGAGGCCCCCTAGCTCTCACCCACCCTCTCCAGGCATCCCTGACTAATGAGGGGCTTCCATCGTGAAGGCACTGTCCTAAATAGGTTCTGGCATAAGACAAATGCTGAATAGTCTTTGGGTTTCACTTTGCTCTTTATAGTTTTCGTTATCCCTGTCTCCCCCCATCAAAAACTAAAATTACAAAGACCCAGAACAAAAAAATCATATCAATGTGAATGAGGCATGGAGACAATTCACACCCCCTTACAGAAGGGTCACAAGGAAGAGACAAGCCAGTCAGGGTGCAGTATAGTACTGATGAAACATGCAACTTTCCTCTAGTTCTTTAATGCTTCCTTCCCCGCACTATCATGACTTCAATTCTGCCTTACAAATCCGGCTAGACTAGAGCATGTACACTGGTACAGATAAGAGCTGGAAACACAGGGAACTCAGGACAGATAAACCCCTCAGGACCAATAATGAGAGTATCAACACCAGGAGGGTAAGAGGAAGGGGGGGGGAGAAAGGGGTAACCAATGACAATGATCTATCGGTAACCCCCCTCCCAGAGAACGGACAACAGAAAAGTGGGTGGAGACAGCGGTCAGTATAAGACATGAAAAAAAATCAAGGGTTCATAAGGGAGGGTGGGGGAGAGGGAAATGAGCTGCTACCAAGGGTTCAAGTAGAAAGAAAATGTTTTGAAAATGATGATGGTGTAGGCTGTTTTGAGAATGATGATAGCAACGGGTGTACAAATGTGCTTGACACCGTGGATGGATGGATGGGTGGATGGATGGATGGATGGATGGATGGATGGATGGATGGATGGATGGATGGGTGGATGGATGGATGGGTGGATGGATGGATGGATGGATGAATGGATGGATGGGTGGATGGGTGGATGGATGGATGGATGGATGGATGGATGGATGGATGGATGGGTGGATGGATGGGTGGATGGATGGATGGATAGATGGATGGATGGATGGATGGATGGATGGATGGATGGGTGGATGGAAGGATGGATGGATGGGTGGATGGATGGATGGATGGATGGATGTGTGGATGGATGGATGGATGGATGGATGGATAGATGGATGGATGGATGGATGGATGGATGGGTGGATGGATGGATGGGTGAATGGATGGATGAGTGGATGGGTGGATGGATGGATGGATGGATGGATGGATGGATGGATGGATGGATGGATGGATGGATGGGTGGGTGGATGGATGGATGGATGGGTGGATGGATGGATGGATGGATGGGTGGATGGATGGGTGGATGGATGGATGGATGGTGATAAGTGTTGTCCAAGCCCCCAATAAAATGATTTTAAAAAAATCAAAAAACTAAAACTAAGCTTGTTGTCATAGAGTCAGTTACGGCCCATCCCACTCTATAGGGCAGGGGGGAACGGCTCCTGTGGTCTTCTGAGACTATATATCTTTACAGGAACAAAAAGCCTCCTCTTTCTCCCTTGCAGAGGCTGGTGGTTTTGAACTACTGACCTTGCAGTTAGCAGCCCAGTGTGTAAACCACTGCACCACCAGGGCTTCTTAATAATAGAGTAAAGTAAATCTGATCTTTATGTATTTTTGAGGGCTGGAAACATTACACACATACTTACTACGTTTTACTTTTTACAAAAAAGCTATGTTTTTTTTACAAAAAAGCTATGCTTTACTTTAATGGATTTTACTGTCAAGTGCTATACATTCCATCTGGACTCCTAGTCAACCCTGCGTGCCACAGAACAAAACACAGTCGTCCTCTCAGCATGCCGCTGCTGCAGCCACTGTGTCCACCCACCGCCTTGAGCGCCCTCCTCTTGTTTGCTGACCCTCTATTGTACCAAGCATGATGTCCTACAGGAACTGGTCCTTCCTGACACTGAGGCCGAATGTATGTGAGCTGAAGTATCACCGTCCTTGCCTAAGGAGCATCCTGGCTGTACTTCTTTCTAGACATATGCATTTGTTCTTCGGACAGTCTGTGATACATTCAGTAATACCCTAATTCAAATGCAGCCCCTCTTTTTTGGTCTTTTAAATGGATTGTCCAACTTGCACCCGCATATGGGGCGATTAAAAAGATCATGGCGTGGGCCTAATGCCTCTTAGTCCTCCAAGTGACATCGTTGCCTTCCAACACGTTCAGAAGCTCTGCAGCAGATTTGCCCAATGCAACATGCCCTTGGGTCTCACCGAGTGAAAGGAAACCCGGGACCACTTCAATCTTTTCTCCGTTTATCATGATGTGCTTGCTGGTTCACCTTTAAGGAACTTTGCTTTCTTCACGTTGAGGCGCCATCCACACTGAAGGGGTGTGGTCTTTGGGCTTCACCGGTAAGTGCTTCAAGTCCTCTTGCCTTTCAGCAGGAAGGCTGTGCATCTCCCTGCTGCAGCTTGTTAGTGAGTCTCCTTCCAACCCCGACGCCCTGCTCTTCTCCAGCTCCTGCAGCCTCTCACAGTACTTGCTGAGCATTCAGACTGAACCAGCGGGGTCAGAGGATACAACCCCGATGCGCACCTTGATTGATGTTTAAGCCGTGCAGTCCCGTGGTCCCGTCCAAACGGGGGTGGTGTTTCCAGTTAGGGAAGCAGTGAGAATGGCCAGCTTGATCTTTTTCATTTTTCCCTTCATTTCTTCTATGGCCACAGCTCGCTGTTTCCTGAATCTGCCCGGCAACTGTAGCAAAGCGATCAGTGTTTGGAGCCACGTTTTCAAGCAGCCGAAGGCCCGGAATTCATTTAGAAAAACTCCAGTTAATCCTTTCTATCTATATAAATAATTTTGGAACAACTTCTGTCTTTCCTCTACCTCAGGATTTCTTTCTTCTTCAGCACCTCTTTCCTATCTAAAGCCTATTAAGTCCTGATCTGTCCATCCCCCTTCTTCCTGATCACACTAATTCCAGCTGGTCCACACGGACGGCATGTCATATTCGGAATTCCCTGTTCTTGCCACATACACGGGGTTTCCACCAATCTCTTCCGTCACATTATCCTGAGCAAAGGCTTGGAGCGTTTTCATGGAACTTTGCAATATGTCCCATATCCCCTCTGTGCATTTTCCCAACACGTCTTCCCACGACGATGCCATGCTCCCGGGTCCCTGACGGTCCTCCGTGTGGTTTGTCACAGCTTGGATCGATGATAAGCTGGGGATGACCTGCATTTTATCACCTGTGCTGTCCTTTTCTACCCGCTGGGCTTGGGCTCGCCTGATCACTTACTCAGTCAGCAGGACAGAGTCTTGCCGCCCTGACTTCTAAGGAACCTTCTGGTTGTATTCCTTCTCAGACTGATGCGTTGATTCTTTTGGCAGGTGGAGGGACGGCCAATAGTCTTTGCCAACACCCCGCTTTGAAGCCTAGGTATTGCAACAGAAATCGCTTATTCTGTAACTCTGCCCTTACCCTCACCTGCCCCCACTGAGTTCAATTATTACCCCACCCCCTGAGACCTTGGACATAGGGTCATTCCTGCATGCATCGAACCACAAGCACATACCCATGACAGCTGGAAAACTGGGGTTGTCAGGACCAGGGGCAGGGCAGAAAAGGGAGCCGAGAGTTCGATCTTGGCAGACAGGTCGGGGTTTCCAGATGAAGACCTGCAAGGATGCCTTCTCCCAGGACAAGGGTGGAGAAGGGAGGAAGGCTTGGTGGTGGGGACGTGGCTGGCTCCCACTACCCAGCAGGGCTCCAATGTGGAGTTTGAGGGCTGGGCCCAGCGCGGGAAGAGCCGTTGAGCAACGTGGCACAGAGACTTTCTACTCCCATCAGAGTGACCACCTCGGAGAGCCACAGGCGCAGTCCTGCCCCGGCCCACAGGGTTGCCGTGCATCAGAAGCGACTCGGTGGCACTCAGCTTGGTTTTGGAGCAGGGGACCGCGGACAGCTGACAGCAGTCGGACTGTGAAGGAGCTGAGCGCTGTTTTGGTCTCAGTGACTGTCCTTATGTATTGTAGTATGAGGATATCAGATCATCCTTACGTTCAGGAGAGAGATCAGCAGGACTGCCAGCCCAAAGCTGTTTCTGTGAGGCAGAGGGCAGACCGGCCTTCACCCGCCAACCAGCTGACCAATTCAGAGCCTGGCCATCCCACCCATTCCTTCACTGCTGCTGGACCTGATCATTGGTGGCATGGGGCCCACGGCACTCACAGACCAGACTCATGATTATGGGGTCACGATTACAATCCCGGGTCAGGATGAATTTGGACGCTGGATGAACAGGATATTGGATGAACTTGGATGAACAGGATGTTGTTGCTGCTAGATGCTGTGGTGTTGGTTCTGACGCACAGAGACCCTCTACGCAGTAGAACAAAACACTGGCAGATCCTGTGCCGTTTCCACAATTGTTACGTTTGAGCCCGTGGCTGCAGCCACTGTGTCAACCCGTCTCCTTGGCCGTCATCTTTGTTTCTGCTAATCTACTACATCCCCAAGCATGATGTCCTTTCTAGGGAGTGGTCTCCTGATAACATGTCCAAAACATATGAGACAAACTCTCTCCATTTCTCACTTCTAAGAAGCTGTCCTTCCAAGACAGATTTTCTTGTTTGTGTTCTGCAGTCACGGTCTGTGGGCAGTGGCATAATCTCCTGTCAACTTGACTAAAGGGGTGGAATATATCCTATCAATTAGGTCAAAGACAATGAGGCCTCTGTGTGGGCATGGCCTTCTCCTGAGGATTCTGGGAACTCCTGTCTTCCTCCCTGGAGGCAGAACACACACTCTCTCTGCTTTACCTTCCTGTTGACAAGCCACATGGAGCCATGCTGATAGAGCCAGAGCCCTGCAGCTGGAGGAGCCATGTGGAGACCCACGCCAGCACTGAGATGTTTCCACCGCCACTGGATCCACAAGATTTTCCATGCCCCAGCCTGTGATCTTCCTGCATTCAGCATCATGGCATGTGTTGTGTGAGTTTGAAGAGGAATTTACAGACTGGTATTGGACATATATGCTAATATCAGACTTATGGACTTGATCAGGACCAGGTTGGGATGTTTTCTTAATATACAATTGCTCTTTTATATAAAGCTCTCTCTAACACACATATGAGTGTCCCTAGATTTGTTTCTCTAGTCTACCCGCACTAACACATGGACTTTTCAATATTCTTTGCCAGCACGATCATTAAATGCTTCATTTCTTCCGTTGGCCTTCCTTGTTCATTGTCCAGCTTTGACACTCAGATGAGGTGACTGGAAATATTTTGACTTGGGTCAGGGGCAGTCTCGTCTTCCAAAGGACATGTCTGCTCCTCAACAACATAAAGAGGGCTTGTGCAGCAGATTCACCCACTGTTGTGCATCATTGGATTCCTTGATTGCTGCTTCCAGGAGCGCCGATTGTAGATCTAAGCAAGAGGCCATCTTTGACAACTTCAATCTTTTCTCCTCTTGTCAAGATGTTGTCTGTTAGTCCAGTTGTGAAGATGTTACTTTTCTTTACATTGAGTTGTGCTTTATATTGAAGGCTGCAATCCCTGATCTCTGCAAGCAAGGTATGTCATCTGCATATTGCAGGTTATTAATAGGCACTAAGCCTTCCTCCAATCCTGATGCCCCTTTCTCATTCACAAAGTCCAGTGTCTTGTATTATTTGCTCAGCAGATTGAATAAATATGATGAGAGTAGAGACAACCTGACGCATGCCTTTCCTCATTTTCAATCATGCAAGATTGATTCCCTTGTTCTGTTGGGACGACTAGCTCTTGGTCCAGGTCCAGGTCCTGCATGAGCACAGTGACATGTTCTGAGATTCCCATTCTTCCCCATGCTCTCCATAACTTGTCATGATCCACATAGTCAGATGCTTTTGCATGGTCCATAAAGCACAAGTAAACATCTTTACAGCATTCTCTGCTTTCAGTCAAGATCCATCTGAAGTCAGCAAGTGAACCAAAAGCGGAAGGACATGCTTAGCATTTATTGAGCTGGAGGAACTGGAAAAAAATTTTTTAAAGCCCAGGTTGTAATATTGAAAGATTCTATGGGCAAGACGCTGAACGACGCAGAAAGCAGCAAAAGGAAATGGAAGAAATGCACAGAATCACTGCTCCAAAAAGAACCGGTGGATATTCAACCACTTCAAGAGGTAGTCTGTGATTAAAAACCAATGGTGTTGAAGGAAGAAGGCCAAGCGGAAGGAGATGGAAGAAATACACAGAATCACTGCTCCAAAAAGAACCGGTGGATATTCAACCACTTCAAGAGGTAGTCTGTGATTAAAAACCAATGGTGTTGAAGGAAGAAGGCCAAGCGGAAGGAGATGGAAGAAATGCACAGAATCACTGCTCCAAAAAGAACCGGTGGATATTCAACCACTTCAAGAGGTAGTCTGTGATTAAAAACCAATGGTGTTGAAGGAAGAAGGCCAAGCGGAAGGAGATGGAAGAAATACACAGAATCACTGCTCCAAAAAGAACCGGTGGATATTCAACCACTTCAAGAGGTAGTCTGTGATTAAAAACCAATGGTGTTGAAGGAAGAAGGCCAAGCGGAAGGAGATGGAAGAAATACATAGAATCACTGCTCCAAAAAGAACCGGTGGATATTCAACCACTTCAAGAGGTAGTCTGTGATTAAAAACCAATGGTGTTGAAGGAAGAAGGCCAAGCGGAAGGAGATGGAAGAAATGCACAGAATCACTGCTCCAAAAAGAACCGGTGGATATTCAACCACTTCAAGAGGTAGTCTGTGATTAAAAACCAATGGTGTTGAAGGAAGAAGGCCAAGCGGAAGGAGATGGAAGAAATACACAGAATCACTGCTCCAAAAAGAACCGGTGGATATTCAACCACTTCAAGAGGTAGTCTGTGATTAAAAACCAATGGTGTTGAAGGAAGAAGGCCAAGCGGAAGGAGATGGAAGAAATACACAGAATCACTGCTCCAAAAAGAACCGGTGGATATTCAACCACTTCAAGAGGTAGTCTGTGATTAAAAACCAATGGTGTTGAAGGAAGAAGGCCAAGCGGAAGGAGATGGAAGAAATACACAGAATCACTGCTCCAAAAAGAACCGGTGGATATTCAACCACTTCAAGAGGTAGTCTGTGATTAAAAACCAATGGTGTTGAAGGAAGAAGGCCAAGCGGAAGGAGATGGAAGAAATGCACAGAATCACTGCTCCAAAAAGAACCGGTGGATATTCAACCACTTCAAGAGGTAGTCTGTGATTAAAAACCAATGGTGTTGAAGGAAGAAGGCCAAGCGGAAGGAGATGGAAGAAATACATAGAATCACTGCTCCAAAAAGAACCGGTGGATATTCAACCACTTCAAGAGGTAGTCTGTGATTAAAAACCAATGGTGTTGAAGGAAGAAGGCCAAGCGGAAGGAGATGGAAGAAATACATAGAATCACTGCTCCAAAAAGAACCGGTGGATATTCAACCACTTCAAGAGGTAGTCTGTGATTAAAAACCAATGGTGTTGAAGGAAGAAGGCCAAGCGGAAGGAGATGGAAGAAATGCACAGAATCACTGCTCCAAAAAGAACCGGTGGATATTCAACCACTTCAAGAGGTAGTCTGTGATTAAAAACCAATGGTGTTGAAGGAAGAAGGCCAAGCGGAAGGAGATGGAAGAAATACATAGAATCACTGCTCCAAAAAGAACCGGTGGATATTCAACCACTTCAAGAGGTAGTCTGTGATTAAAAACCAATGGTGTTGAAGGAAGAAGGCCAAGCAGAAGGAGATGGAAGAAATGCACAGAATCACTGCTCCAAAAAGAACCGGTGGATATTCAACCACTTCAAGAGGTAGTCTGTGATTAAAAACCAATGGTGTTGAAGGAAGAAGGCCAAGCGGAAGGAGATGGAAGAAATACACAGAATCACTGCTCCAAAAAGAACCGGTGGATATTCAACCACTTCAAGAGGTAGTCTGTGATTAAAAACCAATGGTGTTGAAGGAAGAAGGCCAAGCGGAAGGAGATGGAAGAAATACACAGAATCACTGCTCCAAAAAGAACCGGTGGATATTCAACCACTTCAAGAGGTAGTCTGTGATTAAAAACCAATGGTGTTGAAGGAAGAAGGCCAAGCGGAAGGAGATGGAAGAAATGCACAGAATCACTGCTCCAAAAAGAACCGGTGGATATTCAACCACTTCAAGAGGTAGTCTGTGATTAAAAACCAATGGTGTTGAAGGAAGAAGGCCAAGCGGAAGGAGATGGAAGAAATACACAGAATCACTGCTCCAAAAAGAACCGGTGGATATTCAACCACTTCAAGAGGTAGTCTGTGATTAAAAACCAATGGTGTTGAAGGAAGAAGGCCAAGCGGAAGGAGATGGAAGAAATGCACAGAATCACTGCTCCAAAAAGAACCGGTGGATATTCAACCACTTCAAGAGGTAGTCTGTGATTAAAACCAATGGTGTTGAAGGAAGAAGGCCAAGCGGAAGGAGATGGAAGAAATGCATAGAATCACTGCTCCAAAAAGAACCGGTGGATATTCAACCACTTCAAGAGGTAGTCTGTGATTAAAAACCAATGGTGTTGAAGGAAGAAGGCCAAGCGGAAGGAGATGGAAGAAATGCACAGAATCACTGCTCCAAAAAGAACCGGTGGATATTCAACCACTTCAAGAGGTAGTCTGTGATTAAAAACCAATGGTGTTGAAGGAAGAAGGCCAAGCGGAAGGAGATGGAAGAAATACATAGAATCACTGCTCCAAAAAGAACCGGTGGATATTCAACCACTTCAAGAGGTAGTCTGTGATTAAAAACCAATGGTGTTGAAGGAAGAAGGCCAAGCGGAAGGAGATGGAAGAAATGCACAGAATCACTGCTCCAAAAAGAACCGGTGGATATTCAACCACTTCAAGAGGTAGTCTGTGATTAAAAACCAATGGTGTTGAAGGAAGAAGGCCAAGCGGAAGGAGATGGAAGAAATACATAGAATCACTGCTCCAAAAAGAACCGGTGGATATTCAACCACTTCAAGAGGTAGTCTGTGATTAAAAACCAATGGTGTTGAAGGAAGAAGGCCAAGCGGAAGGAGATGGAAGAAATACACAGAATCACTGCTCCAAAAAGAACCGGTGGATATTCAACCACTTCAAGAGGTAGTCTGTGATTAAAAACCAATGGTGTTGAAGGAAGAAGGCCAAGCGGAAGGAGATGGAAGAAATACACAGAATCACTGCTCCAAAAAGAACCGGTGGATATTCAACCACTTCAAGAGGTAGTCTGTGATTAAAAACCAATGGTGTTGAAGGAAGAAGGCCAAGCGGAAGGAGATGGAAGAAATACACAGAATCACTGCTCCAAAAAGAACCGGTGGATATTCAACCACTTCAAGAGGTAGTCTGTGATTAAAAACCAATGGTGTTGAAGGAAGAAGGCCAAGCGGAAGGAGATGGAAGAAATGCACAGAATCACTGCTCCAAAAAGAACCGGTGGATATTCAACCACTTCAAGAGGTAGTCTGTGATTAAAAACCAATGGTGTTGAAGGAAGAAGGCCAAGCGGAAGGAGATGGAAGAAATACACAGAATCACTGCTCCAAAAAGAACCGGTGGATATTCAACCACTTCAAGAGGTAGTCTGTGATTAAAAACCAATGGTGTTGAAGGAAGAAGGCCAAGCGGAAGGAGATGGAAGAAATACACAGAATCACTGCTCCAAAAAGAACCGGTGGATATTCAACCACTTCAAGAGGTAGTCTGTGATTAAAAACCAATGGTGTTGAAGGAAGAAGGCCAAGCGGAAGGAGATGGAAGAAATACATAGAATCACTGCTCCAAAAAGAACCGGTGGATATTCAACCACTTCAAGAGGTAGTCTGTGATTAAAAACCAATGGTGTTGAAGGAAGAAGGCCAAGCGGAAGGAGATGGAAGAAATACACAGAATCACTGCTCCAAAAAGAACCGGTGGATATTCAACCACTTCAAGAGGTAGTCTGTGATTAAAAACCAATGGTGTTGAAGGAAGAAGGCCAAGCGGAAGGAGATGGAAGAAATACACAGAATCACTGCTCCAAAAAGAACCGGTGGATATTCAACCACTTCAAGAGGTAGTCTGTGATTAAAAACCAATGGTGTTGAAGGAAGAAGGCCAAGCGGCGCTGAAGCTGTTAGTGAAAAACGGGGCTCCGGGAACCGATAGGAGATCAATCGGAATCTTTCAACAAGCTGATGAAACACTGGAAGCACTCACTCATCTATGCCAAGAAATATGCCCAAGTGACTGGAAGAGAACCATATTTATACCCATTCCAAATAAGGCGACCCAATAGCATGCATCCCTCTATTTTGGTTTTCACACAAATACCCACTGAAATGTTTCAGAAAGCTGAAGAAGCCCTGGAAGCTCTCACTCCCCTAGGCCAGGAAATTGGGAAGACAGCCACCTGGCCAACTGACTGGAGGAGATCCATATTTGTGCCCATTCCAAAGAAAAGTGGCCTCACAGAATGCTCAGACTATCGATCAATATCATTGATATTGCACACAAGTAAAATTGTACTTAAGATCATTGAACCACGGTTGTGGCAATACTTTGACAGGGAAGAATATCTTTGCTGCTGTCAGATGGACCTTGGCTCAAAGCACAGACTACCAGAAGGATGCTTACTTGTGTTTCATTGTCAATGTCAAGGCATTTGACTGCGTGGACCCTAACAAACAGTGGATCACCTTGAGAAGAAAGGGAATCCCAGGACACTTCCCTGTGCTCATGAGGAACCTACGCGCGGACCAAGAGGCAGTTGTGCGGACAGAACAAGGGAAGAGAGCGGGGATTAAAATCAGGAAAGGTGTGCATCGGGGCTGCCTCCTCTCACCATACTCGTTCAGTCTCTGTCTGGGCCGAGCAAATCATCAGGAAACTGCATGATATGAAGAAGAGTGTGCCATCAGGATGGGAGGAAGGCTTATGAACAGCCTGCAGTGTGCAGATGACACAGCCTTGCTTGCTGAGAGTGAGGAGGACTTGAAGCCCTTGCTGAGGAAGATCAAGGGCTGCAGCCTTCGCTATGGATGACAACTCAATGTAAAGAAGACCCAAATCCTCACCACTGGACCAATTGGTAACATCATGATCGCCGGAGAAAAGGCTGAAGTTGTGGATGAAAGCAAGATGAATTCTTTGACAACCGCCATCTTCTCTCCATTTATCATGATATTACCTATTGGCTCAGCTGTGATTCGATCTTCTTGACATTGAGTTCGGGCTCATAGTGAAGGCCACAGTCCTTGATCTTCTCCTCGCTGTCAGCAAACAAGAATGCGTCATCCGTGGATTTCAGGCTGTTAATAAAGCCTTCTTTCCATCCAGATGCCACCTTCCTCTTCATATCACCCAACGTCTATGATGATTTTCTCGGCATGCAGATGACTGAACAAGCACGGCGAGAGGGCACAACCCTGACACACACCCTTCCTGATTGTGAGCCGTGTAGCACGCCTTCATTCTGTTCACACAACTGCCCCTTTCTTTTCTTTTTTTGCTATTTCAAATGAGTTGCTTGAATTCCAGATGGTACAGAATTCTGGGCATCACAAAGACAGAAGAGCAGCTCAGGCAGGTTCTGGACTGGGCTCACTCTGACCTCACAGCTAAGGCAGAAATGGCTGAGTGAGAAGAACTAAACATTGTGTGATTTGTCTTCCTTTTTTACAAAAGTTTATTCTTAAATGTACAGCAGGCTCCAAGACAACACTTCATTCTAACTGTAAGTGGCAACAAATGTTCTAGCAGGGAGTCCAGATGTTTACACGGGAATGGGATCAGGGTCACCATTGCCTCAGTCACCAAGAACAGCTGACGTTTTGCAAGATTTCTTGATTCCACCTGTGGCCAGGGGGCCCTTCCCCACAGCCTTCGCCTTTAGCTCCTCTGGTTTCTTTGTCTTTCGGTTTCTGCTAGAGAACCTTCTCTTCCTTGTCTCTCTCCTTGTTCCACTTCTTGGGTTGCTTAAGGGGCTTCTCCTTGCCACCTTCGCGGCCTGACATGGTGCCTGTCGCCCCTTCCCCAGACCTGCCACCGAAAAGCAGAGCTACACACACAACTGCCTCTGATCCACGTACAGTTTCCACATGATTCCAGTGTAGTGTTCTGGAATGCCTGTTCTCAGTCAGCTGGAGCCACATGATTTAGATAGTAAACTGCCCCATCCATCTGTAAGATTGTGGCCCAACAAATCATCTCAGTAGGGCTACCAAGCCAGGACAGAAAGGCCACATCTAAAGAGGGACCCATTGCACTGCATGCAGACAGGTTGTCCCTGGGTCCCCTGCACCCCTACATTACACAGAGGTCGAGAAGAGGATTTGCCAATTCAAACAGTGGCCGCCATATTTGGATACATTTGCACTGTGGTGTTGGTGAAGAATGTCAACTGCCGTGGACCGTCAGAAGGACCTAACGAATCAGGGGAGGGGTGGGGTGGGGGTCACGTCCACCAAGCACTCTTTCCTTCTCCCTCCTTCCCTGACAGAGGATCCTAAAGTGAGCCTCACAGAGGAGAGATATCAGCATGCTCCTTAGAAAGGAGGATGGCGGGACGGGGTCTGACTTTGGGAAACACCATCAGGAAAGACCAGTCCCTAGAAAAAGACAGCAGGCGTGGCGAGGTGCAAGGTCAGTGAGAACGCAGGAGCCCCTCCATGGGTCAGACCAATACCAGGGCCACAGCAACAGACTGAAACAGATCAGAGCATGCGGACGGTGGCGAGGTGGGCATGCTTCCTACGGCTACACACCCAGTCAGAGCCGGCTGGATGGCAGCTCACAACAGGCATGTCTGGCATTTTGATGTGTGGTGCCGACAGGAGGATGGGTCCAGTTGATGGGAGACCACCCTGTCCCGAAGCCTGGGCCACACTGAATGAATGCCACCCCCACCCCCAAACTCCGCCCCCGCTCAGCAGCAGCAAGCCACAGATGGTCCAGGGTCTCCAAGAATTTCCAGCATCTGCCCTTCTCCAGCTCTCCCGGAGCCACCCACAGTCCTCCGGTAAGTAGGGGGCAGAGAGCCCATAAGACTCAGCGCACGCCCCTTTCTGCTCTCTGAGACCTCCAATCTCCTAACAGGAAGCCATGAAGCCCCAGGGGCAGCGACTCAGCAGGGTAGACTCTGGGGCCCAGGTGGACCTGGGCCTGCAGCCCCACACAGTGCCAGCCCTCCTGCTGGATACCACTGGGACAGGGGATCCTGGCTTTACTCCACCCCCCCCATCCCCCCGCTTCATTGCTCAAGTCTAGCAAAGTCAGTGTCAGGACTGTGACTGGGCTATGTCCCCAGCGGTGGGGAGGCCATGGCGAGACCCTGGGCCTTAGAGGATCCTGATCCCCAGGGGGTGATGGCAGGGAGCAGCAACTGGGCCAGGACACACTTGCTGCCCCCCCTGGGGAGATGGCCCTGAGTCCCGTGGGCCACATGACCTGAGGTCGATACCCCCAAGGGGTTCACTGCTTAGTCTTATAGCGGTTGGTCCTGGGTTTGCCTCCCTGCCATCCCTGGCAAGAAGCTGACACAGAGGAGCCCTGAGAGTGGGGGCAGGGTGAAGAAGTGGGGGCTCAGAGAGGCTGGGCCCCTAGCCAGGAGCATCTAGACCTCAAATTCAGGCCCAAACTCAGAAGCACACCAGCTGACCTCATGTCCATTCCCTCCCCTTCTGCCCACCAGGCTCACCCCAAGTCTCCCCCTTGCTCCCTCACTTCATCTCCCACCCCAGTGCCTGCACCCCCTCACTCCCACTAAGGTACGGAGAGGGGTGAAGGGGAGGTCATGTCCACCGAGCACGCTCTCCTTCCCCTTCCCTGACAGAGGATCCTGAAATGAGCCTCAGAGAGGTCTAGCACCAGCACCACCTCACACCAAGACAGCCACCAGGACCTCCGGTCTCTTCCTCTCTTCCTGCAGTCACCTTTCTGGTGTGGGCTCCTTCCCACCCTCGGGCCCAGTTCAGGCATCATCTGCAGCTCAGGAGAATTCACCCCTGTGGTAGTTATATAATCATTTGTCAATTTGAGAGGTTTGAGATTGAAGGGGTGGACTCTAGCCTGTCAATCAAGCCATAGCCAATGAGGCCTTTGTGTAGGCATGGCCTTCTCCTGAGGATTCTGGGAACTTCTGTTTTTCTTCTTGGAGGTGGGAGACACTCTGGCTCTCTGCTCACATCTGTCACATCTGACACTCTGTTCTCTGAGGAGAAGCCACATGGAGACCCCTGTCAGCGCTGAGATGCTTACAACGCCACTGGATCCACAAGACTTCTCACCCACTGGCCTGTGATCTTCCTGCATTCAGCATCATTGCATGTGTTTCCTGAGTCTGAAGAGGACTTTAGAGATTGGTATCAGACATACGGGCTAATATTGAACTTATGGACCGGGACTTGACCTGGACTGGACTGGGATGTTTTCTTAATAGTCAATTGCTCTTGTATAGAATGCTTTTTCCTATACACATACGCATGTTTATGAATTTGCTTCTCTAGTCGACTCGGACCAGCACGACCCTGTTGTGTTAGGAGACAGGTGGGTTCACACTGCCTGCTCCCCGAAGCTTGTGTCCGGGTGGAAGGTGGACAGAGAGGAGAGAAGTGGCCTCAGAGAAAACACCCCTCAGAGGCGCCCTGGTCGCTGTGCCTGCAGCCCACACACAGTGTCCGCAGTCCACACGGCCAAGGAGAAAGGGCAGTGTGGTCATCCAGTGGCACGCCCACGGCGAGTCAGCCGCATCTCCTGGAAAAGGCTAAACCCACACGGCCCTTGCGTGGCTTTGGCCCGGTGGTGACACAGGCACAGAGCAGCACTGCTCCTCAGGGTTCCTGAGGCTGCCTCGGGAAAGATCTTACTTCTCTGTGCTGGTGGGTTTGAATCACCAACCTTGAGGTCAGAAACCCTGGGCTCACCTGGCAGCACTTCTGGGACCCCTTAGCAATGAGGCACAAACTAGAGCTGCGCCCCTGACTAAAGCGCCCCGGCTGCATCCCCATTCTGACCCGTGTGTGTCAGAGTGGAACTCTGTGCGATTCAGGTTTCGATAGATTTTTTTTTTCAGACATAGACCACTTTTTTTTCTGCGAGATCTCCGGGTGAAGCCCAATAATCAACCTTTCATTTGCAGCTGAGAGAGGGAGGGGACTGCTCACTCCTCCTGGGTTCTCCCGCCATCAACTAGATGGGTCTCAAAAGCTAACACCAAGTGAAAGAAGTGGCCCACAAGAGCACATCGGTGGTGCTAATCCCACTGCCTAAAGTTCAAAACCAGACAAAGCCAGTCTGTCGTTTAGGGATGGGTCAGGGAAGAGAAAGCTAGGAAGAGTCTGGGAAATGGAGATCCTGAGGTTGGGAATGTGGTCCCTCGGAGAGGAGAAGCCGGTCTTAGGTGGGAGCTCAGCCTGGAGAGTCTCTTTCCTGCCCTGGTGGGTGCCATACCGGCTTTGATTCAGTCTTGATTAGAAGGTGCTGGGTGTTTCTGTTGGAGCCCTGGGGGCGCTGCTGCATCTGGGGAGGTGGGTGGGGTGGAGGATGGGCTTCCTGTTCCTGATAAGGCTGAAAAAGCCTCCGAAAACCCCCGAGGGTCCCTCTGAACTGGAATCCACCTGATGGCAGTGGGGGCTGGCCGGCCAGTGCTTTGCTGTGTGGGTGTTCTGTCTCTAGCTACCGCCCATCTGCCCGTCTGCTGTACTGGGGGGCTTATGTGTTGCTGTGGTCCTCCAAACGCAGCAGGGTTACCAGGATGGGCAGGTTTCAGCAGAGCTTCCAGACTAAGGCAGACTTGGAAGAAAGGCCTGGCTACCTACTTCTCAACATGAGCGAATGGGCTTTGGACCGTCCAAGTCATCAGGAGGATCAGTCACTCTGGTGACCGAGCCTGGTGTTTGGTTGAGGTCAGGCCAGCGGGAGGCGAGGGAGGCCCTGGGTCCTGGGTAGGATGGACTGGTACCACGATGGCCCTCATGCCAAGTGAGCCAGGACCGGGCACATCCTGTCCTGTTGTGCACACGGCCACTGTGAGAAGGGGCAACTCGATGACAGCTGTCTGTCACACTTCACAGTCACAAAAAAAGAAGGGGGTAGGGACTTGACCTGTCGGGCATCTGACCCCCTATCTCACAACCAAGTGTGAGCCACCCAGAATGGCTCCTTAGTCCATCAGAGCAGCTCACTGCTGGGCCTCTCGCCTTTCGTCCTCTGTGCCTGCCTGCCCCCACCCACCAGCCTGGGCCTCCTCTCCTGCGCCTACAGAGCCTCCCCGGGTCCTGCCTGCCTGGCCTTGAGTTGTGCTTGTGTAGCCCGAGTCAGGCCTGCCTATCGGCTCTGGACTGGGATTAGACAAAGCTGAAACTCAGAGCCCGTGGGGATGGTGTTTTGGAAGAAGTCCAGCCAGTGTGCCTCTCAGAGACAAGGCTGGAGAGGCTTCCGTCTCACGTACTTTGGAGAGACCAGTCCCTGGAGGACATCATGGTTGGCAAAGTGGAGGGGCAGCAAGAAAGAGGAAGGCCTCCGAGGAGATGGACGGACATGTGGCGGCAACCATGGGCTCAGGCAGAGGGACAGTGGTGAGGATGGGGCGGGACCACGCGGTGTTTCCTTCTGCTGTGCACGGGGTCACTATGGGTAGGAACTGACTCAATGGTACCTGATGACAACGACAACAACAAGCATGGTGATGGAGCCTGAAGTGTGGAAGAGAAGTGGGCAAGGCGGTGGCTGACGGTGGCTGTAAGACCAACAACGTGGGCAGTGGTACCGGAGCCGGGGAGATGGCGGAGTAGGCTGGCCTGCTCCAATCACTTGTCACTTGCTCATGGGCAAGTCACAGGGCTGCCACCAGACTGTGCCCTGTTCCCCCCATGCCCCACCCCCCAGTGGCTAAAACTGGCTCTCCCCAAGGATGTTTAGAAGTGAAATCCTGGCAGGAAAGGCCGGGGAGAGACAAGGGCTGGATGCTTTCTGAGAAACCGGGGGCTCAGAAAAGTTAAGCAACACACAGCAATAAAGAGAAGGAGCAGGATTTGAACTCCAGTCTGTCTGGTCCAAAAGCCCTTGGGGGCAACTGAGGCCTGGTGGGAGCAAGGGTGAGGCTAGGCGTGATGGCTCCTCCAGGAAGCCCAGCCTCGGTGACCCACCTTTTGGATGAGTGGCTGCCCACGAGACCACCCTCGGCTGTGGGACCCCTGAGAAAGCTGGAGCTCACAGGGGGATCGGGGACCAGGAGGCACACGAGGGGAAGGAGAGGTCCTGGGACAGCCATCCCAGAGGGGGCTGGCGACAGCAGGAAGGACAGCGTGACACCAAAGAGCAGTGTTGCCAAAGTGCCAAGCAGGGCCCAGGAGGTGCCATGTTTGGATTGCCTTTGCCAGGATGGCAGCGGCTGACATGCATGAAGCAATAGGCCTGTGGCTAAGGAGCCCTGGTGGCGAAGTGGTTACGTGTTGGGCTGTTACCCACAAGGTCAGCAGTTTGAAACTACCAACCTCTCCGAGGGAGACAGATGGGGCTTTCTATTCCTGTGAAGAGTTACAGGGGGAGGTCTACCCTGCCCTATAGACTCTCCGTGAGTCAGCACCCTGCCCTATAGGCTCTCTGTGAGTTGGCAATCATCTAGATGCCAGTGGACTGGTTGTTTTAGAGGTGCTGCCTGGCTGGCGTGCATCTGCCCTCAGGACACCCCGGATCAAGCCATTGGGGCCCAGACACTTTACGTAAGAGGTGCCTGCGTCTGTAAGCTTCTGCCTGAATCATTCCTGGTTCCGGGACTTGGCTCAGACTCAGTGATCCTGCACCTCAGAGTGCCCCCAGAACACAGATCAGAGCAGCAGCTGGCTCTGGTGCTGGCAGCAGAGAGGACAGAGGAAACCTGGCAGAAGTCAGGGGAGGGTGTGGAGGAGGCAGGGTTCCTGCTGCCAGTCTATCATGATTTGGGTGGGGGGAGGTAGAGAGAGAGAGAGAGAATGTGGATGCAGTGACATAGACAGAGCTGGATACCCCCCCCTCCACCCACACACCTACACACCCTTGCCAGCAGGGTCAGGACCAGGAAATAAAGTGGGGAGGGGCTGTCTGCTGCTCTCAAGAAGTTCCGTGAGAAGAAAAGTGGGGGTTTTCGCCTCTTGTGCAAGAGCAAAGGGAGTTTCTCTTTTGTAGGAGGATTGCTTCAATAGTGGGGGGAGACCGGGATGCTGTTTGTGCTGGGGATAGAACTCTGGGGCTGGGGCTCCCCCTGCCCCCCGACACCCCCTCCTCCCCGAAGCTGCTTGCCTGCAGCTCTGGGTGTGCCGGGTGCCCTTTGTGGGGGGAGGACCTAATGAAGAGTAGTGTGGGGACTGGGACAAATGGCCGGATAGGTCCTGGAGTGTGAACTCTCAGGCCATACTCAGCAGCACACAGGCTGGGAGTGGGGGGCTGGCACTGGGGGAGGGGAGGTCCCCGGGATGAGATGGATGCCACTGGCAACAAGCCTATGGTGTGGGGAGATCAGCTCATGCCCCCCCAGGCTGGAAGGCAGTCTCTGAAAAGAGAGTTGAGGTGCGAACCCCCAGCCCACCTGCTGTGGCCCTGGCTCATGGCTCAGGCCCAGCTGGGCCTGGATCTACCTCTATTTACCTGACAGGCCTTGAACACAGTACCCGACTCCCTGGCCTCAGTTTCCCTGTCCACAGAGCAGAGCTGCTGAACCCACTTACACACCCTGAGGGGTAGGCCCAGGGACAGAGAGCTGGAAGCACCCAGCCCTGGGAGAGCAATGGAAACAGGCTGCCATCTGGTCCATGAGGACCCTTGGTGACCTCTGTGTCAGAGGAGAGGTGTGCACTTAGGGGTTTCAAGGGCATAGCCTTACGTGGTGACATGTCTAATAGCTGTCATTATTCGTGGTAAAAAGCAAAGTCAGGGTGACACGGGATGGGGACAGTGGAGCGAGCGTGAGAGACAAAAGCCTCACCTGGACCTGGGATGGACGTGGGCCGGCAGATGCCCAGGTCAGGGACAGACAGAGAGCAAGACCTCGACAGAACGCCCTCGGCCTTGCCGGGGGCGACGGAGTGTGAGGACCCCCTGGAGGACCCAGGACCCAGGCCACCGGGTATCCGAGGACTTCAGGGACCAGAGAACATGGTAAGACAAGGACCTGGCCTCTGCCTGTACTTCAGGAAGTGGAGCACTTTCGGGGAACAAGAGACAGTTGCGTGTTTCCAGGGCCCAGTGTTGGGTGGCCGGCTAATGGCTTCCTCATTGCTCCCTGGCTACTCCGGTGACCACACCAGGGAGGGACAACATTCTGCCACTGTTTCAACATCCAGAGCCACTCCCCACCCTCAGTCCTGCGGTCCCCTCAGCTGCAGGAACACCCACCCACCTTGTTGAAGGGCCCCCTCCCATTCCCATTCCTCCCAAGCCACCTTGGTAAGACATTCTGGGAACAGCCCCTGGGTCCCTGACACCTTGCCTGTGAAGTCTGCAGTGTGCAAACAGCAGCCGGCACGGCCTGGGGATGAGTCCCAGGAACCAGCCGCAGCGGCTGGATGAAAGCTGGGCTGACATGTCGCCAAGAGAGGACTGGAGAAAGACAGACAGACAGACAGGCAGCCCTACCTCCGAGCTGCAGGATCCAGGGGAGCAGGAGCAATCCCAGGAGCCAGGAGGTCATGAGGGGGCAGGCGTGCTCGGGGAGCCCCAGGGGACCGACCCACCACCACGGAAGCCAACTCTCCTTATGGGAATGGCCCGGCTCTGTCCTTCCTTCCTCTTCTGTTCCAAGGCGCCCCACAGCCCCAGCAGTTCCCCTTCTGGTCCTCTAGGCTCCTCCCCAATGCACAAAGGGGCCCTCAGATTCCTTAGACCTCCTCTAACTCACCCCAGGCCAGCACCTGGAGGGGTGAGGGGGGAAATGGACCCCAGGCTCTGTGGGGCAGCCCACCTGGAAGAGAGCTGACCCAGCCAGGGCTCCTGATTCCTGGCCGCCCAGAAGGCTAGAGGCCGGAGACAAGATGCTCAGAGGGGCCCCAGGCTCCGATGGTCTCATTCTGAAGCCCTCTGAGAAGCCGCTGGGGGTGGGTGCAGACCAATGACCCTGTGGCTAGCAGCCCTGCTCCTAACCCATTGCACCAAAACCCAAACCCAACCAAACTCACCGCCAGTGAGTTGCTGCTGACTCCCAGCCGCCCTGCAGGACAGGGTAGAACTGCCCCTGTGGGTTTCTGAGACGGGAACTCTCTAGGGGGAGCAGAAAGCCTGTCTTTCTCCCTTGGGCGGTGGTTTCAAAGTGCTGACCTTGTGGTTAGCTGCCCAAGGTGTAAGCCAGGGCTCCTTACAGCCTCAGAAACACATAGGTCCTGTTGCTGGGAGTCAGGCGGGGCCTGCCAGCAGTGGGTTTTGCTTTAAACCCCCTGGTCTGTGGCCCCTGGTTCCGACAGTCCTAGGAAGCGTGTCCAATTCTGCCTCGCTCTCCTTCTCGGAGTGCTCACTGACCCCCGAGAGCAGCGACGTGGTTGTTCTAAGTTCACAAGAAAGAAATGACAGCTCCAGGTGGCGGCGAAGCATCGCCCAAGTGGGTGAGGACCCGCGCAGGCCCTGCGATGCCGAACCTTTGTCCTCTGCGCCAGGCCTCCTCAGGTGGCCTGCAGCTCTGAGCTGGTCACAGCAG